>NC_140594.1:444393226-445593226 GCF_964204655.1 Triturus cristatus | reverse complement strand
CAGAGTCAAAAAGCAATCGGTGTTGGGGTGGAACGCCCACAGCAACACCCATTGCACCCCCCTTTGCCGCAGAAGACTGCGGCAGAAAGGGGCATATTTGCAGGGTGGCGTTAAGCCACATTAAGTGGATTAGCACCACCTTGTAAATATGGGAAATTGTGCTATCCCACTGGAGCATCAAAAAAGGGATATTCCGGTGGCGAATGGTGCTATTAAATATGCCCCCAAATTTAGTGCCTACCTGCTCTGCCTCCCCTGTGCTCTCTTCTTTCCCCAAGGTTTTAGAGTTAACCTTTTTTAAGGGAAATATTTAACAAGAGTTACTCTTTGGTATGGGGTTTATTTTGTAAAAAAAGTCAAAGAAATTGGAAAAGAAATGCAGTTGGCTAAAATTAGTCTAAAGCAGTCATGTCCTCCATATTGTAGTGTCTTTCGAGTTAGAGATGACAGGATCCTTTTAGTTCCTGAAGGACTCTAGCAGAGTGACATAGATGCATGGGTGTGAGTGATAGAATTCATGATGTAGAATGTTCAGTTAACAGTTAAACGCTGCGGAATAAAGACTAGCAATACCAAGCTCTGTATGTGTCATGATCATTTGATGTACCAGGGCTTGAGAGGATGCTACACAGTCCACTTGTGCTACTGGGCAACCATCGCACTGCCCACTGACTTCACTACTAGCACCATGTCCGCTTGGAAGCACTAATACCTGGTGAACCTACTAAAATGATTCCAGTGAGGGTTCATTCTGTAAATAAAAATAAAAGATAGCACCAAATAGTGAAGTTTACAGCACAGTTTCCTGATAAATGTTTAAAAATATCAGAGGTTCTGAAGGGGCTCTAAGGGAATATTCCAATATGCTTGTGGTGTTCTACAGAAGACCTTACACTCCCTAGGGTTATGGGTTTCGTACCCTCCTAATTTCACATAGTTATTTCTTGCCAAATGTATAGAGCATCCCTTTTCACTTAATTTTTTTCATGTAGATTATGAGAATGCAATTTAAAGAGGAAAGGAGAACATCTCTCAATCTCTTGCTGTAGAGAAGAGCAACCACTACTTACTCTCAAAACCTATTTGTTCCCCTTTCTAAGTTTCTATTTATAAAATTGTCAGTTTTAGTAGTCTATCAGTTAGCAATTCACTGCATGTTTGACAAAATGTTTAGGTTTTCCAAACATTGGATTTGACTAGTCCTGCATTAAAAATTAACTTCTGTGTTTGATCCATGTGAACGTGGGTGCTGGCAACTTTTGGTTATGTGGCAAGCAGTGGTTTATTTGTACAATACATCGAGAGGGAGCCGCTAGCCACCAGCACAGTCACCTCCAACTCCACCAGAATCCGAGACTCTCAACATTCTAAGACACACACACTTTCTATGACAGGTAGACACAACACATCTCCCTTCTTAACAATAACTGGAAAGAAAAAATATAACACAACAAATCAAACTTAAGCATAACGAAAGATGTGTATAAAAATAAAAATGTAACAAATATAAACACTTTGAATACGTAATAACAGTGTGATACAAGAATTAGTACATCTTCTAATTTTTGAACCCCTTAGAAGATCTCTGAAACCTTTCCCGACATGGTTCCTGTGGACCAGAAAGAAAATCCTATACAACTCTTCTTGAATTCTGGACTAAATCCGCAGTGAGACATTCTGCCATCCTCATAACCTTCTTGAGATTCCACACATTTTCACCACTCAACAACACAGTATATGAGTTCACCTTCCTTAATTGCAAAGGATCAGAAAGGTTTGATAGCCCCTTCCACCCTTGTGTCCACTGCATACCCACACCCATTTTCCAGCTGTCAGACCAGGTACCATTGGCGTGAGTCTCCCTTCCATTTTTTTCTGATTGCCTCCTCTATTTTTGATATGCTTTGCTGGTTTAGATGCTTTGGGCACTGTGCCACTGCTATTCAGTGCCACGGTGCAAGTGCTCCCTATGTTAAATTGTTGTATTGATTAGTGACTCCATGATTGGGTTATTTGATTTACTTATCAGACCCTAGTACAGTGCACCATGTGTGCTCAGGGCTTGCAAATCAAATGCTGCTGGTGGGCTTGCAGCACTGGTTGTGCCACCCACAGAAGCAGCTTGTAAAGTGTGTCTCTGGCCTGCCATTGCAGAGCCTATGTACAGTCTGGTACTGTCATGTTGACTGACCAAGTGCACCCACTTGGCAGTCCCTAAACCTTCCCTTTTCTTCATATCAGACACCCCTATGGTAGGCCCAAGGGCAGGGTGCATTGTAAGTATAAGGTAGGACATGCCCTGGTGTGTGTGGCATGTCCTAATAGTGAATTACAGCCATTTTCGTTTTTCACTATTGCAAGGCTACCTGTTCCCCATAGGCCAGAATGGGCAGTTTGATTATTACACCTTATAATCCTAACTGACTCAGGGAACTAGGCAGAAATTCGAGTTTAGTATGCCTGAACTCAGAATGATAAAATACATCTTTTAGTGAAGTTGGTTTTAACATTCTGTGTTTGAAAATACCACTTTTAGAAAGTAGGTATTTTCTTGCTTAACAATCCAAGCCTGCTCTGCTAGGTTGTGTATTGTGTGTCTGGTTCTGTGAGTGACAGGGGCTGGGGGATTTCAGGGGAAACGGTGAGTCAGCACAGGGCTGAATAGAAAGATCTACATGCAGATGGGTGGGAGGAGTTGCACCTGGGATATGAATAGGGCTGTGCCTTCCCTCCACAATGCTGGCTCCACCTCCTGTGGTGAGTCTGATGTCTCTGTCCTGCACTCTGAAAGGAAATAAGGAGTCTTGTCAACAAAGTGCTCCAGGACTGACCACAACTGGTTTGGACTAGGCAAAGGCATCACTGCCTTCAGAGAACAAAGAGAAAAGTAGTATACATATGGGGGCCCAGACCCCAAGACTTTAGATCACTTCTGGAACAACAAGAAGAAACCTCTGCCAAGGAGAAGAACCAAAAGAAGCTATAGGAGTGGACCGCCCCCCTGCCAGTGTGCTGTGTTGCTGGGTTGGCCTACAGTGGTGTCTTCAGTGCCAGGGAGAGGAGAAGGAACTTTTGTGTGTACTTCATCATCTTGCAGAATATTTCTCCAAGGGCTTGAACTTGTGCTTGCCTCCTGCTGAAGTCTCAGGGACAACAGACTTCACCACCATCTCCCCTCTGAATTTTCTTGCTGGGAATTCTATTTGCAGAAGCCTGTGTGTCGCTGGGAGCTGGAAGCACGACGCAACAAGAAGAAGCATGTCGTCGCCGCAGCTGGCGTCATCGCATCACTGGACAAGCGTGCCGCCGCCGCATCTCCCAGAAGCGTGTGTTTGTCGCAGCTGTCTGCTGTTGCATCAACGGAGAAGTGCGTCGCAACCGTGAGGGTCGCCGTCGCATCACCAGAGAAGTGTGTCGCTGGGCCTGTCGCGGCTCCAAAGTACAGAGTCGCCGCAAGGCTGCCAGGGCGTGCCCGCATCGTCTCAACATTGTCGCATCAAGGGGGCCATCTTATCGCATCGCACCAGATTGTCGCATTGCATCGAGGCGCCATCTTGCCGCATCGCAACCGGGCTGCAGCACGAGAATCTACGCATCACCTCCTCTCCGGTAAGGATCAAGACGCATCCCCTACTCTGCGCAAGCATTGAGGCGCGACGCATCGCCTCCCCCAAAGCACCGAACCGATGCATCTCCAACGCTGCGAGCCTTTTGTTTATTTTGCGTTACGCATCCAGGTACTTTTGTGAGAACTATGTCGCATTTACCAACAACTTGAACTAAGTTAATTCTAACATCTTTAAGTCAATTTTGAGTACAGTATTGTGCATTTTTGTCGTTTGTGGTCTTGTGTTAAGTCTATATAAAGAATACTTATTTTTATAAAACCAGTGTGGTGTCCATCTGTAGTGTTTTCACTGTATTACTGTGTGTGTTCACAAATGCCTCTGAGATAAGCCTTTCTGCTCGTGCCAAGCTACTAAGGGGGTGAGCAGGGGTTATCCAGTAGTGTAGTCCCCTTTCCCTGACTTAGAAGCAAGGGTCCCTATTAGGTCAAAGGTACCTACCTCTGCCAACTAGAGACCCCCAGTTCTAACACCAGCCAATATGCCCATAGCACAAATATTACTCATACACTAATTTCATCATGTCTATTCAACAACACCTTCCTACACTCTTGGATAACAACACCCTAGGTTTCCGTCCCCTCATTAAATCAAAAGGCATCTTACCTGTAACACTATTAGGAGTTGTTTGATTTCCCTTATCAATTTGTTTACTGCAACTTTCCATGAAACACTTTGACACAAAGCCAACTACAAACAATCCTTAAATGTTCTGTTCCACCTTTCTATCAAACCATTTCCTTGAGTGTAATAAACAGATAAACTAATATGTTTCACACACCATTTTGTCAAAAAGTCATCCATGTCATGTGAAATAAATTGTACCCATTGTCAGTCACTATTATTTCATGCAGGCGTTCCGTATCCCAAATGCACAACAAAGGACCTGCCTCGTACGTCAAACTAAATTCCCAATTTTCTAAGCTCGACGACTGCTAAATGTTTTCTACTCTGCATGAGGGCTATTTGTACAGTGCGTTACCCTATAGCTATTGTTACTAAAAATAGTGATTTAAACAGTTCTATGGTCTCGAGCTCTACCAATGCTTGTAAACTAAGTGGATTTAATAGAAGGTTCCCCTAGAAACCTGTGTGCCTCCCCATGTGTGTGGAGAAGGAAGGAAAGGCGGAAAGGAAGGAAACTTGAGCAATTTCACATTCCACCCCCAAAGATTGTTATCTATTTCGACGCCACAGAGAAAAAAAGTGTAGACAAAGTAGAGAAAAATGAGGGCGGCAATACCTCACGGACGTAACCCCCACGAGGTGTAAGCGGACAGGTACTCGTCCGTTACCTCACTTTGTCATCATTGGTTACTGCCGTCCCCGGTGAAAAACACAAAAGTGACACAACAGGTATAGCGTTTGTCTCTAGTACCTATTGTGAGGAAAACTAATAATCTAACTGTGTGTATGTGCAACAGAAAACAATGGGTGTCGACCCTAAGACTAGGGAGAATGAGTCTGATCAGGACCCAAATATTCCCAATTTAAAACCGGGTAGCCCACACTAGCTAAAGAAACTTTTTATTCAGGCGGTGTGGCTATCCCCTTAAAAAAACAACATGTTTTGTTGCCTGTATGGATTGGCGGCAACTTCTTCAGGGCTAGGGTCGACTAGCCTCTTAGCTTTGTTTATGCTGGCCAATGTATGGTTTGTCAGCACCTAGGGGAAACATAAAGTAGACATATACAGATTCAGCACACACCACGAATATACCCCAGTAGGGTAGACATACACTCAGCCAGGCAATGGGCGTACTGCCTGTTACACTCAAAGCAGGTATATTTACCGTCAGGGTTGCTCACTTACTGCATACCTCACCCCCACAGATTTCAGAAGTCAGCGTTATCTCAGAAACTTCTGGATAGCTTAGCCGCGACCTGCGGATTCATATATCTAAAATGTGTAGGAAAGTGGAAAGGTTAGCACAACATGTGTTGAAAGAACATCGAGCATTCCTTTATGAACACTCACATCCTCGGTGTAATAACCGATTGTACCGGGTTCTATCGATACCCCTTCTTGTTCCCTTACACTCGTAGTTTGCTTGCCTAGTACCTGGCCTCGTATGTGGCTAGTCTCATGCTGATTATATATCGCTACGTTTTCTTCATTACACTCATGAGCATGACCCTACTTCGCTCTTGATGCGTACCTCACTGTTGTATCATGGTGTCTACGCGACATATGCTCCGGGTCAACTGTGCTGTTAACCCGCCTTTCTTACCGAATATGTGGATCGGTCATCTAATGTATTCTAGCTCCCACTGGCTTCGTGTGTCTATCAGAGCCTATTTCAGTATATTGGTGCCCTATCCACTAATCGCTCGGAGTCTCACCTCGTCAGGGTTGCGTTACGGGTTCAAATCAGCCTTCATCCCGGGTTCTGTTTGCCCTTCCCGCTTAAGTACTCCACGCACCGTAATTCTATACAGGTGCGGTCTTACTCGGACGCCTGCCGCGGCCATATTGTGTAAACCGCGCCGGGCTTTCCTATTGGAGGACGTCTGAATTCCATATCAGACATGCGCAGATGCGCAGTGAAGGTAGCGGGGGCCATCTTGTGTATCCTCGAACTAGTATGTTTGTATTGGGATACAGTTCAAACATGCAATACCCAATACTAATGGCGCTATTCAACTGATGATTCTAATAGGTTCACCTAGTTGGTTCATCTATCATGTATCCAGTGGTATGACACACAATAGATGGTGTGTATTAGTATCGCTATCCCCAGGGAACGCCCATGGCCTGCACCCACCTGTCACTGTGTATTATTAAGACCCTGTGAGTGTGATGTCAAGTCGTGACCTGGTTCCATTCTATACAATCGTTCAGGCCCTGTCTATCTGCTCCCTCTTGATAGATCCAACGCGCTTCCTTGGTTGTTAGCCTGGTATTCATATTGTGGCTATCGCCCCACACCCGTTCCAGTACCACCCATCGTAATTCACGGGGGCCATGTCTGGCTGTCCTGAAATGCTGGACTAGCTTTGTTGTTAGTTTGCCCGTTCAAATTGTACTCAAGTGTTCTTGTATACGGACCTTCACTTTCCGTGTGGTTAATCCAATGTAGTGAAGGCCGCATGGGCACGTCAGTCTGTATATTACGTTGTTGGTATTACAGTTACTGAAAGCATTTAAGTACCAACACTTGCCATTCGCCAATATGACGCTCTTAGTCTGACGTGTTAGTTCGCAATCATTACAACCTCCACACTGATAATGTCCCGGAGGAACGCCTGTCAGTTTATCTTCGCATTTAGGTCGTGAATGTACCAAGCGATCCCTTAGGCTAGTGGACCGCTTGAAAGCAAATCTAGGCTGGGGCATAGTCATGGTCGCAGTATGGAGTAAAGGCCAATGTTTTCGAATTACTTGTCTGATTTGGGTTGATAAAGGGCCAAATGTGGTTACTACCGGGATACATTCTCCTGATGTTTTCGATGTTCTCTCCAAAAGGGCTGCTCTTGGGGTGTTAAGAGCTCTTTTCTTGGCCTGCTTGATAACTCGGATAGGATAAGCGCGTGCCTCCAGTTTGCATGACAGTGTTTCTGCTTGTTGTACAAAGTCCTCGGTGTTCGAGCAATTCCTGCGATAACGCAAGAATTGACCGACCGGCAGGTTGTCCCTCAGCGCCCTGGGGTGGAAAGATTTATAGTGTAGGAGGGAGTTCTTGTCGGTGGGTTTCTGATGGACGTTGGTGACCAACTTATGGTTCACCGCAGTGATGTCAAGATCCAAATATGTGGCTGTGGAGTTACTAATGGTCCAGGTGAATCTTAGACATTCATCGAGGCCATTCAACCACTGGAGAAACCTATCCAGGTCTACTGTAGAACCGGTCCATATACACAGGACATCATCGATGTACCTCTTCCAGAGGGCAATGTTCCTCTGGAAGGGATTGGTGCAATGGAATATATCGTTGGACTCAAATTGGCCTACATAGATACAAGCCAAGCTGGGGGCGAATGTAGCCCCCATCGATGTACCGGACACTTGTAAATAGAGTTGGTCCTTATACGCAAAAAATTTTTTGGTTAAGGCCAGTTCAATGCACTGAAGGACAAAACTCTGGGGGACATCGTAAAACCATTCACATTCCCCCAGGGCATGTGCTGCTGCCACCAGCGTTGCTTCCTGGGGGATGCTGGTATATAACGATTCGATGTCGATTGTGACTAGCAGTTGTTGTTGTGGGTCAAATGCAAGGTCGTTCAGGATAGTTAAGACTGAGGTGATGTCCTGAATATATGAAGGTTGGGTAATTACACATTCCCTCAGGAAGAAATCTGCATATTGAGATAGTGGTTCAAGGACTGACTGAATGCCCGATACTATGGGGCGTCCAGGGGGCGGCCTTTGTGCCTTGTGGATTTTCGGGACAATGTAAAATGCGGGAATCCTAGGAGTTTCATTGACCAAAAAGTCCGCTTCCTTCATCGTGATCCACTTTTTTCCTTTGGCTTCGGCAACCATGGTGTTCATAGTCGTCTGTAGATTCACCGTGGGGTCCCTCATCAACGGTTGGTAATTGTGTCGTACATCCAGCAACCTGGTTACTTCCCGTTCATAGTCCGTAGTGTCCATCACTACCACCGCGCCCCCCTTATCGGCGGGTTTGATGGTAATGCTTTGGTTCTGCTGTAAGGAATGGACTGCTGTCCAATCATCCTTGGTCATATTGCTACGGGTATGCCTCTGTTGCTGTTTTTCCAAAATACTGATGTCCTGCATGATTTTTTGTTCAAAGACAAGGACTTCGGGGCCTACAGAATGATTCGGGGGGCAAAACTGGGACGGTCGTCGCAGATTGGTGGAGAACACCGAGGGAGCCTCAATTTCTTTCCCTTGAAAGAATTTATTGAGTTTAATCTTTCTCATCAACCCATATAGTTCACCCCGCAACTTAAAGCTGTCATGTTTGGGGGTAGGGACATATCCAGGCCTTTATTCAGGACCCGATGTTCATCTGGTGTTAAAGTATAAGATGACAAGTTTACCACTATGTCGTTAATTTCCCTCGTTATTGGGGTGTCCTGCCCCTGCTGCGGGTGATCCTGGGGGAGGAGTTCTGCCACATTAGATTGTTGTTGTGGCGTGCTCTGCCTCTGCCTCTGGCCCTCCCTCTGTAATTGGTCCCTCTCTGATCCTGAGGGCGTTGTTCTAAAAAATCCCTCAGCATAGCCCCCAGATCTTCATTGGGCCTCTCAATGGTGTTGAATCTGACTCTCTGATTGGGGTGGGATGTGGAGGCCGAGGTAGAGGGTTGTGCATTGTAATCATCCTCCTCACTGCTGGTGTTATCAAACGTCCAGTTTTTAAATGTACGTTTCCCTTGCTGGCGCCCTCCTCTGGGGCCACGAGTGTACTGTAAAGTGACTGGGGGTTGCTGTTGATAATGACTATCCTCGACATACGGAAAAGCCCACTCATGGCTAAATCTCTCTAGATTTCTTTTGAGACCTTTCATTTTTTGATTCACCATATAGATTTGGTATTCACCCACATCGTTCTGAATTGTGGTCAGCTGTTCTTTTATATCTTTTATGGTGGTATCTGCCTTCAGTGCTGTTTCTAGTTCTAATATTTCTTTTAATAGGTCCTCGCTGAGTCTCTTCGCTGTATTGATGATTAATACCAGCCAGTCACGGGTACACTTATTAGCTATATAGCTCCAGTCTACCCGAAACCGTTTGTCCTCTAGAAAGATCTTAGGTTCTATACGGACCAAGAGACTAGCTGGGGCTGCCCCTGCTCGCAGATATTCCGTCATTAAAGCGCCATGCAGTGCTATTCTAACCTGCCTTTTCTTAGTCGTGGATAGTTTTTCCCATTCCTCTCTAGCTGTGGCCACCCCACTGAGGGGTGCATTGGGAAGTAAAGAAGGACCCGCCAGAATCGATGCAATATGTTCATCGGTGAATGCTAGACAGTATTGATCCATTGTGACTGTCCGTTGTATGTGTGTGGTCAATTGCTGAGTGTGTGGAGTTGATCTCTCTAATAAATGATGTATGTTGAGTGTGGCTAAATGTGTGGAACTACTCTCTAGAATAGATAGTAAAACCGTTGTCTATCCCTACTGTGTGTGTAGTGTGGCTGTACCTGTGTCTCATAATTTTTTACTATTTTATCATAAAAAGTTCTCACGGCTAGGCTGCCGTTCTCAAAGTCATTTACAAAAAGGAGCTAAGGGGGTCTCTGAGGCAGGTCGCCCCCCACTCAATATCAAATGCACAACAAAGGACCTGCCTCGTACGTCAAACTAAATTCCCAATTTTCTAAGCTCGACGACTGCTAAATGTTTTCTACTCTGCATGAGGGCTATTTGTACAGTGCGTTACCCTATAGCTATTGTTACTAAAAATAGTGATTTAAACAGTTCTATGGTCTCGAGCTCTACCAATGCTTGTAAACTAAGTGGATTTAATAGAAGGTTCCCCTAGAAACCTGTGTGCCTCCCCATGTGTGTGGAGAAGGAAGGAAAGGCGGAAAGGAAGGAAACTTGAGCAATTTCACATTCCACCCCCAAAGATTGTTATCTATTTCGACGCCACAGAGAAAAAAAGTGTAGACAAAGTAGAGAAAAATGAGGGCGGCAATACCTCACGGACGTAACCCCCACGAGGTGTAAGCGGACAGGTACTCGTCCGTTACCTCACTTTGTCATCATTGGTTACTGCCGTCCCCGGTGAAAAACACAAAAGTGACACAACAGGTATAGCGTTTGTCTCTAGTACCTTTTGTGAGGAAAACTAATAATCTAACTGTGTGTATGTGCAACAGAAAACAATGGGTGTCGACCCTAAGACTAGGGAGAATGAGTCTGATCAGGACCCACATATTCCCAATTTAAAACCGGGTAGCCCACACTAGCTAAAGAAACTTTTTATTCAGGCTGTGTGGCTATCCCCTTAAAAAACCAACATGTTTCGTTGCCTGTATGGATTGGCGGCAACTTCTTCAGGGCTAGGGTCGACTAGCCTCTTAGCTTTGTTTATGCTGGCCAATGTATGGTTTGTCAGCACCTAGGGGAAACATAAAGTAGACATATACAGATTCAGCACACACCACGAATATACCCCAGTAGGGTAGACATACACTCAGCCAGGCAATGGGCGTACTGCCTGTTACACTCAAAGCAGGTATATTTACCATCAGGGTTGCTCACTTACTGCATACCTCACCCCCACAGATTTCAGAGGTCAGCGTTATCTCAGAAACTTCTGGATAGCTTAACCGCGACCTGCGGATTCATATATCTAAAATGTGTAGGAAAGTGGAAAGGTTAGCACAACATGTGTTGAAAGAACATCGAGCATTCCTTTATGAACACTCACATCCTCGGTGTAATAACCGATTGTACCGGGTTCTATCGATACCCCTTCTTGTTCCCTTACACTCGTAGTTTGCTTGCCTAGTACCTGGCCTCGTATGTGGCTAGTCTCATGCTGACTATATATCGCTACGTTTTCTTCATTACACTCATGAGCATGACCCTACTTCGCTCTTGATGCGTACCTCACTGTTGTATCATGGTGTCTACGCGACATATGCTCCGGGTCAACTGTGCTGTTAACCCGCCTTTCTTACCGAATATGTGGATCGGTCATCTAATGTATTCTAGCTCCCACTGGCTTCGTGTGTCTATCAGAGCCTATTTCAGTATATTGGTGCCCTATCCACTAATCGCTCGGAGTCTCACCTCGTCAGGGTTGCGTTACGGGTTCAAATCAGCCTTCATCCCGGGTTCTGTTTGCCCTTCCCGCTTAAGTACTCCACGCACCGTAATTCTATACAGGTGCGGTCTTACTCGGACGCCTACCGCGGCCATATTGTGTAAACCGCGCCGGGCTTTCCTATTGGAGGACGTCTGAATTCCATATCAGACATGCGCAGATGCGCAGTGAAGGTAGCGGGGGCCATCTTGTGTATCCTCGAACTAGTATGTTTGTATTGGGATACAGTTCAAACATGCAATACCCAATACTAATGGCGCTATTCAACTGATGATTCTAATAGGTTCACCTAGTTGGTTCATCTATCATGTATCCAGTGGTATGACACACAATAGATGGTGTGTATTAGTATCGCTATCCCCAGGGAACGCCCATGGCCTGCACCCACCTGTCACTGTGTATTATTAAGACCCTGTGAGTGTGATGTCAAGTCGTGACCTGGTTCCATTCTATACAATCGTTCAGGCCCTGTCTATCTGCTCCCTCTTGATAGATCCAACGCGCTTCCTTGGTTGTTAGCCTGGTATTCATATTGTGGCTATCGCCCCACACCCGTTCCAGTACCACCCATCATAATTCACGGGGGCCATGTCTGGCTGTCCTGAAATGCTGGACTAGCTTTGTTGTTAGTTTGCCCGTTCAAATTGTACTCAAGTGTTCTTGTATACGGACCTTCACTTTCCGTGTGGTTAATCCAATGTAGTGAAGGCCGCATGGGCACGTCAGTCTGTATATTACGTTGTTGGTATTACAGTTACTGAAAGCATTTAAGTACCAACACTTGCCATTCGCCAATATGACGCTCTTAGTCTGACGTGTTAGTTCGCAAACATTACAACCTCCACACTGATAATGTCCCGGAGGAACGCCTGTCAGTTTATCTTCGCATTTAGGTCGTGAATGTACCAAGCGATCCCTTAGGCTAGTGGACCGCTTGAAAGCAAATCTAGGCTGGGGCATAGTCATGGTCACAGTATGGAGTAAAGGCCAATGTTTTCGAATTACTTGTCTGATTTGGGTTGATAAAGGGCCAAATGTGGTTACTACCGGGATACATTCTGGGGGAATGTATCCCGGTAGGGGAATGCCCTACCGGGATACCATTCACATGCCCTGGGGGAATGTGAATGGTTTTACGATGTCCCCCAGAGTTTTGTCCTTCAGTGCATTGAACTGGCCTTAACCAAAAAGTTTTTGCGTATAAGGACCAACTCTATTTACAAGTGTCCGGTACATCGATGGGGGCTA
Organism: Triturus cristatus; assembly: GCF_964204655.1. Taxonomy (NCBI): domain Eukaryota; kingdom Metazoa; phylum Chordata; class Amphibia; order Caudata; family Salamandridae; genus Triturus; species Triturus cristatus. The sequence goes on along the minus strand of NC_140594.1, from coordinate 445,580,603 downwards.
CATTCGCCCTTAGCTTGGCTTGTATCTATGTAGGCCAATTTGAGTCCAGCTATATATTCCATTGCACCAATCCCTTCCAGAGGAACATTGCCCTCTGGAAGAGGTACATCGATGATGTCCTGTGTATATGGACCGGTTCTACAGTAGACCTGGATAGGTTTCTCCAGTGGTTGAATGGCCTCGATGAATGTCTAAGATTCACCTGGACCATTAGTAACTCCACAGCCACATATTTGGATCTTGACATCACTGCGGTGAACCATAAGTTGGTCACCAACGTCCATCAGAAACCCACCGACAAGAACTCCCTCCTACACTATAAATCTTTCCACCCCAGGGCGCTGAGGGACAACCTGCCGGTCGGTCAATTCTTGCTTTATCGCAGGAATTGCTCGAACAACGAGGACTTTGTACAACAAGCAGAAACACTGTCATGCAAACTGGAGGCACGAGCTTATCCTATCCGAGTTATCAAGCAGGCCAAGAAAAGAGCTCTTAACACCCCAAGAGCAGCCCTTTTGGAGAGAACATCGAAAACATCAGGAGAATGTATCCCGGTAGTAACCACATTTGGCCCTTTATCAACCCAAATCAGACAAGTAATTCGAAAACATTGGCCTTTACTCCATACTGCGACCATGACTATGCCCCAGCCTAGATTTGCTTTCAAGCGGTCCACTAGCCTAAGGGATCGCTTGGTACATTCACGACCTAAATGCGAAGATAAACTGACAGGCGTTCCTCCGGGACATTATCAGTGTGGAGGTTGTAATGTTTGCGAACTAACACGTCAGACTAAGAGCGTCATATTGGCGAATGGCAAGTGTTGGTACTTAAATGCTTTCAGTAACTGTAATACCAACAACGTAATATACAGACTGACGTGCCCATGCGGCCTTCACTACATTGGATTAACCACACGGAAAGTGAAGGTCCGTATACAAGAACACTTGAGTACAATTCGAAAGGGCAAACTAACAACAAAGCTAGTCCAGCATTTCAGGACAGCCAGACATGGTCCCCGTGAATTACGATGGGTGGTACTGGAACGGGTGTGGGGCGATAGCCACAATATGAATACCAGGCTAACAACCAAGGAAGCGCTTTGGATCTATCAAGAGGGAGCAGATAGACAGGGCCTGAACGATTGTATAGAATGGAACCAGGTCACGACTTGACATCACACTCACAGGGTCTTAATAATACACAGTGACAGGTGGGTGCAGGCCATGGGCGTTCCCTGGGGATAGCGATACTAATACACACCATCTATTGTGTGTCATACCACTGGATACATGATAGATGAACCAACTAGGTGAACCTATTAGAATCATCAGTTGAATAGCGCCATTAGTATTGGGTATTGCATGTTTGAACTGTATCCCAATACAAACATACTAGTTCGAGGATACACAAGATGGCCCCCGCTACCTTCACTGCGCATCTGCGCATGTCTGATATGGAATTCAGACGTCCTCCAATAGGAAAGCCCGGCGCGGTTTACACAATATGGCCGCGGCAGGCGTCCGAGTAAGACCGCACCTGTATAGAATTACGGTGCGTGGAGTACTTAAGCGGGAAGGGCAAACAGAACCCGGGATGAAGGCTGATTTGAACCCGTAACGCAACCCTGACGAGGTGAGACTCCGAGCGATTAGTGGATAGGGCACCAATATACTGAAATAGGCTCTGATAGACACACAAAGCCAGTGGGAGCTAGAATACATTAGATGACCGATCCACATATTCGGTAAGAAAGGCGGGTTAACAGCACAGTTGACCCGGAGCATATGTCGCGTAGACACCATGATACAACAGTGAGGTACGCATCAAGAGCGAAGTAGGGTCATGCTCATGAGTGTAATGAAGAAAACGTAGCGATATATAGTCAGCATGAGACTAGCCACATACGAGGCCAGGTACTAGGCAAGCAAACTACGAGTGTAAGGGAACAAGAAGGGGTATCGATAGAACCCGGTACAATCGGTTATTACACCGAGGATGTGAGTGTTCATAAAGGAATGCTCGATGTTCTTTCAACACATGTTGTGCTAACCTTTCCACTTTCCTACACATTTTAGATATATGAATCCGCAGGTCGCGGCTAAGCTATCCAGAAGTTTCTGAGATAACGCTGACCTCTGAAATCTGTGGGGTGAGGTATGCAGTAAGTGAGCAACCCTGACGGTAAATATACCTGCTTTGAGTGTAACAGGCAGTACGCCCATTGCCTGGCTGAGTGTATGTCTACCCTACTGGGGTATATTTGTGGTGTGTGCTGAATCTGTATATGTCTACTTTATGTTTCCCCTAGGTGCTGACAAACCATACATTGGCCAGCATAAACAAAGCTAAGAGGCTAGTCGACCCTAGCCCTGAAGAAGTTGCCGCCAATCCATACAGGCAACGAAACATGTTGGTTTTTTAAGGGGATAGCCACACAGCCTGAATAAAAAGTTTCTTTAGCTAGTGTGGGCTACCCGGTTTTAAATTGGGAATATTTGGGTCCTGATCAGACTCATTCTCCCTAGTCTTAGGGTTGACACCCATTGTTTTCTGTTGCACATACACACAGTTAGATTATTAGTTTTCCTCACAATAGGTACTAGAGACAAACGCTATACCTGTTGTGTCACTTTTGTGTTTTTCACCGGGGACGGCAGTAACCAATGATGACAAAGTGAGGTAACGGACGAGTACCTGTCCGCTTACACCTCGTGGGGGTTACGTCCGTGAGGTATTGCCGCCCTCATTTTTCTCTACTTTGTCTACACTTTTTTTCTCTGTGGCGTCGAAATAGATAACAATCTTTGGGGGTGGAATGTGAAATTGCTCAAGTTTCCTTCCTTTCCGCCTTTCCTTCCTTCTCCACACACATGGGGAGGCACACAGGTTTCTAGGGGAACCTTCTATTAAATCCACTTAGTTTACAAGCATTGGTAGAGCTCGAGACCATAGAACTGTTTAAATCACTATTTTTAGTAACAATAGCTATAGGGTAACGCACTGTACAAATAGCCCTCATGCAGAGTAGAAAACATTTAGCAGTCGTCGAGCTTAGAAAATTGGGAATTTAGTTTGACGTACGAGGCAGGTCCTTTGTTGTGCATTTGATATTGAGTGGGGGGCGACCTGCCTCAGAGACCCCCTTAGCTCCTTTTTGTAAAAGTTCCGTATCCCAAACCTCTCCACGGAAATTGATCACTGGTTGCCTGACTTGTGGCCACCTAGAATGATAATCAAGTGCCACAATGACATATTTGGGACCTGAATTCAAACCAATGTACGTCCCTCATATTTCCAAACCAGTTTTCTTCCAAAGAGCATCCATCTTATCTGTGGACACCAACAGATATGCCACTGGTTTTTGTGATTTATCACTCCATGCACATGGCGTGTAATTCTTGATGCTAGACTTCACATCTCGATCCACACCATGCTACCAGTATTCAGCTCTTATTTCCCACTTGGTCACACTCATCCCAACATGACTTTCTTGTGCCAAATTCAAAATGTGCTCCCTCAAATTTTCAGGTACCCCCAATTTTTCACCTCTCCACAAAATGTCATCAATCATTGGTGATTTGTCACTAATATGATAATAATTCTCAGCATGGTCAGACTCTTCAACCTTCCTTGATCTTCTTGACACATACTTCATTACTTCCTGTAATACTACATCATCTTTCACAGCCTGCATCTACTCGTCATGTGAAACACAACCTCCAAAAATTGCACTGACACCAGTCACCATTCAGTCATCCTTGTGTACTTCACACCCATGAACATTGACCAGTAACCATTACAAACAATCAGCCAAGACATGCTTCTTTCCTGTTACATATTCCATTTAGTATTAATATTCTAATATTCTCACCATCCACCATGCTATTCTAGCAGATGTCTTGTCTGAACCTTTTTGTGGTGAAAACGTCCATCAATGGATAATGATCAGTTTTCAAAATGAACTCCATACCCCAGACAAATTTTCTAAAATAATAACTCTGCATCCCTCAATGGTCTTGATGCATAGGCAATGGTAACTTCCCTCCCATCTCTGCATTTTAATAACACCGTCCCTAACCCAACATTGTAGCAGCTATACAGACTATGCCTTTGTCATGTGTGTCAAGTTGTTTCAATACAGGGGCAGACACTATATCTTTTTACAGGTGTGCAAATTCACTTTTGCACCCCTGATGCCATTCAAATTTACAATTCCTTCCCATCAATTTCCTCATGCACACAGTTTTATCAGCAGACTCGAATATGAAGCGAGAGTAGTATACAGCCAACCTAAAGAATGATCGAAGCTTATCCTTGTTTACAGGAGATGGAGCGTCCTATCTGTCTCTCACCAATTTAACCTCAGGCGACACCACATACTTATCCAATGAATGTCTGAGATACTCCACACCTCTCACTTCAATCCTGCATTTCTCCAGTTTGATTGTTAACCTACATTTCTGCAAAATAGAAAGTACGTCTTTTAATACTCTATCATGAGTTTCTTTGTCCTTGTCAAAAACAAGAATGTCATCTTGAAAGTAAGACACATTTGGCAAATTGTGAACCAGTTGATGCATCGCCCTTTGGAAAACTGCAGACGCAGATGCCAAACAAAAAATTATGTGTACAAATTGAAATGCTCCTTTCGGTATTATGTAAAACGTTAATGGTCTAGACTCTGGATGTAGTAAAATCTGGTGTTATGTAGTTAACAAGTCCAACGTAGAGAACAGTTTAGCTCCTTTAATCAATTATAACATTCCATCAATGTTAAGCAAAAGATGCCTGTCCACCCAGATTTCTGCATTTAAATCACAGAGATCCACACACATCAGTAAATCACCAATGGCCTTTTTTGCGAGAACAATAGGAACAAACCATTCGGATGCTTCCATCTCCCCATAAATATTCTTCTCACACTGCTTGCGCAACTCCTTCCTCAAAGACTCCCTCCTCAGGTACAGAACACGACTTGTGTAGTTTAGGAACGGCCTTGTCCTTCAATACTAATTTGTTTGAAGAATCTTTTAGTTAACCCAATTTGTTATTAATGACCCCAGAAACGTCTCCTTTAATTTGTCAGTCAGTCAAAGAAATTTGATTGTGGGGTCAATTAACACCTTGACTATATTAAAAAAGAATTAAAACCATAGTATGCAGAGGGCATAAAAGAAGAATGGATTGATCATTGTTGTAGTACTGTCTAACATAAATGGATATATATCAGAAGATAGAACACATAACTTGGAGTCAATTATGATTGACTTAATATCAGTGTTTTTGTTTGAAATCAATTGCAACTAAACCAAAGTGCACAGTTTATTGAAATACATAAATCTTTTGTAGGAACAGTCTGATATAGGCGGGCATATAATGTCAGCAGATGAACTACATGGTTTAAAATCAGCAATTGTTAAATAAAAGGGAGTATAGTTGTTTAGAGTCAGTTACAGGTAGGCAAAAGTGCAAGGTGCACATTGTCAGTCGGCATTAGTTGCTGGGCGTTGTTGGGTTTTTCTGAGAAGGCCCTGCACCACTTTAAATAATTTGGCTATTCTTGCCACTTCAGAAGGGAACCATAGTGTTGAAAATCTACTTTGTAGCATCGTTGCAAGTCCTTATACAATGGGTTAAGAAAAGTGGCTTTAGCAGTGGCCGCCTAAAGTGAAGCAGCAATGGACAGCAACAGAGTAAGTGTGTAAGGGTGTCCAGTTTGTAGCCGCACAGCCTGCACTTAACAATATTGGAGAGAAGCGACCAGTTTAGATTGAAATCTTTCATTTGTAATGTCATCATCTTGACAGTCAAAATGTGAGTAAGGCAAGTTTTCCCGATTGTACAATTAAGATATGGCTGCAGGCCATGACAGACATTATTGTACGAAGTTGCATGGGGTCTTTAAAAATGGAATGGACTTGATGTTTTCCACGTCTGCATCCTTTGAGAGAAGTTTTGTGTGTTCTTTCAATATACTTTTCACTACTATGTACGTGAGTTATGGAGCACTTATTGTGTTAAAAGCTATTTGGAGCGTGTCTACTGCTGCCAATAAAATGTGGCCCAAGCACCGTTTTTTGTTTTAAATATGATTTGAAGGACAAACTTCCATGTGCACGGTGGTGCACAAATGCATCTGGCCAACTTTAGACCCTCTAAACCAAATCCAAGTCTCACCAATGATCCCCATGTGTGATATGGCAGCCTGAACACTCTTTTGTTTACTTTTAGATGTAATATTTTTCGGTTTTTCATAGGTTGACCCGGGAAGGCCTCATTGCCATAAGTAATAGTGGATGGTAGTACGACCCTAAGCATTTTTCGTATTGGGGCTGAGGTGGGGCTTTCAAGGGCAGAGTTAAGTTGGCAAAGTCTGGTGGTAAATATTCCGGCTTTATCTTTGAGGTGATTTGAGTGTGTTTTGGATCAACCATTTTTAGAGAGCCAAGTGCCCAGGTAGTTATAGGATTTTGCTCCTGTTATTTTTAAGGGGCCGAGAGACCATTGATGTTTTGCTTGGGCCTTCTTCCAAATTACATCACCTTGTTTTTGAGGCATGTACTATAATCTTGTTTGTCTTGTTTTATGTGAGAAGTGTATTTAGGGCTCTCTGGATTCCTATTTATGAGTTGTAAAGCAAAACAATGTTCTCTGCATACTGCATTATCGTGATCTTAGTTTCTCCTGTTTTTGGTGGAATAAAGTTGCCGTGATTTAGTGCCAAAGATGTCTGTTATGTGTAGATTAAGAAGCATTGGAGCTAGCATGTGTCCTTGCTTTAGGCCTTGGTTGGTGTCGATGTTGCTTGCTTGCTGGTTAGATTTGTTTTCAGACACATTATTTATGCTGGTCTACGCACCCAACACCTGGATGATCAGGATCAAATCTTAGCAGTAACTCTCTTTGTTGTGGCCAACCCAACAGACAAGAACCATCCTTTGCTATACACCTTTGACTGAGTTGTGGCACCTTGGAATCCCAAAGTGCTCTCAAAATATTCCACCAGCTCAATATGTTTGTTGCCATACGCCACAAATTTAACATCTGGTGGCCTCAAAACTAGATTAGGAAATTATCAAGCTGATCTTCCCCAATCAGAGAATAACAAGCTCCAGAATCGACCATCACTCGTACATCTCTATTGTTAATGGATATCATATGGAAAGGATTATCTTTGTGCTTCACAGTTCCTACTTCACTAACTTGCAATAAAAACTCTTGTGGTATATTATCCACTTTGTTATGCTCCATTGCAGCAACTTAACTTTTGGATTACATCGAAAACTTCTCACTCCCTGCCCTTACACACCTGTAGTGGTCTGGCCATGAGGTCTGTCCTAAACACCCCCTTTTCGATTGTAAAACAGCAGACGATAGGGTTAACGTCCAAGTTGTTTATTAATGGACTAGCTCCATAATTTCCAAAAGGGGGGGAAGGGGTAGGGAAAGGTATAGAGTTGTGACAAAGTGGGAGAAAGGAACAGTAGAAGACGACAAGTCTTGGTGCTCTGATCCTTGTCCTGGGTGTTCACCAAATCGAGGAAAGGCAGGGTCTTCACGTCCTTCCTCAACTGTCCAGGCCATCTCCTCGTGAGGGAACTGGGAAAGCAAAGGAAACGATATGCAGAGTCAGGACATGATTTTAAGGTTTTTTCACCTAGGGAAAGGGGGGGCACGTGCAGCCGTCACCAATGCTCGCTTCTGTGCATGGGCGTGCAGGGAGGGGGGAAACAGTGCAGTTGTGTCGGTGCCTGCTCAAAACCCCGTCCGCCAGCCCTTAAGAAATAAAACTAGATGAGCGGACCACTTGCCTGAGCCCATGACCCTCCAGGGCCGTGGGTGGGGGAGTCACAGACACCGCTTCCCTCGGGGGAGTACTGAACTCAGGCGTGTTGTCCCTGTGCGGATCCCGTCAATGCTAGTCTCTCTGTCTGGGTGGTGTTTGCTTTGGTCATCGATCCGTTCCTCGGGTCTTTCCTGCTGGCGTTATTCCTACCTGCCTCCTCCAGTGAAAAGCTGCAATTCCATCTGCTCCTTGGTCTCTTCCGTATCCGATGATGCTCCTTGTCCTTCCACTCCCTCTTTTGAATTCAGGATAATCGGAAACACTCTTCCTGGCCAGTTGCATGAAATGGAACCTCCCTTCCTGTTTGGACAGTCTAGCGGCCATGTTGGAATCAACAGTAGAATCTCTATGTCGCTCCTGGATTCATCACACTTTCTCCTCTCTAGGAATGGATGTGAGGGCCATTCTGTGGCAGGGTAACGTGAAAGGAAGTCCGCATTAGCCTTTAGTTTGCCTGGAACATGCATGGTTCAGAAGGTGAAGGGCTGTAGGGCAAGGAACCAAGGTAAGACATTAAGGTTGGAGACTTTATTAAGGGAAAGCCAGGTCTGAGGAGCATGATCTGTAAGCAACAGGAAAGGACAACCTAGAAGATAGTATTTAAGGGCCTCCATGGCCCACTTAATGGGTAGACATTCTTTCTCTATTGTTGCATATTTAGTCTCTGTGGGGAAGAGTTTCCTGCTAAGGAATAGAATGGGACGTAGGTCCCCTGTTGAGTTAGGTTGTGACAAGACAGCACCAAGGCCTCTTTCGGAAGGCGTTGGTCTGCAGAACAAAGTTCTTGTTATGGTCAGGGCAGGAGAGGACAGGGGCACAACACAAGGCTGTCTTTAGTCAATGGAAACTGTCTTCGAGAACATCGGACCACTGAAGGGGCTTTCCTGTTGCTGCTTTGGTCAGGAGGTCTGGGAGGATACTGACTATCTCCGAGAACTGCGGGATGAACCACCGATAATACCCCACCAGGCCCAAAAAGGAACGTATGTCTTTTCTAGTGGTGGGATGAGGAATTTTAGTAATGGCTTTTAGTTTATTGAACTGGGGTCTAATCTGTCCTCCATGTATGTCGTAGCCCAGATACTCTATGTGTTCAGTGCCAAATGTTGTTTTTTTGGGGTTAATAGTAAGGCCTGCCTGTTGGAGTGTCTTTAGGATTTCCGTCAGATGGAAGAGATGTGTTTCCCAGTCCAGGCTGTACATGACAATGTCGTCCAGATACTCGACAGCGTAGGACTGATGTTTTCGTAAGAGAACATCCATCAGTCTCTGGAATGTGGCTGGGGCACCGTGATGGACGAAGGGGAGCACTTTGAATTGGTAGAGGCCGGAAGGGGTGGAGAAAGCAGTCTTTTCTTAGGCATCCAGTGAAAGAGGGGTCTGCCAATACCATCTGTTAAATCAATCAAAGTGATTACTCTGGCCTTTCCTAGCCTCTCTATCAATTCGTCATCCCGGGGCATGGGGTACGCATCAAACTTGGAGATGACGTTAAGTTGGCAAAAGTCGATGCAGAATCTGATGCTTCCATAAGGTTTTGGAAGAAGGACAATCAGGGAGGACCAGGCGCTCTGGGAGGGTTCTGTGATGTCTGTCTCTAACATGGAGATTACATCCTGGTCTACAGCCTGCCTTTTTGCGGCTGGAATACAGTAAGGTCTTAGCCGTACCGGGCTGGCCTCTTTGGTGCCTATCTTATGCTTAACAAAGTTTGTGCGCCCTGGGTTCCCCAACACTACGGTGGGAAAGGAGTCACACAGAGAATATAGCTGCCTTTTTTTTCCTCTGTTAACTGTTGCCTGATTTGGACAGTACTGATTTTGTGGTTTTGTTAGGGCCCAAAGATATCTCAAGGGGTTTGTCAAGAGACACCTGATTTATTTGTACACCTGTACAAAGGGAAACCGGAAGGGGTCCCTCCCAGGCTTTCAGGAGATTTACATTATAGATGTGTCCGGTTTGTGTCTTGTGGGGGACGGATATGGGGTATGTGACAGGAGTGATCCTTTCTAGTACCTGATAGGGGCCTTGCCAGGTGGTTAGAAATGTATTCTCTGTGCTGGGAAGGAGGATTAGGACATAATCTCCCACTTTGAATTCTCTCGGTTTGGTTTTTTGGTCATAAAGGCATTTTGGTGCGTTTGGGCTTTTTCCATGTTGATGTGTGTTTCCTCCCAGAGGGAAGCTACAGTAGCTTTTAGGTTTGGGTTGTATTGTAAGAGGGGTCAGCTTTCATACTCTTCTTCGATCCATTGTTTGACTGCCATGTCGAGGAGGGTGCAGGGCTTCCTTCCGAACACCAATTCGAAAGGAGAGAACCCGTGGACTTTTGTTTGTGTGTAGGAATGGTGAACAGTGCTAGGGGTAACTGACGGTCCCAGTTTCGTCCTGCCTTATCTTCGCTTTTTCTAAGTATGGTTTTAATAGTCTTATTATACCTTTCGACTAGGCCACGGTTTGGGGGTGGTATACTGCTGTACGGACTTGTTTGGTCCCCAGTATCTCACAAGTTTGTTCATTAGTTTGGACATAAACGGGGTTCCCTGGTCCATGAGTATCTCCAGTGGAAAATCCAACTGGGAAAAGGAGCCCATGGCCTGTGTAACGGCTGAGGTGGTGGTGCTAGTTAGGGGTATCGCCTCCGGATACCTGGTGGCATAGTCTACCAGTACTAGGATGTACTGGTGTCCCCGACTTGATGGGAGTAAAGGGCCTAAAAGGTCCATACCTACCCTCTTAAAGGGTATGTCTATGATGGGGAGTGTTTGTGAAGGGGCACGAGGAAGCACGGGGTGTTAGCCAACTGACAAATAAAACAGGAGGCACAAAACTGAGCCACCTCCTGGTACACCCCTGGCTTGAAAACATGCTCTAGCAGGTATTTCAGTTCAGGGTATGCTCTTTACCGTAGTGCCCACCCCCTTTTTGATTATGGGCCAGGTCCAACACATGTTCTCGAAAAGGTTTGGGGACTAACTCCTGTTCTTTTGTTTTGTGATTATCCCAAGTGATTCTATATTCTCAGTGATTCTATATAATTTGAAGGCCATTCTTCTTAACATCCGATCTATAAGAAAAACACGAGCTTCAGCTCTTTGACCTCCTAACAGATCATAAGCCCGATATTATGTTCATAACCAAAACTTGGCTTAACGACGGCTCTAACCCTACCATTGCTAATGAAATTCCTCCTGGTTACCTGATCATACGGAAGGATAGGCCTGGGGGCAGGGGCGGAGGTGTGGCTATAATATACAAGGAGAATTTTTCCTGCGCACCACTTCCTATTGCACAGTTAGAGGGGGCCGAGGCCCTCGGTTTCTTTCTGACTGTGTCAGCCCACCAATCTATTGCTGACATAGCAATTTATCGACCGCCAGGGCTGGCAGGCTTCTTCTTGGAGTTGCTCGGTAATGCCATCTCCCCTATTGTGGCCAAATACAGGCATTGCTTGGTAATTGGGGACTTCAATAATCACATGGGCCAATCAGCTAACCCTGAGCCTCGGAAGTTGTGTGAGTCTCTAAGCATCCTCAATCTGACCCCCTATGTTTTATTCCCAACCCACGAAAGGGGCCACATTCTGGACCAGATTTTTTCGATGGCCAGGATTGAAATGGATGCTCCCCTCCCCATTATTTGGTTAGACCACTACTTGCTTATGTTTAGAGTGTGCAAGGAGTTGAGTAGATCACATTCATATTGCAAACTGCGTGCTAGTCGTATTAGGCCGTTCGATTGGCTTACTTTGGAGACACTGGCTGGAGCACTAAGGCATTCTCCTATTCCTTTCAGTGGAAATTAGGAGACGATGTGCTTTCCCTAGAGAGCTGACTTCAGGATCGCGCTACGGAATTAGCCCCCTGCAAAATTCGAGCAGCAAAAGCTTGCAGAGCTTCAACCCAATGGTTCACGGAGGCCCTTAGAAAAAGCAAAAGTGCTTATAAATGCCTGGCGAGTGCATGGAGGAAGAACTTCAATCCCATCGACAAAATTACCTATATATTGGCTCTGAAAGCCCATTACACCAAAATCCGTGAGGAAAAGAAGCTTTTTTGGTGGCGAAAATTGAACAAGCTGGAAACCGCAGTAGGGAACTTTTCAAGATTGTAAAAGATTTCTCCTCCCCTAACACGATGGACAGCCCATTTACCCCTACCAGTGAACGCACTAACAATATTGCGTGCTATTTTTTCAATAAAATTAAAACCATACAAGACTTTTTTAGGGAGCTACCATTAGCAATGGAAGGGAATACAAGCTCACCCCCTGTGCCACTCCCATTTCATAAGGGGCCCTCCTGCAGTTCCTGCCCATCCCATTGGCCAAATTACTTAAGATAATGAAAGCCCTTAAATCCGGCTCTCCCTCGGATCCTTGCCCAGTGAAAGTACTGGCGTCCAATACTGAGGTGATCAACCCAGCAGTTAATTTGGTTTTGAACACATCTTTGTCCGAGGGATTAATGCCTGAAAGCTGGAAGCACGGGAAAATTCTCCCGCTTTTAAAGAAACCTTCAGCAGACCCTTTGGTAGCCAGTAATTATAGGCTGATATCACTGCTGCCTTTCTTCTCCAAGGTCCTGGAGAAATATGTAAATACTGTCATCACAGATTTTGTAGAGGCTAATCATGTACTGCTCCCTAGTCAATCAGGGTTCAGAGAAAACTTCAGTACAGAGACGGCCTTATTGGAAGTCTCGGAAACCATCAAAACAACACTCGATAGAGGGGGCAAAGCAGTACTGATACTGTTGGATATTTCCGTGGCTTTTGACACCATGCCCCATGACCGACTCCTGCAAAGACTCCAGGACTGCGGTATTGGTGGCACGGTCCTCAGCTGGTTCACCTCCTTTCTGGATAATCGCCAACAAAAAGTATGGTCCCCTCCTTTTTGGCCCTCATGCCCCTTATGAAAGTAGGAGTTCAACAGGGATCTATTTTGAGCCCGACTCTGTTTAACGTGTTTATGGCTCCTCTTGCGCTCCTTGCAGAAGAACATGGCGTAAAAATAATATCCTAAGCAGATTACACGCAATTGCTGTTTACCTGCGAGAAGGAGAGCACATTTAGAGGAAATGAGATAAATGCGTGCCTGGCGAAGGTGTTAGCTTGGTTCAGACAGAACCAACTGATGTGCAACTCAGAAAAATCAGAAATTATCTTCTTTGGCCACAACCCGGGTGAGGAATGGCGTCAATGGAGGCCTCAGAATATGTCCCCCCCTGCTAGCTCAGTAACCATCGTGAAAAACCTTGGGGTTAATTTGGACGCTGATATGTCCATGAAGTCCCAGGTCCAATCGGTGGCTGGCACATGTTTTGGGTTACTGAAAATATTTAGAAATTTCCTCCTGTTACTCCCAATTCCACACAGGAAGACTGTAGTCCAGGCCCTGATTATATTCAGGTTCGATTACGTCAATGCTTTGCACCTTGACCTCCCAGACTTTCTACTTGGCCGCCTGCAGGTGGTACAGAATGCGGCATCCAGAGCAATACTCATGGTAGGCCCTAGGACGCATATGACCCCCTCCACCTGAGGTCCTTGCACTGGCTCCTGGTTTCTAAGAGAATACACTTTAAAGCTTTAATTTGGGCTTTCAAGGCCCTTCACAACACAGGTGCTCCCTACATCAGGAATAGAATTCAGCACTATGCCCCACTAAGGACCTTGAGATCCTCTGCCCAGCGTCTGTTGACCATTCCAAAGTTTTCCTTCTCACGCATGGGGGAGCGCTCTTTTCAAGTGGTGGCCTCACAGTTATGGAATAGCCTGCCTCCTTCTTTAAGACAGATGCAGGATCGCCTTGCTTTCAGAAAAAAATTAAAAACCTGGCTTTTCCAACTTTAAATGAGGCCTACCTGTTAGTGTGCGCACTGTCAGTCTCAGGGTCCTTCCAGCGCTGGGACACTCTGTGGAGTAGCCGTTCACTTTATAAGTGTGCAGTAACATAACATAACATAATAGACCTCTTTTCACACAAAAGAAAGGGCCTATCTTCTCAGGGAAATGTATGACATTACAAAGCAAACATTTACAATGCAGTTTTTACATCGCAACATCCATTTCAACACATGATTTTACAACACATGCCATCCCAACACATTTTTAGAAACGACATTTACAACGCATGTCACTACAACACATACCATTAAAACGCATACCATTTCAATGCATATTACTTTTAGAGCAACAGTAGGGTAAGGGTTGGATCGTGTAGGGGTAAAAATTACTATAGGGAGTTTCACTAGGGGAGGGGGTTTTGTGTCTATAGCAGGAGGTGGTGCCCTTAATCCAAGTCTGGGGAGGCTAACAGGGAGTCGGTGAGCTGGGGCTTTGACGGGGGATCTGTGATAGACATGAGCAAGATCAACAGCCATATTGACGGTTAAGTTGGGGTGCTGTTTTATACATGTCCTTGTATTGGGAGGAAGGGCCTCCAGATACTGCTCAAGGTAGATCTTCTGTTTGACATCATCTATGAAGGACATCACAGGAGTTAGCCACCTATTTGTCAGGTCTCTTATGAGGTAATACAGGGCCCGGGGGTTATCACTAGCTGACCACTTTTCCTTCCGGGAGCGACTGCGATAATTGTCCTGGTCGCAACCTAACCTTTTTAATATGACCTTTTTAATGTCTAGATAGGACATTGTCCCCACAGGATTGGCGGCCTGGTAAGCTGCTTGTAGTTCACCTGATAGTAGCGGAGCGATGTACTGGCCCAATCTTTCTAAGGCCAGGTAGCTGTGGTGGCGACCCTTTCAAAGTTGACAAAGAAATCATCAGGGTCGTCACCCTGTTGGAATTTTTGTAACACAGTCCCCAGCACGTTAGGGTGAACCCGGGCACTCGAGATGGCGTCTGTCAACTGTAGGATGGCGGTAACTTGTACCTGCTGGTTGGCTGTCATGAGGGATGCTTGATCCTTCAAAGCCGAATGAAGGGCTTCTCGCTCTTTTTGCATCATCTTGGTTTGCTGTTCAAAGAACAGTTGGAGATGCCGTTGGCCTTCTGGAAAACTGTGTGATCATGGTTTCCATTGTTAGGGGGTTGTGTCATCTTATTCTAGACTCTAGATCCCACTTCTGACACCACTTGTAGTGGTTTGGCCGCAGGGTCTGTCCTAAACACCCCCTTTTTGATTGTAAAACAGCAGACAATGGGGTTAACGTCCAAGTTGTTTATTAATGGACTAGCTCCAATATTTCCAAAAGGGGGGAGAAAGGGGTAGGGAGAGGTATAGAGTTGTGGTAAAATGGGATAAAGGAAAAGTAGAAGATGACAAGTTTTAATGCTCTGATCCTTGTCCTGGTTGTTCACCAAATCAAGGAAAGGTAGGGTCTTCACGTCCTTCCTCTACCGTCCAGGCCGTCTCCTCAGGAGGGAACTGGGAAAACAAAGAAAACGATATGCAGAGTCAGGACATGATTCTAAGGTTTCATCACCTGGAGAAAGGAGGGGGGCACGTGCGTCCATCACCAGTGCTCCCTTCAGTGCATAGGCATGCGGGGTGGAACAGTGCAGTTTTGTCAGCGCCTGCTCAAAACCCTGTCCACTAGCCCTTAAGAAATTAACTAGACGAGTGGACCACTTGCCTGAGCCCACGATCCTCCAGGGCTGTGAGTGGGGAAGGCGCAGCCTTTGCATCCCTCAGGGGAGTACTGGACTCGGGTGTGTTGCTTCCTGAGTGGATCCTGTCAATGCTGGTCTCTCCGTGTGTGAGGTGGTTGCTTCGATCGGCCCTCCATTACACGGGTCTTTCCTGCTGCCGTTCTTCCTCCCTGTCTTCTCCAGTGAAAAACTGTGATTCCGTCTCCTCCTTGAACTCCTCTGTATCCGACGACGCTCCTTGTCCTTTGCTCCCTCTTTTGAATTCAGGATCATTGGAAATCTCTTCCGGTCCAGTTGCATGGAACGGAAAGCTTGCTTCCTGTTTGGGACAGTTCGGAGGCCATGTTTGAATCAGCGGTATAATCCCCTATGTCACTCCTGGATTCATCACGACACCCTAGCAAAATACCCCATAGATGTGCATCTACTGCATATTTGACAAGTAGTGGGTTAAACAGCACATTTTGTGATAGAATTACTTCACTGCTTTGTCATTTTTACACATATTAACACTGCCTGGGCAAAGGTTTCACCTCATTAGTACTAATCAAACACCCAAATACAACTTAGAAGCTTTGCATAGGGCCTCCGGCCTCCCATTGTGCAGAAACATGTCAATGCATCTTTAGTATCCTTCGACTCGTTTGAGCTCATTTCAAATTCAGTTTTACATGCATATTATGCAGGAGATGATGGATTATGTGGCAAATGCGATAAATCTATACTTAGGAAAAAAAACTTGCAGCCACAGATATGCATAATTCCAGTGACCCTAGTTAAGTCTTAAGACAGTGTGTAAAATGATTGACTAGGTTGAGCACCACAGTTTCAACCCAGAGCATGGCCAACTCTTCCGTTCATCTTTCTGGTGGAGTTATTTTGTGTACCAAACACTTGGGTCTCACTCCCTTCCAGTCTCTCTTAATCTCTCTCTCTCAGACAAAAATTACAATATAAAATGCAGACTCCTGGCAGCTGTTTGCTTATTTTATGGACATAAAGAACAACAGTGCTGAGCCTGTCAGCGCCTTTGTCAAAAGAATTACATTTTTGCATCAATCGGACAGAGGGGTGGTTTCCAAATGCCCGCAACACTGTAAAAATACAAAAATAGATTTGGGGAAGTGGGAATGAGAAGTGGGGGAAGGGATGGAGAAAATGGGAGCCCAACAAGATAGCTTATGCAACACCTCAAGAGAATGAACACGTGCCGGTAATCTCGAAATAGAATTAATAGGGCAATAAGGCAGTGCCGGCCGGTCTGAAAGGTAGGTGTGTGGACCCACTTTTGGCTGTTTGTGGGCCTGGTTTATAGTCTGCAAGGTTGGTCTGTACTTTTTAGTTCCCTGATATTGAAACTAATTTTGCCTGCGGCAAGATCAAATCCATGCAAACTTTCATACCTTGCAAAACACTTATACAATATGTATTTATATGTTCAAAACTGCCCCGATTTGTAAACATTTGTCACTGTTTTAGCTTTCTAATTCACTAATGGGGGCCACTTTTATGTAGATGACTAGGCCTATTTTCTGTCCCAGTCTGGCCATGGTAATGGATGTCGAGATGCAAACTAAGGGGCAGATTTATGAGCCCCTTGCGCCACTTTTGCGTCACTTTTAACATGGGAAAAGTGACGCAAAAGTGGCGCAAGGGGCTCATAAATCTGCCCCTAAGGGCCTTCCCAAAATACAGAAAAAACTTCTCTGGAGAGATAAAATCCGATTATACTGCAAAGCAGGTTGGGCTTCTCCGTGAAGCCTCCTTTTGACCTGTTGAAACGGGGCGGAGTTGGGACTCGCTTAAAGAGCAAATAATACAATTTGGCAACGGAGAGGATAGCCCTCCAGTGTCACAAACCAGTTTCTCCTTCTGCAGACTTACAGACGGGGGAGATTTTACAACTGAAGGCAATATTGGTCTCTGGGTAAGTGCATACTGTTATTTGCTAGGATTCTTCGAACAGGACTGTCCGCATCACCAGGGGACACTTTACCTCTGCCACCTATCAACACCTGACACGCACTGTGTACAGCATTGCTCGTTGTTTCCTATTGACGAGGCTTATAATAATAAATTTTTTTGTGAGCGCTCGGCCGGCCGTGTTCGCGATGAAGTTACAGATCGGATTGTTGGTTATGTGTCGATCGCCATGCGCGCATCATTTCCACATCTGTAGCCTCTTAAAACTGATGGAACACCGTCACCGTGGGCTCACCGACACATTTATCAAAAACAAATTGTTTCCTGACTGCAGGCGAAATCGCCCACTGTGCCCTTAATGATTATATCCTTGCAGCAAATTAAACACGTGGTGAGCGAGTCCCCCTTTGGGGTCGATCCAGGCTGCGTTCACTTTAATGAGGAAGGAGAGGGGGTCAGTCGGCGAGCGAGAGGCGGCTGGGTTTGTATTCGAAAATGTTAGATGTCAGAGGGCGGTAGGGTGATTTAGACAGTCCCGCGCAAGTGGATTGTGTGTTTGTATGGGGGCGGGGGGCAGCATTATTTTCTCAAATGTTAAATACAGTGAGCGTTTTAAGGATGCTTAGCTCTCAGAAGGATAGAGACGATTTCTTCCTTACATTTACTCAATTAGTTTATCGAATATTCGCTCTTGTGCAATGGTGCTCATATTTTCTTTTCTAGTGTGCATGTTTCATGTTGCTATTTAATTGCTTGCATATTATTTGTGATGTCTCAACTCCCGTAGTTATATTGCTTGTAGTGTGCCACTGAGCTAGGGAGTATGTAACAAACTACTGCACACACGGAGGTCTGGTTTGCACGTCTTTATTCTTCAGTATGCATTGTTAAATTAACAGCACTGTGCCACAAACCTTATTAACCACACCCACCAGATAACAAAATACTTGTAAGGAGTCTGCTGAGGACCACAAGAGGCCTTGTAAACACAAACACAGGACAGACCATCTCCCCATTTGATAAATAAAAAGTATGAACAAATATATACTCATATATACATGATAACTCCTTGATGAGTCGTTGAGGTGCTTGCACCTTTCTTCCAGATCAAGTTGTATTAGATAAAGAAGGAGAGAGTTCATCTGGAATCTCTCAAGAAGAGTTGGATGCTTGACACGGGCACTCATGTGGACTTGCTTCACTCATGAGTTCTGGAGTCGATGTACATCGAGGCAGGTGCTTTAAGTGTGATGAGTCTCGAGTTATAGATTTTTCAGATTGTTGGGCAGTTATCGTATGTCCTTTGCTCGCCACAACTCTTAGCGGTTCATCATCAAACGGAGCATCATTCTTGCATGTCCACTTTTGGTTGACAAGAACTCAATCTCCTTCCTCAGAGGCCCTGCTTCGAATGCATCAGCGCTGATCAGCGTAGGCTTTCATTTTGCATTTGTGAAAGGTGTCAGTTACACAAATTATGTCAGCGTCTATTGAATGTCTGATGGTCCATTGCGGTATCCTCGTTCCAAGAGCTCTCCCAAACAGCAAGGTAGCAAGATTTTCTCTGTCGTGGAATGAGGAGTGGAATGGTAGGCATGAAGGGCTGGATTTAAAGCTGACTTGAGGTCGACTCCTTCCAGTGCAGTACGTTGAATCACCCTTTTTAAAGTACTCATAATTTGTTCAACAATGCCATTTGCCTATGGCTAGAGATGGGTACTTTTCTGATGTTTGATGATCAAATGATTAAGAAAGTCTTTGAACTCCCTGCTATTGAAGGGTGGACCATTGTCAGATTTGAGAATGGAAGGAACACCCCATGCTGCAAAAATGTCATCCAGCCCCTTGATGACTTTGTCATGTGTGGTTAATGATAAGGCTTATGCTAAAAGAGCACATGAGTACTCATCGACAACTACCATGAGATGATGTCCATTACTGAGTGGTCCGAAGAAGTCAACTGCAATCCTTTCCCAGGCCTGCTTAGGAAGATCAGACATGTTCAGTGGGTGCCGAGTTGTTGTGGAGGGCAGACAGTTGCACAGATGACAAGCTTTCAGTTCCCTTTCAACTCGTTTACCAAGGAGCGGGAGCCACACTCGGGGCCTGAGGGCATTTTTAGTTTGAGACAATGCCACAATACCCTTCATTTGCCAGTTCAATAACCTGTTCCCTTAAGCTTTCAGGGATAACTATTCTTGCCCCTCTTAGTGTAACACCATCATGTGTAACAGAAAGTTCTTCTCGAACATTATTGAATTTCTGGGTCTCAACATTATCTGTAAGAGGTTGAGTATGTTTCCTCTATGATTGCATTGCAATGATTTCTTTAAGCTTAAGCATGACTTTGTCAGTACTAGTAGCTGTCAGAATCTGTTCAATAGTAAAAGCTGCAAGAGCATTTGACTTTACTATGAAATTGATTTTGGCCTCAGCCGCTTTGGACATTGCACTATGATGCTGTAGCTGCACTGATGAAAAGTAGTCTGTGGGGTTTTGATCCTTCCCTGGTTTGTGAACAATAGTGTAATCATACTTCTGCAGATGCAGCCCCCACCTCTCACTGCGAGCAGACATCTTGTTTTTAGGATTTCTGAAAATGGTGAGCAACGCCTGATAATCAGTGACAAGGGTGAAATGTTTTCCAAACAGAAATACATAGAAGTGTTCATACGCCTATACTGCAGCTAAGCTTTCTTTTCCACATTGAGAATAAGCTCGTTCAATTTGAGATAGACTCTGACTATCATAGGCCACAATGTGTCTCTGAGCATGGGGCTGTCCATTGTGATGGGCAAGGATTGCCTCCCACCTAGCTGGGCTTGCATCTATAACAAACTCTGAATGCAATTTTGGATCAAAGTAAACCATTTCAGTTGCATTTTCAATTGAGTGTTTTATTTTCTTGAAACTTTGGTCACAATCAGATGGCCATTCAAATGGAACATCTTGCTTTGGTACTTCTCTTAGAGGGGCACCCACAGTAGCAAAATCACAAATTTACCTGAGACTGTAGCTGGTCATGCCTAAGAAGGATCGCAGTATCGTCACATCTTCTGGAGGGCAAGTAGACAACAATGCTAGCACCTTTTCGGGGTCAGGAGTCATTTCCTTTTCAGAGAAAATATGCACAAAGAATTTAAGTCTATTGTTGAGGCACTCACTCTTTTCTGCATTTAGCGTGACACCTGCATCAGAAAGCGTACGGCATACTTGTATGAGTGCTTTATCATGTTCCTTTCATATAGCTCCTAACACCAATATATCATCACTGTAGTTAAAAGAATGTGTGACAGTCGGATTTATTTGTTTTATGACATCTTGAAGGATTTCTACAGCTGACAACATAACAAAACTGAGCCTTTCACATCTGAGCAACCCACCAATAGTTGAAAAAATAGTAATCTGCATATAGTTTTTTCCAGTTCAAGTTGATGGTAGCCTTTGTTCAAATCAAGGCGGGAGAAAACATTGGTGCTGTTCAGCTAGCTGCGTGATCATGTCCGCAATGTGTTGACATGGGTGTCTTTCTCTTTTGATTGCTTTGTAGGCCTGTCGCATATCAGCACAAATGCATACTGAACATCCACTATCCTTTTTTGGCACCACCACAATGGGTAAAACCCACAGCATTGGAGCAGTAGAGAGCACAATTATGTCATGCTTTAACAGTGTTTTTAGTTCTTTCTCAATGGCTTCCTATAAGTAAAAGCAATTTGATGGTGTCGCTGTGCAACAGGGCGAATGTCTTCATTAATGTGAAGCTGCAACTTCACAGTCTTAAGTTTCCCAAGTCCGTGAAACAATGTCAGGAATTGACTCAATATTAAAGAATGAACATTCAAGTTGTAGTTAATAGATATCAGTCCTATGTCAGCAGCAGTATCGAAACTTAATAAACATGCAATCGACGACGTACCTTGGAGGACATGAATCAGTGCTTGCACTGTCGTTTTCTTGTGCCACATGGTCACTACAAAGAATCTTTTAATCTGCAAGGACGTAGAAGCTGCACACCTGGACAACTTTGTCCTCGACAGTGTGATATGTGTTATTGGAGATAATTCTCTTTACTTTTCTGCCAGGATGATGTTTATCGATGCACCACTGTCTATAACATAAGTTGAGGTGCAGCCAGTCATCTTGAGCATGATATTAGGACAATGCCCAAATGAGCTTTGTTGCTTTGTGTGGCAATTTTTAGATTTGTGTTCTTCTTTGCAAGTAGCAAATCCTTAGTGCACACGTAAGTCTGTGACTGAAATAATCATCGCACATCCATCTTTCTCACTGTCACTCGATGATGACATTAATGAAACTTTGGAAGATGAATTTGAGAATGATCAACTTTGTTTCATTTCCACAAGCTTTAGTTGATGTTGCCATTTGTCCTTGTGGGAGTGACTAGAGTGCTTCTGGAACCTTCTGGTGTCCATCTTCGTATCTATCTATGACGCATTTAAATTCTCTTTCACTTCGCAGACCATTATGAAATGTTTTTCATTCCCACAGCTTTTGCATATCTGTCCAATGGCGGGACATGTACCTTCATGTGGAAATGAGAAACCACACTGAAAACACAATTTCTTTGTCTTCTAAGACATCTCTCTGTGGGCCTCTGCCTTGTGTTTCTGCTTACTTTTCATACTCAATGTTGATTCATTTTTTGGTTGTTCAAGTTTCCATATCAGCAGACTGTTGACCAGCACGTACCGCTGCTCTTGCAGCCATGAGCACTCTCTCCAAACTGAGCGTTTCTTGTGTTATGCGACGTCGTAATGAATTAGAGAGGCAACCATAGACAACTCTAAAAGGCATGGCTTCTTCTTCATCGAATTCACTGAAGTTGCAATGCTTTATGAGTGTATCAAGTATCTCATCAAACTTGTCCATCGTCTCACCAGGTTGCTGTCTTGCTTGGTTAAAAATTTACCCTTCATAGTCAGTATTCGGCATTGGATTGAACTTGGCTTCCCACATCTTCTAGATTTGATGGTAAGCTACTTCATCAACTTGTGATTTCTTCTTTATAACTTCCTTTACTCTATCACCTGCAATGTCCCTTAAGTATTTGTTGATCTTTTTGTCATCTGTTTTTTCTATAGCATCTATGAAGTCACTGAATGGTTTGATCCAGGCGGTCCATTTGTTATCAATATTCTGCTTACGGTCAGTATCCAACGGAGGTTGTGGTTTCAGGAATGAAGTGGCAACATATTTGGAGCTATTTTCAACAACCATTGGAGAGCTTCAAAGCTTCAAGACCTTTTCAGTTGTGCTGAGTGCCACCAACTGCCTCTGTGGTCTCTTCTGCTGGGACTAACAGCTTTGTAAGAATAACATTGTGCTTATACTTGGGTTGTTGTGGAAGCCACATGCTACTTTGAGCTCACCAAGCCCCGGCCAAGTCTCCACTGGAGGTTGGGTGGTGCTTTTCCTGTTTGCTCCGGTGAGTACAGTTGTACTTTCAATGCATGGTTGTCTCTGCCTTAAGTGTTTCCTTGCACTTGGCTGTTGCTTCCTTTATTGTTTCTCTGTACCTGGCCATCTTTGCCTTTAGCACTTTCCTGCACCTTTCCATCACTGCCTTTAGAACTTCTTCATACTTGGTAGTCACTGTTTTTAGTATTTCTACTTTGTATTGGTGCTGGCTCCGTGTTATGCTGTGGTGCAGTATCTCTCATTTCAGCCTTACCAGTAGAATTTTAGCAGGCTTACTGACTGTGCTCATCCGTAGGGCCTTCACCTTCTTCGAGGGCCTCCCCAAAGCTTGAGTTGCACTTTAACTCCACAAACCCCAACTGTAGACCACTTCTTGGGGCACACGTGGCATGCACAAGCAGTTTGCTGGATCACAGCAAACTCTCAGGGGGAGCAGTCTTGTATCCTTGGGGTCACATATCCCCTATCTCGCTGCTAGTTGTAGCGTCCTCCCAAGCCCAGGAGCATGTAACTTAACAGGGCACACACGGAGTTCTGGTTTGCACATCTTTATTCTTCAGCATGCAACGGTTAACTGAACACACAGCATCACAGACTTTATTACCACACCCAGCCACAACCACAAGGTTACGTAATACTTGTAAGAAGTCTGCCGAGGACCACAATAGGCCTTGTACACACAAACAAAGGACACAATATTGCTAACATCTCATTATCAATCAATCAATCAATCAATCAGTTAATTTGTAAAGCGCACTACTTACCCGCAAGGGTTTCAAGGTGCTGGGGGCGGGGGGGGGGGGCTGCTGCTACTGGTCAAAGAGCCAGGTCTTGAGTCGTCTCCTGAAGGTCAGCAGGTCTTCAGTTTGTCGTAGGTTGAGGGGGAGGGTGTTCCAGGTCTTGGCGGTGCTGTGGGAGAAGGATCTGCCTCCGGATGTGGTTCTACGGATGCGCGTGACCGTGGCCAGGGTGTGGTCGGCGGAGCTCAGTTTCCTGTTGGGTACGTAGAAGTGGAGTCGACTGTTGAGATAGGCTGGGCCGGTTTTGTGGAGGGCCTTGTGTGCGTGGATCAGGAGATTGAAGGAGATTCTTCTGTCGACACGGAGCCAGTGCAGTTTCCTCAGGTGGGGGTGATGTGGTCGTGGCGTGGGACATCGAGGATCAGGAGTGCACAGGCGTTCTGGATTCTTTGCAGTCTGTTGATGAGCTTGGTCGGGGCTCCAGCGTAGAGGGCGTTTCCGTAGTCGAGTCTGCTGCTGACTAGGGCATGGGTGACCGTTTTCCTCGTGTCTGTCGGGATCCATCTGTAGCTCTTGCGGAGCATGCGGAGGTTGTTGAAGCAGGTAGAGGAGACTGCGTTGACTTGTTTGGTCATGGTGAGTTTCGAGTCGAGGATGACTCCCAGGTTGCGTGCGTGGTTGGTAGGAGCCGGGGGTGTCCCCAGTGATGCGGGCCACCAGGAGTCATCCCATGCTGAGGGGTTGGGCCCGAGGATGAGGATCTCCGTCTTGTCTGTGTTCAGCTTAAGTTGGCTTTCCTCCATCCAGTCGGCGGCAGCCTTCATTCCCTGGTGGAGGTTGGATTTGGCGGTGAGGGGGTCCTTGGTGAGGGAGAGGATCAGCTGCGTGTCGTCGGCATAGGAGATTATGTTGAGGTCGTGCTGTCGGGCGATGCGTGCGAGTGGTGCCATGTAGACATTGAACAGCGACTGGCTGAGGGAGGATCCCTGTGGGACGCCGCAGATGATCTCGGACGCTTCGGAACGGGGGGAGGCGGACTCTCTGAGTACTGCCGGAGAGGAAGGAGGTGGTCCAGTCCAGGGCCTTGTCTCAGATACCTGCGTTGTGGAGGCGTGTGCATAGTGTGCGGTGGCAGACGGTGTCGAAGGCGGCGGAGAGGTCCAGGAGAATGAGGGCCGCCATCTCGCCGTTGTCTAGCAGGATCCTGATGTCGTCTGTGGCGCTGATGAGGGTGGTCTCGGTGCTGTGGTTGCTGCAGAATCCTGATTGGGAGGGGTCCAGGATGCTGTTGTCTTCGAGGAGACGGGTGAGCTGGATGTTAACTATCTTCTCGATGACCTCTGCTGGGAACGGAAGCAGGGAGATGGGCCGGAAGTTCTTGAGGTCGCTCGGATCCGCCTTGGGTTTCTTCAGTAGGGCGTTGATCTCGGCGTGCTTCCAACTCTCAGGGAAGGTAGCGGTCTCGAACGAGAGGTTGATGACATTGCGCAGGTCGGGTGCGATGGAGCTGCGGCTTTGTTGAAGATGTGGTGTGGAAGAGGGTCAGACGGGGAGCCAGAGTGGATTGTGCCCATGGTCTTGATTGTGTCCTCGATGCTCACGTTGGCCCAGGTTGTCAGGGAGTCGTGGTCGATGGGGTGCGGTGGGTCCGGCGTGTCGAGGCCTGTAGGGGTCGTCCGGGGGTTGAAGCTGTCATGGATGTCGGTGATTTTGAGGTGAAAGAAGGTGGCGAGGGAGTCGCACAGGGCCTGCGATGGCGGAATGTCGTTGGCGCTGGAGCTGGGGTTGGATAGTTCCTTCACGATGTTGAATAGCTCCTTGCTGTTGTGTGCGTTGTTGTCGAGGCGGTCTTTGAAGGAGGTCCTTTTGGTGGTCCTGATGAGGCGGTGGTGGTTGCGGATGGCGTCTTTGTGGACAGCACGGCTGTCCGGCGTCTTCTTGTTGTGCCATTTGTTCTCCAATTTCCGGCAGGTGCACTTTGATGCTAGGAGTTCCAGGGTGAACCAGCTGGCTCTCTTGCCCTGATTGGTTCATACGAATTGTGTTTTTGCAGAAACTGTACTGTGCTATACTGCACATACATATCTTACGTTTAAACAACAACAATCATATATTTGTGTTGTCCATAAATCTCTTCTAGTTTCAAATGGCACTCAATGCTCTCATTGCAATTTGTTGGAGTGATTGTGAGGGCATCCTTTGCTGAAAAATGACTTCAAAGGATGTCTCACAGCTCGTTCTGAGTGCGTGATTACAAAGGAGTTAGCTTTAGAGAGGGTTCCTAGTTTTAGACAGAAAGGGTGTAGTGAAATATTTTCCAACGTTTTAAATTTGCATATTTGCTTATCTCCAATCCTGGAAAAAGCAGAAGAGAGCATTATGAATGTGTTATAGAAGTTACTTCAAGGCATTGTGATGTCTTGTAATTCCATATTTCCTCACAACTGGTAAGTGGACGTCCACTATATGTCAGTTCACCGTCAGTTAACTACTTACCAGAGATGAACTGGATAACATTTATTATGTAGCGAGGATTGTTCATCATAAAAGCAAGCTGTCTGGACAAAAAATGAGGCATTACAGGACTTAAGTGTATTTTATGATAGGACGACAAACATTTAGTAAATTCTGACGAGATAGGCGGAGCGAGAGAGCTTTTATTGCACTTTGTAATGCTCTTTGGTGTGACCTATTCAGTTAAAATGGGGAGTTTTCTAGTCTTTACCAGTTAAACTTTATTCATAGCACCAAGAGGCATCTGCATGAATGTCATACTTTATATAAAACTTCATAGATAGTTAGGTCTCACTATAATCAGGGCCAGAACCTTACAATCAAATAAATCCAACAGTAAAGTTACAGAATTTGTCCTAAAATGGGTCAATGTCCCAAAGCAGCATAAGGGTCAGACACCTGGAGATGAGAAGGAGTTTGCAGCAAGTTGACATCAACGGCTCAGAGTACTGCAGTCTTTAGCAACTGTTTCTATTTCCTTAACAATCTCAGTAAGTTGTTACTTATTTCATAAATATCTTGACAATTGTACTAATATCACGTCAAGAATCTGTTGACAGTATTTATCAGAGCATATGATTAGTCTTCGAAAATCCAAAATCCTGCACCATGACTGGTATTGGGCTTCCACTGACGAGATTATGTCTCTCCAGTGCTTTAAGACATGACGCCCCTTTAGTGATAATCATTGCAATCTTTAAAAGAATAACTGCTGATGATGCAACCTGTCAAGAAAGTAAGATCTAAAAACAGGACTTTCTAGGCATTGGTAATGTGTTTCCGGAATTCTCTTGCATTAGTTTTTCCTGCTATTATGTATCATCTTACCTTCCAAAGATGCACTTATTTATGGTTTTTAACTCAGCAATCTGATTTAAACTTGCACTCCTAATGCACCCATAATGTCCCATAATGAAAAAAGGTGTTTGGTATGACAACGTAGCCTAACATAACAAGATGAGCTGTAGTCACATCATTTATGAGTTTTGGGGCTGTATGCTGCAATATCAATGGTCAAAACATCGGAAAAGCAAAAATATAGTATTCACAGTATGACGACCACTATATTGTCAATGTATGGATAGATGTACTGTTCTTAACTCCCCATGTATACCTTGGTGATACAGAGCCCTAGTCACAAAGGTAAATCAACACACATAAACTTACTACAAGTAAATATGCTCTTGCACTTTTGAGTAACTTCAGTGCTCTTAGATATCCACAATTTACAAGTGTTAAGTTGCCTAAAAGGGTAGACTTGCATGTTCACACCCCTTGAAATAGGTGGTGGAGTCATTAAAAATGTCAAATACGACCATAAAGTTACTAATAGTAATGACTTTATGACCATTTGATGTTGCACCCACTTGACGGAAACCTCCGCAATTGGGATGGAGATCTCCCTTTAGCAAAGTAGAGGTAAAAGTTTAAATGTTTTTAAACTTTACAGAAAACGAGAAAAACATGTTTATATTAAATACTAGTCTTAACTTCATAATTTGTAATGTAGAATAGAAAAAATATTAATAAATGTATTGTAAATTAAACATGTAATTATTTTTAATATATTAAACAAAATGCAATAATTTTTTCTGAATTTTAAATTACAAAAATCCCATCTAAAGTTAAAAAAATATTTTTAATATGCATATACACATATTAAATGTGATGTATAGAATTAATTAAAAGTAATTTAATTGATTTCCAATAAATATAGATTTTACCAAATGTATTACAATTGAAAAGGTTAATTACATAGTTTGAAATAACATAATGATGTTTCATTTATAGAATACATTTTTTTTTAAAGAAAATCATTTATATTTTTAAAAAGTTTAAATAATCGTATTTATTTTATCATTATTTCCCTACATCCATTTTCTATGTGAAGCTGTTGCTGTACCAGTGGCTGGCCACATGTGGTGCTAGACTTACTCCACCTTGGAGCTGGAAAGAATTTAGGACTGTTTTTTTTTTTTTGGGTTGCAGCCACTATAGACGATTAGTTTGCAAATAGCAATGGGTTTACTCTATTCTTAGTGGGTGCATGCACCTCTCTAACCATACTAAACCCCTCCTTACTCCCCTCTTTTGATCTCACATAAACTACTAAAATGTACACTTACATGTGCAGAGATCTCTCCAGTTGGGGCAGATATCTACACAAAGAAAAGCTAAGAGATGAGGGGGTGTCCAACTCTGCAAGTAGGTATGTGAATAGCAAATCGGGCCTTTGGTAGTAAGGCAGAAGTACTATTGTGGTACTAGTAAACATTCTCCAAATGCAGTTTGTCAATAGGTCCCACAGTGGTAGTGGAAATTTACATGCCATATTAATGCAGGTCAATATTTCTGTACATATTTAGCTACCAAATTTCATAAGTGACATGTTTGAAGGTTCTTGTTTTCGATAGATGTGCATCCAGAATAACACAGTGCACGGTTCATGTCTGAAGAGTGAAAATCTTGAGAAATATAGGGATATGACATGCACACATACACATCCTAAAAGTAAATATAATCCATGCTAACAAAAAAATTCAAACTTTCTCACATATCCATGCTGTGATGCGAAAACAATAGCAGATGTGGGCTTGATTAGGTACAGTAGTTGAAAGCAGGGCAATGCAAGATATTTAGCCAGTCGACCAACCCTGAAGTGTTGGAGGGGTCCCTTCTCCAGGACCATAAACTTTTTCCCATTATGGATTAGGAATAAGCATTGCCCTGGTTTCTAGGTCATAGTGTGCTAAGCTTTCTGATCAAGATTACAGCTTGCTGTTCGCTAAATTATTTGTGAATTTAGGGAGCGACACATTTACACTCACTCATTTCTACTAAGTAGATAGCGATTAAATTGTTAAGACTAGTTCACAAGCATGTTGGTGGTACAGGACCAAGATAAGTGCATACAAGACTGAACCTTCCTATGCTTCGCCTCAGCCTTTCTATGCTTATGTAAATGTAAATGAGATATTGAAACCTCCTAATGATATCTCTAACATGGTTTATCCAAGAGGTCTCGGTCACCAGTTCTGATGGAAGAATTCGGCAGCATCTGTAATGTTTCCAAACATATTGGGAAACCAATTTACATTACACTATTTTTTCTTTGCGCCTATGTGTCCCTCTCCACTGTTGCACCATTGCTTTCTTTAACAGACGGTTGCAGGCTATGCAGCACCTCCTATTATCACTATTGAAATTATATCACATTGTTAGGCCAGGATTAAAACAATGTACAAGGTTTTACTCTTCAGAAGTGCGGGCAGGACCTCTCCTTCAGTAGGAAAGATTTTCTATCACAGAAGGAACATTTTAGTCCCTCTTGGGTCAAGGACATCAATTTGGGGAAGCCAGTGGGAGCAGAGGCAACACATGCGCTTTATTAACCTCGGCACCGCCTTTGCTATCCCTGCTTTCGAAGGTCACGAACAGAAAGTACGCCAGGTTTCAAAAGGAAGTTTTTTTCCAGTGCCTCCACTCCATGTTGGTTCTCTAACCAGTAAACAACAAATGGGAGACTGCCTAGGGGCTAATGGAAATGACTTTCCTATTTGCCAATGGCGTTCTGGGACTCATTTTAAGGGGCCGATTACAATCTCGTTCGGAAGGCCTCTAGACGGGTTCCGGAACAAGCAAATCCGATTTGGAGCCAATGTTTCTGACCAAATCTTCCCCCATTCCGAATGATCAAGTACAATGCAAAAATCTTGTCCAAGTCGACCGAAGAGTTTCTGAACCTGATCCTGTCAGTCCAACTCATTTGTAGCCGAATCGTGCAGTGCAATGGAGCTGGCTTCCGAACGAGCAAATACAATGCACAAATCGAACAGCCGTATCGACTCGGTCTAGGCGAGATAAAATGGCTGTGGGAATCGAAATTTGGGGGGCTGTACCAGGCCCCCCTTCATCATGGACCCTCCAAATCGGTCCAGTGGGGCTACCCATGGGTCCCCCCTTTCCATGAATGCACAGTGTGGCGGGCACCATGGGGTGCCTGCCACAGGGTGTACACTTTTCCACACCCACACCTTTTTGCTATGTGTGCATGTGTGCGTGTTCAGCATACAGGCTCCCATAGAGTTCAATGGGAGTCCTAGCAAACTGAGTCCGCCAACATACGGGTGCATCAGAATTGGTTGCTTGGACTCGCGGAGCACAATTCGCTATGAAAGCCCTCCGGAAGATGAGTCGTACGGAGGGCTTTCCTAGCGAGATCGTAAACGGTCCCTAAGTGGTAATTAGGAGGGAATGTAAATGGGATGCCTCTCATAATACAATTTGCAGTGCTTTTATCAATGACTTGGAACCACAATTCCCAGATACCGACACAATAGCTGAGGTGATATCTGATTGTCAAAGGGGAAGCTCGCTCCAGGGGACAACATCCCCTTTGGAAATGTATTCAGACAGACTGGGGGGTGGAAGGAATAGCATATAGAGGTCCATGGGTTCCACTGCATGCATTTTTAATATCTATCCAAAATAAAAAAAAATTTAAAGCAGTATCTGCCGTTTTAAAGAACATATTCTGCTTTTAAGAAAATGTTTCCCATTTGGGAAGTCAAATGCCGGAATGAGGGTCTGCTGTCACTTGCAGGACACCACTGATGCATCCCCTTCCAATTTCAGGGGATCCCGTACAGTGACCAGTCTAATTAATGTTCATTAGGAAGGTCATTTTGCGATCCCACTCAAACTCGAGAGAGGTGTGGCGCAACATCCAGAGTGGCGGATCCAGGGCATGGAGCTCACGTTTCGATCCACGGGGCCAGTGGCAGCTCAGCACCATGTGACTCTGGGCAATAGCTCACCTATTCTCCCTGATGGCCCCCAGTGCCTTCAAACCTTAAGGGGCGATATGTTTGCGCTTTAGAAATATGGATTAATATTATAGAAATTTTGTATTGTGGCCTGTTTGTATATAGACCACATCCTAAATTGTACTCGTTTAATAACCAGTTGGTGTGCAATTTTTCACATCCTATTTTGCAGACAGGAATCAATGCGTCAGACCCAAGGTTACAGCACTGACTTTCATAAGTGTATATATGAAACACAAACATTGTGTCAGAGAGGACATGGCTTATTAGTTCTGGCTCGATTACTCCTTTGAGGGTAGATATAGCCTGATTTGCATATGGCTGGTCTTGGAAATGGCCCTTTCTAGGGTGCTTTACTTTTACTTTTTGCTTTTCTCCTTCCCAGTTTTCCGCGACTCTGGATGCTAGCCTTAGGATGCGAGTGTGTTTGGCACTGCTGTGCAGTGCTAAAGCGCTGAGCTCGTAATATACAAACTGTGGATCAATATTTATATGATTGGCTGATTCGAGCTAGCTGGAAGTCCCTCGTCATGAGATGAGACCAATATGAGGGGCATGTACCTTGAATATGCATCTGTGGGCCTGCGGCGCTGGTGGTGCCATCCACGGAGGTAGCCTATCGATTGTGCCACTGATTTTCCCTGTTATTCGACTTGGCATGTACAAAGCTGTGTATCATGGTTCCACATGTCTCCCAGGGCAAATCTGTGGCACAATCAATAAGCTACCTCTGTGGATGGCACCACCAGCGCAGCAGGCCCACAGATGCATATTCAAGATACATGTCCATGATACTGGTCTCACCTCATGACTGCGGAGTTCCTCAGGGATCGTCCCTGAGTCCCACACCTTTTAATGCCTACATGGCCCCCCTTGAGGACATTGTGACCTATGCCGATGACACCCAACTGGTTGTTGCACTTAACCACTCAGACAGGGCCTCCACCTGCCTCTGTACCTGCCTAGAAGAAGTAGCCAAGTGGATGAATTACTCTTATTTGAAATTGAATGGTGATAAAACCGAGCTTATGCTCCTTGGCAACCCATCTCTTTTTAAGGCAGATACTATGTGGCCAGCCTCGATGGGCGCGGCACCTGTCCCCAAGTCAGAGATAAAAAGCCTGCGCTTCTTACTGCTCTCTGACCTCAGCTTTAAAGTCCAGGCCAGAAAGGTGGTGGCCTCTTGCATTGGCATCATAAGGATGCTTCGGAAAGTGCCCCCCCCCCCCTGTTCCCCTTTCAGGCAAGAAAGCTCATGGTTCAGGCGCTTATTCTTTCACTCCTGGACTACGGCAATGCCTTATACCTTGGAGTCCCGAGTTCGGTCCTCGCCAAACTGCAAACGGTACAGAACTGCGTCGCAAGGATCCTCATGGGGACTCATAACAGGCAGCCTGCAAAACCTGCCATGAAGGCTCTTAATTGGCTTCCCGCCCGGGAGAGAGTCTACTTTAAGGCCTTATGCATTACTCACAAACTGATAGGAGGGAAAGGACCAGAGATTATCTCCTCTATGTTCAAGCTCTATCGCGCTAACAGGTGACTACTCTCAGATGAGCAACACCTGGCAGTCGTCCCCTGAATTCAGAGAGTCAGAAGTGGTGGTCGGCTATTACCATATAAGGCTGCCAAACTTTGGAACTCCCTTCCCCTTCAGCTACGAAGGGAACCCAATCACCTGGTCTTCCGCACGCTGCTGAAATCATGGCTCTTCCCTAAGTGATTCCCTGAAGCTTCTGTTATTCACCAGTACCTGGATGCCTACGTGTAGCTATGCGCTCTGCAAATGCTGCTTCATTCATTCTGCTATATCGAAGTTCTCCCTAGTGACAGGGTGTAGTGTTGGGAAGAGGTTGGGCAGGTGTCTGTATGTGTTACCTGCAAGCATCATGAATGACACCGGACGGTGTGTTCGGTACGATGGGCCCTGCTTCTCGCATTGGATTACCATGAGAGTATGTAGGGAAAAGCTGAATGGGTTTGACATTACTGTGATGGAAATGTCATTTTAGGAAAGTGGGTATTTCAATGTGCATGGCTCTGTGTGCCTGGTAGCCTGTCTCCTAATTCTCAACTGGGTGCTAAAGGGAAAACCACATTTATGCATTCCTGATAGAGGGCAATAAACAAGGGGTACATGGAAAACCGCGGACCTCTGACTCTGAAGGGCCTTTCTGGGGCAGTTACATGCGGTGGAATTGGAACCTGCATTCCAAGAGTCAAGGTCTTGGCCCCACTAAAGATTGTGATCAAACCTCCCGGGGTAGGTTGATAGATAGGACAAAATTTAGAGAGGGCCTGTGCTTTTCAAAGGTGGCCTTTTGAACTGATTGTATCTTTAAAGTCCATGGTCGGTATAAATCCTGGAGCTTCGGCCTCTGAAAGTAGAGATACTTTTGGATTTGGCACCATATTACGCTGGTTCAATACTGGGACATTGACACAAGGAATATTTAGAGCAGGAGAGACTGCAGCTGGACTATCCACAGGCTTGTGGTGGCTTGGTGCTTGTCGTGCTTTAAAAAGGGGACTATTACTTGGTGGATTTTGCCTGGATGCTGCTGACCTTCAGCTATTGACAACTGTCGTGGCCTGGGTCTCGAAGTACTCTCCGAGGGCTGGTGAGTTGGCATCCTGTCCCCAAGATGCCAGTGACACAAAGGATCCCACAGTCTCCACAAGATTGTGAAGAATGCACTGGGTGTGGTGGAGACAGGTGGAAGTGATCATGGTTGGGACAAGGACCTTCCTGACATACACTATCTCGCTGTACAATAGTAGTGTGTGCTAAAGATCAGCACCCATCTGAGGTGCCAGGAGTTCAAGGAGTGTGGGGGGAGCTTGCAGCATGCGAGGAACCTGTACTTGCAACCAAGGAAACCTGTGCATGCTTGTGCTCCAGAGCATGTGGTGTCCAAGGGATGTCGGGGAAACCTGATCGGGAGCTGAGATTGTCTTCGGCTTCCAGACTAGAAGGATGACAGCGACTGACAACGCGACCTCTGTCCAAGGTTGTTGGCTCCCTCGCCCTGGGCCCATGCCACAGGGTGCTTTGTTGTGAAAAACATTAAGATGAGACGCAAGGGGTTTCATGTGCTTTGTGGGCATCTGCAGCTGACTGCCGTGGGTCTATGGCAGGTCACACCTTTGCCTGAGGGGAAAACATTTCCCAAGACGGGGAGCTTGCCAGCTTCCTGGGTCACAATCTTTTTTCTATGGAGGGGATAGTGAACCCGCACTCGTGCAGGTTCCATCGTGCACCTGGAGATCTAATCCTGATGGATGAAACTAACTGACTGTTTTATTCTGTGTTAGGTGGGTCCCACTGTCAAGCCAAAAGGATGCCAGCAGGGGTAACGTGTATCATTGGCTAGTGGAGTTGCAAGACTGAGGGGCTGGGTCACGAGACGTAGTCAGAGTCTAAAGAATGTTTGACCTTTCTGCAATGGGAAAGTCTGACAATTGCATATAACTGTGAAGTGTATATACAATGTGTGTTTCATTTTGATTTCAAAAGAGGTGTTTGACAATTGCATATATCTGTAGTGTATATACAATGTGTATCTTGTTTTGATTTCAATGTGTGTGTTTAATATAAAGACAAGGGTTTTTATACATACGGTGTGGAGTCTTTTTGTGGCGAACAAAGTGTTGTGAGGTGGGTGCTATGCCAACTCTTTACACTCATGCCCTGAGGATAAGCCTGGCTCCTCGGTGCCAAGCTACCAGCGGGTGAGCACAGGTTATCAGACAAGTGTATTGTACTCATTCTATTTGTAACTGTAGGTTCTGACTGGCTGTGGTGCATCTGAGCCAGCCTGACACCACTGGGTCTAACAGCTGGGCTTCCCCAGAAATGGCACGCATGTTCTAAAAACAACTTAGAAGTAGCCCAGATTGTTAAAAAAGAATTGGGTGAAGCATTTCCTATCTTGTCTTTTCAGTTAGATATGCCTTTTCATCAATAACTCCATACCTTCAGAGCAGAGGCTAAGTGCAGTAACTTCCGTCCTGT
Source organism: Triturus cristatus (assembly GCF_964204655.1). Classification (NCBI taxonomy): domain Eukaryota; kingdom Metazoa; phylum Chordata; class Amphibia; order Caudata; family Salamandridae; genus Triturus; species Triturus cristatus. The sequence goes on along the minus strand of NC_140594.1, from coordinate 445,545,672 downwards.
AATTTGCATTCTCAACGGTGGTGTTGTGTGTGATGTCATCAGTAAACGGCAATGGTTTACTAGGGTTTGAAAATCGTGCTTCTGCCTCACACATAAGGCATTATTATGAAACAAAGAAAAAAGTTAACAAAAATACCTTACAACAGCCTTTTTTGTACAGAAATACCTGCCGCCATGTAAATAATCGCTTTCAGAGTGCTGAGAGCGTTGTCAAGGCTTCCAGGGTAGGACTAAAGAATATAGTCGAGAAGCGCCATTGTGTGCCAGGATTGCAGGTTTGTAAAATCCATCATGTCTTCAGTCAGAACAGCACTATTCTCCAAGCGGGCGTCAGCTCATTGTGTTAGCTCATTGTGTTAGCTCAATGACAGTCACTGCCTCTTCATTACCTCTCAAGGCTGTGAATGCATGTTAGATTCCAGTTATTATACAATTATGCTCGCTCGAGGTAGATTTCCTTGCTTATTATTATCCCCCATGATGGGGGTTCCCATTCTTGAAAGGTACACCGCATATTGTTTTGTCCTAAAGTGTATCTTTACCTTTGACCTCTGTCCTGGCTTTCACTCTTGTTCCCTTAATTTCCTTCTCTTCCCTTCTATACTTACCTATTTACCTGGCTTTCTTCCTTACCCTCTTTCCTTACCCGCCTTCCTTTCTTTCACTAACTTTTCCATCATTCCTTTGTCCTCCCTCCAATTCTATCATATATTCCTTCTGTCCTCACTTGCTGTTCACAGGCTATTGTTTTCATTGAGTCTTTTAAACAGATTGTCCTCGTTCTTCCGCTTGAAACCAAGGTATTTATACCAATATATTTGAAATATGCTTCGCGTTTCATAACACAGTAGAAATATACATGGCATCAACTGAAAATAAAGATAGTAAAAGTCAAGATGTTCATGGATGAATTAAACACAGTTTCAGCTACACTTCCAAACATTTAAAACAACTGATGGAGGTATTTTTACATAAATACATATATTTTTAAGCAGCTAGAACTTCAAAAGTTCATCGGGTTCATTTACTAATCTTCAGGTCTGTTGTTACAGCTTAGACCTGGAGGCCACGATTAGGCCTGCCCCAGAGGTTGTGACAATATTCGTGGGCTTGCAAAATAAAATATCCTTCAGTTCTTAATTAACCCAGTGCAATAAATAGCACCTACGACACAATTCCACAAAAAAATGGGGTACAACATGCATATTTGTTCGTTTCCACACCAAAATCTTAATTTCCCATATAGAGTGAGTCTATGTCCACTGTTAATGGCAGATTTCACCTGCCGAAATCTATACTTGGAGGCAGCCTTTATCACATTCAATAGTTATTAGGGTCAGGAAACTCACACTACTTGTATCTGTGATCCATGCTCTAACAGGTTTTTGGCACAGGGATTGTAAAATGCTGGGGCACTCGTACTTAAGACCTCAGTTTCCAGCTCTGTATTTGCGCTTACACTGTGCTTATTCGATTGTGACTATTTTATGCACTTTTGAATTATGGTCTTGGTTTTGCAAGTAGGGCTGCAGGCGGCGTGTTACTATGTATTCCTCACCCTTTCTCACTGTTGAAAAACCTCACCTCATGAACCCTTTCACTAGAGTCACATTGAGCATCATGCATTTTACTTATCCTCTCTGTTAAAAACCATAGGAGGGTTAACTGTTTATTTCCCCTCTTCCTCCCTAGGTCCAGATTTGACATATTTACGTCTTTGCCTCGCTTTATTTCTGTACTCTGATATATAGGCAATGCACGGGCACAGCATGGGCACAGAAGTTGATCCATTTACTGTCTCTATTTGGTCTTTCCCCTTCAGAGGTTCAACCTCCAAAATGAAACATCCTCAAGGAGGTGGGTCCTCAAGAACAGAGCAGATATGGTCTCCAGAATTGGACACTTATTGAAGATGTGTGCTCCAGTGCTGTATTCAATGGAGAATGACAAAAATCTTGAATCAAATATCTTGTGTACATTAATATAGTTGCATGAAATAATTTTTGGGGGAGTTTTATATTGCGCGAACTAGACGCTAGACGTATCAGAGCGCTTCACATGAGCACCATTTTCGTTACAGATGGACACATTCATTTTTGTTAGGCACAGGGAGAGTAATTGATTTGCTCAGAATCACAGGATGTTGAGAGTCGTTGCTGAGACTCGAACCCGCTTCCCCAGGTACGAGGTCGACCGCTCAAGCCGTAATATTGTTTTTAAAATTAATTTAAGATATATCGCATGCTATTTACATTTTAAGTAATAATGTTATTTATGTAATTGCTTTGAATCAATGTATAGTTTGTTATTTTTTATGTCTAATAATTTTTTTTTTGCATTGATAATTTAGATTTTAGTAGTGTATTGTTGGTGATGTAGGGGAAAATGGTGGAAAGTAATTTCAATGATAAATATGTACTTTTAATTTATTTATGTTAAATACATATGTAATTGGTGATTAATTATATACATTGATTAATTGTTACTTTCAATATTTAAGTGTATTTTGTGACTTTAATGTATTATTTATATTTTATAGCTAAATTACTTATTTATGTTTCTGTTGGGGGTTGTTGGGTTTGTGGGTGAATAGGTTGGAAAGTTATCCAAATTATATATTTTTTTGCAATTTATTTTTTATGTCAATTACTTGAGTTAATTGGTTATTACTTGTGTTCATGCTGGCAGTCACCGCGAGCTGTAGTTGCTGTAGCTTGAAGTACAGATCTCGCGTTACTGGTTGTCACTGGCGGTCAGTGTAGCATGAAGTGTTGAGTTCACTAGGGCTTTGCATTGGCATTCATCGCAGGCAGCAGAGCCATGATCGTGAAATCCCAAACCTTCGGGATCCCACCTTTCTTCATATGAGGAGCTCAACTGATATCAGCCAATGGTCCAGGACCAGGGGAGGTACCTCTTGGGGATCAGGAATTCACTCCAGCACAGGCCAGCAGGGCTCAGGCAGGTCCAGTGTGGCAGGTTAGCTGGGCAGTTGCAGGGAGGCCTCTGGAGCTTGTTTTGTCCCTGTACCTCAGTCAGGAGGTCAACCAACTGACTGTTGGAGTCACTTGGTTAGCCTAGAATGAAGGAAGCAGGTTCAGTCTTTCTTCTCAGTGAGCATGGCAGTTCTCAAGCAGCAGGGCATCCTCTGGTAGCAGCATTCTTCTGTAATGTTCACAGGTCCAGGAGTGTACTTAAGAGTGGCTCAGGAGGTCCAATGTTTATACCTGGTGCTAGTCTATGCTCATTGGGGGAACATCCTGTCCTACTCCCACATCTGATTCTGGAAAGTTCTTACTTTCATATGTCAAGGCTCAAATAGGTCAGGTGAGAAAAGGCTAGTGTCAGGCTCCTTTGTATGTGCTGAAGGCAAGCTCTTTGAAGTGTAAGTTGGGCAAGGTACCACTCCCCCTACATCCATCCTGGCAGGATGGTTCATTCTGTCCACACCTAAGTTAATTTTGTGTCAGTGTCTAACACCAATACACAAACCCCAACAGCAGAGCCGTTCACACCCATGTGACACAGGACACTAGCAGAAGGCACAAATGGTGAGGAAAAGAAAATGCCAGCTTTGAAAAAGTAAAAAGAACAAATGATGGACAGAATGCAGAACAATGTCATACATTGTCCGCCGTACAGAGATCTCGGCCTAAACCCATTGTTTTTTGCTCCCCTTGCCATTCCAATTTGAACCCAGCCATATGCAAATCAGTCTTGACCCAGCGCCCAATGGGAACAGTCCAGCCTGAACTGCCAGGCCAGGTCCTTCCTGAACTGAAAACAAGCATCCTAGGACCGGTTTCAGAGTTTCACCCCTCATCAGCCAGGATAGCTTGACTCCAGTGGTACGGAGAGCACGGGACCCACATCTGGGCATATCTGGCTATCATCTGTGTGTCTTTAGCTTTGTAAAAGTGGCATTTTCTGATTTGTAACATTCAAATATACTGTATTCAATTTTTCCCATTAAAAATCATAAAAGTAACATAGTTAAAATATACTTTCACACATATATGTATAATTCATTTCATCTATACATGGATCTCGAGCCTACCAATCTATAGGAAATAGATAAAAAATTAATGCATATAAACCAATTTCCTATTTTAGGCAGTTATACTTTTCCTTTTTCTCAATGCACTTTTCAGAAACCCAGCCATAATTCCCACACAGTAAAAATTTTTCAACTTTTGCTAATATAAAAAATCAGGACGACATTGCTTCCACCCCCCTCTCTTCAACACTGGTAAAATCCATCTTACTCTTTCACAATGATAACATTTACAAAATAAAATCACATGTATTGTTGATTGGGTAGACATCTCTTCACATGGACATTGACATAAGTCTCTGGTCCAGTCATTTGCCATGGTGAAACTAACTAACCGATGGAAATTATCAAACCTTAATCTGGTAAGGACATACCTGTTGTACCCTCCTGTGCACCAAACCAAATATGGTTGTATACTAAAAGTTGTCAAAATTAGCTGGTGCTGAGTCACAGTACTTTATAAAATTTCCATTACAGCTCTTAAGGATTCGAAGTGCATCAGGCATAACAGTTTGAAGTCCTTCCTGGAGATAGAGCACATAGTATCAGGATGAGTAAAATAATCAAGTCTATCCAAGTCTTTTAAAAATCTTCTGATATAGTTCAACCAGGGGATCTTATCTGCATAGCATAGACTCATGGCGTCTCCAATGATTTCCCTGTTCAACCCTGTATTTGCAGACGTCCAGACTCTATGCCATAATAGCAGGGGTTGCATTTTAATCATGTCAGAAATATAGGGGATCCCCAATTCATTGTGGCAATTAAAAACTGAAGTGCTCTGCGGAACAGCTAAAATAAACCTTAAAAATATATTTTCCACAATTTCTATCGGGGAAACAACATGGTAACCCCAGACTCCTGCCCGATACATCACGATACTTATACATTACCCTGGTAAATTTTGAGTAAGATCCCGGAGGTCTTTTGCCAAGTTTTTTTGCGAAATTAATCACGGTCCCAATTGACCTCTTAAAAAGGAGAGTCCTACTTTTGACCGCTGCTTGCCAAGAGCCAGTGTGTTCCAATAAAACACCTAAATAGGAGAATGTATCAGTTGCATCTATCCTGATTTTCCCAAGTACCAAATTTTGGCATTTGTTTCTCCCCTTCCCACATGTCATTACGAAGGTTTTCTTAATATTGAATTTTAATCCCCAACCATCCATGAAACCAATATATGCTGTAAGAGCACTCTGTAAGCCCATCTTGGTCCTGGCCATAAGCACTGCATCATCCGCATAGAGCAGGGACACGATCGACTTATTTTTATACTGTGGAGGATATCTTGTCCTGGCCACCAGTTCCTCCTCTAGGGCGTTGGTATATAAGGAGAACACAAATGGGGCCAGGACACAGCCCTGCCTCACTCCCCTCTCCACGGGGAAAGGCGCAGTGCATTCACCTTTCAAGCCATATCTCACCTAAGCATATGCCCCAGTATACATCTGTCTCAAAAATTGCACTAATAGTGAGTCAACGTTTAGATCCAAGAGGATTTCCCAAAGTCTATTATGTATAACACAATCAAATGCGGCTGAGAGGTCCACAAATGCCACATACAGTTTCCCCTCCTTGGCTTGAGAATACTTTCCCATTAAAATAGTAAAATTTAAAACCTGTTCAATAGTCCCTAACCCCTGTCTAAATCCATATTGTACTGTAATTATAATATTATTGTACTCAGCCCATGTTTGTAATCTATTCAACACAATCCTGCCTGCTACCTTAACTAGAGAATCTAAAAGCGAAGTAGGTCAGTAGCAGGCAGGATTATCACATTCCCCTTTTTTTAAAAATTGGAATAATCTCCGATTCTGACCAGGACTTTATGAAGCCACTCGCGCAGCACGCCTCTAATACCCGAGTCAGCAGCGGGCACCACAATGATGGAATGGATTTGAATAGGTCCATCGGTATGCCATCTGGCCCCGGGGCTTTACCTCCTTTACTAGCATTTATTGCTGCTGTAACTTCATCCAGTGTTATATATAACTCAATGGGGGTAAAGCCTGCCGTGCCTTCTTGTTCTATTAGTTCCTCACCAGTAGAATATTCTTCAATCCCCTTAACACCGTATAATTTCGAGAAAAAGTCAACCCATACTTTTTCGTCTGTTGCAATTTCAATCCTAGCACCATCATTGTTAGAGAGAAATTGGCCCTTAACTGCCTGACAGAATGAATTGCAGTCCTTCATCAATGATGCTTCATAAAGCGTATCCCATGCTTGGTCTTTCAGTTCTTTTTTCCTATTTTTTCTGGCTAAATTATACGCCCTCCTATGCCCACTAATTTCTCCTTGATTTCTCTCTGGGTTATGTAATGCTTCTTTCAATTAGGTATAGTCTTCGGTACATTTTGAGTCGAACCAACCATTGATCCGAGCCAGGGGGACCTTATTTTGGGCTCTTAAGGAGTTTTGTATCATCACAATCTATACTATCTTTTAAGCATGCTACTATATGTTCATAAGTATTAACAACTATGCGTTTATTGACCTCCTCTGGGTTTATCTTGCCCCATCGCAGGGAATACCCATTTTGACGAGCTAGAGCAATATTTTGCATCCATGCTATATTAATATTTTTAAGATGGTTAACTTGTTTCGGTATAACTAATTCAATACTCAAGGGTAAATGGTCACTCAAAACATTAAAGTGGGTTTTAAATCTGTCAGTCCATGTTGCATAGTGATTGGGTACAATTATAAAATCAATTAATGATTCAAAGCCCCTTCCAATAAATGTATGGGTGAAATTGACAGGCGGGGAGCACAACATATTTGCAAAGCCCAGATCGTATAGAGCCATTATGTCATTAAAATTCTCCCCCCTCTCTGAATGCACGAAATGTAACATAGGATCTTTTACTTCCTCGTGTGCACCACACCGCCCACATTCTGCTTGTGGACAAATACTAGTGTTAAAATCACCACCCCAAAGAGTAATCATATCAACACCATTTGGGATCTTTGTTTCACTTAAATCTTTGCTGAGTGAATTTAAAATGTCACCCATATGTCCCCTTTCAAAGTTGTTATGAAAATTACCTATCCGCACTACTTCATTTAAATTCAAATGGATGGCCACAATTTGATAATATGTTGTAGTTTTTATAATCTCAATTGTTTTAACACGTAACATGTTTGAAATATATACACAGATCCCGCCTTTATGTCTCCCATGTGCTGACTGTTCAGCTGGCGTGTGGAAGGTCTTATATCCATCTATATCTATTTTATCCAATAGCCATGTCTCCTGGAAACACAAAATATCAAAACTATATATAAAGTCGGTCCAAATGGTATTATTTACTTTTGATTGCAGGCCAGCAATATTCCAGAAAAGGGTTCTAATTCTCCCTGTGGAAGGTGCATTTGAAACATCAACTACACAATCATGCTGATCCTGTCCAAGCATCTCACCCCCTTCTTTAACGTAGTATCTACTTGCAACACCAATTCCTCCTACCGGGGATTCCACTGTTTCATCCCTAGTAACCATTATCTCTCTTTGGGACGGGTTAAGTTCCACATCGAGGGTCGGTAACGTATTCTCCCGGAGATTATGGTATATACCACTATCAGGATGAATATTATTGTCAGCACTATCCTGGAGTCAATCGTTCCCATCTAGGGACTGGAGGGGACTAAATCTATTTACCACCTCTATGTTGTAAATCATTTTATTAAAGGGCTGTAATGGGGAATGCAAACCCCTATTCTGATTTAGAGAGTTTGGCTGATAAAAATAAATCAGGGGCAAAGCCTTTATACTTTCTACCTTGTCGGTATTATTGTCACCTATTCTGCGAAAAATTTCCTGGACAAGGGATGGTGACCCAAGTGAAAGGACTAAACAATCACCTCGGTAAGATTTTCTAGTGGTCCCCAACCATGGAACGCGTCTAATCATCTTAAAGGCTGAAAACATCTCACGTTTCCTTTTCACCTTCTAGAGACGGGGGAACTTTACCAAGACAACTGTATATGTGATCGCAGCTGGAGGTAAATTTAGGATATGATGTTTTGACGTTTGTTCAAGAGTAGAGTATCATTAAGTGATCGTATATTGGGGCACACTTCCCTTATTTGCAAGCCACCCTGTTGGTTTTCCACCATACCATTTCCTTTCTCTACGAGTTCCTGACCCTTTAGCCAGATCTCTAGTGGGTGAAATTTCATTTGGGCTTTCTATATCCTGCAGTTGTTTTTATCTTGGCGCCCCTATTCAACTTATCACCAGAAGGAGTAGAGTTAACTGCCACAATCTGGCTATGGGATTTAGATGCTTCACCAGCAGTAGCTTCTGCTTTTTTAGTGGTTTTGTCTTCCATTTTAAAACAAAACCACTAAAAAATCTATTTTGATTCCCATCTATTCTTTCTAATCCCGATTCTATCTTAATTAATCTTGTCTCTATGGCCCCAATGGATTGGTTAATATATTTAGTTAGGTCAGTTATTAGGCTTAAGATTCTATTATTTTCACTTATGGGGGGTCCGTTAACCTTACCTTTACTTTTTTTTTGCATACCTTTGTCTTTATGTTTAGGCTTGGTATCTTTTCCCTGTTTGCTATTAGCTATAGATTTCGAACTATCAGTCTCAGAGGTATTCTGGTGTATTAGTGGCGGTAAGTATCCTAGAGTAACCTTAGGGTTGGGCTTACAATGTCTTTTGGATGGGGAAGCGACTCTGCATCTTGGTCACTGATAGAGATCTCATCACTAATCACCTGTATGCAACCATTTTGGCGCTCAGGATCCGTGGTTGCTATTTGACCTACTTCCCCTATACCTGTTTCATGTAAATCAGAGGCATTGTTAGTTGTTAAGGAACCCTGTGGGTCCTTAATCAATGATTCCTCTACCGTGGATATCTGCCTTTCCAGTGCGCCAACCGCTCCTTTAAGGTAGTTCAGAATGTCATGTTCACTTGTTTTGATTTATTCCCTGGTTGCCCAGAGTTAGAACTTTGTAGTTTTATCTTACCCATTGTCGATGTATCATACGGTATCAATAAAAGGAGATAAACGTACCCTTTACGACACAGTGTCCAGAAGTACCTGTATCTATCAGTCTACCAGGCAAATACATTATAAAACACCCCCTACCTTTTAACGGCCCAGCTTTAATCCAGACCTATTTCGGTATCAGATCTAACCCCCCAACATTAACTAACAGTCAAATATGTAATGTCCATAAATATTAATGAGAGGAAACAGTGACAATACTAATACTAACGTCCAATCATTACATAGGATATCTAGTAAAAGGGAACCAAGAGACCTGGCCCAGCCCAGCCTCCTCCAGTCTCTGACGGGATAAGACGGGCCCGTCTTGGCCCGGTCTATGCCCGGTCCGAGCCCGGGCATGCCCCGCGCGTGTCCCATGTCGTGGGACTGCCGCCGGTGTTATCAAGCCCCTCTGGGGGCCAGGAAGAAAGTGCGCTGTGTGTGTCAAGCCCAGGGACGTGGGCAAAAGAGCAGCCTCCTGTTTTGCGGTCTCCCGCCGTCGTGGGACCGCCGCCGGTGTTATCAAGCCCCTCCGGGGGCAAGAAGGAAGTGTGCTGTACGTTTCAAACCTAGGGACATGGGCGAAAGAGCAGCCTCCTGTTTTGCGGACTCCCGCCGTCATGGGACCGCCGCCGGTGTTATCAAGCCCCTCCGGGGGCTGGGAAGAAAGTGCGCTGTGCGTTTCAAGCCCAGGGACGTGGGCTAAAGAGCAGCCTCCTGTTTTGCGGTCTATTTGTAACATAAACTCTGACTTTTTTTTTATTATAATTAAGGCTCCCTGTTTTCCGTTTTTACTGATTTTTACATATAAATACAGACAGAAAACCATTCATTTTCTTGTCTGTATTTATTTTTAAATGTGGATAAAAACGGAAATTGGGTGCTTTTTGAGTGATTCTAAATATACTTTGACATGACTGTCAGGCCAATAACTGTGTGGATTGATAGGAAAGGAATTTTATTAAAGAGGCTTAAACTGCAGTAGCAATGCACAAGGTTGATACTGAAATGTGCTTATTTTCATGTTAGTGCATTTATTTATCTTCGGCAGTTGTTCATATCCCTGCAACCTGGCAGGCATTCAACCATGACTGCATATTTATTGGTTAAATAAATGTGGAAATATCCCAGTTTCAGCTTTACTTTTTTCAAAAAACCCATAATAAATATGGATAAATACAGATAAAGCTGACAAAAAATAAATATGGATAAATACAGACGGAAATGACTAAAAAATAAATACCATAAAACCGGGAGCCCTAATTATAATTCATTTAAGTGTAAACAGAAAATGTCTACCTGCTCCTACTCCAAAGTTATAACTCATTAAATGTAATAAGGTAACAAGGTGTTAGCCAGTTGGGGAGAAAGGCCCTACAGTAGTGTATCATGACTTTAGGTTTTTTTCAGTACCAGCACATGTAAAACTTAAACCCACATGCCCTAATTTCTAAATAGCACGCAGTCTGCTCAATGGGCTTTAAGGGCCTAGCTTGGTGGTGACTTAGAAGTATTGAAAAGCAAGGTGTAGAAATGGCAAAAGATTTATTTTGCCAGGTCAAAATAGCAGTTTTCAACTGCATCACAGGCTGCAGCGCCAGACCGAAGACATGTTTAAAAGGGATATTTTAGAAGGTGGCACTGTGTGTGCAGCAAGCCCCCTAGTAGCATTTATTTTACAGGCCCTGGGTACAGGTTGTACCACCTTACTCGGATCCTACAAGCAAATTGGATGTGCCAATTAGGTGTGAACCATTGGACCATGTTTAAAGGGGAGAGCACAATTGCTTTAGCACCGGTTAACAGTGGTAAAGTTTACAGAGTCCTAATGCCAACAAAAACAAATTCAGCAAAACAGAAGGAGAGAAGGCAAAAAGTTTGGGGGGATACATGCTAAGGATGTATAAATATATATATATATGTATATTTATTTTTGAACATGTTTTAATCATTGTATATTCTTGGGTACTTAAATGTTTCTTTATGAATAATTAGGACTAGGAATGGTAAATAAAATTCTTCCAAAGTACAACTCCTTCCATGTTTTCGCTTATGTTGGAGTGGAAATAGTAAATGTAAACCCTCCAAAGTAGACTACTTTTGCTACTGTTGCTTAGGTTAGAGTAGGTATAATAAATGTAACCTCTCCAAAGTCTGAAACTTTCCATACTGTTGCTCAGTTCGGAGTGGCAATAGTTAGTCTAATTCCTCCAAAGTCAAATACTTTCCATGATTTTATTTATGTTAAAGAGGGAATAGTAAACCTAATCGCTTCAGCCTGGCAATTTCCTTACTGTTGCTTATGTTGAAGTGGGAATAGTAAAATTGCCTCCTCCAAAGTCCAGAACTGCCCCTACTGTTGTTTATCTTTGAGTAGGAATAGTAAGTCTTACTACTCCAATGTCCTACACTTTTGCTACTGTTGTTTAGATTGGAGTCGGAACAGTAAATCTAATCCATCCAAAGTTAAACACTTTCCCTGCTTTTGCTTATGCTGGTGTGAGAATTGTAAATCTAACCCTTTCAAAATCCAACATTTTCCCAGCATTCCGTAACATTGGAGTGGAAGTGGTAAATGTAACCCCCTCCAAAGCAAACACTTTCCTTCTTTTTCGTTACTTTGGGGTGGGAGTAGTAAATGTAACCCTCTCCCTTTCCATAATTTTGATTAAATTGAACTGGAAATAGTAAATCTAACCCCTCCAAACTCCAACTTTTTTTCTACTTTTGTTTAAAATTTGAAGTTAGTGAATCGAACTCCTTCGAAGATCAATTCTTTTGCAAATGTTGTATTTTCTAAATATTATTCTAATGTTTACATTATTTAAAAACAATGTAATTTTTCTCTACATTTTAGTTTGATTCTATATAAATTATATTTTAAATATTTGTTATATATGGTATTGTTAATATATCTTTGTTAATTTACATTTCTGGGGGGTGCTAGGGGCACACGGCAAGATGGCCGCACCCTTGTGAGGCTCTGCCCGGCTGAGCGCTAATCCGACCAGAATCCAACCATTAACAGTTGCATCTGTACCTCTACAGCGACTGCACAGCGCTGTGAAGCCCTCTGACACATATTGAAGGCAGTTTGGGCTGCTGGAAGTCACTGCAATAGTGATTTTGCAGTGTTGTTTCGTGCTGTAAAATAGCGGCCGCCACAAGGCTTTGAGTGTGACCTTCGCTTGCTGCTGTCGGCCACCCCTGCGGCCGGAGCTACATGCCCGCCACTGACGGTGCTGTTGAGGAGCGTGGTGAGCTTCCCGGCAATCGCTGAGTGGGAGGTTTCCGAAGCCAAAGACTGCTAAGGGGAATGCCGACCTCCGGCTGGTGGACGTGGAGCCCCGACTAAGAATCGCAGCAGCTGGGCACTTGAGGACGCTGGAGTGCCGGAGTGGAGAACGAAGCTGTCTGACCTCCAAAGCGCTTGCTGGTGCCAGCTTTGGTGAGTGGGGTGCGGCTTGGCCCAGGCTGGTAGCTGCGGAGGCGGGTGCAGGTCTGGGTGCTGACCGCAGCCTGCAAGCTGTGGCTGGGAGCTGGTGGGGCCGAGAGCAGTGGCGGGGGTTTCCTACCTTGCTCAGAAGTACCCATGTCGAGAGAAGTGCTGAGTCTGAAGTGCTGGGGCCCACGGAGATCGATTGATGCAAGTGGCTGTGCACCTGATCTCCACGAAGTAATACACCACTGCTGCGTGGCCTCTGCCTGGGGTCCCACATTTGCGAGTTGGCCTTCTCTGCACGTGTCAGCTCACTGCTGCCTCTGCCTGCACTGAGCCTGCTGACTGATGCATGAATGTGGTTGGTTGTTGCTGGCCTCTGTTGTTTTCCGGGCTTCTCCCCCCCTGAGTGTGCTGTCCCGTGGGACTGACTTGTGGAAAGCGGTGTGAATTGTTGGGACCCCCATGCTTCGGTGCATGAAAGCCTTGTAAGAAGCACGACAAATCGCCTCACAAGAAATCATAACACGGGGCAATAAGTGCACCCTGTAACGTTGGAGCCTGCCCCATTTGCAATTGACAGGTTTGTGCCTGTGTTGTACTCTGCGGCGCTGGAGTTGGCCTTGACTGGGTCCAGCTGAATATCCGTTAATTATCTTTGCTGTTGGTCCCTGGGGTGATGTTTTGCTCTGTGATCCTGGAACTGTGGGGGTTCCCATAATTTTGTTGCACTGTGACTTTTGGAGGGTCTATGTTAAGGGGCCTGCGATACGTGCATCCAGCATGGGTGAGGTACGGTCCCTGCTATACACTACTTGTATTGACGTGCAAGGAAAGGGAGGTGCAGCAGTGTCCCTGGGGTTGGTGCTTTATTTTATTGTGGATCACTGCCATTTCCTCTGATCTTTCCTGCCTTCAATTTAGTACAGGCTTGCAAGGAGTGTGCGTCCCGAGCTCTATTGTACCTGCTCACCAACTAGTATAAGTGGCAAACCTAGGGGTGGTAGAGATGGGGAGAACTGACAAATCCCAGCCTCGCCTTACGTTTGAGGCACGAAAGTTAACGAAAACATTACAGAAAGCAGCATCTGACTAAGAGGTGGACACCCAGAATGACAATCCTCCCACACTCGAGACCACGCTGCTGGCTATGCAATGCAGCCTTCAATCCATTGAGGGCACAATGGCGGCGATGAACCACCGACTAGACCATATGCCTACACAGCTGGAAAAACAAAATACTCGCATGGGGGAGGTGGAGCAGCGGGTATCTACAGCGGAGGATGGCCTGAGTGAAGTCACGGGGAAGGCGCTTAATATGGAGAAAGTGTTAGCCCTTATACAGGCCAAAAATGAAGATTTAGAAGTGCGGTCCCGGCGCATCTACATTAGACTCACTGGGCTGCCGGAATCCACCAATGTTGGAAAAATGGAGACCTTCATAGAAAACCTCATTAAAGAAATCTTTGGTGCAGAGCAGCTTTCCAATATGTTTATTGTCGAGCTCGCCCACCGCTCTCTTGCTGCTAAACCTGTCCCGGGGGCCCATCCCCGCCCAATAATAACTCGACTATTAAACTATAGGGACCGTGACACTATTTTGCTGATGGCCAGGGACAGGGTCAATACAGGTCATCAGGGCAACGCACTGGCTTTTTTTCCCAGACTTTACTGTAGCTGTGCAAGCAGCCAGAATGGAATTTGGCGCTGTGAAAATATTTCTGCAAACAGAAGTGGTCCCGTATGTAATGTTATATCCTGCCCACCTACGTATAGGCCCGGACGGCGACTCCAGATTCTTTTTAACTCCCAAAGCTGCCCTTGAGCACGCTAAACAGTTGCAACGTAAGAGGCGGGAGCCAAATGCTACACAAGATGACAAGGAGCAGTAGAGGAATGCGTTGATACTTTGATTATTGTAACTTCAGCAACTTATTCATGACTGTAACCTACACTTCTTATTGTTGGTATATATAGGCCCGCGTGTTGGATTAGCCTCATATGCTTCCAGGTGGCTGTGGGCTCATGTCATATTGTGTGCTGTGGTGGTGGGTAGTGGACGTGCTGGCAAAATCAATAGACCTGCTGTATTGTAATTTCACCCTTTTAGTAATGAAAGTAAGAAAGGCATTCATTACTGTCAAGTTATATATATGCTCGCCAGATGACGTGGCCTAATGTACTTCCCAGTGACTGTGGGCTCATGTCATGATGTGCGTTATGTGGAGGTTAGCACTAGAAAGATGGCCCAATTACTAAACCTGCTCAGCCACCTCCTACTAGTTGGGAGGCTATTAGTGCTATGATGCCCCCCAATGGGTGTAACCCATATGCACCTCTTCTGTTTCGTTCTGTGTTGGGGAAGGGTTATACAACTTTGGGATGGCTTTGGCGAGTTGGGGATTCTGAAGTGGATGGGTGGTGGTGGGGGTGGGACAAGGAGGGGTGAGCTGGCATTGTTCTTTTATGGTGAATCTAAACCTGAGTGGTTTCATGAGATACGGTAAACAGGTGTGAGGTACTATTGCATTTTTAATTGCTTGCTAATGTGTGGACTACATGAGTGTTAGAGTAAAATACCTGACCTGGAATGTGAGGGGACTCAACAGCCCCCCAAAAAATTGTTCTGTACTGGCATACTTGGATAGAATGGATGTACATGTGGTGTTTCTTCAAGACATGCATCTCACTAAGGACTTGGAACAAAAAGCAGGAGTATGGTGGGCGGGTGTGAGAATTGCATCCTCTTACTCTACTTATTCATGGGGGTGCTGATCCTTGTTAAGCAGGGGGTCCCATTTTCTGTAAATCGCGCAGAAACGGCAAGTCTGGGCGAGTGGCGATGGTGTATGGTCAACTGGGTGGTATGAGTGTGTTATTGGTCAATATATATGTGCCAAAAATTGATGACCCGTCTTTCTTCTCAGACGTGTGGTGCCGCATCTCAGGTTTTCCTCAATCCGAGATACTCCGGGGAGGTGACATAAATTTTTGTCTGGATGAGGCCCTGGGTTGTGCGGGCAGTGTGGTTGCAAGGCTCAAGCAGGCGTCTGAGACGTTGCTGGGGATACTGGATGCGGGCAATCTGTATGATGTCTGGAGAATTCAACACCCTGGGGCAAAGGAAAGCACCTTCATATCTTCTGTTCATGGGACGTGGTCTCGCATAGACTATTGGCTTCTTTCGGAGGTTGTGTGTACATGGGTGGTGAAGGTCAGTCACATGGCTCGCACGCTCTTGGATCACGCTCCTGTGGTCCTGGAACTGCAGGTACCCACATGTGAGAGGCCGCCCTTTGCATGGCACTTGCAGCAGGCTTCGCAAACGGATCCTGTTTTCAGGCGGACTATTGGGGAGGCCATTCGTAATTATTTCCGGGAGAATGAGGGTTCTGTTGCGAGTGCCGGAGTGCTGTGGGAGGCATTTAAGGTGACCATCAGAGGTACATGTATAGGTGCACAAGTGGGGGTGTTGCGGGACATAAGACGCAGAATAAAAAAATTACCAGTTGATATCTCTACACTTGAGCGTGCTTATGAGAAACAACCCTCCCCTACCGCGTTATTTGAAATTAGATATCTTGCCACAGAACATAATGACACAGTCGACCAAGAGCTGCTTCATCTCTCTAGATGCAGGACGGCTCGTTATTATGGGGAAGGGGGGCGCCCGAGCCGTTCTTTAGCTCAATAGCTGGCAGCACCACATAGCCAGGAGTGAATTACAGAAATATTAGATGATGATGGAGTCGCGCACTACACAACGCCCGAGATTATTGAAATGGTCCTCATCTTTTATACCAAACTCTATGCGAATAGGGGTTCAGTGACTTTAGAGGGGATACACTACAATCTGGATGATGCTCGAGTGCGCGTAAATGGGTGCGTGTTGACCGCCTTTCCTATAGAGAGACGCATGCATTAGGGGTGCCCCATGTCCCCTATGCTGTTCTCGCTGGTGCTGGAGCCCCTTGCCTGTAAGCTGTGGAAGCGGCATGCGGATGCTACTTTGCGATTTTGGCAGAGAGCACTTGTGGTCTCACTGTATGCCAATGACATGCTACTGTATGTTTGTGAGCCAGCTACTTACTTACCGGAACTGCTCCAGGAGTACGTCAAGTTCAAGAGATATTCCGGCTTAGGGATTAACTGGGCAAAGTCACAGGTATTCCCACTAATGGCTGGTACGTGGGAGATGGCGCTTGACTTTTCGCTGACGTGGACTCAGGATCCGGTGAAATATTTGGGGATATTGTTACAGCAAGGAGCAAGATATCTCTGTGAACTATGGCCGAGTCATCACGCGGATCACTGTGCAGGCAGAGAGGTGGGCATGCTTACCTCTTTCTCTCTCATGTCATTTGAGATGTTATCAGTGATGTCATGAGATATGTCACTGACCATGTCATGAGTGATGTAATATGTGACGTCATCAGCAGTGCATTGAGGGTGCGCGAGTTATAGTTAGCTGAACTAACTACAACGGGGGAATTTCAATGGTTTTGTACGAGTGAAAACTCCAGCTAACTATAACGCCCCTGAAACCAATGGTTTTTTCAGTGAATTTCGAAGGTTTTTTAAATGCTAATTCCTAACTATAACGTGCCTGAAACCTATGGTTTTTTCAGTGAATTTCAAAGGTTTTTTAAATGCTAATTTCTAACTATGCCTACAGAGATAGGACATGTGAAGAAAGAAGAAACAACGCACAGAAAAAAAAATAAATGCAGAAAGAAGCCACAGAAGTCCTCAAAGACGAAGAAAATTGCAGGAAGAAGGATAACGTGCAGGAAGAACAAACAGAAGAGCAGAAAGAAGCCTTGTTGCAAAATCATCCTGTACCCTCAACTTTTTCAGAAGGATACTGGTGGTAACTGAGTCTGACTAACCAGTCCTAGAGCCAGTGCTATGTTAAAAGACACTCAGAATACAGTGAAAACACCTCCATACACTAGGGAACACTATGCGTTGGCGTCCCCCTGTGATTAGCATGACATCCTCTGTAAGCCCCCAGTATATAATAGGGCAGGGGATTAAAACTACCTCTTAAAACGCGCCACAGGGCGTGTTTGCACACGTTAACTCAGGCCCCGTCCCCTCCCTTCACCACTGTGTAAACACGCCCTGTGGCCGTTTTTAGTTGGGAGATTAAGTTCATTTGAATCCTGAGGGTCCCTAGGGTCCAACTAGCCCACTAGGTACCTCCAGTAAGCACCACAGAACTGCGTTGCAGAGAGGTGTAAAATGTGGCACGGCCTGGACCACCTCTCTACAACGCAGCTCAGTGGCGCTTACTGGAAGCACCTGGTGGGCTAGTTAGCCCCCAGGGGCCCTCAGGATTGAAGGGGAATTATTTCCCCAACTTAAAACGCGCCATAGGGCGTGTTTGCACACGTCACCTCAGGCCCCGTCCCCTCCCTTCCCCACTGTGTAAACATGCCCTGTGGCCATTTTTTAAGTTGGGAGATTAAGTCCCCTTGAATCCTGAGGGTCCCTAGGGGCAAAATAGCCCGCTAGGTACGTCCAGTGAGCGCCATTGCAGAGAGGTGTAAAAAGGGGCACAGCCTGCACCACCTCTCTGCAACGCAGAGCAGTGGCACTTACTGGAAGCACCTGGTGGGCTAGTTGTCCCCCAGGGTCCCTCAGGATTGAAAGGAAATTATTTCCCCAACTTAAAACGCGCCACAGGGCGTGTTTGCACACGTCACCTCAGGCCTTGTCCCCTCCCTTCACCACTGTGTAAACGCGCCCTGTGGCCATTCTAAGTTGAGCGATTAAGTCCCCTTGAATCCTAAGGGTCCCTAGGGTCAAACTAGCCCACTAGGTACCTCCAGTAAGCGCCACAGAGCTGCGTTGCATAGAGGTGTAAAAAGGGGCGTGGCCTCAGAACACCTGTCTGCAACACAGCTCCCTGGCACATACTGGAGATACCTGTTGGGCTAGTTGGCCCTCAGGGACCCTCAGTATTGAAGGGGAATTAATTCCCCAACTTACAACTGGCCAGGCGGTGCGTTTGCAGAGTGCTGCAAGGAGGGGGCGTGGCCTCCGGCGCGATGCCGGTCTTTTTTTTATTTATTTAATTTTTTTAAGAAGGAGGGCTGTGTGGCCCCCCTTCTTTTTCTAATTTATTGGCCCTGTGGACCCCATCCCCCAGGGCCTGCAGCCTAATTTTTTTTATTGAAAAAAATTAATTTGGCACTCCCAAGGCCTTAATCGGCCCCGAGGATCCCAATCCCCGGGTCATGGCCTTTTTTTTTTTATTCTTTAGGAGGGGGGCTGCGTTGCCCCCCTCCTCAGGCCACTTATGGCCCCGGGACCCCATCCCCCGGGGCCTGCCTTTGTTTTTTATTATTTTTAAAAATATATATTTATAGAAACACCTAGGACATGCTGGACAAACCGTATGTACCTATCACCATGACGATTTGCGTGATATTCATTAAAAGGCGACTATGCATGCAATGAATCCACGTGGAATGTATTTACACTACTAGTGAAGATCCGACGTGTCCGACGCCCTACCGTGCCTAATCCATACGCCCCCGCCGGTGGGTACTCTCCAAGTAGACACCCTTGTCGTTTATTTATACAAACATAGGTAGCTATTGACGGGCACATTTAATACACACGCACACCAAGCCATTCAAAGGGGATTCAACAAAAATTCGACCAAACTATTCAAGAAACTGCCCTCACGGTTAAAAAAAAAACACACATCCACCGCCGGATGTGTAATACTTTTTATTTTACTCTCTGGAAAGGAGACGAACCACACTTGAGAGTCACAGCGTGCTCCTGGCTGAGCCCAATGCTGTGTTACACCCACCAGTGCCCGCCCAGTGCCACACACCTCTGTGTTGTATTCCACCAGCTAGTGCATATGCTATGACACTCTCTAGCCCATGTGCACAGTAACACCACCCCGTGAATATGTCATGCCACACTTGCCTTCGCACGGGTTATATTGCCCCATCTAACGTGCCTTCCTCGATGCCTATGTTATAACGCACAGCGCTATGCCTTACATATTACAATCTGGGATCCATATCTTTGTCACAGTGCATATGCAACGTTACACTCCCCAGCACATATTTTATATTACAACTTTAGAGACAAGTTAGGTTACACAACACTGCCCTGTGCATATTACACTCCAAGGAGCATATCATATAGCAAGCGCTTGTGCCTGTGCTATCTCGCGCTCTCCAATTAATCTGTCATTGCGCACAATTTATTGCATATTATATTTCACGCCCCAGTTCATCTTATCACACTTTTTGGTGCATAGTTTATACCATATACTATATCTAGTTTTCATTTTAAATCGTGCTCTCAGGACTATGTTCTAGATAATACTGCGTCCACCTACCCTTATCACGGGCATTACATTTTGCGATTGGGGTGGAGGGTCAGGGGGTGTTTATGCCAAGTGAGCCCGGAGTCACAGTCACAAACGTCCTCTTCTTCCTGAATAAAAGTGAGATTATGCTGCACACTTGTTCATATTTTAAGTAGTTCGCACAGACACACATTTTAAAAACAATAAAGTTCCTAATCCCCACCTTCTCTGAACAGTGAGCTTGCTGCCCCATCCACCTCCTCCCTATCCTCTGTTGTCTGAATCCATGGACTAGCCTCCTCCCTCCTGCCATGCATGGTCTGATGTGCTGCCACTGCCCTCCATTTAGCATTATGTACCAGTCCACTCCTCCTGCCCTCCATTGCCCAATTCTATGGCCCATCATTGACCTCCTGCTTAGCCTCTCTGCTTAGCTTGCTGCCCCTATTCTCCTTCCCCCTGCCCTCCGATGTCTTTGTGCATGCTCCTGCTCCATCCTTTTTGCCCACCATGTTCCATGGACCTGCCACTCCTATCTACTCTGAGTGTTCTGTTGAGCTGCCACTCCCCTCCCACCTGCCTAGCATTGTCAGATGACTGTAACCTGTCCCTGCCACCTCCACCCTGCCTGTCCACATGCCATGCCCCTATCCCCTTCCTCCTGTCCTCCATGGTCCATTTTACTGCCACACCCTTCTACCCTCCCTGGTCTGTTGTGCTGCAACTGCTCCTCCTGCCTGCCCCGCGCGGTCTGTTTGAATCATGGGAAAGCCAATGTACGCTTTCCTCTTTCTGAGGCTAGTAAATATAGTACCCCTAAAATGAATACTAATAACACCTGTTGTTTACAGCACTTACGAACATCAAACGTGTGTTATGAAGTGCTGTAACAAAAAATCAAGTTTCTATCAAGATGCACTTCCTGAGCTGGACACAAAACTCAAGCTGCGATCTTCAGATTAGGGCGTCATACTAGTTCAGTGTCTTGTAGATCTGGACATAGGACTCCAAATATTGCACCAATAATCAGACACAATACTCTTGTTCAGTAAATTTCCCAGTCCCTAAACTTATAAGTGTTTCTGATTTTAAATCACTTGGGCTATGTTATTCAGGATCCTACTAAGTTATCAGGAAGGTCTTCCTCAGTAAACCAGTAAGAGGCCACTATGCAAGCGTTTGTGCTGGCGAATCTATGCTTATCCGTACATGTGCACTAAAAAGCTGAAGTCTAATGGAACAATTACTCATTTTAGGACATTGAAGCCAGTGGCGGCCCGCCCCAGCCAAAGTGGTAGGGTGGGCCGGAGGAGGGAGCTAGGTGGTGTGGGTTCATGGATAAAATTTTTTTTTTTTTAGCTTACCAAACACTGCTGCCGCTGTCTCCTGCCGCACCACGCTCTTCCTGCTTCTGAGCACAGCCTGCCAGCCTGCACTGCGGCCAATCATGCTTGAAAGTAGCGTCGGGATTGGCCTGAGCGCTGGCAACTTGTGCAGACTGGGAGCCTGTGCCTGCTCTCTCCAGCCCCAGCAATGTAGCTGGGTTTGGAGAGAGCTTCACTGCGCATGAGGGTTTGGCCAGCCTGAGACGGCCGGCCAAAAACTCCTGCAAAGTGAAGATAGTGCACTACCACTCCCTCACAACCAGTGTCATCCTCTTGACCCGCCCCCAAGTCTCATCAGAGTCCTGGGGGCGGGTCCAGGGGATTAACATAAAATGATAATAAGACAGGTTTAAACTCCTTTTTATTATCGTTTCTTTTTAGCATGGTGGCAGGGGGACAAGAGTGCCTCTACTCTAATAGAGGGGCCGCCGCTGATTGAAATGCGGTTTGCATTTCGTTCTTCTGATAAAAACATGTAATTTGATAAGAATATTTGCCTTTTTGTGTCTCAAATTGGAGATATGAATAACGCAGTTGTGGAAATATACATGTAGGCTTGTGAAAATGTACATTATGGCCGGCTCTCCTAATTACATCTTCCCACCTTCTTCATAAGTACACTCTGCTCTCTGTCATGTTTTCCCACTGGACCCGAGTTACATAATATTGTACTCTGTGCAGAACATCATCTCCTGCGGCAATAATACTGTAAAGCTCTCTGCGGTTTCTTGGAAGTAGGTCTGTGTTCCATAAAACACATAAAGTAGAAAAAGCATTATTAGTAGGCTCGCACATTTTTTCTTGAGATGTGGAAAGGAAACTTGAATACCTTTCAAACTATATTCCCTGTCAAAAGAGTATTTACTGATCAAAGTTGAAGATAATCTGTTTAATTAGACACAATGCCAGCAGTTGCTTTCACAACTCATATATGAAAAAATAAATGAGTGAAAGAATGAATGAAATACATTTCTTATATAGCATGGCTCTGTAAAATGTATCCAATCAATAGGCTTCTTGTTTGGAGGAATTACTGTGCTTCAGTTTCAGTAGTGTTTGCTTCGGCAGTTTTAGAGGGCATCTTTAATAACAGTTGTTCCAGATTGTCTGCTGCTTTGCGAGATTTAATGTATCAAGGTTTCTTGAATTGGTTTTTAGTGGTAAGTGTGTGAGGTTTTGTGGAGAAATCTCCAGGATGGGGCAGTGAAGGGAAACCATTGTAGTGATTTCAGGTCCAAGGAGATGAAGTACCAAGGCTTCTTTGCAACAGCAAGTCTTGCTGAGGGTGTCTGGAACACATCGACACAGATTTGCAAAGTACACACTTTGGTGTGCGTAGGCACATATTATTAAACATCTCTTATTTGGGGTTTTTCAAGAAGGAATCATCATCATCATCATCATAGTCTTTATTCGAATTAAAAATGATTCATACAAGACACAAACATGTACATAAAACAGAGTTATAAAAAATCCCATTTGCTAAAAAATGTATAAAATCTTTCTATAGATAGCTAAAATTTAAGTTTAAGAAAATAATTAAACATTTCAGCAGACTTAGGATGAAGTGCAATGCAGATATATAATAAAACAATATGTGAAGCTAAAAATGTTTAGCAGATGACATCCAAGGATAGAGCCCTACGAAGATGCCTCCTCAGTACCCCGAAGGGCATTACGTCTTAAAGACCATGCCCAACCCAAGTATTTGGCTAGGGCAATTGAGTGGACTGGGAAAGTGCTTGTGCTTAAGACTCTAATAGCTGTAGCGGAGCTCCTTGTGCCCAGTAATTTACACAAAGGAGAAAGCCAAAATCGTCTGGGGTTGGCATATACAGGGCAGACAAAGAGGAAATGGGCGACAGATTCTTCTTTAGCACCACAGACAGGACAGGTACCTATACTTGCACCGGAACACCCACTAGTTAGAGCCCTAAGTGGAAGGGAGCCTGCTCTAAGTTGGAAATAGAGTTTCCTGTCTCTTGGTAAGGTAATCAAATCCCAATAAGGTTCGAAAAATGGGGTTACCTTTGCCTCTAAGAATCGGCTGGTCATCGTGTGAGAAATAGAGTCGCTCCACACCCTGTGATTAACCCGCTCCCAGTAGAGCTTTTTCAAAAGCTTCTTAGCGGGAAACCCAGCAGCAACTGGGTCGTTCCATAGGCCTTCCAGTCCCAGGTCTAGCAAGGTATCTCGAAGGTTCCTAAGCCACCCAATCTTGTGGAACTTGTCGGCCTGCATTACATCCATAATGCCCATTGCATAAGGCCTGAGCTCTGGTGTAACCCATAATCTCCTCCAGTATAAGACCGGGCGAAGTTTAGCCAAATCCTTAATGGCCTTTCTACCTAGGTCATAACATAGTGGGACCAGAGGCGTGCTTTGTGGAAGACCGGTTATACAACGAAAAAATTTATTTTCGACAACTGTTAGGGATGATAATGCGTCGAAACCCCAAAGCTCGGCCCCGTACAACACTGTGCCAAGGGCTTTTGCCTCGTATACTTGAAGCACGGGTTTTATCGGCTTAGTGAGGGATTTTTTGTGCTCGTTAACCAATGTTCCCGTGATCTGGGTAAGTTTCAGCGTAGACAGTTCCAAGTGTCTATTCCACTTATTATTTTGGGTCACATTTATACCCAGATAGATGAAATTTTTTACCTCCTCAAGAATTTGGTCATTCATTATAAGCTTGCCTGACCTATAACTTGGGTGCGGGTTAAATGTCATAAGTTTGGTCTTTGACACATTGACCTCCAGGCCGTATTTTTTACAAAAATCTACAAAAACTATCAGGGCCCTTTGCATGCCACTCGGAGTTTTAGATACTATAAGAGTATCGTCGGCAAACATTAGTATTGGAGTAGAAACGCCAGCCAACTTAGGGGCGTCAGTATTGACTTGAAGCATATAATCGACCACTCCATTAATATACAGAGAGAAAAGCGTGTGTGCCATGGCGCAACCTTGGCGCACACCTCGCTCAACCGGAAACTCGGGAGTTGTATCCCCCGGGCCTCCCCACAGTATTTTTGCAAAATTAGGCTC
Organism: Triturus cristatus; assembly: GCF_964204655.1. Lineage (NCBI taxonomy): Eukaryota > Metazoa > Chordata > Amphibia > Caudata > Salamandridae > Triturus > Triturus cristatus. The sequence continues at coordinate 445,521,391 of NC_140594.1, read as the reverse complement.
ATGGAGCCTCCTAATTAAGGTCAAGAGTTCCACAGGAAGCCCAAGCTTTTCAAGGACCCTCCATAGTTGCTCTCGGGGGACGAGGTCAAAGGCAGCTCTTAGATCCAGAAAAGTGACATAGAGACTACCTTTGCCTAATGTAACGACCTTCCAGAGCAGTTGTTTAAAGCGAAACACCTGGTCCACCGTGCTGGTAAATTTACGAAAACCAGCTTGGAGGCTAGAAAGAATATGATTATCTTCGATCCAAACCAGTACCTCATTCAGTACCATCCTCCCAATTACTTTTTGAATTGTGTCAATTAGGCTGATGGGCCTATAATTTCCTGGGAGAGTTTTATCGCCCTTTTTAAATATTGGAATTATAATGGCGCCCCCCAAGATTTAGGCACTGGGGTTCCTTCGGCCACAGCATTGGCCACTAGGGCGATATACTTGCTCCAGGAGGTCTTATTGATCAGGAAAAGGTCGGATGGGACACCATCCAAACCTGGTGCCCGCCCAGCGGCTACACAGGCCAAAGCAGCTAAGACATCCTTAGGGCTGAAGGGACCAGACGAATAGAAAACATATGAAGTTAGTCCCAAGCTTCTATAAAGAGGGTCACATGCATATTGGGGTTTGAAGTACCCGAGCCAATCTTCTTGGGTTACGTGGTTTGAAGGATTTTCAGGCGAGCCACCTCTGTTCCATTTGATCACATTCCAGAACAGTCTGGTGTCTCGAGCATGGCAAGCCTCCTTCAGGTCAAGCCAATACGATTCGTCCCATCTTTTTTTTGCTTGGGCGAGGCACTTCTTGTAGGAGGATCTGGCTAATTGGATATAAGGCTTGTTCCCACTAGAGAGGGCTTGTGCCAAAATTCCTCTAGCACGTTTACATTCTTTGTCATACCACCTCAATCGCTTACACGGTGGCTTGTTACCCTTTTTTAGTTGTTTAAGAAAGAAGCCACGTAAACCCTCAAAAAAAGACTCATGTAACCTAGTAGCTTGATCATTATTTTCTTTAACCCTCAGAGCATCCTCCAGTCTCGCAATGATTACGGAGAGCTCGGTGTCAATACTGGCAATAACTGTGGCATTGGTCTTTACCTGGTTCCACTTTAACCTCTGCATATCATTGGTTGGAGCACAGCCAGTGGGAGCCAATATTGGTACCTCGCTCGTCGAGCGGGGATTCCCCCACCAGCTATGGGAGACACAAATAGGGTTATGGTCGCTCTCTATTCTTGACTCAACCACCATGTCAATAGGTTTGTGCCACAGCCTCGAGGAACAGAGGACATAGTCAATCCTGCTTGTTGAGCGGCCATTATCGAAGGTGGGTGCTCCCAGCTTGTCCCCTAACGTTCTGCCGTTCAAGGCCCTTAAACCTCTCTATAGACAAAGTGCATTTACCTGCACTGCTACCGTGGACCACCTTTTGATGGGAGAGAGTGAAAGGGCTGGTATACCCCAAAGTCGGTCCTCTTCGGGTTCAAGGCCCCATTCTGAGTCCGGGTCTAGAAGGGGTTCGAAAGTGACATTAAAGTCGCCAGCAACAATCAAGTCCCTATTGGACGATTTAGTTTCTATAAGACTGGTCAGGATGTCCAATTCCCTTGACTTTTTCCCTTTTGTACCACGGAGATATAAGTTATAAATATCCAAAGAGCCCCTATGATCTAGAGTTAATCTCACTAGTTGAATTTCCAGGGAGCCCGTGTCAATCATGACAGCACTCGGGAATAAGTCCTGGTGAGCCCAAATGATTAGTCCGCCCATTGGACGACCAAACGAGCCTTGGGTTGCTGGGACATGAAAATTCAAATATCCCGGCAGGAACCGAGCCTCACAGGACCAAGTTTCCTGTAAGAGGCAGACATCGTATTTGTTAACAAAATTAATCCATTCAGGTGAATCTAATTTAGACTTGATACCGGCTAAGTTCCAAGACAAGAGGGTGCCTAGGTGATTACTAAGGGATGTAGTATAATGCGCAGCAATCTGACTAAGTGCATTTGCCCTCACTCCCAACCTAGGCTGAATCGGCGGTGAGACCCTAAGGGTTACGGGCGGCCCTATCGGAGCCGGGGAGGCAACGTCATAACCAGCTGAAAGTGTGCTTTCATTTACCCTCTGTGTCTTAGGAAAAGAGGCAATAATCATACTATGGGATTGTCAGTATCGGGAACCTGAATTGTAGAAGAAGTTTAAGTTATGGGTCTCTATCCCTGCTCTAGGCCCGTAGGGTGAGAATTCAGTGATGAACCTTGAGAGGCGTGGATCTTCAAAATTAACAATGATGCAGTCTCCCTGAGTGTGTTTAGGTTGAGAGCCTACCCATTGTACTCTTCTAGCAAATAGAATCCGCCCATTCAAGTAATTCGGAATTGGTCTATGCGTGTTAAGCCAGTGACTCACTTTGTTTTTTAGTTGCTGAAAGGATTCGGTTTTGTTCGTGTGGAGTTCGGGAACGCCGGTTAAAACCACAACATAGGGGAGGGATTCAGGTGGTAAATGTATTTGGGTTGGAGGTAGTCTAGGTGCCTTGCCTAGAGGGGCTATATCAGTATCCGTTCTCATACCCACCGATTTCTTAGTGTTATTGCCCAAAGGTGCGTTAATTGGGCCTCCCTCCCGCCCCAGTGACTGGTGGATATTTGGCACTCCCTCCCGCCCTGGTAACTGATGCGTATTTGGCGCTGGTGTAGTTAAGTCTATACCTGGGTCATTACCTATATTGGTTGGAGCAGGGGGTTTGCCAATTAGAGGCGGTGCAAAAGTCGTAGGGTTTGTGCCATGAGGGCAGTTAATTTTACCAATATCCCTAGTAGACAACTTAACAACATTCTTTAACGAGCAAAAATTGTCCAAAATAGTTTGTTCCAACTTATCGACTTTTTCTGCGACCGTTTTAATCCTTTCCAATAATGGTAAGATTAAAGAACGGACGGTATGTTCAAACTGGGAAGTCATGTTGTTATCGTTTGACGAGGAAGGAATGTATGTGCTAACATCAGCCGTAATTGGGCATACTGAGGGGCTTGGAGTGTCAAGGAGTACCATGTTTTTAGATAACTTAGATATTTTCGCCTGCCTAACACCATCCATAGCCCCACCCCTTTTCCTTTTCTGGTTAACTGGTCTAGAGGGTTTAGCCCCTGCCCTGGTCTGGGGGCGAGTAGCTTTGGGCTTAGATGAAGCCACGGATTCCACTTCTGGTGCAACAACCGTCATAACAGGTGATTCTGATAACCTCAGGCTCTATAAGCGAAAGTGCAACCCCCGTGTGTGCTCTCTACATTTACTTGGTGATTTAACAAAAGCTAGTGGGCCCAGTGAAGAACGTCTAGTGAGCGTAGGATCTATAGAAAGGCGTCTTTCGGTAATAGCAATTTCGTGTTCAAGTCCCAGGCGGCTCGAGTGATAAATTGGTCCATGGTACCAGACACTGATGGAGGGGCCGTGGCATGCTTCGACTTCCCAGTCATTTGCCACCGTGCAAGTGGAGGCCCGATATAAAATGATGATGACTGGGCGACACTAATGTCAATGGTCGAGAGACAAGTTCTCCCGCAACTTACTGCTTGTACTCGATGAGAAGGGGGATGTGGCCGGCCCGGCCTGGTCGGCCTCGGACGGCCACAGACGGTCCCGCCCTTGTCCCGGGCTTCTCCCGGCGCCGACCCGCGCGCGGACCCGCGATGCGGTGGCACAGGTGTAATTTAAGTGCCTCCAGGCGCGAAAGAACGTCCGGCGGCTTCCGGGTCCGCCGCTAAGGGTGTAGGGAGATGTAGTCCGATGCAACTCCGCTCGCTAAGGCCACAGCGGCGAGAAGAGGCAGGCTGTCAGGGACCACGCCGCACACCAGCAGGAAGACACCACCACAGGTAACGGGGGCCAAAGAATGAGGGTCAGCAAGAGTTCACCCGCTCTGTCAGCGGCACAGGTGTAATTTAAGCGCCTCCAGGCGCGAAAGAACGTCCGGCGGCTTCCGGGTCCGCCGCTAAGGGTGTAGGGAGATGTAGTCCGATGCAACTCCGCTCGCTAAGGCCACAGCGGCGAGACGAGGCAGGCTGTCAGGGACCACGCCGCACACCAGCAGGAAGACACCACCACAGGTAACGGGGGCCAAAGAATGAGGGTCAGCAAGAGTTCACCCGCTCTGTCAGTGGCACAGGTGTAATTTAAGCGCCTCCAGGCGCGAAAGAACGTCCGGTGGCTTCCGGGTCCGCCGCTAAGGGTGTAGGGAGATGTAGTCCGATGCAACTCCGCTCGCTAAGGCCACAGCGGCGAGAAGAGACAGGCTGTCAGGGACCACGCCGCACACCAGCAGGAAGACACCACCACAGGTAACGGGGGCCAAAGAATGAGGGTCAGCAAGAGTTCAAACATAGTAGTGTTCAATACTGCACATTTGGTCATCCTTCATTACCAGATATAGTAAACCGTGGTTGGCATGGCAGCAGTTTGGGTCGAGGAAGCTCCTCGGCCCGCAATATTAGCAACATATATCCCGCCAATAATTTCCAATTACGTTTCTCCCTTACTCTATAACTAGACTGCATAAGACCCAGGTGAGGTTAATTTAGAGAACTCACAATCCAACATCATTACAGTAAATCATTGCTATCTGCTGCATAGTTGCCATGGCTCCCATATCTTCTGGAACTTTGCTAGGCACCCACAACCTTCCTAAATTAACCTATCAGATTCCATACACAAGTCCATGACTTTTTTCCACTTCTTCGTAGTTGCGCCATGATTTTCCAGAATACCATCAATCCACGTTTTCAACACAGTTTAGGCTTATTTGAGTCAAAATAGAGTTGAAATTACACAGTGAAAACACCATTTGGACCTTCAGCCAATGTGAGGGCACACATTCTAAATATACAGTGTGCTACTTTTTATATGTAAAATGCATCCTACCTTGTAAGCTTATAAAGCATACTTTAGAGCTGAGTTAGTATTACAAAATGCATGTTTTGTTACATTATACATACACATTTCCTTCCTATGTGTTAATGCAATGCCTATAAACGACACCCCTGCCAGATCACAGCTAGAGCATAGTGGTGCTTCTTCCACGCATTTTTCATGTATGAGGGTGGAGTAAATACACATTTCATCCCTATTATGACATCTAACTCCTATGCATTCATGCATTTTGCGCACCATCTACTATGACCTTACTGTTGAGCCTGCTTATATTGACGGGACTAATAGCCATGAATATCCTCAAGGCTTATCCGATAACCCTTGAACTTCCTCTCATACTTATTCCCTCGAGCCCTAGCCAATGACCCCTGAGATTCAACCTGATACTTATTCAGGTTGGGGCGAATGGTTAAACAGTCTTGATTTCAAATCTGCCTTTTCTTACACCACACTCCCTTAAAATTACAAAATCGTGTAAAAGGGGTAGCCATGTTGGACACTGTGCTATTAAAACCTCTCCTGCTGTGGAAATCGCTTTAAAAACTTACCCGTAAAGGAGCTCTGGCCATTATGGTAATAAAGAATGCTCGCTGGACAGCTCCCCACAGGCTTCGTACTCGGTGTAGTTGGTTCAGCACTGGACAGCTCCCACCAGTCCTCGCGTCTGCAGCAACTGAATGGAGATTTTCAGCAAGATATAAGAAACAGTGACTTTGAGCCTGCTTTTGATGGCAAAGTGCAATCACTTGGACCTGAGTGGACATTAACTCCATTATTTTGGAGATTAGGCCCAAAAGACTGAACATGGTTGGATTAGGCCCAAAAGACTGAACATGGTTGCAACTCAGACATTTTAGAAGGCAAATTCTTACGTCAGATTGTTGTGTGCATTCCAATCACGATTAAATATGTTTTAGTTATCAAGTTAACCATTGAATCAGCACTCTGGTTAGGAATTCATTGGGTAACAACCCTGAGAACCTCAAATTATTGGCGGGATGCGAGGGAATTCACCCATGAGCTGCTTTTAGATTGTTGCTAGAGAGTCTCATGAGTTAGTAAAATTGTACATTGTGTTGTAGGGGAAAATTTACTTTGTAAATTATCCACCCAGAGAGAAAATCAGAAAACAACTCTGAGAAGGCAAGAAGGAATACTAGGTAACGGAACCTCAGGCAATAGGGAAACATAAGAGTAGAATTGCCTGATACATAAAGCCCTAGTTATTTGTGCTTCTTCATTTAAGCCTTTTAAATTAAGCTCTAGTAAATGAAAGGTGATTTGAGGTAGTAGGTGACGGCTCAAGTGAAGGTACCGCCGGAATATCGCTATTCTTCCTCTCTCTCAACCCATTTCCCTTTCCCCTGTTTGGTAACCCATGACAACCGCTTCTCCATCCTGTGGTACTAGTAGATCAGGGAAGTATGGGGAGAAGGCAGCTATTGGACCCAACTCCCTTCACGGGATGTAGCACAGGAGGTTAGTGTTTATCAGAGCTTGACACATACACGAAAGTTATTGGCTGAACCCAATTTTACCAAAACCATTTTAGGGTCAGAAATGTTATGCCTACTGTGGCACTGCATAGTAGTGTCACAAGGAATGGAGCCCCAATGCCAACAAAAATACGAGTCCTGAAGAAGGTAACAAATCTGGGGGTGACCACGCAAATGATGCAGTTTTGCTACAGGCCTTATGACTCTTTCTTCTTCAACCTCTCACACCCTGTCTCTTTATCTCACTCTTGCAGGTTCTTTTTCATCTCTGCTGTCTCTCTTTGGGGCATATTATCAAGCATGGAGTTAAAATTATCGCCGCTTTAGCGGTAGCAGCGATAATGGGCTTGATAATATGCCGAAGAGAATTCCAATAGAAGCCCATGTTGTCACCAAAACATGGGCTTCTATGGGAATTCACAAGGGCACATTATCAAGCCCATTATCGCCGCTTTAGCGGCAGTTTTCTGCCGCTAAAGCGGCGATAATTTTAACTCTGTTTCTTGATAATATGCCCCTTTGTCTCTGTTTTCCTTTTCCTCTTCTGACTTTCTCTTTCCTCCTATAGGTCTAAGTCTGATGATGACATATAAGACCTGGTCCCGGTACCAACACCTGCATATGCCTGCTCAAACTAAGCACTGCCCACCATGAGCCGGAGGTATCAATACCGTCAAATGAAGACACCCCCGTGGGACGTGTCTCAGCAAACAGTGCTGGATAGAGTCTATCTAAGGCTGAGGCAGATTAAGCCATATGTCAGGTGCACCAGACATGTGGCTGCCCCATCTACCATTCAAGAGGTTTCTAGCCTGCCAAGGGATATCCTGTTTCCAAGCAGTCAAGGACCAGTTTACAGCGCCCAGAATAACCAATGGAAAAAGTGATGGACGCCAATTATCTGACAGCATGCAACGAAAGTGTGCTTGTTCGTGCACATTTGCTGTTTTGAACCCAAAGCAAGCATCCACATCAAAAAGGGTAATTGAAGCCAAAATGAGAATTATCGTGCAATGGGTTTAACAAGCACATTACAGAATAAGTGCTTGAAATGCAGCTTCAGCAGAGCACAATGTTCTTTCACATCTCTCGCCAGGATAAATTCTCATCTAAGAAAAGGTGCATACAATGATATTGACAAAGCAAATGTCTCCATTATGAATAACATGATGTAAACCACAGTCAAACATTGTTTGGCTCATAACCTTTTAAAACTGCTGTTAAGCCATGCTTCAAACAGCCATTTATTCCACTCACCTTTACAGAAATTTACACCTCCAACTCCCATTATGCCAACTTCACATTTTAACATTTCTGATAGATTGTAGTTTGAGTTTTTGTGGATTTCATTATTATCTTAAGTGTAGGAAAATGGATTATTATTTGGGCTGTAGAAGTGTCGTTAAAGGTTAAGTCCACCGCATACTACATGTCACACAAATCAAATTGAATAAACCTGTGTTCAATCCATGGTAATGTGACACACAGCAGTCAGGCTTAAATCAAAGGCAATGTGTAAAGTATGTAAGGAGTGGATAAACAGGAGAAAAAGTAACAGAAAATACACCAAGACCCTCAAAACACTTTTAAAATAAAGAGGAAGGGGGCGTGGTTAAGATGGCGGCTTAGGCGGACATGTGGTTTCGCCTCTCCCGTGGGCGACCCAGAAAAGCCCGGTGATCGGCCGTTTCCAGCTGGCCGACACCCACGATAGCAGCCCAGGGGGTGCCTGCCGAGACAGCGGAGGCGAGAGAGAGGCGGCCTGCCGGAGGGACGACCCCGGAGCTCGAGCAACCGGGACGGAGAGCGGTCCGGGGAGATCAAAGCCCCGCCGCGAGGAGGAGCGGCCTTGCTGCGACAGTAGCCGAGCGGAGGCACCAGGGGTCGGCTTGCTCCCACGCGGGCCCCGGGAGGAGGCAGGCGAAGCGAGCACGCTGGGGGACAATCCCGACTGGCCCAGTGTGTGGGGGGCTCCGCGCCCTTCACCCGGAGAGCGTAGGGGCGGGACGGCTTGGAGGCAACGTGAGGCCCAACGGAGCGGTGCTACCGGCCGGTGTGGAGTTGGCGAGGCGGTCCCGGAGTGGAGGGACGGGGATCAGCCGCCTCGGAGGAGCTGCGGAGCCCGAGGACCCTGGACCGGATCAGAGCCCCGAGACCCTGACGAGACCCCAGCGCCAGACAGGCAAGTGGTCGCGCTGCTGGCGCCATCCGTGGAGGTCCTGGGGGACAAGCGGAGGCCATTAGCGGGGGACTGGCGGCGCCCTCTTCTGGGCACAGGGCTCAGTGGCACACCCAAGGGTCCAGAGATCGGCGGTGGAGACCGGGGAGCCCCGCGAGTGTGTGGGGCCAAGCAGTGGAGCAGCGAGCGGCCTCACGGGGCAACGGGGACACCGGGAGCGGAGCCTGCCCGCCGCCCAGAGGATCAGGCAAAACCCGGGAATTTTCGGGATTAAGTTTGGGGGGTATATTCACACCATTAGCCTATATGCGGATGACGTGCTACTTTCTCTATCAAACCCGCGAGAGGCGCTACCGGCGTGCATGGCAGACTTGGATGCCTTTGCACGGGTGGCGGGGTTCAAGGTTAATGCGGACAAATCAATGGCTCTGGACCGTTCCTTGACTCACTCCACCCGGGAATACCTGGAGAGTTCGCTCCCTTTTCAGTGGGCGGAGGAATCGACCCCCTATTTGGGGATCTAGTTGGTTCCTATGCTTTCACGTGTGGTGGCTCTCAACTATGCTGCGTTACGCTGGAAGATCCGCAGAGAGCTGGGGCGGTGGAAATACTATCCCCTCTCATGGCTAGGCAAGATCGCGGCGGTTAAAATGACCATATTACCACAGATCCTCTACCTCTTCCACACCATACCCCTATACCCGCCTGCCAGTTGGATCCAACAGACACAATCGGAGCTGGCCCAGTTCATTTGGAATGGGCAGAAGCCACGCATGAAGAGGTCGTTGTCCACTCTCGCGCCTGAGGGCGGGGGGCTCGGGATCCCTGATCTCCAACTCTATTTCCGAGCCGCACAACTATGCTATCTGGTGGAGTGGAGTCGCTGGGAATTGGAAAAACACTGGCTGTTTCAAGACCAGGCGGTAACAGCCCTACCTCTGCAGGAAATCCCTTTCCTGCAGAAACAGCACAGGCCCCCCAACCTCTACGCCTCCCACATCACCCGCGTTCCCCTGTAAATCTGGGATCGCACTAATGTCGCTCATGATCTCACCACCTTCCCCTCCCCGCTTACTCCCCTATTCGACAATCCGGATTTTACTCCCGGAACGGACTTGGTAGTCTTCCACAGGTGGAAGCCGGCGGGCTGCCGTTTTCTTCATCATATGTACGGCACGGAGGGGATGCGCTTGTTCCAGCAATTCAGGCAGGATTATGGGATACCAGAAACGGAACAAATTCGCTATCTCCAGGTCCGACATTGGGCGCTGGATGGACGGGTCCGACTGTTGGCAGACAGGCGGCTCTCAAACTATGAGAGATGGTTAATAACGCGCTCATCTGATAAACAAATAATTTCGGACCTCTACAGAATGCTCCAAAGGCGATTCGCGCACACATACAATGCAGGAAGGACGCATTGGGAGAGGGAGCTCGGTAGGATTCTGACTCATGAGGAGTGGGAGGGGAGGGAATATATTACTGGGCCCGACACTCAGCGTACCACATGGGACTCACAGACACACTCACAAAGGTGGCTACCTATTGGTATTATACTCCAGAGCGCCTACACGCAATTGACAAGCAGAGGGATGTGTACTGTTGGAGGGGCTGTGGGCAAATAGGTACCTTGACACACTTGCTTTGGGATTGTGAGGGTGTTCGGGCATACTGGACTCAGGTGCTCGATGAAATGGACAAGCATTTTGACACCGCGATACCGCGCTTCCCGGCGTATGTACTGCTGGGTCTCCCAAATCCTTTGACATACCCGCTTAAGTCGCGTAGGGGCAGACAAATGGCCATAGTGCTGGGTTCAGCGATACAGAACGTGCTCACTCATTGACGTTCCCACACCTCTTGGGTCTTGGGCATGGAAAAACTCACACTAACACTAACTGGGGAGGGCTCCAAATATGGGGAGTTGTGGAGGCCCTTCTTGTCATTGTTGGCCACCGAGTTTAGGGAAGTCACTTGTCCCCGTTATCTACGCTTGCTGCGACTATCCGAGGGACAGAAAGAGGGGTAGGGATTGGATGCTGCTGAGAATGAGAAGGGATGGGGGATGGATGGACGTGGAACACGGGGAGGGAGGGGGTTGGGGTAAGGAGGGGGGGGTTCTTAGATTAATTATTTGCTCCATGACACCTTATTAGGGATTACTATGGCGTCCCCAAGTTGGTTGTAGCCTGACTTAGTGTATAGCGAGGAACTGAGAGATTCATTTACCACCTGGGGACCGAGCAAGGTGCTGTTATTTTCCTTGGTTGGAGCCTTTTTGTGTATTTTTGAAATGCCAATAAAAGATTTAAACCATAAAATAAAGAGGAAATGTTTATGAGTAAGGGGAACCAGAAGTATGAGTAAATGTTTCCTGGCCTACCTACGTTTTCAATGGTTTCTGTTTGGATTATTGCAAATAGGCCCAAAAGGCAATGTGTCATGGCAAATTCAAGATGGCCAAATTCTTTCTCCACAGTTGTTAGACTTGACCCTTTTTGCAGGGTAATCCCCAAACGTTGTGCTTCTTCCTCCTATTTTTTCCTGACAAGTTGTTGTTGGTTTTAGGACCATGGACACTTTACCACTGCTAATCAGTGATAAAGTGCAAATGCTCTCTGTGTAAATTGTGAACATGATTGGCTATCCCTGATTGGTACATTTGATCTACTGGTAAGTCTCTAGTATAGTGCACTAAGTGCGTTAGGGCCTGTAATTCAAATGCTGCTAGTGGGCCTGCAGCACTGCTTGTGCCACCCACATGAGTAGCCCTGAAAATGTATCTCAGACCTGCCACTGCAATGTCTGTGTGCAGTTATTAACTGCCATATCGACTTAGCAAGTGTACCTTCTTGCCAGGCCCTTTTTTTTACCTGTAAGGCACCCCAATGGTAGGACCAAGGTACCCCCCTGGGCAGGGTGCAGTGTATGTGAAAGTTAGGACATGTACTGGTGTGTGCAACATGCCATGATAGTGAAATAATGGCAATTTCATTTTTCTCTATTGTAAGGGTATCTGCCCCACATGATTGAAAGGTAAATACTTTGTAACTTCTTACAAGTATAACTTCCCATTGGGACACAATAGAGAAATAAAGTTTAGGCCCTCTAAACTCAGAATTAAATAACACATCTTTTAGTAAATATGGTTTTTAAATTGTGTGTTGGAAATACCACTTTTAGAAAGCAGGCATTTTCTTATTTAACCATTCTGTGTGCCTCTGCCTGTTTGTGTATTGATTGTCTGGTTTTGGAGTGGCAGGGGCTGGGGATGTGCCTTCACTGTAGACAGCCACTGGGGGGTGTGGGTTGAGTTGTGCCTTGCCCTCCCTGGATGACTCAGGGCTGGGCTGAATGGGGCTTGACTGAATTTAGAGTAGTGGGAGGAGATTTCCTTGCACCTGAATAGGGTCTCCCTTGCACAATGCTGTCTCCACCCTGTGGTCATACTGCACCAATGAGGACAGAACAGGTTTGAACTGGACTCAGAGACCCTTGCACAAAGAGAACAAAGATATTTTGGAATATACATATTAGACCTAAAACCCCAGAACTGTAGATTACTTCTGCACTCAAGAGGAACCTTTGTCAATGAGATGAGCTGAAGAGCTGTGAGGAGGAGTACTGCCCCTTTGCTGTGTGCGGTGTGGGGCGTGGGGTTGGCCTGCAGGTGCTGTTTCTACCAAGGAAAGGACAAAGACTGGATCTTTGCTTTGAACCTGCTTGAAGAAGATATCCAAAGGCCTGTGTGTGCTGGCCTCCTGTTCTGAGGTCTCAGGGACACAAAGACTTCACCCCAGCTCCCCTGAACTCTGCTGCTGAGAGTTCTGACCTTCCAGGAGATGCCTGTTCCAGTTCTGGGCCTCTGGAGGTTGTGCTTGCTGCTGGTAGCTGGAAGAAGCCTAAATAACTGAAGAAATCGATGCATCACTCTTCTTACAGCTGTTTTTCTGATGCAGCACCACTGTGCGAGAAGAATCTCCACGCATCACTGCGCCACTACCAAAACTGACACAGCGCCTGTCGCTGCTGCAAGAATTGACGCATCGAGGGATCGCAGCTGAAGAGACTGATGTAGTGCCACTCGACCCTGCCGCATTGATCGCTGCCGCATCCTGGTACATCGTACCTGTGCAGCAAGTTTTCCAGACACATCACCCGCGAACCAGAACTGCTTTGGAATCGATGCATCACTTCATCCTACAGTCCGGATTTGAAGGATCACTTCTCCTGGGTGCAGCAGAACTGTTGCATTGCTTCCTCATGGTCTCAGGGACTGACACATCTATTTTTTTTTTATGCTTCCCATATCAGCGGCTGTTTGGCCTTCTGAATTTAGACGCATCTACAGGTACTTTGTGAGAAATCACGCATCCATAGTTTTCTATGGACCCAGTTGTTTGAAACCTTTGAAAAGTCATATTCCTATTACATGTATGTTGGATTTTTGCCATTTTTGTTATTTTGGTCTTGTTGAGTTTTGATAAAGATGCTTTATTTTTCCTAAACAGGTGTGGTGTCCATTTGTGGTGTTACTGTGTTTGGAGTAAAAATACTTCACACATTGCCTTTGGGATAAGTCTGTCTGCTCGTGCCAAGCTACCCAGGGGGTGAGACGGGGTTATCTAAAGTGTGTATCCCCCTAACCTGACTAGACGCAATGGTCCCTATTTGGACAAAGCCACCAACCTCTCCCAAATAGAGACCCCCAGTTCTAACAACAGTAAACTTGAGTTCTGATAGCTGGAGGTGTATAAGGGAGTGTATTATGGAAAATCCTAGTACCCTTCCATATCGAACACCAAAATCCAGTTTGAAACATGCCCTGGACCCACAACAAAAAATGAGACAGATGTCTTGTAAGACAAACCAGGGTCATTCTGTAACCAGAAACGGAATACACAGGAATTGTGATCTAGGCCTGTTTGATCCCTTTTGAAGGCATTCGTTTTTAACATATGCCTCACACTGGCTTGTCATGCAGGATTTGACACTTTTGTGACAAGAGAAGGGTCAGTAACCCGCACTCTGAATATTTGTCTAAGCTAAAATGGAACATTCCTGCCCATTCTGGTTGACTTGTTAAGGGAAGTCTATTGCGTAGCTCCTAGAAGGAATTTCACCCCTCATCACCACAGGTAGGGCAGCAGCTGCAGACAAAAACTACAATACATTAGGCTAGTACATACAACTTTTCTGAAAGCTATATTTCCTAACTACTTAGATAAATGTAACTTTACCAATAACTTAGTTTTCGAATGAAAATTGAAACGTTTTTTAATGTTTTAGATCATTTCATATTGGCTAATGCTGAAATGGTGGTTTAATCTGCTTTATCAGTATTTGCTATGGGAACAGCTAAATCTAATTCAGTGAACATAACGTTTGGTTATTTGTTCACTTTGTTCACTGTAGGTACATGATAACATTAATTTGGGTATGTACCACTCCTAGACACTGCACACCCAACCTTGTGGGTAATAAAGTAATTTCAGTGGTGATTTATTTAGCCCTTGCAAGCAGGGTCTTTTTTAGGCCTGTAAAATGTTTTATTTTACGAGTCTATATGTAACCATGAGAGCTTACAGGCTGCAGGGAAGCAGGCGTTTGGTGGAAACCAGTATCATGTTTTCAGAGTCATAAAGTATATGACACAATATGATGCTTTAGTCACCATCTGATATTAAATTTTACAATCCAAAGATGTAGTTTTCACACAATGTACAATGGCACTATAGTAAAGTTAAATATGCCTGATGGGGGATTAGGCACATTTCGACTTTGCTTTGAAGTCAGAGAACATACTTTTTATTTTTATTATTATTACAGGATGATCAGCATACACCACAAATGAAATAAATGCATCCAGGCATCACATGAAATAGCACATCTTTGCAATACAGTACAGTAAGCCTTCAGGGAGGCAGAGCATTAAATATACATAGCCAACACAGAATAAAAAAATAAGTTGGATAAGGAAATAGAGGCAATATAAACTTCTTCTTTAGTCATCAAAGAATAGTGATCCCCAGACATTACACACCCTTAAATATCTCCTATCCCCATTATTTTCAGTACAGCCAGATCAAGTTCATAGTAATACTTCATTGCAACTAACTAATTATCAAAGTTGGGTGGAAGCTTATTTCTCCATTCAAGTGCCAAGCATATCCTAGTGTCAATAGTGGAGATAAAAAGAGCTGGCCAATTACTCCAAGACATCTTCAACTCTATAGAGAGTATACATTTAAAATATAAAATTCCACCCAACACCCGAGTTTATAAGAGAGCCATTGGCAAATATCTGCCCAACACACTTGAAGTCATGGGCAGCTTGCATACTATAAACAATATTTGCTGATGGCTTTCAGTACCTCTTGCAGCTGGTACCACCCCCTTTGCATCTCCACTCACTTTGCCAATTAGGTAGGTGGGTAAAAAAGCTGTGCAAAAATAGTCATGGTTGCTGTAACTTAAGCCTGGCCTATGTTAAATAAGTGAAGGATATTGTAAAGCCTGACCTATCAATGGGCCGTCGATCACCTGCCCCAACAAACCAGACAATTTTGCAGCCAATATCTCTAAGTCATGTTCAATGGACTGGTTGAGACAGGTACACAATCTAATTGGATCAGCTTCTTTGCATATTATAGCCAATAATTTATGTTTCCCAGAGATATAAATGTGCCCCCAATGAAGAAAATTCCATATCTGGAGACACTTAAAAAGCTTGTGGGCGGGAGAGAGAACTCCTCCCATAAGTCAGCAAAAGAACAAATTGAGCCATCTGAAAAAAACTTACCAATGGTTTTAAGTCCCAGTGCGTCCAATTGTCGATAAACAGAATCATGAAAAATTTGCAGAAAAGTGTTGTTTCTGAACACCAGTATATATGGATGAATTCAACTGAAGTTACATTTTTGGCCCCAATTTTTCCAAATGAACTAGGCATCATGTATTACCTTGAATCAAACCCACTTGAAGTAGTTGAGATTAAATCAAGGGAAACAAGCATGAGCTTCAGTCGCTAAGCCAATTTCATAGAAGGGTATTACAATCACCCGCATCGGAGCCCAGACCGCAAATACATTCCCAGAAGGCTGTCCAGAAATACTGTTGAAAGTCCAATAAGGACCATCCACCCTCTTCCTGTGACTTTTTCCGCCATTTTGAGGCATGTGTTGCTAGCTGATGTTATGTTAACCTGATTTATAAAGTGCGCAGCTGCTCGTCAGAGCGTCCTGGCACTCAGGCTAATGGCAGCAGACCAAGGAACCAAGATTGAATGCCTAAAGAGCCATGTCTTCAGTTTTCTCTTGAAGGCAGCGAGTTTACTGACCATAGGGAGGTCTTTTGGAATTTTGTTCCAGGTGAGTGAGCGGCCCCAGGTAAGAAAAGGATCTCAAACGTACTCTGAGTCTGTTGATCCAGGGCACACTTGCAAGGCGCGTGGTGGATGAAATTGGGATGCGCACTGGAATATATTGCTGATCCTCTCTCCGAGGTGTACCATGCCCGCGTCGTGCATGCCTTATGCACTCCATGGCTTTAAAAAGAATCCTATTTTCATAAGGCGTCAGTGGAGGGCCCTTTGATGAAAGGACATGTAAGATCTGGGTGGGAGTCTGAGTAGTGGTCTAACCGCCGAATTCTGCACCACCAGAAGTCTATTGAGAAGGAAATAAGGGAGACCGTGGTACAGGGCATTCCCATAATCCAGTCTCATCGTGCTCAGAACCTGAATGACCTTTCTGCCTGCTAACTCAGACAGGAGAAGCAGAATTTTTTTTAGCATGCATTGAGTGTTGAAACAAGAGCCAGATAGAGATTGTTAAACAGGGTGAGGCTAAGGGCATATCCCTGGGGTATGCCCACAATCTGGGTTCTGGCTTGCGAGGCATAAGGGGGCAGCATACTTCTTGAGTACGATTGCTCAAAAATGATATCAGCCAATTCAAGGCCATGTTTCTGATCCCTATCTCTTGAAGATGCTCAAGACCTTTAGAGTGGGGCACAGTGTTGAAAGCTGTAGAGAGGTCCAGAATAGCCCTATAGAAGCAAACTAACTGCATAACCCATCCCAAATTAAAAAGGAATTGGGATGCGAAGTGATATAGAATGAAACAAGTATAAAAACGTTGGCAGTATATACATTTTATTTACATTGCACTGCCCAATAATAGAAATGGGTAACTGATGCCAACATCTTAATGAAGAGATAGTTTTTAGAAGAAGAGTCTCATAGTTGAGTTTAAAACCTTCTTGCATTTTAATACCGAAATGAGTAGCAGAGGAAGTAATACGGAAATCATTAGTAATGGTAGGAAGATTCAGTACAATTTTTGTCTTGTTCCACTTATATCCAGACACCTCCCCAAATTTGAATGCCTCCTAATGAATTATGGTGACATCCGAGATTACGTTTACACAAATATACAGTCACATCATCTGCATAGGCCATATTATGTAGCTTAACATTGTTATTGACGAATGGTGCCAGCAACTCAATCATGATTAAGAATACGGGATAGAAAAGGATCCAAATACATTTTAAAAAGTACCAGCGAAGGAGGACAACCCTGCAGCGTACCTAATTGGATCTGAAGTGCCTGAGAAATTTCTCTGTTAATAGTTACCCTTGCATATGGTTTCTGATTCAAAATATGGACATGGTGAGCCAAACCCCATTCTCAGTATTGATTCCCATAGATAAGGCCAACAGACTCTAATAAACACCTTCTTGGCATCAAGGAAGATCATACCAGCCAATCTTTGCAAATTATTTTCCATGTCAAAAAAGGAAATCGCCATTTTAGTATGAATTCTTGGTATCCTTCCCTGGGACAAATCCATGCTGCTGCATATTCACAATAGATTTAATAATCCTCCCAATCTGAGGGCAAGAATTTTGGAGTAGATTTTTGTACCCGCATTAATCAATGAGATCAGCCAGCATAAGCTTCGCTCCATTGAGGGATTACCTTGGTTGTGAGAGACAGCAATAATGGCAGACTTCCATGATTCTGAATTTCCAAACTCTAAATCAACATTCTGAAAGATTAAGGTGCAAAGAAGAATCAAAGGGGCATATATACAAGGAAATGACGGAGCGCCATTTTAGGGAATATATTTTGCAGTTACACAATCAGCCATTTCCACAACGCAGGGTCGTACCATATTTACAACAATGCGTGCACCCCTGTGTTTTCACTAGTACTGGAGCTAAAAATAGCTGCTTAGCACCAACACAGACACCCTTGTGCCATAGTGCAAGGGCACCTTTGTTGCAGGGAATGATTGATTATGTGCAGGAAGGTCTCCCTTCTACATATAAGCAATCAATAATGGCGATTTGCTCTTTCTATGAGCAAAAACGAGTAGAAATAAAAGTATTTCTCCTTGTTGCACACTTCTAGTGCCTGCTATTGCATAGTGTTAGACTTGGGGGTCTCTAGTTGGCACAGGTATGCACTTGTTTTCAAATAGGGATCATCTCCTCTAGTCAGGGTAAGGGGGTACACTCCTAAAATAACCCCTGCTCACCCCCTTGGTAGCTTGGCACGAGCAGACAGGCTTTTCTCAGAGGCAGTGTGTAAAGCATTTGTGAACACATACAGTAATCAAGTGACAACACTACAAATGGACACCACACAGGTTTTATATCAAAAATAAGTATTCTTTATATAGATTTACCGGGGAACAACCTTTACAACGCAACTGTTACAACGCACTACACTTACAACGCATTTTTTACAACGCATAATCCATTACAACGCACTACACTTACAACGCATGACACTACAACGCATTTTTATAAAATACCTTTACAACGCATACCATTACAACGCCTACCATTACAACGCATAATATTACACTAAACTATCCAACACTTACCCTACTGTTGCACCCCCTGGAGTTAGAATAGTAATTTTTACCCCTATACTATCCAACACTTACCCTACTGTTGCACCCACTGGAGTTAGAATAGTAATTTTTACCCCTATACTATCCAACACTTACCCTACTGTTGCACCCCCTGGAGTTAGAATAGTAATTTTTACCCCTATACTATCCAACACTTACCCTACTGTTGCACCCCCTGGAGTTAGAATAGTAATTTTTACCCCTATACTATCCAACACTTACCCTACTGTTGCACCCCCTGGAGTTAGAATAGCAATTTTTACCCCTATACTATCCAACACTTACCCTACTGTTG
Source organism: Triturus cristatus (assembly GCF_964204655.1). Classification (NCBI taxonomy): domain Eukaryota; kingdom Metazoa; phylum Chordata; class Amphibia; order Caudata; family Salamandridae; genus Triturus; species Triturus cristatus. Next base: position 445,502,572 of record NC_140594.1, on the reverse strand, counting down.
CACCCCCTGGAGTTAGAATAGCAATTTTTACCCCTATACTATCCAACACTTACCCTACTGTTGCACCCCCTGGAGTTAGAATAGTAATTTTTACCCCTATACTATCCAACACTTACCCTACTGTTGCACCCCCTGGAGTTAGAATAGTAATTTTTACCCCTATACTATCCAACACTTACCCTACTGTTGCACCCCCTGGAGTTAGAATAGTAATTTTTACCCCTATACTATCCAACACTTATCCTACTGTTGCACCCCCTGGAGTTAGAATAGTAATTTTTACCCCTATACTATCCAACACTTACTCTACTGTTGCACCCCCTGGAGTTAGAATAGCAATTTTTACCCCTATACTATCCAACATTTACCCTACTGTTGCACCCCCTGGAGTTAGAATAGTAATTTTTACCCCTATACTATCCAACACTTACCCTACTGTTGCACCCCCTGGAGTTAGAATAGTAATTTTTACCCCTATACTATCCAACACTTATCCTACTGTTGCACCCCCTGGAGTTAGAATAGTAATTTTTACCCCTATACTATCCAACACTTACCCTACTGTTGCACCCCCTGGAGTTAGAAAAGTAATTTTTACCCCTATACTATCTAATACTTACCTTAAATGCAATTAAATATTATGCATTGTAATGGTATGCGTTGTAATGGTTGTTTTTTAAAATGCGTTGTAGTGTCATGCGTTGTAAGTGTAGTGCGTTGTAATGGATTATGCGTTGTAAAAAATGCGTTGTAAGTGCATGCGTTGTAAAAGTGTGCGTTGTAACGTCATACATCCAGATTTACCACAAGACCATTAAACAACAAAAACAGACAATACTGTTACTTTAGATGGTAGAAGTTTGCTTAGTTCTCTTAAGTTCTTAAATGCGACACTTTAAGTCAATGTACCTTTTAGATGCGACACGCAGGGCAACGAAAGTGTTGCAACGATGTTGATGCGATGAAGTTTTTGGTGCAAAGAAATAAACACGTGAAGATCTTCCAGATGTGGCACGCTTCTCCGATGTTGCGAGAAGACTCGACTCGATGCGTCAGCTGCAGCGGCGGCACCCTTTACGCGATGCGACGACAGCGGCCTTGGCACGACACTCTTCTCCGATGTTTGCGAGACGCTTCAGCTCGATGCGATGTTGCAGCGGCGACACCCCTTTACGCGATGCGACGACAGCAGCTCTGACGGCGGCATGCTTCTCCGTGGATGCGAGGCGCTTTTCTTGATGCGGTGCAATGCGACAACTACGATGGCAGCGATGGCAACACGCTTCTTCCTCGATGCGAGGCTCTTCTCTTGATGTGGTGCAATGCGTCAGCTACGATGGCTGCGATGGCAACACGCTTCTTCGGCATTGCGAGACACTTCCTGGATGATGCGAGACGCTTCCGCTCGATGCGACACACTTTACGAGATGCGACGACGCCAGCTCTGACGGCGGCACGCTTCTCCTTCTTGAGTCGCGCTTCCAGCTCCTTGCGACACGCAGTCCCTCAGAAGGCCCAACAACAGCAGCAGGCACTTCCAAAGAACTCTGGGGAGCTGGTGGGTGACGTCTGTTGTTCCTGAGACTTCAGCAGGAGGAAAGCTCTATTCCAAGCCCTTGGAGATCCTTCACAAGTTGAGCAAAAGTACACACAAAGTTCCTTTATCCTCTCTTTGGCAGTAAGGCAACCACTGCAGGCCAATCCCCCAGTTTCAGGGATAGTTTCCTTCTCTGCTTCTAATAGTTCCTCCCTCAGCAGAGGTTCTTCTTGTTTTCCCAAAGTGATCTAAATTCTTGGGATCAGGGTCCCAATATTTATATCCAGAAATCGTTTGTCCTCTGAAGGCAGAGGGGCCTTTGCCCAGTCCAAACCCATTCCTGAGCACTCTGTTTACCAGACTTCTCCTTTCCTTTCACAGTGCAGGGCAGAAACATTAGACGCCCCACGGGAGGTGGAGCCAGCATTGTGGAAGGCAAGTACAGCTCTGGAGCACTTTGTTGACAGGATTCCTTCTCTTCATTCACTGTGCAGGGCAGAGACATCAGCCGCTCCCCATGAGGTGGAGCCAGCATTGTGGAAGGCAGGCACAGCCCTATTCAGCTCCCAGGTGCAACTCCTCCCACCCATCTGGATGCAGATCTCTCTATTCACCACTGGGACACCTCTTCCTGTCTCCTGGAATTCCCCAGCCCTGTCACTCAAACTCCAGACAAAGGAATACACACAGCCTAGCAGAGGCAGGTTTGAATGGTTAGACAAGAAAATGCCTACTTTCTAAAAGTGGAATTTTCAAACACAGAATGGTAAAACCAACTTTACTAAAATATGTATTTTATCATACTGAGTTCAGGCATACTAAATTCGAATTTCTACCATGTTCTCTAAGTCAGTTAGGATTATAAGATGTAATAACCAAACTGCCCATTCTGGCCTATGGAGAACAGGTACCCTTGCAATAGTGAAAAACGAAAATGGCTGTAATTCACTATTAGAACATGCCACACACACCAGGGCATGTCCTACCTTATCCTTACAATGCACCCTGCCCTTGGGCCTACCATAGGGGTGTCTGATATGAAGGGAAGGGAAGGTTTAGGGACTGGCAAGTGGGTGCCCTTGCCCAGTCAGCATGACAGTACCAGACTGCACGCAGGCTCTGCAATGGCAGACCTTAGACACATGTTTAAAGGCTGCTTCTGTGGGTGGCACAACCAGTGCTGCAAGCCCACCAGCAGTATTTGGATTACAAGCCCTTGGCACTCCTGGTGCACTGTACTAGGGTCTGAAAAGTAAACCAAACCAACCAATCATGGAATCACAAATCATACATCAATTTACAACAGGGAGCACTTGCACTGTGGCACTGGATAGCAGGGGCACAGTGCCCTGAGCAGCTAACACCAGCCAAAACATACATGAGGCACAACGAAAAATGGAAGGGAGACTCATGCCAATGTGCCAGGTCTAACACATAGCGTTAGTTTTTGGCGCTGCCTCAGATTTACACCTCACTGTAAATCTGACGCAGCATCAAAAAGCAATGGGTGCTGTGGTGATACGCCCACAGCAACACACAGTGCACTCCCCTTTCGCGCATATACCTGCGTGAAAGGGTACCATATTTACAAAGTGGCACTAAGCCACAAAAAGTGGTTTAACTCCACTTTGTAAATATGGTGCAGAGTACATGCCACCGAAACGTCAAATAAAGTTATGTTCCAGTGACACAATCTCCTTGTAAATATGCCCCAAAGTGTCCGAAAAGATTTCTTAGGACTCAGAGGAAATTCCATCTTCACCTGCTGCTTTATACAAAGGAAGAGAAAAAATTGCTTCTTTGACTTCCTGTTCTTGGTTCCCTTCTTTATCCTGTTATCACCACCGTCCACTGATCATTTCATGTTATTGTGTGATTTTTACAATACTCCCAGAAGCCAATTCTTACGACCCATTCTGCGAGCAAAACAATTTACATTTTATAAGTTAAGTTCAGGATACCTTCAGCGTTTAGAACAGCACCCTATCAGGTACGCTGTTATCAGTTATATTATATGGGCATAAAAGATTAGAGGTAAATATGCCAAATAGGATCTTTTTGTGCTGCTGAATTCATTACCCATTTTTAAGATACTCATGCTCTGATTTTTAAAACATTTTTAAGAATATTGTAATGAATATTAATTACTAACTTGTTGTTTATATTTATATGCTATTGTCGTTGTTTGGATTATGAATTGGTTTTAATTGTGTGATTCAATGTGATTCTCTTTGTATGGCAATTGCTGAATAATAGTTTCTTGGCTGATGGACTGACTTTCTGTGATATAATACCCCTCTCAAGCATATCAAATTGTGAACGGTCAAGGCAAGAGATCTTAAAAAAACTGAGGTACTTTTTTTCTATCTCATTATGATTTTGATCATTGATGCCTTCTGCAGTGTAGAGAGATTGATAAATCAATCAACATTGCTTCAGGATGGAATGAAAATAGCGAATTTCCTTGTCTAAATCATATTTAATGCAATCGATGCAATTCCGAATTTGATTCAACGACTAGAATCTTACTGATTGATTCCTCATACTTATAAAGCTCCCCTGTCTCCCACATTAGTACATCAGCAGCGCTTTTGCCATAGCATATGCCCTATCTTGCTTCGAAACTCCACCATTAAAAAAAAAACACTCTAGTTCATTTAACTCTTTAGTGAGAATTGCAGCTGCATGTTCTCTTTCTAACCTTACCAATTTGTCCAGGTCTTCCTCTTCTTTATCCCACAGCCTACAATTCAGTTTAGCCACATACTTTATCATTATTCCCCTGATGTATGATTAGGGGGCATCCCGTACCACTGAAAAAGAGGCGGTGCCCAAATTATGGCCAATATATTCAGCCAAACATTTATGCATTATCTCAATATACTCAGGATCCGATAGTAGTCAGTGTTCAAATGAGCACTGAGTCGTTCTTCACTGTATCTGACCAATTTTAAAAAGAGAATAATGGGATTATGGTCCGAAATGAATTTAGGACTGACTTCTATCTCAAAATTATATGTAAGACCATGCAGGATGACAACATAATCGATGGACAAGTAATGATTATGTTTAGTTAGTAACCAGGACCCCCTGATGTGGTAGAAATAAAATTCCTAGGACAAGGCAATACACAATGAAACAATAACTTCCTAGGCAATGATTAGGTAGGTAGGTTAGGTAACGAAGAATGATCTATCATTCTTCGTCACCTAACCTCCACGCCAGTCGTTCATAGGACTGAGGCAGCCTACCCATGGAATAACGCCATCAAGGGAAAATAATCGCTTTTGTACATGCCCGCCATCTATGCGGCATGTTATTTTGGATCTATACATGTGAAACTTACATATCATAAATCAGATCCTTATCAAAATACAGAGCGTCACCCTATACATTTTTGCAAATCTAGTTGGTCTTTAAAAGTGACTAATGTTACCATATTCCGGTTGGATCTTCTATAAAATAAAAGGTTCTCAGCCCCATCGGAATATTTTAATAATATAATCTTCTGGCATTCTTCACTTTTGGCCATAGGATATAAAGATTTGTGGCTTTTCCTGACAAAGGCGTACTTTACGCCGAAACGCGCGTCGAAGATTAAGATTTTGCCTTAGGATTGTCCCCTCCTTTTTTAAATCTTTATAAAAATTGTGTTTTTTAATGAGATTTCTGTAACAAGTGACCAAATATTGTATGTTTGCACTGAACAAATGTGGTTTTTATATTTTGTGATATTTGAGATGTGAAAAATAAACATAATTTGTATTTTTTAACTACCTTGTTACACCGTCTTGACACATAAAACAAAGAAATGCTCTATATATAATCATTGCCTAGGAAGTTATTGTTTCATTGTGTCAAGTAATGATTATGGACATGTAAAAAATATGTGTATCCAGGACACCCAGGTTTGATTGTACGCCAGATGTCTACCAACCCGTGCACCCTCAGTAGCGCACTGATTTCTTGCTGTACTTTGTTCATTTGTGGGGTCCCTCCTACATTTGTCGTATACATTTCATAATCGAGAACACAATTAAAATACCCGACTACCAGCACTGACTCTAGCCAGGACAGGAGGTTTACCATAACGGTTTCAAAAACCAAGGGATCACCTTAATTCGGGCCATACACTACACATATTGTGAGGCAAATAGTGTACACTTCAATCTGTGTGGAGGCCTCTTGCCCATGTCTATCTTCTGCCATTTAAAATAACTTAACAGGGCAGGAGGGACTGAAAAGGATAGCAGTGTCCCTAATTGAAAACATTGTCCGATCCTTAAATGCAATATGTGTCCTGGTACGGCACAAAACGTATTGCTTGAAAAGATTTACATTTTTTTTTAACCAACTGTCTACTAACCCCTTCGCTGCTAGGCGTTGTCTCCCCTGTGATAAGCCTGTTTTTTGCCTATTTGGGGTAGTTTGCGCTTAGGGCGCTGTAACTTTTTGACCACATAAGGTATCCATGCCAAATTTACATCCTTTTCTTCCAACATCATGGGGAGCTTAAAGGTACCCAGGGTTTGTTCATTCCCCTGGAGGGGACCCAGAAATTAGCCAAAATACAGCTAAATATTTTTTTTGTGGGGGGAAATGGAAAAAAAGTGCTAAAGATTAAAGCATCGGGGTTTTTCCCTGCAAGTGGAATCAACAAAGGGGTTGTGGTGCTGAAATCACAATTTTCCCAAATTTCAGGGACAAGCAGACATTTGCCAGAAAACCAAACGTTTTTACACAGTTTTGGCATTTTACTGGGACATAGCCTATTTTTGCTATTTTTTGTGCTTTCAACCTCCTTTCAGTTAATAGTAAAAATGGGTAGGAAAGCAATAATGGATCCTGGAAAGCTATACATTTCTGAAAAGTAGACACAATTTTGAATTCAGCAAGGGGTCCTTTGTGTAGATCCTTCAAGGTATTCTTATAGAAACTAACAGTTAAAAATAGGAAAAATTTAAAATTAGTTACAAAAACAGCCATTTGTACCAACGTTTTCACCTGTATTTTCTACTAAGTATGACAGATGTTTGAAATCAGTATGTCTTTACAGCCGCTGGATCCTTTTTACAGTGAAAACTGAACGTTTTTTTGCAAAGTGCCTAGCTGTAGATTTTGAACTATAGCTCTGCCAGCACCTAGGGAAACCTAGCAAACCTATACATTTTTGAAAACTAGACATCAAGGGAAATCCAGGATGGGGTGACTTGTCTGGCTCTCACCAGGTTCTGTTACCCAGAATTCCCTCCTTGCAAACCTCAAACTTTGTCGAAATAAACACATTTTCCTCACATATCTGTGGTGGAAACTTATGGAATCTGCGTGGATCCACAAAATTCCACCCACCCCGCATTCCACAAAGTCTTCCAAGAAAAATGGTACCTCACTTGTGTGGGTAGGCCTAGTGCCCGCAACAGGAAACGGCCCAAAACGCAACGTGGAAACACCACATTTTCACAGTGAAAACTGACCTTTTTTTTACAAAGTGCCTAGCTGTGGATTTTGTACTCTAGCTCTACCGGCACCTAAGGAAACCTAGCAAACCTATACATCTTTTAAAACTGGACACCCATCAAAATCCAGGATGAGGTGACTTGTCTGGCTCTCATCAGGTTCTATTACCCAGAATCCCTTGCAAACCTCAAACTTTGTCAAGAAAACACATTTTCCTCACATTTCTGTAGTGGAAACTTCTGGAATCTATGTGGATCCACAAAATTCCACCCACCCCGCATTTCCCAAAGTCTTCTGAGAAAAGTGGTACCTCACTTGTGTGGGTAGGCCTAGCGCTTAGGGCCCTGTAACTTTTTGTCCACCTAAGGTATACACGCCAAATTTACGTCCTTTTCTTCCAACATCATGGGGAGCTTAAAGGTACACAGGGTTTGTTGCTTCCCCTGGAGGGGACCCAGAAATTAGCCAAAATACAGCTAAATATTTTTTTTGGGGGGGGGGAATGGGAAAAAAGGGCTACAGATTAAAGCATCAGGGTTTTTCCCTGCAAGTGGAATCAACAAAGGGGTTGCGGTGCTTAAATCACAATTTCCCCATTTTCAGGGACAAGCAGACTTTTGCCAGAAAACTAAACTTTTTTACACAGTTTTGGCATTTTACTGGGACATAGCCTATTTTTGCTATTTTTTGTGCTTTCAACCTCCTTCCAGTTAATGGTAAAAATGGGTAGGAAAGCAATAATGAATTCTGGAAAGCTATACATTTCTGAAAAGTAGACACAATTTTGAATTCAGCAAGGGGTCATTTGCGTAGATACTTCAAGGTTTTCTTATAGAAACTAACAGTTGAAAATAGGAAAAATGTAAAATTAGTTACAAAAACATCCATTTGTGCCAACATTTTCACCTGTATTTTCTGCTAAGTGTGGCAGATGTTTGAAATCAGTATGTCTTTACAGCCGCTGGACCCTTTTTACAGTGAAAACTGACCCTGTTTTTGCAAAGTACCTAGCTGTAGATTTTTAACCCTAGCTCTGCCGGCACGTAGGGAAACCTAGCAAACCTATACATTTTTGAAAACTAGACATCCAGGGAAATCCAGGATGGGGTGACTTGTCTGGCTCTCACCAGGTTCTGTTACCCAGAATTCCTTGCAAACCTCAAACGTTATCAAAATAAACACATTTTCCTCACATTTCTGTGGTGGAAAGTTATGGAATCTGTGTGGATCCACAAAATTCCACCCACCCCGCATTCCACAAAGTCTTCCAAGAAAAATGGTACCTCACTCGTGTGGGTAGGCCTAGTGCCTGCAACAGGAAACGGCCCAAAACGCAACGTGGACACACCACATTTTCACAGTGAAAACTGACCATTTTTTTTACAAAGTGCCTAGCTGTGGATTTTATACTCTAGCTCTACCGGCACCTATAGACACCTAGCAAACCTATACATTGTTTTACACTAGACACCCAGTAAAATCCAGGATGAGGTGACTTGTCTGGCTCTCACCAGGTTCTGTTACCCAGAATCCCTTGCAAACCTCAAACTTTGTCAAAAAATATTTTTCCTCACATTTCTGTGGTGGAAAGTTCTGGAATCTGTGTAGATCCACAAAATTCCACCCACCCCGCATTTCCCAAATACTACTGAGAAAAGTGGTACCTCACTTGTGTGGGTAGGCCTAGTGCAAGCAACAGGAAACGGCCCAAAACGCAACGTCGACACACCACATTTTCACAGTGAAAACTGACCCTTTTTTTGCAAAGTGTCTAGCTGTAGGTTTTGAACCCTAGCTCTGCTGGCACCTAGGGAAACCTAGCAAACCTATACATTTTTGAAAACTAGACACCCAGGGGAATCCAGGATGGGGTGACTTGCCTGGCTCTCACCAGGTTCTGTTACAACGAATCCCTTGCAAACCTCAAACGTTGTGAAAAAAAATAATTCTCACATCTCTGTGGTGGAAAGTTGTAGAATCTATGTGGACCCACAAAATTCCTCCTGCCCCGCATTTCCCAAAGTCTTACGAGAAAAATGGTACCTCAATTGTGTGGGTAAGCCTAGGGCCCGCGACAGGAAACAGCCCAAAACGCAACGTGGACACACCACATTTTCTCCGTGAAAACTGACTCTTTTTTTTCAAAAGTGCCTAGCTGTAGATTTGTAACCCTAGCTCTGCCGGCACCTAGGAAAACCTAGCAAACCTATAAATTTTTGAAAAGTAGACACCCAGGGGAATCTCGGATGGGATGAGTTGTCTGGCTCTCACCAGGTTCTGTTACCCAGAATCCCTTGCAAACCTCAAACTTTATAAAAAAAACACATTTTCCTCACATTTCTGTGGTGGAAAGTTCTGGAATCTGCACATATCCTCAAAATCCCACCAACCCTGCATTCCCCAAAGTCTACCGAGAAAAATGGTACCTCACTTGTGTGGGTAGACCTAGTGTCAGCGACAGGAAACGGCTCAAAACGCAACGTGGACACACCACATTTTCAAAATGAAAACTGACCCTTTTTGGCAAAGTGCCTAGCTGTAGATTTTGAACCCTAGCTCTACCGGCACCTAGGGAAACCTAGCAAACCTATACATTTTTTAAAACTAGACACCCAGGGGACTCCAGGATGGGGTGACTTGTCTGGCTCTCACCATGCTCTGTTACCCAGGAATCTCTTGCAAACCTCAAACTTTGTCAAAAAACACCACATTTTCATCACATTTCTGTAATGGAAAGTTCTGGAATCTGCATGGATCCACAATCTAGGTTTCCCTAGATGGCTGTCAACCCCGGAACCCCCCTTGCGACCTGGTTTTGCAATAGGGGGGCACATGAGTTTTAGTTCCCGGGATTGGCGGCCATCTAGGAGAACCTACCAAACCCACAAATTTCTGAAAAGTAGAGACCCGGCGGAGTCCAGGGAGGTATGGCTTGCATGCATCCCCCATGTTTCCCTACCCCGAATCCCCTGCAAACCTCAAATTTTACAGAAAAAATCAAATTTTTCTCAAATTTCTGTGTGGGAAAGATGTGGGCTCACCGTGCTGACACACATTTCCTACCACCCAGCATTCTCCTAGGTCTTCTGCTAAAAATGGTACCTCACTTGTGTGGGTGGATCAAGTGCCCTCAACAGGAAAGGGCCCAAAACGTATTATAGAGACTTCAAAATTCCCTATCACAAAACAACCTGGTTTTGCAGGGGGTATCTGGGTTTTTGGCCCCGGGCTCGCGGCCATCTAGGGAAGCCTACCAAACCCATACATTTCTGAAAACTAGATACCCGGGGAGTCCAGTGAGGTATGGCTTGCGTGGATCCCCCAACGTTTCCCTACCCAGAATCCTCTGCCAAACTCACATTTTGCTGAAAAAAATCACTTTTTCCATACATTTTTGTGTGGGATCACAGTGCAGGCACAAATGTCCTACCACCCAGCGTTCCCCTTGTTCTACCAAGTAAAATGATATCCCTCCTCTACCCCTGAAAAGACAATCAACAGAAATGAAAGACAAAATAAAAAAGAAGACAGAAATCCCACCAGAAGAGAACTATAAAATGAACTCTCTGGGCCTGTGAAAGGCCAACCCCGCCCCAATGACACACAGTCATCCACTAAATCCAAGAAAAGAGTATGGCCAAAAGAATAAAAAAGTGTACATTCAGCCTAAAGAATACATAAATAAGAAAAGTTCTGCCCAATAGCAAATCTCATGAATGCACATACTACTATATTGCACAGAAACAGCCTACAAATTTGAAAAATGTAAAGCAAGGGGCGCCTTCCAATTAACATCAGTGAAATCAAAAAGGCCAAAGTCCTCCTCTACACTTTAGGATCAATTTCAGTGGATCTGGAATTATCAACAGTCCCATCCACAGTCACCTCTAATCCAGGCGTCTGTACCCCTTGCTCAGAAAAGTGGAAGGGATCTCCCTCCCTCTTAGATTCCCATAACAAATGAGAAATGAGTTCCACAGACAAACATTGGTCTTTCTGTATCGGATAACACTGAGGGGAGTTGGTTCCTGAAGAAATACCTGCATCCCTAGGTCTCTCAAGGGGATTATTAACTTGAACAGTAGAACAACAAAAGTCAGATCTTACATAAAAACTTAACAGATGCAGTAGTTGTGGGAGTGGAGGGTTTAGCTCTAGATTATAACTCTTGCTTTAGGATAAAGTTTCCTATGTAAATCAAAATCAGGCAAGGGTACTTTGGTACAGGGTGTACAAGGTTATCCAACTGGGTTGCCAAAGGATGTGTCTGCTGGATCTGGGAGTCCTACTCCCAATCTCAAAGTTCAAGGAAGGCTTCCTGGAAGAGCTCCATCACAAACCTCCTTGGATCACAGATTCTACTGTATGCCCAGGATCCACAGATTATTACACCTTTGTCTATTTTCAAGATCCTTGACTTTTTCACAAATTGCACGCAGCTCTGCATCATGCGCATCAGCACAACCCATTAACTGAGTCACTAAATTCTCATTCTCTGCATTCCAGTGATACAACTCTTTAATTCGATCAGCAATTTGACTAATATCGCATGATATTTGATCAACCGAAGCTTGCATCTAAGCATTACAATTTTTGATCAGAGCAAATTAATCCTTGTTTTCAATTTATGGTCCTGTATGAGCTACAGAATATCCTTGAGCAAAGGCTACGGGCCTACAACAGGTGCTGGATTTGGAATGAGAGTACAGGATTTGAAAAGGGAGGTTGCAGAGGGGAGGGTTCCTGGGTATTTGTTCTTTCATATACACCCTGTTGCAAATCTGATCAGTGAGCCAAATTTGAGCACCCATAGCAAGCTGTAATAGGCTCTTCTGGCTTAGATAAAAGGCTGACAATGCTGCTAACATGGCCCTGATCACTGTCGCCCCTCTCCGATAATTTAGGACCATTCAGGCACCAAGAATCAAATCCACCACTTCCCTTTGTCGCCAATGTATCCTTACTCCCCAGCTTCGATCAACCTTCCTTAGATGGATTTGTTACTTTCTTGAGACTGGGCCCCACGTTTCCTGAGGCTCCAGCTGAGTCAATGGGAGCACAGACAAATCATTGTCCTTGTCCGAGTCAGAAATGAGTGACATTTGAGGATCAATACTTTCAGCTCAGCTGTCAGACCTAATAGCCGTCCGTACTCCAGCAGGCCCCTTGCTCGAAGGGGAATGGTCCCATCTCCCTTTGAAAAATCTGAATTAGTCTGATTCATTTGCTTGCCCTCGCTTGCACTCCCCCAATTAACAACATCTGAGGGAACTGCAAAGACCTGAATAGGGGTGCCTCCCACCCCCCTGAGGGTGAGAGTCGAGGTAGTGACAACAAGTTCAGGCTGAGTAGGACATCAAATTATCCTCCTGTGTACTTACACAGGGCTTGACTGCCTGTTCGCCCAGCCAGGCTCCTCAGCACATTGAATAGCCATGAGGTTCTCTGGAAATAAATGCTGAAGTGCTATTGACGATGACAAGCAATCAAAGGATTTTCCTAGATTTCAAGCAGATTGAATGTCTTGAGCTGGCTCTGCCTTCCTCCCCTAGGCCAAAACAACATTTGATGGACAGAATGCAGAACAATGTCATACATTCACCCCAGTACAGAGATCTGGGCCTGAATACATCGTTTTTGCTCACCATGCCATTCCAGTTTGAACCTAGCCATATGCAAATCAGTCTTGACCCTGCGCCCAATGGGAACTGTTCAGACCGAACTGCCAAGCCAGGTCCTCCCTGGAGTGGAAACAAGCATCCTAGGACCGGTTTCGGACTTTCAGCCCTCATCAGCCAGAATAGCTTGACTCCAGTGGCATGGAGAGCACGGAGCCCACGTCTGGGCATACCCGTCCCACTCGGGTGACAAATGCAAAAACAACAATTGATGGACAAAATGCAGAACAATGTCATACATTCACCCCAGTACAGAAATCTGGGCCTGAATCCATCGTTTTTTTGCACACCATGCCATTCCAGTTTGGACCCAGCCATATGCCAATCAGTCTTGACCCTGCGCCCAATTGGAACAGTCCAGCCCCAACTGCCAGGCCATGTCCTCTCTGGACTGGAAACAAGCATCCTAGGACTGGTTTCGGGCTTTCAGCACTCATCAGCCAGGATAGCTTGACTCCAGTGGCATGAAGTCTTTTGTTTCCTCCCCTAGGCCAACTGTCATCTCATGAAAACTTGGTATGAGGGCAATTGCAGATCTCACAACCACTTCTCACCCACCCATGAGCCATTCACGAGCCCTGGCATCTTCCTGGCCCAGCCCAGCAGACATCCCGCTACTTACAGTGCCTCTGCTCAGCTCGCACAGCTGACAGGTAAGCACTTTTCCCACCGCTGTGGATCCTTTGCCTACATTGCAGATGGAGCTAGAGGGGACTGCTGTGAGGCATTCTTCGCCACCATGCGGTCTGGATCTTGAAGTAATAGTTTGAGGACCCAGTGCCCGGTGAGTATCAACCATAATGCTCTAAATCCTGTGTTTATGGGGGACCCAAACATGCCAGGATCTAAGCAGAGCAAGCAAAATATAGATCATCTGGCGGGGGTGAGCAGCCATCTAATGAGAAAAACAGCTGTGGTGAGGCAGGGTGGGGGGTAGAAAAAAATAAAAATAAAAAAATTTAAAAACACACTTACCTCTCTACGGCTGGCCAACCGCCACCTTTCCTCCATCCTCTCCTCTGGTCCGGCAGTAGGAAGCACCCAGGCTCGCCACAGCCAATCAAAATGCTGCAATGGTTGTGATTGGTCCGAGCGCCATGGTTCGGCGCTCAGACAGGTAGTGGGAGCCTGGGCTTGTTCTCCATCCAGGCTAAAATGCAGCCTGGGTGGAGAACATACAAAGGGCGCATGAAGCTTTGGCCAGACCTAGACGGCCAGCCAAAGCGTCATGCGCACTTACAAAGTGCCCACCACTCCTCCTCCTGCAGTGCTCTGGCATCATGGAGCCCAGCTCTGCCCGCATATCACAAATGAGCCACTGCAGTAGTAAAAATAAAATGATAATAATGCTTCAGTACTATAATTTTATTTTTCCTTCAGGAAGTGCTCCGAGATCAGTGGTGTGACTCTCCTTCCCCATAGCGGAGGAGCCACCGCTGCGAGGTTTCTGCGTCTAAATGCAAATACACAATTGAAGCAACTGGTGGCCTCCTTACTGGGGCAGGATGAGTGCCAGTAAGCAGCTTCATGACGAGCTGCCATCTTCCACCGTAGCTCTGGAGTCAGAGCACATACACCCAGGACTGAATAACAGTGTCCCAGGGTTAAAGTTAAAAAGTTACCAGCAGGTGAGTCCCAAAAATGAAAAGCTGGGGGCAACCATCTAAGAAAGTGTCACTTGACAAATAGGAAGCAATTTCAGAAATCATACCTTTCGTGCATAAAAAGTCTTACATACAAACAAATCAGTGAGCCTAGAAACAGAGAGAAAAGCGAGACAAAAAGGAATCTTTACAAAACTAGGATATATTGAAATGATGTAGATGATGCAATCTCTGCTGCGAGAATAGTTCATTATGTTGTGAGGCTTTGTGGGGCTCATTTGTGAGCCCCTGCGTCACTTTTGCGCCACAGGTGCGTCACTTTTTGTGACGCACCAGTGGCGTAAAACATGCGCCATGTTGCGCCATATTTACGAAGTGACACATCTAGGTAGATGCGTCACTTCGTAAACCCCTGCGCTACATTATACCTACGCCAGATATAATGTATGCAGGGTGGGCGTACCCCCGCAAGAAAGGGTCGTATGAGTGGCGCAGCGAAATCTATGAGATTTCGCAGCGCCACTTCTAGGACGCCAATGCGTCAAAACCTTACGCCTCCCTCATGGCAGGCGTAAGGGTGACGCAGGCCCTTTCACATGCCCCATGTGAAAGGAACATTGCTGGAGTTGCGTCAGGCTTCCGACACAACTCCAGCAATGCGCCACTTTTTGCGCCGACAGATACGTCAGTTATACTGATGTATTTGTCCTTCCTTGCGACATGTTGCGTCATATTATAAATATGACGCATCATTGGTGTTGCAAGGAGGGTGCACTGAGAAGTGACGCATCGCTGCTTTCACGCAGCGATGCGTCACTTCTCATAAATGAGGCCCTGTGTTCAGGGAGTTGCATTTGTGCAGCCAAAGCTCATAGAAAGATCTGGGCGTCTGCAGCAGTGGTAAAGCTGTCAAGGGTGAAAGCGGTACAACACAAGGGCCAGAACGAGGGGCCAGGGCACAGCACTGGTGCCTTGCTTCTCTGCAGGTGCACTCCCTTTTCAGAGGAGTTAAGCATTGTTGCAGCATTCCTTCCATGCTTCCATTAGATAGCCCAGCATTGATTCACCTTAGTGGTCTGCCTTCTTTTACATGCTGTCTGGAGGGTTTTTTCAATTTTTAAAAAATCCCAAAAACTAATGTGCATATAGATGGATGGACTACCCTTATTGTGAGCTATTTGTATCTTCTTTCCCCTAGATGAATGGTCTTTTGCTTCGTAAGTGCCAACCCGGTATTAGGAAACAATGATGAATCCTCCATCAACAGTATAAGAGTACGTCTGCAGTCCAGATAGGAACCCTAAATGGACATGGGTGTTCAGTCTTTGATGGATCAGTTTTTCAAGTTGGTTTACAGAAATCTTTTGGCAAAGAGCAGTCTTGTACATTATCTCTAATAATTTTAAAACATCCCTGTCTCGAGTGTGACAAATTATACTTGGCAATTTTAGACTTATTGGCAGCCTTTGATAAACCCATTTAATTGTAATTTTAATTCAAATCTGAGTTTGATGTGGCGACGAAAGCATTCATTTTGTTTTTGTAAGGTATAGGCCCATAATTTGAGCTCAGATTTTAGATAAGAAATTACTTTAATTAATTTTTGTTAATTATAATAGAGCAGTGATTAATGATGATTAAACCACTTAAAATAAACTATTGATTGACTATTTTGCTTGATGTGCTATACAGCAGTCCAGACAATAATACTATACGTGTTTGGCAAGAAGAGCAAGAGCCAGCATGTCAATGGTAAATGTATGCAGCAGTTTACCTTGTCGGTAGCCATAGTAAACGAAAAAGCCTCATAAAAACTACAGCTAATATATGTGGAGTTTTTTCTCTCCTTAAGATTTGGGACATCCCCAAATCTGTGGGGATGTCCCCACAGATTTGGGACATCCCCACAGTTGTCTCCTAATCCGTGAAATTCACACTTCCATCCACAAAAAGATTTGAGAGTAATATGCAAAAGGCTTCAATGTGATTCCAACACTATCAGAGCTATTTTCTTGTCTCCTCAACTAATGCGAGTCTCAGGAATTCTAACACTTCAAGAGTTTGTAAGACTTAAGAAGTTAAATGCCTTTGTCGAAGAGAAACGTGGTGACATTGCCTGAGGGGTGCAACAAAGGCCCATATGTACGAGATTCCAAAATAGGGATTCCCAAATAGCGAATCCTTAGAAATCCCTATTTGGGAATCGTAAATGGGAATGTATGCAACCTGCTATTTCCTAATAGCAACTCCTACGAATTTGCATTTGCTATTGGAAAATTGTAAATTTGGACTTGGAGTTTCTGCCAGGGACATGAAACAGCTGGTGGGCGGAGGGACAATGCATTAGGGTGACCAGGCATCTCAGTTTTCCCCAGACGGTCCCACTTTTTAGCTTCTGTCTGACTCCTGACATCCCTATAATTTTACAAAAATCAAATACATGTCCCAGTTTTGAGGAAAGCATAGGGGGCACTAGCACTAGAGTAAGATGCTGCTCATGTTTTCATTTCCACTGCACCCTCTGGCATGCAGCGTGAGATGAAGGGAGACATTCCTCGACCTGCACAGTTGCTGCCTGGTCCCTCCTAGCCTACCATACTATTGTTGACCATTCTACATCGATCTGTTTTTCTGCATGCAAAGCAAGTGTCACATATATCGGGGGGGAAAATAACATATGGTGTGCAGTGCCAGAGTATCACCGGCTCAGTATTTCCCCATTGCTCTGCATCATAACTCTAAGCACTTCTTAGATCTGCAACTGGTCATATGACTTTGCTAAAATATGCGCATTTAAATGGGACCACAAAATCTGCTTTTATTTTTTTACTGTGTGATTACCACAAAAACACCTATATTTAGGATGTGTGAACAGAATTTATCGTTGCCAATTTTATAAGTCAAGTCTATGTAGCAATGTCTCAGAAACGTAATCATCTGCACAATCATATGTCTATGATTGTTTTTCTAGTAGTCCCATCACATCACATCTTATGTATTGCTCTGGCATAGCAAATCTGGCCTATGTTGTTTAAGACAGATGGAAGACTACAATGTTGGTATGGCCTAATTATCTAATAAAACTACACAATCCAGCTCCCTTTCAAATGTGCAAATATATATGTAACTCACTTGTCTTCCAAAAAGTACCAATATTGCACCTTTAAGTAATGCTTCTTGCAATTCACCTTCAACATAGCCGCATTGATGCAAACTAAGAACTAACAGAATGCACTGACCTTTCACCTGCTCCAAAACTCTGCAATATTCACTGTGCACCCGAAACCGGACGTGACCCCTATAACTTCTAATGCCAATGGCCCTATTAACTTTGTTTTGATATAGCCTGCCTTCTTTCTAAATCTGCCCATCACAAAAAACATTTTTACGAAGAGTTCCAATATTGCGACGTACCTGGTAGAAGGATCATGATAGGTATAAAAACACAAGTTGTGCATAGTTGGGAAGAGGCCAGGGAGAGGGCCACATGGCCTGAATGTAAATAATTCATTGCATTTATTTATTTATGTTGATGTATAATATAACAAACTCCAACCTTTTGGCACCCCACCACCAGTGTTGGAATTAGAAAACGTTTACTTCTGGAACCCCTAATGTGGGGGTCTAGTTGTGGCAAAGAAAAGAGGGTTGCAGGGCTTGAAAAGAGAAGTCAGTCAACTTATACATTTATTTAAGAAAATTCTCCTGCAAAGAAATTCTATTCTATCCTACTTAATTGGTCACAAAGGGGCTCATCCTCCTTGCCAGAATGTACAAAGCCACCATTGGGAATGATCCTGATGCATTTTGGGGGCCTTTTTAAAGTTTTCACCTGGTTACCATCAGAGCCGATTCGATGGTAATTGCAACTCCTAAATGTCCATTTTGCGAGTAGTTGCAATTAGGAAATGCTATGTGCGTGCAGTTAAAGAATCGCAAATAGGAAATCCCTATTTGTGATTTCTTATTTTGCGGATCGCAAAAGCTTTTTCTACTGGGTAGGAATCGCATCTTGCCACGCCGTATATGCCTTTTGTACATACCAAAAGGCAATTTTGAATTTCTTAATGGCCTGAAATGATACATTTTTCTTTACATATGGGCCAAAGTCCCCCGAGCCCAACGCTTCAGGGGCCCCCTTAACCCTTCAATGGGCCCCCATTAAGCCCAAGACCAAGGAATGTAATATATGTAAGACTCTGGGGCCCTTCTTCACATTCTGCCGGGAGGCTCCATCATTTGCGCCATGTCACTGATTGAGAATGATTAAAGCCTTACGGTCTTCATCAGAGTTCACTGAGTAATGAAGATATGCTTTCATGGCAGAACTCAATAAGGATCTTTGTAATTTTCTTGGGAAGGAGCTCTAAAGGGTGAAGTATTTGGTGCCCATAAGAAAGTTTAGGACCTGTATTTTTTTTCTGAGGATATGACAGATGGATGAAATTTACCACAAAGCCTAAACACTATAACAAGGTAATCACAACAGATGTTTATTGACACAGCAACGCCTGTGTCTGGACAATCAGCAAGATGTTCACATACTCTAGTGTGTGAATACCATGTGTATGAAACAAACAGCACCTAGGTGGGAACATGGCAGCAGGCTAACCAGCCTGTCAGGAGCTCTCTCTTCCCGACCACATTCCAGCTTACACCTTCTGTCAACAATGGACATAACCCAATAAGATGTGCAAAGTACTAGAAAGCTAAGAAAGTTGCTGTAATAAAAGAAAAATGAAACCATCTTTCTGAAGTTTACCTGGTATGGTCAATGTGCCCACTTGAGCTGCGAGTAGAGTTAAGCCAAACGCATGGATGGCCCTGGGCTGTCTGGCTGCTGCATCGCGAAAGAGAGATAGCATGCAGGATTTTCTTTTCGGTAACTAATGGCAGGCTCAGAACTGTGCACTTCACCATACAATTACAACTGAGTGAAGTGCCTGCACCTCCCACGGTGTCAGTAGATCAGAGCTGATGCATGTCAGCAGTCAAGCAGGAGTTATCAGGGGAAGTGTGCCAAACTCCAGCAGAGGAAAATAAAAGCAAAAGTGGTGTAGTGGTACTGGGCCAGGCATTTAAAAGTGTAAATGCCCCATCTATAAAAGTGTTGATATTGATTATTTTTTACATGACACATACACTAGATTTGACACTGAACTAATAACATAACTTACACATGTTGACGAAAAACATCACAAAAAGAATTAATTTTGAATTAGCAGCACCGTAAAAGCATGCTTGATTAGTTAGAAACAGTAGGATTAATCAAATAATAATAATAACAAGATGTTATTAACCCCTTCCCTGCTCATGACGGAACCGTTCCGTCATGAGCCACGGTTGTCGTGTGCTCATGACGGAACGGTTCCGTCATGACAATCCTGCCGGCGGCCGCTCCGCCTGCGCGGCGCTGTTTCCCCGCCTGTGCGGGGCGACAACGCAAATGGGCGGAGTCATGACGGAACCGTTCCGTCATGAGCACAGCTCAACTGTGGCTCATGACGGAGCGGCTCCGTCATGAGCACAGGCCCGCCGCGCTGCCCCCCTGCCCCCCCCAGCGCTGCAGCGGAATGTCCGCAGCAGCGAAGGGGTTAAGACTAATGAGAAGTTTAGCATTTCTATTGATTACAATTGCAGAGTGGTTTAACAAACTTGACTTTGGTGCAAATCAATGTTGATAAGGGTTGCACGCCTGAAAAGTTCAGTTTAAGTACCGAACATCATAAAGAACATATTATTGAAAACAATTGTATTTTAATGATTTTTAGAATTAGTTTGCATGCTGCTTCTTTTGGAATTCGTATGAGCAGGCCATATTTAGATCATTAAGTTTTATATAATAATTACTGACAACACTAATATTATTTCTTAATTTGAAACGTTTGATTTACTTTCTTGTGGTCTGAATAGTTAATAATGTTTTGATTCACTAAAATAAGATGATTCTAATGCATTGAAATGTTCTTGCCTAGGCTGCATCCTTTCATGGCATAGTAAAATGAACTTTGACATGTTTCTTTCACATGTTGCTTTAACTGTTCCTGCCTAATGTAACTATTTGACTGTGAATGGAGACTTTTTCCCTGTGTGTGTAAATTGGTGGGAAACGATTTTTGGACTGTGTCCATGAATGAGCAACAAATACATTTTTCATTTTGTAACTAACCTGTGAGGATATATTAAATGTCCAGAGCACTACCAATGGAATAGTAAACAGTCTGTCAATTTGACAGGTCCGTATTTGTAAGATAGACTCCAAAAGTTGTGAAGTTACTACAGGAGACTGATCGTTCCATTCACTTTAATGAATTGTTCAGTTTCTTGTACAGTTTGACTTAAACAACAGCCGACATGTGTTTTGTAGTACTGAATGCCTTTTTCAATGCTGTACAGAGCATGAATTTTTCTTAAGCTTACAATCCACCAGACAAGAGAATAGTATGCTAGTACAAAAAAGTATAAAATCAGAACGGTTCAAGAATTATGAATGACTATAATGTATAATGTTCTTCAGGTAATTTATAAAACAACCACAGAGAAAACGAAGAACAGGCCAAATGCACAAGGTATTTGTTATGAGTAAAGAGTGCAAAGACAATATATCAGCCTTGAAAAATGTCTGATGGCCTGTAAATTCAAGATACACCAAAATAGTAGTGCCAGATAAATGGGAAATTAAAAGTGAAGTAGAAAATTGTGAATACACTCAGGGAAAGTTTAACCAAAAACGGTGTCTAGACCCATCCAGAAAAAGGGCCAAAAAGCCTCTGTCATCACACGTCCCTTGATCCAATAAAAGAAAGTTAAGTTAATAGACAAGTACTCTTAAACTGACTTCCTCTGATAAGTTGTCAGTGTACAAGTAGTTCATCCAATGTAAGTAAATAATTTGGATCCTAATCCTTAGAGCCCCAAGGACCAAAAGTAAGAGCAATCTGCGGAGATATCACTTCTCACACGAGCAATCACAATTAGTGTCCATGAACTGGTATACCATAAAAATCATATCCAAAGGCTGGACTAAAA
The DNA here is from genome assembly GCF_964204655.1 of Triturus cristatus. NCBI lineage: Eukaryota > Metazoa > Chordata > Amphibia > Caudata > Salamandridae > Triturus > Triturus cristatus. Next base: position 445,481,267 of record NC_140594.1, on the reverse strand, counting down.
AAGAGGAGGGTAAAGTCCATGAGTAATGTAAGGTGGGGTCACTGTAACAAAAGAGTCCATCCTCGGTGTATATGGTCAACATTCTGTAGATAAGCACCTATGGCAACTCCAAGCATAAACAAGATGGTCGGCAGAAAATTAGAAAAACATCGCCAAAGCACAGAAAATGCCAGTCAATCTATACGTTAAAAAACACCATGAATATTGGACCAAATTGGAGAGGACCATCTAACACATGTAGAACTAGCACCACACAGTACAAACGTCTAAAAAAAAAGTAGAAAAGACGAACAAGAATCCTAAAGTCATATTAAAACAGAGTAACCCAAATAAAGGAAATGAACACTAAAAAAGAATCTATAAGAAATTCCAGCTGTAAGCAGTAACCGAACATATAGTTGTAAAAAATCAACCGAGCCCCAGAAAAACACATCGTATAAGATATAACAGTAGCCATACCTAATAAACAAAGGACGTAGCAACAGGAACTTCTGCCCATTTCACCAAAAGCTGTGATAAGCACAGGTCTTCACGTTGGTGAATAATCCAATCAAACGATATTGTCAATTTGCAGGCGAACAGGGGGACAAAGCAGTACACCATAAGCGTAGGTCATGTAATACAGTCCCTATCAAGTCTAAAAAAACGAGAACTCCCAATAATTTGAACTCACCAGCCCCAGTATCCGTGTCTGCATATACACATCCTTAAGCCATCTTGAGTGGCTCCTTATAAACAAAGACTGACATTGTAAAAGGGGGCCATGAACATGGAAGAGGGAGAGTACGTGGTAGGGATATCTCCTCCAAAAAGACAAAGGAAGCAGTAGAAGCAATCGTGAGGGCGCCATGTTTAAATGAAGTAGAGAAGTATTTGTCAGCCCATTATTACAAGATCTCTTGATCATAATCACACGAAATATTGTAAATAATTGTTGATACATCATAATATATACAAATAGTAGTAAAAAAATCATGATAGTAATTATTTGTCTCTAATCTCAACTAGGTTTAAAAATCGAAGGCATGCCAGAACACATGGCAAGATTACAAAATTGCTGAGGTCTGACATAAAGTGCATGTGTGCCAAGATATACACACTGTTCAAACGATTATGAGTTGAGACAAGAGAAGACATCGTCAGCGTATACTTTGAGGTACCTATGTCCTGTCACAGATAGCTAGTGTCAAAAAACACTAAGTGCTAATGATCATAATATAAGTCTGATATATGTAGTTAACAGAGTCCCCAGAACCATGCCTAGCCAACAGGAATATAGGAAATTAGTTGAACCAATCCAAAAGAAAACAGTGGTGTAAATAAGAGAAAATAGAGGAACTAAATAAAGTAAAAGTGAGTAAGAAAACAGATATCAGAAGTAAAGAACTTGGGCGATAACAAAAGAAAAAGTTTAATAATATACACAGAAGAGTGAAAGGACTTTTCAGAAACAACAAAGACATAGTACAAAAACCATAATTCCTGTACCATACATTAACTCAGTATAAAAATTGAAAATGAGATCTGTTCATATGAACAGGAATGTTACCACATCCGCAGTGTAATCTTTGCATACGATACAATGGAACTAGCATCAAAGGAATGAAGTACATAAAACACCGTACATTTTATGTTTGGTCAATTTTCATAAAATGCATATATCTTGTTCTGTATAGAGTTGTGAGTTTTGCCCCAATACAATAAGAGCAAAATCGTTATACAGAAAGATGTAGGTCAAATCAAGGGAATAAGCTACATGACCTAATATATTTAGTCTCCAAAGAAAACATTTAATTCTCTATCCACATTTAGACTAAATTCTAATGCTCTAAGTTTAGTAATCCATTTTGTTTCCCACTGCCTCAGAAGTTTAGCTCTGTCTCTTCCCCTGGGGTGATTACAAGTAGTAGTAATGCCATGGAATTTCAATAAAGGTAAATCTGCTGGACAATGATTTTTATTAAGGTGCACAGCTAACGGATAAAGCGGTACAAAAGGGGGTGGTGATGGACGGAGTATCAGAACCAATCAAACACTCACACCCAGTCAACAGATCTGGGTTTGATCCATCACCGTTCTTTAGCCCACTCTGCCACCCCAGTTCAGACATGGCCATATGCAAATCAGTCTGACCCTGTGCCTCATGGGAACAGTCCAGCCCGAACTGCCAAGCCAGCTAACGGATAATCCTTATTTGAATTCCGAATGGCACTAATGTGTTCCTGTATTCTCTCCTTAACCGGACGAATAAGGCTGCCAACATATATTTGTTTGCAAACACTTAGAATGCAATATACCACGAATTTCATGTTGCAATTTATAAATGTTTGAATAGTGTGTTTGCAAGTGGTATTATATTGCAAGTCCTTGATCTTAAAGTTGAAAAAAGGATTCCCTTTGGTCAAAATCTGTATCGCAACATTAATGCCTCAAATATGCTCATATCCACCAACAAGCATCGCTTCATAGCCTACTCCGAATGTATCAAAGCACTTATATCACAACAAATTGTATGGAAAAAATATATATTTTAATCAATAAAAAAACTATCATATGATCAATTTATGCCATGACAATATACTACAAACTATTTAAAAGCACATAAATCCTAAACACAATTCTCAATAAATGCAATATTCCAAAAGGAGAATAAACGCAGACAATCTACTTTGTCATGTAAACGTTAATTTGGATCCATTAGAAACAGCAGAGGGCATGGGTCTTGATTCCCTGTCTCTAGTTGACTGCTGAATTAACCAAATTTAACAAAAAAGCTGGGCTTTGACGTGTTTCAGTGGTACATTCTCAATAGGACCACCTTCATCAGGACAATAAAAGATTGTTTCTCCTTACGGTGACTTATACAGTAGTCTTTAATCTCACCGGTGCATCTGCACTTCAGTGAGAGGTACTCCCCGTTTATGGTAGAGTAAGTGATCCTGCTACAGGGTTTTTTTTTAATTATTTTTTAAAAGGAAAGACTATCCACAATATAGGAACTACTTACTCTTTGATTCAGGGGTAGTTTCACTTTACTCCCTTCAGATCTGCAATTGGGATTTTAAACCGGAGCCTATCTCAATTTGACTCCCCCAGTAGTTTTTTCATTAAAATCTGAAACTTCTTGATTTAATTTTCTCATCAGAAGTGCGTTTCAAAAAATCACGTCCTACTAATAGCGGGATGACATTATTTGTGGCTTTTTTCTCCAACGACTCGCTCTTCCCGGTATTTTGTCTGGTTAGTGGTAGATTCTTTTTTCAACTTTATGGTTATCGGGAGCTCTATCCCTTTGGTTACAGAGCCCCGTCCTTGTTTTTAAGTCCTTGATCTTATCCAGGGTATACGGACACATATTACAGTGTCTGCATTTAAAGGAAACCTTAGGTTGAGGAGGTAACCAGTGAGGTCCTGACTTAATCTTTTTCCAATTGAAAAATCGTGGACATAGTCTATTACTCAAACTAGTTTCTCTTTTGTAAATAAACCTAGGTTTGGTGGAAATGCATTTGTTCAAAGTTGAATTCATCTGTAGAATCTGCCAATGTTTGTGTACAATGTTATAAAATAAATGGTTCTGTGTGTGAAAAAGCGTAATCATAGAGACTCTGTCATCATTGGTAGTAACCTTTTTCTTATCCTTCAGTGCTCGTTTATGGTCAGTCTCCAAGATCCTTAGTTTGGCAGCAGATATCACATTGGGTGGATAACCCCTATCCAAAAATCTCCTTTCAGATTTGTCAATCTCAGAACAAAAAGCCTGGTCTTCACTACAGTTGTGCCATATTTTCATTTTCTCACCAAAAGGAATGGAGAGAACCTGGGACCTAAGATGTGATGATTGGGCATGTAAAACAGAATTGCAAGCAGTGTTTTCCCTATACAGGGAGGATGCTATAGTATAATTTTGAATTTATAGTTTGAGATCCAGAAAAGCAATTTCTATAGGATTTTGTTCATATTTATAACAATATTACACTGGTTGTTGTTTGAAAAATGTACAAAATTCTACCAGTAGTGTTTGACCACCTGTCCAAATCATCAATCATTCAATCAATCAGGGCATTATAGAGCGCGCTACTCACCCGTGAGGGTCTCAAGGCGCTGGGGGGATGCAGCTCCGAGTCAGCCGAAGAGCCAGGTCTTGAGGGTCTACTTGAAGATGTGCAGAGAGTGGGAGCATCTGCTGTTGATCGGGAGCTCATTTCAGGTCTTTGCTGGGATGTGGTTGAAGGCTCTTCCATCGAATCTTTTGTTGAGGTATTGGGGTCAGGTGTTGTGGAGGGATTTGTAGGGGTGGGTGAGTAGTTTGAAGGTTACTCTCTTCTTGACAGGGAGCCAGTGGAGGTCTCACAGGTGTTGGGTGATGTGTTCTTGCCGTGGGAAGCAGAGGACGAGTCTGGCCATAGTGTTCTGTATGGTCTGGAGCTTGCAGAGCATGGATTTGTTGATTCCGGCCTAGAGGGAGTTTCCGTAGTCCAGTCTGCTTCTTATGAGTGTATGGGTGATGGTCTTTCTGGATTTGGGGGAGATTCATTTGAAGGTCTTGTGGAGGATGCGGAGGGTGTTGAAGCAGGTGGAGGTGATGGCGTTGATCTGGCCAGTCATGGTGAGGGAAGAGTCGAGTATGATGCTGAGGTTTCGGGTGTGGTCTGTAGGAGTGGGGGGTTGCCAAGGGCGGTGAGCCACCAAGCCTTGTCCCAAGCTGAGGGGGAGAGTCCGAGCACGAGGACTTCTGTCTTCTCCGAGTTAAGCTTCAGGCAGCTGCTGCTCATCCAGGATGCAACGTCTTTCATTCCTTCCTGGAAGCTGAGTCTGGTGGCATGGGGGTCCATAGTGAGGGAGAGGATGAGCTGGGTGTTGTCAGCATAGGATACTATGCTGAGTCCATGCTGTCTGATGATGGCGGAGAGGGGGGCCATGTAGATGTTGAAGAGCGTGGGGCTGAGCGATGATCCTTGAGGTACTCCGCAGTTGATTTCTGTGGGTTTGGAGAGGAAGGGTGTAGTCTGATTCTTTGGGTTCTGCCGGTGAGGAAGGAGCAGAGCCAGTCGAGGGCAGTTCCCTGTATGCCGGCGAGGTGGAATCTGGTGGTGAGAGTGCAGTGGGAGATGGTGTTGAAGGCTGCAGAGAAATCTAGTAGGATGAGGGCCGCGGTGCGGCCCTGGTCAAGGAGAGTGTGGATGTCGTCTGTGGCAGCAAGGAGGGCAGTCTCGGTGCTGTGGAAGCTGAGGAATCCGGATTGGGAGGGGTCGAGGATGGAGTTCTCTTCAATGAAGTTCGTTAGCTGGACATTAATGATCTTCTCAGTGACTTTGGCCGTGAAAGGGAGGAGAGAGATGGGTCAGTAGTTTTTGAGGTCCATTGGGTCTGCAGAGGGCTTTTTGAAGAGGGGCTTGACTTCTGCGCCTTTCCAGTCATCGGGGAATGTGCCAGATTCAAAGGTGGCATTGATGGTGAGTCTTGGTTAGGGTGCTATGGCGGTGGTGGCTCTGTGGAAGATGTGCGGAGGGCATGGGTCTGTGGGGGCTCCTGAGTGAATGCTTATCATGGTCGTGGAAGTGTCTTCGGTGGTGACCATCATCAACACATCATCGATGTATCGACCCCAAAATACCACATGGTTTATTACATTTTCTAGGCAATTCCTCTAAATGTAATTCATCTCCAACCAACCCATAAAAAGATTAGCAAATATTACAGGCCACTGTCACATTCATATTTTTCTAGTAACCTGTGAGGATGGCAAATACTGGGGTTTCTCATGGCTAGTTTAGGAAATAATGCAAATAGTACCTGACAAACAAAAGATGACTGCATAATGGACAGACCACTGTGGTCCGATCGCTGATATGACAGCTACATCATCTATACTATAAAGATGAGATCCTTGAAGGAGGTGTGTGTGTGTGTGTGCGTGTGTGTGTGCGTGGGTGTGTGTAAGTAAGATAAGGATTAGTTTTGACATGCAGATCAAAGAGGTCTTTTACTTTTTGGCTATTTTTGCTCAATGGCTTGGGATGCTTTTTCAGCTGCTGCTGTAACTGCTGATTGATTTGAACTTGTTACCTTGCCGACAACCTGAACGCAATACTTTGATTTTTCTTTTTCAATTTTTTAAAACTCTTTTGGACAGATTTAGTGAGATACTAAATCTGAACTTTCCCAATGTTTGTTCTTTCTTCATGTTCATAGACATTTCCACAGAGGATCTTCACTTGACCCTTTGACCCTTTCCTGAATTAGGTTTTTCCTCCTTTTAACCATCCTCCTGCCTTCACTGGTCGTGAAAATCTAGAATGCTTCAACCATCCTCTGAAATTATTTGACTAAATGTGTAGTGCTACGTGTTATTTGCAGTCTAACTGAGCTACTTCAAATGTCGCTTGTATTGATTGATTTTGCATCATTGATACAATAACCAATTTATCTAAAAACATCTTGAGTCTGTTACAGTGTCCTGATGCTCTTCCCTTAAACTGTGCTACTTAGTATTAATTCTAGATGTGTAATAGAGGGATTCATAGACTATTTTCAGATAAAGAAAAAGATTAAAGTTCTTTTGTTGTTATGTTTTGCTACTGCAGAACACTTAATGCGTAAAGTTCTGGTTAGACTGAACTTCTTCAGGAGGTTGGGTCTACCTATAGCAATACTTTATATTTAAAGTATGGTTCTTCTGAGAGTAATTTATTTCAATCTCATTTCAAACTTGTAAGTTGGCCACTAATTAATGGTCCTCATTGGGTGGCTAACTGTGGTTTGGGCATCCTGAAGTCTCACCCCCTCACTACGACCTAAAATGAGTATTCAGAGGACCAATGCCTGTATTCAGTAGAAATTCAGAAAAAGATAGGTTGATGGGCTGAGTGCAGACGTTGAAGCAGAGAAAAGGTTTCCTATGGATCAAATATTTGATAGCAGAGCTATGGTTCAGTCTATTGAAGTGAGTGCTTAGGGTGCCAAAATAAATATCCCTGTCCAAGTCCAAAAAGTTCAAGAGTTCATGGTTCAGCAAAAGGAGTGATGGAAAACTGATGGATTCTTGTACATGAATAGCAACAAAGGAGTGTGAGTATTAATATGGATGTGCATTGTAATTGCTTTGGCCTAAAGATTGCCGATTTTGAAATGGCTGTGTGTTATTGATTGGAGTGCGAAATGGATAAAGTCCATATGGTCAAAGTCCATGTATGATTGTTGCGCTTGATGCATTGAAGTTGAAGTTGTAAACAGGTCTGTTGTGGCCTAAGATCTCAAGATATTTACCTACGTGGTACTCTCACACTTTCAGTTTAGAAGACGCTGAGTAAGTTGTCTGCTGTTTGTGGTGTTTGTCGTGAGACGTCATTGGCAACATCTTATGGTAAAGGGTCTTGTAATGTGTGTTAGTGGTAACCAGTTGGTATAGTTGATCTCAGTTGCATAGGGAACAACTGTATCAATTAGGGTGAAATCTCGCTGGTCAAGATTTCATTCTAAGTGAATGATTATAAAAAAGTTTAGGTACAATGTGAGAGTGAATTTCCTTTAGTGGAACAGACAAGTTTAATTGTTGTTTGCATTGTATTGTTTATTTACTTAGAGAAAATGCTCTGACGAAAATTGCAAAGGAGGGCGAGCTGCTGCAAAAAGTGAGATTGACTTCACAGTGTGTCACACTGTGAGTGGCCAGTTGGTGTAAAGCCGTGCTGATATAGGGTAATAATATCATAGAAGGTCGCACTATTATTGATTGGGATTGTCGAATTAGAGGATTGTGGGAGTATTTTATTTACTGGATTTTACAGAAGTTCATTTGTGAAATATGAAATGTAATAAAAATTAAATGTTTCAAAACCTTAAGAAAATTAATCAAGGGGAATGAGACAATATCTGCTAGAGTAGGCGTGGAGGCAGCACCTGAAGGTACGCCAGGATACATTGTAATGATGGGCATGGGATTACATCCATGTCTTTGGCTTGAATATTGGCACCAACTAACAGGAGAAGATGAGGCACTACAGTTTCCTAATTATGGGATATTTAATTTGCGAATCATTGAGAACTTAAGGAGGAAATTATATGAATTAAGACAGCCTCCTAGAGCTGCTCTTTTTGAGTTATTAAATACTTGGAAGTACATAGCACATCAGAAAGAGAAATAAAAATACCAAGGAAGATATAGAAGAACACTAGGTCATTATGGAGAAGTTAGGTGAGATGCACAACAGAGAGCATGGAGGGCAGATGTTATACAGAGAACTAGACAGTATCCAATGTTACTAGTTGAGGGAGATGTTAAGGGAAAAAGAAAGGAAAAGAGGAAACACATAGAGACAGAAACAAGTGATCCTAGAAATGAAGAAGAGAGTGACATAGATGCCAACGTTTTGAATGATTTGTTAATGAATCATCCACCACCATATAATGAATCCCAGAATGTGGATGTGTCAAATAGTACTACAGTTGAAATTCCAAAGGCTCCTGTAATACCTGAAATACCCAATGAGCCAGTATGTGTTCCTCCTGTAAGAGGGAAAAAGAAAAACAGCTCTAGTGAATCTGATTAAATTGAATACTCCAGATACGTTGACTGTTCCTGTCACTATTGGACCTGTTGTACCACTTTAGAAATCCAGATACAGGTAAATACTAAACACAATATGACCATACCTGCTGAAATAAATTCTGTACAGAGTAATCCATTGGAAATGACAATGCGATCTGTGCTTCAAACACTTATAGTTCCGACTCAAAGTACTTCCAAATCAGACACAATCTGACCCGCTAATTGGAATGATTCAGAGATTTCCACCTTTCTATTCCCATAGAATGAGTAGACCCCCTGAGAAGAGTTACCATCGTCCTGAAATTATGGTATCAAGGAAAATTACAGCTCCTGATACATGCATGTTAAATGTGCAACCTGGAACCATTAGAAATGTGACTAATGGATATATGATTTTAAAAACTACTTGAGAACAAGCAGTAGTTACTCCTGAGGAATTGGATGACTGGATTAAAGACATAGTACCCCAAAGAATAACCAGAGTGCAGAGACTGTTTCAGTTTCAGCTCCAGTTCCAAGTTTGAAGCCAGTTTCCACTTTAATTTCAGTGCAAGGTTCAGCTCCAGTTACCATTCCAAGAAGGGAAAATGTATTAGATTTACGCAGGTTTAAGGTAGAATTAGAAGAAATGATTCAGGGATATCTTAGTCCATCACGATTAGACACCTGCGAGGAGGAGGAACTATTGTTTTTCTGCAAAGATATTACCACTGAGCTAGATTGACCCATAAGAGATTGATTGAATTGGCTTAAAAATCCAAAATTGATGTTCAGAAATCCAATTACAAATTAGATTTTAAGTATCAAGATTTTGCAAACATGAGGCCATCAGGAAATAAAATGCAATTAAGACATTAATGACACTGATTAAGAAATGGAATAAGAGAGAGAAATGAGGATGAAGATGGTCGAAAAAGAAGGAAAAAAAGAAGGTCAGGGTGCAGACATCTTCGGTGGTTACAGATGGAGGGAGTGGAGAAATACAGATGCTTCCTATAAGAGAAGTACAAGGTGGAGGTTCTGTAATGTGCCTTGGACGAGACATTACACTTTGTCATTTACAAAATTATTTCTGAAACGGGGAAAGAATCCAGTGGAATGGTACAGACAGATGGAAAGATTTGTGAAAATGTCAAACGTTTTTTGCATTGACTTGAATACCCTGTTTGATAATGTGGTTCCTGGAATGTAATGGACCAAATGTAATGCTTTTGTGGATTGGCCTGCAGCAGAACCAGAAAGAGATCCTAGATCAGGCATACCTTCTCCAGTGGTATTAATGAAATATCAACAGGTAATAAATCACTTAGGGGCATATTATCAAGCACGGCATTAAAATTATCATCGCTTTAGCGGCAGAAAACTGGTGCTAAAGCGGCGATAATGGGCTTGATAATATGCCGCCGAGAATTCCAATAGAAGCCCATGTTGACACCAGAACATGGGCTTCTATGGTAATTCTCAAGGGCATATTATCAAGCTCATTATCGCCGCTTTAGCACCAGTTTTTGCCGCTAAAACGGCGATAATGTTAACGCCGTTTCTTGATAATATGCCCCTTAAAAACTAAAGTTCCTCCTAAGGAGATTGATTGGCAGCAAATAGAAAGAACAACCCAAGGAATCAGTTCATATCTATTACGAGAGGTTAGTACAAGCTTTCAAGCAATACAGTGGAATGGAAAATGTGACAGACAAAGATATGGGACATTTAGTTTTGAGATGTATGAATGGTTTGAGACCTGAGATTGCATCTAGGACTCACCCACAATTAATCTGTTGGCAGAACAAGCCGCTCAATGAGATTTTGCGATACGCCAAGTACTGCAGAGATGAGATTGACATTAAACATGAAAATTTGAAGTTAATGGTTGCTAAAATGAGAGCAATGCAGAAAAGTCAGAATAGGTCAAGTTTTGAAAATGTAGTTCCAGTACACGGTAGACATAATCAACCTCCACGGATGCAGGGTGTTTTCAACAGCAGAATTTCCAGTCTCAAGGTAGACATCATTCTGTTTCAGTAGATCTTAGAATGGGTTTCGATGTGTTAGCTTTGAAGAAAACAAATCCATGTCGTGTGAGTGGAAAATTTGGGCATTGGAAATATGAATGTAGACTTAATCCTGCTAATCTGATACCGAATGGAGGAAATGCACAGTTTCAGGGAGATAACATGGTTCAGACACAACAAACACAAAGACAGAGAACTCAAAATCCTAATGCTTCCAATCATTGCAGATACCACAAGCTCCAATGCCTCAGCAGAAAGTTCAGGTACAAAGATACAATGCAAATCAGAACCAGTAAATGAATAGAAATTCTTTCCAAATTCAGAATGCATCACAACAGTACTTAAGAAAAACAATTTTGACCCAGACCCATTGGCATGAAGGTGCTTGTGGGGAGAGGATGACTGTGTGCTTGGTGCAGCTCTAGAGGTAGACCAGAGTGGTCCCTGTGTGGACAGAGAAGTGAATGGGAATCATTTCTCAGTCCTTGTTGGCACTGGTGCTACCTGCTTTACTTTGAGAACAGCAGAGGTTAACAACCTACCACCCAAGGGACAAAGTATCCACATTGCAGGAGTTACAAACAAAAAGTTATCCACCCCAAATTCTGAAGCAGATCCTGTCATAATAGGGTCCTTTGAGGATCAACATTGAAGTTTTTCTATCTTTTGCACACCAAGAGGAATTGAATTTCATATAAATTATGAACATGTTGTTTTCCAATTGTCACAACAAATAGCTGAAATGGGAATGTCCATGTCTTGACAAAAGAAGATCTACCCATTGAACTGAGAGACACAGTGATGCCTAAAGTCTGGGACTCTACAGGTAATGGTATCAGACTAGTTAAAGCTGTGAACCAGTCCGAATCACCATGAAGCCAAATGCTGAATATCTGAGAATCCCACAGTACAATTGGACTCCAGATACTATTGCCAGAACCATTCCAGTGAATAAATCAATGATTAAACAAGGGATCTTGAAGGAGATAATTGGAATTCCATGTAACTCTTCCTTTAGGGGCTCGCAAAAACCAAATAGCAAGTATTATATTGTGCAGGATTTCAGGAAAATAAACACCATTGTTTTCCCTTGTTGTCCTGTGGTACCGAATCCAGCTGTGATATTATTTCAAATTCCATGTGAAGTGGAATGTTTCGCAGTCATCGATCTTGTGCCAAGCCTTCTTTTCTATTCCTCTTCATGAGGATAGTCAATATCTTCTTGCTTTCCATGTTGACAATCATGTTTCAGCATGGTGCCTAGTCCAAAAAATGTATATATGGAAAGCCCCTCGATTTTCAATCAGATCCTTGAAAAGAATTTTGAGTCTTTGGTAATTCCATATCATTCAGTTCTAGTGCAATATATTGATGACCTATTGGTGGTATCAAATACTAAGGAGGCTTGTAGAATTGACATTGTTTTTCTTTTGAGTCATCTTGCAGAAAGTGGGCATAAAGTATACCCGACTAAGATATAGTTTTGCCAAACTGAAGTCCTGTACTTAAAACACCACATTGAGAAAGGAGCAAGGAAATTGTCACAGGAAAGAATCGCAGTGATTATTAACATGAGTCCACCAGCTACACAAAAGGAAGTATGTATGCTCTTAGAAATGGTGGGCGATTGTCGCCAATGGATTCCAAGTGTCTCACTAACAGTGAAACCTCTTCAGAGACGTGTCTGATCCCATACTCTGGGATGACAGTTGTAGGACTGCCTTCACTGAGCTGTGAGAATGCTTTTGCAGAGCTCCAGCTCTGGGAATGCCTGATTACAAGTGCTTTGTGATATTTTGCAGTAAAATACTAGGCTGTGCTCATTCAGTATTGATTCAAATGGAGGGAAGTAGTCGCAGGCCTATAGCCTATTTTTCAGTGACTCTTGATCCTGTAGCTGCAGCATTACCAGGATATTTGAAATTGATTGCATCTGCATGTGTGAGGCATTGAATGATATAAATGCTCATTCACCTAAACTAGCAGATAAACACATATCAAATTTACTATATGCATATGATGTCGTTCTTTTAAGCAATACAAAAGTGGGCTTACAATGTTTAATAGCGCGAATATTCGAGTAGTCAAAAGAAAATAGGATGGTAATAAATGAAACAAAATCTAAAGTTATGGTGATTTAAAAAAACTCAAGACGGAAATATAAATCCAAATGGTTTCTGGGAAAGCAGCAATTAGAACAAGTTGAAACCTATAGATATTTCGGTGTAATATTCAACGATAACGGTAATTTTCTCCCTCAGAAACTCAATATCTATAGCAAAGCAAATGCTTTGATAGCTGCATTTAGGTCTATCCAAAAATCAATTAGCGACCTAACTTACCGCCCCTTCCTAAAGGTAATATCGGCTAAATTGCTACCCTCTCTAACATACGGCAGTGAGGCCTTAAATGGAAAAGATGCAATTATTATCAACAATGCTACCTCAAAAACCTTCAAAATCCTTTTTCATCTGCCTAATAATGCAAGCTCAAGTTAGGCTGGAATTCGGTCTCAATACCCAGCTGGACGTACGAAAAGGTCATGCAATTAAAGTCTGGAACAGAATAAACAAGCATTTGCAATGCAATAGGTCTCGCATTTGCGAGAGTTTGAGCTCTTGGCATTGTAAATGACAATGCCTTTTATTTATGTGTTGTTTTTTAAAACATAAATAAAAGGCATTGTCATTTACAATGCCAATAGCTTAAACTCTCGCAAATGCGAATCCTATTGCAATTTAAATGCTTGTTTTCTCTGCTTTTTGTTGGGATCAGTACCTCCACTACTTACGTATTTCAAAATGTTTGCTGTTTTGTGTTATAGGTATTGTTCGGTGTATCAACAAAAATTAGTGCAATCGTTTTTCAAAAAATCTGTTTAGTAAGAATATATAAACATTTTTGTTATTTATTAAATGTGACATATGTGATATATACTTATTTTATGGCATTATTCGACCTTAAATTTGTTCAACAATGTAATTTATGCATCCGTTTGTTTAGCGCCTTATGCCACGGCAGCATTGTAGTGTTTCACGCTCTGTGAGGAGTGCTGTGATGCGGTGTCTCGCCCTGTATCACACTGAAGACGAGGTGCAGTCAGTCACCCCCTCCTACACTGCAGGATGGCCTCCCTCCTTCTGGGCCTGCCCATTCCCGGCTGTGTGGGAGGGGGAGGTTTGATCCTTTCATGGAATAAACCTTTTTCACCTCTGCGGATTGCCAAGACCCTGCCCACATCCCCCTCCCCGTCTAGAGACCCAGCGGAGTACACAGGTGAGCAGCAGCAGGTAGAGAGCCGGGACTTGTCTGAGATCAGAGGGGTAAACTGTGTGTGCGCCTCGAGCTAAATTTGTATGTATTGTATAGCAATTGCATTTATATAGCGCATAATAACCCTGACGAGGGTTCGAAGCGCTTTTGTGAACGAGAAGTCTGATGCGGTGTACTTCCGTGTGTGATTGTGTATGTCTTTGTGTGTAATTGTACGTGTCTGTGTGAGGGCATCTGATGTTATGCCATAAACACCACCATTTCAGAAGAGGGAAGTGGGAGTGTTGGCATTGTTTAGGATATTTACTTGTGTTTATGTTGTATAAAATTATTTTAATAAACGTACACGTGCAAAAATATATTTATCTTTATTGCTTTTGAGCAAACCCCTAAAGCAATGGATAGAGACACCCAAAGCGACACAGACCCCTAATGCGACGCAGAGCCCAAAACGATGGACCGGGACGCCCAATGCGATGGACAAGCAAGCATACCCAAAGTGATAGGCAGGCACCCCTCAAAATGATGCAGACCCCTAAGGGAAGAGAAGGGCAGCGTGCTTCCTGCCTGTGCCCCCACACAGGAGCATGTGTTCAATAATTAATTTCCTTGCCTCCTACACATTTTTCACTCTCCCTCGAACACTCACTTAGACCCTGTTTGCACCATCGCACTATTGTGCCGGCAGGAGTACTGCCTGAGAGACGTGTTGAGTCAAAGACACCGGCAGCGTGAGGTATTGAGGTATTGTACACAGGAGCCAAAGGGCTCCATGTCACATGCGCCACCTCCAGAGTCCAGACAGTCCCTGGCACCTCGGCCGCAGCACTCTGCATTCTCGGGGTGGTAGCGCCACTATTGACACTACAGGTGTGGAACTACATGTCCCAACATGCAGAGCGCTTTAGGCTGAAAGCTAAGAGAGGCTGAAAGGTAACTTGTGGCGCCAGACACGTGGCAGCTCCACATCAGGCAGAACAGACTTTCTATATGTCGCACACCCCGAAAGGAGGTGTCACTGTGCACTTATAAAACCACATGTTTAAGAAATGGGTCACTAGGCAACAAAGCGGTTTCAAGGCACTAACTGAATTGTCCCCTGAGGAGGGAGCAGACTGGGCTGAAGAGGCCAACACGTGACAGACTGCAGCCTGTCTCTCCATAGAGGGGGAGGGGAGCAGTTCAAAGGAAGGGGCGATAAGCCTCTTAATCAGTGACTAAAGTGGAAAGAAAGCAAAACAAAGTACGCGCGCAAACCTCCCTCCATCACCGACCCTCACAGGCTGTGGATGGGGGGGGGGGTCAGTATTACCAGAGAAGGGTGCGAGGCAGATAGCTCATCCGCCTTTTAGTAAAACCTCTATCACCTTCCGAGAACTCTCCAGCTTCCGAGGAGCTCTAAATGTTAGATAAGGGACCGTGGGCAGGGAGAGAAGAAGTAAATTGCCCAGGATCACACAGTGTGGCCTAGTGGGTATACCAGACTTGCAACTCTTTTATCATGACCTCTCGCTGTTTAGCGCCTTATGCCACGGCAGCATTGTAGTGTTTCACGCTCTGTGAGGAGTGCTCGTCTGCGGTGTCTCGCCCTGCATCACACTAAAGACGAGGTGCAGTCAGTCACCCCCTCCTGCACTGCAGGATGTCTACAGGTGGCCTCCCTCCTTCTGGGCCTGCCCATTCCCGGGTGTTGGGGGAGGTTTGATCCTTTCCTGGAATAAACCTTATTCACCTCCACGGATTGCCAAGACCCTGCCCACAGCCCCCTCCCCCGTCCAGGGACCCAGCGGAGTACACCGGTGAGCAGCAGCAGGTAGAGGGCCGGGACCTGTCTGAGATCAGAGGGGTGAACGGAGTGTGCGCCTCGAGCTAAATGTGTATGTATTGTATTGTAATTGCCTTTATATAGCGCATAATACTCCTGACGAGGGGTCGAAGCGCTTTTGTGAACGAGAAGTCTGATGTGGTGTACTTTTATGTGTGTGATTGTGTACGTCTTTGTGTGTAATTGTATGTGTCTGTGCGAGGGCATCTGATTTTATGCCACACACACCACCATTTCAGAAGAGGGAAGTGGGAGTATTTAAAAACAAGCGCGGCCCCGGCGAGCCTCGCATACAGGAAGGGGCCGCGAGACGCGCTCTGTGGTGGGGAGGGGCGAGTGGTGTGCGATGTGCGCGCGCGCGCTTGGCGGGGGCGGGGGAGCGCATTCCAGGGGGGGAGCGGACCCTTTGAAGTGCTCCCAAAAGCGGAGTGCATGGCGGCACGATGCGCGTGATTGTGCGCGTGCTAGCCATGCAATCCGTTTCTCGGAGCACTTGGAAAAGCCCTTTTACAATAGTTCTCGCTTTGCAATCGCTTACGCGATAGCAAGGTCGAGACCTAAAAATGGGAGACTTGCTTATTGTGCAACATTGCTTGAGTTAACCTCTGGTGATTAATACTGCAGAGTTCATGTTGTTCATACCTCTACACTGTGAAAGGGGTTGCCAATCATCAAAACCACATAAATCCAATGGGTATGCAGTGGAAAACCGGGGGTCACTCTTTCAATCTCTGTAAAAATAGTCAACGAATATTGCCCATCTGTGTTGTAATTTGAGTTACTGGTAAATGTGATAATAGAATCTGCTTACTTAACAGTAGTAGAGACTCCACTTTTACTTCAAAAGTCATTCAATCCACCGCCATCAATTTTCAGCATCTTAGTGGACGTAAAAAAATCCCCAATGTTTCAAGTTTTCTAAAGAAAACATATGCAAGATGACACATTTCGTACAGCCATAGTTCAAAGGAGTAATTGCCATACAATCCCCGCTGCCACTTCGTAAATTTAAGGATAGCCCCGGTCACCGTGTATCGCTGATCGTTATGCTGGCGTGTAAAAAACATGTCTCGGTGCGTTCTCATTTGAAAACCCGGAGGTGACGTTGTGATGACGGACTAAAGGTGCTAAAACATAAACGCCATATTGGAATGGAGTCCTTTACTAGGAACTCTACTTGATAATCTTGAGCAACGTAATGAACGATACTTAAGGTGCCAGAAATGCAAGTAACCGAATATGAAAGAGAATTACTGCACCAAAACCTTGATAATCTTCTATATAATGCTGTTATCACCGAGTGTTCCCATGTATTTACGCGGGTTGGAAATACCCTGCATGTGCCATTGTATTACTCATCAATAATTTACGAGGTGCACCATGAGAAGTAAATCTTGTGGGTGTTGAAAAAAATTTGATAACTGTAGGAATCCGCATCAATAATTAACGAAACTGTAATAAAACAAGCCTAGCAGTTGTAACTCTAAAGATTAAATTAGTGGCCTGAGGAGGACACGGGGGGGGGATTAGTATAGGCAGAAACATCGCATAGTAAAATGGTGGATAAGGGAGAATATTAAAAGGTACAGTGGTGGTCGGGTTTTGCCACTGGCAGATTACGAGGTCTGACAGGCTGAATGAGAACGGAATTGCAGAGGCAGGTGACAGGGTACGGGATGGATGGTTATTATCCGGACCGCGAAAACAGACAGGCCCTTTCCTTGGCCGAGCTGGGATTAATCCTCTACCCGGCCTTGGGGCGGAGGACGAGGGATGAGCTGAGGGAGGTGGAGGGGGCTCTGTTAATCTGTAACGGCCTCCGAGGAGGAGGGGTGGAGGAGGAATTAGTAACGTGTAATCCTGGGAGGAACTGATGGAGAGCGCGCGGCCTGTGAGGCCCAGCGATACATCCAGAGCCTTGTCCGGAGAGAATGGGAAGAAACCGGTGAATGAATCGGAACAAAACTCGATCGGGGACTATAGAGGCCAGGTGACAGCGGAGCCCGGCCCGAAGACAGGAGAGTGCCCCGTTCCGCGTGAGATCGGGACAAGCCCGGTGAGAGCCAGCGGAGTCGGGGTCCTGCCCGAAAAAGCACGGAGACGAGCTGGGGATCCCAAAGAAATAGACCGGCGCTGGGGGTGGGTCCGGGCCCTTTTCAGAGAAGGTAGATGAGAAACCACGGCTTTTCCTGCTGAGCGTGGCGGCTGAACGACCGAGAATCGGGTAGAAAACAGCCAGAGAGATCTACACCCTGCCTAGAACGGAAGTAAGACTGCGAAAGGCCCGGCACTGAAAGCGGTGAGGAACGGGGGAGTAAGTAGACACATCGCCGGAGTGGGACCGAGTGGGGCGTCGATGATGGAGGCCGGGGGGAGCCCGAGCCCGCAAGCTACTAGCCCCGTAACTCAGCCGCCTACCACAGAGGCGCCCTCCGGGCCCCCTTCTTCTGCTCCTTCTCCCGGAGTCGCCAGCACCAGCTCTCCCGGTTCGGGTTCCGCCTTCCAACGCTGGAAGTACCGCGGCGCCTTCACCTTCTGGGAGGAGAAAGGCAAAAACATCACGGTGCAGTGCAGACTGTGCCAACCCAAGGTCAAACTCCTCTCCATGGCTCGCACCTCCACCAGCAACCTCAAGAAGCACCTGCAGGTGAGTTAGTGAAGGGGGTGAGGGGACGAGAGAGGTATTCCACTACCAACCTCAAGAGGGAGCTGCTTATTCAGCCGGGCTGACCCACTACGCAAGGACGGGGATTGGGCCTACCTCGGGCGAGCGATTCGGTGTAGCGATACTTAACCGCAAGAAGCGTTTAGGGTAAAATAGTACGCAAAAACGGGGAAAGAGGGTGGGAGATAAAATGCTCTGCTTTCGGTAGAAGAGGGTGTCGGGATCTGCTAAAGGATTAAGACAGGCAGTAACAACCGACGAGGAAAGGGGAGGACCGCTAAAGGAAAGGGGAAAAAAACAGACTAGGGATCTACAGATGGAACGGGGATTGCTTTTGGGAAAAAAGAGCGCAGGAACTGGAGGGAACAAGCATTGGCCGCACGCGCGCCTCGCGCTTAAAGTTAAAAAAAGAACGGTGGTGCGAGACGCCGGCGTTTAAAAGAGTGGTGGGCGGGGGTTAACGATTTCTATTCGTTGGTCTGGGTTACCTGCTAATTAGAAGCCCTGGAGCAGAGGAATCCAGCCAGGCGGAGCGTGGCGCGCGCGCTTGGGGGCGGGGGAGCGGACCCTTTGAAGTGCTCCCAAAAAGCGGATTGCATGGCGGCGCGTTGCGCGTGATTGTGCGCGTGCTAGCCATGCAATCCGCTTTTTGGGAGCACTTTTCAAACCCGTATTCTATAGTCTCGCTTTGCGATCGCTTACGCGATAGCAAGGCGAGACCTAAAAACGACCAAGACAATTTAATGTCCTGTGGAAAGAAATTAATGGAAATAGCAAATCATCTGCCTGGAAATATTTGGAAGCGGCTTTGGAAGAATTTGAGGTTAGGGCGATATGGGACTCCACCATAACTCAGGAATCATTTAAGAAAGTTATTAATAAAATAACAGATCACTTATCGTTGCCAAGTGACAGAGCCACCTTCGTCAAAAGAAAACATGCATGGCCCATCATAAATGGTTTCTCAAAAAAGATGGTCGCCGAAAAACAAAGCACGATTTGGCGTACTGCCTGGTTTATCCATTGCACCACCTTGGAAAAAAACTTGAAAATGACACACTATGTAGGCTGTGTAAATCTGGGGAGGAAAACATTATCCTTCTATTGTGTCTCTGTCCTGAATTGAAAAATGAAAGAGTAACTATCCTAAAGAGACTATTTAATGAAAGAGAGATATTGACATGCAGACAGGCATTGATTCGATGTCTTTCCTCAGATGATATACTCATGAATTCTGCTTTGGTAAAATTTTTAATAAAAGTATGGAAAAAACTTGAAGAGCAAGAAACAGGAAACTAATACCGATTATATTTTCTTTTTAAAGTCTTAATGTATGAATTTTTTCGTAAATACTAAAAGATGTATAGAATTTTAAGGATTTGTTACTCTTCGAACTGTATATAATGGATTATTGTATGAATTTGTTGTATTGTAAGATTTTAAATAATCAAACAATAAAGATATCTTATCTTACTCAGTGAAGCATGTGTGAGTCTTGAGCAGTGTGAAAGTATAGCAATGGGACACCCATTAACTATATTTGTACCCCTTTTAGTGGAGATACTGTGAACTTATACTCAAACAACGTATCTGACCAATATTTGTCTTATAAAATAGGAGCAAATTCTTTTGGGTGCAGATAACGTGACTCCTAAAAGATGCATGTTTTTAAAGCCATCCACTCTGTTGCCATTGCCTGGAAATGAAACTGTGATTGATAAGGATGAACATGATTGTTGGGATGTGGCTGAATTAAATACCAAGCCCCATTCCAATATCCGGGATGAACCATTACCTGAATCTGATCATGTGTTGTTTGTTGACGGTTCTTGTTCAAAAGTGAAGGAAATTTGAGAACTGCTTATGCTGTTGTCACAGTTTCTCGTGTTGTGGAAGCATCATGGTTGCAAGGAGTGTATTCAGCTCAGGTTACTGAGTTGAACACACTAACATGAGCTTGCAGCATTTCTGAATGGCTTAGAGTTACACCATTCACTGATAGTCAGTATGGCTTTGGAGTCGTGCATGACTTCGGCGAATTGTGGTCACAATGTGGGTTTGTGACTTACTCTGGATCGCCATAAATAAACGCAGGAAGCGTAAGGAACCTATTGCGGTCCCCACAATTGCCTGCCCAAAATGCAGTGGTCAAGTGCATAGCACACAGAGAGGGCACTGAATACATGACCGTTGAAATAAATATGCTGTTGAAAATGCAATTGATTGTGCATTAAATGTGTATACTTTTAATGAGGATCTATTGAATGAAACATCAGACGTCACAAATCATAATATGTTTTAACAGAATAAGACACTTGGGATGAGGTCAGGAAGTTACATGAGGAAGTGACAGAAGCAGAACAACAAAGTTAGGTGTGAAAAGGATGTACTAAAAGAGAAGACGAAGTTTGCGTTCACGCTGATGGCACACCTGTATTACCTGATTGTTTGTTGTCACCTATTGCTAGACATTATCATGGTCCTGTACAAGTAGGAAGAGATGCAATGATGCACCTCTTTCAACAGCTGTAGTTTAATTCCAGATCCATAGTAACTGCTGAAACATTGTGCCACAATTGCATGGTATGCCAACAACAGAATGCAGAAAGAAAAACGCAAGTTGTTATGAACCATATAGTAAGATTCACAAGTCCTTTCAACCGAATGCAAATGGATTTCTTTGAGATGCCCCTTTGCAATGGTTGGAGTTATGTACTGGTCATTGTATGCAGTTTTTAAAATAGGTTGAAGTCTACCTAACAAGGCAAAATGATAGGCTAACTGTGGCAAAATTGTTGTTAAGAGAGCTAATTTTGCGTTTTGGATTCCCAACTTCTCTTGAGTCAGACAGGGGAACTCACTTTATTAATGAAGTCCTGGCATTGTTATGTGCAGCACTACAGGTTGAGCGGATCTTCTTTGCAGTTACTGTCCATAGGCTTCTGGACTTGTTGAACAAATCAATGGAAAATTGAAAAACAGATTGGTGAAGGTGTAAGTTTCAATGTCTTGGAAGTGGCCTGATGCATTGCCTCTTGTGTTGATTAGTTTGAGAAGTACACCGGAGAGGTGGACAGGTTTGTCGTCCCATAAAGTATTAATGGGATGGGTGATGAGACAGGTAGCAGTTCCTGCCAATGCTGTTGAAAATATCATCAATGACCTGATATTGTACTACTGTAAAGGTTTGGCTGATTTGGTACATTCTGTATCTCAACAGGTTGGAAAATCTGCCTTTGCGACACAACAGGAGCAGTGCCATGATCTCAGTCCTGGTGACTGGGTAATGATGAAGAAGCACATGCACAAATTGTGCTTGGAACCCTATTGGTGAGGCCAGTACCAGGTGATCTTCGTAACCAACACCACTGTGAAGTGCAGAGGTCTCCCACCTTGGGTACACCCCGCCCATACTCACAGAGTCCCATGCCCCCTTGATGATACAACAGCTCCTGTTCCCCATGTGCCATTGGCTACAGTGAGACAGAGAGATCAGGTTATTCAAGCTGTTGGGGACAACAAGCTGCTGGGACAGCACTCATTCGGCCTGAGGGGGTCAACTGTTGTCGGTACCGAAGGGTCTCAGTAAATATAGTTGACTATGAGAGAAACTGATCCTAGTGAAGGGCCTAGTGCATCAAGGATGTGAGTTGTACCCGGAAACTGTTGGCCACAGAGAGGTAAGCTCCTGAGAAGTTGTCTGACAAAAGGACAAGCACCACCAATTCCTGAAAGTTCTGAGCAATCTGATCAAAGAGATACTGATGATGAGCAAACACCTGTGAGGAGATCAAAAAGAGAAACACACTCACCTGAGGGGGAAGACAAAACACTCCAACTTCAACCTCCACTACAAGTAGCCAACAACACAAAAAAGAAGTAGGAGTAAAGGAATTAATCAATAAAGTTTTAGTGGCAAGAATTGACTGTTTGAAAAACTGCCCTCACGCACAAGTTTGTGGCATGCTTCATCATAGGGCTTGCTAAACAACACCCCTGCACAGACCAATGCCTGGGGTAGAGCAAAAATGAGGGGGAAGACAATTCAAATATAAACAATAGTAGGGATCAAATAAAGAAAATTATAAGTGCAGATTAAAGGGTTTAAAACTGGCTTGGGAATATCCACTTTACTACTTTATTCCCGGATTTCCCGGTCAGGATTAAAAAATAAAGTAGGATGGTGGTGATAAGGCTGTTTAGTAACCGTTCACCTTTTCTATCTACCTGCTTGTATGTCAACATGTTTCTGCCAGTTAACGTATCTTTACAGCATTCGTCAGGACCAAAAGATCACCTCACTGCAACCCTCCTTTCCACTTAACTATGGTTAGGTAATCAGGGGAGTACTCTTTGTGAAAAAGTGTTACAGCACAGGAGGGTGCACTCCCCTCTTGAGTTCCTCTCGACCCCTCACCAAGCGAAAAATTATTCTCGGTTGATTTGTGTACCAGGCATTTGGGATAGCCCAGACAGGCCCTGAGGAAGGCCAGTTGGCCTGGGGTCATTTTGTGCCCTGGTGTGGAGTAAGGCCCCCAGATGATGTGTGCACCTTCCTTAAGTTTGGGGTGCACTGCTGGTTATTAGGATGTATGCCTAATGTGAGGCCTAATGCTGATACAGAATGTGTTTATGCCTAATGTGATAATGCTGAGCTCATTATTTTACCAGTAGTTACTGGTTGTGTTTTACTACCTGTTCTTATGGTTCTGACAGTGGCCCGATTGGCCCTGTCACGTATATAATCCCCTGTAAATTATTGCCTAGTGCCAGTTGGCACAGTGTATATGTGTGATTATGATCGAATGTGTTTATGATAATACAAAGGCTATATTTTATATAACCTTGTGTGGAGTTTCTTTTGTGGTGTGCCTAGTGTGTTGCTGCTGTTGTGTGTTGCTGCTGTTGCGCAAACGCTTTACACATTGCCTCTGGGATAAGCCTGACTATTCGCACCAAGCTACCAAGGGGTTGAGCAGGGTTTATTTTCAGTGTGTAACTCCTTTGCCCTGACTAGAGTGGTGGTTTCTGCCTGGCTTAGACGCATGCCCTAGCCAACAAGAAATCGCATTTCTAACAAATCCCTACTATTATTTATGTTTGTATTGTCTTCTCCCTCCCTTTTGCTCCATCCCAGGCATTGGTCTGTGCAGGGATGTTGTTTAGCAAGCCCTATGATGAAGCATGCCACAGACTTGAGGGTGAGAGCAGTTTTTCAAACAGACAATTCTTGCCACTAAAACTTTATAGTGCAATTCCTTTACTCCTACTTCTTTTATTGGAGTGTTAGGAGATCAAAAAGAGCAAGAGTACACAGTCAAAAGTGGTTCATGAGGCTCTGATCAGGAGGCTGGCCAACTAATTTTAGATTCCCTCTGGTGGTCCTGGGTTAATAATGTAGCTCCATGCCTTCTCACTCGGGAGGCAGGTCAGCAAGGCAACATAGTGTCTGTCCTTCTTGCAGAGCAGCACAATGGTCCTTCTGAGTCTTCCACTGGTCCAAATTTATACTGGAGAGTTCGGTCTGAAGGTCCAATATTATACCTGATGCCTACTTTGAAGTAGAAGGTGGTTCTGGAGGTTTCTACCCCCAGAGGTGCTTGTAATTTCTTGCCTCCCTGTCCTGGCTTCAGGTGTCTGAGGACATGATAGACTAGTGTGAAACTCCTTTGTAAGCATGCTCAGGCATAGGTTTTGTGATCTGTAAGTGTGGTAGGAGACAGCTCCTTCCCCTCATCAGGTCCAAGATGTCCCATCATGCCAACACCAGTTTCCATTTTGTTTCATTGTCTGGTAGCATTCTAAATAGACCAGCTGCAAGCTACACCTAGTTATGTGACCCAGGATACAAGCACCGAGCACCAAATGATTAGGACAAGAAAATGCCACCTCTCTAAAAGAATCAAAAATACAAATGCCAGTAATGACGATTCTTTCATGAAATCATGTTTTGCCTTCGTTATCACCCAAGTGAATTATTGTGATCACCATTTATCTTCATCGGAGTCGGCAACACACTTATTAATTTTCTGAAAATGGTTGTAGACAGTGGACAAACAAACATACATAACGTACAGTACACCAACCTTTTTTGGTGTGGTTTAACCACATGACATTTAATATAGCATAACAATATTATATAAAGTTTAAAAAAAACAACAGCGAATTATATAGCTACAACATCAGGTGTACCCCAGTTCTGAAATAGAATGCACAATACATTGTAGGACACACCTACACTGAGACCTTGATTGGTTTGAATGCTATTATTGCACTCAAATCTCAGTTCTGTAATGAGTAAATTGTTGAAAATTCTCAAAGCTTGATATTTCAAGAGAGAAGATATGAGAGTCTTGGTTAGTAAAGGTAAAGACTAGAAAAAACCTCCTCTCTCTCTATCTCTCCATTCAGGAAGCGCCTCAAGCAATATTTCTTTGCTGTAACTTAAATCCATGATGTGATAAGTTGGTCATTTGATGATCAGAAGTTCCAAATGTGTCATTATAAAGTACAGGCTCACCATCTGTGTTGCAAACACTGCCCACCAAACTATAATTATTATTATTAATATTATTATTATTATTAATATTATTATTATTATTATTAATGTTATTGTTGTTCTTTTTATTATCAGTAGTAGTATCTATTAGTATTACACTAATAAGGAAAAGAGAAAGAAGTGGAAAAAAAGAAAAGGAAAAAAAATGAACATTAAGAAGAAAGCTTAATAATTTTATAAATTATAGGAAATTCTGCGCAAATGTCTTCCTTGTCCCCCATTAGACAATTAAAAGAAATTTAGAAAAATGCAAGTAAACAATTCACTTTGAGTGCTCCAGTGCTCATGTCCCCTTCCCAACGTTAATACAAAAGAACTGTATTTCCAACTGCTTAAAGGTGCGCTCATATGTGATACTCCTTTGGATCTTGATGTATATGAATCAAGTGCTTAGCCACTTATGACTTACTGGAATCTTGAATCGAAATGATTGGATTATGTACTACAACCTTCGATCACAGGGATTGATGAATTATAGGAATACAGTAGAAGCATTTGAATCTATACTTCTGACTAATGGCAGATCTGAATTGTGTATCTCTCCGCCTAATGAGAAGCCATAAAATATGTTTTGCTCACACTCCTGCCTCTTTGTAAACCCAGGTTATATTGTTCTATCTCAAATCCTATTTCATTCTCCACAATTAATCATATGTGTTTTTTTACTTACTTATAACTGAACGTACAATTACAATCACAGTAAACAGAATTGATTCGCAGTAAAAAAAACATGATTTCCCATCTCTGAACAATAGCTGCTAGCCAGTGCTGGCTTGTCCTGTCCACTCAGTCATAATTCCAACTGCACTAACTCAAGGAGAAATTTGCCAGCCCATTTTAAGTAAGCCTGTGTTGAAGTTTAGATCTTTAATTGCAAGTCTCTTTTGTTGATGGTTGTTGTTAATGTTGGTTTATTAGTCAATTAA
This sequence comes from Triturus cristatus, assembly GCF_964204655.1. NCBI lineage: Eukaryota > Metazoa > Chordata > Amphibia > Caudata > Salamandridae > Triturus > Triturus cristatus. The sequence continues at coordinate 445,455,456 of NC_140594.1, read as the reverse complement.
AACCATAAACAAAATCACACAGTTAAAAAATACATAACGAATAAAAAGTAAAATAGATAAAATGCGGTTATGTCATATAACTACTACAACCTCGACTCTTCGTGCTACATACCCTTTGCTTTCTTCAACTTTCCTTCCTAGAGATTTTAGTCGGGATACCACACAGATAACAAGAATGTCCCATAAGTACATTAATATAAGTAGTTAAAATGCCTATAAGTGGAACAGAGGCAAGTATGAATATTGTGCCAGATGGACTATGAGACCCACTATTAAAAGCAATTATGCAAGAATTCACATCGTTGAAAATACAGAAATAGATAAAGTAGTTATCTGAGTCTAACGGGATAGGGAACTACTAGTTTCAGTCCCTAACAGCCCGTTCTTCACAGTTTCTGTGCGTGCTAGGTTAACATCAGAGGATTCCGAGTTATTACAATTTAGAATTACATTCAGGGACCCCCTCCAGATTACACACTGTGTATTCTATTAGCTGATCCTTTTCTTAAAACAGATCAATAACTGAGTCTGTCTAATGTTCAGCATAGTGTTGTTTGGGTCCATGGACTCCACCAGTGCATGCCTGCAAGGCTTAATTCCCCGTTCAAGAAACTACCGCCATAATAGAATTTTTCGTTGAACCAACAAAGCTGGACAAACACAGACAATGTGAAGCAGAGATTCAGGCCCCTGGTGGCATACACTGCAGGACCGGTCTTCACTTTGACCGGACATCCTCCATTTTTACATGAGGTCTAGTGTGGGTATTTCTCCAAATCTTAGGGCCAAAAACGACTGTTTGATCTTCCGGTGGTAAGGTGCAGCTAGCAGGGTTGATTCTCTTAGAGTGGAATATGATTTCAACACCAGCCACCAGTGGCGACGTTTTGACAGGGTTTCTTAGTCTGCCATCCAACTTTGCAGTTTACTAGATTTATTTACTAGCTCCTTAAAGATTTGCCCAGAGATATTAGAATTCCAAAGGTCACCCAGATCAAGCGCCGTAATGCTGTTTTCTAAAAATATCTTGTAAGCACTGTTGCCCCTTTGCAAGTTAATTTTGATCCAGACTAGATTAGCCAGAGTGCTTTCCGCTGCTGCTCGCAAGTTATAACAAAGCTTTACAAATGCCGCCGGCCTAGCGAGTGTCTGTTTTGTAAGCCGAAATTCTAGCTGGAATTTCGCTGGAGAAGCTGACTTGGGGATACCTAAAGATTTGTTTATAGGCTCTTATCATCAGTTTTTCTAACAAAAGAGCAACATCGCCGAACAGAATCTCCATTCTGTATGCAAGGGTTGGCAACATTTTGGCTTTCAGAACTAATCCCATGGGCATTAGATTGTGACCTTAAAAGATCTGGCCAGTGACAAGAAGCCATAATTAAGGGCCTGTGCTTTCGCCCTAATCGCCTCCCTCTGGGAAATAAAGGAGGAATGTTCATCTATTTTCACTCCTAGGTATACATAGAGTTTGACCTCCTAAATTTTGTTTCTGTTCATAAACCATTTTCGATTGATCTTGGAGGGACAATTGCACACCATCACACTTGTTTTTGAAAAATGTATTTCCAGGCCATTCTTTTCAGTATAAGCTCCCAGAGTGTTGAGCAGCCTTTGGAATCCTATTCACGTGTTGCTGAACAACACCAGGTCATCTGCATAGAGGATATGTGACATTTGTTGACCTCCAACAGACGGAGCGTGGGCCATCTGTTCGTTGAGCTCAGTGGAAAGATCTGCAAAAAATAGGTTAAAAAGGAAGGGGGCTAAGACACAGCCCTGTTTTACGCCTAAGGATGTTTGGACCTTCCTTGATACGCAAGAGCCATCCCCGATTTTGATTTTGGCCCAGGTGTCGGAATATACTAGCCTAATTACTTGTAGGATGCTCGATGGGATGCCCCAGCGCTGAAGCTTGGGCCATAATTTGACCCAAGGGACATCATCAAAAGCTGCTTTAAAGCCAACAAAACACAAGTAAAGGGGTGTGCTGGTTGCTTTCAATCTATTCCTGATTAGACTCAGGGACATAAGATTGTTTGAAGTACCTTAGTCCCTTTGGAAGCCAGTTTGATTTAAGGGAATTCTTCCATTGCCATACAACCAAGTTTCCATATCATGGAGTATCAATGGTGAAAAATATTTTAACTCAACATCCATCAGTGCTTTTAGCCTATAGTTACTAGGTGAACAAGCCAAGCCTTTTTTTAAAATGGGATGAAGGATGGAGCCCCTCCAGCTATCAGGAATAACATTGTTTTCCAAAATAAAATTAAACATTGATGCTAGGAAAACAGCCCATTTTTGGGAAAGATATTTGAATAAAGCCTGTGGTAGCCCATCTCTAATTCGGCTGCTTTAATTTTCCGCTGTACCACAGTGGTTTTATTAGGGAAGAATGTACTAGTGGAATGAGTCAAATCGCTCTTGAAGTGTGACTTTAAATAATATACCCAGTCTATCTCACAGATATTGGCATTGTTTGCAGCTGCAGGGCCTTTCTCGTTCCTATTAATTATATACCAGAATCTTTTCGAGTCGTACATTTTGGAGGCATGTTTTAACTGGGCCCATAGTGTTTCCTGTTTTACTTGTTTGTACTTCCAGATCTCTTTTTTTAGCCACTGTCTTTCATTATGGAGCTGTTGTAGTAGGTCCTGGTCTCCTGGATGTTGGTGTGATTGCCGAAAGAGTCTGCCTGTTTCCTTTCTTATGTTCTGTATTTGAACGGGCAGAATTACCAATTTGCCATGATCAAGTCGAGTTCCCTTTTTGTTACTCATCTCACTTTGGATTTTAGTCATATTGGCGAAAGTCTCCCAAGTCGCTATTGGATTGAGCTCACATTGGGCTAGGTCCTGTAGACTTGTGACCCCATCCTTCGCTAATAACTTAATGGAGCCAGGGCTCCACTTCAGGTGTTTCAGATTTTCTGAGAATGTTTCTCCTGACAACATATGAAAAGCCTCAAGTTTGCGCAGGGATGTGTTCACCTTGATGACCTGAGGGTTATGATCGCTTTCTACACAATGGCATATCCTATAATCGCAGACCTGATGGTAAAGGGGCATTGAAATGAGGGTATAGTCCATAATTGAGACCGCGTCACCACAAAACCTTGACCAGCCAGGTGGAATATCAGATGGTTTTATGCCATTTAGTACCAGCAGGCCCAATAGTTCACAGGCTTTTATGAGTTTTTCAACTGAGTTGTCCCTCCGTAAGATTGATGGCATTGCTTGCTCTGGGAGGGGGCCCACTGCGTCACTATGTTCTTCCGAAGGAAAATGAAAACGTTTGATGTTAAAATCACCGGAAACTAGTCATTGTGCCTTGTTGTGGCTGTCTTTTAACTGGGATAAATGAGCTGCTATTCTCCTGGAAGATGTTACTTCCTGTTTTGGATTCATGTACAGATTTGCGATGATAATTGATTCTTTAAGGTTATTATCCCGATCTACCAGATTTATTACCAGCATATTTGGGTCATCCGCGTACACTTCCACCGTTTCAATAAATATGTAAGTGTTTATATAAATAGCCAGGCCCCCTTTTGCCCTCCCATAGGCACTCTTTCTTTCAGCTAATTTGTGTATTCCTTGTAGCCGATGAGCGGGATAGACATCTGCGCCCAAGTTTCCTGGAACATTATGATATCAAAGGTTCGTAGGAAAACTGTGAAATCTGGGTCTGAAAGTTTTGTCTGTAAACCATTAATGTTCCAAGAGCAAACTTCTAGGCCGCCCGAAATCATTTTTGGTGGACTTCCCTCGCATCAGTCTTGGCTGCTCTTGGCTTGGGACAGCGCCTGTGGTAACCAACTCCAAGAAGATTGTTGCTTATTAGACGTTACCAGTCTTCGTGGCAGGCCAGCGGTTATGTCGTTAGTTACTCTGACAGACATTTTTGTGAAATCTGAGTCTGATTTACGATAAACCGCAGGGGAGGTCCTTCCGCCAGCTCCTCTTAGTACAGACACAGTGGGTACCAGTTGCTCACTTGATGATGGCCCTGCAAGCAATACGTGGGGATATCTATCTCCATGATAGGCTGTTACTTCGATGCCCCAGGCTTTTAGATGCTTTTTCTTTACCAGAATCACAGCCGGAAGCACAGAGGATGAGAAGGTAACTAAAGTGAGATCTGCAAGCTGACGTCTTCTTGCCGGCAGAAACTTAATTGAAAAGATGTCATCAGACTTTACATGGGCCAGGCCAGGCTCAGCTTTGAGCAGTTTTAGGATGTCTGGACGATCTTTTGTTGATGGAATGTTATAGTGAGTTCCCTTGCAGGTACAATGTTCTCGCCAATTAATGTGGCCTCCCTTGGAATGTAATGGTTACCTCCACTACTAAGGACTGTATTGTTTGGCTCACAAGGTTTAAAAGACGAATTCAGACATAAAGAAGAGCAGATAGAAGTTGTTGGGAAGTGCGTGTTTGGGCTTGTTTCTTCATTTGTATCTTGTGACTGTCAAACTCCTAGGACTTACCTACTTGGTATTAGGAGCAGGTAGGCCCAAAGAGCACATTCGATAATAGCTTTTGGCCAGTGGTTTCAAGGCAAAAGAGTTTGTGAGGGTTTGGTGTAGTGCTTTGAAATATAAGGACTAGAGAAAGGGCATGGGACAATACAAGAATAAATGTCTAAAAAGGTACAGAAACATACATTTAAATTAAACAGATGTGGATGTTCCGGCTAGAAAGCAAATAGCGGGTTTTTGTGAGTGAAAATTAGGCCTGGCCAGATTTTGTGGAGTTCTGCTACGCAGAAGTCTGTGAAGTGCCCAAAAACTTCTGCCACACTCAGCAGAGTTCCACCAGTGGAGGTGTGCAGTAAGTCGCACTGTGCTGAATTTTTGGGCCTGGAGTTTTTCCTGCACTGTAAAATCATCACGAACAGCACCACGCACAGGACAAGAGGGTGCTGCTTTTTTCTGCCACTCGAGTAGATGATCTAATTGAGCAGCAGCTTCCTCAATGTGAGCGGCAGGTTTCTCAACGCGCACGGTAGCAACCTGCCACGATTGCCCTTGTTGAGAAATTTCGCCAGGAGTTGATTGGTCTATCGTATGATTCTCTTCGCTTACGCTCGCCAACTTAACATTGGCGAGCTGCACAAGAGGGAAAACTCCGCTCCGTGGCGCTTCACTGAGTTTTTCTGAACTCTGCGCTCTACGCGGAGTGCTGCCAATCCGCAAAACTCAGCAAACTCTGCTAGCGGAGTGGAATTCACAGCCCACCCCTAGTGAAAATAAGGAAAGGAAGATGAGTGCAGCATTCTGGAAAGACGAATTTTGCAAAGAAGGGTAAGGCGAGGAAGAGAGAGGAGGAGTATACAATGCAAAGGAAAAGTGACTGTTTCAATAAAAAGCAATGCTTTAAAAAAATGATGTTTTAAAGATAACATACTAAAGGGAACATTTAGGAAGTTTAATAAGTGTTTACATATCGGACTTTGCAGATACTACCACATTCGGCCTTTTTTTCAAATTATGATATAATACTCCCTTCCTGATGGCAATTTTTTGGAGAACACATTCCAATTTGTTTGCAAAAGTGTGAAAAACATAGGTATGATCGATACAATTTTTTTCCAGGACTGATTCCCAACTTTACAGGAAAGATCGCCACATTAGATTGGACTGATTACTACTTTACTTTACAACTCAAGCGCATCACACAGTGGGTTCAAAAACAAATTCATTTAAGTGTAGTGATCTTGATGTAAGGACACATACAATTGCAACCTCTCCTTGAAGACAATAGCTAAGTAAATATTTCAAAATGTTCCAAGAACATCTACGCACAGTGCTCCAGGAAAAAGTGCAAAACTGCGGATTTGGTGCTGCTTGTTTAATGTGTGAACCAGGTGAAGTTTTGCTATGGGGTTTCTACGTTTCTGCATTTTTTTTGTGGCAAACAGACAGTAACATCTCAAAAAAGATTTGCAAAATCCCAGTACTTTTCCAAAAATATGTAGAAATTTTGTGAAGTAGGTGTTTTCAAATTTGTCCTGAAGTGTTTTTTGGGCAAAATACATTTGATCAGCATAATAACAAATATGCACTTACGGGACACTGCGAAATTTGGGAATACAATAAAAGCAAAAATGCTGTCTCAGTTCGGTGGATTCATCAATGGGAGGCGTTCCTTCTCACATGTTAATCACCTCTTATCTTCAGCTGTCAAGTGTACTAAAACCCAGTTTTTTTTCATTTGTTTTTGTATTGACATCTTTGGTGCTTTTTCCATTTCTGTCTCCCTCCCTGTCCTTATCGGCTTCCCTTATCCTTTCCTTTCTGAGCTCTCCCCTTTTTATTCCCCTGCCCCTTAGGCTGTTTCTTTGCCCTGCTTAAACCTCCACTTTTACTGTTATTCATCTTGTCGTTTGTTGCCTCATCATTAGTCTTCTCATTGCCATCCTCGAGTATTCTCAGATCCTCAACTCATGTTCCATTTTTTCTATTGTGTAACATTGTTCAATTGTTTTGTAACTTTGTGTTAATTGCTTTGTGCTGATACTCTGTAAAGCGCTCTGATACCTTTGGGTCTAGCCAGCGCTATATAAAACTTGTAATAAATAAATAAATAAACCCAGTGCGGCATGTGGCTGGACACCAGCTGCTAGTCGCAAGGAAGGATTTTGACAGAATATTAGTTATGTAGTAGCCGTGGTTTTATAGTTTTTGTTTTGTAACATGGAATTAAGGTCAGATATGAGAAGTCTCTTAACTGGAGTTATCATGACTTACATAGGAAACAAATGAAAGCATGTGAGTGGTCAACAAGCAGGGATAGCTGTAAATTGTCTCACTGATACCCAAATATTTGTATGACTCATGGGCCAACTCGAAAATAGCACTATAAGAGAAATACAGTGTTGCCTGCTGGACACATCTGCTGACCGCGGCGCAAGCTAATGGCCATATGTCCAGGAGAGGATGCACAGTGCATAGCATGTGCCGCAGCCAGGTGTCTGCTTTGTAAATTTCTTGCATGGAGGCGTCCGACTCAGAGCTGAACCATACGGATGCCGACCCCACGGGGCGCGCCGTCAGGAGTGCGGAAGAAGGTTTCTCACCAGATCCAAGTCGGGCAGCGAGGCAGCATTTGTCCATCTGGTCAAGGGCCTATGTTCAGAATAAATAGATGCAGCCATTAGAATGTTACATCTGATATGAACTTGCAACGTGGGATAGTATAGGCCTGGGATCACTTCTGACTTTTATATGTTGGTCTACATATAGAAGTCTATTTATTGGAGATGGTGTCTGTCAGCACTGAATTGAACACAGTTTTGATTCTTGGTAAAAAGAACCTTTAAAACGGTAACAGAATAATAACCCTCGGTAATAGGCAGCCCCACATGTAGAGTCTTTAAATTTTTCAGACCTATTCTAAGAATTATATTATGGGGAACTTTAACAAATTGCATCAACAAATAACAATGAAACTAAACATTTTTAATATATAGGTGACTTTTTTATGTGATTTGCTTCCTATAACCATGTTTTGGCCACCTCTTTTTCTCATCATATTCAACCCCTCACTAAAAGACCAAACAGCCGACTCTGCTTTTAAAACACAGAGGGGGATATTCTTAGGAACGTGTGATAACTATCGCAAAAATTGCTTAACGCAACTTTGCACATCGCAGTCTATCACGGCAAAATAACACTGTGTTAACATTGTATTCTCAACATGGCGGCACCATGCGATAGTCTCAAGAAAATGCATCAAATGACCACGCTAAAATAAATGTGACGCCAAAAAAATGCGAAACAACAACATGAAAAAAGTAGTGATCTCCCAAATCGCGAAACAAAAATCAGCGATAACCAGCAACAGGCCTGCAATCCCCACGCCTCATGCGGGAAAATGCACAATAAAAGCAGTGTAAAATAAATACAAAGCAAATAAACCGCGTAGCACCATGGATGCACCCGGACAGAGTGCAGAGGACACCGCAAAACCCACAAGCCCCACAGATGACCAGCAAGGAACCTCGGGGTCAGGGAAGGCCAAGGAGAAGAGGAAGAGGAAGACACGGTTCAGTCCACAGAAAAATCGTATTATCGTCACGGAGGTGATAGAACACTACCAACAACTGTTCCTCACCTCCAACGTGTCATTGGCAACAAAGACGCAAATATGGCATACTATCTTGGACCAGGTGAATACAGAATCAGCATTGAGGACGACAATGGAAGAGGTCAAGAGGTGCTGGATGGATGTGAAGGCCAAAACCAAGAAGAAACTCGATGCCAACATGAAAGCAGCAACACAGATTGGAGGTGGGGGTCCAGCGGCACACCAGGAGCTGGATGATATGGAGAAAGTGGTGCCCACAGTCAGCAGTGGGGATACAGTGCCAGGAGATGTGGCACCGGACATTGCTCAACATGACCTGAGACAACATCAACAGGGTGAGTACCGACCAGGGACTAGGGGGACGGGGGAGATAGGCACAATGGCACACATGCACAAATAAGCAGAGCACACTGCACACCCACAATGGCTATGGATCATGTCCCTGACACCGTGGTGCACTGCAGCACACATACAAACACTAAGTAGACCCCGGTCCACAACGTGCCGAAAGGGGTCCCACCCCACACATCACCAATTCCACAACCAACACATGCACACGTGCGAAACCCAGCAAGGATTCGTATATGTGAGCCACACAGACAATGCAAGTGACACTACATGACGATTAGCATGGCTGCTGTCCAATCATCATGACCTTGTGCACGCCACAACACTGAGGTGGCTGAGTGTGGACCGCATCCGGAAAGGAGCAGGCCACACTCCGAATCTTACAGACATCATTCTCACCACAGACGAACTATCAGTCCTGGATAAGGGTTTGGGTTTTGTCCCAACAACCTACTTGGACAAATTTCATCTCCGGTGTGAACTGGGTGATTTCTTCAGAAAAATCCGATTGAAGACCTTCTTTTTGGATAAAGAAAGACCACTTGAGGATGATACCCACACAGATCTTAGATTAAGATCCACCTTTTTTCCTCCCAACAACATGATGCCACCTGAGGTACTTTCATTTGAAGAGGCAGTGTCCAAAGAGGTTGAATCACTCCAACCCAAGAGGAATGTGTTTAACAACTTGAGTAAAAGAGAACGCACAGCCATGGTAGCCCTTCAATCAAGAACGGACATAGTGATCAAACCAGCGGATAAGGGTGGAGCCACGGTCATTCAAAGCACCAATGCATACCGAACGGCTTGTCTGAATCTCCTGGCAGATACTAGATACTATAAGAAGATTAACAGGGATCCAACACAACGGATCAAAACCACCATCATGGCACTCACAACAGACGCCCTTACCAAAGAGTGGATCACCAAAAAAGAGTATGCCTTTCTGAACCAGGAAGATCCTAGAACTCCGCTATTCTACACGATCCCGAAGATACATAAAGGAAAGATTCCCCCGCCGGGCAGACCAATGGTATCAGGCATTGGGTCGGTTCTGGAACCACTATCGAAATACACAGACTGGTTCCTACGCCCTTTGGTGAAGAACATTAAATCGTATGTCCAGGACACAAAACATCTCTTCAATCTTCTAACACAAGTGGAATACAACCCAGAAGACAATCTCCTGGTATGTTTGGACGTGGAAGCACTATATACAAATATACCCCAGACAGAAAGTATTAGAGTGGTCGAAGAGATTTTTAAAGATCAAGAATGGCTGTGGGCAGCACCAATTGCGTGGGTGATCACTCTTATACATATGGCCCTCACGGAGAACTTCTTTTTCTTTGAAGACCAACTATACCTACAAGTACACGGTACTTCAATGGGCAGCACATTCGCCCCAAGTCTAGCATGTCTGTATGTGGTTTTTTTTGAAGACCTACACATATGGACACAGAATCCTTTCAGTGACAATATCTGTAAATGGTACAGATACATTGACGATGTTTTGATGATTTGGAAGGGAGATTTGACGAGTCTCAACAACTTTAAGGTTTGGATTAATTCTCTGAACCCACACCTTCATTTCACAATGAATGCACATAAAGAAAGTATTTCCTTTCTAGATGTCACACTTACAGCAAAAGAAGGGACACTTGAGAGTTCACTGTACGTAAAACCTACAGATAGGAACAGCCTATTGAGATTTGATAGTGCCCACCCACGGTCCTTAAGAGAGAATCTCCCAGCAGGTCAGTTCCTGAGGATACGCAGAAACTGCTCCAATATTCAGACATATAAAAAAGAGGCAGCCGTTCTCACAAACAAACTTAAACAGAAAATGTACCCTATCAAGATCATAGAACGAGCTAATAAAAGAGCACGCAACACTCCACGAGAGGCACTTTTAGAGACACATAGGAAAGAACAACCGGACCAACTAATATGTGTCACTACATACAACTCTTTGTCTAATGACTTAAAAAAGAGAATAAATAAAAAATGGTCCATATTAACATCTAACAGACTATCTTTTGAAAAACCAATGTTCTCGTTTGCGAAAAATTAGAGTCTAAGAGATGCCTTGGTACACACAAATACTTTTACACCAAGACCCAATAATCAGATGACACTATGGGGAATGCCGTCGGTCACGGGACATTACCCTTGCGGATCATGCGTGGCCTGCCCGTTTACAGAACCTACAAAAACTTTGGAATTAGGCCTGCAGTCACCATGGGAACAAAGATCACACACCAATTGCAATTCTGAGTCAGTGATTTATATGATTAAATGCCCATGTGACATGATGTATATCGGGATGACCAGCCGCAAAGTGAAAGTTCGCATCAGCGAACATAGAAGTACCATACGTAGAGCAGTGACAGCCACTAGACTTACAGCACATTATCAAGATAAGAACCACAAAGACACAGAGATCAAATGGACCGTATTGGAAAAGATTAAGAATACGGGTAACCAACAGAAAAAACTCCTAGAGCGAGAGCAATGATGGGTGTATCGTTTAAAGACCCATGAGAAGGGCCTTAACGATGGCATACCCTGGAACCAACTAAGTAGATTAAATGGTCTGTCACGCGTCATTATCCCGGTTCTAATACCCTTAAAGTGACTATATACCATCTAGACACATAATAAGAACCTTAGAAACAATATCTGATTAATAAGTCTGGGCATGACAATCTCCACTATAGAGGTTAACAAACAACTGTAATTGGGACCCGGTTATACGTAAACATCATAAATAATTCAAAAATGCCGCCTAGTAAATCCTACATGGCATACAACTTATACGCATTATGATTCATTATGAGGTCTCCTTAATACTTGCATACCATAGGCAGTTTAGGATTCCTACCAGGCTACCAAACTATACGCGTCACCAAAGTTGTTACTTTTATTTTTTACACATAACGAGTTCCTTCCGTACTCTAGTACCCCGTCCCAGTTGGGACCATAAATAATTGAGTCAGCACCAGCATTAAGGCTTCCTTTGAATATGAAATTGATTTAAATTTATTTGGTGAAAAAAATATGCTTTTCCTCATCGCGGCATATTAGACGTAAAAACCACATTTCCCATGGATCTTTGTACCATTGGGACTACGTTTTGACGTCACCTATGACGGGTCTGTCAGAACCAATCCCGTGAGAGCATTACGTACACGGAAGTACAAGTTACCCGATCCACGATACTACGGCGCGAAACGCCGGAGATCGGGACCGATTAGGTTGAGTGGCGGGGCAGGACTCTTGACGAAGTAAGTGGGGAGAGCAAGTTTCCCGATCCAAGGTACAGATATACTGCATCTCTACCGAGATGTAAACCAATATACCCATGATCACTTTGTTTTCATGCTGCCACTTCCAAATTTCCTCCTCTCCTTCTTTTCTTTACGTCCGGGGGACCCCGCTGACATGGTTTGACTAAAGAGCTACCCCCATTAGCCCTACGATCCCCTGAGATACGGAACTCCTCCGAAGTACGGGTAAGAACGTATGCATGTTTGTGCTTTGCAAAACAACGATGCACGAGCACAATAATGATTTTAATTGTCACGCATGGTTCATATTACTATGTTGATATGTAGATACGGTATGAGTGTTGTGTAAGAGTGGGACCTTGGAGAGATGTGTACATTGATAGTATTCACTAACTGGCATGAAGAAACAGTTAGGATGCGAGCAAAATCGCCACCGCACAATACATCTGTCACGTTGATTAATTGTGTACAGATACAGTTATGAGTGGCACATGTTTGGACACACCACTTTGTCATAGAATCACTCGGCTATTTTTGGTGTTGTTCTCTGTCCTTAGCACGTTTATGGGACACATCACTTTGGAAAAGCCACGAGAGAAATCTACAAGTACAAGTTGTTTGTTTTGTTGTCCATGTTTGTTTTTTCTTACAGATGGAATACCACGCATGACGGATTAATCAATCAGTCGATCATACAAGGAGCAGCTACTCTGCCCTTGCCCCAAAAAATAGAATAGGGAATTTCCCTTCTATCATCCAGGGAGGCCACTTTTGCCCTGAAGAAAGTCCTGGACCTTTACGGCCGCAATCGGACTGAAACATGTTGGCACTAGGGTCCTAGGACCATAATAATCCTATTGAGACCCCGTTTTTAGTAATTTTATTAACCCAGACAGACCCAATAATAAAGGGAAACTGGGGATCTGCCTGAGGTTTTTTTATTATTTAGCCCCCCTTGGTCTATAATATCTTCAAAGAGCTCCCAACATTGTGGTTGAGCCAACCCCGACTTTTAGGCGTCGGGGTGACCCAATTATGAAGCATGATACCACTAGGGTGTGTGAGGGTACCTAAACCAAAAGGAATTGCTTCCTTGCTCACCTAATGGTGAAGTTAAAATTCTCCCTCACCAGACACTTCATATCATTCCACTAACGTGCTTTGAAACCGACCACTGGATGGCCAGTTGGAGTAAAACTATTTGTGTAATTCACACTCCGACACATCCACGTGCACAAACCACCCCTGATGCAACAAAACATCTGCGGACAAACCATGCCCAAGAGTCACAACTCGACCAAGAGCCCAATATACCCAAGTCCGAAACATCTCAGCACTGTCGAAGCACAGAAGTCCAAGGCACACCGCCTGAAAGGGATAAGGGGCAGCCAAATCTGAGCAGCAGGGGAGACTCACTCACAAGGCAGCACACACACATAGCAATAAAAGCACATCAACATTGACGATAATGTGGTACAAAGTGCAACACTCCCACAACAGAACAGAGGACACAACTGGCTCCGCCTGTGTGTGAAAACTGGCCAATCACATCTGGCATAGCAGGAAACTGTGAGATGAAAATGTACGTGTACAACCTCACATCCGTGATGTAGTTCAAATGTCCACTGTCCCGCATCAAATTGTCAGCTCCGCCCAAACAGTAACAATGTACATTGTCATGCGGTTCCGAGGTAAATAGAACACTGCATCAACATACATGTCAGCACAATGTGAAAATGCATCTCCCCTTCACATATCAGAGGGACAATCAACACCTCCTGCAGAGCAGAGCAGACAACTCATCAGTGATGATGAAGAGGACCTACACACCTTCGACGCCGACGACCTATGACAGCTCATGGACATCTGAGGCAACCCACCTCCAGGAACAGGGCAGCCCAGCTGCATCCAGGAGACCCCACTCCCTGCACAGACCACACAGCAGGAAGCACACACCACCACGGTTGGTTCCCAGCACCTCACAGAAGCACACATCGCATTCCATGGCCAGGTGTTAGACTGCCAGAAGGAGGTGGCTGAACAGGTGCGGGTGGGGTTCGAAATCATGGCAGCCGAACTCGATTACATACGTGGGTGTCTAATTCCCATCAGGGACCACTTACACACACCAAAGGACACACACACTGCGACATAGCCACATGCATTTGCACATTTCCAGTACTGAACCACGCCCAGAGCCCCGGGACAATCATTCACACCCCTATGCTGGACTTGCGTATGCCTCCCCAGTCCACTCCTCTTATGTATGAAGGGGGGCGACAGAGCTACATGTACAAGGTCTTACCCACTGCCTGGGGTGACATGGTTGCATTTGCTGTACAACACACAATGTAATGCTGTAGGGCCCGGGCCATCATGCATACGTAATGAGCAGACAGACACACTTTGATAGTCAGTTCAACTGGCTACGGGCACGTGAGCCCGGCCACTCTTTAGTACCAGAGTCACCTGACCAGTGATGCCTTTGCTGGATGGGTGTGGGGTGAGTGTGAGCCAGCTCTCAGGGAGTGGTTGGTGCTGGCAACAACTTGAACAGTGATCACCATTGAAGTGGAAACAGAAAACACCAACATAACTCAAACAACTGCGAGGCATTATGTTGGTAGCCAGAGCAAGTACAAAGGTAAACCAATATCCAATTAGAAGGGTCTGCGAGTCACAGTGCATTGAGGAAGGGGCACCAGAGCTGATCGTGCTCATGTGTCGAAATTGTCCAAGATTGTGTCCCTTCGGGATATTGCTGCTGCAGCTGCAGTAGGGTGTGTTACACCTGCCACATCTTCCCCATCATGGTGCCAGGTCTTCCCCACTGCCTGAGATGACATAGTTGCGTCCGCGGTCCACACCATGTACCTCATCCATAGCTCCTGGTGTGTAGCTGAACTACCACCTCCAATCTACATTGCTGCCTCCACGTTGTTGCCTCCTACCCTCCCATTGTCCGTGCCTTCACCCCTCCGCACACCAGCCACATCTTCCCCATCATCATTCCAGGTCTTCCCCACTGCCTGAGGTGACATTGTTGCATGAGCTGTCCACATCAAAAAACATCAATTGGAAAGGGTCCATGAGTTATGATGCACTGAGTTGACGGCACCTGAAGAGCTGAGCAGGGTACCAAGCTGGTGATGGTATCCAAGGCATGTGTGAGGAACTCGGATAGCCTGGCTGTAAGACTCTTACGACTATGGCAGTTGCTTGTTGGAGGTGGTCCTGGCAGTGGTGGCATGTGCATCCTGCGGTGATTCGTCATCCGGGCAGGTCATGACTCGATTTGATGTGTGATCCCTGGTGGACCGCAGTGGGGGCCAGAGGCAGCGTACAGAGCAGAGTCACAGACACATGGCATTGATGAGCCCCAGGCCATCGACACAGAGGCCATCCAATGGTCAATCAGACAGGGTCCATGACTTGAGCTGCACAGAGTTAGTGGCCCTGGATGCACTGCTGCCGGCACAGGCACACCGCCACGGGCGTTGACTTGCGGTGCACTGAGATAGGGCAACGCGAGCGGGTCCTCGTTGATGTCGAAGGTGAATGTCGCGGAGAGTTTCGGGGAACAATGGAAGGTGTCCTTCCAGGGAATGATGCATATGGCAAAAGCAAGCCGAAACAGGCAAATGGAGGAGTAGAATGCTACAGACTCCTTTTTACCACCAAGTCAGTGTCAGCTACATGATGATGAAGACAACCCCCAGGTCGTAGACTCAGACACCACCAAAGTTCAACCAGAAAATGTCCATGAATTTCAGGGAACAGAGTCAGTGGCACCAAGGCTGAAAGGGGATGCAGTCTGCGATGAGGCCTGTACAATGATATGACCTATGCCCTAAATAAATCGAGGCTCAGATCCAAATGTTTGACCTACTCGAATGCAGTGTAGGCCGGAGCCAGCAGTCAACATGGGCCCACAGCTCCGTGTCGTTGGCTTGCGATGCACAGAGTTAGAGGCACCAGAGCAGTTGTTGGTAGTGTTCGATCACTTCCATTATGAGTATCCTTTTTTCCTCCAGACTGAACCATGTCTTCCTCTTACTTCTCTCCTTGCGTACATTGATATGAACTCTCCATACACAAATCAAGACTCAGTTCCAAGTGTGCGACCCACTCGACCGCAGTGTAGGCCAAAGGCAGTAGTCAGCAAGGGACCACAGACAGATGTCGTTCGGATGCTATGCACAGAGTTGGTGGCACCACATCGAAGGGAGTACAGTGAGATAAAATCATCAATAAAGTGTGTATTCTGCCATTGCATAATAAAGACTCAGTTCCAAATGTGTGACCTACTTGACCACTGTGTAGGCCGGAGGCAGCGGTCAGCGGGGGCCAACCGCTGTTCAGCTAGCTCCTCCCAGAACTCTAACACGTGACGTTGAAATGGCATGTGGAGATGACTTGTGGTTAACGGAGGTAGAAGCACCAGAGCTGAGCGGGTGTGCAGCCTGCGATGATGCCGTGTCCTCCCTGGTACGGACTGGATTGGATTGGCGTGAGGCCTGCTGGACCACAGTGTAGGCCGAAGGCGTAGGCAGCAAGGGCCCACAGACACGTGTGGTTGGAATGTTATGCACAGAGTTGGTGGCAACACATTTAAGGGAGTGATTTGAACTACTCTGCATAATATGTGTACGTGGCCATTGTATAATTAAGACTCAGTTCCAAATGTGTGACCTACTTGACCGCTGTGTAGGCCAGTGGAGTACGTCAACAAGAAAGGAGTGCTGCGGGCCAGTCTCGGGGAGGACAGCGATGGTCTGAGGAGGCTGCCAAGGTCGCGGGCCTCAGGTTTGGAGCTTGCACAGGCACGTGGTGGGCCCTCTGTGACACACGCTGGTGTCAGCAGGTGAGCGGTGTGGCCTGATTGCGCAGGCGCAGCCAAGACGGGTCTGGGGACCTGCGGCCTGGGATGCAGCAGGCACACATGGTCGCAGGCACCGCCGATCACGGCCTTGGCCTCGTGGGGGTGCTGGGAGGCGCCGCCCTGGCAGACACATTGCCCATTCCGGAAGAAAACCAAGGCCAGAGTTATGGGCTTTTTATCCACACCCCTACGCTGGCCTGGCGTACGCCGGGCCAGCCCACTCCACTCACACTTACAGGGGGGGACCTAATGAGCTACTTTCCGCACTATTCCTCACTGTCTGGGGTAACATGGTTGCGTCCACTGTTCACTACACTCCAAATACCAGCAGAATATGTCGACATGGGCATGTCTGTAGTCTGCATACTGCAGTCTGTCCAGCACATTCACGCCACACTTGGCATTGTGTACATTTACATTCATGAGTCACTTGCCTCCTTTGCACATGCCTGGTTCCCACCTCTCCACACATTCTGCTATTGTGTGGCTGAGGTGCCATGCCATTGATGGCTCGTGTACATGGCTTGCCCAGGTCACCACAGTACGTTGTGCTGTTGTGTCTGGTAGGTGTGCATGTTCTTTGGCATGTTGTGTGTGAATGACTGTGGAGTTGAGGTGTGTGGTGTATTCATTTGGTACTTACCAATGAGCACTGCATTCCCATAGGTGCCAGCCTCAAAGCGCTGGTTGATGATGGACTGATGGAAGATGAAGGAATCATGCACACGGCCTGGGTAGTTGGCGACGACATTGGTGAAGAGTCCACGATGGTCCACTATTGCCTGCACATTGATGGAATGCGTGTACTTCCTGTTGCAGTAATTGTGTGCAGTGGCGGCAGGGGGCACGAGGAGTACATGTGTGCAGTAGATTACCCGCAACATGTGCGGGAAGGCAGCTATGGCGTAGAAGCCTCGCTTTTTTCCAACTGTTCCTGCACAGTGTGTGGGAAGTGAAGGTACTGGGGTACCAAGCTGATGATGGTATCCAAGACAGGTGTGAGAAACTTGGATAGGGCTGGCTGTGAGACTCCTCCGACTCTGGCGGTTGTTGGTTGGAAGGTACCAGAGGCCAACAAGTGCATCACATCCAGCAGCTTTGTCTGCGGTGGGATGTTGGTTGTCCGCTGTGTTGGTACCGTCAACCTGTGGGCAATGATGTTCAGGATACGTAGGATGGTTGTCCTTTTGAGCCTGTAGTGGGCAATGACATCCTCTAGTGTTAAGTCTGTGAGGCTGGTGCGTTTTCTGAAGGTCCGCTGTCTTTTTCTGCGCTGCCTCTGTGGTGGTCTGGGGGGGTGGCGAGGGATTCCAGGGGGATGCGGGCCTGGTTGTGGTGGTGGTGGCTGTTGTGGCCCTCTTGGGGCTCCGAGCTGCATGATGAGTAGCTCCATGGCATCTGTTGTTCTTCAGGTGTGGGTCTGGGCTAAGCTCCCTTAATGGTGCAGGGTGTCGTCCGACTTAACACTTGGTCGGAGCAGGTGTTAAATCCCTGCTGTTAACGCGCCTTATCCCATGTTTTGTGATCTTATCGCCAATCTGGCTGGTCGTTGAGAATGTTGCAAAGTGGTGTTGTCGCGGCTTTTTGCACGGGAACGCCTACTCTGCATTTCATTAGCGTTAGTTGCCGGAGTCATCTGTGGCATTGTTTTTTGCGGCTGCTATCTCCGGAAAACTGGTGACATATGCTGTTAGCACCAGCTTGTGAATAGTGCAATGAATTTATCGCCACTTTGGCGGCAATAAAGTGCCGCTAACTCAGCGATAGGTCCTTGAGAATATGCCCCAGAGTGTTAGTTCTACTGTAAGGTGAAAGCCTTCCGCTCCAATGATTACATTGCCTCAGGAGATATGACGTCACATCTACAATAATACAGTAGAACATGTTGCATACCACACAGAAACTCATGCTATAACTTCATGTTTTGCATGGCTTCCGGTGGAAGCCTTTAGCGTCAATAGCCAGATCAGAATTCGGGTATTCACTGCTGTGATGTCACAACAGTGGTGCTCACTTCCCCTTGTTTTTCTTCTTTGTATGGGTCTCCAGTGATCTGAACACGACAGCGCAATGGTAGCTGGTGATTTCACCCACCTTCTTCCACCTCTCCTTGTTGCCACAGATCTGAGGGAGCTTGTAGAAAGGGGTGGCACTCTTCCTGCACCAACCATCTTCTATGTCAGCACAGCTCTGCAGAGACCCACGCTGAGGAGAAATTAAGATGACTCTCTTCTCTTAATGTGAGAACAGATAATACAGCTTAAGGCTGGGTTAGACTATGCGGAGTGTGGGAGCAGTGGGTGTCAGGAGACCAGGTATTTTTTTCAGTGTTTTATTGTACCAAGGGAAGTGGTGGGTGGGTGACAGGAGGTCATGTTCCTTGTGTCTTTTTTAATTCATGTTGTTTATGGCTTCCCACAACTGCTATGCCGCTGCATATATGTTAGAAGCAGGGGCAGACACTCTGTGAAGGCTATTTATATAATAAAATCGCATATGGGGTAACTGTGAATGACTCAGATCTTATTTACCCTGTGACTAGGGTGGCCAGACATCCTGGATTTGCAAGGACAGTCCCCGTTTTTGAAGGGGTGACCCGGAGTTCCAACATTTTCTTCTAAAACATGAAAATGTCCTGGTTCTTAAGGAAGAGTCAGGTGAACCTGCACATTACTCATAGTGTTGTGCAGGCTCACATTTCAACAGGCCCCCTCAGAGACCGGGGATTCCCCTGCTATGCTGCCTTGCCTCAATCAGACTGCACAGCAGGATTTAATGAGGTGTGAATCAGGGCTGCGGAGCCAGTATGACAACACCGGGCCCACCAGCAGCTGGACCCTGGAGTTTTTCACAGAATGGGAGGAATGTGAAAACATATATATATATATATATATATTACCTACTGGCGGTCGCCAGTAGGTAGTTATAGTTAGGACCACGTTTCCATAGGAAAACCTCAACATTCTATTTTGAATAACTTTGGCGCCGGTCGACGAATCCTCGCGAATTTCTCAAAATAGGTGGGGCGCTACGCTCCGCTCCTACCCTGAAAGTCTCGGGGGGATCCGTCAAGCGGGGGCTGAGATAAAAGGGGGGTCCCAAAACGCGTTTTTCCCATGCATTTTTCCATAGGACCTTTAGAACGAGCTACAGCCCGAACGGCTGAACAGAATTACTCAAAATTTGGCAGAGAGGTAGTCCCTAGGTCAAGGAAGTGCCTTTTGTAGGTTTGGTGTAAATCTGTTCAGTAGATTCTGAGAAAATAGCCTTTAAATCAATATATATATCTGAGCCCGCTTACGGTACGCTTACCGTACGCTTACGGTAAGCGTACGGTGGCGTGCGCGAGCGCGATTCTGATTGGCTCTTAGATCTTAGTAAACATTCGAATCGGCCGAAACCAGGAAGCGGCGGCCGCCATTTTGTGTATTTCACTCTGAAAAAAAAGAGTGAAAACAAGGAAAGGGGGCAATGAGGAGAGTTACAGACCCCCTAACATTTGTAAGGGGGTCAAAGAAGGACAGAAAAGTACAAAAAAAACATTTATTGATTTTAAAAAAAATCACGGGGTACGCGTACGGTAAGCTTACGGTAAGCGTACGGTAGAAAAAAAAAAAAAAAAAATGAAAATCAGATTTAAGTGTTTAGATATTAGGGGGCTCTAAAAAGAGCCGTTGTGTTTATGAAATGATTTTTTAGTGGTACCTACAAGTAAGTACCGATGCAGAGTCTAAGGTTCAAGAGGAAGACTCTGTTCCCTTCATCATTGAAGTGCACACCATCTCCTCTATAAATGTCTTGCATGTCATAACGCAAGTTGTTGTGGTAAATGGCACCCATACCATAGTCACGGAGGAAAGCAGAAACAGATTTGTTGACGTGCTTTCTTGCTTTGTCATCGCACCGCGTGCCCACCGTGCGTGCACGGCACTAACTGCGTAAAGTGGGCGCGCGGTGCGCGAAGCGCACCGCGTGCTCACTGTGCGCGCACGGTGCGCGAAGCGCACCGTGCGCGCACGGAACGAACTGCGTTAAGTGGGCACGCACGCCACGAATGGCGTAAAGTAACTTAGCATTTAAAAAAACGTACAAATTCACTGAAAAAACCATAGGTTTCACACACGTTATAGTTAGGAATTAGCATTTAAAAAACCTTGCAAATTCACTGAAAAAACCATAGGTTTCACACATGTTATAGTTAGCGGAAATTTTACTGATAAAAAACCAATGAAATTCCCCCGTTATAGTTAGTGCAGGCAACTATAACTCACGCGACCGCAATCTTCTGCTGATGACATATGTGTCTTTATGAAAAAAAAATATTTGTAATATATGTATAGCTAAAAATGTATGGAAGAAGACATGGGCAAATAAGTGTCTAAATACAGTATTAGCATCAGCAGAGGATTGCGGTCGCGTGAGTTATAGTTGCCTGCACTAACTATAACGGGGGAATTTCATTGGTTTTTTATCAGTAAAATTTCGGCTAACTATAACATGTGTGAAACCTATGGTTTTTTCAGTGAATATATATATATATATATATATATATATATATATATATATTACCTACTGGCGGTCGCCAGTAGGTAGTTATAGTTAGGACCACGTTTCCATAGGAAAACCTCAACATTCTATTTTGAATAACTTTGGCGCCGGTCGACGAATCCTTGCGAATTTCTCAAAATAGGTGGGGCGCTACGCTCCGCTCCTACCCTGAAAGTCTCGGGGGGATTCGTCAAGCGGGGGCTGAGATAAAAGGGGGGTCCCAAAACGCGTTTTTCCCATGCATTTTTCCATAGGACCTTTAGAACGAGCTACAGCCCGAACGGCTGAACAGAATTACTAGAAATTTGGCAGAGAGGTAGTCCCTAGGTCAAGGGAGTGCCTTTTGTAGGTTTGGTGTAAATCTGTTCAGTAGATTCTGAGAAAATAGCCTTTAAATCAATATATATATCTGAGCCCGCTTACGGTACGCTTACCGTACGCTTACCGTACGCTTACCGTAAGCTTACGGTGGCGTGCGCGAGCGCGATTCTGATTGGCTCTTAGATCTTAGTAAACATTCGAATCGGCCGAAACCAGGAAGCGGTGTCCGCCATTTTGTCTCTCGCACTGAGTGTTGTTTATCAAACATGATGGCCAAAAACATGTTACGGGGCTGTTTTGACAACTCCCTCCCACATAGTCATGTTGAGGGAGTCCCCAAACATCCCCCAAGAGCAAAAACGGTTTTATTTTTTTTTCGGCAATTTCGCGGGGTACGCTTACCGTACGCTTACCGTACGCTTACCGTAAGCTTACCGTACGCTTACGGTAAAAAAATAAAAATAAAAAAAACACTATCCACACTTACCCCACCCCCTGTGCTTTTGGTGGCCGCAGGCCACCAAATGTGCAGGGCTTATTAATAGAGAAAAAAAACGTAATTTTGGCAACATGAAATTATAAAATCGAAATAAAAAAAACACTATCCACATTGACCTCACCCTCTGTGCTTTTGGTGGCCGAAGGCCACCAAATGTACAGGGCTTATTAAAGTTGATAAAAACCGTGCACGGAACGAACTGCGTTAAGTGGGCGCGCACGCCACAAATGGCGTAAAGTAACTTAGCATTTAAAAAACCGTACAAATTCACTGAAAAAACCATAGGTTTCACACACGTTATAGTTAGGAAATAGCATTTAAAAAACCTTGCTAATTCACTGAAAAAACCATAGGTTTCACACATGTTATAGTTAGCTGGACATTTTACTGATAAAAAACCAATGAAATTCCCCCGTTATAGTTACTGTAGGCAACTATAACTCACGCGACCGTAATCCTCTGCTGATGACATATGTGTCTTTATGAAAAAAAAATATTTGTAATATATGTATAGCTAAAATTTAATGGAAGAAGATATGGGCAAATAAGTGTCTAAATACAGTATTAGCATCAGCAGAGGATTGCGGTCGCGTGAGTTATAGTTGCCTACAGTAACTATAACGGGGGAATTTCATTGGTTTTTTATCAGTAAAATGTCCAGCTAACTATAACATGTGTGAAACCTATGGTTTTTTCAGTGAATATATATATATATATATATATATATATATATATATATATGAGTTTTTTTACGCATTCCCTTCCCGTTCTTTTCATATTCCCTCCCCCATTCTGTGAAAAGCTCCAGGGCCCAGCTGCTGGTGGGCTCTACAGCCCTGATTCTTTGTACATAAGATGCCCTGAGAGCTAATAGGACATTTAGTCCTATTTCTATGTTTGTGCCCGTCCTGGTGTGTCCTTCTGAAAATCTGGTCACCCTGCCTGGGGTTCTAAATGAAATCCTAGAAACTTGAACTTCGCCCTCATTGTCTATCTGATGCCATTCAGAAACCCTTGAATAATATCACTACGGTCATTCATAGTTACCATCTACAATTCTATATTGTATCTCTACTCTGGTTGATATGGCGACTGTTGAGGAAGACCTTTCCCACAAGTCATTGAACCTAACTACGGGTGATAAACTGAGGTCCCTTTGGGAGGTACCTTTAAAGCCCTTCGCTCCCCCTCTCCACCCTTCCCAGGATTTCAACACCACCCATTAATGTCTCTGAAGCGGAGCTCCTTAAACAGGTAATATTTTCTTTATTGATTGAAAGGCTACATTTCTTCCTTGGTATTACTTCAGCACAGAGGCTCAGAGAGATTCAGGTACTCCTTGGGGATCCTCCCATAGGCGGCCTCATTCACAGGGTCATAGTATGAGGAAAACTGGGAGCAATAATTATTGGCAATCGGTTTTTCACTTGGGTATTTGCAGGTGCACTTTTCCCTCAGGATTCCGGCTGGAGGACATTGCATGGGCAGAAAGCTGCCGTAAGTGGGGTACTGCTTGACATAAATGCACACGAAGACCCTTTTCACGCCATGTTCCAAGCTGTGTGGCACAATAACTAGAATGTGGGGCAAAACCTCACCCAAAACCATGGGCAAACGGGATTTCACAGGGCAGTTTTTGCACAACATTACCGGTTGTGGCGAAGGTTGAATTCTGTCACTGCTCTCCTTGTTTGCCAAATGGGCTAAGAAAAAGGCATTTTTAGCAGTGTTTGGGACTTCCAGTCTTGTTCTTGACTTCAATTGTTGTACCAGCTTGATGCAGGAAAGTCCTTGCAATTACAACGTCAAATATGC
The DNA here is from genome assembly GCF_964204655.1 of Triturus cristatus. Lineage (NCBI taxonomy): Eukaryota > Metazoa > Chordata > Amphibia > Caudata > Salamandridae > Triturus > Triturus cristatus. The sequence goes on along the minus strand of NC_140594.1, from coordinate 445,431,660 downwards.
ATTACGAAGAAAATGAAAACCGTAGATATTCGGGAACATTAATCAGTAGGTAGATAATTAGTGCAGGGCATTAACATTTGCTTTAGCGAAGTAAAGGAACTTGTACCTGGGGGATTTAAAGCTCGTATTTCCCGTGCAATGCCGCGCCTGCATTAATAGCCATGATTTATCATTAGAAATGTAATATAGGCGTCTGAAGGCAACACAACAGTATTTTAGAATATTTTCCACTAATTTGTTTCTTAACTTTTTTACCTCACCTCCAACTTATCTTCAGAGATATGTGGCTGCATGTCTCATCAAGGGCCTAATGCAGTCCGAGCATTTAATTCCACACCTATAGAACAACTCTGGCTCCTCCCCCAGCCCACATCATCTTCAAGATGAGTTGTATCGAATGTAAGGCCGCCAGACCCGACACCATACCGAGTAGAGAAATTAACTACCTCAGGTGGGCAGTGCCACCACACAATCCAGGACATCACCAGACTGCATACAAAAACAGCAAAAAAGAGAAAGCTTGAAGACACTCAATCTTTGCTCCCAGAATTTAGAAAAACATATTCAGCAAAACGAGAAATACCCCTACACTTCTGCAACGCAACTCAGAAGGGGTTCGAACTGCACATCTCCACACAGCAGGATTCACGACCCACAGACACCCTGATTCAAAATAAACAATCATGAATTATATGTCAGGGTTCCAGCCTTTGTTCAGCACGCCTATATTATCTAGCTAGGTTTATACTCTACAAATACCTACACTTACATAGATTTGGGAGAATCTCCAAAAAAAATGTCTGGAGGTAGATACCACAAATAATCAGAGGGAAAAAGAACATTTTGCAACTTTATAGACCAGGTTCTGCTGTATATAAAAGTTTCCAGGTACGCTCTCATTCCTTCTCCGCCTGTTTAGCCTCTGTTTTTCCGTTATTCTGCATCTTCATAAGGCTAGAATCTCGCCTGCCGCACAGGGCATCATTGCTTAAATCAATTAACACACTGCTGTGTCTTAGTATAAGTCACAGACGTTTGGTAGGTGAAACAATACCCAAATGGAACCAACATTCATAAGATTTGGGCTTAGACATACTTTCCCTTTTCAATCAAATTCAATTCAATAATCTTTATTCTCGGTCATTTAGACCATCAAAGATATAAATGCATAACATTATTTGAAATTTAAAATTTACAATGTTTTTAAAAAAGATTTTCAATTGCACACAAGCTTAAAAATTACATAGTTCAAACATTAAAATCCATAATAAAGATAAACCAATATCTTGTAACTTTATACAATACCCCCCTCTTTTAGAATACGAGATCATGTGTGCCACATAGCCATTAAATACTTTGCTACAGCAAAGACAATCGGGGGTGACAAGTCAGTTTTAAGGATTCTAAACGCGGGCAGATATTTCCTAAAGCCCATATTTTTGAGAACAGGTAGGAGCCAATACCTCCTCGCTCTTTGGTAGGCTTTACAAAAGAAGAGCACATGTAGGTCACTCTCATGAGGATGTGTGCAGGCTGGACACTGCTCTACTGCTGGGGGATTGGACCAGGAGCTAGTGAAGGCCCTCAAGGGTAGAGAGCCATATCTCCAGTGTAGATATAATTTTCTTGCCAGCACGGGGCCCATGCCATCTAATACACTTTCCATTTGGTAGGAATCTTTGAGTTGTATGAATGTGTGAGTCAATGATCCCACCCGTGTATTACTTATCTCAGTAGTCAACTTCAACTGATAATAAAGTTGTGAGAGTGCCTTTCGGGAGGTCCTCCTACTTGAGATAGCAGGGTCAGTCCATAGTTCCGGAAGACCTAGACTTTCGCATGTGCTCTTTATATATTTTAGCCAGGGAATGTTACTGGTGTTTGGTAAAGCCAAGAACTCTCGGAGCTCGCTTCTATAATCACCAAGATCCTGGCTGCTCCATATTCGTCGCCAAAAAGCTAAGGGCTTTAAACCTAACTCCTCAGCAATTGGCCTTAGACCTAGATCCAATCTGAGGGGAAGCAGTGGGGTACTCGAGGGAAGGGCCACTAACTGTCTAAGAAATTTGTTTTCTGTGATTGATAAAGTTTTTACAGAAACATGGCCCCAAAGTTCCGCCCCGTATACAACTGAGCCCCGTGCTTGGGATTTGTAAATCTGTATCATAGGGCCCAGTGGGCGGTAGATAGATTTACCCGCCATTCTCAGGACACCCCCGCCTTCTGCGATAGTTTCAAATTTGCCTTAATCGTGTGTGTCCCCCATGTCATTTTCTCATTCAGGGTTACCCCCAGATATTCGAATGTGGTAACCCTCTCCAGTCGCACCGTGCCTAACAAAGGGTTGGGGCGTGTGGAGGGGGTAGGGTTCAGGATCATAAATTTTGTCTTGGAGGCATTAATTTCGAGGCCCCTCTCAGTACAAAACTCTAGGAACCCGTCGAGTATCCGTTGGATTCCCATGGGGGATTTGGAGAGCAGCAGGGTGTCATCTGCAAACATTATGGCAGGCACCCTGCTGCCATTCAATTTGGGGGCGTCAATGTCTTCTAGCCTGGACAGATGGTCGATAACCCCGTTGACAAAGAGGCAAAACAGGGTGGGTGCGAGCACACATCCCTGCCTCACCCCCCTGTCAACGGGGAATCTTTCAGTTAGGCCCCCCATCCTGCCACACCTGACCTGCGCAAAATTGTCCTGGTGTAGTTTAATCAGAATAGCCAGGATGTCTGGCGGGACTCCCAAATCGCCCAGGACGCTCCAAAGTTTGAATCTAGGCACCAGGTCGAAGGCGGCCCGTAAATCCACGAATACCGTGTACAGGCAGCCCCCTTCCACAAGTGCCGTCCTCCAATAAATAAGATTAAGGCGAAAAATTTGGTCCATAGTGGATACCCCCCTTCTGAATCCAGCCTGGAAAGGGCTCATAATGGCGGTTTCCTCTATCCAATTCTCTAACCGGTCTAGGATGAGCCTTCCAAAACGTTTTGGCGACACATCTATCAGGCTGATGGGCCTGTAGTTGGATGGGAGCAGGGGTGAACCTTTCTTAAAGATCGGGACCACCTCTGCGCCCAGCCAAGTAGAGGGCACCTGCATACCCTTTAGAATCGCATTAAGTAGCACCAGGAAATAAGGGGCCCATATATCTGGCTCCTGTTTAAAAAGATCACCAGGGAGACCATCCAGGCCGGGTGCCTTTCCGGTTGACAAACCTGTTATGGCAACCTGAACCTCCCTTATTGTGAATGGATCCCCTTCCATGCAATTATGGACTGAGGGGATGGTGCTGCAGCCCCCGCGGCCTGGCGCCTCTGTATACAGAGATTGGAAGTGCTCCTGCCAGGTTTTAGAGGAAATATTTGGCTCTATTGCCGGGGCAAGTTCCCCAGAACCTGAACTAACAATTCGCCAGAACTTCCTTGAGTCCATGGAGGCTAGGGATCTAGCGAGTTCTTCCCATTTATTCTGGTCCCATTCAATCTTGGCGTTAGCAATCAGCCTCTTATATTCGCGTCTCCTAGTTTGGATCTCCAACCTGTCTTTGCGGTTCTTAATACTCAAAAAGAGATCCCTCCATGCACTGCGGCACGTCGCATTATACCAAGTGCACTGGTTCCTCCTTGGACCCTTATTAAATAAATCTACAGATAAAGTCGTTACAAGTTCTTCGTGATACAGCCAAATTTGTTTATTATTGGCCTCTGAACTTGGTTTATCACTTAAAAACGCCATATTCTCCAAAGTGGGAATAAGGTTATTATAAAACCGAGGGAGCTTGGCTGTGCTTGCTGCCAATTTTTCCCACTTGATTCTTTTCCTGTTGCTCTCAAGGACTAGGTTGGAGTTCGGCTTGGGCATTTCTACTTCCCCGCCGGCCCAGCCAGGGAGGAGAAAGTCCAATTCCAGGGCGTTATGATCGCTATCTTCTCTGTCAATGACCCTAAAGTCAGCGACATACGACCAGGAAGAAAGCTGCACTAGAATGTAGTCTAGTCTTGATTCCCTGCCTTTTCGGTTGAATGTGGGTTTGCTCGGGATATCAGATTTAGCTCGCCCGTTGCAAGCCCTGAGCCCATATCTCAAAGTTAGGGCAGTAATCTGCACTGCCAGTGGGCTCCAAGCTTTTGGCGGGATGGATACTATCGATGGTACTCGCCATCTTACCTCTTCCTCTAGACAGGCCCCGTCTAAAAGACCTGGTAAAGGTTCATAATGTGAATTCAAGTCCCCACCCACTACAAAAGGGAACCCTTGAGGGAGCTCGGCCAAAAGATCCGCTAATTTGTCGATGGTAGGAGACTCCTGTGAGATGGTAACCGGCCTCGAGTAGACATTTACCACCACCAGTCTACAGGAGTGGGACCATTCCAGTAGAACCACAAGTATATCTTCTGATTCCACTGGAAAACGCGTGGCCTTACATCCCAAATGGACTCCGACCCAGGTTTCAAGTCCGCCCGATGGACGGCCCCTTCCCCCCATTTCGCAGGAATGGAGAATACTGCAAAGCCCTGCCTCGCATGTTCCTCTCTTTCCCAAGTTTCCTGGAACATACATAAATCCTCAATATAATCAATCCAATCCTGGGAGTTAGACTTTTTTCCCAGACCCGCCACATTCCAAGACAATATTTTTAGTGAGAGGGGCCTAGCACTCCGAGTAGTGGTGTAAGTACAAACATCCCCATTATCACTGGTCGTGGTCTCTGTGTTTGTTAAGGGGATGCTTATTTCTTCCCCCACATTATGACATGCCTTGCCAGTCGGATTACTCAAAGCCACATGATCTTCAAGGGGATAGGGCGGCTTTGTTTCTTGGCTAATTTCATCCGCAGTCTCCCCTGCTACAGAGTTAGACTTCCCACTTGTATATATGGGCAGTCAGTCTACCGTGTCTAATTGGCTGTGTCTATTCTGGGTTGGAAGATGGAAATGCTGGGGGGGTCTCCGGAAATGATGATTTTGCTCGTCTGCGCCTCAGTTGCCACCTCTGCCATGGCAAATTTCCCATTCCTCGTCTGCCATACTGGTGGTATAATGGGCAAACTCCTGCCTTCGAGAATCGGGTGGTACTCTCCATCCTCTTGGCAGCCCCCCACCCAAACTCTCTAAGTGTGTGTGATGTATATTAGTTTCAAGGTTCCCTAGGTATTGGCTTCTAGGATAGTAAATGGCTCCCCTTTTCTTAGAATCTCCCCACCTGACCGATCTTTGTATCTGGGCCCCCCAGATCTCATCCTCTCTAGCATATGCTAGGGGGGGGTAAAAGAAGGAGAGGGGTAAAGATTGAATAGTGGTCCCCTCTTCCTCAGTGGGCCATCCACAAATATGCAGGACGGCCCTTTGGTCTTTAAAATTGACTATAACGCAGTCACCGTTTATGGATTTAGTTAGATTACCCAACCACGGGACCCTTCGTACCATGAGGACAGGGCTCACTATACCTTCCGGGAGCGGCCTATATGTACATAGCCAATTTATCACCTTATTCTTGAGGGAGATGGTGGATTCTTTAGAGGTAGCGTTCAATTCTGGTACCCCCACGAGCACAACAGTATATGGGGCTGCCTCTGGAGGGAGGTGTATTGGTCCAGGGTTTGACCTCTCGCTCACACCCTCCATCGTTGGTTTCGCATTATTAGCTGAATTGGTAGGAGCAGAATTGCTTTCCCCAGCTTGAACTACCGTAATTGGGGCGGAAGGTGTGTTATTAAACTGATTTGCGTGTTTATTTGGAGCATCTACCATCAAGTCAATGTTAGTACTTGTAGACGAGATGGATGTTGCCTGCTGCACTATATGTGAGGCACTTTTAACCCGATTTATTGGTTGAGGGGATCCCCTTTTTGCAGCCCTATCAGGAGCCTTTATTCCACCTTTATTGGCTATTTTCAAACTATCGGCTAGTTGGACTGTTGATTTTTCTATAACCACTAGCCTAGCTTCCATTTTCATTAGCCTTTCTTCCAGTGGGCTCAGAAGGTTTCTTATAAGGGCACCTATATCCTCAAGGGTAACATCCTCCTCAGTATGTTCAAGTAGATTTAATTCAGATTGGTTTCTTGTCTTCCTTGCTGGGTTAGAACACATAGCCTCAGCTCTAACTGTTTGCGGTTTTACCCTAGTGTTTGAACGGGAACTTTTTGATAACGTGTTCGTGGGTGGAACTAAGGTGTTTGGCTTTCGCGTACCCTTTAGCCCTCCGCTTTTTTTCGGGATAGCTCCTTCTCTAATTCCCTTTCGCTTGTTTGGTTTGGGGCCTGAAGAGTTAATAATATCAGGGTCTGGCGTGGGATTTATGGTAGATATCGGGTGAGGTTGGGCTGGGGGAAGAGTTAACATGCTAAAATCTACGGAATCACTAGGGTCCTTACTACTTGCCTGGGAAATACAATTTGATATATTCAATGACCTAGAGAGATCATTGATACCATCCACCCTTGTGTCCAACGCAATGAGTTCTGAGCTTACCACAGGAGACTTTGCCTGTGCCAAGGGGCCCATAGACGATCTCCGCACCCAGTCCAGCTCTTGGGATATTCGCCTCTCAAGGAGCCTGATGTCCTCAATTAACAGTGACCCGGCTTTCACGAAATAGTTGTCCAATGTTCCCTTTGATGTAGTCGCAAGAGCCGTGGCACTTTTACTCCTTGTTTCTCTTGTCGACATCTCTGCAGGGTAGGACCAATAATAACCCTCTGGGTCCGGAAGAGTTCCAGGGGGGATGGCCCTGGCCCGACCACTCCCGTCCTCTAACGGCCTCAAACGGCCCGCTCTTTGCCCGGTCTTCGCACCGCACTTCGTTCCGCGCGCGTTCCGCTAGCGCGATTGCAGTGACCAGTTGATATGTGGGCGGAGACCGCAGGGGGAGTGGCTGGGAAGAGGACCCAGCTGCGCCGATGGTGCTGCGGGCGCTTGGCAGGCTGGTCCTCGCAGTCCCGCCCTCCTCCGTAGACAGTGGCTGTGTAGGCGTAGAGGCAGCAGGCAGGCGTTCAGGGCACACAGAGTTCTGGTGAAGACGGGAGTTTTTATCCCCGAGCGGCCCCCGCGAAGCGTGGGCCGCGAGTCGCTGAAATGATCAGGGGGAGTGGCTGGGAAGAGGACCCAGCTGCGCCGATGGTGCTGCGGGCGCTTGGCAAGCTGGTCCTCGCAGTCCCGCCCTCCTCCGTAGACAGTGGCTGTGTAGGCGTAGAGGCAGCAGGCAGGCGTTCAGGGCACAAATTACATTCACTCATCAAAAACGTGTCTCGTTTGCTCACACCAGCCACCTGTCTCCACAACAAGTAAACGCCGTCCAAAGCCGCTTGTCATTGGTCAGATTGTGTGGTGGTCGCCTCCGGTGACTGCAGCCGAGGTACCTCCCCTTCCCGCCCCCAGAAAACAGCACTGAGCGAGGCCCAGTCAGCTGCTATGGGGGGATGTCGGAGTCCCCTTAGGTCTTTCTTCCGCACAGCCACCTCCTCAGCCGTCCCCCATCTCAGGAGCTCCTCCTTCCACCTACTATGCGGTGGGCCATGAGGTGACGGCCAACGCATAGCTATCGCCCGATTAGCCAGTACTTGTCCCAGTTCAATATATTTGGAACTCACTGTGATAGCTGGAGATCTATGGTGGAGGCCCAGCAGACAGATAGCTAATGTTTTGAGGTTTGGGCGGAGTGTAACCTGTTCAGTTCTTGCGTTACTCAATGCCCATGTGCATCAATTGTTGGAAATTCCCATACCATATGCAGGAATCCTGCATCAACTAAGGAGCAGTGATGGCATGACTTATCCACGGTATCTGTTATGACATTCAACCTATGTGGTGTTAGGTATGCAGTATGCAAGTAGTAATGCTGAGTTTATTTAAACCTATTATTTCTAGAGACGGTGCGTGTATGCTACAAAACCATTGTCCATTCCTTATCTGTCTGTTCATGGTCCAGTTTACATTCCCATTGTATCTTGAGCATCAGTGGATGCTCTGGACCAGTTTAGGCTCTGGTAGACAATGATCTGGTTAATCACAGTGTGATGGCCAGATAGAAGGAGCTCAGTACTGATGAACCAAAAAGGGATTTAGAAGTAAGTACACATGTGTGACTAGGACACCCCCTAGTAAACAGCTATTCCTGCTGTACAGTTTGATGTCAGGAGTTGATCAAAGATGGTGTCTCTTGATAAGACCCCAGCACTCTGTGATTTTACACAACAAGGCAAGGTTAAATTCTTGGGGAGCAACAAGGTGGCAGTCCAAAGAGGTGGAGCAGTGACGCAGACCCAGTCAATCTGCTGACATGAAACCATCTGTCCGATTTCACTAACAACAGTTGGATATGTGTGGGGAATGTGGCTAGTTGCTTGGGATCAAGTAAGCTAGCAACTACTTGCTTTATAAATAATGCACCGGTGGTTTTTAAAAAGGAATATGTACAACGGCGCCCCCCAAACAACACCTGTGCACGAAGAGTGAACCTTTTTGTAACATCGTTGAAGTTTCATTAATCTTTTCCCAAACGTTACAATCTGTCACTTTGAATGTTGTTTATCTTACATTCATATTAGTGTTTTGCGGTCTTTTATGGGAGCTTGATGAAGTACTGGCAATCGAGACATTTCCTCTAAAGGAATTGTGTGCTTTGTTTCGCTCTGATGCAGTTAAAGATCTTGTGACATGAAAAGAGAGGGATTTTCCGTCGAACCCCACCGGCCATTGATTAATTTGTGCCAGATCCCTTCAGTCTTTGCTTGTTTGAATTGCTCACATTTTTGATCAGCCCACAGAAGTATTGGACAGGTTTACTTTCGCTTTGCAATGGGGGTTTGCAAAGGAAGTCTGCCTTTGATTCCACAAAGAAAGAGCTGCAATCAATGTGACCATGTCCCACCATCTCTTTTATATTAGGCACAATTGATTCTCACAACACAGCAATGCTCACAGCAGCAGAATGGGAAGCTGTGAGGGATCCTCTCCAGCCCTATTGTGGTGCACATTCAGTGATAGGTTACTAAGTTACTCGCTCCCAGTACAGCATGGTTTCACAGAGCCTTGCTTGTCCAAGGTTTGGGCAACAGCCATCTGAGGCAATGTTCTACATTCTACAGCTCACGCTTGACGTCCATAAGTACATGGTATGCGCAGGATCCCAACAAGAGGAGTTTGATAAAAGCTCAATATTACGACGGAGAAGGAAATTAATGGAGATTGGGTCAGGAATGGGAAAAGTGGGGTTCATATTCATTGATTGTGGGTGGGTGATCTTTACAAGTTGTATAGAAATATCTAACATGTTCTTCTTCAAAATAAGCTTGGGTGTTCTTTGCGTGGTTTAAGGGTTGCTGTGCACCTTTTGTGGGCTTTGAAGAGGTGTAAGAGCCTCTCTCCGTAGAGCAGAACTGCTATGTTTCACAATAGCTCTCGCCTTTTTTCAGGAGGTCTTACCGACGTGTTCTGGTGTTCAAGTTGGTAGGGACTAGCTCTTGCCTGTTTTTTAGTGGTCAATGTGGTTTTCAGTGGCTTTTAACTTAGCTGGTGCAGAGTTCGGATAGAGCGCTTGACGCTCTTCATGTGTAGGGGTGCCCTAAACTCATGTGTAACCTGCACCCACTTATATCTCATGTTGTGATGATGTAATTCATGTTCTAAGAACGAATTTGTAACGATGTATCAAGACATTTAGCATGAAATTGTAACGATATATATATATAAAATTAAATCAGGATTTTACACATGATTAGTGAAAACATATAATTGTGCATGCATATTACAAGTAATATGCAAAATAAATGTAACCAGTTTTATAAATGATTTGTATAGCGTTTTGTAAATTGATCATTCATTAAAGAGGGTTCTCTTTGTTGCCGATCTTGTAGGCCTAACCTTTGTTTTCATAAGTTTTGTTTCTCCTTGTTTGCTCTTTAGTTTTAAGGTAAAGAGAATTAATGTGTGTAGAAGGTTTTCTTTTCACCCCTACTGCAAGTTTTGGAATTTGACCTTGGTATTTTAGATTTAAGAAGACACTTGGGGAGGAGAGGGATGTCTTTGAAGAGTCTGAACAGTGAGAAGGGAGGACACCTTCCGTGCCTGGTGGAACTTGGGAACCAAGTTCATTGGAGAAGAGCTCAATTAATTGGAATTTGTGGAAAGTTACCCAAAGGAGAGGTTCACGGAATAGCATGTCACGTGATCTGTTAAGGGTGTAACTTATGTCTTTTGTATTAAGTACAGGGACAGTGTTGGAGGACTTCTGCTTTTGACTGAGGAAAGGGAGCATCTTAGAGTGAGCGCTATAGCTTTACGCTACTTGACCCATCTAACGTGACTGCACTTCTGAGGAGGTCAACACGTACTGACACCTTTTGAGGGGAATTCACTCAGGAAGCTAGGTAGGGATGTCACTCGAGAGGTACAGTAGGGACAGATAATGTATTTTTAATTCTCTGAACTACAAATGAAAAGATATTTGGACACAGCACCTATACTTAGTTGTGTTCTCATTCTGGAGTTCATTATTTTGTGCCTGTTATGCCGAATGAACTATATTCACAGACTTTGCTCTATACTTATATTCATGTCCCTCTATACTCTGATTTTGAGGTGTGTCTATATACTGTTATTTTTGGCATTGTAATAAATTCTCTAAATTCTAATTGAGAGTATGTGATCCTTTAGCCATGAGAAAAGAAGAAATGTTTTTTGGTAATCAGTATTTTTCCCTTCTACACTTCTTCAGCAGGCAATAAAGACCATTCGTCTGGGTTCCTAAGTAAATTTAGTACAAGAAATCCTGTCCCATCAGTTCCATACATTTTGGCAGGCTGAGGGTAGTGCAGTCAACTCTATTGCATGTTTGGCTTGAAGGACACAGTTCTAAGCTTGATTGTAAGTTCCTAGGTTAATACGTTGAAGAACTGTCTTTGGAGGATTAAAAATTGGTGCAAAGGACAGAGAGCGATGCTGATCATTTGCATTTCATTGTAGCAAATAGTCAAACAAATGTTTCCTAGCACCATAGTTGGAATTCTAGCTCTTAACCATTGTTTTGAATTTCAGATAACTCTCAGTGGCCTGATCTTTTCCAGCAGTGAATTCCATAGTTTGGCATCATGGATGGGAAAAGTAGCACCTCCAATGTTTTTTTTCCTACAGCAGTGAAAGTATTAGACCAGTGCTAACCTGGAATGTACAGCAATTTCAGACTGGCCTCAACCCCTGAGCAATAAGACCTTGTTTATTACTATACAATCTAACTGTACCTACAATACTCCATTACTGACCTATGGATCAACTCTATTGCATCTTCCTGCTTCCACACCCTCCACCTCCTACGCAAGACCTTCAAATGGATCCCCCTCGAACACAGAAAGACCGTCACACACGCCCTCATCACCAGCAGACTCGACTACGGCAACACACTTTACACCAGAATCAACAAAAATCTCACCCACAAACTTCAAAACATCCAGAATGCTGCCGCCAGACTAGTCCTCAACCTGGCACGACACTGCCACATCACCCAGCACCTACGCACACTCCACTGGCTCCCCATCGAGGCAAGAATCATCTTCAAGATTCTCACCCATGCGTACAAAGCCCTCCATACCACCGGACCAGCATACCTAAATAGCCAACTCACATTCCGCGCACCCCAAAGGACCCTACGATCAGCCCAGCTCTCCTACGCCATGGTCCCACACACCAGGAAGTCCAGATCGGGAGGCCACTCTTCCTCCTTCCTCGTGGCCAGAGCCTGGAACGCCCTCCCGCTCCACCTCAGACAGACGACCTCACTCCCCAACATCATGAGGGACCTCAAAATATGGTTCTTCGATAGACCGCCTCCTTGATGGACAGAACCCTGCGCCTCCCCCCCCAGGGCTTTGAGACCCTTACGGGTGAGTAATCGTGCTCAACAAACCCATACTTAATTGGACCCTGCAATCGCCCTCCCATACATTAGCATGCACCTGAAGTCTCACTGAAAGGTGTTAGCCCTGTAGAGAAGCCACCACTCACCATATGAACCGTAACCAGTAAAACAAAAATGCTTTGGGATGTAAAGCCTCCAGATGTAACTCCTCAATGCAAAGCCCACAGTTTTCCCAGCAGTACTTCCCATTGCCCCTCCATGAAATGGTGTATAAGTTCAGTATCTGCCAGGTAACGTATGGTGAATGGTCAATGAACATTGACATTAATTACATTTTTGGTTAAAGAGCAGCTGAAATGTATATATTCAAGTTTATCTTAATGAGTTTCTTTACCTACTCAAAGCCAAATAGATTGCTTAGAGTAGTAGGTAATTTACTAATGTTTGATGCAGATGCTCGAGTGTTGCAAAGACATGCAATGCATTGCATTTATTTACTCACAATTTAAAGGCCCTCAAGCACAGCACGAAATAGGGCATTGCAACTCAAGCTCCCTCACAGTACTTAGTATACATGAGCCTTAACACGCGTCTGCTGCACCTTTGAATGGTAGTGATGACGCTTCAGCGCTTGACTCTGCTGCTCAAACTTCACTCACTGCACTGTCTTGGTGGAAAGACAGCCAGAAAACTTGCCCATCTGAGCTCAGAAGTGATCTACAGGCCACAGATCTTGCCCCGGATGTGTGTGACAAGGTAAAGTTGTCTGGTCACTTTTTAGGTCTCGCCTGGCGAACGCAGCGCGAAGCGCTGCTGTCGCCAGCGAGATCTATTGTTGCTGACTTGCCTCGGAAGGGGGACAGGAGATGTGCACGCGCAGGCTTTTGGCGGATTTGAGTTGGTGTACGCGCCTACAGCCACGCGGCGTGCACATCTCCTGTCCCTCTTCCCTCGCAAGCCAGCATTTAGTTTCACTTTCGACATATGGAGAACTCACCCGGTCTGCAGGGGGAATCCTTCTGAACGGCGGCTTCCAGAGCACTCCAGCTCCACTACTGCCAGCACGACGCGGGGCTCTCTCCTTATGCATGGGAGCCCCGCACTGCTATCTGCCGCTCTTCACCCGGGCCCCCTCCTGGGACCCGGGACTTCAGCTCCCACACCGGCTGCACGCGAAAGTGACAGGTACTGCGCATGCGCGGGCAGCCCTTCCAGGTCTCCTCCCCAGCCTGGAGCTGCTTTCTGTTTTGCTTGTTCTTATATGGCGTGGACTGACCAGAAGGTATCGGAGCGCTTTGCATGAGTTACGATACACAAAGATGCATTCATTTTTCGCTAGGCACGGGGCGATTATGTGATTTGCCCAGTATCACAGGGTGTTAAGCAGACGCCGACCTTCCCCAGCTCCAAGGTCGGCATTGCAGACCGTTATGCCACAGGTTGCTAAATCCTTTCCATTCTATTGTCGGAATGATGCTGTTTTCTTCTTAAAGGAGGAGGTTCCGACGCGGGCTATATAAAGTAAATGAAATGCTGTAAGAGTTTCCACTGGGGGAAGGCGGGGCCTCCCATTAAGGTTCCTTATCTCCAGATACGGTGGGTAGGCACACTTCCTCTCTTGCATTATACTTATGCCGGCCGCAATGTCCCGAGCACACTTGAGTTCACCTGGTCCACGCGATAAGCTCTTTCACCTCCTCAAGTTATTGCTTTTTTCCATCTTAAAGTTTACACTGACTCGAGTCATCCTTGTTGATTACTTTTCGGTCACGTGACGGGGCCTGTAGCAGTAATAAAGGCATTTAGAATGAGGTCACAGTTTTCCACTATTCATTTAAGTGCTGAGACTATCAATTAAAGCGCAGCCTATGACCATAAACAAGGTGTAATGAGGGCTCTCTCATTCTGAAATTATAGCCTTTTGGATTCCGATAAATATGAATTTTGGACGCTGGCACTTTGCTCTCAGTATGCACGCCCTACAAACAACCAGAGCCCTGTTGAAGGCAAGTGTTCCCCAAATTCTGGCTCTGTGGCAACTTCTGGGAGTAAACAAGGCTCCCGACCCTGTAATATGCGGCGCTAATACTAACTTAAGCACCTGTGAATGGGTGGTTTCTGCCGAGCCGCCATTTTCATGATGGACTGGGAAGCTGTGCACGGCAGTCATTCTTGCCAACCCCGTCCCCAAAGTGGACATCTATTTACCTCAGACTTACAGTGGTTAGTTACTAGCTGTTCAGCTGGTATATCAACAACTCTAAAAAGTAAACAAGCAAGCTAAGCATGCAGCCTAGTGCGGAGGTCTTCAAACGTGTTAGTGTGTGGGGGAGGGGCGGCCCTCCTGGGGGAGGAGGCTAAGTGGATGGCAGGGTGGGCGCCAGGCTCTCGCCAAGTAAAGCTTTTAATAGGCACCTGTGGAGCACAGATAAACGTGCAGGAAAACACCAAGGTGATTGTACGGAGAGGAAAGAGTGGAGGGGAGGGGAGCAACTCTGTGATGGGCCATCAGTAGCTCGTGTCATTCATGTCCGGGCTGCGAGCAGGAGCCGAGGGGTCTCCAAATACCCTCCACCATCATTTCAGATAAAGGATCATGCTGGCACTTTCAGGGTCTGGCTCTGCCAATCAAATCTTGGCAATCATGTTTAATTGCATTTTTAAGCACAGAAGCAATTTTCGAATCAATGTCCAAATTGTTAAAATGGCAGAAGTGCCTTGCATGTTGGTACTTGTAGTTTCATATTCACTCAAGATGGGCTCCAAATTAAGAGGTTGCCAAGTGTCTTTGGCTAAAATACCAGAATGGGCTGGTTGTGTCACACATGGCAGGATCAGGGAAAGGAACTCGAGGACAAAAATATTGTGTGGACAGATTATTGTCTCAAAATATCGAGGTTCAAAATATGGAGAAGGTAAGTGCACAAAGGTAAGTATAGAAGCTCACCTCCATGCTATTCTAGCTCTCGATATTCTTGACACGATATTTTTTCCAACATCAAGTTCAGTAAAATGTCTCTGATGCCCTCTTAAGTCTTTCAAAGCTTCAGTCTCATTTGAGTGCAATATTGACCTATTTTGATGCATGGCAGTGATTTGTCCTAAGAAAGAAGTAAAACAGAAGATAGACTTTGGAAAATTCTCATTTCAAATGCTTGGCCTGCTCTGCTTTACCTTTCATATATCTAGTGTGCATAGTTGAAAAGCTCTGCTGCAAATCAGCTTTGTTAGAAAGTGTTCACTCAAGCCCCATAACATTTTGTAAACAGAATGTTATTTACATTTTAGATAAGTCAATCATTTCCCAAATAAAATGATCAGGATATAAAAAAACATCACATAAGCATCAAAATCCATAAAAGAAATTAATCTTAGTAAAATAAACCAATAGCTCCCTCTCCTCCCCAATCTCCTAAAAGTCCCGCCCCTACCACGGAGTTGCGTACAAATTCTACACACCTCTCACTCCAGATTGTTCTTAAATTACTACTATGTACATTCCTTCTCTAAGACAATCCAATAAATGGTCCAATGCTTGCGCCCTAATAATTGATCCCCTTCCTTTCCTCACTTCTCTGAGTAACACTGAACTCTCGTAACAAGACCCATACAATTCTTGGTTTGCAGTTTGTAACATTTTATAGAATATTTGTGAGAATTTATTTGTCATTGTGGGGGGCCAGGTGAAATGAATTTACACAAAGGGCAGGCAGTAAAAAGCTTGAAGACCACTGGCTTAGCAGAAGCCTCTGTATTTTCCCCAGATTAGTTTTTATTTAGAGGTTGTGTTATTTATTGAGCGTGGAATACTCTACATAGGGGGTGGGGAGGCCTGGAGAGTAAAATGAGCAATTCAACTCCTTCTATCCATGTCAATAGAATCTCAATCTATTATGGTTACTCCGAATAATGAACATTGCGTGAATGGCTTTGTGACTTTTTGTTGTGTAGTGTACTGCCATTATAGCATGTGTGGTTCACCTTCATTGAAACTGCATTGATTTTGGTTTTTAGGCAATGTTTGCAAACAAGGCTGCAGTAAGGCCTACGCTGTTGGAGCCCCCAAGTCAGTCAAATGTCAATGGAGGCTATAATATTATTCAAAGGCAGGAATCTTTAGACTGTGGGGTTTTCCCCCACCTTTGTGGGTGAGCAGAAGTATTCTGGGGCGATATGCAAGATCAAATGTATAATACATACTGCAGGGCACAAGTTCTAAAAACAAGCATTGGCATAGCCAATAGGTCTCGCTTTTGGGACCTTATAAGTATATAGTTATGCAGCACAATATCCTTGGTGCAACAACATCAACTGTTGCATGGCTAAACACTTTTAAGGTCCCAAAGGCGAGACTTATTGGCTATGTGTTTTTGTTTCTAATGGACCTTTGTTGCGTCACATGTTGACTCTGTTTTATGACTTTGGGGCACCTGTGTTTGTTTCAGTGATTGACAAACTTCCCCTCCTGTTAGCATGTGGTGGGGGCTCGCCCTAATGAGCTGTATTTAACGTTAGGGCCTCGTCTGAAGGATTTGGAAAAGGGGAAAGCTGGGGACTGAATATTTGTCTAATGCTACCTCCTCGAAAAGACCTCCACCCCCCTTCCAATAACTCAAGCCCTCGGGTATTACATGCGAAAATCAAATTGTTGAAATGGATTCTGAAACTGTTGCTGATCTGTGAAATGGTCGGTCTTGCTGGGTTGTTTCAAAGTTGGAAACAATGAAAGCAGCCACTGTCAAAGTCAATAGGCTTGGTCTATGTGAGATCTATTTGCTTTGTCAGTGTTTTGCTTTAGACATGTTGCCCAGCAAAGAAACAACTGACAGCAGGGGGTGGTAAAGAAACAATTGGCAGAGCGTAGGTTGAGGTGAGAACAAAATATCGTACAGTGGGATGATCGCAAGTGGAAAGAGATACAAAGGAGGGAGCAGCAAAAGTAGGGCGGGGTGAGGGAGAGGGACTGCAGACACAAGTATTCTAAAAGAGTCCATGTTAAAAATTAAAAAAAAGCATTTGCATTGCAACAGGTCTCGCATTTGTGAGAGGTTGAGCTATTGCCATTGTAAATGACAATGCCTTTTATTTATGTTTTCAAAACCTGCAAGCAGTGCGTAAACACACACTTTGCAGGTTTTCTTAACATATAAATAAAAGGAATTATCATTTACAATGCCAATAGTTCAAACTCTCGTAAATGCGAGACCTATTGCATTGCAAATGCTTGTTACACTTGCTGCTGTCACCAGTATTAGACAGAAACATTGCCTATCACTAAGGATTCCATACATGCCGTGGACTCTGGCTGGACATGCGTGTGACGCAGTGGCCGCCGGCACCGGTCAGGGGTGGAGGGATGAGGCGGTAGGGCATGTGGGCAGGGGGTGTAGGTGGGGTTAAATAAAAAAATATTAAGTTTACCGGTTTGTCGCGTCCTCCTTCCTGCTCCTCCTGGCCACGTTACTCCTTCTCCCGCTGTTAGCCTGAAAGCACACAGGCTCCCTTAAGCCAAACACAATGCTGCAATGCCGCGTTGTGATTGGTTTGAGCACTGTGGCTTGGCACTCAGACTTGGCTTAGGGGCCTGGGCATGTTCTCAACCCAGGCTGTAATGAAGCCTGGATGCAGAAGAGGGAAAGTGCCCATGACTGTTTTGTCGGCCCGAGAGGACTGGACAAACAGTCGTGTGCACTTAGGAATTGAGGCAAACCACTCCTCGGCTGCCCTGTCAGCCCCACCCAGCCCTGCCTTGCAAAGCTGCAGTGCATGAAAAAGTAAAAAAATTAAATTATAATAACTGAGTTATTTTATTTTTTCTTATACTGCTGAAAGAAAAAACAGTGAGGCGACGCTCCTCCGCCTTAGTGGAGGAGCCGCCACTTTTGTGTAAAGTGATGTTGCCCTGTACTCCACAGCCAGTTGGATATTAGATGGATTTATGCCCTAGACAGTGTTGTAGATCCCACACAGCCCAGTGTGGTCACCAATCTACTGCAATTCCATACACATCAGTCAAAGGCACGAATAGCAGTAGTCAATCAATCAATGCTTTTAAAACATACATAATGAAAGCTACATTAATCATCTAAATGACAGCAATAGCAGTACTTACATTGCCCACCCCTTGACCCCGCAACGGCCTTACATTTGCACTAAGAGAACAGAAGTCTGTGAAAACTGTAGAAAATAAACAATCACGTAGAGTAATGTTTACCTAATGTTCCCACTGCTGCCTTCATGACTCTCGAGACCAGGGAATGCAAGGGCAGTGCCAGTGGTATTAACAGGCAAGACAGAGGTAGCAGATAGCACCCACCCTGATGACCTCTAAATGCCCTGCATGAAAACCACCTGTACAGCAGGGAAGGAAGACATGTAAAAAATAGCACCGAGAAACTTCAACCGAAAGCACTTTTCAGCACTACAAAAAACAAACCAGGCAAGGAATGAGATTTTTTTTCAAAAAGTAGCATTATTTTAGCTGTAAAAAGGCATAAGAGATGAGAATATGATTATGCTTGAAGTTAGTACTGACTGTACTTTACGTCTGTTTTACACTGGACATTGGCAGTACTGCAGTATGCCTTCCTGCATACATACTGCTTGATGTTCAATTTATTGTGCATAAAGTAGCATAAAATAGCATCCTGCAATTGCTAATAACACCCGCACTTGGCCAACTCCAATTAGTACACATCTCACATATACATGTATGAATAAACTTACACAAGCCATGTATTTGCATTATCTGTGGGAATACTTGGCCGCAGTTTTATTACATGCATGGACTCTATGTTACATCATTGACCAAGTGGTCAGTCCTTAATGGAGGATGACAAGGTTATAAAAACATT
Source organism: Triturus cristatus (assembly GCF_964204655.1). Lineage (NCBI taxonomy): Eukaryota > Metazoa > Chordata > Amphibia > Caudata > Salamandridae > Triturus > Triturus cristatus. The sequence continues at coordinate 445,412,953 of NC_140594.1, read as the reverse complement.
ATCACAATGTCATAACTCATTCTGAGTGTCATAATTCATTCTGCCAGGCTCAATTTCAAGCACGCTGCATCTGCCTCATGAGTGTACTTTCTGTAGGGGCAGCGCAGTCCTTTACCCCTCCTGTGCCCCAGCTGAGGGTGCAGTGACGTCCCCTCCCATAGGGAGGTTCAAACAGTAGTTGTCCTTCCTGGGCCCTTATTGGCTAGTTGTCTTTGCGCCAACCTTAGTGCGTTTTCTTTCCCTGAGGTTGGGGGTGGAATGCCCTTCCCCTCGTTGTTTGCCACTAAGGAGGCTTGGACTCGTTATTTCCGGGTTCCAGCGGCCGTTATTGTGTCAGCCCCGGATGCCCCTTTCGGGGGGGGAGGGGACAACCATTACAATGCAGTAATTACAACGCACTACATTTACAACTCAGTCATTACAACACAACAGCCTTTACATCGCATGCCATTACAACGCAGCCATTACAATGCAAGTCACTACAACGCATGCTATTACAACGCATGTCACTACAACACATGCCATTACAACGTATTATATGGAAAGTAATGGGAAATAGTAATTTTTACCCCTACACTATCCAAAACTTACCCTACTGTTGCACTCACTGGAGTGGGAATAGTAATTTTTAGCCCTACACGATCCAACACTTACCCTACTGTTGCATTCACTGGAGTGGGAATAGTAATTTTTACCCCTACACTATCCAACACTTACCCTACTGTTGCACTCACTGGAGTTGGAATAGTAATTTGAACCCCTACACTATCAAACACTTACCCTACTGTTGCCCTAAACGTAATATGCATTGCAATGGTAGGCATTGTAATAGTATGTGTTGTAAATGTAGTTTCTAAAAATGCGTTGTGATGGCATGCGTTGTAAAATCATGCATTGTAATGGATGTTGCGATGTAAAAACTGCGTTGCAAAGGCATGCGTTGTAAATTTTGCGTTTTAACATTTCCTATTCCTTCTGAGGCGGCCTCTGCTAAACCCGCCAGCCCCAGCAGCATTTGCCATGCTTGCAGCAGGCTGGTGCAATTTTGTTAAGAAACTAGCAAGTATCTTCCATGCATTTTCGAACAATCGATAATGTGTATTTTTCATGAACTGGGTACACTTTTGAATAACTGAGAATTATAGCATATTCTTAATGTATTCATTTTTACATTGTTCAATGCTGTACATTCTTATTTATATTTCCAAGTGGTTTACACAGTGTGTCATGGGCTCTCCTGCAAGGAAGAAAATGGCCCACCTAGCTGCTGCTTGAACTGTGAAATACAGCAAAAATCAGGGTTTAATGGCTCCCCCAGGCCTTGGAGCCCCGGTGCCCCTTCACCTGCTGCACTAATGACAACCAAGTTACTGTATATTACACCTAATAATTTTGAGATAAAGAAAAATCGAACAGTGCAATGCCCCAACCATTATGTTCCAACCATTGCAATAACAGTGGTCCCAATAACAAACAAGCACATGAAACTTCTACTTCTAAAATGGGAACAAGAAAAAGTGCAGCACCCCCAAGATGATGTCTGGAGCAATGTCTAGCGACAAATCTTTAAGAGGGTGAACAGTATGTGACACACAGGCATGCATTGCATTGTGTCACTAAGTGCCATGATGCCCCACTTCAAGACGAAAATAGCACTAGAAGATAAAGTAAAATGTTGTGAGGGTTTTCTGACATTGCACTGTTCAATTCCAACTCTACATTCCATTGAAATGCATAGGATGGTGTGGTTTTTTTTCAGGCCCAGAAGAAGAATACTGTATTGTATTACACCTACATTTATATAGTGCTTACTGCCTCTGACGAGGCATTGAAGTGCTTTGAAGCTACTTCGGATTCCAAGTGAGTGGTTAAACCAGTGGTTATAAGTTATTCCTAGTTATTGGTATAATATATGTTAGACCTGGCATATTTTAGTGTGGTTTCATCTGACCTCCTGTTTTTGACTGCTTGCTGAATTTCATTTTTGCTGGTGTTAGGACTCTGGGCATTTTATCACTGCTGACGAGTGCTCAAGTGCAAGTGCTCCCTGTCTAAAATGTAATGGTATTTGGTTCTTGCATCTAGTATGTCTCTAGTACAATGCACCATGTGTGCCCAGGGCCTGTAAATGAAATGCTACTAGCGGGCCAGCGGCATTGACTGTGCCAACCTCATGAGTAGCATTGCAAACATGCCTCAGACCGGCCACTGTAGTGTCTGTGTGTGCAGTTTTAAACTGCCATTTTGACCTGGTAAATGGACCCACTTGCCAGGCCCAAACCTTCCCTTCTATTACATGTATGACACCCCTAAGGTAAGACCAAGATAGCCCCATGGACAGGGTGTGGTGTATTTAAAAGATAGGACATGTATTCTTGTGTTTTACATGTCCTGATATTGAAAAACAGCTAAAATGTGTTTTTCACTGCAGCAAGGCCTACCTCTTCCATAGGTTAGCATTGGATCTGCCTTGTAACATTTTGAAAGTGTATCTTCCAATTGGGAACAGATGAAAAATTGGAGTCTGGTGTCTCTGGACTCACAATTTAAAAATACATATTTTAATGAAGTTGGTTGTTAAATTAAAGGTCTGAAAATGCCACTTTTACAAAGTTGGCATGTTCTTACTTTAATCATTCTGTGACTCTGTTAGAAATGGGGATCTCTAGTTGGCAGTGGTATTCACCCTGTCCAAGTTGGGACCCTCTCTCTAGTCAGGGTAAGGCAGTTAAACACCCAAGATAACCCCTACTTACCCCCTTGGTAGCTTGGTAAAGACTTATCTCAGAGGCAATGTGTAAAGCATTCGTATAAAACACACGAGTAACACCCCAAAGACACTACAAATGGATACCACACCAGTTTAGAAAAATTAACACTCTTTATCTAAACCAAACAAGACCAAAACAATAAAAATCCAACATACAGAAGCAAAGATAACACTTTTTAAATGTTTAAACAATGTTGTCCATAGAACTCTATGGATGCGGTGATTTTAGCACAAAGTACCGTTGATGCATCGAAATCCAAGATGAAAAAAAGCCGCAAAAGAGAAAAGCATCGGAAAATATAGCGATGTGTTGATTCTTGAGTCCCAGGGAAATGAAGACCTCAGTTATGCTGCATGCAGGAGAAGTGTTGCATCGATTCCTTACTGCGAGGAGAAGCGATGCATTAAAATCCAAAAGCTGGTCGTTTCTGTGGGGCCATGCACTGGAGTCTAGGCCCACAGGTGCTATGCATGGAAAATCCAGACGCTTTAGGGTCGATCCTCCCAGCCGCGAACAGGTGCTGTGTCAATCCTTCTGCCACAGAGCGGCTATGCAATGTTTTTTTCAGCCACGCAGCCAGCCTGTGTCGGAGAGGGGGTCCCGGACATTAGGGACACGTGCTCGGGGCTCGGGCTGCGGCAAACTTGGAGTCATGGGAACCAAGGCTGTGTCAATTTTCTCAGTCACGAACGGATGCGGCGTCGATCATTCACCCGCATAGTAGCAATGTGTTGGTTTTTCAACCACACGGCAAGCTTGCAGTGGGAAAAACAGGGATGGAACGTCGCCGCTGGGATTTTCTTCTTCTTTCTGCAGCAAAGCCATCTCTAAGGGCCCAGAACTGGAACTGTCACCACTTGGCAGGTCGGAACTCCCAGCAGATGAGTAGAGGGGCTGCAGCTGAAGTCTTTGATAGCCCTGAGACTTCTTAACAGGTGGCACGCACTCACAAGCCCTTGGAGAATCTTCTCAATCAGGATACAAAGCAAAGTCCAGTCCTTTTCCTCTCCAAGGCAGAAACAGCAACTGCAAGCCAACACAGCAAAGGAGCAGTATTCCTCCTGACAGCTCACCAGCTCTTCCCTGTGGCATAGTTTGTGCATTCACTCTAGACATTCACACAAAGGGAGCTGAGGTGTGCCCTGCATATCCTGATGGCCTTTCACCAGGCTGATGGGCCTTCCTGAGTTAGAGTGGTGGGAGGAGTTGACACTGACATCTGAATAGGGTTGTCCTCACACAAAGAAGTCTCCATCCCCAGTGGTGTTTCGATATCCAGGATAGGGAAAGGCAAGGTCTTGTGCACTACAAGGACTTTTCTTTTATGTTTGCCTACTTCAAAGGCTGAAATGGGTATAAGTGCCAGACCTGTGACACCATATGAAATGAAATACCAGTATTTGTAAAGCGCACAGCTACCTCCGAAGTGGTGTCCCGGCGCTGAGGGCCCTCGGTAAGATTAAGCGAGCTATTGCCCAAAGTCACATGGTGCTGGGTTAACCTGCCGGCGGCGCCGGGGATCGAACAGTAAAACCCGTAGTCTGGAGTCAGGCACCCTGGCCGCTGTGCCACACCTCTTCCTCTTCCATATGCTCAGAACACTTCTGGACTGAGGACATTCTGCCAGGAAGAAGAGCTGGATTGCTGTCAAGAGGGACTGTCAATTTGCTGTTTGCTTTTCAGTGTTGGCCTGCTGCTTGGTGCTTCTGTCCTAGGAGTGAAAGGACTGGCATTTGCTTTCTACATCCTGCTTTCAAGATTCTCAAAGGGATTAAGTTGAGCTTGCCTCCTGTTAAGAAGTCTTAAGGCCGTCAAAGACTTCACCTGCAATCACCTGGACTCTGCTGCTGTGAGTTCTATTCTGCCAGGTGGTGTCAAACCAGTTCCTGGGCCCCTGGAAGAGAGTTATGTTGATACAAAGAAGAAAATACATGCATCGATTACAAGCTTTGTTCAGAACTGGTGCATCATCGTCAAAACTCGACGCATCATCACTGTCTAAACCGGAGCGTGGTCCCCGCAACGACCACGGCTTACAATGATGGCCACAGCTTTTTGTCACAGTGCGTCTGAGAACCGGCGCTGCGTGAGTTTCGAACACCGCATCACTGAAGTTCATGTTGCACCGCCCCGACTCCAATGCATTGCTTGCTTCAATGCTGTGGAATCGACACAGCGTGACTTGACTTTCCATGCATCGACCCTGCGTGCTGATTTCTTCATTGACACCTCGCCACAGTAAGCAACAGAGGTATCATGCCTGCAAATAAGGCATCACTTCCCCTGCCCAGCAGTAAGTAACCGACGCATCGCCTGATTTTTGATGCCTCACCTCCCCTGTGCCTAACATCGTCCTTGATTTTTGATACTTTGTTCTGATCAAGTGCAACCATTGATGTTAAAGAACTACACATGTATTTAATCTTTAAAAAATCATATCTTGACCTATGCATGTTGGATTTTTGTCGTTGTGGTCTTGTTTTAATCAGATAAATATTGGATATTTTGTTAAACTGGTGTGGAGTCTTTTTGTAGTGTTTTCACTGTGTTACTGTGTGTATGTGTGTGTGTGTGTGTGTGTGTGTGTGTATAAATAGTTTACACACTACTGCTCTGTGCCAAGCTACTAAGGGGCTGAGCAGGGGTTACCTTAGGTGTGTAACTTACCCTGACTAGAGTGAGGAACCCTCCCTGGACAGGGTGTAAACCACTGCCAACTAGAGACCCCATTTCTAACAATATAGATGAATGATTACACTGCAGGGATTTATGTTTGAGTCACTAGCCACAGGTAGGAATAGCGGCAGGCACCTTCTGCCTATTGTCCTCCCATTGCTGATAAAACCAGTGCCTTTGAGATGGGGAGCAATAAACCATGTATGCCACGCAGCACTAAGAAAAGCCTTGAGGTTAGTGTGCCCTTTCAAATACATGCTATGTTATGTTTGTCTACAAAGTCAGTGGTATATCACCAGCATCATGTGAGTTTTTAAAATTAAGTGCTACGTGGCCTACTGCCAATTTTCCATGTTTTATTCATTTATTTGGTAATTTTATTAACCTCTTTACATCAGACAGGGCACTTCAGAGTGATGAAAGATAGTTGTAGTTTGAAAGGAGAGCTCGGACAAGAAATATGTTGCTTTGTGAAACGTGTTTCACACACAGATGTGTGTTGTCGCTGTTACAGTACTAAGGCGTTTCAGTTCCAGTATGCCAGCTTTGGTGACACTGTCAGATAAGCTCCCTCCAATCTATCAAATAGTCAATCAATCTCCAAGCCAGCGACTAACAGCTGAAGGAGGAAGCTTCAGGGCATGTGACTTTATACATCACTTTATTTTACACAGGTCCTTCATATGTGTGCACAGGTGGTCTTTTTGCTTATGAAAGTAAGTGTTTCCTGTGCATGTATAATAATCAAATTGTAAATGATGACTAGAAGCTTACAGTGCACGCCAAGAAAAAGAAAACCTCCATTTTAGGGGTATAAGATGATGAGCAGCACAGGTGTGCTAGGGAGGATGGCAGGTAACACAGCTGGCAGTGAAAGGGTAGGAGTGATGGTGCACTGCGGCATCGCACGTTAGAGAGCGGGGAAACAGAGGCATAATGAAGAATATACTTTGGGATAGAGTAAAAATATTCTCCGAATTCATACAGGTATGTGCAGAAGCCAGGTATGCTTTGGAATAGGCAGCTGTATGCACATGTTAGCAGCCTTAGAGAGATTTTAAATATGATGGCAAAATTTGCAAAATTCCCTTAATATAGCTTTATGTGAAATTCAAGAAATATCTTGAATCCAGCTTGAGACTGTTTCACACAGAAAATGTCTCACAAAAAGACATTTTCTTCTCAAACCAGTCACCTGTTGGTATTTCATGAAACTCTTTTACGGAAAGAGCGTGCTCGAGTAAAAAAAGGTTCTGCGAGACACTAGTAAATGACATTTCACTTCAAACGCATAATATTGCAACAGTTTCAAGGAATTTTGTGAAATTTCACTCCAAAAAACCTAGCCCTAGCACAGAGATCAGTATTTGGTGACTAAGATCGAGAGCAAACACAGGATTGGTAGTTGGCTGCAGGAAGGGGTTGGAAAACATTGACGTCATTGGCAGACAACAAACATCAGAGACTAGGATGGAAATTCACACCAACGTGAGATGCCTGTTATACATTACAGTCATAATCAGTGTTGGAATGGCCTATGGACTGGTTCTTGGACTTATCAAAGACCAATAAAAAAGGTCCATACACTGGTCCTTTCAAGCTGGCCATCTGGCACTGCTAGACCGCCCAACAGGCCAATCAACACTGATCATAATTCGACAGCATGAAGGAGGATATGAAAATCACACCTGTGACAAGATACCAAAGCCGGGAGCATCATGGCGACAAACAGTAGGGACTGGTACTTTATAAGGACGGCTCCTAGAGAAGGGCAAATGGGGGGAATTCCGTTCACTAATAGTAAGAAATAGAAGTGATGGAAAGAACGAGCAAAGGAGAGAAGAGTAACTGAGAGTGAGGACCCGAAGGAGTGCTTCAACAAAGGAAGAAAATGGTGACAAAGAAAGAAGAAAGAAATGTAGAAAGAGGGAGAGGGAAAAAGTAAAGAGCTGAAGGTCAGAAGGAATGTACCAAGTAGTTGGGATGGAGAGTTTGACCTAAGGGCTTACTTCTGCTGCTTAATACCTTTCCTGTGAAAGTAGATGTAATTGAATTCATTTCCTTGAATAATTTAATTTATGAAATTCCAAGTTATCAGATTTCTTAGCATGTGTGGGGTGATGCTTACCTTTATAATGAAATGAAGAATTGACAGTCATCGCTTAATTCCTTCCTGATGAAAAATGCAGTTGCTTCATAAACTTCACCTTACAATTAGAAGCGCACTGGTACCAACTTTTCGTCTCAGGTCCTACCTCAAAGGCAAGTGAAGCGCTCTCTTCATCAGGGCCCTCCTTCCATTGCCAGACTTTAGTTGTATTGAAGTGGCAGGGTTGGAGCATGCGAAAATAATATACCACTGGGAAAATGTGATCTAAAAAAATCTGTTTATTGAGAATAGCGCCTTTAAGATCCTCTTGTGATTTCTTGATAAACATTTATTTTAATATCTCCCATGGATAACTCCTAGGATAAAAAAAAAGTGCATACGGATGTTTTGCATGTAGAACATGATCTTACAAGCAGTTCAGGACATCAATATTACCACATTATCTGGGGTCCTAGTCACACAAAATGCATAAATCTGTGTTTGTTGACATATCTATGTCTATGGTTTACCGTAGTTTTTGCATTTTTGAGGAATTGCCACATTTCCCGTGAGTACACCTTGGAAATGTATGAAAAGCATTGCTTTGCTAGTGTGCTCATGGTTGACTATGCGCACATGTGGATTGTCTGCATGACGGACATACTCCCTTCTGTGGTGCGCATCCTTTAGTGCTGGCAGCGCCCGGTGAGACAATCATTTTTGGCGCCCCCACACCCCATGACCACCTCCTCAGATTCTCTCCCCACAACCTGGCAATAGTACCCCTCATCTCTCCAATAATATGTTATTGCTAAACACAGCACCCCCCTGAAGTCGGTGCCCCGTCCACAGGTCAGCGCCCAGTGCGGACGCACCAGTCGCACTGCCCTAAAGCCGGCCCTGCGCACCCTATTAACATCATCCTTGCCCCGATGGACAGAAGTTTGCTTCAGTGGGCAAACTGCCAGATTAGCAGATTATCTGCATCAGTACCTCTGATCTGCGGCCAGAAATGCGTGCTTATGCTGTGATTCACGTTCAGAGAATTTCAAACCTATCCGTTTTTTTGTACACGAAAGCTACAGAACCGTGCAAAAAATGTAAATGGGAACCCCTTTGTCTAATCACGTTACTGGCTGTGTACAATATGAAAGAACACAAATACAAGCAGCAGGTAGGAATGCTGCCCTGCTGTTTAAGTGACGCCAAGAGATGGAAAAAAAAAGCATGAATGGCTCAGGCTACCATTTACCGATGTGTGGAAAAGCAACTAGCCTACGCTTAGGACAAACAGCGAATACTTACTATTGGCCACAGAACTGAGGAAAAGCTTTCAGTTGCATAATGCAGTGCAGCCATTTTCAAAAGTTGAAGGTTTTCCTGACATGTCATTCTTCACATGTACCAGTAAGTGGTTTTGAAAATAATAACGGAGGTCTAATCTGCAGAAGAAGTGACATTTCCTATAGTCCTATGGACGTCATAAGCCACCGTCATGTTTTGTTCAGCACAACAATGCCACATTCACACACGGGGCCCAATACTTCCTCAAAAAGAGCAATGGCGGGCAGCGTGTGACGCGATGCTCTGTTGCCAGTATACCCGCAGGTCTCATAATCCTGCTGCCTGAGGGGTCTGACTCTGTTCCCTTGTGACGGTGGGGGCGCGCTCCGGAGGCCTTGCCTTTCCCTCTAGCCCTGCGGTGCACTGGTGACATCAGAGGCCTGTGAGAAAAGAATCGAGGCTGCAGAGGGGTGCGGGCGTGGCTATCGTGCTGCGGGCCCGCTCTCAGAGAGACAGACCCTTCCTGACAGTCACGGCCACCCCACACATTCTTGGTCATTTCCCTGCTGAATCGGCCGTGGGCTGTGGCCGATTCGGAGGGCCCGCTTTGCTGATGGTGGATGCCTGCTGGGCCTACCTTATGAAGAAGCAGGCTGGAGGTGGGGGAGACCTCTGGGTCCCTGCTCCCGCCATCCATGAGACTGTTGAGGCCAGTTCAGCGGCCCTTGCGAGATGGACTGGGGCCATGGCTGGAGGCAGGCATGGCCCCCACACCTGGCCCAACCTGCTTGTGACGTCTTGACTGCCAGTGAGGCGATAGGAGGCCACAGATCCGTGAACCGTGGCCCGAGGTGCCCTTAGGGCCAGCACTACCTCCTCCTCTGATGGAGAGGCAGCGTTGGATTGGTAACGCGGACACTCGGGCAATTCCCGAGGGTCGAGTGTCCGAGTTCCAGCTGTGGTCTGCTTTTTTTAGCAGTCTGGGGGGCAGATTTGGGCAGTGTCACTGTTGTTTGGATACCGCCAGCAGCCCAGTGGCTGACTGAGTGGCCTTTCTGGAGGCAGATGAGTGCTCATTACCTCCTGTTTAGCAACAGGCAGAGGTGTCACTCCTTTTCTCTCGCTGGGCCAGTCCATTAATGTATGCACACCTAGTGGGGCAGGGGGCCTGAGCAGCAGTAGCCTTACTTGTTTTCAGCTGTGTTTCACCAGTGTAAACTAATCCGTGAATTCCCCCTCCCCCATTTTTTTATAACATTTCGCCGAAGCAGTGTTTTGAGGTAAGGCAATATGCAAATGTGGGGCACTTTTTTTTAGCGTGCCCGGGCCAATTTTATATCCCAATCCAACCCTGTGGAGAAGCACGATAGGTTTGGCGGTAGCAGCTTGAGGGAGCAGTAAGGCATAGTGCGAGCCCCAGAGGAGAGCGGGCATGACATGCCTTACAGGGACTCGGACCGAACAGCCTAGAGGGATCGTGGAGATTTCTCTCAGTGGGTCCCCCGTCACCTTGGCATGCAGATTGCCCTCCTCATGTTTGCTGGGGGACTGCGCTGCAGGGTGGACAGCCAGGGCTTGGTGGAAGGAGCGGAGGGGTGGACCATGGGATGGACACCGTTCCTCCCGTAGTGCCGGGAGTGATGGTGCAGCCTAACAGAGTAAAATGGAGTAGGAGTCTTATTCCGGGCCACAGGATGCGGGAGAGGGACAGTGGAGGCACACACCGAATGCATCTGAGCGGCAATCAGGGACACGTAAATGGGCCTGGAGTACAAGATCGAAACAGTGGTGCTAGACCTGGGACTACTTCCTGCCAATCACAAGAAACTGGTCGGGAAAGTGACCGGGGCGAAGAAGGTACCGGCCCAGACTGCGCCAATGGTCAGAGACAGTGCAGCCCAGTTGCATACGCTTCAAATACTCCCTCACAAACAGCTGAGTTTTTTAGGCAAAGCTACATTATTATGACATTGACTGACCAAATATGCAATTTTTCCTACAATTATTATATCAAAAATTATTTTCCATCCCTCGTGAAATCTCTTATGTTCATCTTTGATCAAAACCTAAATCTAAATTATCACATTGCCAAATTAACAAAATCTGTCTCAGATCAAATACATCTACTGAGGGAACTACAGCCCATGATTCCCAACTCAGACTTCAGAAACTCAGTTCAGTCTCTCTTCTCACTCACCTAGTTGGAGGTTGTACAGGGCTGTCCGACACTGCCAAATCCTATACAGCTTCCCTCAGACCTTTATTTCATGCAGCTGTCAGGCTCATTACAGTACCATATCACATCCATCCTAAAAGAACTCCGATGCTTCCTCTCGAGGCAAAGACCAACCTCAAGATTGAATGCATAAACTTCAAAACACCTGTTAGAAATGGGGGTTTCTAGTTGGCAGAGGTAGAGGTAGGTACCTTTGTCCAAATAGGGACTCTTGCTTCTAGTCAGGGTAAGGGGATACACTTCTCAAATAATTCCTGCTCACCCCCTTGGTAGGTTGGCACGAGCAGGCAGGCTTATCTCAGAGGCAGTGTGTAAAGCATTTGCGAACACATACAGTAATACAGTAAAAACACTACAAATTGACATCACACCACTTTAGCAAAATAAGTAACATTTATCTAAACCAAACAAGCCTAAAACAACAAAAATCCACAATACAGTAATACAAATATGACTTTCAAAAGGTAGAAATAGCTCAGTTCAAAGCAAGTTGCAGATGCAACACTTTTCACACAAAGTAGTAACTTGGATGCGTCGGGCACACAAACAAAAAGGGTCGCAGGGAAGGTGATGCGACGGTTCCTTACACTCAGGGAAGGTGATGCGTTGGTTCCTTGCTCCGGGGTAGGTGATGCGTTGGTTCCTTACTGCTGCGCAGGGAAGGTGATGGGTCGGTTCCTTACCAGAGAGGAGGTGATGCGTCAGTTTCTTACTGCGTGGGGAGGTGATGAGTCGGTTTCTTACTGCGTCCCCCAATGATGCGACAGACTGAGCGCCTTGATGTGATGCATGGCGATCCGGGACGATGCCTGGATTCTTGCAGCTGCACAGCAGGGCTTGCGTAGGAATCGGTGTGGTGATCTCAGACTTCAGTGCATTCGATGCGGCGTGCAGCGATTTCTCGAGTTGGGGGCAGGTGCTGCATCGGTTTCTTTGGTGATGCATCGGAAACAGGTACGGATGCATCATGCTTTACCTTGTTGCATTGTTTTTCCAACTCCCACAGCCAGAACAACATCCATAACATAACATAACATGTGTGTTTGTAAAGCGCACATTCACCCAGAGGTCTCTTGACACTGAATAACAGATGTTCATTGTTACCCAACGGTATTCATTTTATCGACCTCAGATGGATGAAAGGCTGAGTGGACCTGCCGAAATTTGAACCTGTGACCATGAGGTCGAACACAGGTCCCTGCAATGGACGCATTAGTCCACTGAGACACCAGACCAGAGGCCCAGAACAATTACAGACACCTCTTGGCAGGTCAGAACTCCCAGCAATGAAGTTCAGGGGAGCTTGGGTGAAGTCTTTGTGTACCTGAGACTTCAGAACAGGAGGCAAGCTCTTCTTCAAGCCCATGGAAATCTTCCTCAAGCAGGGGACACAGCACACAGTAAAGTCATTTTCCCTCTCATTGGCAGAAAGTAGCCACTGCAGGGCAACCCCAGACCACAAACAGCACAGGGGCAGTATTCCTCCTCAGTTTCTCCAGCTCTCCTCCTTGGCAAAGGTTCCTCTTGATTTCCAAGAAGTGATCTTTGAAGTCTTTTCTATACCTGAGACTTCGAACAGGAGGCAAGCTCAACTTCAAGCCCTTGGAGAGAACTCTAACAGCAAGATGATAAAAGTACAGTCCAGTCCTTTCCCTGCTCAAGACAGAAGCAACCACTGCAGGCCAACCCCAACAGCACACAGCACAGGGGCAGTACTCCTCCTCCAGCTTTCCTGGTTCTTCTTCCTGGTAGGTTTCTTAGTTCAGCAGTTATCTAAAATACTGGGGTCTGGCCCCACCATTTCTATAGCAAATTCCTCTGTTCTCTTGTTGCAGAGAGGCTCTGTGCTCAGCCAAAACCAGTTCTGTCCTCTCTGGTGCAGCTGCTCGGCAGGAGGTGGAGACAGAATTGTCCAAGGCAGACAGGGCCTATTCAGGTGCAAAGGAAATCGCCACCCACCATTCTAATTGCAGACCACGTCTATTCAGATGCTAGTGAAAACTCCTCCCACTACTCTGAATGAAGCCCAGGTCTATTCAGCCCAGCCCTGGCTCATTCTGAATCTCTGGAATCACGGCACATCCCCACCCCTGTCACTCCAAATCCAGACCATCAATACAAATCCTAGCAGAGGCACACAGGATGGCTAAGCAAGAAAATGCCTACTTTCTAAAAGTGGTATTTTCAAACACAAAATGTAAAAATCACCTTTACTAAAAGATGCATCTTTAGATTCTGATTTCTTGCATACTAAACTTTATTTTCCTCTCTGGTCCCAATGGGAAGTTATATTTATAAGATGTTATTAATTAAATCCCAAGCTTTCCTATGGGCCAGATAGCATTTCAATAGTGAAAAACTAAATTGGCAGTATTTCACTATTGGGACCTGCCACACACCTCAGGGCATGTCCTACCTTTCACATACACTGCACCCTGTCCACAGGGGTACCTTGGGCCTACCTTAGGGGTGACTCAAATGTAAGAAAAGGGAAGGTTAGAGCCTGGCAAGTGACTGTACACAGACACTGCCGTAGCACGTCTGAGTTACCTTTGAAAGGCTGCTTGTGTGGGTGGCACAATTAGCACTGCAAGCCCATAGCAGCATTTGAATTACAGGCCCTGGGCACACACAGTGCACTGTACAAGGGACGGACTAGTAAATCAAAATAACCAATAATGGAAAAACCAATCCATAACAACAAATTACAGGGAGAACGTATGCACTTTAAAACTGATCAGCAGTGGTAAAGTGCCCAGAGTCATAAAACCAACAAAAAGCATAAAGTCTAGGGATAAACCAGCTGAAATAGCCAGGTCTAACACTACCTGAAAAATAATCTAATCTCTGTGGGGGTTAAAAAAACACAAGGGACATCTGGAAATTGAGCCTTTAAATTCCTAAACTTTCAAACAGTTATTCTTGTGCCTTGCCCTACGACTTTGGAACTCCATTTTGACCAGATTAAATGTATCCCAAGCTATTAACCTTTTATAAAGATCTAAAACCTCACTACTTGAAACTCCACATCACTAAGACTACCGTCGTCTCAATCAGTCGTATCTCGATATTTACTTTTACATCATCTTAATTTCCCAAAGTTGTTCTATGTAAATTACTAATATTTCTATATAAGCAAAGTGCTCTGCTACCTTGTGGCTGTGTCCACAATATATAATTCATAATTTATATAAATGAAATACATAAATGAGAAAGTGGGTCATTTATAAATCAAGCATACATAAATCAGCTGGGAGAACCTTGTTTTATTGAAGTAATTGCAAAATGGTATCACTTTAATAAAAATATTTGAAACTTGTGTTTTCAGGCACCAAAATGATCATGACCCCCTTCTTCACATAACCCTCATACACAACTTCTGCTTCTTGAAAATGATTGGGCAATGCTTGTCCTGATGATTGATAGGTTTAACCAAAACAATAAGTAACTTGTTATTTGTTGGTTTTACATGACGTCTTGCATGCGAAGCAGCAGCAATTAATATTCGTGACAAAATAGAAACATTTATGGTACCACTAGATAGAAGTGCTCTCCTACAGCAAAATTGTTTACCAAACCATAACCACACAGTAGAAGTGAAAATAACATCAATATATTAATACTTTTTGGAAGAATGTGAATCTTGATTTAATGAGAACAATAAATTATATGGGGGAAAAATGTAACAAAATCTCAATATTATGGACATACCTTGTGGTGAGAGACATTAAAAAGAGTGTTTTGTCTGCCCTCATGACTCAGCGCCATGCCACAATGGCACACTACGAGGTGCTCCGCAACTGCCTTAGTGCCTGTAACTGCAGCACCAGCACAACTGCCCAAGTCTGGGAGTCTCAAGAAAACCGACTCCGGCAGTAGCAAAACCAAATTTCTGTGGTGTGCTAATAAAATGGCTTTAGATAAAACAAGCAGCCATGGGTTGCGGATGGTGAAAGGGACAGTGGGAGGACGGTGATTGGGGTAAGGGAATAGAAGCAAGATAAGAACTAGATTTACAGGTCTGTTCCTTGATGATCGGTGAAGCACAAGACAAGCAGCCATGATGGCGTGGGAGGGAGCAAGCGACAGTGGGATGAGGGTAATTAAGGGACGGACTAGAAAAAATTTGGAGTGGGGAAGACTGAGAAAATGTTGCAATTCACACATCTAAAGCAGCACCAAATGTTCATATTTTTGAGAAAATACCTAACAAATGCTTTTTGGTCAGTTCCTCCTACTCTCCACTATTGTTTCTAGGTTGCAATGCATGAGGGCAATGTGTTCATTAAGGAGTTGCCCTAGGTCTGAAACTAGGGATCCCCTCTGAGATCTTAAAATCAGTATCGCAAAAACACCAGAAAGTCAGGTCTCAGACAGCACTTGTTTCCTAAAGCAGAGTTCACAGAAAACCTTTTTGTGTCATCTTAATCACAATTATGTTAATTTTCAGAATATACCTTTAACCCTGAGCTGCTGATTTTGAACTGTAAAGAACCAGGTCTGAATCCCGAAGTTGGGCAAATCAATTCATCCCTCTATGCCTTAAAAGAAAATAAATCTGACCTTGTGCAATGTACAGGGGTGGCTCCTCCCCTAATAACCACGTTATTGTCATTTTATTTTTCACTACGGGGCTGGTTTAGGGCGGGCTGGGACTGGGGTCTCAGGGGGAGGAGTGGGGGCACACTCTAAGTGGGCATGGCGGTGTGGCTGGCTGTCTTGGCCCGGCCAAACAGTCACTCACTTTTCATATTGCCCAACAGTCTGTAATATACAGCCTGAGCCTGGTTGGGAACATGCACAGGCTCCCTGTCCCCAACCAGTGATGAACCATGGTGCTCAGAGCAATCACAGATCTGCATTGCAGCATTGTGATTGGCTTAGGTGAGCCTCTGTGCCTCCGGGACCGAAGAGGAGCTGAATGTGGGTGTAGTGTAGAAAAGCAGTCACTCAGGAGGCAGATGTTGAACAACCGAGTAATTACTATCCCTCTCATTGCAATTAGGGTAGCCAGAGCACTCTCTGTCTAAGTCAGTAATGAAGGTAAGCTGAAGTAGTGGATGCCTAGAAGACGCTGGGAGAACTTGCATGCCCCTTGATAAACATGCCTGTGTCTGCACCTGCAATGGCCGATCATGCAAATTTACCATATGTGGTAACAATTGTTTTTTGTTATTGTGGCAAGTCTGTTTCTGCAACCAGGTGGTAACCTCAGTGCTGGTGCAAACCAGTGATTTAGAGCTGCCTTAACTACAAGTGTGCCACCAATCATAGATTAAAAGCACATGCTTTTAAAATTAGAGTTATAGACAATATCACTATTATTTTTTAACATCACACTTAATGCTAGTGTAACCCATTTTTGAGCCCAGAGAAATAGAGGTACTGGGGTATATGGAGAAGATGTAATTTGCCCACATTATGTGTAGTGAAGACGCCAGGATGAGTTACAATGTATGTCCACAATCTAATTCCTGAAACACGTCTCCTCCACATCTCCACATGTTGCTAACTTTTCACATGCTCTCACAACTCAATGTCGCACTATGATGGCAAATTGCAAGATGCTTTGTGGCTGCCTTGGTGTCTGCTGACTGCAACACCAGCATGAGTGCCCAAGTCAACAGTCCTGAGAAAACCAACTAGCAGTAGCAAAAGTACAGTATCTGTGGTTTGGAAATAAGATAGTTTTAGATGAAACAAGCAGCCACGGGGCATGGGAGGGAGGAAGCAACAGTGGGAGGAGGGTGATTGGAGGATGGCCGAGGAAACAAGATAAGAACTTGATTTACAGGCTTGTTCAAAGATGGTTGTAGAATCTCAGAGAAAGTAGCCAGAGGGGTGCGGGAGAGAGTAAGCAACAGAGAAAAAACATGAGTAGTGGGGAGAGAAATTTGATGACGGTCGAAGATCACAGGGCAAGCAGACACTGGAGGGAGAAAGTGACAGCGGAAGGAGGGTGATTGGGGAAGACACAAGAAACAAGAAAAGAATATCCAGTGCAGGGAGGGAGAAAAAACATGAGCGCTCCCTAGGAGGGCTCTTATTCAAAGAAAAATGAAGTTGCTAAAATGGTAATAAAATGGGAGCAGGGAATGGAAAGTATTATCTGGTCCATGCAGCGGAAGCTTATGGGCGGGCTGAAGCCCACAAAGTATATATGACATGTCTGTTCAAGAGAGCGCATACGCTGTCTAGAGCCAAGACCTAAAAAGCAATCCCCACTCAAATTAGACACAAAGTAGCTGAAGAGAGGCAACAGATGAAATCTATCAGTTTTTCTATAAGTGCCTTGTGCCAAACTGAGACAACCATGCTGAAGGGCCATCAACAACAAATGTAGTATTTGATGGCGAAGAGGCAGGCACAATAATTTCCAGTATGCATGTTCATGATCGACGATGAAAACAGCAAAATGAATAGGTTAATACCAGAGAGAAATTTCCCTGCTTGTGCTATTTATTATTTTACTGACTGTGACATTTCCTTCGACATCGAGCTGTCTATATATTTAACTGAGGTTCTGCTATTTTAGGAGAAAGATCCATTGCGCTAGTAAAGAATTAAAATGCAGAATACCTACTGTGCAATCTGGCCGAATTTTTACAGGGTCTCAAATGTCCTCCAGTACATTTTTCCAAAGTTGGTTGCAGATTATATCTTTGCATTTGAGGTTGACTTATCACATTGGCAATTAAATGTATGTACACTTTAAAACGTTTGCCCCCCCCCCCCCTCCTTGAATAGACTGCACCAAACTTGGCAAGAATCTACTGGCGTACATTTAAAACACTGCCAAATTGGTGTAGGTTGTAAAAATGGTTCAAAAGCTATAAGTGTATCCCAATTTTTTTCTCTAACCACCGTAATTGAATGTTCAATAGGTAATGTTTCTGTACACAAACCTCTAAACCCATTGAAAAAATGTTCACCAAATTGTGTCCTGCTTTCAGTGACCCACACAGTCTTACAGGCCCCAGAGGAGCAGATCAGCAGGAATTCGCTTCTGCACCCTGTTATAAATGTGAAAAGGGGGCAAAGGTGGGTGTCAGGTGGGCGACTGATGGTGCCACCTGACAACTCTTTCATGATCAGCAACATTGTGTGGGTCAAGAAACAGCACATCAGCTGGCTTCCTTTCCTGTACCTAATTGTGCAACAAGCTTTTTTATTGTTATTCATGCAGTGCTTACTCTGTGAAAGAAAGAATGCCAGTGCCCAGAGGCCTTTTGAGAAGCCAGTGTGATTAAATGTTGGTGTGCCACATACCAGGGACAGCATTTTTTAATCCTCGACAAGATACTCCCTGTATCTTTTCCTCATTCTTGCAGGCTCCCGCTTTCTGTTTGTACCAGGTTTGCCCCCTTTCTCTTTCTGCAACTTAACAAGCTGTGTGTTTTTTCCCTCTTTTGCACTCAGTAAATATCTGATATGGAAAAATAAGTGCCCGTCCCCAAACATAAGTGCTGGTGCCCCCTTCGCCAGCAACCACCGGCTTAAATTAAGCACTGTATCCATGCAACTTGGGCAAGATGAGGTGGTCAATGACTCATCAATTGTTGGCAGAGGCAGTGGGCGGCACATATTACCCGTGCCCTCGGGCAAGGCATGGGTATAAATTGAGAAAAAACCCTTCCATTCTGTTCATGGTAAGGGTGAAAGCGCTTTACCTCTGCACCCAGGGGGATGGGTTAAATTGAACTTTTCTATAATCTTCCCTGATTTTGGGGAACCTGAGAAGAAGATTTCTGTTTATCACCAGTGAGAACAAATGTCAGCTCTCAGCAATGTATTTTGGTGACTTCATTTCATTTCGTTTTACAACGGTGGTAAAACCAGGGCATTCTTCATCAACAGTGGGCTTCGTTTCAGGACCCCCATCAAGAGACAACAAAGGGACTGCCATCAGTTCTCCGTGCTCAACAGAATGCGGTCTTTTTTGACTGAACCAGACTTCAGAAGTGCTATTAAAGCTCTTGAGCATGTCACACCTCAATCAAGTCAATGTCCTGCTAC
Source organism: Triturus cristatus (assembly GCF_964204655.1). NCBI lineage: Eukaryota > Metazoa > Chordata > Amphibia > Caudata > Salamandridae > Triturus > Triturus cristatus. The sequence goes on along the minus strand of NC_140594.1, from coordinate 445,393,881 downwards.
CTGAAATTCCAAAATCCCAGCTGGCCACCCCTTCCAAAGGATGATTTCTATTCTGTGGCCAATACTGTTGCTCACCTGATCAAAAGATTGGACACATTTGACAGGATCGCCACTAGAACCGCTGAACTCTACTGAGTCCCTTGTTCCCAATGCATTAAAGTAAGGGACAAAGGACACTTTCACATGAGGAATGGATTTTGCCCCTGGGCATCTGAGTGCTGTCCTCTGTAATGGGCTATTTGGCAACTCTAAGGACTCTACCAAAACCTGCGGGGGGAGGATATGGTCATCTGTTCGACTGGACAAAGCCAGTCCAGCTTTTTTCAATGGACTTTATCATCTATCAGGCAGAGTTGTAAAGGCTAGACATCTATCTCTAAATGTATTCTCCTCGCCCGCTAATATAATCAAAGTTTGCATTTTGAGTGCAAAGTTTTTCCTGCCTCATCCCCCACAACGCGCCTGGAACTAATACGTTCTGCCTAGCTGCCCCTGTTCGTATTCAGATGTCAGAATGTTCTGATCTACGTTGTTGACTATTGTCTACAACAATTTCCCCAGGCGCGCCATATGGGACAAACCTCTTAGTTATTTGGTGGCTGTATACAGTGCATGATAAATAGCACTTCCACCACATCTGGCCTCCCGGCACAAACATCAGAAAACATGAAATACAGCTGCTCGTATTTTTCTTTCCGGTGACAATTTCTTGCAAATATGCAAAGAATCTGCGTCTTTTGTGGCGGGATTGTAACAGACACGAAGGAGAAAACAGTAGTGTCCTCAATGCGTGAACTGATTGCTCCCCCTCCCCCTTCTAAAATTAGGCTATGTTCGTTTATCAAGTGGAGTGACTGGTATTTTCTGTTCAAGTTTTGCCAGAAGGGGACAAGGTGGTGCATGTTTTTATCTCTGTTTGGCATGTTGTGAATTCATTAAAGCAGTCAGGAGCATTTCTGGCCTGGACGTTTTATTTAAGGAAATTGTGGTACCTAGGAAAATATTACAGCTGGTTGGAAGCATTTAGAGGTCATGCTGAGGTGATGGTTGATGGGGGAAGCAGACAAACATCAACGTGGAACAACGATAAAAGACCAAAAACAATCTACCTATATAAATGTTGGGTAATGGTGGGGTGTTAAAATAGTCTAGAACAGTAAGTGGTTCTTAACCCTTTGACTTCTGGGGACCCATATTAAATCAGAAACTAGAACCCACTGAGTCATCACTGGAAGCGGGGAACTCAGGCCGAGCTTTTTCCATGATTTGGACTGCAAAAAAATGCACAAAAAATACAGAAAGAATTATTCATCGACTAAATAAACAAATGATGAAATATTTTATTTCATTCACAAACAAAAAAAATAACATTTTCATTTGAAAGGGAAGTTTGGAGCTTTTCTAAAATCAACTGAAACCACTTATCATCCATCTTATATGTATTTGAATCATTTGCTCTGCTTTCACTGATTAATCTGAGTGTACTTACTTAATTTTTAGCCTCCAATTTTACATTTTCCTTCTTGATTTATATACACGTTATTAATATGTTCACATTGTAACATTTTCTAAGCAGTCGCAGATTCCCTGAGCAGGTTTCATGGACCCCCATGGGTCCTTGGACCACAGGTTTGGAACCACTGGTCTAGAAGCAGGAGGGTTCGGTAAGAGGTGGTATTGGGTTGTCGGATAGCTATGTGAAATTGTAATTGAAGTTATCAAATTTGGAAACTTGTGAGCAATGATAAAGTAATTACATTTCGGATTGTGCAATTTTCGTGGGAAACTGGCTCAAGCAGACAATGTCCCACTGAATGACTTTTTCTGTTCAACCCACTCCTCAACTGATAGCTCTTGTGCTTTTTTTTACATGAGGTTTACCCTCACATGAAAAGTTCAGGTGAGATATGTCAAAAACACATTTCGAGTCATTCATGTCATTTTGCATAGTTTTATGTTATTAAAAGAAAACACGAAAAAATACAATATTGTGCAATTAATGACATAGTCTTCACTCAGGTGGAATCGGGTTTTCCAAGCAGTCTAGCATGCACAGAAGAAAGGCCCTCAGGTTACTTCTGTATGAGTTCCAGTAAAGCGGTCACATTACACTGAAAGGGTAAACGGCGTTTACTTAGCATGCGTTACTTCGCATGCCATTACTACGCGGACGTTAGTACGCACGCGTTGTTACTTAGAAAACCTTTACTACGCAAGTCGGAACAGCGACTTGCGTTAGGGGGGGGAAGGTGTTGGATTTAAAATCCAACACCTTCCCTAGTGTCCGCATAGACTGGATTTGTAATAGTAAATTATACTATTCCAACCTCCAGCACCCCCTACTGCAATTCGTTGTTCCGAATTGCGTAGGAAAGGTATGCGAACTAAAAACGCGGTCGTACTAACGACCGCGTAGTAATGCAAACGCATGCGAAGTAACGTCATATATTCCACTAAAAGATCTAACTGAGGTAGGGCTCAAGGATGTTTAGGTACTGTAAGAAAAGTAGGGCTTGTGGAAGGATGATGTCAGGAGAGGGTGTAGCTGGAGTGGTTTTGGAAGACATAGAGTGGAATGGTAATAGGGATGGCCTTATATAGGTGTATGAGGAATTTATATAGAACCCTGTTTCTTAAAGATAATTATTCTTAATATAAACCAAATCCCCCATCAACCTTCCAATCTTAATTATCTTGTAAACATCTCTCACAAATATACAAAGACATGTATTGCTCAGAGGATTATATTAAATATTTCAATTCTTTATTTTACTTCCCAAATATACATTATTGTATGTGTCGCCTTTCTTCGATAAACAATTCTTATTTATCTGGATGATACATCCTAATTTTTTTTTATACACAAATGAATGGGTTTAGATATTCTGATTAGCGGCGGCCCCCGTATTAGGGCAGAGGAGCTTCGCCCCCCTACTGCCAGTGCAGCAAAAGTGAAAAATAAACTGGTAATAAAATGAATTGCCATTTTAGTTTTCTCTGCTCCCAGCCCGACTAGTGTTTGGGGGATGGGCTGCTGCTGACGGGCAGCAGGGGAGTGGTGCTCACACAATCAGTTTACATGTCTATTTGTCCGGCTGCCTTGCAATGGCCAGCCTGACATGCGCAGTGTAAACCTCTCCACCTAGCTGTCTTAGCTGGGTGGAGAGCAGGCACAGACCCCCTGTGCCTGCTGGAGCGTTGAGGCCGCCCCCTCCAAATATTACCCGCGCTGATCTCATGCTGCTCATCTGCAGCATGAAAGCAGCATCAGGATTCAGAGAGGGGTGCTGGCTGAGGCTCTAGGAGGATTTGCGCTGACTGCAATCAAGACAAAAAAGGTGAGTTTGTTTTTCAAATTATTTTTACCTTTTTTGCCCACTGACAGGAACTGTGAGAAACTTGCATTGCTTTCAGCCTTAATTCCAGAGCTCTCAGTCATGGCCCATTATAAAATCTGTTAACAAGCCTGCTGTACTGTGGTCTTGCTGTTAGCTGCATGTGATCCTGTTGATATCACACTGCTGGGAGCAATTACATCACAGGATTCCATGATGGTTTTCGGCGGTTGGAGTCTGTGATGCCTGATCTCTTCGCAGGTTGCTTATGCCAATAAACTTGATAATAGATACTTACCATTTCGGTGTGTCATGACTATCATTACATTCTTTAGCGATGAGGATGGGATCACAGTGGTCTGGCACCCGATGAAACAAGCTCGCAAAGCAACCTGTGTTACCTTCCAAGAGCGGCTGCAAAATGCGTAGGTCCGATCGAGGCCTCCCTGCTGATACATGTGGGAGTTCCTCTCCGCTTACTATTTCCTGAGTTTCCGGCGGAGCAGCGGCTGTCCACTGAGTGCTCATCCCAGTAGCGGTCCGTGGAGGGAGTTCCGTGGGGTGGTGAGGCGGGGCGGGGAAATGTAAACACCGGAATACGGACGAACGGAGGTAAGTACACATTTAAATAAATAAAACGAATTTCGTTGCGCGCCCTGCATCGCATTTTGCGATGCAGCGCGCACAAAGGAATTCATTTTATTTATTTAAATGTGTACTTACCTCCGTTCATCCATATTCCGGTGTTTACATTTCCCCTCCCCCACCCTGCCTCACCGCCCCACGGAACTCCATCCACGGACCGCTACTGGCTCATCCTGATTTATTCCTGCTGCTCTGAGTGGGAGATTTGGTCTGATTCTTTCTGTCTCCTAAGTCCCTGGTGGAGCGGTGTCCTGGGGAGCAGTGTCCTGCTGAGTGGCGCCCATTTCCTAGTAATTTTGGGCGGAGTGAGTCATCATTTTCCCTCTCCTACGGCATTTCTCTGAAACTCCTGCTTCCTCTCAGTTTCTGGCATAGTGGTGTCGACTATGCGGCGTCCTGTTCCTGCCTGCTAACGTGTGGTGGAGCCATTGCTATTGCCTGCGCAGTGGTTCAGGGGAGTGCAGATTTGACTTCATTATTATGACAAGGATTCTGCCTCGGTGAGTACTGATGTCATGTTTTTTTTGCGTGACACTCACTTTGACAGGGCTGAGACAAGGGAGCAGTAGCTGCATCATGCTGAGTTTATTAGTCTACCCTTCAATGTATATGGGGCAGATTTACTAGAAACTGACGCATCTCTATAGATGCGTCAGTTTCCCTGCACCTGCGTGAAAAACCCTTGCGCCATGATTGATGCACCGTATTTACAATATGGCGCACTATGGCGCAAGGATTGACAGATGCGTCTGAAATTAGGATGCATCTGTTGGGGGAAAATTCACGCATTGCTGTACCCGTGTCGCAAGCACGACGCAACTCCAGCAATGTGTGTTGCGGCCTATTCCCAATACACTGCATCACTCCTTGCGCCTGCTTCAGGCAGGCGAAAGGTTTTGACGCATTGGCATCCGTAAAGTCACGCAGTGAAATCTTGTAGATTTCACTGCGTCACTTTTACGAGGCTTTCCTGTGTGGGTAAGCCTACCCTGCACACAATATACCTGACACAGGTATTACGTCACGCAGGGCTTTACAATGTGATGCATCTCCCTAGATGCATCACGTTGTAAATTTGCCGCATTTTTTACGCCGCCGGTGTGTCACAAATGTGACGCAGCGGCAGCGCAAAAATGTTGCAAAGGGCTTGTAAATCTGCCCCATATATTTCGCATTCAGAACTTGTTTCTGCCCTTAGTGTTCCTCCAACACAGGGTACACTCCCTTGCAGGTGCCAGAGACAGTGATGAGCTTGCTTGCTGCTCCACCAGACTCTGTTGTTAACTAAGAAGCATTGTAAACAACGAACATCTTTTACCTGCTCAGCTCCCTGCTTTACTCTTGTTGCCTACTGTAGTGACTTCTAGCATTATTGTCTCACATTGTTTTATTTGCTCACAGTGCCACCTAGCACATTTTATTGGTAAGTGTTTTCCCCTATCAGTCAGTCACTGTTCCACCTTAATTTTTGTCGCAACTAGGGGAACCAGCCATTTAATGTGAAGATTTTTCTTTGTTTCTTTAGTTACCGGTACCTTTTCATGCATGTATTGTATTTGTGTTCGTGACAGTTTGTTCTTTGGTGGAAAGAGAGGGGATATGTTGTATTGTGGTCTTGCTGTAAGCCGCAAGGAATCCAATTGAAGCCACACTGCTGGGACCGATGACATCACGGGATTCCATGGTGGTTTTTGGCAGTTGGAGTATGTGGTACCTGACTTGTTCGCAGGTTGCTTATGTCAATAAACTTGATAATAGATACTTACTGTTAGACCTGGTTTTTGTTGGTGTTATGACTCTGGGCACTTTACCACTACTGATCAGTGCTGAAGTGCATATGCTCTCCCTGTAAATTGTTATGATAAATTGGTGATTCCATGATTGGCATATTTGATTTACTGGTAATTCCCTAGTACAGTGCACCTTGTGTGCCCAGGTATGTAAATCAAATGCTGCTAGTGTGCCTCTAGCACTGATTGTGGCACCCACATAAGCAGCCTGTAAATGTAACACAGACCTGCCACCGCAGTGTCTGTGTGCAGTTTGGTACTGCCATGTTGACCTGGCAATATAAAACCCACTTGCCAGGCCCTAACCTTCCCCTTTCTTACATGTGAGTCACTCCTAAAGTAGGCCCAGGATACCGCTGTGGACAGGGTGCAGTGTATGTGAAAGGTATGACATGCCCTAGTGTGTATGGCATGTCCTGATTGTGAAAAACGGCCAATTTCATTTTGTACTATTGAAAGACTATCTGTCCAATAGGATATAATGGGAGTTTATTTATAACATCTTATAAATATAACTTCCCATTGGGACAAGATAGAAAGATGGAGTTTAGTATGCCTGAACTCAGAAAAAAAAGGCATCTTTTAGTAAAGGTGATTTTTATATTGTGTGTTTGAAAATACCTCTTTTAGAAAGTGGGTAGTTTCTTGCTTAGCCCTCCTGTTTGCCTCTGCTGGTTTGTGGATTGAATGGCTTTTGAATGACAGGGGCTGGGGATGTGCATTCTCTCAGACAGTCACAAGGGTGGGGGTTGTTGTGTGTTCTGACTTTCCTGGATGAATCAGGGCTGGGCTGAATAGACCTGGGCTGCATTTAGAGTGGGGGGAGGAGATTCCATTAACACCTGAAAGGGCCTGTTCTGCCTTGGACAATGCTTTGTCCACATCCTGCTGGGCAGCTGCACCAGAAGACAGAACTAGTTTTGGCTGGGCAAAGAGCTTCTCTGCCACCAGAGAGAAAAGGAACTTGTGCTATAAAAAGTGGGGCCCGGACCCCTGAACTTTAGATTACTGCTGAACTGAGGAACCTGCCAGAAAGAAGAACCGGTAAAGCTGGAGGAGGAGTACTGCCTCTGTGCTGTGTGCTGTTGTCATTGGCCTGCAGTGGTTGCTTCTGTCTTGAGCAGGAAAAGAACTGGACTGTGCTTTCATCATCCTGATGTTAGAGTTTTCTCCAAGGGCATGAAGTAGAGCTTGCCTCCTTTTGGAAGTCTCAGGGATAGAATAGACTTCAATGATTACTTCCGGGATTCAAAAGGAACCTTTGCCAAGGAGAAGAGCTGGAGAAATTGTGGAGAAGTACCGCCCCTTTTCTGTGTGCTGTCTGGCATTGGCCTGCAATGTTTTTTTCTGCCAAGGAAAGGACAAGGTCTTTGCTGTATCCCCTGCTTGAGGAAGATCTCCAAGGGCGTGAAGTAGAGCTTGTCTCCTGTTTTTTAAGTCTCAGGGATACAAAGACTTCACCCCCAGCTCCCCTGAACTGCTCTGACTGGCCAAGAGGTGCATGTTGCTGGTCTGGGCCTCTGGAGGTTGTTCGTGCTGTTGGGAGCTGGAAAAGCAATGCAGCAAAGAGAAGCATTACGCAATTGCAGCTGTTTCCGACACATCTCTGAAGAAACCGACGCAGCGTCTGCTCGCAGCTCAAAAAATTGCTGCACACTGCATATAGTGCACCATTCTACGAAGTCTGAGATCACCACACCGATTTCGATGCAGGCATGGCTGTGCGGCTGTAAGAACCAAAGCATCGTGGGACAGCGGCTGGAGAAAACGACTCATCCCGATCCTCACGCAACACATCTGGGCAACACTCCTGAAAGTACGCTGGGGCCACAGTAAGAAAATGACGCATCACCTCCCCGCACAATAAGAAATTGATGCACCACCTACCCTTCAGTACGGAACCGATGCATCCCCGCCCCTGCATGGCAGTAAGGCACCGACGCATAACCTCCCCTGAAGTAAGGAACCAACGCATCACCTTCCCTGCATCAGTTTTTGTTTGTACGCGTGGCGCATCTAAGGTCCTTTGTGAGAAACGGGTTACATCTGCAATTTGCTTTCAGCAGAACTGTTTCTACCTTTTGAAAGTCATACTTGTATTACTGTATTGTGGATTTTTGTTGTTTTGGTCTTGTTTGGTTTAGATAAAGATTACTTATTTTTCTAAACAGGTGTTGTGTCCATTTGTAGTGTTTTCACTGTGCCTCTGTATGTTTACACACTGCCTCTGAACTAAGCCTGCCTGCTCGTGCAAGCTAATATGGGGGTAAGCAGGGGTTAATTTATAAGTGAATCCCTCTTACCCTGACAAGGAAGAAGGGTCCCTACTTGGACAAAAGTGCAAACCATTGCCAACTGAAGACCCCCATTTCGAATACTTACCATTTCGGTGTGTCACGGCTATCATTACGAAGCCATGATTGAGAGCTTTGGAATGTGAGTCTAAAGGCATTGTGATTTATCACAGTGCCTGCCACTGGGTTTGGCACTGGCTCAGCATCCCTCAACTTTTGAGGGTCACCAAACACCACTGATTCTGGTATTATTCTCCCTGTTACTGTTAAGGATGAGCCATCTAGAATTGACAGTTTGGTGTACTTTTTCATTGAGCACTGAATGTCTGGTGAAGCATATTAATTTACGGTCACTCAGGGTTTTTTCATTTCACGAAAGATGATCTCTATCATAGAATCTAGATCTGTTGTAGGCATCCTAAATCAGTCCCTTGGGCTAGCCACATTTACTGAATTTGTCCCTCATAATTGTGAGATGCTGGCCTGGTATATGATGTCCACTAATGTAAGTGGGCACCTTCCACCAGTCTAGACAACCCTTATGGTGATCTAAGAGGTCTTAGACAACCTTAGAAAGCTCTCTAAGTGGTAGCTGTGGAGAGCAGCCTCCAGGCTTAGTCCAGAACGAGTGTAAAGCAGCTGTTGTACCAGAATGCAATCTTATACTGTAGATTAAGTGAAAAAGAACCACACCAAGTATTTTTAAAACGATGTATTTATTATATAATTCTCTCTAGTATGTTCCAATATCTCCAACACAGAGATAAACACAATACACAATACTTTAGCAAGGAAACACAGTAAATAGCATGAAATACACAGTGGCCCCAAGGGGGGACCAAACAATATACTAAGAAAGTGGTATAAGAACCATGACTCAAGTCAAGACAGTGTTGAGAGGACGTAGAAGTGCTGGGACTCCAAGGAACCACCCAAGATGAGCAGATAGGGAACCCATGGAAAGCGTATGCAGTGTGGAAACACGACCGCATGCTGCGTACAACTCTATGTGCATGTCACAGTTGGATTTTTAAAGATTAAAGACCTTTCCCAGTGGACCCTGAAGAATCCCAGTGGAAGAAAGAAGGTTGGAGATCCACCCCTCCTGTGTATACTCTAGTACCCATGTTACCTACACCAGGGAAGTCAGTGCATACGTGTGAAGTGGTGTTGGGAACCCCAGTCAAACCCAATGGAGGACTTCAGGAAAGTGCTGCTGCTGGAAGAGAAGAAAGTGTCAGTGAGGATCCAAACATGGATTCTTGAAGAGGAGTACCTGAAAGCAGATGGGACAGAGTCTATGCCACTCAGGAGTGACCAGGAGACTTAGAAGATGAATGCTCTCCGATGTCTGGTGCATCAGTGAAGGTGACAATGATCTTGACTCAGCACCAGCGGGACAATGCAATGCTGAGGAAGACCAGGACCCAGATGCAAGCTGTCCCATGAAGGATGTTGAGTGCTGAGGGGTCCGTGTCTGGTGGGAGCACCAACAAGCCTTGGTAAATGCAAACCACTCAGGAACCAAAGATTGAGCAACGTCGGGACCAGCAAGGTCCTGGAGACTCAACAAAGGCTGGGGAGTCAGGGCAGGCTCCGAGCAATCAGGGGAGCCCAAAAGAAACAAGTGTGACCCTCAAGCAGACCCACAGGCTAGAGGCACTGGAGTCGCAAGAGGACCTCAAAGAGGTCACCAAAAGAAGCAGGCCACGATGTACACAATGTGGTGTGGCTGAAGATTCTGGTAACAGGAAGGGGCTTGAGGTTGAGGGTACTTGGAGCCCAAAGATCTTCTTGCAAAGAAGCCAACAAGTCTTTGCAACTACAAGTTGGACGCGGTACACAGGGGTTCAGTATTGCAACCCCCAAAAGGGATACTGGCCTCAAACTTGGTGAGAGGGTAGAGCAGGCCTCAGGATCTGTGGAAAACCACCACCTGTGTTGCAGAGCCTACGGAGTCTGGAGGAACTAGACTATGCATGGGGACACCAAGAGTGCCCCTCATGCAGACTTCCTGGTGCTGGCAAGCGCACCCACCCAGTCCCAATACACTAAAACCTTTCAGGGAGATGGTCACACCTCCTTGTTACAAGGATGACTATTGTTCGACCTTCCTCCGCTCGAGCTCGGCTCAGCACCAGGAGGACAGAAATGTGTCTCTGGTCTGCAGCACGAATTTTGTGCTGTCTGCGTCAGGAAGACTGGTACAGGGAATACTGAGAGCCTAATGGAGGGCTCTTCCAGTGCCTGGAATCATACATTGCACACGGTTTATGGTGTGGGGGTATGATTTCAACATGTTTGATACCAATCCAGATAGCATTTGTGTGAGAAGTTGGCCTGATATATGCTGTCCACTAGATATAGTGGGCACCTTGTATCAGTCCAAACAACCCCTTATTGGTTATAGGTTAAAGACAACTTTTATTGACAGCTATCCTAGTGGTAGCTATGGAGAGCAGCCTTCAGGCTAAGTCTTGAAGTAATGTAAAGCAGCTTGTTTTACCAGTCTATAATCTATTGAGTCACTAAATGAAAGATATCCACATCAGGTATATATATAAAATATATGTATTTATTACTAAGCACACCTTCCTAGTCTCTTTATGAGACTAGAGGTCAAAACACATAAGTTACACTTCAATACTCATAGTAAAATAGCAAAAAATACCCGTCGGGCCCTAGGGGCGAGCCAAACCATATGGTAAAATAGTGGTATAAGAACCACAACTTAACTAGACACAAGGCCTAGAGCCTGTAGAATCGCTGGGACCCCAAGGAACAACCCAAGGTAGTGACGCAGGAGACCCCTGGGGGCCGTGTGCAGTGTGTGAACACAGCTGCAAGCTCCCGTTAGCTTCTATGGGGAAAGTCATGGTTAGATTTTTAAAGATTAGGGACACTTAGAAATGAGTGAGGACCAAACCCTTTTGGGCTTAGGAAGTTCTAGGGCTAGCACCCACGGGAGCACCGGAGTACTCGTGTTACCTCACCCAGGGAAGCCGGGTGCATAAGTGTCTTTTGGTGTCGGGACGCGTCGTCGATTTCAATGGGAGCTGGCGAAGAAGTGCTGCTGCCGTGAAGATGCAAAGTGTCCGAAGGGATTCAAGCCTGGATCGAAGATGAGAAGAACCTGAAAGCAGAGGTGACAGAGTCTGGGTCACTAGCCAGTGACCAGGAAGGCGATGGACAGATGCCCACCGATGTCGGGTGATTTCAGGTGAAAGAGGTGAAGCTTGACTATTCAGCCACGAGGACCACGAGGCGTCAAGGACAACCAGGAGCTGGATTCGAGCTGTCCCACAAAGGATGTCGAGTGTTTGTTTATGTTTATGTTTTTGAGATTTTTATTGCGCATGAATACCCTGGGGTGTCTCGGCGCATGCAGAACTTCCTAATAACAGAAGGCATCTGAAGGGATCACTGGTTGAATAACCAAGTCTTCAAGAGCTTGCGGAACATGATGAGTGTGGGGGAAGTTTTTATAGCCAATGGGAGGGAGTTCCACAGCCTGGGGGTTGCTACCAAAAAGCGTCTGTCTCCCCATGTAGAGGTTCTGGTGCGTGGCACCGGGAGCAAGTGCGTAGAGGCTGATCGTAAAGCTCTTTTGGGAACATAGATTCGGAAAGCGTCCTGAGTCATGAATGGCTTTATAGGCAATGCATAGAGCCTTGAACTTTATCCGACTCTTTACTCTCAGCCAGTGCAGATGGTATATGGCTGCGGATGTAGGGTGATGAAATGGAACGTCAAGCAGTAATCTGGCTGCCGCCTTCTGTACTGATTGCAGCTTGGCTAGAACCTGCTCCTGAGCATTGAGGAAAAGGCCATTGCCGTAGTCCATTTTTGAAAAAACAAGGGTGGTAATTAAGGTTTTTCCTGCACTTGAGGGGAGGTATGGCAGCAACTTCTTGATTTTCCTCAACATATAGAAGGAGGATGCCGCCACAGCGTTGACATGATGCTTAAAAGACAGTTTGTTATCGAACATGATGCCGAGATTCCTGACCTTGGTTACTGGAGTGGGGGGGGGGGGGACCCATATCGCTGGTCCACCAGGTCGCAGACCACTCAGGAGAAAGCCTGCCAAAGGTCAGCACCTCGGTCTTATCCGAGTTCAATTTTAAACTGTTATCCGCCATCCAAGAGCTAATGGCCATCATCCCTTCCTGGAATCTAGTGGCGACTGCGGGACCATCTTTTTGAACAGACAGCACCAGTTGGGTGTCGTCAGCGTAGGTGGTTAGTCGCAGCCCATGGGCTTTTATAACCCTCGCCAGGTCCGCCACATATATATTGAATATTGTGGGGCTTAGCGAGGATCCCTGAGGGACCCCGCAAGGGAGAGTGAAAGTGGATGAGTAGAAATTACCCAGTTTCACCGCTTGAGTTCAGTTGGCCAGAAACGAGGCAATGAGATCTTTTGCGCGATGAGTTACCCCCATGGATGCGACACGGTCGACCAAGATGGAGTGGTCGACCGTGTCGAAGGCGGCGGACAGATCAAGGAGCACAAGGACCGCCGCCCCCCCCTGATCCATGATGGTCCTGATCTCATCAGAAGCCTTTATCAAGGCCGTTTCTGTGCCGTGATATTTCCTGAACCCGAACTGAGTATCATCTAGAAAATTGTGATGGTCAATGAACTCGGATAGTTGCAGGTTCATAACTGACTCAAATATTTTGGCCGGGAAAGGTAGGCAAGCAATAGGCCTATAGCTGGCTGAGTCAGTAGGATCTAGAGACGGTTTTTTCAATAGCGGTTTAATAACTGCCTTTTTCCAGACTTCCGGATAGATGCCTGATTGGAAAATGGAATTACAAAGGTCCGTTAAGGGAGGTGCTATGACCTCAGTGAGAGTGTTCAGTATCGCGGGGGGCATGGGTCAAAAGGGGAGCCGGACTTGATAGAAGTAACCAACCTACTAATGTGTTCAGTTGAGACCGGAAGAAAGTTGGTGAACTTGGGCGTGTGAGAAAGGGGATCAGGGGCAGCGAAACGTGTAGGGAGGGAAAATGACGAGTAGATCCTGGAGACCTTAGTAAAAAAGAAACTGGCCAGCGCATTGCATAGAACTTGAGAGGGTTCTGTCGGAGGGCCTGTAGGGGGGTTGGACAGGGTGTCAACTACCTGAAACAGCTTTCTGGCTGAGTTTTGAGCTGATTCAATTTGGGCCAGAAAGAAGATACTTTTGCATTTTACAATGGTTTTTTTTATAGCGCTAGGGCATCTTTATAAGTCTGCCTATCGACAGGATTATAGTGCTTTCGCCACCGCCTTTCCAGGTTCCTACAGTGTTGGCGCTGTAGGCGGAGATTGTCCGTGAACCATGGAGCAGATGGTGATGCCCTGTTCGAAATAAAAGATTTAGCCGGGACCACATGGTTCACTGCATAAGAAATCCATTCCTGGTATCTGCTGGACGTTACGCTGGGATTAGGGGAAACCTCGTACCGGGAGTCTACTAGAGTCTGGGATAAAAGTGAGTGATCCAGGTTTTTCCAGGCTCTAGAGCTGATGGGAATGCAGGGCATGGGTTTGGAGAGGTTGCGGTTGTTAGACTGGATGGTGAAGATTACAGCGGAATGGTCCGACCATACCACAGGACTAACTGAACAGAGGGAAAGCTTGGGGTTGTTGATGAACAACCCGTCCAGCGTGTGTCCAGCTTGATGTGTGGAGACGTCCACCAATTGCGATAAGCCGGCCACGTGTAGGTCAGCTATTAGTTGGGAAGTATCTTTATCCCCTAGGTCCTCTAAATGGAAATTGAAATCTCCTAGGATGGTGAAATCCGGATGGCTTATAGAGAGTTCTACAAATTCTTCCAGGGCCAGAAAGAAGCGCGAGTGTGGGCCAGGGGGACGATATAACAAATCCCTTTAAAGGCCTGATTGTGGTTGAGTAAAATAGAGAAAACAAACGCTTCACAATCTGGTCGACCTAGAGGGTCAGTTTTAACTCTTAGGTCAGCTTTATGAATTATGGCTAAGCCACCTCCTCTCCCCGTAGTTCTGTCCTGTCTCACCACACAGAAGCCCTCCGTGGTGGCTGAACAGAAATCCGGGCCCGAGGAAGCATCTCCCCAAGATTCAGTGATAAACAGGATATCATGCTCCTGAGTTGTAATGAATTCCCTTATTTCCCAACAATGACTCGGGAGAGAGCGGGCATTAATGAGTGCTACTTGGATGTGGCGAAAGGGTCCTGGGCCAGGGGTGTGCTTTACAGGGGAGGGACGGGGGAGAGAAAATTTGCAGCCTGGACATGTGGCGGGTACGGATATTAGACAGGTAGCGGGGGCAGACATAAGCACCGATCACTAGGGACCCCTGAGTTAAGATCCATCAGCTGGGAATGGGAGTAACGTATCCTGGTGCTCTGGTAGGCCAAGTCTGCGTGGCCAGGGGGAGTGGCCCTGGGCCCGGAGCCGGCGCGGACGGGCGCAGACGAGCTCGCCTTTGGCGAGCCTTCGGCGTGCCCGTGGCGCGCCCACTGCGCTCTTCCGCTGCGCGTCAGCTGGGGCATCCTGTTTTATGCCGGTAGGGTCGAGCAGCTGGACTGCTAACCTCTGCGGCAAACCGGAAGTGAGGAAAACACACTTCCTGTTAGGCGCTAAATCCCTCCACACTAGCCAAACAATTGGTGGTGGAACGGGGAAACACACCAATGCACAAAGTAAATTCTCAAATCAATTACAGTGTGACATAAGCAGAAAAACGTGACAATTTAAAAAGTGAGCAAACACTTCTAAGTGAGTGTCAGTCAACAATTTTTAAAATTCAAATTAAATTGCAGCAGCGTAAAGGTAAATTGCGTATGTGAGCAGGAACCATATTGTAGTATCCTGGTCTGGTATGGTTTCAGATGTGCCAGTGGAATGTTGATAGTATGATGATAGATGGAATGTTGGGAGTGAGAATGGACAGTTGGAGATGGGCTGAGCACCTGGATGGTTGCTCCTGGTGGGGCTACATTGGGGTTATTCACCTGTTATCTACTGGATTACTTCTGCTGTATTTATCATCTTGTAACCAACCTCAATAAATCTTCATGAAACTACTTCTTGGATCCTGGCATGATTACTACAATTTTATGGTGACGATTTGAACTAAAGAACCTGCTTCTGCTACCTCAGTAACATTCAACTTCAAGTTTACTTCAAGTCTGGAGTACCTACTATCAAGCTAAAGCAACTCAAGTAACTACTGCTGCGATTTCTCAACCAACTGGCACATCATAGCCCCACCAGTGACCACTACAACGGTCGCCCTCAACTCTACAGTGCCAGTTCCAGTTTCTGCACAGCTTAAGCCTTTGCCTGCTGGTCACACTGCATCTGAAGAAGGCTGTTCCTGTCTCAACTGCAGCTCAAGTCCCTGTTTGCTGTCAATAGAGGGTATACCCAACGCCTTTGTCAAGGGCTGTGCCCAAGAGAAAGGGTAAGCCTGTGCTGTGCCCTCAGGAGAGGGTAAGTCTTGTCTGTGCTGTGCCCTCAAGAGAGAGTAAGCCTATGCTGTGCCCTCAGGTGAGGGTAAGCCCAACACCTATGCTGTGCCCTCAGGCGAGGGTACGCCTGACTTTCTTCAACTTTTTGTTTGATGCTGGTGTTTTCAAGAGACCACAAAAACAATGTATGCGCAACAAGGATAAGGCGCTGTACTTTGAATACTTCTAGATGGCCCTGCGTCATGTGTGTGGTTTGGTAACAGTTTTCAACATTAAAAAATGACTCAAGATTTACAGCATCTTGATACACAAAGAACGGGAGTTTGCCGTGCCAGCTTCTTTAAAAGGCAGGTGACAGGCTGTCATCGTTTGTTGCAAGCTTCCCCTCACTACTGCTTTCTCTCACGTGGTTTTATTCAAAGGGGTTGAAAGTAAAAGAGAAAGGAGGCTTCCACGATATTGTGTGGGTCTAATCTTATTCTGCCACTAGTTCAACACACCATGATGTCGCTGCGCAGAGTGTTCAACTGTATGCCTGTCAACTTCGTCGCATCTAATCTCAACAATAACGCTTCCCTGACAAAATTACTCCGAGGTGAGACATTTGTGGCATGTATCTTTGAGGTGACTTTGTTTGTCAATATTTCGTGGGGGGGCATTGTTGAACAGTTTTTGCTGGCTTTTTCAGAGACATGGACGGTTTAACTGTCTCGCTGAATTTTGAAATGCAAGCGCAAGCATTTCTTTAGCGTGCGCACTGACCTTCCCGATGCTGCCTCTCACGGAGCCCTTATGACGTCTTTGCTTCCTGGAGTGATGTTGGGGAGCACCTGCATGCCTAGAGCCACACGGTACTGCGTCAGAAAACGTGCCGCCATTTTGGAGTCTACAGTAACTTCCAATGATTTCCTATTTCATTGGGTCATTTTTGACAACCACGTTTGCCAACCACGTTTTAATAAAGTTTATTGAAGCTCTAATACTGTCAGTGGAGCGTCATCGTGGGAGTCAGTTTGCTGTTGCTATGGACTCATTGGTACATTTTCTTTGCCTTGGTCATTTTAGTGACGCTTTGCAGTTTATTCTATCTCGCATGTTTCTATAAGTACTCGTCTGGATGAATTAATTTGTTTTTCAAGGTTCCTCATGTGCTTAAAATATAAGCAGTGACTCATTTTTGTTTTTGAAGGTGGCTTTCCTTACTCGTGTGCAGCATTGTATTACTAAACATTGTTAAACCTTCTTTTCATGAAACTACTTCTTGGATCCTGGCATGATTACTACACATATCAGTCAGAGCTCCGCTCAGCGCGGTATGTAATTATAAAGAATCCGAGTGCTGCAGCATCGGTGCCCGGATTGGACACAACAAGCCTTGGCAACAGCAACCCACGCAGAAACGAGAAAGATGCTTCGGTGCAGACCAGCAAGGTCTGTGGGACTCACCACTTGGTTGGGAGTCAGGGCACGTCTGGAGCAACCAGGAAAGCCCAAGAAAATGCAAAGTTACCCCCTCAGGGACCCACCAGTCAACAGACCAGGGATTGCGAAGGGACCTCAAGACGAAACACAAAATGGTGGCCCACGGGTCACTCGGAATGACCAGGCTGACAATCTTTGGTGGATTCAGTGCTCGAGGTGGGGGCTACGAGTCAGCCCAAGCATGACTTCAGGAGACGTCGAGAAGTCAATGCACTTGCAAAAGTGCATGGTGACCAGGGGTTCCGGTTCCACACTACTCACGAGGGCTGCGGGTCTCAGCTTTGCTGGGGACTCTGGCTGGCCTCTGAGAAATCCTCTTCTTGGGCTGCAAATACTTTGGAGTCCAGCGGGAGCTACGATGATGCAGACCGGCAAATTGCTTTGTTGGTGCCTGCCAAGCAGGGGAGCCACTCCTTGACCCGAAGGGAGATTTCTTCAGTCCTCTAATCTTGAGCAGAGCGTCAAAGGTCCAGGATTCAGCTCCAGAGTTTTGTCCAGGGTAATCTAAAGTACTAAGGACTGGGGTCCCATACTTATACTGAGGTACGGGGTTGGACATACTCTGGGGACCCACCTATGTGCCCCCAGTGCAGGACTTCAAAGCACTCAGAGAGTGCTCCCACCCAGCCCCAATACACATAAGCCTGTCTGGGAGGTGGTTACACCTCCCTGTGACAGGAAACCCATTGTCCAGGCCTCCCCTGCCGGAGTTTCTCTCAGCAGCAGGAGGCCAGACCCGTGTCTGTGGCTGCAGCATCCATTTTGTGATGCCAGGGCTCTATTAAGTTTCTACCGGGTATACCAGTGCTGTCATGTCTCTCCCTCTAGAAGGGTGGGATCATACTCCAACACCAGTTACTGGTGTGGGGGTATGATTCCAAGGTGTTTGACACCAAACACGACATGTTTCCGTACAGCCATTCCAAGGGTTAGCATTTACCGTTTGGTTTTAATGCACTATATGGTCAGGCTGCACTACAAACAGCATCAGAGAAGGGTGCCCGAACGCTGCAGAGGGGCTCTGCTAATGCAGGGGCACCCTCTCACATAAGAACCAAGCACTCTGCCTTCAGGATTGATAAGGCCTGCCATAGGAGTGACTTATAGGTTTATATATGTGTGTATATATATATATATATCTATAGTGATATAGGTAACCTATATCACAGTAAGGGGTGCATGCACCACCTTACCCGGGCTGTAGTAGCAGACCTGTGGTGTCATTTTGGGTGGCTTTTCAGGGGTGGCATAATACATGCTTCAGCCCCTGGTAGGCCTCTGGGGTACCTATGCCCTGGGTACATAGTACATAGTATAACATATACTAGGGACTTATAAGGGCACCTCAGATCCAATCTGAACTGTACCTAAAGTACATGGAATCATTTTAGAGAGGAAACAGCTAGGTTGGGTGAAACACCAGCAAAAAGTGGGGGTAAACATGTCAAGCAGATCCTACTCTCCTACACAACCCCCACACCAAAAGCAGGGACATTAAACTAACCTTGACCAGTTGAGTCTTCATGTTCTAAGTGGAAATATCTGGAGAGTCCATCTGCATTGGCATGGTTACTCCCAGGTCTATGTTCCACTGTATAGTCCATCCCCTGTAGGGAAATGGACCACCTGAGCAATTTGGGATTTTCACCCTTCATCTGTTTTAGCCATAAGAGGGGCTTATGGTCTGTCTGAACAATGAAGTGAGTACCAAATAAGTATGGCCTCAACTTCTTCAGAGCCCAAACCACAGCAAAGGCCTCCCTCTCAATGGCTGACCAACGTTTTTCTCTGGGGTCAACCTTCTGCTTATGAAAGCTACTGGTTGATTCTGACCTTCATCATTCAACTGTGACAGTACAGCCCCTACCCCCAACTCAGATGCATCTGTTTGGACAATGAACTTTTTGGAGTAGTCAGGACTTTGCAGAATGGGAGCAGTGCACATGGCCTGCTTCAGGTCATCAAATGCCTTTTGACAGCTAGCAGTCCACTGAACCTTTTTGGACATTTTCTTAGAGGTTTAGTCATTCAGGGGTGTCACTATTGATCCATACCCCTTGACAAATCTCCTATAGTACCCAGTCAGGCCTAAGAAGGCTCTCACCTGAGTCTGGGTGGTTGGAGCAACCCAGTCCATTATGGTCTGGATTTTGCTCTGCAATGGTTGAACCTGGCCTCCACCTTCAAGGTGGCCCAGGTACACAACCTGACTCTGCCCTATCTGGCACTTAGTAGCCTTGATAGTTAGGCCTGCTTTTTGCAGGGCCTCCAAAACATTCCTCAGGTGGACCAGGTGATCCTCCCAGGTGGAGCTAAAGACAACAATATCATCTAGATATGCTGCACTATAGTCTTCCAAGCCTGTAAGGACTTGATTCACCAACCTTTGGAAAGTGGCAGGTGCATTCTTCAAACCAAAGGGCATTACCACAAATTGATAGTGCCCTCTAGGGGCAAACAATGTTGTCTTTGGCTTTGCATCATCAGCTAGTCTGATCTGCCAGTAGCCAGCTGTCAGGTCAAATGTGCTTAGAAACTTGGCTGAGGCCAAAGTATCTATTAGCTCATCTGCCCTGGGGATGGAATGGGCATCAGTCTTAGAGACTGCATTGAGACCCCTGTAGTCTACACAAAACCTAATTTCTCTCTTGCCATCTGTGGTGTGAGGTTTAGGTAGCAGGACTACTGGACTAGCCCAAGGGCTTACTGAGGGTTCACTAACTCCCAAATCCAACATCTTTTGGACTTCTGTCCTTATACAGTCCCTGACATGGTCAGGTTGCCTGTAGATCTTATTCTTCACAGGCAGACTGTCCCCAGTGTCCACTTCATGAGTGCACCAAGTGGTCTGACTTGGAGTCAGAGAAAACATATGTCTGAACTGGCTGAGAAGTTTTCTGCAGTCAGTTTGCCGCTGGGCAGTGAGGCTGCCTGCTAAGGCTACACCATCAACTGACCCATCATCAGGGTTCTGAGAAAGCAGGTCAGGGCGTGGGTAACTCTCTTCCTCCTGTCCTTCATCAGTAGCCATGAGCAAGCCCATGTCTGCCCTGTCAACATATGGTTTTAGTCTGTTGACATGAAGTACCCTGTGGGGTCTCCTAGGGATTCCAAGGTCTACCAAATAGGTGACCTCCCCTTTCTGCTCAACAATTGTATGGGGGCCACTCCATTTGTCCTGGAGGGCTGCTGGGGCCACAGGCTCCAACACCCACACTTTCTGTCCTGGCTGGTAGACAGTCAGTACAGCCTTTTGGTCATGCCAGGTTTTCTGTAATTCCTGGCTAGCAATCAAGGTTTTTGGTTGCCTTTTTCATATACTCAGCCATCCTGGTGCAGAGACCAAGTACATAGTCCATTATGTCCTGTTTGGGGGGCTTGAGAGGTAACTCCCATCCTTCCTTAACCAGACACAATGGACCCCTGACAGGGTGACCAAACAAAAGTTCAAAACGGCTGTAGCCAACCCCCTTTTGAGGTGCCTCCCTGTATGCATTTCATTTCATAAGGCTTTATTCGGAGCTTAAACACAAAGTCCATAAAAGCATATACAATCACACAACAAATACATCGATCATAAAACCATATTAATAAAAACTACAATACAGATTACATGATTTAAAAACAGTTAAAATAATTAAAATAGCATACTAGACCTTACTTTGATAGCTTGTAGGAGAAAAGTAGCAGTGAAAAAGCAAACATCAGGGTAGGAATTAAAAAGCAACTTCATAGCATCTTGTACATTCCTAACTCCATATTTCAAAAGGATAGGTTTTAAATAAGTTAAGCGAAAATTACCATATAAATTACACAGCAGTAGAAAGTGCATAGTGCTTTGTGCTGAAACATTATCACATGGACATGGGCCATTCGGGTGTTTTTTAATACAAGGGAAGGCCACCAAATGGTGCACTATCCCGAACCTTAATCTCGTGAGGACAAACTGGTGGGAAGCTCGGGTGACTAAACTCAAATACGGTTGAAAACCCACAGTTTCACAAAATCTTCCGTAGAGCATACATGTAGTAAGATTGCCACTGATCCTCTCCTGCCTCTCTGATTTATGGTTCATAAAAACTGACTTCATCTCAGCTTTGGACAGACTGGAGGTAGCGTAGCAATCTTCTTTAAGATTGAAACCATAAATCTCCAAGAAGCAGTTGATGACAAATTTAATCCAGGGAATCTTTAAGTGGTCATCAGTGGAGAGACAGTCTCCAATGATAGCTCTATTTAGGGAAGTCTCCTCCTTTGACTAGACAGCATGCCACAACATTAGTGGTCTTATAGCTACCAGGTCAGAGAGATGTTGAATACCAAACTCCCTGTGCACCAAATCGTTAGAGGCTGATTTAGGCAAACACAGGAGTCTCTTAAGGAAGAGATTTTCCTCCACTTGCAAGCTCCCTGCCGTGGCATGTCCCCAAACCCCAGCACCATAAAGAGCCACAGAAAGACATCTCATTTGGTAAATTTTTAACATGTCTTTAATCCGTTTGTCCCCGATTTTAGTAGCAAACTTAAACACCCCGTGGGCACTTTTCGCCATCTTGGCCCGGACATGATTAATCTCACTGGACCAACTACCTGACTTAGAAAAAGTAATGCCAAGGTAGTTAAAGGACTCCACCGTTTGCACCTTATGCCCTTCAATAAAATAGGCATGGGTTTTTTACGTCCCACACCACATTCCATGATGAAAGTTTTGGATTTATTGATCAACAACTTCCTATCCTTGATGAACAGCGAGAACCTGTCCATCAGGCGTTACAGGCCAATGGGGGTCCTGAACAGGATTACGGCATCGTCCGCATAGAGTAGTACAGGGACGTAAAGGTCATTAATTTTAGGTGCATCAGCCGGAACCGTCTTTAAAACTAGATCCACTTCGTTAATAAAAAGAGTAAAAAGTAGAGGGGCAAGCACACACCCTTGTCTAATACCACGCCTAATCTTAAACTTAGGGGTGCACTCCCCACCCGGGTCATAACGGACACTGGTGCTTAAATTGGCATAGAGTCGTGCCCAAAAATAAACGATGCCCTCGGGTGCCCCCATTTCTAATAGTTTGGCCCATAAAATATTGTGGTCCACCATATCGAAGGCACTAGTCAAGTCAGCAAAGCAAAGATAGAGGGATCCTTTTTTGGCCTTCGTATATTTCCTGATTAATAATTCGAGGTTGAGACATTGTTCTATGGTCCCTCTACCCTTCCTAAAGCCATATTGGCAATTAGCCAGAATGTTGTTAGATTCAGCCCATTCTTCCAACCTAACCATAAGCACCCTGCTCATAATTTTCACTGAGGAGTCCAGGAGGGAGATAGGGCGATAATTCTTCACATCCCCCCTGTCTCCCTTCTTGTAAATAGGTATAATTATGGATTCCTCCCAGGTGGGTGGGACACCATTACATACAGCAGCATTAAAATCCTTTGTTAGCAACAGGCCCCAAATCTCTGGTGCTGTTTTATATACATAGATGGGTACCCCGTCGGGCCCCTGGGCCTTCCCACCCCTGCTAGAGGCAATACTACCCCGCACTTCGGCGATGGTGATGTCCAAGGGGACGACAGGCCAACCATCTTCATGTGCTCCCCTAGATCTGACCGAATCGAAGATCAAGGAGAAATGGGTAACCCGGCTCTCCACACTAACATTGCCCGTCAATTTGTTCATTTTATCATCCTTTAAAAACGGACAATTAACTGTCGCCCAAAATAAAGAGG
The DNA here is from genome assembly GCF_964204655.1 of Triturus cristatus. Classification (NCBI taxonomy): domain Eukaryota; kingdom Metazoa; phylum Chordata; class Amphibia; order Caudata; family Salamandridae; genus Triturus; species Triturus cristatus. The sequence continues at coordinate 445,371,153 of NC_140594.1, read as the reverse complement.
AATCCGCAGTTGAGGCTGCCTGATCTAATTTGTCCCAGGCCTCTTGTCTTAATTCTGATTTCCTACATTTAACTGCAGCCTGATAGGTAGCTCTCAATTCCCTAATCACACTTTTATCCCTGTTCTTGGCTGCTAATGCTGCTTTAAGCCCCTTGAGCGCAATTGTGCATGCATGGTCAAACCACCCCCTTAGTTGGAATTTCCTGCCCTTTGAAAATATGGTGAAATTGTTATCTATGATTAGATTAATATCAATAAAATTACACACAATTTCATCAGTTACTTCCTCACTTTCTAAAATGGTAGTGATTTCAGTAAGACATTTGGTAACAATGGAGTTTGACGTAATATCCGCTTTGTCCCCTTTCCATCTAATTCGAATTCCATTTGGTCGATGTGGCTCAGTATTGGTAATAGTACAAATTTTAGGACCCTGTTGCTCCTTCCAGAGTATAACCTCAACAGTAATACAATTATGATCACTGAGTAGATTATCCACAACCACAGGGGCCAAACACCATGGGCTAATACCAGAAGACATACAAATAAAATCAATCACTGTATTAGCGTTCCTTCCCGTGAAAGTAGGGATAATTACTCCAGAGGGATCTTCCTGGTTAACCAATATTTCCATGTCGTAAGTTGTCAAAATTTTGTTCAATGAATCGCCGTAGGAATTGTGAGGAAAGTGGGGGATGCCATCTCCAAAACAATTAATAAAGCCACATACCCTTTGGGCGGCAAGGGTGCACGCAACTGTGTTGAAATCCCCCACCCAAATAAAATCGAAATGAATGTCAAATTTAGTTATGATGTCTGCCAAAGCGGTCTCCAAAGCAAGCACTACCTGATGTCTCGAACTATCAAAGATATTGTTATAAAAGTTAATTAAAAGGATATTTCTGCCCTGCTCCTGACAAAGCCATAAAATCTGGGAGTGGGCCCCAACCAAAACATGTTTCTTAACTATAATGGGTATTTCTACAGAAATCAGTACCAGTAGCCCACCCTTTGCCCTGCCCGACGGTGAGGCCACAGCTGGTAAATGAAAAGAAACAAAACCGTTATAATTGATTGGGTCCATACACCAAGTTTCCTGAAAACATATAATTTTAAAAGCATTGATAAACTCTGTCCATCCCAGACAGGCATCCTTTGATAAGAGTCCCGCAACATTCCAGCTGGCAATCGAACAAGTACTATTGCTGTGGGAATTGGATAATGTTATGGGGCTATTAAGGTCGAGGGATATATAATTAGAGGACAAATCCCTATTCTTGCCATCCGTATAAACCGGTTTCACATTATCACGGCATCTAGACGCAATGTTGAAATTAGCCAAGGGGTTACCATTACCTCTGGGGACTACAATATCTGATACCCTCAAAATAGCATCACCCCCCATACCTCCCATAGCAACAACTGCATCCTCTAGTTTAGTCATGGCTGGCTCCAGTCAATCATTACAATCCAGTCCACTCAAAGACTGGAATCGGTTAGACGTAGTGATGTTAAAACCAGGATATAAGTTCATATCTCTTTCCCTTGTCCCAGCAGATTCAACATTAGGTCGGTAGTTAAAATGCCTATAAAAGTACCCTAGGGGGCGTAGGGATATCCCTTGATCCCGGAGAGAAGGTGGAGGTGCTCTTAACAAGGCAGTTGAAGCGAGATGGGGGTTTCTAAAATTAACCACTAAACAATCGCCCCCACAGGTCTTACGCGAACTACCTATCCAATTAGTTCTTCAAGTGCTTAATATATCATCTGCTAGAGCAACTGGGAAACCGCATTCCCGGTGCAACCAATCCACAGTCTTGTTCTTCAAGGAGGCATGGGATTCACTATTATTACTACCAGTCTCGCTTACAGGGGGAACGTTGGTGAGGACTGCCACAAAAGGGGCACAGGCTGGGGGTAAGTCAAGCCTAGGGGTAATATGGTTTTTGGCACTATGTCCTGACTGGGTCCCTGGGGCTGGGTTATGTGAAGGATTGTTTTGCCCCAAGATCCGCGAGGTGTTAGGAGCATTAGTTCTCTCCTCGCAAAGTCCCCCGGGAGAAGACTTAGAAGGATTGGTCATGGGCGTTGGTGTAACCTCATTAGAAGTCTGCGGGTGGACATTGCTACTTCCTGAATCCTTATCCTTTACTTTGGATCGTATACTAGCATTAAAATGTGATTCTAGCAGACCTCCCAGTCTAACCACTTCGTCAGCTATTGTATCAAGTTTGATCAATAATGGTTTAACAAGCAGATCAAACTTAGCATCTATCGTGCTAATTAAGAGATCAAATTGCTTACAGTCTAGAGTGACCGGGGTGCTGTCCCGCACTACATTGGAATCACAAGCAGTGTTAGTTAATAAGGGATCTACTCTCTTATTTGGTCGAACCCCCCCCCCCCCCCCCCCGCTCAGATTGGACATTCTTACTGTTATTCCGACTGGAACGTAGTACTCTCTGTGATCTATGGGCCATCGGGCAAGGAGTCAATGGATCTGGTGAGACAGCCTGACTAAGTACTAAGTCAGTGGGAACCCCAGACGTAAAGCTGACGGAGCTAGCTTGGTCTAAAGGTACCACCACGATAGAACTGTCCATAAAGGTAGACTGGTTACTTACGTCCTGATTGGAAACAGACGGGGGGGTAAGAGAGTTTGTGTTTAAGGAGATTAAGTCAGCAGTCCCCGACCGCCCCAAGGACTTTCTCCGTTCTTGATTTAACTTATCAACCATTTTAACTAGGTAGTTGTCCATGGTCGCTGTCACAGGGGTAGATTTAGCTTTCGACATGGAATGATGACCTTTATAGCTCTTGATCACAATAAGCGACACAAGGCAGTAGGCAACCCCTTACTTGCTACCCTCCTTGTATTTGAATTCCCACGGGATAACACCACATACACAACACGCTAGAAGAAAACAGTGAATAACACCTACAATAACGGCCTACATATCAGGACACCTCATCCAACATGTAATGTCCAAGGCCCCCTCCAGCCCCCTCCTGTCCCGGACTGTCACAGACTGTCCGCCCTTTGTCCGGGCTTCGTCAGGTGCGTCCCGCTCGCGTCCCGCGCAGCGGCAGACAAGGGGTAATATGGGGGCGTGAACCAATAGGCGGGTAGGCGGGCCGCAGCGCAGCTGAAGCCACGCACAGACTCCTGGTCTCTGGAGTCCCGTGCACCGGCCTTTCCCCACCAGCAGCAACACCTGTACGCTCCCCGCAACTCCTCCAGGTAGGGCAGCACCTCACAAAGTTCAAATGCCCCTCACGACGAAGCGGGACCCGCGCCAGCGGGTTCCGCGAGCTTATTTAACGAGGAAGTGGGCGGGTGGGCGGGGCGCAGCGCAGCTGAAGCCACGCACGGACTCCTGGTCTCTGGAGTCCCGTGCACCGGCCTTTCCCCACCAGCAGCAACACCTGTTCGCTCCCCGCAACTCCTCCAGGTAGGGCAGCACCTCACAAAGTTCAAATGCCCCTCACGACGAAGTGGGGCCCGCGCCAGCGGGTTACGCGAGCTTCTTTACCGAGGAAGTGGGCGGGTGGGCGGGCCGCAGCGCAGCTGAAGCCACGCACGGACTCCTGGTCTCTGGAGTCCCGTGCACTGGCCTTTCCCCACCAGCAGCAACACCTGTTCGCTCCCCGCAACTCCTCCAGGTAGGGCAGCACCTCACAAAGTTCAAATGCCCCTCACGACGAAGCGGGACCTCCCTGGATGCAAATAAAAGGCAGGGCAAGAGTATGTCCCATCTTCGCCTAAGCTTTTCTGGGAGTCTTTAATAATGCCCTTCAAGGTTTTATTGAACCTTTCAACTAAACCATTGCATTGTGGGTGATAGGGTGTGGATAACTTGTAGTTCACTCCATACTCCTTCCACATAGCAGTCAAGTAACTAGACATGAAGTTTGCATCCCTGTCAGATACTACCTACTTAGGAAAGCCTACTCTTGAGAATACACCCAAGAGAGCTCTTGCCACCACAGGTGCTGTAGTGGTCCTTAGGGGAATTGCTTCTGGGTACCTGGTGGCATGGTCCACCACCACCAGTATAAACCTGTGCCCAGATGCTGTCTGAGGATCCATGGGACCAACAATGTCAATCCCCACCCTCTCAAAGGGAAACCCCACCACAGGTAGTGGTATCAGGGGGGCCTTTGTGGTTCCACCTGCCTTGCCACTGGCTTGGCAGGTCACACAGGAGCGACAAAACTCCTTAGTGTCTTCAGACATGTGGGGCCAGTGAAAGTGAGGAACAATTCTGTCCCAAGTCTTGTTCTGGCCCAGGTGTCCTGCTAGGGGAAGATCATGGGCTAGTGTCAATAGGAAGTCCCTAAACTTCAGAGGTATAACCAACCTCCTGGATGCACCAGGCTTGGGGTCTCTACACTCTGAATAAAGGAGTCCATAATCCCAATAAACTTTATGGGTGCCACTAGCATTCCCAGCAGCCTCATCAGCAGCTTGCTTTCTGAGGGGTGCAAGAGCGGGGCAGGTTTTCTGCTCCTGTCTCAGATCAGACTTGGGAGCTCCCCCTGTCCCCAAGAACTCAACCTGGTCAGGTTCAAGCTTCTCTCTGGACAGTTCCTTCTTCGGGCTCAAGATCATCTCCCTGAGGAGACTGATCTGCATTCCGAGTCAGGTGGGAAGGCGCTGCTTTCACCCTACTGCTCCTCCTCTTGGGAGCCACCTGGTTCATTATTCCAGAATCCAGAGCCTGTCCGGTTTTAGACATTCTTACCTGTGACCTAGTCACAGCAAAGACATGAGCAGGGATCACTAACATTTCTGCATGTGTCCTGAGCTCCACTTCAGCCCATGCTGAAGTTTCTAGATCATTGCCAAGCAAGCACTGTACTGGTAGGTCAGCACTTACCACGACCTTCTTAAGGCCAGTTACCCCTCCCCAGGAGAAGTTAACAACTGCCAGAGAATGGTCTGTTCTGACATTGCTAGCATTGGTCACTTGGTACATTTCACCAAGTATAATCTACCCAGGATCCACAAGATCTGTTTTTCACCATTGTGACATGTGCTCCTGTGTCCCTGAATTACAAAGCCTCTATTCCATTTATTAAAGGCTGTTGTCTGTATTTGCCCAGATTACTGGGGCTCACAAAGGTGGACATATCCATGCCCCCATCACAGACTAACACAGCCTGAGTTGGAACTTTGACTAGGCCAGAGTCCATCTCAGAACCAAGGGTCAACCCTACTACACCCTTATTCTGAACATTACCACCCCCAATTGTAGCTGTACTAGGGGGAACAGTTGCCTTAGGGGCAATGGTGGCTGGAGTAGATTCTTTGGACTTGGTGCAATCACTGGTCCAGTGAGTTTTCTGTCTACAAATTTTGCACCATGGTTTCTTTTGGCCTTTTCCCTTGTTAGACTGTGAATCCCCACCTGAAGAAGATTTTGGGGGGCCTTGTGAAGACTTCTGGTCTTTCCCCTTCTCACCACCCTTATCAGAGTTTTTAGGATCTTGCTTCTTGGGTTCACCACCTTGGTTCTGTACCTTCTGCCTCACCCTGATTCTGACCCACTTGTCTGCCTTCTTTCCCAATTCTTGGGGAGAGGTCAGATCTGAGTCTACCAGGTACTGGTGCAACAGCTGATTTTGACAATTATTAAGGATCTGCTCCCTCATAATCAAATTGTACAATCTTTGATAATCATAAACTTTTCTGCCAAGTAACCAACCTTCCAGAGCCTTAGTAGCACAATCTACAAAGTCTACCCAGTCCTGAGTATGTGCCATTAGGGTATCCCTGAACTTTAACCTGTATTGCTCAGTGTTTAGGCCAAACCCATCAATTATGGCACTCTTCAGACTGTTGTAATCGTCTGCCTCCTCCTCTCTAACAGTGAGGAGCTTATCTCTTCCTTTGTCTGCAAAGGAGAGCCATAAGATTGCTGCCCACTGCTCCTGGGGAAACCTTTGAACTTTACAGGCCATTTCCAGTGCAGTTATCCATTTGTGGATGTCATCCCCACTCTGGTAGGGAGGGACAATCTTATTTAGGTTTCTATGGTCATGAGATCTTTCCCTATCTCTAGGGATGTTGCTGCCACCATGGGACTCTAGTCCCATCTTTTTTCTAGCTCTGTAGAGCTCTAGGGCCTCCCTATCTAGGGCTACCTGCTTTCTTCTGATTTCAAGCTGAGCTTCCTCATACTTAAGCAGTCTCTCCCTTCTCTCCTGAGAGGTTTCCATCCTATGAGAGGAGATTGAGGTCCCTACAGATGAGTTAGAATGGTTAGACTCCCTGGAGGAAGATCTTGACCTTCTAGGCCCACCACCAACTCTCCCAGGAGGGACAAAGAGGGGTCCATTTCGGTCCTCTCCATCACTGTCTAGGGGAATTGTATTCTCCAGGTCCAGATCATTGTTATCTGCCTGGCCAGCCTCAGAGGTCAGGTCATGGGGAGTTACATCCGTAGGCCTTTCCTCAGGTGCTGTCCCGTCCACTCTGCCTAGCCCTTCAGATCCTAAAGATCTGCTAAGGTCATCCAGCCTGAGTACCTCTATGAGATGCTGGGTGGTTGGACGTTTGCCTGTCTTCTGTTTCCTAGTTGTACATAATGCTCTCAGTTCCATGAATGGGAGTCTATCATACTGGGAATCTTGAAGCCCATTCACTTCTGGCAAGGACCTACTGGTTCCTGGCCTTGAAGACATTACTAGTGTGGTGTATTGCACTACCTACTCTAGTGTGGCATACTAAACTCTCTTGAGTTGTAGAAAGGGTATGCTATCCCTTAACACACAACTCTAAGTTCAGTAGAACTTACTGTATTCTAAAGCTTGTATTATATGTACCTAGGGTACCTTTAGTGGTTTTCAGTTAGTTACTCAATTGAGATTATCTGGTAAAACAATAGCAAGCTGGAATCCCACAAGCTGCACACCAATGTGAGAAGTTGGCCTGATATATGCTGTCCACTAGTTATAGTGGGCACCTTGTATCACTCCAAACAACCCCTTATTGGTTATAGGTTAAAGACAACCTTTATTGAAAGCTATCCTAGTGGTAGCTATGGAGAGCAGCCTTCAGGCTAAGTCTTGAAGGAATGTAAAGCAGCTTGTTTTACCAGTCTATAATCTCTTGAGTCACTAAATGAAAGATATCCACACCAGGTATATATATAAAATATATGTATTAATTACTAAGCACTCCCACCTAGTCTCTTTATGAGACTAGAGGTCAAAACACATAGGTTACACTTCTATAATCACAGTAAAATAGCACAAATACACGTCAGGCCCTAGGGGCGAGCCAGACCATATACTAAAATAGTGGTATAAGAACCATGACTTAACTAGACAGAAGGCTTAGAGCCCGTAGAATTGCTGGGAGCCCAAGGAACCACCCAAGGTAGTGACGCAGGGGACCCACCTCCCGTTAGCTTCTATGGGGAAAGTCGCGGTTAGATTTTTAAAGATTAGAGACACTCAGAAATGAGTCAGGACCAAACCCTTTTGGACTTAGGAAGTTCTAGGGCTAGCACCCACGGGAGCACCGGAGTACTCATGTTACCTCACCCAGGGAAGCCGGGTGCATAGGTGTCTTTTGGTGTCGGGTCGGGTCGCGCCATCGATTTCAATGAGAGCTGGCGAAGAAGTGCTGCTGCAGTGAAGATGCGAAGTGTCCGAAGGGATCCAAGCCTGTATCGAAGACGAGAAGAACCTGAAAGCAGAGGGTACAGAGTCTGGGTCACTAGCTAGTGACCAGGAAGGCGATGGACAGATGCCCATCGATGTCGAGTGATTTCAGGTGAAAGAGGTGAAGCTTGACTCTTCAGCCACGAGGACCAGGAGGCGTCGAGGACAACTAGGAGCTGGATTCGAGCTGTCCCACAAAGGATGTCGAGTGCTACAGCGTCGGTGCCCGGATTGGACACAAGAAGCCTTGGCAACAGTAACCCACGCAGAAACGAGAAAGATGCTTTGGTGCAGACCGGCAAGGTTTGTGGGACTCACCACTTGGTTGGGAGTCAGGGCACATTGGGAGCAACCAGGAAAGCCCAAGGAAATGCAAAGTTACCCCCTCAGGGACCCACCAGTCAATGGACCAGGGATCGCAGAGGGTCCTCAAGATGAAACACAAATTGGTGGCCCACGGGTCACTCGGAATGACCAGGCTGACAATCTTCAGAGGATTCAGTGCTCGAGGTGGGCGCTACAAGTCAGCCCAAGCACGACTTCAGGAAACGCTGAGAAGTCAATGTACTTGCAAAACTGCACAGTGACCAGGGGCTCCGGTTCCATGCTACTCACGAGGGCTGCGGGTCTCAGCTTTGCTGGGGACTCAGGTTGGCCTCTGTGATGTCTGGAAATCCTCTTCCTGGGCTGCAAATACTTCAGAGTCCGGCAGGAGCTTCGATGATGCAGACCGGCAAATTGCTTTGTTGGTGCCTGTCAAGCAGGGGAGTCACTCCTTGACCCCAAGGGAGATTTCTTCAGTCCTCTGATCTTGAGCAGAGCATCGAAGGTCCAGGATTCATCTTCAGAGTTTCATCCAGGGTAATCTAAAGTCCTAAGGACTGGGGTGCCATACTTATAGAATGGTAGGGGGTTGGACATACTCTGGGGACCCACCTATGGGAGGGTTTGGAAAGAGGGGTGGCTACACCCATTTCCTTTGTCCAGTTTCGCGCCAGAGCAGGGGCTGGAAGCCCCTGAACCGGTTTGAGCTGGACTATGCAAAGGGACACCAAATGTGCCCCCTGTGCAGGACTTCAAAGTACTCAGAGAGTGCTCCCACCCAGCCCCAATACACATAAGCCTGTCTGGGAGGTGGTTACACCTCCCTGTGACAGGAAACCTATTGTCCAGGCCTCCCCTGCCGGAGTTTCTGCCAGCAGCAGGAGGCCATACCCGTGTCTGTGGCTGCAGCATCCATTTTGGGATACCAGGGCTCTATTAAGTTTCTACCGGGTATACCAGTGCTGTCATGTCTCTCCCTCTAGAAGGGTGGGATCATACTCCCACACCAGTTACTGGTGTGGGGATATGATTCCAAGGTGTTTGACACCAAACACGACATGTTTCCGTGCAGCCAGTCCAAAGTTAGCATTTACTGTTTGGTTATAATGCACTTAAGAGTAAATGGTCAGGCTGCACTACAAACAGCATTAGAGAAGGGTCTCGGAATACTGCAGAGGGGCTCTGCTCATGCAAGGGCACCCTCTCACATAAGAACCAAGCACTCTGCCTTCAGGATTGATAAAGCCTGCCATAGGAGTGACATGTAGGTTTATATGTGTGTATATATATATATATAGTGATATAGGTAACCTATATCACAGTAAGTGGTGCATGCACCACCTTACCCAGGCTGCAGTAGCAGACCTGAGGTGTTATTTTGGGTTGCTTTCCAGGGGTGGCATAATACATTCTTCAGCCCCTGGTAGGCCTCTGGGGTACCTATGCCCTGGGTACATGGTATATTCCTGTGTTTATGGTTTCCGTAGATCCTTGCCCCTGGTCCGATCACCATCTCATTCATTTCTCCTTCTCTATTGAGGCAATGATTAAAAATCCCAGCCTAGCCACTTACGCCCCTAGAAACTGGAACAAACTGGAGAAATCACCCTTCATCGACTATCTGATGAATACCGCCCTCTGGACAATCCTATCCTTGACTCAGCCAACGCTCAGCTCACTAGCTAGCTTCTGACTGCCTCTGATAAGTTTGCGCCCCTTAGAAAGCCTTCCACCCTCCGTCCTCACGACGCCCAAAAATGGTTCTCCAATGAACTTAAACTCCTCAAACTCACCCTCAGGAAATTAGAAAGGAAATGGCGCTGTGATTATAAACTAGAAGATAAACTGCTATATCTTAACTTTCGGAATTTGTACAAAAAATCCATCGCAACGGCAAAATCTACCTATTTCTCATCCAAAATTTTGTCCGCTACCAATCGTTCTAAGGAGATTTTCCGTATCGTTAACGAGCTCTCTAACCCTGAAAGAACCCTCTGCAGCTCCCCACCCTCTTTCATTGACAAAATTAAGAAACTTCAGTCCAGCATCCCTGCTATCCCAGATTCGCCCTCTTCTCCTCCACTTAGCACCAACCCCAGCTTGTTATCTCACTTTCCCTTACTAACAGACCACACCTTCGCTAAACTCCTTTCCAAAGTCAAATCTGGCTCGCCCTCTGACTGCTGCCCCCCCAGCGTTCTGAAAGAGATATTCACTACACTCCCACATCCTGCTCTCAATCTTCTTAACAAATCCCTACTTCAAGGTACCGTCCCGACCTCCTTTAAAAAGGCCATTGTCATTCCTCTTCTGAAAAAGACTGTCTCAGACCCCGCCATTCTCACCAATTACCGGCCCATTTCTCTTCTTCCCTTTCTGGGCAAGCTCTTGGAAGCCCATGTCACCAGCTGCCTTGTCGATTTCCTGGAGAAATCGGAATTTCTTGACCGCCAGCAAGCTGGCTTCCGCCCTGCCCACTCCACCGAGGCGGTCACCCTCACTATTTTGGACACTCTCCGCGGTGAGGTTGACAAAGGCTCCCCACAGCTTTGGTCCTACTTGACCTATCGGCAGCTTTTGACACGGTCGACCACCACCTCCTGGTCGACCGTGTCAAGGAAGCTGGTATCTCGGGCCTGGCCCTAAATTGGATCATCTCCTTCTTGGAAAATCGCTCCCAGGCAGTTTGAACAGCTCAGTTCACTGCTCCCAGTGTGCATACCTCTTGTGGTGTTCCCCAGGGCTCCTCTCTTTCCCCATTACTATTCAATCTTTACCTCCGCCCCCTTGTCCGCTCCTTGCTGGATCGGAAAGTCTGCACCTTCAACTACGCCGATGATTTCCAACTTATCTTCTCTCTCAGTGACACCCCTGAATCGGTCCACGCTTTCCAATCCACTATGCTGTTCATCAGCACCTGGATGGACAAGAATCACTTAAAACTTAATCCGGACAAGACGGAAGTCGTTCTAACTGGTGGTACTGCTAAAAATCCCTGGGGACCCCACTTCTGGCCCGGAGAACTGGGTCAGCCTCCCACCCCCTCTAGTACAGCCAAAAGCCTGGGAGTGCACATCAGTCAAGACCTAACTTTGAAACCCCAGATTAGTTCGGTGGTATCCACCTGTTCTTTCCAACTTCAGAAAATCTGTAAATACCTCACCTATGACGCCCGCATTCAAGTCATCATTGCTATGGTTATGTCACATATCGACTACGCCAACTCACTGTACTTTGGCATTCCCCTTCATCTTTCTAAAAAGCTTCAGCTTATACAAAACCAGGCAGCACGTCTCATCACTCACCTTCCCAGGCATCACCATATTACCCCCGTTTTGAAGCATCTTCACTGGTTGCCTGTTGCTCAGCGCAGCGCTTTCAAAATTGGCTGCCTTATCTTCAAATCACTTAATGGACCCAGCCCAAAATTTGTCAACAACATGATCACAAAATACAACCCCACGCGCCATCTGCGATCTGCTCATAAAAATCTTCTTTCGACCCCTACTTTCAAACTCAAACGCACCGGTGGAGCCAGGTTTTCTGTCCGGGCCCCCCTGTTCTAGAACTCCCTCCCCTCGGAAATCCGTCTCTCCTCCACTCTTCTTATTTTCAGACGTCTTCTAAAAACCTGGCTTTTCCGTCTGGCTTTCTAACTTTTCTTTTTAAACTTGCTTTTTCAGCTAAACCAGCGCCATGAAACCTTCCCGGTGTACGTGCGCTTTACAAATTCTTAATGACATGACATGACATGACCATATACTAGCAATCCTGAAAGCAGGGCGCTTGGTTCTAAGTGAGAGGGTGCCCTTGCATGAGCAGAACAACCTGCAGCCTACGGAGTCCATTCTCTCGGGTTGTCAGTGAAGAAGCCATATACCATATAGAGGGGCACCACATAATTACATGATGATCAACTCGAAAACGGCTGCAACAAATTGTAGGAGAGTAGGATCTGCTTCACATGTTTAGCCCCACTTTTTGCTGGTGTTTCACAGTTTTTCGACTTTAGTCTGGCTGGGACCCTGCTATTCAGGGCCCCAGCCTAGCCGTTTCCTCTCTAAAATGATTCCATGTACTTTAGGCACAGTTCAGTTTGTTGCAGCCGTTTTCGAGTTGATCATCATGTAATTATGTGGTGCCCCTCTATATGGTATATGGCTTCTTCACTGACAACCCGAGAGAATGGACTCCGTAGGCTGCAGGTTGTTCTGCTCATGCAAGGGCACCCTCTCACTTAGAACCAAGCGCCCTGCTTTCAGGATTGCAAAGGCCTGCTATAGAGGTAAATTATAAATTTTAAGCGCAGCGACCCGTAGACATAGTAAACCGATATATTACGTTAGTGGTGCAAGCACCAACTTACACAAGCTGAAATGGCAGGCCTGTAGATACCTTTTGCATGGTCTCCTATGGGTGGCACAATGCATGCTTCAGCCTATGGGAGACCTCTGGGGTACCTATGCCCTGGGTTCCTTAGTACCATATACTAGGGACTGATAAGGGTACCCCAGTATCCAATCTGGAGTGTGCCTAATTACTCAACACAACAATTTAGGGAGAAAGCAGATAGACTGGGGTCCTGATTAGCAGGATCCTAGTCAAACTAGTCATAATACTGCTTGACACAAGGGAAAAAGTGGGGGGACCATGCAGAAGGATCCTACCTTCCTACAATAATGATGGCCTTCTCATCATAATATGCAATGTTGGTACAATTGCATCCTGGTTTGAGAAACTGACCAAAAGGAATTCCATGCTTTTGGTTCCTCAGGTGGTAACTGTTGAAATGAAGGAGATTGTTGCATGCAGTGGGTTTGACAAATAAATCCACTTCCAGCTTATCTGAATCCATATGTCTAGAATTTAGACTTGATGTGTGCTGATGTTAGCTGGGAATTTCAGGTTGTGGTGACATAAGCTGAGCAATTAAAAAAATTCATTAAGGTTCTCCAGCTCACCTACTCAGATGAAAAAAATGTGAGCATGTAACGTGGCCATGATTTCACTGATTCGAAGAAAGGGGCTACTTGATTGGGGATATATTTCTCCTCAAAGCTGTTCATGAAGATATGCTTGGTGTGCATGAGGCACCCTTGAGACTGTATCATTTGTTAGTCAATGTACGTGTTATGAATATATGGCTTAGTAGGACTGTACTGTCTCTGCATGTTCTGAAAAGAACCTTGGGGCCTTGAAAATGAAGCATTTATGAGGAAGGTGTTTCAAGCTGAAACGCGTGTTAAAAACGCAACCTTTTAGCCACAGGTTTGAACAAATAAGATGAATGATTTATAAACAACATATTGAATGATGTATAAAGAAATATGAACACCTTTTTGAAGTTGAAGATAAACACATTTGTGATATTTCAGAATGCCATTAAGACCGACGTTGTAACAGAAAAATAGTTATAAATATTCTGATGTATGTATGAGTGTATATAGTATGTATGGCTGTGAATGAGAGCAAGTTATGTGTTTTCTTTACGAATTTCTATTCTGTTTTCATTATAACATGTGTCAAAAACAATACGGATATATCTTCCAAATTAAAAAGAATAGTTTATCCAAGAAAGATGATACATAAAAGAATATACTTTTGGAGAGTAAAATAAAAAATTAAAATATTTATCACAATCTTCTGAGCCGTACATGTCTTCGTATATTTTTTAGAGATGTGTCCAAGATAATTAAAAATGAAAGGTTGACGTGGGGGCTTTAGTTTCTATTGAGACCATTTCCCTGCCCCAGTTACCTTATTGAAGCTATGGTCCTGTGTGTTTCTGAATTTATATTAAAGATAATTATACATCTTGATGTTGATTCACAAGGTTTGAGAGAGTCTAGGGAGATAAACATGGCTATGAGATGCAAAGCATCCTACTTCAGCAAAGCATGAAAATGGTTAGAGTGGGAGGATGAGGTAGCTCATGGTGTCAGGATACGCTCCACGGGATCCAGCGGCAGTAGAACAAAGGTCCACCTCCTGGTATCACCAACACCCTGATGAGGCAAACAGGGTGTTCGAGGGATCAGGCGAGGGAAAGGGTAGGGAAGGGAACAGCAGGGGAGTTAGAACCTGTAACAGAAAAGGTACAAAGGCATGAGATTTATGCATAAAAGGCTACACTCATTTCTTCTCGCTATCGGTCGTGTGCTATACCTGGGAATGGGAACTGGCGTCAGCTTTTCACAGCCTTGAATAACATTCCGCTCTGGAAGGAAATATCACAAAGATTAACGTCGTTACACTCCCCCTATCCAGGCACTCTGCACCAGCTCATATGCTATCACACGTACACCCAGACACCTTTGCCTCGGCCTCCACTGGGGCTGTTCCACTCTTGATTGCCTCCAGTAATGTCTAGCAAAATGTCACGTCTCTCTCTCCCCCTTGAGTAGTCCGATAGAACGCGGTTCCTTCACCGCTGTTCTCCGTAAGGTTCCCCAATTGTTTATTTATACTATGAACAGGCTGAATCACCTGAAAAGGTCGCGGTTGTGGTCACCGCCTTAACTCCCCCTACATACGGGAGTGAATTGGCAAAGTTCCGCTGAGTGCGCACACGGTAGCGTGCGGTTAATTACACCGCTGCGTTCCGCTGCGTATGTTTGCAAACAAAACAAAGGAAATCAAAAGAACTTCGGGAATGAAGGTCCCAGCGTCACCTCGTTCTCTCCAAAGAACAGACGACCGCCTTTCCTCAAGTTCCCCAAGAGTCAATCCCAACAAGGATCTGAAAACCTCATGAGTGGTGGACACACTCTCTTGCGGTAACTCACGGTTCAACGAGTCTCTGAGCCGGCCCTCCGACGTCTTCACCGGAACTCCTGGCGGCCAGATGAGAGCGCCTCTGAAAACTGCTCTTCCTTCCGAACAGTCTGGGACGGAAAGGACGATAGAATTACGCGCGCCGGTTCCCGCCAACGGCGCGCTTTTATGCCCACGTCTGCCTGGGCATCCTGGGAAATGTAGTTTGTACCCTTAAAATCACGCTAGGTAGGCGCCGCTGTGCCCGAGTCCTGACAGCAGGTCCCCCTCCTAGCGCCTTTCAGGGCCAGGCTTCTCCGGAAACCGCCTATGGAAAGCCTTTACCGCTGCCAGAGCATGGACGTGGTGACAGGGCTCCCAGGAGTCGTCCTCAGCAGTGTAGACTTTCCAGGACACCAAATACCATAGTGCTCCTCGTCTCCTCTTGGAGTCTTTGATGCCTTTTACTTCATATTCCAAGCCCCCTTCGCGTAATACAGGTGGTGGTGCTCTCCGGCGTGCACCTGCCGCAGGTTTTAGGAGCTGAGAGTGAAACACCGGGTGGATACGTAAGGAACCGGGCAGCTTTAGTTTGTAGGCCACAGGATTAACTTGCTTTACTATGGCATACGGGCCGATGAATTGTGGGTGGAATATACTTCTCAACTTGAACCTGATGTTCCAGGTGGATAGCCATACCCTATCCCCCACCTGATATTGTGGCCCTTCGCTCCGATGTCTGTCTTCCCATTTCTTGTAGGTTAGTTTGGCCCGCCCTAGATGGGCCGCTATCTTGCGTTGTAACGCATGCAGATTTTTCACCTGAGTCGCCACTGCTGGCTGGCTAGCCACTTCTTCGGGGATCTTGATTGGTAGGATGCGGGCATCGTATCCAAAGGTAGCATGGAACAGGGAGTCGCCTATAGAGCTGTGTTTGGAATTATTATAGGCCAGCTCCGCCATCCATAATAGGTCTACCCAAGAGTCTTGTGCCTCCTGTGCGTAACATCTGAGATATTTCTTTAGTGTTTGATTTAGGCATTCCGTCTGACCGTCAGTCTGTGGATGGAAGCTCGTGGACACCGCGGATTCAATGTGCAAGGCCTTGCACCACATTCTCCAAAACCAGGCAATGAACTGGGGTCCACTGTCAGATACTATCACTTCGGGTATTCCGTGAGCTCGGGTGATGTTGCTTAGTAGCAGCTGTGCGGTTTGCCCTGCTGTTGGTAGATTTCCACAGGGAACGAAATGCCCCATCTTTGTGAGCCCATCCACTACGACCATGATGGCGGAATGCCCCTTCTCTGGGGGTAGTCCTGTGACGAAGTCGAGACTGATGTTTTGTCACGGTCTCTTGGGGGTTGGTAAGGGTAGGAGCTTCCCTCTCTTCTTAGTGTGTTCCGTTTTAGCTCGGGCACAGTTCTCACAGCTGGCCACCCAGGCGGTTACGTCTTTTTTCCAGAATTTCCACCAGAAGTGGCGTTGAATCAACTGCAAGGTTTTTTGGATTCCGGGATGGCCTGCCAATAGGGAGTCGTGACACCATGAAAACGCCTGCTTACGGAATTCCTTCGTTGGGAGGTATAGCTTGTTCCTCCAAAAGGGCAACCCATCATGTACAGTACGTCCTTCCTCCTTCTGTGCTCATTCTTGCCAAACCTCTTCGGTGGCATGTTTTCGCACACTGTCTAGGAAGTTGTTTGTTTTAACCGTGCAAAACACTTTGGACGGAGCTATAATGGAATCCGGGGTCTTCGGGTGTGCCGAGTTTACCATCGAGTCCTGTCGTGACAAGGAATCCGCCTTGCGGTTTTCTACTCCTTGTCTGAACGTGATAACAAAATCATAGCCTGCAAAAAACAGCATCCATCTCATTTGACGCTGTGAGAGATGTCGGGCTGTCTTCATATATTGCAGGTTCCTGTGGTCGGAATGCACTCTGGTGGGATGACTAGCTCCCCACAGATAGTGTCTCCACTCCTGAAATGCCTTCTTTATTGCCAGCAGCTCTTTCTCTGCTATAGTATAATTTCTTTCTGCCGGGTTCAGTTTCTTCGACAGATAGGCTACTGGGTGCCTTTGTCCGGTGTGTGGATTTCTTTGTGACAGGACTGCCCCTATGGCTTCCTCCGAAGCATCGGCTTCCACGATAAACGGATATTCTGGTTTGGGGTGCGCCAGCACTGGGGCGGTGGTAAAAGCCTTTTTTAGAGAGCTGAAAGCATCCTCTGCTTCTTTGGACCACTGAAACGAAACACCCTTTTTTAGAAGACGGGTGATGGGGGCGGCGAGTTTGGAGAACTGAAGGATGAATCTCCTATAATAGTTAGCAAAGCCCAGGAAGCATTGCACCTCCCGGACGCTCTTGGGAGAGGGCCATTCCTGTACTGCCTGGACCTTTCTCTCTGCCATGTGTAGACCTTCTGGACACAACATCACCCCCAGAAATTCCACAGTATTCACCCCGAATTCACACTTGCTTAACTTACAGAAAAGTCCATGCTCTCGCAACCTAGACAACACTGTACTCACATGCTGCACATGATCCTCCACTTTCTTAGAATATATGAGGATGTCGTCTATATATACGACTACAAACAAATCCATAAAGTCCTTCAGCACGTCGTTTAAAAAATACTGGAATGCCGCGGGGCGTTACAGAGGCCAAACGGCATAACAGTATATTCAAACAACCCGTACCGGGTCTTAAACGCCGTCTTCCATTCATCCCCCTCCCTGACGCGTACCAAATGATACGCTCCTCTTAGGTCTAATCGTGTATAAACAAAAGCCTCTCGTACCTGATCAAGCAAATCTGGGATGAGGGGCAACGGGTATCTGTTCCTTACTGTGTTTTTATTCAACTGTCGGTAGTCCACACAGGCTCTTAAATCGCCATTGGCTTTGGCTATAAAAAATAGTGGAGAAGCCGCGGGGGATCTGGAGGGTCTAATAAAACCTAGTTGTAAGTAGTGATCCAGATACTCCCTCAAATACTTGGTCTCTGGCACAGACAACGCATACACTCTGCACGCCGGGATCGTGGCTCCCTCCACTAGATCAATGCGACAGTCGTATTCTCTGTGTGGAGGCAGTTGTTCGGCGTTTCTCTCGCTGAATACATTTTGAAACCGGGCATATTCTGGTGGTAATTGGATTTCTTTCTCGGCCGCTGTGGCGACTATATGGGGACGCGTCAACTCCGTAGCTGCGGAGAGATCGAGAGGCGCCATATGGTTTAGACAGTCCTCGGACTGAAACCGAATGGTTCTCGTTCTCCAGTCTATGGAGGGATTATGATATCGCAGCCACGGCATGCCCAAAATAATCTCATATTGCGGAGCCTCGATTATGTTCAATGTCAATTCGTCTAAGTGTCTTTCCTTTTGGACCCGGAAGGCCAAACAGACAAGTTCGGTTTGCTCGTAATCAAGCCTGAATTCAATGGCTTACCGTCCACTGCCAGAACCTCCTCGGGCCTCTCTTTCTCCACGCTTCGTAGATTAAGGGTCTGTACCAGACCCACATGAATAAAGTTCCCAGTGGCCCCAGAGTCTATCATCACCTTTACAGGGTGGCTCATTTGCTTGTTTTCTAGACGCATGAGCAGAACCAGGTGTGACTCGAGTTCCTGCAAACTTGTAGTTGCCAAGGAGGGGATCTTCCAACCTTTCCCCGCACCCCCACTTCCCTGTGGGTCCTCCGCCAGTCCTAAGGGGAGTACCATGGACGCAGCCACATTTTTGTTCCGGGGCCAAGCCCCTGCACTTTTTTGGTTTGGAAGGGCACTCTCTCACATAATGCCCCCCTTTACCGCAGTACATGCACGACCCCTGCACCCTTCGATTTTCTCTTTCTTCCCTTGTCAAAGGAGGTCGAACGGCCCCTATCTCCATGGGTTCCAATCCCAATACCTGAGTGTCTACCGGTCTCCGAGGGGTTCTCTCCAAGCGGCCGGTCCCTCTGTCCCACCGCCTTCTGTCTCCCCCTCTCTCGGCCATCCGACCATCCAACTTTAAGGTCAGATTGATAATCTCCGTACACGTAGTAGGTTGGGGATCTATCTGGGCCAACACATCCTTTAGCTCGTCCCTTAATCCCTGATAGAATAACAACATTCTCTTCTCTTCTGGCCACGATGTCTCAGCCACAAGCCTATTAAAGGTGGTGAGATACGAGACCAATTCTGTCTTCCCTTGTTTGAGAGTCAGAAGCTCCCTATCCGCACTAAAAGTGGTAGCCCTGCGATCGAACACTCTTTCAAATTCCACCCGAAACGCCGCCCAATCAGAAAGGATCGCATCATTGTTCCTTATCAGTGGGACGGCCCAGTTGGCCGCATCCCCTATTAAATAGGAAATGGCAAAGGCTACTTGGGAATGGTGAGTGGGAAACGAGGCCGGCTTACAAGAGAAGTGTAGCATAATCTGTGTCAGAAATACCTGTACCTTTGATGGGTCTCCAGCGTATCTCTCCAGACTAGCCAAAGGGATAGGAGGAGGCACCATGACCTGAATCTGTGACGCTACATTAGAGGCGTCAAAGGGGTTACGGGACAACCTCTCTACTTTATCCCTCAAAGCCGCAGTCTCCGCCTTAGAGGCGGCCAATTCTTGTTGTACCGCCACCAAGGCCTGAAGGACATCGTCCATTGAAGCCATTTTCCACTACCCCTGGATCGGGCAGAGCTAAATACGTGGGCGCGTAATTCTGTCAGGATACGCTCCACGGGATCCAGCGGCAGTAGAACAAAGGTCCACCTCCTGATATCACCAACACCCCGATGAGGCAAACAGGGTGTTCGAGGGATCATGCGAGGGAAAGGGTAGGGAAGGGAACAGCAGGGGAGTTAGAACCTGTAACAGAAAAGGTACAAAGGCATGAGATTTATGCATAAAAGGCTACCCTCATTTCTTCTCGCTATCGGTCGTGTGCTATACCTGGGAATGGGAACTGACGTCAGCTTTTCACAGCCTTGAATAACATTCCGCTCTGGAAGGAAATATCACAAAGATTAACGTCGTTACACTCCCCCTTTCCAGGCACTCTGCACCAGCTCATATGCTATCACACGTACCCCCAGACACCTTTGCCTCGGCCTCCACTGGGGCAGTTCCACTCTTGATTGCCTCCAGTAATGTCTAGCAAAATGTCACGTCTCTCTCTCCCCCTTGAGTTGTCCGATAGAACGCGGTTCCTTCACCGCTGTTCTCCGTAAGGTTCCCCAATTGTTTATTTATACTATGAACAGGCTGAATCACCTGAATAGGTCGCGGTTGTGGTCACCGCCTTAACTCCCCCTACATATGGGAGTGAATTAGCAAAGTTCCGCTGAGTGCGCACACGGTAGCGTGCGGTTAATTACACCGCTGCATTCCGCTGCGTATGTTTGCAAACAAAACAAAGGAAAACAAAATAACTCCGGGAATGAAGGTCCCAGCGTCACCTCGTTCTCTCCAAAGAACAGACGACCGCCTTTCCTCAAGTTCCCCAAGAGTCAATCCCAACAAGGATCTGAAAACCGCGTGAGTGGTGGACACACTCTCTTGCGGTAACTCACGGTTCAACGAGTCTCTGAGCCGGCCCTCCGACGTCTTCACCGGAACTCCTGGTGGCCAGATGAGAGCGCCTCTGAAAACTGCTCTTCCTTCCGAACAGTCCGGGACGGAAAGGACGATAGAATTACAAGCGCCGGTTCCCGCCAACGGCGCGCTTTTATGCCCACTTCCGCCTGGGCATCCTGGGAAATGTAGTTTGTACCCTTAAAATCATGCTAGGTAGGCGCCGCTGTGCCCGAGTTCTGACACATGGCCAGTATGCCTAAGAGAGATGAAGGTACATGGCAAAGAGGTGAGGGCAAATCTCGATGCTTAGACCCTAGTACTAAATTTCGAAGACCGTGGAGGAGATTACTCCAAGTGCATATTGAAATCTAAGTGTACATTTATGTACCCAACTACAGCATTTTTCTTCCCTAAAGGAGATGTGATGACCCTTAGCTACTGTCGTATGATGAACCATTATATAGATCTAAAATTTGGAGTCTCTGCTTGTGCTTTTTTGTATAATAAATTACCAAACGTATAATGGAGAAACAATCATGTTTGAAATCTGTGCGTATTCTCAGGACAAAGGCTTCTCCTTGAGTGAGTTGGAGTCTTATAGAGTAAAAAGTGGTGATGTTTCCAACTTGTATGGATCTAGGGTAAGAAAAAAACAAGGTTCTCCTCTTGACTAACAACGGCCAGTCCAAATCTCTTCCAAAGACATCAATGTACTTCCAGCTTGAATGATGCCCTTCCAGCTAGCTTAGGATCCTGCACCCTGATGATAACTCTTTCACCCAAAATTCAGTTTGAAATCTGATTCTGTTTCATCCAGGCCTCTGTTCCCACCAGTTTACAGTTCTTTTGGGGGTCATGTTGCCTTTCTGGTCTCGAGAAAGCCCAAGTAAAAATAACCCACTGGTTTCAAATGGTTTATCTAGCCTTGATATCTAGTATTCTGAATTGAGGCTATTAAAATGACCATAGTCTGATCTTTATTCTGATCCCCATGTAGGAGGAGGTTCTGGGGTTGCCTGAAACTGAGTAAATGGCATGTCCAGCAGTAGTTAAGCTGTCCGTCCACAGCTAGTAGATTCCTATAAAAATATACCACTATCAAAGGACATCACCACATTTGCTGATCTTCAAAAATATTTCATGGAGGGAAGCTTGGATCTGAGCAACAGCTTAGCAGCTTTAAAATGTATCTAATTATCTTTCACACCAAGGGACAATCTAGCATGCTGTCTCTACTTACTTACAAGCACCTTGGTTAGAATTGCCCTATTTCCATCAAGGTGATTAAACCGCGTTTCCGCTTTTATGCATTCATGCTCTGGAGCTACCAAATCAGTTATTTTATCTGGAACAGCTTTCATCAACTCAGCAAGCTAAGGCCTATCTTCCATCTGCTATACACAGCACAGAAAGCACTGGCAGTGGGTGCTACACTCAACACTTACTTGCATTATCATAACAGCCTTTACATGGGCTTTCCAACTGGCTATATACATCAGTTGCATAGCATGTCAAGTAAATCCATCAACATAACATGAGGTCTGGGTAGAAGAGACCATGTGTTGCCTGGTCACAGTGTGCTGGGCAGGTACCAGTCCAGGGCAGAGTTCCATGTGAGCTAAGTTGCCTAATGTTGCCTAATGTAAGCAAGACCTCTGACCTCCTAGTCAGGGACCTGCTCTCACACCCGCAGCTATGCTGGTGTGCCGCTTCTGCCGTGTTGGATGCTGCCCTGAACAGCAGGATTCAAGTCCGCTCTCCAACGGTTTTCCTGTTGGGTATTGTTATTGTTTTGTATTGTGCCTTATTTTTGTGCCTGTTGCCTGTTTTGCCTCATTGTGCCTTATTTTGTGCCTGCTGACTGTACTGCCCCCACATTCTGCCTTATTCTGTGCCTGTCCTCTGTGCCCTTTTCCCGCAGCCCCTCCCCCCGACACTTCCCGCTCCCAGCTGCACGTTCCCTCCCCACTTTAATGGCGGCCGCTGCAAGGGTAGCGGAGCAAGACCTCTGACATCCTGGTCAGGGACCCGGTCTCACCCCCCCCAGCTCTGCTGGTGTGCTGCGTCTGCCATGTTGGACGCTGCCTTGATCAGCAGGGTTCAAGTCCACTCTCTGACAGTTTTCCTGTTGGGTATTGTTATTGTTTTGCATTGTGCCTTATTTTTTGTACCTGTTGCCTGTTTTGCCTTAATGTGCCTTATTGTGTGCCTGCTGACTGTATTGCCCCCGCATTCTGCCTTATTCTGTGCCTGCTCTCTGTACCCTTTTCCCGCCGCTGCTGCCCCTGTGGCCCCTCCCCGACACTCCCCGCTCTCACCTCCCAGCTGCGCTTTCCCTCCCCCTCCCCTATTTATTGGCGGCATGCCAAAGGCAAGCCCATCTGCGCCCGCCCGCGCCTCGACTGGTACCAATGCCTGGAACCCTGGATCTCCAACCATCCACCACTACGACCCAGCTACCCTCCTCGCATTCAAACACGGGAGGAACAACAACTGCCAGCTGTCCACGCCGAGCACCACCCATGGACATTTTTCCTGCCACACTGCTGCCAGACCTTCCATACCATCATCACCCTCACGGCCACCACCATCCCCCCACCGAACGCCAGCACCTTCGAAACCCCAGAGGTGCATCCTCCTCAACGTGTGCTCCCTGCACAGACACGCAGCAGAAATCTGAGACCTCCTGGACACCCTCTCATCAGATGTCGCCTTCTTCACAGAAACCTGGACGACAGCCTCCTACGCCCCCGACATCGCCATGGTCATCCCCAGCGGATACAAGATTCAGAGGAAAGACCGCCCCAACCACCCAGGAGGAGGACTCACCATCACACACAAGAGCTCCCTCTAACTCACCACCTCCACCACGAATGACTCCCTCTCCACCATTGAAAACCTTCACTTCCAGATACAGGACAGCCCTAGAACCACCATTCGCGGCACCCTCGCCTACAGACCCCCCCGGCCCTGTGCCTAGTTCGCCATGACCATCGCCTACCTCATCACACCCCACGCCATCGCCTCCATGGACCACATGCTCATCGGAGACCTGAACTTCCACCTTGACAACTCCACCGATCCCAACTGAAACACCCTCCTGGACAACCTCGCCAACATCGACCTGAAACAGCTCATCACCATGCCCACCCACAAGGCAGGACACACCCTCAACCCCATCTTCACAGGAGGTAACAACATCCTTTTCAGCCACACCAAACAACCCCCCTGGACGGACCACTACTGTGTACACTTCAACATCAACAAACCCACCACCCCCAAAACGACAATGCGTCCTCCATGAAGGAACTGGAGCAAAATCACCAAGGAACAGCTCAACCACACCCTCAACTGCGATGCCCCCACCACCTCAACCAAAGCCAACCTTGCAGCCAAAGAACTCCACAGATGGATCTCCAAGGACAGGAGGAAGGGCGTTTCCCTACATCGCGGCCAAGCCCTGAAATGAGCTCCCGATCAACATCAGATGTGCCCCAACCCTATACATCTCAGGAAGACACTCAAGACCTGGCTCTTCAACTGAATGGACCTGCAAACCCCGCCCCTCCTTACCCAACCTTGGGATTGTGCTCGACTCCTCCCTCTCCATGACCCGAAAGGTTAACGCCGTTGCCTCCAGCTGCTTCAACACCCTCTGCATCCTCCAAAAGACTTCAAAAGGATCCCCCCAGAATCAAGGAAGACCATCACACATGCACTCATAACCAGCAGACTGGACTATGGAAACACCTTCTACGCCAGGATCAACAAGTCTCTGCTTCACAAACTCCAGACCATACAGAACCCCACAGCCAGAATCGTCCTCGGCATTCCTCGACATGATCACATCACCCAACACCTGCGCAGCCTCCACTGGCTCCCCATAGAAAAAAGAGTCACCTTCAAGATACTTACCCATGCCTACAAATGCCTCCACAACACCGGACCCTAATACCTCAACGAGAGGATCTCCTTTCACGTACCCAAGAGAAATCTCTGATCCGCAGACCTCAACCACGCCAAAACCCTGCGCATCTGCAAAGCCAGGACAGGAGGAAGGGCGTTTTCCTACATCGCGGCCAAGCCCTGAAATGAGCTCCCGATCAACATCAGACGCGCCCCCTCCCTGTACATCTCAGAAAGAAAATCAAGACCTGGCTCTTCAACTGAACGGAGCTGCAAACCCTGCCCCTCCTTACCCAGCATCTTGAGACCCTCACGGGTGAGTAGCATGCTTACAATTCCCTTGATTGATTGATTGGTTAATAATGTTGAAATATGTTAGCATGGTAGTTAAAAATTACCTGGAGAAAATGATTTCTATATAAGTCCCACGAGGGGGATCTTAGAAGTCAGCATCATGAGATTATTTCTATAGCCTGAATTAAACTAAAAAGTAAAAGTGACAGGGGTTTCTCGGTTCTGAGTCTTCTCCTCTTTGATTCCTTCTCACATGATTGCTGGCACATGGTCTCACCAACCTGCTTCAAAAACCCTCAATGCACAACTGTTCTAAGATTGGATAGGAGGACCACCAGTTATGGTGTAGTTCCAGAACAAATGAATCATATTTCTCAAAAAAAAGTCACCATAGTGAGGGCCATTTTCGAACAGAGGGCCATGGAGCTGCCTTGACAATAGATATTTTTTGTAAATAAGTATCGCTGGCAGTTCGTTTATATACCACTCAAAGGCAGCTGTATACTTGGCAGACAAATAATTTTGCAACATTGAACCAATCGAACAATCCACCTTTTTGATCTATAACATCACAAATAATAGATCAGATGTAACCGTAGGAGAGCATGTTGTGCACTGAGAACATGTTAAAACATGTTTGTACACTGCAATATTATCTCAATGTATGGTCTTAACCAGTGCTTAATTTGTAAAAAATAATAAGTGCTGGGTCCCTCGCACCACACATTGCCACTCTACTTACACAACTACTAACCATCGCACTGCTACAAGTGTGACAATTCAGATTGTACAAGGCTACCAACGCTTTAAAAATGGCTTGGGTGGCAGGCATTAGTTGTTGTTAATGTATATTGAATTAGCAAACAGCTGTTTTTCCGCTCATCTTTAAATTACACAAAGAGCACCACCATGTGGCAGCTATCATAATTGCAGGTTCCTACAATTCAGTTCCTGTGCCAAGCAACGGAAAGCACCGGATCAAATTAAGCACTGGTTTTAACATCTCATATTTCTTTTACTGTGGTTACCATTCAATCTCACCATTAGCATGTAGGAAATTTTTAGGGCCTGATTCGCAAATTGCATTTTGTAGTACATAAAGTAGTGCTAAAGTAGCACTATTTACTTCCTACAAAAAGCAATTTACAAACCTGAGTGTAAATCACCACCTCCACCTCTACTATATTTATTTTCTACACATGTAAGTTTACTACTTATAGTAACTGTGGGATGGACCAGGGGTTTGGATGTAATAAGGGGGAATACTTACTCCTAACTGGTAGTGATTTATGGAGGTGTAAGTGGTGGGATTAGGGAGGGCTATGGAGGTGGTTTGGGGAGGGAAGGACAACCAACCACAAAGGAGTGAGCTACTTGCAGTTCATAAACTGCACTTCTTAAGCTACTCCACCTGAAAAGGACCCAAAACTGTTTTAAAATGTACTCCAGCTCAGAGTGGGAGTAAGTCCAGCACCACACAATGCCAACCACTGGTACTGCAGCACCCTCCTATAGACAATAATGAAGGCAAGGACTTAAAATAAAACTCAATAGGAACATTTTTAAAGGTCACCTACAATGCCTTTTCTGTCATAAGTGAACTTTCCACCAGTTACAGTTACACTTTTAATGTTTGTCTTCCAGACCTCTTAAGCCCCAACCACCTGCGTCCAGTCCGTGAAGCCAGGTTCAACCACCTCTCTCAGCTCAAACAGGAGGTGGGAGTTTGTTGCGTGGGCTGCTGTAGAGCCATCTGCTTTGCAATTGTGGGTTTTTTGTAGTAAATTACGGATACATGGGCAGCAGCTGATGCCAATGGTTTATACTGAACCTCTCTCCCCCCCCTGCACTTTTTATAAGCTGCCTTAAAGTTGTCGGACTCTGATTATCGCCAGCGAAAAATAAATACATTGATTACAAATGGCATGCATGAAAACAGTTTCTCCTATTTATAGTATACATATGGGACCCGTGAGGGTGCCGTGGGTACGCGCGTGAAATAGCTGTTGTTTTTTACTTCCATATTATCCATTCTACGCCCAGTGGCGTAGCACAGGCCCCCCGCAGCCCCCGTGGTGCGCCCCCTCCGCCCCCCCAAGCTCCAGGGGCCCCCTCAGCACACTACTCTGGCCGTTCAGCTCCTATTTATTTCTACAGACTCCTACACCCTCGCTGATGTTGCTGGTGTAATTGCTAAATTTAACGAAAAATAGCGGTGCACTTCCCACGTGTGAGAGTTTATCACTCACACGAAAATACATGCGTGGACACACAACACAGTATGCGTTACAGCTGACTGCGGCCTGCGCCTTGTTAGCATAATGCTGGCTTCGAAAACGTTTGTCCTCGCGCGCCAGGAATGACACAAATTCGCGCCCCCGTAGCTGTGCTCACATCATGGTGCCAATTGTTACAAAGCTCCCCATTTGCGCTCACCTTGCCTGACTCCTCCATTTCATTTGTTTTTAGTTTGTTTTGAAACAAATACCACTGCTTTTAGTTGGAGCACTTAAGCCGCCTCACTCGGCACCGCATCTGTTAAGCATTCTCTCTTGATACCGACGAAGCTTTTCCCGCCTTCATGCAGATTTTTTTTATTTTGCTGAAGCCTGCCGTTCTCCATTTCACAACAAAGAAAATCGTGTCCGAGAAAATAACGGAATGTGTATTCGAAGCGTGCATGAGCACAACTCATAATTGGAGGAAGGAAGGCATATTTGCAGAAGGGATGCTTATAGCCTGCAACGGATTTGGGGCTTGAGAAATTTCTCACATAAGTCATAGGTACATAAATATTTATAATGTGGTTGAGTGTTTTTATTTATTTATATTTTTTAACAACGCAAACAAGTTATTTTATGGTGCCTGTCGTTATGTACACTACTTTTGATCAGGTAAGTGTTAAGGTATGGAGTTGGGCATTGATCTGAATTAAAAAGTATGACCAGATTCACAAAGATTGTGCTAGAAGCTGGTGTGACTTATTCCATTAGTACCATAAAACACACAAAAGGCGATGGGAGGAATGTTTTAAAATAGTTTGAGCACTGGCAATTGCTGGCGGTACCATTCTAAGCCATCGTACCTTTACCCACTGTGCCACCTCAGATATTTGCTGTTCAGTTGTGTTTCTGCTCCAGTTGGAACAGTAGATCCAGAACTGCCATTCCATGTCCTCTCTGAACCAGAACATAAGCAACCCAAGACCGACTTTGGCCATTTGGGCTTCTTAAGTCGGGTGCTGCTTGGTTCACATGGCAGAGTGGCCATGCGTTCCACTTCTGGGCATACCCGTGGCCACTTAGAGAGTTCCTACAAACAAAAAAAAGGTGACGGGGAGAAATTCTTGCAACTATTTTAACAACTGACATTCACTTGGTGTAGCATTCCAACCCTTGTTCTTTTGCCCACCTGACACCTTAGGTTGGACCCAAACATACATAAATCAGTCTTGATACTCGTGTTTGATTTTACTCCAGAAGTACTCCTGGTTTACTAATGAATTTCAGGAATAAGGCTTACTCCTAGGGCCTGATGACTGCATTTTGTAGCCCTCCTTTTGTTAGAGTCTCACCCTGGCTGGGAGCTATCTAGAGCCTCACACCTATATGCCAATGTAATTGAGGGGAAAAATACATTCAACTTGTAATCACTTTACAAGTGCTTATGAGACACTATGATTTGGAGGCAGGTTTTTTGCTTTGGTCAACCTTTCAATGTCAAAGATATGCATGCACTATAAAAGTGTCAGACGTATCTGTCTGTATGGGTAATTACACTAACATTTTTAATAGCACTGTTAGAAATGGGGGTCTCTAGTTGGCAGAGGTAGGTACCTTTGACCAAATAGGGACCCTTGCTTCTAGTCAGGGTAAGGGGGAAACAAACTGTAGATAACCCCTGCTCACCCCCTTGGTAGCTTGGCACGAGCAGACAGGCTTATCTCCAAGGCAATGTGTAAAGTATTTGTACCAACACTCACAGTAACACAGTGAAACACCACAATGGACACTGTTAGATCTGGGGGTCTCTAGTTGGCAGAGGTAGGTACCACTGTCCAAATAGGGACACTTACTTCTAGTCAGGGTAAGGGGGATACACTCTTTAGATAACCCCTGCTCACCCCCTTGGTAGCTTGGCACGAGCAGACAGGCTTATCAAAGGCAATGTGTAAAGTAATTGTACCAACACTCACAGTAACACAGTGAAAACACCACAAATGGACTCCACACCAGTGTAGATAAATAAAGTACTTTTATATAAACTACACAAGACCAAAACGACAAAAATTCAACATACACAGTTCAAGAATATGGTTTCAAAAGAGTTCTTAGCTTAGCGACAAAATAATCCACATTAGCGTCAATTTTAGCCAACAGTACCTGGTGATGCGATAAAAGTTCCTAGCGGCGCTCAGGCGTTGAAAAACAAGCAACAGCATCAGTCCTGAAACCCTGGAGAGGCGATGCAACAACCCCGCTGCATGCAGCGGGTGTGTGCGATGAATACGGCCTGTGTGGGTGTGAGGCGATACTTGTATGGATTCGCAAAGGCACGATGCGACGATCTTCGATGTTTCTGCGAAAATGTTCACAGCGATGAAATACGGCCCGCTAATGAGTGGTGCGACGATCTTCGATGGCTCTGCAACGATGTTCGCAGCGATGAAATGCGGCCTGCTAACGAGCGGTGCAACAATCTCAATCAGAGGTGGCAGGCTCTGCGACGATACTCGCAGCGATGGGAATCTTCCCGCTCCGGGGGCGATGCGCTCCGATGATGAACGCAGCGTTGACGTTGCAGCGGCAATAGGCGCTGCGACGATCTTCGCGGCGACGGAAATTTTCTCGCTAAGCCGGCGGTGCATAAAAAAGTTGCAGATCTTTTACTTCTTTTGTCTTGGTCAGCTTCCCAACAGCAAGCACCACTTCCAGAGGCCCCACAATTGGATAAAGCACTCTAGGAAGGGCAGAACTCACACAGCATAGTTCAGGGGGAAGCTGGGGGTGAAGTCCTTTTGTTTCTGGGACTTCTTAACAAGAGGCCAGCTCTACTCAGGCCCTTGGAGATTTCTTCAAGCCGTGGGACACAGCACACAGCAAAGTCCTTACCCTCTCCTTGGCAGCAAAGCAACTGCAGGTCAGCCTTACAGCAGGTCAGTCCTTCTTCTTCAGTCTTCCAGCTTTCTCCTTGGCAGAGGTTCCTTCTTGATTCCAGGATGATCTAATTTTCTGTAGTCTGGGTCCCAATACTTATACCCCAAAATCCTTTGTCCTCTGAAGGCAGAGGGGCCTTGGCCTAGTCAGAACCAGTTCTGGCCAGTCCTGGAGCACTCTGTTTACTTGGTTTCTTCTTTCCTTTGAGAGAGAGGGGCAGGGTCGTCAGCCGCCCAGCAGGGGGTGGAGCCAGCATTGTGGAAGGCAGGCACAGCCCTATTCAGGCCCAGGTACTACTCCTCCCACCCATCTACAGGGGAATTTCCCTATTCTGCCCTAGGCTGACTCATTCAGCCTCTGGGAGCCACCCAGTCCCTGTCACTCACAAACCAGACAGTCAATTCACAAACAGGCCAAGGCACACAGAAAGGGCAGAAAAGGAAAAAGCCACTTTCTAAAAGTGCTGTTTTCACACACAGGATTTAAAAACCATCTTTCCTAAAAGATGTGTTATTAAATTCTGAGTTCAGGGATACCAGACTTTAATTTTCCATCTTGCTCCTATGGGAAGATATGCAGGTAAACATTATACTCAGCATTACCCATTATAGCCTATGGGCAAGATAGCCTTTCAATAGTGAAAAACGAAAATGGCTCTAATTCACTACCAAAGCCTGTCACCTACACCAATACATGCTCTACCTTTCACATACACTGCACCCTGCCCAGGGGGGTACCTAGGGCCTTCCATAGGGGTGTCCAATGTGTACAGAAAGGGAAAGGTTAGGCCTGGCCAGTGTGGACACTGGTCAGGTCAGCATGGCAGTTAGCAACTGCACCCAGGCACTGCGGTGGCAGGCCTGTGACACCATTTTAGGGCTACTCATGTGGTTGGCACAATCAGTGCTGCAGGCCCACTTGTAGCATTTGAATCACCATCCCTGGCACACTCAGTGCACTTTACTAGGGGCTAACAGGTGAAACAAATATACCAATCATGGATAACCAATCAATATAACAATTTACCTAGGGAGCACTTGCACTTTGACACTGATCAGCAGTGGCAAAGTGCCCAAAGCATCTAAACCAGAAAAAACATAATCCAGCACAGCGTAAAAAATACAGGAGATAGAGGCAAAAAGTCAGGGGAAACCACGCCAAAGATGCCAGGTCTAACAGACACCACACAGGTTTAGAAAAAAAAGTATCCTTATCTATCTTGACCAAAACGACAAAAATCCAGCAGACACAATTAAAGCTATTCTTTGAAATGTTCTTTGTAAGGTTCTTGTTAAAAACAAACTTGCCGATCCTGTATTTCACAGATGTTACTAAAAATGAACTTGTATTCCTTTAGGCAAAGATGATGGAATTAAAAATAAGTCACTTGCATAGACTGTATTTCCTCTCTATAATAAACATTTGGTTACTAGTGCACGTCACTCAGCACCAGGGCACGATGCTGGCTGGGTTGAACCCTTCAAGGCTTCCCCACAACTGACTCCCCGGTCAGCGATAATGACAGTATGCCCCCAAATGCTCACAACCATATCAGGTGACAGAAGAGGGGCCCCGGTACCGCAACTCCAGTTATGCCGGTACGGGCCGTAATCAGGTCAAGAGCACGCAACAGTTACCAGCGGCACCCCATGTGGCGGCTCAAGTGCGTGGCTCGTGCGTTACCTGGGAGACGAGATACATACCGACTTGCGGCTCCTCAGGACTCCAGCTCGTCTGTTTCCTTTCCGCTGCACAGGGGTAGCTTCTTCCGGGTGGGAACGCGGCCACGCTCACTCAGTAGGGAAGTTGACATCTTACTGGGTGGCTGAGCGTCGGAGTTGTCTCTGTTGCTAGGAGACGTCTCGCAGCTGATCGCGCTCCCGCCCTGCTTCTTTCACTCGGCGATTATGATCCTGCTGACGACTCGGGCCAGCGGCGGTGACGGCCTCTCAGGGGATCGCGGCTTCAGTCCCCTTCCTCAAATGATTACGATCTTGCTGACAACTCGGGCCATCGGCGGTGACGGCCTCTCAGTTGATCGCGGCTTCAGTCTATGCACTGACACACGCACAGCATCGGGAGACGATCACGATGCAGACTTCACGATAGGTACACATTGTGCCCAGACATACGCACACAATATTTGTAGAGACCTTTGGAAATTTTGTTGTCCCTGAGTTTCCACAACAGGAGGCCAGTTCTCCTCAGACCCTTGGAGATTTTCCTTTCACGTAGGGGACACAGCACACAGCAAAGTCCTCTTCCTTCCTTTGGCAGAACCGCAACTGCAGGTCAGCCCCAGAACACACAGCAAGGGCAGTCCTTCTTCCCAGTCTCTTTCGCTCTTCTCCTCAGCAAAGGTTCTTCTTGATTAAAGGATTATCTAAAATACAGTGGTTTCAGCTCTAATAATTATACACCAAATGTCTTTGTTTTCAAAGTGTAAGGAGTCTTGAACCCAGTCCAAACCAGCTCTGGGTGCACTCTGCCAGTGCACAACTTCTTCCTTTGTCAATGTGGGCCAGGGTCTTCAGACGCACCGCAGGAGGTGGAGCCAGTCTTTTGTGACTGGCATGCACAGCCCTAGTCAGGGACAGGTTCTTCTCCTCCCACAACTCCAAATACAGATGGGCCTATTCAGCCAGGCTGACTCACCCCAGACTCCTAGAGCCACCCCAGCCCGTGACACTCCAAAGTCATACAGTCAATCCACAACCAGGCAGAGGCACACAGAAAGGGCAGAAAAGGAAACAGCCACTTTATAAAAGTACTGTTTTCAAACACAGAATTTAAAATCCATCCTTGCTAAAGGATGTGTTATTAAATTCTGAGTTCAGGGATACCAGACTTTAATTTTCCATCTTGCTCCTATGGGAAGATATGCAGGTAAACATTATACTCAGAATTAACCATTATAGCCTATGGGCAAGATAGCCTTTCAATAGTGAAAAACGAAAATGGCTGTAATTCACTACCAAAGCCTGTCACCCACACCAATACATGCTCTACCTTTCACATACACTGCACCCTGCCCAGGGGGGTACCTAGGGCCTTCCATAGGGGTGTCCAATGTGTGCAGAAAGGGAAAGGTTAGGCCTGGCCAGTGTGGACACTGGTCAGGTCAGCATGGCAGTTAGCAACTGCACCCAGGCACTGCGGTGGCAGGCCTGTGACACCATTTTAGGGCTACTCCTGTGGGTGGCACAATCAGTGCTGCAGGCCCACTTGTAGCATTTGAATCACCATCCCTGGCACACTCAGTGCACTTTACTAGGGGCTAACAGGTGAAAAAAATATACCACTCATGGATAACCAATCAATATAACAATTTACCTAGGGAGCACTTGCACTTTGACACTGATCAGCAGTGGCAAAGTGCCCAAAGCATCTAAACCAGAAAAAACGAAATCCAGCACAGCGTAAAAAATACAGGAGATAGAGGCAAAAAGTCAGGGGAAACCACGCCAAAGATGCCAGGTCTAACAGACACCACACAGGTTTAGAAAAAAAAAGGTATCCTTATCTATCTTGACCAAAACGACAAAAATCCAGCAGACACAATTAAAGCTATTCTTTGAAATGTTCTTTGTAAGGTTCTTGTTAAAAACAAACTTGCAGATCCTGTATTTCACAGATGTTACTAAACATGAACTTGTATTCCTTTAGGCAAAGATGATGGAATTAAAAATAAGTCACTTGCAGGGACTGTATTTCCTCTCTATAATAAACATTTGGTTACTAGTGCACGTCACTCAGCACCAGGGCACGATGCTGGCTGGGTTGAACCCTTCAAGGCTTCCCCACAACGGACTCCCCGGTCAGCGATAATGACAGTGTGCCCCCAAATGCTCACAACCATATCAGGTGACAGAAGAGGGGCCCCGGTACCGCAAC
Source organism: Triturus cristatus (assembly GCF_964204655.1). NCBI lineage: Eukaryota > Metazoa > Chordata > Amphibia > Caudata > Salamandridae > Triturus > Triturus cristatus. The sequence continues at coordinate 445,337,588 of NC_140594.1, read as the reverse complement.
TCCAGTTATGCCGGTACGGGCCGTAATCAGGTCAAGAGCACGCAACAGTTACCAGCGGCACCCCATGTGGCGGCTCAAGCGCGTGTCTTGGTGCGTTACCTGGGAGACGAGATACATACCGACTTGTGGCTCCTCAGGACTCCAGCTCGTCTGTCTCCTTTCCGCTGCACAGGGGTAGCTTCTTCCGGGTGGGAACGCGGCCACGCTCACTCAGTAGGGAAGTTGACATCTTACTGGGTGGCTGAGCGTCGGAGTTGTCTCTGTTGCTAGGAGACGTCTCGCAGCTGATCGCGCTCCCACCCTGCTTCTTCCACTCGGCGATTATGATCCTGCTGACGACTAGGGCCAGCGGCGGTGACGGCCTCTCAGGGGATCGCGGCTTCAGTCCCCTTCCTCAAATGATTACGATCTTGCTGACAACTCGGGCCATCGGTGGTGACGGCCTCTCAGTTGATCGCGGCTTCAGTCTATGCACTGACACACGCACAGCGTCGGGAGACGATCACGATGCAGACTTCACGATAGGTACACATTGTGCCCAGACACACACACACAGTATTTGTAGAGACCTTTGGAAATTTTGTTGTCCCTGAGTTTCCACAACAGGAGGCCAGTTCTCCTCAGACCCTTGGAGATTTTCCTTTCACGCAGGGGACACAGCACACAGCAAAGTCCTCTTCCTTCCTTTGGCAGAACCGCAACTGCAGGTCAGCCCCAGAACACACAGCAAGGGCAGTCCTTCTTCTCAGTCTCTTTCGCTCTTCTCCTCAGCAAAGGTTCTTCTTGATTCCAGGATGATCTAAAATACAGTGGTTTCAGCTCTAATATGTAAACCCCAAATGTCTTTGTTTTCAAAGTGTAAGGAGTCTTGAACCCAGTCCAAACCAGTTCTGGGTGCACTCTGCCAGTGCACAACTTCTTCCTTTGTCAATGTGGGCCAGGGTCTTCAGACGCACCGCAGGAGGTGGAGCCAGTCTTTTGTGACTGGCAGGCACAGCCCTAGTCAGGGACAGGTTCTTCTCCTCCCACCACTCCAAATACAGATGGGCCTATTCAGCCAGGCTGACTCACCCCAGACTCCTAGAGCCACCCCAGCCCATGTCACTTCAAAGCCAGACAGTCAATCCACAACCAGGCAGAGGCACACAGAAAGGGTGAACAAGAAAACAGTCACTTTCTAAAAGTGCTATTTTCAAACACAGAATTTAAAAACCATCCTTCCTAAAGGATGTGTTATTAAATTCTGAGTTCAGGGATACCAGACTTTAATTTTCCATCTTGCTCCTATGGGAAGATATGCAGGTAAACATTATACACAGCATTACCCATTATAGCCTATGGGCAAGATAGCCTTTCAATAGTGAAAAACGAAAATGGCTGTAATTCATTACCAAAGCCTGTCACCTACACCAATACATGCTCTACCTTTCACATACACTGCACCCTGCCCAGGGGGGTACCTAGGGCCTTCCATAGGGGTGTCCAATGTGTACAGAAAGGGAAAGGTTAGGCCTGGCCAGTGTGGACACTGGTCAGGTCAGCTTGGCAGTTAGCAACTGCACCCAGGCACTGCGGTGGCAGGCCTGTGACACCATTTTAGGGCTACTCCTGTGGGTGGCACAATCAGTGCTGCAGGCCCACTTGTAGCATTTGAATCACCATCCCTGGCACACTCAGTGCACTTTACTAGGGGCTAACAGGTGAAACAAATATACCAATCATGGATAACCAATCAATATAACAATTCACCTAGGGAGCACTTGCACTTTGACACTGATCAGCAGTGGCAAAGTGCCCAAAGCATCTAAACCAGAAAAAACGAAATCCAGCACAGCGTAAAAAATACAGGAGATAGAGGCAAAAAGTCAGGGGAAACCACGCCAAAGATGCCAGGTCCAACAGACACCACACAGGTTTAGAAAAAAAAAGGTATCCTTATCTATCTTGACCAATACGACAAAAATCCAGCAGACACAATTAAAGCTATTCTTTGAAATGTTCTTTGTAAGGTTCTTGTTAAAAACAAACTTGCAGATCCTGTATTTCACAGATGTTACTAAAAATGAACTTGTATTCCTATAGGCAAAGATGATGGAATTAAAAATAAGTCACTTGCAGGGACTGTATTTCCTCTCTATAATAAACATTTGGTTACTAGTGCACGTCACTCAGCACCAGGGCACGATGCTGGCTGGGTTGAACCCTTCAAGGCTTCCCCAAAACTGACTCCCCGGTCAGCGATAATGCAAGTATGCCCCCAAATGCTCACAACCATATCAGGTGACAGAAGAGGGGCCCTGCTACCGCAACTCCAGTTATGCCGGTACGGGCCGTAATCAGGTCAAGAGCACGCAACAGTTACCAGCGGCACCCCATGTGGCGGCTCAAGCGTGTGTCTCGGTGCGTTACCTGGGAGACGAGATACATACCGACTTGCGGCTCCTCAGGACTCCAGCTTGTCTGTCTCCTTTCCGCTGAACAGGGGTAGCTTCTTCCGGGTGGGAACGCGGCCACGCTCACTCAGTAGGGAAGTTGACATCTTACTGGGTGGCTGAGCGTCGGAGTTGTCTCTGTTGCTAGGAGACGTCTCGCAGCTGATCGCACTCCCGCCCTGCTTCTTCCACTCGGCGATTATGATCCTGCTGACGACTCGGGCCAGCGGCGGTGACGGCCTCTCAGGGGATCGCGGCTTCAGTCCCCTTCCTCAAATGATTACGATCTTGCTGACATCTCGGGCCATCGGCGGTGACGGCCTCTCAGTTGATCGCGGCTTCAGTCTATGCACTGACACACGCACAGCGTCGGGAGACGATCACGATGCAGACTTCACGATAGGTACACATTGTGCCCAGACACACGCACACAGTATTTGTAGAGACCTTTGGAAATTTTGTTGTCCCTGAGTTTCCACAACAGGAGGCCAGTTCTCCTCAGACCCTTGGAGATTTTCCTTTCACGCAGGGGACACAGCACACAGCAAAGTCCTCTTCCTTCCTTTGGCAGAACCGCAACTGCAGGTCAGCCCCAGAACACACAGCAAGGGCAGTCCTTCTTCTCAGTCTCTTTCGCTCTTCTCCTCAACAAAGGTTCTTCTTGATTCCAGGATGATCTAAAATACAGTGGTTTCAGCTCTAATATTTATACCCCAAATGTCTTTGTTTTCAAAGTATAAGGAGTCTTGAACCCAGTCCAAACCAGTTCTGGGTGCACTCTGCCAGTGCACAACTTCTTCCTTTGTCAATGTGGGCCAGGGTCTTCAGACGCACCGCAGGAGGTGGAGCCGGTCTTTTGTGACTGGCAGGCACAGCCCTAGTCAGGGACAGGTTCTTCTCCTCCCACCACTCCAAATACAGATGGGCCTATTCAGCCAGGCTGACTCACCCTAGACTCCTAGAGCCACCCCAGCCCGTGTCACTCCAAAGTCAGACAGTCAATCCACAACCAGGCAGAGGCACACAGAAAGGGTGAACAAGAAAACAGTCACTTTCTAAAAGTGCTATTTTCAAACACAGAATTTAAAAACCATCCTTCCTAAAGGATGTGTTATTAAATTCTGAGTTCAGGGATACCAGACTTTAATTTTCCATCTTGCTCCTATGGGAAGATATGCAGGTAAACATTATACTCAGCATTACCCATTATAGCCTATGGGCAAGATAGCCTTTCAATAGTGAAAAACGAAAATGGCTGTAATTCACTACCAAAGCCTGTCACCTACACCAATACATGCTCTACCTTTCACATACACTGCACCCTGCCCAGGGGGGTACCTAGGGCCTTGCATAGGGGTGTCCAAAGTGCACAGAAAGGGAAAGGTTAGGCCTGGCCAGTGTGGACACTGGTCAGGTCAGCATGGCAGTTAGCAACTGCACCCAGGCACTGCGGTGGCAGGTCTGTGACACCATTTTAGGGCTACTCCTGTGGGTGGCACAATCAGTGCTGCAGGCCCACTTGTAGCATTTGAATCACCATCCCTGGCACACTCAGTGCACTTTACTAGGGGCTAACAGGTGAAACAAATATACCAATCATGGATAACCAATCAATATAACAACTTACCTAGGGAGCACTTGCACTTTGACACTGATCAGCAGTGGCAAAGTGCCCAAAGCATCTAAACCAGAAAAAACGAAATCCAGCACAGCGTACAAAAAAACAGGAGATAGAGGCAAAAAGTCAGGGGAAACCAAGCCAAAGATGCCAGGTCTAACAGACACCACACAGGTTTAGAAAAAAAAAGGTATCCTTATCTATCTTGACCAAAACGACAAAAATCCAGCAGACACAATTAAAGCTATTCTTTGAAATGTTCTTTGTAAGGTTCTTGTTAAAAACAAACTTGCAGATCCTGTATTTCACAGATGTTACTACAAATGAACTTGTATTCCTTTAGGCAAAGATGATGGAATTAAAAATAAGTCACTTGCAGGGACTGTATTTCCTCTCTATAATAAACATTTGGTTACTAGTGCACGTCACTCAGCACCAGGGCACGATGCTGGCTGGGTTGAACCCTTCAAGGCTTCCCCACAACTGACTCCCCGGTCAGCGATAATGACAGTATGCCCCCAAATGCTCACAACCATATCAGGTGACAAAAGAGGGGCCCCGGTACCGCAACTCCAGTTATGCCGGTACGGGCCGTAATCAGGTCAAGAGCACGCAACAGTTACCAGCGGCACCCCATGTGGCAGCTCAAGCGCGTGTCTCGGTGCGTTACCTGGGAGACGAGATACATACCGACTTGCGGCTCCTCAGGACTCCAGCTCGTCTGTCTCCTTTCCGCTGCACAGGGGTAGCTTCTTCCAGGTGGGAACGCGGCCACGCTCACTCAGTAGGGAAGTTGACATCTTACTGGGTGGCTGAGCTTCGGAGTTGTCTCTGTTGCTAGGAGACGTCTCGCAGCTGATCGCGCTCCCGCCCTGCTTCTTCCACTCGGCGATTATGATCCTGCTGACGACTTGGGCCAGTGGCGGTGACGGCCTCTCAGGGGATCGCGGCTTCAGTCCCCTTCCTCAAATGATTACGATCTTGCTGACAACTCGGGCCATCGGTGGTGACGGCCTCTCAGTTGATCGCGGCTTCAGTCTATGCACTGACACACGCACAGCGTCGGGAGACGATCACGATGCAGACTTCACGATAGGTACACATTGTGCCCAGACACACACACACAGTATTTTTAGAGACCTTTGGAAATGTTGTTGTCCCTGAGTTTCCACAACAGGAGGCCAGTTCTCCTCAGACCCTTGGAGATTTTCCTTTCACGCAGGGGACACAGCACACAGCAAAGTCCTCTTCCTTCCTTTGGCAGAACCGCAACTGCAGGTCAGCCCCAGAACACACAGCAAGGGCAGTCCTTCTTCTCAGTCTCTTTCGCTCTTCTCCTCAGCAAAGGTTCTTCTTGATTCCAGGATGATCTAAAATACAGTGGTTTCAGCTCTAATATTTAAACCCCAAATGTCTTTGTTTTCAAAGTGTAAGGAGTCTTGAACCCAGTCCAAACCAGTTCTGGGTGCACTCTGCCAGTGCACAACTTCTTCCTTTGTCAATGTGGGCCAGGGTCTTCAGACGCACCGCAGGAGGTGGAGCCAGTCTTTTGTGACTGGCAGGCACAGCCCTAGTCAGGGACAGGTTCTTCTCCTCCCACCACTCCAAATACAGATGGGCCTATTCAGCCAGGTTGACTCACCCCAGACTCCTAGAGCCACCCCAGCCCGTGTCACTCCAAAGCCAGACAGTCAATCCACAACCAGGCAGAGGCACACAGAAAGGGTGAACAAGAAAACAGTCACTTTCTAAAAGTGCTATTTTCAAACACAGAATTTAAAAACCATCCTTCCTAAAGGATGCGTTGTTAAATTCTGAGTTCAGGGATACCAGACTCCAATTTTCTATCCTACTCCTATAGGAAGATATGCTTGTAAAATGTTACACAGCATTCCCCATTCTGTCCTATGGGCAAGGTAGCCTTTCAGAAGTGAAAAATGAATTTGGCAGTATTTCACTAATCGGATATGGCACAGACACCAGTACATGTTCTACCTTTTACATACACTGCACCCTGCCCAGGGGGGTACCTTGGGCCTACTATAGGGTTGTCCTATGTGTAAGAAGAGTGAACGCTAAGGCCTGGCAAATGGGTACACTGGCCAGGTCAAAATGTCAGTTAGCAAACTGCGAACAGGCACTGTGATGGCAGGCCTGAGACATCTCTTTCGGGCTACTTATGTGGGTGGCACAATCAATGCTGCAGGCCCACTAGTAGCATTTGATTTACCAGCCCTGGCACAAATAGTGCACTTTACTAGGGACCTACTGGTAACCAAATATGCTAATCAGGGAGAACCAATCACAATATCAATTGATACAGGGAGCACTTTCACTTTGACACTGCTCAGCAGTGGCACAGTGCCCAAAGCAACTAAGCCAGCAAAAAAGAAATCCAGCACAGCATAAAAAACACAGGAGGTAGAGGCAAAAAGTCAGGGAAAATCACGCCAAGGATGCCAGGTCTAACAAGCACTTACAATTTAGTTTTTATCAAATTACTCATTCCAATATAGGGCCCGGTTACAATGCGGTTAGGAAATCTTCCTGATTGAATCGGTTTGGAAATGGTTTCCAAACGACTTGGATCGGGAGAGTCTTACCGACCGAGTATGATGCATCCGGTGCTTCCAGATATGATTTGGTTGGACTCCCACTGACTTCTATGGGAGCCTGTGTTCCTAACCGCATCATAATCTGGCCCTCGGTCGGGAAGACACGTTCCCGATCTGATTCAGAAGGAGCAAATGCCATTAGGAGGCCTTCCTAACAGCATCATAATCGGGTCCTAGGTGGGAATGCATTTCTAACCGCATTGTAATCGGGCCCATAGAGTCAGAGTACTTTCTATCACACACACATTATACAGAAACAATGAATCATACAAGTGTGTCAACCAATATACAGGAAATGTCACAAAAGGCAACAAGTGTTACAGGGTGTAAGAGTCACATGTCTTCCGTAATGGTAAGCATTGAATATTAAGAGGGCATAGTCTGACGCAATACAAAGTCAGGATTTAAAACGTAACATAGTGTTGAGGATTGTCTCTACTAATACAAAAATACCTATACTCAAATGATCCCTTTTTAGAAACCTTAGAATAAGGAACGATTGACACAAAAGAACTATATTGTTATAAACCTATATCTTGCAATTTGTATTCAACTCCTTGATATCAGTGCATAGCTCACTGTGCTGTATTAGATGAATTGTAATTAATAAACTGCAAGTAACAAAAGAGATCTCTGTGACAAAAGCACTAAACCACTGAGCTATCCACATAAAATACAAACCTGTGAAGTGCATGCTACACATTGTGCTTTGCAGCAGGAATCATAGCTCTCTGTTCTATTTTAAGATGAGCCATAACTGTGACTAGACTAAACACAGATCCTTCCATCAAATGCTTTACCTGCCTGTAAAAATTGCCAGGCCAGTGCCTTAACCCTGTAAGATATTTTTTTAAATGTGACTAATTGAATAAGCTAGAAGCACACATGTAGCTGTATAAACCATCCAATTTCTATCTTGGACTGAAACTAAACTGTGTAATCCGGCCCAGGATTGGCCGAAAAGTTGTTGCCCATCCAGACTTAGCCCACACAGCTTGCCCTGTACTCAATTGATGGCAAGTTTTGGCTTGTGTTACTTCAAGGCATACAAGCCCCCTTTCAGCCTCTTTGTTTTTCAGACATTGGACTGATCAACCCAGGCTCCAGCCCTGCGTGTCACTAGACAAGGAAAGCGACGATATGACAGTCTCCTCCGGCTCTATGAAAAACACCATGAGTGGTGCCCTATCACTTCACAATAAGCACAAGCACCGTCACCAGTGCTTCAAGGGGACTCTCAGCATGCATTGCTAGCACTAGCCCCTTACTGTGCAGTGCCAGCGCAAGACCGTCACCAGTACGTGCTACCACTGGGCCCTCAGCATTGAAGAATAGAAGTGTTCTTGCCCTGCAGTGCCAACCCAGTGCACTCACCATGCAGTACCAGCCTATGGCTCTCAGCATGCAGTGCCAGCACTGGATCCCTACGGTCCCGTACCAGCCCCAGTTCAGCTCTCTGCATACCATGCTATGCCCCTATGCATTTCCATTGACTTCAGATCAGGAGTCCCTCGCCTTACAGTGCTCTCACAATGCAGTGCGAGCCCGGGCCCTCAGCATGCAGTGGTAGCAGTGGATCCTCACCTTGCAGTGGCAATTTTAGGCCTTACTCTCCCGTATCTGTCATGGCCCTCGCATGGCACTCATTCATTCATCAGTTACTATACTACACAAGCCCCATGCTGACCTACATTCTATTTAGTCCAGAAGTTTCAGTAACACACAGATATTTGAAATTCCCCTATGATTGCCAGTCTATCCTCATTTCCTCACATCTCTAGATTATCCATGAGCGGTGAACTCCGCTCCGCTTGCGGAGTCTGCGGAGTTTCCTGCACTACGCGTTACGTGGAGATCGCGGAGCTCCAAAAAACGCAGTTTCGCGTAGAGTAGTTTTTTTGCTCGCTCGCATTCGTCAACGTCAAGTTGGCGACCGCAAGCAACCTCCCGCCAAGATTTTTCCTTGTTCGGGATCTCCAACATCAAGTTGGCTAGTGCGAGCATGGAAAATCAACATCCCAGCAAGATTTCTCAACGTGGGGGGGGGGTCAGGTTTCTCATTGCGACAGCTAGCATTGAGAAACTGACCGTTTGCGTTAGTAAAAATCTACTCGAGCGGCAGAAAAGGAAAGCAGGGACCGCTTGCACTGTGCATAGTGCCGTTCGCAATGATTGCACAGTGCGGACAAGCATACTGCACTGTGCAATCAACGCGAACGGCATTTTTCAATCGTACTCCGCCGTTCGCGTAGCTCTGCGTAGTGCGGCAGAGTTGTTTTTCCACTTTGCGTAGTGGAGCGTAGTGCAACTCTTCGAACTATGCCCAGGGTTACTCTAGGTACAACCATTGGTATTTTCACTGCAGAATGCAACCTGCAATTGTCTTGTAAAAGATATTGCTAAAGAATCCATTCGACCTGGCTTCATGAGGTCTTCATGTTCCTTGTTTAACATTAAGTTGGACCAATCAGTCTTTTCATTCATCCATGCATACTGCAATTCAATTTTTTTCTCTTGTATCTCACTCAGTGCATCAATAGTATTGTCTGATAGCTGGGAACGTGGGTTCATAAATCTTGCTGGGGTAAATGAAGTGTGAAAGGAAAGGCTATAGGATATCATTTTATGATAACACACAACAAAATGTAAATAACAGTAAACAAACTGTACATATTCAGCAGTGAAGAAACCAAAAAAAAAGCATATATTTCTATAATTCCAAAGTGTAATGGAAGCAAAGATTTTAAGAGGATCACAACAAATCAAGATGCTTTATTTAGTGATCTGCAAATAATAAATATTCCCTGAAACCTGATTTTCACACATGATTTCTGTGCAATATAATTTTATCAGTATAACTGTATGACTGTACACATTTAGGGACCATTACAGATGAAAACGTGTTGAATGACACAAATGACAGACAAAAATGACAATGCCCTACCTCATAATTGCTTTAGTTACAAATAAGAATCGCCCATCTCATGTACATTAAAGCTAGGTGTTGCACAAAGGTTTGTCGTACTAAAAAGTGGGGCATGGTTCTAAAACGTTTGAGAAGCACTGTTGTAGTTATATCCAGTTTTCAATAATATTATACATCCAATGTGTTTTTGATGCACCATTTACAACACCTTTTGACAGATATACCTGGGTGAGAACCGCTTCGATCCCTATAAAGTTATCTTTATGTTATTTCCAATCTTGAGCAGGGTTAATGACACGATTTGCTGTACATAGGCAACTTGAAATTGATATTCCCTACAAATCCTTTGAGAACTCCAAACCCCCTACAAACTTTTCTTTAAATAATTATTTTCAACTATGGATTAACACACACAAGCAGCCATTTCTAAATGTGTTGAAAGACTATTCCAAGAAAGCCCCTTATGTGTGCACATGTGCACACATGTACAGGCAGCCATTTTTGAATTTGTTTAAAGCTAATTAGAAATGCCCAATGCAGTACACTGCAAGTGGCAGCAAAGACCCAGTAGAAATGGCTACAGAGTTGCTGGACCATTGCGAAATTAACAACATAAATTAAAAAACAGTCCCAGTCACTCAAGGGCACATCTTATTTTAGGCATAGGCTGCATGTCATTGCTGACAGTGAAGGGATCCAGTGATTTTAGTTGGTTGACCCACTGCCACAATGAAAGACATAACCGCAGATCATTGGTTAAGAGGGCAGGCTGATAGCCTATATATGTAAATATATACCTATTTTAATACAATCCAGATAACTATAACTCGCGTGACCGCCACTCTATCACAAGGATGATGTCATCAGTGATGTCATGAGTGATGCCACTGACCATGTCATGAGTGATGTAATATGTGACGTCATCAGCAGTGGATTGCGGGCGCGCGAGTTATAGTTATCCGAACTAACTATAATGGGGGAATTTCATTGTTTTTTTACGAGTGAAATATCCACCTAACTATAACATGTGTGAAACCTATGGTTTTTTAAGTGAATATATATATATATATATATATATATATATATATATATATATATATATATATATATATATATATATATATAGAGAGAGAGAGAGAGATACATATATCCATACATATGTGTGTGTGTGTGACATCTCAAATGACATCACTGGGGACATTTGGGTGTAAGTGTTTTCTAAACATGTATGAGTGTTAAACATATGTACCAAGCTACTTCAAAAATTACACTGGTAAACTTTGCATACTTCTAATGGTTCATACTATTTCTGACATATATTATATGAGTGACTGTGTGAGTGTCTAAATCTGTGTGTGAGTGGCTGTCTGGCTGTCTGAGTGTGTGAGTTGCTGTGTGGGTAAGTGGGTGTGTAAGTGGCTACCCGAGTGAGTGAGTGGCTGTGTGAGCGGTAGGGGTGGGCGGAATTTGCGGAATTAACCTTCGCAAATTATCGCGAGAATGTTTAAAATTATCGCAAACAAGCAGAAATATCGCGAAGATGCGGAAGTTTTTTTCCGGCATGTTCGCGAGATTTTCTGCATGGTTGCGGGTCGCCAACTTACCCATGTGGTTGCTTGCGGGCGCGGCCATCTTGTTTTGAGTTGTTCTCGCGGTGCATGATCGCGAGAAGAAAGACGTGATCGCGCGACGAATGACGTCACTGCGGGCGCGAACTGTCGCGAGACAGCGCAAATGGCTAAAAACAATACAACATCTCATGGAGAACGCGACCGGATCAAGAAAACTTGTCGGCGAACGCAGGGATTCAGGTAAGGCGATCGCGCGCGCGCGAGAATGTATTATTTTACAGCGCGAGCAAGAAACAAATTATCGCCAAGCTGCGGAAACCGGAATTTTTGACATTTTCGCGCTCTCCGCGGAACGCAAAAATGTCAAATTATCGCAATTTCCGCGAACGGAACGAAATTTTTGCCCAGGCCTAGTGAGCGGCTGTATTGGTGAGTGAGCGGCTGTGTAAGGGGCTGTATGGCTGACTGAGTGGCTGTGTGAATAGCTATATGGTTTTGTGAGTGTGTGTGTAAGTGACTGTACCAGTGACTGAATGGGTGTGTGCATGGCTGTATGGGTCAGTGAGTGTGTGTATTAGGGGCTGTATGGGTTAGTAAGTGGGTGTTTGAGTGGGCGTTTGGTTTAGTGAGTGGCTGTATGAGTGAGTGAGCAGGTGTGTAAGTGGTTCTAAGGATGTGTGAATGGGTATTTAAGTGGTTGTGGGGGGGTGTGAGTAGTTGTATGGGTGAGTGAATGGTTGTGCTGATTGCCTGTATAGGTAAGTGAGGGGTTGTGTGAGTAGTTGTATGAGTGAATGAGTGGCTGTGTGAGTGCATGTATGGGTGGGTGAGTAAGTGGCTCTATAGACGAATGAGTGGGTGTGTGAGTGGTTGTATGGGTCTGTAAATGGTTATGTTAAACGGGTGTGGGGTTTGTGTGTGGGTGTTTGAGAGGTTGTATATTGGTGTGGTTGGGTGTGTGAGTGGTTCTGTGGATGCTGTCATGAGTGATGTCAATTGAGATGTCATCAGTGATGTCACTGACCATGTCATATGTGATGTGATATGTGAGGTCATAAGCAGTGCTTTGTGGGTACATAAGTTATAGTTAGTTCAGGTAACTATACCGTCCCTTTAACCTTTTTTTTCTGTGAATTACTATGGTTGTTAATGTTATTTCCTAACTACGATGTCCCTGTAACATTCGTTTTTTTAGTGAATTTCTAAGGTTTTTAAAATTGTATTTCCTAACTATATCTTGTAACTTTTGAGAGTGGGTGAGTAAGTGACTGTTTAGATCAGAGATGGGGTGTTTGAGTGGCTGTATGGGTCTGTGAGTGGGTGTGTGAGTGGTTTTGTAGGTGTGTGAGTGGGTATGTGAGTGGCTGTATGGGTCAGTAGGTGGGTGTGTGAATAGGTGTGTAGGTCTATGAGTGTGTGTGTGAGTGGCTGCATGGGTCAGTGAGTGGGTACATAAGCATCTATATGGATGTGTGACTGGTTTTGTGAGTGGCTGTATGGGTCTGTGAGTGGCTTTGTGAGTGGCTGTATGGATCTGTAAGTTGGTGTGTGAGTGGCTGTATGGATCTGTAAGTGGGTGATAGTGGTTATATGAGTGTGTGAGTGGGTGTCTGAGTGACTGTATGGGTATCTGATTGGGTGTGTGAGTGGTTATGTGGGTGTATGGGTGGGTGTGTGAGTGGCTGTATGGTTCTGTGAGCAGCTGCGCTAGTGGTTTTGTTGGTGAGTTGGTATGTAAGTGGCTGTATGGGTGTGTGAGTAGCTGTGTGAGCAGTAAGGGTGGGCGTAATATGTGTAAGGGACCTACGCGGAGAGGCATGGAGATGGAACCAATCCCCGCACTCTCCGCATAGTTTCCTTACGCACATCCCGCCTCCCACCTGCCCTATTAAATACATTAAAAAATACATGTTTAAATAACCTTACCTGATCGGCGGCGGCCCCGGGCTTCAAACCTCTTCCAGCGCGGGCTCCCGCGCATGCGCAGTTCTCAGAAGTCGGCACGCTGGAAGAGGTTTGAAGCCCGGGTACGCCGCCGATCAGGTAAGGTTATTTAAACATGTATTTTTTAATGTATTTAATAGGGCGGGCGGACAACTTCCGTTATGCCCTGAGTGTGCGGAGATTTGCCCTGTTTCTCCGCCTATTATCACGGAAGGGCAAATCTCCACACATTCCGTGGGCGGTACGGAGTTGTCCACCCACCCTTAGTGAGCGGCAATGTGGGTCTGTGAGTGTATGTGAGAGTGGCTGGTTGAGTGTGTGAGTGGGTGTTTGAGTGTGTCTCTGTGTGTCAGAAGCTGTGACTGGACAGCACCTCACCTTCCCTTTTATCCAACAATAGTCCACAGTTTTGCACAAAATATATTCCCAATTGGAGTACTTTCTACTAGTTAATTAGTAAGTGCTACCTCATTGAGTACTAACTAGTACACGTTCTATACTACAGCTATATAATGGACCATGAGGAAATGTCTCCACTGATGTTGTGTGTATGTAATTTCAGCAATGTGATTGTTCCTCGAGCATCTTGATCCACAAATCTGTGATAACATGAATCCTCATATAGAGAACAGGACGAGACTACAAAGAGGGGATTCTCCACAAAATAAGGGGACCTCCTCCTAACTATATGAAGTAAGCGCTTGTTTGTTTGGTGGATATGTCCTCAAAATTCCTCTGCATCAAGAACACGTCACCAAAATCGGCAGGAAAGGCCTTTTGGTAAGCTGTCCATCAACATGGGAAAGGCAAGAAGACCTCCGTATACTACGCCTAAGGAAAATGGGGCAGGGCCAAATGGGCACACTTGCAGATGATTTGGGGCATTTTTGTACTCAGGGTAATTAAAAGGAAGAACGGTGCTCTTTCTTTTAAAAAAAAATATACAACGGGAGGGGGGCTGTGTGGCCCCTCTCCCAGGCCAATTTCAGCCCAAGGGACCCCATCCCCCAGAATCTGACAGAACTTAATGGGGGAGAGGGCATGCAGCCACACTCTTTTAGCTGGATTTGGTCATGGGGACCCCATCTCCACGGCCAGGCCTCTTCATCCTGGGTGCCCTGAAGGCCACCCAGGGCATCCAGTGTGCCACGCTGGGGACCACTGGGGGCGCCTCCATGTCCCAGTTACTGCTTGCTCACTACCTACAGCATGAGCAAACATTGCTCCTACACATACAGAGCAGCCAAATATGCAGTTCCCTGCATGTGGGAGCAATTCTTTCATCTTCCAAAACAGATGAAAAGTCTACTTCCAGCGAGCAGGAGCAGTTTTTTTGTTCACGCCCGCTGGGAGTGGACTTACAGTTTGCTTTCACTTGGTGGGAGCTGTCAACGCTCCTGCCAAGCAAAAGCAAACCGCTATGTCTTGGAGTGGGCACCCTGGGACATAGGAAGACAGCCCAGGGAGGTGGTGGTCTCCAGGGCCAATAATGGCTCCAGGAGTGAGGTTGTAGTTCCACTCCCCTTTAATTTTCAAGGGACTGCCCCAGGGAGGTGGAGGTCCCCGAGATCCTACTGGGTCAAGCCCCGGGGAGCTGGTGGTCCCCAGTGCTCGAATGACCTTACAGGTGGGGTCCGTGTGACCCACCTACTTTTGAACAATTAAGTTCCACGTGGCCCCCCTCCCTCAATTTTGAAAAATAAACTCTGGGGAGGTGGTGGTCCCCGGGACTTAAACTAAACTTGCGGAGGGTGTATGTATACCCACCCTCCACTTTTGTGGTGTAGAGGTCCCCAGCGCTTGTTGTTTCTTTTAATTTTTGCTGAGAATTTGCGAATCCACTACAATGTTTGCTGCAAATTAAAAAAATATATTATTTTAGACCCAGATGGGGTCCATGGAGGGAACCCAGCAGCCGGCCTAGGGAGTCTAGGTATCTCTATCCTTCCCCCTTTCCCTTTTCTTAATGTTTTTGTTTTGCACTTGGCTGAGTCTGAGGCTCAAGATGGCTTCCAACACTTCCTAGTTGAAGTGTTGGCAGCCAATCAGATCTCTACTTGAGATCTGGAGGATTCACAGAGTGTCTGCACCTCTAGATATACACATTTGGTTTTCCTTTAATATCTCCAAAAACTACTAAACAGACATTACACTAAATAACAAAAAGGGCTCTCGTTGCACCAATAGATAGCTTTCTGTCAAATGTGGTGTAATTCTGTACAGCGGTTCGAGCTTTAGTTGTGGTCAAAATCCCTATGGGAGATTAACATCGGAAACACTCTTTTTTGGACCTCCCCTTTTGCTCATCCCCCACTTTATGGATCACCCTGAAACTTTCCATGCACAACTAAAATCAGTTAGTGCACTTGTTTGGGGGAAAGTTTCATGAAGATTAATAAAACGGAGCCAAAATTATAAGCAAGTAAAAAAATGCTTCTTGTGACTGCACTTCCATGCATATTTGATAAATCTACCTAAATGTTAGAAAAAGTCCCTGGTAACTTTAAACTGAGACTAGATTGTCTAATTGGGAGAGCTGGTATGCATGAAACAGATACTTAGGCTGAAGAAATGAGAGGGAAGAAGGGAAGCACAGCGACAGTGGAAATAAAGAAGAGTCAGTAAGGTCTAACTCACACTGGGAGACGAGATAAAAAGGAGGAAAGTAAGTTCAGGGAAGTGACATAGGGAACATTGTGAAGCAGGGCATATGTGAAGGGGAGAATAAAAAAGAAGGAAGAGGCATACACCTACGCAGCCCCATTTCCTGCATTCCAGCACACAAACACTGTGGTTTAGGTAAAGTCAGAGCTGGCGTTAGCATTGGTAGCGCCTGGTGCGACAATCTTTGTTGTCACCACACATGACCTCCTTCTCCACAGATTCCCTTATTAACATCCTCCAAGCCTCCAAGGGTGTCACTCATCTCTTCTTCACCCCTCTCTCATTTGTTTAGCTTTTTCACATTGGCACATCCCAATATCTTGTATTTAGGGATATAAATATCCCCAAAAATATGTTAAAATACATGTAACGTATTGCACATGTACAATCAATGTTTCTTTTTTACTCATTCTTTTTCAGTGGACTGAGTTTTCCGAGGACCATCACAGCGGGACCCAAGGCACACATCAGGAACATGCAAGGTGAGCACGACAGCTATTCACCACCAGTGAGGAAGAGGAATCTTAGCCAAGCAGAGAGAGTGCACCCATCTGGAAACAAACATGCTTGCTACCAAAAGGCTCCCGGCAAAGGCTGTTGAGCTAACTAGGTAGGCGAAGGCACCAGCAGCCAGGAGGAGATCAATTTTGGGACTCGTCCTGGGATTGAGCAAGAACTTTCTGTTGTGTCTCAAGAGCAGGCCCCACCATAATCTGGGCATGCACCACCCCCTTCTTTCCTCAAGTACCATAAGGACCTCAAGCTGCACCCAAGGCACAACCTTTTTCTATTCTTTCAAGTACCTGTCCAGAACAAGATGAGGAGTTGAGGGACATTTTTCCTCCTGACACCCCAGAGCCTTCACATATTTCCTACTCCCTTTCCCTGAAAATGTATCTGTGCCTGCTCTCAATGAGTTCCTGGGACCCATCAAAGAGACTCGGTTATCGATCTGTAGGGATGTCCACAGCTTACTAGGAGAAGTCTGGATTCTCCATGAGTAGGTAAGCGAACAGCTTCAATCCTTGTGTGCCCTCATTACATCCTTGAGTGCAGGCATATTGTCCTGTCTGACTCCCCATGGTATTATAACATTTATGCATTGTAAACTCACCAACTCCAGCAATGGATGGTTCCTTAAAGAATGATCGCATTAATGTCAGCTGCTGAACCAGTTTCATAGAAGTTGGAGTTGGCAATGCTGACCCAGCAGTTGTAGAGAAGAATAAAGTCAATTTTTTATAAATGAATTACGAAATACAATATAAAGGTGGTCTTTAGTACACATTATGTTAATGTAGAGCCACATTCAACACAATTCGAGCAAAAAGGCAACCATAAATGTCATTTAAAATAACAATAAGTGTTTTAGTAAAGCTTGTATTTTCCCGAATTTACCTGATGAGTGGGTGATAGAATACCTAATATCTGCTGCCAGGATTTCTCCTGTTGGGTGCAATCATGTTGGCACCAATGTCATCTGACTATAGCTGACAGGAGAAACAGAGACAGATAAATAGGAATAAGCCATCCAAAGTTATTTATGATGATGATGATATGTTAATTGTTTTAATGACAAGTGTGAAACACACTAATCCATACCCTGCTAGTAAACACAAGGCATAACATAAATATTATATGTGGACATGTATGTGATATCTGCCTAAGAATATAGGTATGAGGAAGGATAGAGTGAGGTAAATGGTTGTAGGATCCTTTTTAGGAAAAGAGACTGGGTTTAGTTCTTACCTGATATAACCTTAAGGTTGTCTACAATTGCCAGCCCTTATAGCAGTGAAGGGTGTATTTTGGAGAAGACAACCACCTCAAGGGGGTGAGTTGCAGAAATGCTCTAGGTTTGGTTCCAGAAAGAGTTTTAGCCAGCTAAATCCTGGAAAAGTTCTCTTTCACCCAATTCATCTCATCCTGACATTTCTTATTAATGTCCACAATGACAAAGGCTTCCTACCACCCATGTATTTACTGAGTCAGTGGCCTCCTACTGTAGAGCAGCCTACTGTGATCCACTGAATGGTAGCTGCCCATGTAGTTGTTTGTAGTGTTTTACTACAAATTTACCTGCAAGGACTGTCACTTCTTCTATGAAATTCCTGAGTGATGTTCGTGAGGATTGCAGGGTGACAACGTCAGTAGTGGTTTCTGTGTGAGGGTCTCTGTCCCCTTTACTTTCACCCCTCTCCCCGGGGTCGGCCATTGCAAAAGTGAAAAACATCTATCTTTATCTTTTATTTTTTTAAAAGCTCACACACAACTCTTGTTTGCGGCTGTTTTTGCCGACCTGATATGATTGATGAGTCTCATGTTATGCAAGCAACGCCGATCCATTGAATTCCCTAATGCTAGCTGTGGGCAGATCCTGAGTTTACAGTTTTTGCAGGGATAATGAGTTTACAGCCCTGAGGCAAAGACATTGTCAAGAGCACCAGTCTCCACCCCCTGACTTGTTAACCCCAGGCACTTCAGGCTGAAGCCTTGTAGCTCCAGGGGCTATACATCAGTCAAGGAATGGAGAGGATGGCAAACAACTCTTTCTTAACTCAACACAGGGGTGGGTCCACCCTATGACGAATTGGGAAAGGGTGGGGCAGAGGCCTCAGGCAGACAAGAAGCCATGAAAGCGAGTCTGCACAGTTTGTCATCATGAATTTGAAGACTCACTGCACAGACTTGAGGTGTCTTCTTCCCACGCTGCTGGTCACTGCTAGATTATGTGGATGAGTTGTGCAGCTCCAGGCCAGTATCTGTGTTTGACTGGCAGTAGCAGCCAGGCGCTGAGGAGCGGCATACAAGGTGGTGCCTAAGGTATCCATGTTTATTCTGCAGAGTTTTTTCTGAAAGGGATGCAGATGATTTTGCTCACACATCACATGCTTTGCCAAAAATGTAGAGTCTGTCCAGGCTAAGTCGTCGTCTGTATGGTTGTTGAGGAAGGGGTTAACTTTCCCGCATGTATTTACTGAGTCAGTGGCCTCCTACTACAGAGTTGCCTACTGTGATCCACTGAATGGTAGCTGCCCGTGTTGTTGTTTGTAGTGTTTTACGACAAATTTAACTGCAAGTATTGTCAATTCTTCTACGAAATTCCTGACTGAGGTTCCTGATGACTGCAGGGTGAGAAAGTCAGCGGCGGTTTCTGCGTGAGGGCATCGGGTCAACACTCCATTTATTTTTTCACTCTTCATTATCATTACAAGGTGGGCCTAGTGGTGAAGCACATGTGAAGGCATGTGAAGGCATGTGAAGGTCATCTTCTTTTCAATGTCACTCCAAACCCCCTTTTATTTTGCACAGGTGCAAAAGGGATTTCATAGGAAACCCCTAAATATGTATGCTTTCCTCACCTATTTTCTCCTTCTTCCTCCCGGATCATCCTTACAACAAGGGTTCACTGTTTGTCAGTCTTCGCAATAATCCTTTCTCTTTCCATTACACTAAGGGTATGTATGACAGGAGCAGTCCTGCTACTCTTTCAGAATGAATCAGATGCAAATCAGGCATATTGACATTCAAGATAGGGTGTGAAAGTGAGTCATTTCAGTATTGGCTTGCGAGAACCAGTGGTCTTGTTTAAGTCAAAGAGAGATCACCATAACATTGAGTTAGAAAAAAAGTCCTCCACCTAGAAGTATTTCCAGTAAACAGAAGCTCCTGAAACCTCTCAGGATGAGCCTACTGCAGTAGTTAACTTTAGTAACAATGTGCTGTTCAGAGTCGGTGTGAGGTACCCTCACTCCATTGCCTCCCAGAAAGAATCCCTCACTTGGTAATCTACACCTAATGGTGGCTCAGGATGGTCCTCGTTGGAAACTTGTTGGGAAATGTCTACGCTCAGTAGTATCCATGGTGAAAGCATTTGCTCCATTGAATTGCCAGGTTGATCCCTTCATTCCAGGGTTGCCCAAGGTGAACCCCCTCCTAGAATCGATGTTGAGGTGAATAATGCACTGGAACCTATTAGATGAATAATTGGGGTGTACACTACCTTCCATTTTAGCTGAGAGTTTTCTTTAGAAATACGAGGCAGGATTAATTCCTCTCTCTACCTTCCCTTTGAGAATATGTGGTACTGTAGTTTGTACACTTGATGTCGTGATGGTCCAGTGTGAACTCTTCACTCCATGGTGCTACAGGGTTGCCTCCTAAAATAGGTATCTCGAGGGACGCTGTACTCTGTGGCATCCTCGTGTACGCGTGTTTTCCGGCCGACTCATACAGCTGTACGAGCGAGCAAGTACGATGCGAGCTACGTGAAATTCACTGACCGAGTCGTTCCCGGGTCTGAACCGCTCCGTACGTCTCGGTCGGAAGATAACTGTGGCGTGCAATGGATGCGATTTACGACTGAGCCAGTATGATGCATGCGTCGGACAGCCTGTGTGAGCCGGAGTGTCCGGCTCGCACAACGTCCAGGTGGTTTCCTATGGGGGTCCCCCCAACACAGGCATGTACAGTGCGGATGGCACCGATGCGTGCCCACTGTAGGGGGCGCCCTTGCGCGAGACGTACCCATTCAGTCAATGGGAGCCCATGTACGCGTCTTACGACCGGCTCCCATTGGCTTCTATGGGAGTCCAACCGAACCGAGTCTGGCAGCATACAGTCGCATCGTACTTGCTCGGTCGGACTGCAGGACTCCGGCTCGGTCGGAAAACACTCCGGATCCGGCTCGGTCGGAGTGCTTTTCGACCTGGATCGGAATCGGCACCTTCATAAGTAGTACAAATTACAAATAGCCAAGATTCAATCCCCATGTTGATTCTTGGGTAAAGGCGAAGGACTAAACTTTCAAGAGCCCATCATTTACCAGTACTGCAACCATAAATCGTCAAACATAAGGGACAGCGTTTAACATTAGCACACTTAAAAATAAGAATGCTATTAAGGATGTTTTTAAAGAATGACACTTAAGAAACATGAGGTGGCTGGCACTGCAGCCTTTTCCTGAACAGTATATGATACATGCAAACATCCTTGTGCTCCAAGCTGAACTGAGGTTGAGGTAGCTAGACTCTGTATGGTAGACACATGCTCAGTCTGACGTTAGAAAACTGGGTTTTGTTATTACGTAATTAAAACCATATACTTTCAAGGTTTTGAAATAAAGCAATGTCTTAGTTAGTGATGGCTGGTGCAGGTAAGAGTGGCGGGGCAGGGTGGGGGAGTCGACAGACGACAAGGGAAAATAAATTTAAAAAAAAAAGAAAACCACTTACCTTGTGCTCACCGCATTGCCAAGTCAGTGATGCGGCAAGTGCAAGGTAAGTGCTTTTCTTTTTTTTTTTCTTGTAGTCTGTGGCACGCTCTTACCTGAACCGGCTGTCACTGTTCAGGCTAAAAACTAAAAAGCTATCCCGAAAGTTAGACATGATGAGGTTACAGGCTCAGCTATCAATTTCTCTAAACTTGGGTTTCTGACCCTCAGGTAACACAGATTTAGACCATTGATAGCAGATTTGTTCCAAATGTTACATAGAAGTTACATAGATCCTTCCAGACATTGGTTAGCAGTTCTATCTATTAGACATCTGAGAGTAATGCCATCCCTTAAATGACACATATTTTACAGTCTCAAGCCTGTGGCTACTTTCAGGTTATGTTGACCTTACATGCCCCAACATCTGTAAGGAAAAATATGCTTTATGTTACCCAGATATTATAGACTGAGGTGTCAGATACCAAACATATTCAGATATATTTTATGATATGAGAAGTGGGCCCTGGCCCAGGAACTAACAGGCACATGCATCAAAGGAAAAAACGGTCGCAAACGGGCAGATTCTCAGAATCTGCCCCTTTGCGACCGGTATTTTTGCCTTTGGGATGCATCATCCCAAATGCAAAAATCACAATTTTAGGAATCCCTAAATTGCGATTACTTAAATTGCGATTGCATTTAAGGAATCCCAAATTGAGATTCCTTAAATGCAATGCATTAAAGTAAAAAAAATTGCGATTTCGCTAATAAGGGGAGCAAATTACCATGAAGTTGGACTTCATGGTAATTTGCAAAAACTTTGAAAAATGCACTTTTGTGCATTTTTCAAAGTTTCATGTTGCACACACACATGCCCTTAGGGCATGTGTGTGTGCAACATATGTGCACAGATCAATTTCAGGGGTGCAATAGGGTGTCATTTTGACACCCTTGCACCCTTGAAATTGCATGAGCAATTTGCGAGTACCTACTGGTACTCGCAAATTGCTCATGCAATCTCCAATTCATTCCTATGGGCCTGGTCCTATGGGCCTGGAGGACCATAGGAATGAATGGGACGGCATTCCTTAATTGCGAGTCGCAATTTGCGAGTCGCAATTAAGGAATGTGTAGGAATCGCTATTTCTTTAGCGATTCCTACATGCATAGGCTTTTGCAATTCCTTAATTGCGATTCCTTAATAATCGCAATTAAGGAATCGCAAAAGCCTACGTTGATGCATGTACCAGTAAGGCATTTGGGGGACTGGGCTGAAAGGCTGGAGCCCATTCTCATCTGTCTGCCTGAGACGACTGTGTTTTGGTGACAACCCTGCCCTGATAACCTCAATGTTGCTTAAACACAAAAGGAAACGTACACTTTTGGGTAAATCTACACTTTGAAGTACATTTACTGCTTTCTGTATTCACAAACTCTGAGTGTAAACATCCTACAAAACTTACATATATCCACACCCAGAGTAAAGCAATAGGCTTCCGCTTGTGTGGGTGGGTGATGTCCTTCTCTAAACACCTCCCTGACCCTCTCTAAACTCCTTCTTACTCCTTCCTAATCCCACCCCATTTCAAATAAGTCTTCCAATTTTTTCACCCTCTCACCTGTGTCCCTCCCATATTTACTACTAAAACCTATACTTAGGTGTACAGAAAGTGCACTATCGTGGTGGAGAGCTGCGCACATGCAAGTATAAGTAAAAACCTGCCTTTTGTAGCACATTTTGTAGTACTACAGAACATACTGCAAAGTGCAGTTTGTGATTTAAATAAAAAAGTGTTTAAAATACCATTCTCTTTTTTTTTTTTTTTTTGATAATGTGGAAACTGGGGGGATGTGAGTGAGGCATTACAGAAATGTTTCAGACAAATGCTGTATATGTTTGTTCACTATCCCTTTGCAACCAGGGTCGGATTGGTAAAGCGGGCACTCAGGAAATGGCCGAAGGGCCGGTAGCTGAGTTCCAGCTGTGGGCTGCTTTTTTGGGCAGCCTGGGGGCTGTCTGTGCTGTTAGGATGCCGCCAGCGGCCCAGTGGGTGCCTGAGTGACCTTTCTAGAGGCCGATGGGCAGAGGTATCATTCCCTTTCTCTCGCTGGGCAGGCCCATTAATGTATGCTGATTGAGAGGGGGCTGGGGGCTTGAGCAGAAGTGGCCTCATGTGTGGCTCAGCAGTGTGAACTAATCTGCGCATTTTGTTTATCTAAGTGAAGTTAATAAAACATGCCCCCACCCCTTTCTTTTCATAAGACTTTACTTTTTTTAAGTTCAAATAATTTTATTGAAAAGAAATGGAAGTGATAAAACACAATATGTAGAATAAGTTGTATATCTTCACATTCCAAGGTTATCATATACGGAATAAAAGCATCGGACTAATAATGTAAAATTGAAACAGAAAAAATACAGAACAAGTGAAATATATATGCCATCTAGATACATAGAAAAAACTTATGGAACAATTAGGGAGTCTAGGGTGGTTTAGGAACCTCCTGTTGAGAAGGTTTTGGTAACGAACATTGTTTAGCACTTGTATCAATAAACATTGTGACAGGCAACCATAGGTCAGCGCGTTTTGTTGCCACACAGGGAGGAAATACAAAAGCAGTATCTAACCTGTGATTATGGCAAACAGTGTACCACCAAGCCCTATAAGAAATTTTCGATGAATCTTTCCAATTGACAGTAATTTTTTGAAAAGCAACCGCTAATAATAAGTCAATAATCTTGACATTGAAAGGAGCCTCATCCCAGATAGGGGAAAGGCTACCTAAGAAGATATGAGTAAAGGAAAAAGGAAACTTAGTGTCCTAAATCAGTTAATTTGAGCCCACACTTGTTGCCAGAAGCTATGTACCTGTGAGCAATTAAACAACATGTGAAATAAGTCAGCGTTGGGAGAAGAACACGTCCAACACGTATCTGGAGTAGATGAGAAGTGTTTAGAATGGGCAGCTGGTGTAAATAACAGTCTATTATAGACAAAGAATACAGTTTGGGTAGTATTTGCTGCTCTTGAGGCCTTACTTAATTTGATCCATATGCCTTTCCATAGTGATAATGGCCAACATGTAGTAAAGTCTCGTTCCCATGCTTCTTCGATTTTTGTCTTCTGTCTATTAGTATCATTGCCTTGTAAGTACCTGTAAATAATAGACGCCTTTGGTGTGGTCATTAACAAGGTCTGAAGACTGGTAGGGGATTCTGGGTCATTAGAAGTGTCTTGTAAGGTGGGAAGAAGGGAAAGAGATTCCAGCACAGTTCTTTTGACTAAGTTAGATTTATTGATAAAGGAGGCCGGAAAATGAATAACAGCATGAGCTTATCAAAAGGTTTGAATTGTGATTCTGAGAATAATTGAAAAATCCAAATTAAGCCTCTCTGTCTCCAAGTCTTCCAATAAAAGGGCTTATTTTGGATCAACAACTTTTTATTATGCCAAATCGTTGAGTTTAAAAAGGAATTTTTAGAATCCTGAGGAGAGTGTGAGGGTAAATCAAGTAATGTGGAGGTATGCTTTATTATGGGAGTAAAAATGGATTGTGGTTTACAAGAAAAGGAGAGATATTCACAAAATGAATAAGGAGCTAAAAACAGGCGTTCCGTTGAGGTCCAAAGAGCACAATCATCTGCAGAGTCAAGCAACCATAGAGAAGCCAGACGCAGCAGGAAAGCTTTCTGATAAGCCTGGAAATCAGGGAAATTGACTCCTCCTTCTGATTTGAGGCGAGTTAATTTTAGCAAGGACATTCTGGATTTTTTATTACTCCACGAAAAAGAGGATACAATGGAATTAACTTTTTAAAATAGTTTAGTAGCAATTGGGACCGGGATGTTTGAAATAGTGTACAAAACTATGGGCGATAACATCATCTTTATGGTATCCAAGCGACCCCACCAACACAGATATAGAGGATGCCATTTAGAAGTCAAATCTGAAATCTTCTGAATACACTTATTCATGCATAAAGTTACTGTTTGCGAGATTGAAGGTGTAAAATGTACGCCTAGATACTTAATGTTATTCGGACTCCATTTAAAATGGGAGGCTTGAAATTCTGAACTAAAAGTATATTTTGTTAAAGGCAAAATTTCGCACTTATCATTTTTTAACTTGTATCCAGAAATAAAAGAGTAAGATTTCACCTCTGCTAAAAAAGCAGGTATTGATTCTTCTGGTTTGGATATAAAGAGTAAAATATCATCGGCGTATGCTACGAGTTTAATGTGGACATTCGATGTTTGAAACCCGAAAATCCTAAGATTTTGACGTAATTTGAATAAAAATGGTTCAAGGGCTAAATTAAAGAGGAAAGGCGAAAGAGGACACCCTTGACACACTCCTCGGCCTAAGTTAAAAAAAGGGGAGATTAAGCCATTAGCACATATTGCTTCGAGAGGATTAGAATAGAGGAGAGATAGTAAATTTATGAAATTTGGGCCAAATCCAAACTATTTTAGAGTGTAAAATAAATATTTCCATTCGACTCTATCAAAAGCCTTTTCTGCGTCTAGTGCTATTGCCGCCAAAGAATGATTAAGATATGATGATTTGGATAAAATATAAAAAAAGAGTCAGGTATTATCAGTAATGACTCGACCCTTAACAAATCCAGATTGTTCTTTCCCTAATAAATTTGGTAAATAGGAATCTAGACGTATGGCTAAGGCTTTAGAAAGATTTTTATAATCAATATTAACAATTTTTGCAGTATTTGGAGTCTTTACCTTCCTTGGGGATAAGACAGATGTGGGCTTCTGAAAAAGAACCAGAGGAATTATTAGACGAAGAAAAAAAACGTATAAGTGAGTGTAACTTGGGAATTAAAAGCTTAGAAAAATGAGTATAAAATTCGACAATAAAGCCATCCGGGCCAGGAGCTTTATCTTTTTTGAGATTTTGAAGAGCATTAAAGAGTTTCTGTTGGGAAAGATCAGATTCTAAGCGGGACAGATCCGGAGGTGCTTCCTGAGGCTTTTGGATATTAGAGAAACACTGCGATAACGAATGATCCGTAGGTTGAGTTTCTGAAGAATATAAGGATTTATGGAAAAGAGAAAATTTGTTTAAGATTTTGACATCTTTAAACTTTAAGATTGAATGTTCATAGAAGACAAAATCAATGATCAATTTATTTTGGCGAATCTTTAAATAGTTGGCTAGGATTTTCCCTGCTTTATTTTTACCCACATAGAATTTTGCGCTAGATTTTAACAAGTAAAGTGAGGCGTCTTCTATTGACTTTTTATTAAATTTCAGTTTAGCATTGATAAGGGCCCTTAAGCATTCCTCTGAGTGAGATGTATAGTATGAATGCTCTAGTGCCTTAATGTCTTGGAGGAAATCTGTTGTAATCTTATGTGCAGATTTTCGCTTCTTCGCAACAAAGTTTATAATAAAGTCTCTTGCTGACGCCTTAAAGGCATCCCAAATTGTTGCGGGTGATAAAGATTCTGTGTAGTTTCTCTCAAAGTAATCATTAAAGAATGAAGTAAAGGAAGCTAGGAATTTGGGATCCAAGAGGAGAACGTTATTAAAACGCCATCTTCAAGGGGCATTATTCCTGGGCATTTTATCAAAGCCAATGGAAATGGGTGCATGATCTGATAAAAGAATGGGACCAATATCTGCGAATGTGAGGGATTGCGAAATATTATGGGAAACAAAAACATAGTCAATTATTGATTGGGTATGATGTGTTGAGGAGTAAAAGGAGTACTCTCTAGTGGTTGGATTACAGAGGCGCCAAGCATCAAGCAGTTTATGTTGGAATATAGTGTGAACAAAAGACTTCTGCATTTTATTGGGGATGAAAGGCACTTTAGAATTCCTATCTACGAAAGGATCTAACACTTGGTTACAATCTCCAGCCATAATAAAATTATCCTCAATGCAGTTGGATATTCTTGTGGCTAAGGCATTCAAAAATGAGGTATCTCCACCCGTAGGTGCATATACATTAAGAAGAGAGAATGGAACACCTTTTAGTGATAACTTAACAATAAGCCATCTCCCTGCAACATCTGTTTCTTGTGACAATAATTTAACTGGAAGAGATTTGCGGCACAATATCCCAACTCCATTCCGTTTGCCATCCCCAGGAGAAAAATAAGCCTCACCCACCCAACCTCTTTTTAATTTCATAGACTCAATATCCGTGAGATGTGTTTCTTGTAAGAAGACAATGTCAGCATTTAACTTAGCTAAGTGTGCTAAAACCCTCTGTCTTTTAATAGGAGAGTTTAATCCCCTAATGTTCCACGAAACCAATTTAAGCGGCATAATAAATTAAAACAGAATGCAAATAACAGTTTAATACAACAGTACGAATCAATACACTAGAATAAGCAACATCAAAAGAATTCAAGCTTATGATGCTAAACTCCAAATCTGTGTAAAAACATTGTAGATTGGTAAACGAGAAATGAGATTGTAAGAAGAATAAAGTGAGCTTAGAATAATAATAATAAAACTTATAGAAAATATATAAGCAAAGGCAAGAAAGAAGAGAGAGAAAAGTCACATGAGAAAGAATTAGTACAAGAGTAGAACGGTGAAGGAAAAAGATAGAGGAATGTGTTGCAAAACATAAAATGAAAGACAGAACAAAGGACATACCAACAAATAACATACCTACAAAAAGAAAACTCAGGGAGATACATGATGGGGGGTGGAACCACATGAAATAGGTGGTACGACTGGGGTCAGCCAAACGGGGGATCCAGGCGATGAATCAATAGTGAAACAACAATTAGGCTATATATTGAAACAATCAAATACAAAAAATCGTTAAAAAGCTGAGAAGCTAGACGAAATAAATCAGCAACATGTAATCTTGTGAAAACAAAGGGCAGCAATTAGAAGGGAAGGTGATAAAATTTACATTGAACAAGAGAACCGGAAACCAGTGAAAACAAAACTGTTCCAATAAAACAAACAAAGTTCAAGACAGGGAAATAATAAGAGATATGGTTCAGGCAAACTAAGGAATTAATTTATATGTAAAACTCCGCACACGATAGACCAAACCTGAATAACTTGGGAAAGATGTATAGGAAACCAACATTGAATGAATAAGGAATCATGGGGAAGATTGAACATGTAATCCGTGAGGGATTAGGGAATGTATAATGTCAAGAAGTTCATAAATTCAAGGATTAGCCGAAGGAGAAGGTCGTTGGGTATCCATAGCATTTGGGTTACATGAATTAATAAAACTCTGTAGCCTTACTGGATCATCATATGTTATTGTTCTGTTATTGTATGTAACCTTAAACAAGCATGGATGAAAGAGGCCGTAGCGGGCTCCCAATAATCGAAGAGCTGGCCTCAAATTAAGGAAAGATTTTCGTCTGTTAGCAGTGGCCTTAGCATAGTCCTGCGCGAAAAACAAAGTTGAGCAAGACCAAGTAATGCGTTAAGCAGATTTGACCGCAGATCGCACCAATAACAGATCCATATACTCCAGGAAGTATATAATTACTCCTCTTGGTCGTTGTGAGGGCGACATGTTGGAGGAAGGACGGCCTAGTCTGTGTGCTTTTTGAATGTTTAGTTTTGTGCCCTCTGCTAGGCGTAGCACCTTGGAAAGGAAGGACGCAAAGAAGGCAAAGGGGTCTGACCCCTCAACTCCCTCCTCCAGACCATAAATATGTAGATTATTCCTCCTGTTGCGGTTTTCAAGGTCCTCAATCTGCTTTTGGAGCGTCGAAACTTGAGACTAAAGCTGGGAGACGTTCGCATTTGTGACCCTGAAGGTGGAAATACTTTGTTCAACTGCAGTGACTCTTGTATCAAGTTGAGACCAGTTGTCTGTGAGGATTTGTAGTTTAGAGTTGGTTTCCTCCATAAAGGGCCGAAGGGCTCTTATCTCATCCAACAGCATCTCCATGGAGACTGGAGAAGCTGATTTAGGAGGAGAAGTGTGGAAATATGGATTTTTATGGTCAGTTATGTCCCCTATCTTGGACCCCAACGGTTTCATGTATAAATTACAAGTACATGTATGTTTCCTCCAGTTCCAGTTATGAAGACGCAAACACATGTGCGTCCACCGTCAACATGTCCTCTTTCAGATCCGCCATGAATGGGCCGGATATTCTATTCCTAAGTATGAAAGGCCACCGGCTTTATATGGTTCATTTATGCCATTTTACAGTCCAGGCGAGTAGGCCCTGATTCTGCCATTAAGCCTTTTCCTGCCTTCTGCCTCTGAAAGCTCCAGTCTGAGCTCGCATCTGTATCCATGAACTTTGTCCTACTCCCTGCGCGGCTAACGGTGCCTGACTCGACCTGTCTGCTTGCCAAAAACTGTATTTCACCTTCGAGATTATCTGCTCCGCTCCCCATCCAATGCATTCCTGTCTAGTAGTTTAAGTAAACATTCTTCCAGCTACCGAGCAAAAGGCCCGGCTTCTCGGTCTGTATGCAAGTAATTCATAGCCCTGTTACTATGGAAGATTCCTGCCCTCACATCTAGTGTAGACACTTAGACGCTTGTACACGCACTCACAGTCAGTATAGAATAGATTTGTTCGAAAGACCTTTCCTTTTGGATAACATAGTTCTTTAAACATAGGATGTTAGATATGATTTGGGATTAGGTTGACTTGACCCCCCAGACTTCTGTCTCCACATGTAGAGCTAAATGTCAAGTCCCCTTCACCCCCTAGTTGCACGTCAATCACATGCATGCTGCTGCGCGCGCATCTCTGCCAAGTATTTCTGCTGACATTGCGAAATTCTTTCATGAAACCACCCATTTATGACATCATACCTGATGACGTTCTTTAGTTACGCCCCGTTACACCCACTTTAGTTACGCATGTATGTTTTTATCTTTGTTATCAACTGTTACGCCTCCTGCATCTGTTTCATTGTAATGCCTATTGTATAAAAATGATTACCTGTCAATAAAGTATGTTCCTTCACTTCCTGAACCTTCGTGGTGATGGAATATGGAGTCCATCAATTCGAATTGATTTTGGAATAAAGCCCGTTCCGAACCTCTAATACCACGGATTCTGCCTCTTATTTTACTGAGCTATTATTATAGATTTTCCGCATCAAATTAAGTACCGGTAATTAAATTATTTACCACATATATGGCGCCCGAACAGGGACACTTTCTCATCTCACGCGCCGGAGGTGCGTTGCAGGCCCGGTCTCCTGCCACAGCTGGACGGACAACAACGCGTACCCACAGGATTTCCTGTATCTCCCTCCTGCCGAGCGGGGGTAACTGAGGCTGCGATCAACACCCAGACGAGGCGGTGAGAAGTGCGAAGTATCCCGACCAGAGCCTAGCTGAGACAGCAAGATCCGAGGTATACAGAGGCCCACCAGTTTCCGAAGTTTCCGAAGTTTCGAGTCGAGTCCAGTCCGGTTCAAGTCCAGTTCAGTTCAGTTCCGAGGCCTTCCGTTCCGAGCTACCCGGTGAGTACCATTGTCGGGGAGGCGTTCTGACGTGCACATAGTTTGTGCCGGTCAAGACGGGTTTGGGTACACAAATCCGGTCTGCACTGTTTCAGCAGTGTATCTGTACTGTTTAACAGTATATCAAGTATGTCTAGTATATAATTCAGGATTACCTAGTTAGTGCCGAGTATTATGCTTAGTGACTAGTTCCCTAAATGGCCATCATTGTTTGTTCTTTAAATGTTAAATGTTAAAATGTTTTAAATACGTTCTGCATATTGTGGTGTGAATGACTGTTCATTATTGTGTTTTGTGGTATTAAACGTGTTCAAAATTAGGTATCAGATCAGTTCTCAAAATGCCGCTCTTTTCGAAATTAAGACAGATCAAAACTAGAAAAGGGGTACTCGAAGAAGCTGTTCCCATTCCTCCTAGGGACACTCCAGGGTACTTCATGTATCATAAACATGGCCTAGACGCCATATTGTTTCTTGATTTATGGGTAGACTACACCAAGGAATTACCAGAAAGTCAGAGGTGGCCCGCAGCTGGGACCTGGGATGCAGATTGCATCATGAAAGTAGAGGAAGAATTATGGAAAAAGAAAGCTAGACAGTCACAGAAAGATGCCATTGAATTATGGCGTAAAGAATCATATAGACGTACAGAAAAAGCGCTCAGACAGGAAGAGAAAAGTAAGGAGAATTCAAATAAAGTCCGAGAAAGTCTATTAATTGAAGAAGGTACTCGAGTAAAATCAGAACAAATAGACAGACAAAGAAATGCCCTTATGAATGGTATGTATCCTCTTCTGGCCGAAGGGTTACCTAAGGCTACTCCGGAGATACCAAAAGACTTGCCACCCCCATTGTTTCCGATAAAAGTACATCCCAAAGGGCATCCCAGAACCGCAGAAGATGTTTTTCTTTCCTCTTATTTAGACGACGCAGCTCCCGAGTATGCTAATACTGCGCCACATAGACCGCCTGTCGAGGGGGTTCAACGCCAAGACCCTCCTCCGTCTGTACCTCCGCAACAGCAAACTCCGACACAAGTTCCGGCAAGCACATCTGTTTCTACATCTGTATCCACACCTATGGTTGCTATATCACGTTCAACAAATCCTTTCACACCCAGCACCCCAGGGGGTGCTACCGGAGGTACATCAAACATTTTTTCCACGCCACCCAGAGTAAATAAACTTTCCTTTCAAGAATTAGCCCACCAACGTACGCCCAAACTAGTAACTCCCGACATGCTTAAGGAACTCCTAATAGATTGTAGATATGACCCTGTGCCCGGAAAAGGGGACGAGATGCTGCTGGCATCATTACGTATCCGACGAGCTGCAATATATTTAGGGAGACTACCAGGAATGACTACACATTTAGAAAATATATATCACTTTGTCCAGTCAGGACGAGATTCTGAAAGTATTAATAGAGCCATGGAGTACCAGAAAGTGGAGATACAGGGGGAACTGTTACGTTTCCTCATAAATTGTGTGATCAGAAATCAAGACCGACCAGGGGTAAATCCGGAAGAAATGCAAATTCTTACCACATGGAGTCGGAATATATCAGAGGGGAGACATGATAAACGATCATGTATAGTAGCTATGTGCCGCAAGATCCGCAAAGAAGTAGAACGAATACACGAAGAAAGATTAGCAGTAGACGAGCCTGAACAAACCGAGGAGGAGGAAGAATTAGAACTGCCCACAGGACAGTTAGAAACAATGGCCTATGTAGGTAGAGGAAGATCTTGCAATAATACTAGATGCTTTACTGATCCGATACGTCCGATACGTCCAGATAATAGCAGAAATTTCCAAACCCCTATAATAAATATAAGGTCCCCCGAACATTCGTTCCAAGCCGCTGACAAATTACTCCGAGAACGAAGGGGTTATCATATACTCGATTCTATGGACGAACAAGAATTAGCCAGGTCAGCCGTTCATTGGGTTGATAGTCCCGGAAAATATAGTGATGATACATTAGCGCACACGTTTTTGAACCTCGCCCCAGATGAACAGCGTTTAGCTGGTATCTATATGATTCAACAACTCCTTATATTATATAAAAGCCAACACTCCGATCCTGGTCCCTTACCTGATATATTGACTGAATTACTCACGAATAAATGGAGAGGTTCAGGTACTGAGTTAATTAGAGAAATACTAGAATCCAGAAAGCAGTACATTCTTTTTGTATGCCCCGAACATGTCTCACTGCCCATCAAGGAAAGAACGACGTATTACATGGATAGACAGAATCCCTTACGCGAAGTCCACCCGATAAAAGGTGAGGACAATCAGTTTAAACGTGTGTTTGTATACACACCCATATCTAAAATAGAACTATTAGAAATGAAGAAAGTGGTACCCAGTCATGACAAAGACCCAGCGGGTTTCCACCGTGAAATTAAAGACATGTTGCTCATGGGAGAGTATACCTATCCCGACATTATGACAATATTGAAGGTATTAATGCCTGCGGGCATTTACGAAAAACTCAAGGAAAAGGATTGGGAAGTGGGAGACCAGAAGATAGATTGGACAGCATTAGAAAACGAAGAAAAAGCTCGAGGTCCAGGTTCAGGGCTTGGGGAAAAGACCAAAACACTACCAGGTTTACTAGTACAGGTACTGCCACGTTTATTAACTACGAAAAAGGAAGACTGGGGTGCAATCTCAGCCTGTAAACAAAAGCACGATGAGGACACTAGTGATTTCTATGCCCGATTCGAAAAATGTTTTGGTATAAATAGTGGAATAAAAGCAAGTAGCGAATCGTATCCACATCTGTTTGTGACAAAATTAGTTGAAAATTCCTTGCCCCAAGTTAAGAATAGAGTATTGAAATTCGAGAGTACATGGCAAGGTAACACTCCGTCACAAATGTTACAAATGTTACAGTACCATCACAATAGAATTAGAGAGGAACAAGAACATGAACAAAGACGCATGAAAGACACGAAAATGAAAATGCTAGTTTCCCAGACAGTTCCAGCTGACGGTCATAAAAAGGGTATGACACAGTCCAGTGTTTCAGCAGGTCCTGTAAAAGGGACATGCAACTGTTGTAAACAGCCAGGTCATTATGTACACGATTGTCCAGTTTTAAAACATAATATCGCCATAGGGAATACAAAAGAAAGACCACGGCCACTTAGACAGGATCAGAACCAACAAGGAGCTCCGCAGCATGCACAGTCCATGCCAGCTCCACAACAGTCTATGCCTGCTCCACCACCGCAGCCTATTGCTGCCACACAAACAACGACACAACAGATGTACCAGACCGCACAGTATGACTATCCTGATTATCAACGATACTCATGAAACAGCCTAGAGAGGGAAGTTGGCTTACCCCTTATCGAGGTCCCTGTAGATCAAGAAGGACCTTATGTACACAGTGAACTATTAGGCCAAGATAGAAAATTTTTACTTGATACAGGGGCAAGCCGAACAACCATAAAACGTAGTGAAGTTCCAGGGGCACCCCTCTCAGGCTCACAGAATATTTCCCTTGGCTTTTCAGGAAAAACTATCATTAACGAAGTATCACAGCCTCTTCCACTTACGATTGGTCCCTTGACACGAACTACAGATTTATTACTTACTAAATCATGTCCAGAAAACTTGTTAGGTATAAAAACATTGAAAGCTCTAGGAGCTATAATATGTTGTTCTCCGGAAGGAGTAAGATTGTTTTTACGTGATTTCAAAGGGCACTACGTGTCCCGAGACATGGATCACCGACTGCAGACTTTACCCACACATTTATGGGCACAAGGCCCTACAGATGTTGGTTGCATGAACATTACACCATATCGAGTCACACTAAAGGCAGGAGTGGTACTACCACGAATGCGACAATACAAGTTACCACCAGATGCTGTAGTGGCTTTACTGCAAATCATTGACGAACTTATTACCCAAGGAGTGGTTGTGGAGACCGACTCCAATGTATGTAATTCCCCGATAATTCCGATTCTTAAACGAACTGATCCGAAAGCCCCGCCAGTATATCGATTGGTTATTGATCTGCGCGAATTAAATAAATGTATTGTACCACAATACCCCGTAGTCCCAGACATTTCTTCATTACTGACAGCCATTGATTCCGAAGCAACATTCTTTACTGTAATTGATCTCAAGAATGCCTTTTTCAGCGTCCCAATAGATCCGGAAAGCCAATACTTGTTCGGATTTAGTTTAAATGGACGAAGCTTTAAATTCACACGCGCACCTCAAGGATTCACAGAAAGCCCCAGCATCTATAGCCAAGCACTAAAATGAGAACTTGACAGTATCCACATGCCAGTCAACACTGCCCTGCTTCAATATGTCGATGATCTGCTGATCACCGCTAGAAGCGAACCTGAATGTGAAAAAGCCTCACTGACGGTTTTACAATTTTTGGCCGAAAAGGGGCACAAGGTGTCCCCTTCTAAGCTGTAATTCTGTGTCCAGCGAGTTGTTTACCTTGGGCACTCGCTGTCCAAGGAGGGAAGGCAGCTTACATCAGATCGCATCCAGTTAATTGCTAACATGCCAATACCCAAGACACAAAAGGAGGTGCGGGCTTTCATAGGCCTCACTTCATATTGTAGGCAGTGGATCCCGCAGTATGCATTTCTAGCAAAACCACTCATTCAGTTGACAACGCAGGAGGCAGCCACATCGACTGTTCTCCCTTGGACTCAGGAACATACACAAGCTTTTGAAAGCCTAAAGAAAGCTTTATGCCAAGCACCTGTTTTAGCAACACCATGTTACAATAAACAGTTTACACTCTTTGTTACAGAACGTGAAGGTACTGCCTTGTCAGTACTCACACAGGAACAAGCAGGATCACACAAACCATGTGCTTATTTTTCTAGTACATTAGATCCCGTAGCTCAGGCTCTGCCTGCGTGCCTGAAATCAGTGGCAGCAACAGCTTTAGCAATCCGACAAAGCGATGCCATAGTGTTAGGACACCAATTGACAGTACAAGTACCACATGCAGTAGAGGTTCTCTTGAACCGCACACAAACACAACACTTGACTATAGCAAGACTCACCGGTTACGAATTAACATTGTTTCAGCCACACATAGAAATCAGACGTTGTAGTACATTGAATCCTGCCACACTGTTACCAGTAAACGGAACAGACCCACTAGCACATGATTGTATTGAAGTTATTACTATCACGACGAAACCTAGACAAGACTAGACAGACGTCCCATTGTCAGACCCAGACCTGACGTTGTATGTAGATGGTTCATGTATGAGAACAAATACAGGAGAGTTAGTGGCCGCTTACACAGTCACAACAGACACTGAAATCATTGAAACAAATTGCATAAATACCTTGTCAGCTCAAGCAGCAGAGCTCATCGCTCTGACACAAGCCTGTATTCAAGCCACAAATAAAAAAGTCAACATATACACTGATTCACGTTATGCATTCGGAGTTGTACATGACTTCGGCGTGCTGTGGCGAGAGAGAGGTTATTTAACTTCTCACGGTGCCCACATTCAGCACGGACCCCTCATTCATGCCTTATTAGATGCAATACATCTACCCACTGCAATATCAATTATGAAATGTAAAGCTCATACGAAAGTTACTGATATCATTTCCCAAGGCAATGATCTAGCTGACAGAACAGCTAAACAGACTGCTCAAACTCACACATCTGACATGACAAAGACAATAGTTCCAACACCAACACATTGCATGATGGTTAAGGATCCCGCTCTTGACGTAATTGACATACAGACACATGCTACACCAGATGAAATAAAGAAATGGACTGAATTAGGAGGGATCCAAACGGATCGAGGATGGATGACGAAGGAAAAATCTGTATGGTTCCTTCCTGATTCAATGGTCCAAGTCGTTATTAATACAATACATAGTCCAGCGCACCTAGGAGAAAAAGCTATGCTAGACAGCATTCAACACATTTGGTTCAACAAACATTTACGAGCAGCAGCTAAACAAAAAGTTCGTACCTGTATGATCTGTTGTCAGTTTAACCCAGGTAAAAGCATTCGCGTAGAACAAGGTGGATTTCAGCCTCCTGATCACCCTTTTGAAGTCCTCCAGATGGATTATATCCAGATGGAACGATGTCGAGGATTCAAATATGTTCTCGTAGTTGTCTGTGCTCTTTCCCGTTGGACAGAGGCATACCCGGTTTCAGATTACACTGCCCCGACTACTGCCAAACAGTTGGTTCGAGAATTCTTCCCACGGTACGGTTTACCACGTGTTGTCTACTCAGATAACGGCCAGCCGTTCTCATCCGAACTAATGAAACACGTTTCACTTTTGTTAGGCTATCAGTGGAGATTTCACTGTGTCCGACACCCCGAGGCCGCAGGTCTCGTGGAACGACATAATCAAACCCTGAAAATTAGATTGTCCAAAATATGTAGAGAGAAAGGTGTCGACTGGGTAGTAGCCTTACCAGTTGCACTCTTTTACATGAGAATGGTAGCGTACTCTCGAACAGGGCTATCCCCTTATGAGGTGATCTTCGGTAGACCACCAAATATGTGGGGGACGCCTATACCACGCAAAATAACTGATGTTGGCTGTAATATGCTGACAGATTACTTGGCTTCCTTGATGTCTGCACTACAATCTTGTCGTTCACAGGTAGCTGCAGCCTTTCCCGACAACACCGAGGTGAAACCCCATGACGTAGTTCCCGGGGACTTGGTGTTAGTGAGAAATTTTGACCGGAAGTCTCAGCTGGACCCTAGGTGGAAGTCGCCTCAACTAGTACTGTTAACCACAAGGACAGCCGTGAAGATCGAAGGTCGCAAAGGCTGGATACATTCAAGTCATATCAAGAAATTTCATGGACTACAATCAGATGTAAACGATACACCTCGCGTGTCTTCACCGATTGACTCAAAGCTTCCTTTGGTTGAACAGAGTAATCAGGAACAATATAAACTAAAACTAAGGTCTAATAAGTCAGACAATTTGATTGTTTAAGTCCTCTCCAAGGTGAATCGGTCGAATTTGTCTCTGACATGAATCCCCTAGACCTGAATAGAGAAAGACACCGAAAAAAGCAAATGAAACAACATGTGTACTGTAAATCACTGCGTAGTCATTGCACAGTGACGTTATTAATTTTGTTTTTCTTAAGTCTTTTAATAATCGCTGCAAGTATATTGTTGCACATATATTATCCTATTTCTAAACATGTTTACAATGTTACTGCTGAACATTCTTTTAGTGAATTACCCCCGCATGAGTTGTCCTATAGATTTGCGCTGCGCAATAACACTTTTATTAGTATGTTACATCATTCCCATCAGGCTAGCAATGCTACAAATTGTTGGATATGTGGCCGACTCCCTCCCTATCAGAACTATAAGGGAATTCTGCCTCTCTTTCCATATCCGTTCACACACAATGGCTCCTGTGGAGCATGGTTTAGTTTAATTAATTCCCTAGATTCGAATTCCGCAGTTTATCAAGACAACTGGGTATGGGGAAACCTGAACTTAGTTTTGCTTAAAGTCTGCTACCCTAACAAGGAGGGACTTCCCAAAAGAACAGGAACTGATCTAGAAAATGAGGTATATGGATTAGGGAATTTCACGCTTAATCTCATGATCCTGAATGTTGAATCCGAAGCTGCACCAATTTTGCCCGCTATGTCAGTATTTCCAGTTAAAGGTGAATTATGTGTAAGAAAGAATGGTTCCATACATATGGGCCATAGTAGATGCACCACTGTAATAGAATTCAGTGACCAAGGCAAGTCTACATTTAGAGCTTCTCGCCATTCCTACTTCATATGTGGTCAGACTGCATATATACGTTTGCCTCTAGATTGGGATGGCACCTGCTACATCGGATTCCTTTTGCCACCTGTTTTCCTAGCTCCTCCTGATTATCACAGAAATACTCATTTAGTACACAATAGAGAACGGAGAGATCTCCCAATCGTCGATTACACTGAAACAGCATGGGAAAAATACACAGATTTCAATAAAGGTCTCTTTCCCTATATAGGTACAGTTACCAATAGTAAGCTGATACGTAGATTAACCAGAACCCTTGAAGCAGTAGTGAACGAAACTATTTCCGCCTTAGGCAATTTAACAGAAGAGCAGTCTGCTATGCGGATTGTTGTGCTTCAAAATCGTCTTGTCCTTGACGTCATCCTGGCCGATAGGGGCGGAGCTTGTAGGGTCATCGGATCAAGTTGTTGCATTTTCATACCAGAAAATTCGCCATCTGTATATAAAGCCATAACTCGCCTTCATAAGATTGTAAGCCAGATACACCAGAATCCAGGCACCTGGACTTGGTCCGGTTGGTTTTGGAGTGTATTATCTACCTTTGGATGGAGGGTCCTATCCTTCCTAGGTATTGGCTTTCTCATACTATTCAGTTGCTGCTTATGCCTACAATGTGGACCAGCGATTTGTGGTCTGTGTGCCACATCGTGTATTCCACCACCAAGATTTCATTCATCCCGGAAGAAGAAAGAAGAACAAATGATGCTATATGAACAGATCAACGGATTAATGAAGATTGATATCTCTTAAGGGCAAGTAGGGGACAAGGAGGGAATGTGGAAATATGGATTTTTATGGTCAGTTATGTCCCCTATCTTGGACCCCAACGGTTTCATGTATAAATTACAAGTACATGTATGTTTCCTCCAGTTCCAGTTATGAAGACGCAAACACATGTGCGTCCACCGTCAACATGTCCTCTTTCAGATCCGCCATGAATGGGCCGGATATTCTATTCCTAAGTATGAAAGGCCACCGGCTTTATATGGTTCATTTATGCCATTTTACAGTCCAGGCGAGTAGGCCCTGATTCTGCCATTAAGCCTTTTCCTGCCTTCTGCCTCTGAAAGCTCCAGTCTGAGCTCGCATCTGTATCCATGAACTTTGTCCTACTCCCTGCGCGGCTAACGGTGCCTGACTCGACCTGTCTGCTTGCCAAAAACTGTATTTCACCTTCGAGATTATCTGCTCCGCTCCCCATCCAATGCATTCCTGTCTAGTAGTTTAAGTAAACATTCTTCCAGCTACCGAGCAAAAGGCCCGGCTTCTCGGTCTGTATGCAAGTAATTCATAGCCCTGTTACTATGGAAGATTCCTGCCCTCACATCTAGTGTAGACACTTAGACGCTTGTACACGCACTCACAGTCAGTATAGAATAGATTTGTTCGAAAGACCTTTCCTTTTGGATAACATAGTTCTTTAAACATAGGATGTTAGATATGATTTGGGATTAGGTTGACTTGACCCCCCAGACTTCTGTCTCCACATGTAGAGCTAAATGTCAAGTCCCCTTCACCCCCTAGTTGCACGTCAATCACACGTCAGGCTGCTGCGCGCGCATCTCTGCCAAGTATTTCTGCTGACATTGCGAAATTCTTTCATGAAACCACCCATTTATGACATCATACCTGATGACGTTCTTTAGTTACGCCCCGTTACACCCACTTTAGTTACGCATGTATGTTTTTATCTTTGTTATCAACTGTTACGCCTCCTGCATCTGTTTCATTGTAATGCCTATTGTATAAAAATGATTACCTGTCAATAAAGTATGTTCCTTCACTTCCTGAACCTTCGTGGTGATGGAATATGGAGTCCATCAATTCGAATTGATTTTGGAATAAAGCCCGTTCCGAACCTCTAATACCACGGATTCTGCCTCTTATTTTACTGAGCTATTATTATAGATTTTCCGCATCAAATTAAGTACCGGTAATTAAATTATTTACCACAGAAGGGGAGTTGTGCTTTAGGCGCTTAGTAAGCGACTTCCCAGGAGGTGTAGGTAAGGGGTCCATCTCAGCCACCAGGGTACTTGGCGACAACTGCAGAAAATCTTCTAGTTTAGAATATACAGTGAAAATCGTATAATTTTTAATAAAAACGTGCTTTTGTTACATCTTTGTAGGTAAAGCACCCTTCGTTCTGCCCATAGAAACACCAACGTAGCCACTACACAAAAATAGGCGTAAAAAGTATCGCTGTGATGTAGAGTTATAGATAATAAAAGAGGCGATGTGAGTGACAGCCAAATATGCAGGTGTACATCCAAGTCAAATTCGCAACACCCAGTAAAACATAGGCAAAATAAACAAAGTTCACTCATATAGTAATATTTGGTCAAGACATGAGAGATAAAAGTCAATGTGGCTCAAGGTTTGTAAATTGGTGCTACAGCGAGGGTCAGATTAATGCCTAACAGTTCCAATAGACTGAGGTAATTGCAACATAGGGATGCATGAGGACATTCAAAATGGCCGTCGCAATTTCCTTTCAGTCAAAAAGGCTGAATGATCAGCTATTTATTAAAAAAAAACTACTCTATATGATGGAATGCTTTAACACGAAGCATGCCAAGAAGAGCAATCAAACAAGTGGAGCGGCATATGGAATAACAGCGCGGTGAATTTGAAGGAATCTGCCAATCGCGGGCAAAGCAAAATGGTGGCCACAACTTCGCTCTTCCACAATACGGACTCACTTGTAGAGTAAAGGCATTCCTTGATGAATGTGAGCCTCGTCAGAGTGCTCACGGTGTTCAGCGCACTTTCCGACGTCCTGTGCTCACCTTGGTTTCGCCCGACACTGCCATGGACCGCGGAAACTCTCACAGTCCCGCCGGAGCGCCTCACCCCAACGCCGCCATTCACCGTGGGCGCCAAGCCACACCCCCTTCATAATACTTCACTGAAGTGGTGTTTAGCGGAAAGGCAATCAGCAAATGTGGGACACATTTTTTGGTTGGGATGATTTTTTTTATCCCAATCCAACCCTGTTTGCAACATCTATAAAATGTTTCTTATAGATGCAAACAGTACCTAACATTAGTAACGGAAGGGAGCAACAGGGATTAAGATGAAAGCACTAGTTATCACAATATTGAAAACTCATATTACTATACTGCCTTCTGGCACATGTATTCTGAATGTATGAACGTGGCCCAGTGTATCAAACATATTTATATGTTGTTTTGTATTCTAATAGACACAAACTTCATGGTTTAGCACATTGTAGCATGAGTAAAGTGTCATATAGTCTGTTCCATCACAAGAGCTTTCTGGACAAGAAACCTCACTGAGGGCACCTTCCCCCACAAGTTCATTTTTCCTACAAAGAAAGAAAAATAGTAATTTTAGTCCTGAGTCCTCACTCTATTGCCAGCACAGGGCACAGCTACATTTATCTACTTACTCAGACTCTATTCCTTTGTGTGAGCGAAGCTTGCTTGGTGCCTGCCCATGTGTTGAACGAACTATGGGGCATATTATCAAGCACGTCGTTAAAATTATCACCG
Source organism: Triturus cristatus (assembly GCF_964204655.1). Lineage (NCBI taxonomy): Eukaryota > Metazoa > Chordata > Amphibia > Caudata > Salamandridae > Triturus > Triturus cristatus. The sequence goes on along the minus strand of NC_140594.1, from coordinate 445,295,830 downwards.
CTTTAGCTGCAGAAAACAGCCGCTAAAGCGGCGATAATGGGCTTTTAATATGCCGCAGAGAATTCCAATAGAAGCCCATGTTGACACCAGAACATGGGCTTCTATTGGAATTCTCAAGGGCATATTATCAAGCCCATTATCGCCGCCTTAGCGGACGTTTTCTGCTGCTAAAGCGGCGATAATTTTAACGCCGTTTCTTGATGATATGCCCTATGTGTGTTACAATAGCTTGCAGTGCTGCTGCCGCTGAGGGAGTGAGGTTTTTAAACACTGAGAAAGAGCTATTGAAAGGAGTATTTCAATTATTAAATGCCAATTGAGCTGCTAGGCTTTACAATGTGTTTAAACTCTCTTGAGGATCATTCTCTTGATTTGCATTTTGAGAACTTTTTTTTCTTTGTCGACCTAATTAGGGAATTATATTTTTTTACGTGTTTAACGTTAATGAGTTTGTCCTGACAGTTTGAGTTATTCCTCCTTTCCAACTGTAGCCTTGTCAGTAGCATTTTCTCAGATTTCAGTTGCGGTGTGTACCACTTTCAAATTGAATATTTAAGCTTTCTGAGATTCGTGTTCGAGAGAGCCAGTTCATCCAGTGCAGCAGACATCATTTTGTTAAACCATCCCAATCTAATCAACCGGACAGTTTGTATATATCCAATTACCCAGAGTAATAATAAACCATAACCCAGACTCTCTGATAAATTATCAGAAGTCACCAGCTTCTAGCCGTGGAGAGGTTTAGGAGATTACATTTTTTGTTTGATAAATCATTGTATTTTTAGAATCTAAAAATTATTTTAAAAAATCATCAGTCCATGCACCGACATGGCGAGTTTCACAGTTAAATGGTCACATCTAGGATATTCCCTGCTTTCTGGTTAAGCCCAGCCTCCCTTCAATCAGAGTAGTGGTTTATTTCTCTGAATTTCTACCCACAGAAGTAAAATCCCTAGCAATAATTAAGACCTTGAAGAGTAACATACAGTGAATTGTAAATTCATCAAGCCAGGTGAAATGATAATCCATCAGCAGTGAGGAAAAACAATGTGACAAAATACTAATATTTAGTGACCTTTGCTACAAACAATAGCAAAAAGCTGAGTTTTTGAACCAAAAAAGTGATTAAATGCCTTAATTCTAACTAAGTGGCACTTATGAGATATGTAACTGTCTGCCTGTTACTTTGTTTAGAGGTACCGTCATGGGAATATAGTGCACTTTGGAGAGCTGAAATCATCAATGTGAGATGTGCATCTTCCAAACGCCATGTTTCAGTATTAAACAAAAGCTGCACATGAGAGAACTAATCAAGTGTTTGTTCTTTACTGCTGACTTGGCATTAATAAGAGAGGCTTCATAGTAATGCTCATTTAGCTCTAGCTGATGGGTGTGCTTTAAGCCGGATGCATTTTGTCTATGTGCCAGTAGATGGTACTCTTTAGGTACTCATTAGACGATTAGAAATAGACGAGGGATGTAAAGGTTGTTGTGGAACCAGGGAAACCAGAAACTCACTGTTGTAGTATTAACATACTCCTTTAGGAAGGAGATTGGTTGTCCACGACCTGCTCGGCCATGGATGGTCCAGATGGGCAAGCATTAAGAAGGCCTGTTGTCCACATCGCAGTGGTTGTTTACAACAGCTGTGCAAGGAACCTGCCAGCCAATGAGGGAAGAGCATCAGTCACGGACCAACTCAGGGCACAACAGGTAGCGGTGAACAAAATTAAATAAATAGTTTAAATTATATAACTGGGGTTAGACAAGCCCACGTTCGAGGAAAAGGTTGCAAGGAAAGCAATTTATCTAAAATAAATACATGATCGTGAGATCCTGGCATCACTATGGGCTAAACAGTCAGATATAAGAAAAGAAGCAGATGGCAAAATGAAATAGGTTTCGGTATACAAATTGGTTTAGAATCAAACCCCAAGTGCTAGAACACCGCTGCCTGTAGGAGGCACGCAAGGCTCCCAACAGCCAATGGTGTAAGAGCTAAAACATGTGCTATAAGCCACAATGAAATTTCATCAACTTCTTTTAATGTCTGGCCAAAAAACAGTTTCACATGTATTGCCAGCCTCATGTAATAAGCACAAAGCATAAATAAGATATACATAGATAAATGCATGCACAATTAAATTGGATCAGCAATTTTCATCCACTGATTTGTTCAACTGTTGTTCATATTTTGCTTCCACCCTCCAAAGCATACAGCATGGGCAATGTCTTATCTCACCTCAGCCTTTAGTTCTTTTGTACTGTGAGGGTCATAATTTTTAATTATCACATGTGCACATGTGACAAAAAAGAAGTGCACTTCAATGCTTCGGTGGGTGAGGGATTGCTTCACTATTCAAAAACTGTATTTTGTAGTACGTTGAGAAGTGCTGCAAAAGCTCTACTATTGTACTGCAAAATGTTATTCACATATTTATGTGTGATGGTCCATGCCTCCACCTCTCTTATTTTTTCTGTGCATAGATCTCCAAACCGACTGCAGAGATCTCCTCAGGCATGAGTATACCTTTAAGTGGTAAATGTAGGTGGAACTGAGGGGAGTGACTGGAAAATGGGGTATACTTACTACTAAAGGTGAGGGATTTAAAGGGGAGTTGAACCGGGTGGGGCGGATAATGGGCCTGGAGACTAGTATATGTGTATGCAGCAACTGCACGACTCCCTCTAACCATATGTATTTAATGTGATGTTTTTATCTTCCTTCAATGTCCACTGAAATTCTGTAATCAGGTGATTGTTGGCCTCGAGGTACCTGCTAATGTGCATACGATAATTGTATTTTAACTGCTGCTGCTTCATTTGCTTCTTTTTCCAAAGGAAAAAAAAATAGGAATCGAAAAAAATTAATTGGGGAGGAACTTTCAATCACCCACAAGTTCAAGCCTTATTGCTATTCACAAACTGTCCAAAAAGGACACAAAACAGGTGTAAATGTACTCCAGCTAAGAGTTGGAGTTAATCCCGCACCACCTATGGACAACCCCAACTACTGCAACACCTCCCCACGGAAAACAATGGTGGTAGGGACTTAAAATAAACTTCCTGTATGAAGTAATACATAAAACATATTAAATTATTAATTTTTTTAAAACTATTTAAAAATATAAATACACTTAATTGAAAGTGAAAAATATTTAAATTGATATATTCTAAATATTTACAGGTTTTATTTAAAATTATTATCGCTATAATTTTTTTTATGTTGTTCGACATTTAACATTATTGTATACAATTAATTAACATTAACATTTCACAAATAGAGTTTTCCTAATTTTGATGAAAATGAGTAAACTTTCAAACTTTTCCCTAAACTTTGCCAAATTGAGATCTTGTTACTAATTGCGCAGGTCTCCACCAAGAGTGATGAAAAGGATGAAGTGAGATTTATGTAGAGCACATATACTCCAAGGACTGTCCCATTTTGTGGCTTGAAGGCTACCTACAAAACACAGATCGTCCTGTTAAGCTTGTTGAAAGAGCCATGTTGTTCTTAACGACAGATTAATCAGTTGGTGTACGTAGCTCCAGAGAAAGGTTATTCCAGTTGGTTGGTTGAAGGCAGGAAAAAGGACCTGCCACTGGTTTCATCCCGGCAGACATTTGGAATTGTAGCCAAATTATCCTAGGAAGAATAAGGTTTCTGGAAGGGACATTGTCACAAATATTCCCTCTCAGATAACTAGTTCCAGTATCATACAGTGCTTTGTGAACCAGGGTTTTAAATTTTATTTTTTTATGGGAAGCCATTGAAGTGTCTTCAAATGCGAGGGCATATGGGTTCTCGAGGTTAGACTGAGGTAGATTTGGATCGCTGAATTCTGCACAACTTGAAGTCTGTTAAGAAGATATTCTGGAAGATCCAAGCATAGTGCATTTCCAAAATCCAATGTAAAAGTTATCAAGGCTTGGATCACTGTTTTCCTAGCTTCAACAGACAGTAAAGGAAAAACTGTTTTCAAAGTGCTTAGCAGCACAAAACAGGTACCAGCCAGTGCCTGGATTTTAGGTTGGAAGGAAAGGGCACTGTCAAATTAAATTCCTAAATTCTGTTGGTGGCCAGGGAGGGGGGTGTCCTTTGGCCAGAATGTCCTCCATAAGTCTGGAGTTGTAGGGCCAAAAACAAGCAATCTCCGCCTTGTCAAGATTACATTTTAATAGGTTAATGAACAACCATTGAAACACATTTGAGAGGAAATATTTAATGGCCTCTCCTGCGAACTCTTCTCCCTTTCCACAGGTGAAAAGGACCTGGGTGTCATCAACATATGAGATTACCTTAGCCCCCAAGGTCTCAGCTAACACAGCTAAGGGTGTAAGATAAATATTGACTAAGGTGGGGCTGAATACCAAGCCTTGAGGCACTCCAACTGCTAGCTCAGGAACTATGGAGGAAAAAGGGGGCATCCAAACTTCTTGACATCTTTCACTTAAGAACAAAGAAAGCCACTTCAGGGCTGGACCACCAATCCCAATAGATTGTAGATGGGCAAGCCATCTCAATTGGGGCACAGTATCAAAGGCTGGCGATAGATCCAATATAACCAAGATGACCTTCCCCCCCTTTGTCTAGGGTGCCCTTGATATGCTTGGCAACCTCTAACAGGGCCTTCTCAGTGCTAAAGTGAGGTCTGAATCCAGACTGACTCAGGTGCCTATGATCATTATTTCCAAATATTGTGAGAGTTGTGAATCTACAAACATTTAAACAAAAACTTTCAAAAAAGCAGGGATTAGAGAAATTGGCCTGTAATTCCCTTGAATGTTGGGACCAGCAGAAGGTTTTTTAAGCAAAGGCAGAATTTTAGCACTTTTCCATTGCACCAGAACTGTTCCTAATGACAATTAAGTACCTAAAACATTGTATACAAACGGGGTAGATAACTTGTGCTGCTTTGTCAAGTATACTCGGAGGACATGGGTCAGATGGAGACCCTGATTTAAGGCTCTTTATGGCTGCCAATAAATCCTCCAGGGAAATAGGTATGAAGTTGGAAAAAATTGGCATACCAGGAGTTGTCTTTGCTATCTCAGAAGGGATGCCATCTGCCTGTGAATCAACGAGCAGGCTTGCTTGAATGATTGTAATTTTATCATGAAACACCATTCACCTGAATGTTGATGGCCACTGATGGTGGCCTCAGAGCTCATGAAGGTTTTTATATTTTTAAAAATGTCTTTGGGTTGGTTGCCTGACTGTGCTATCCTTAAAGCTGAGTGTAGTAATGGGGTCTCTCTTTAAGATATTCCATGTTTAGAATGATAAGTAGGTAATAAGAATGTCTAACTGTGTTATGAGAATGTTATGATTCATTTGTACCAGCAGTTCCTCACAGAGCTGCATGCACTTGTCACTGCATATGTACTCAGAGTTATTACCGTCAATTGCTGTCAAAATCGCTGTACAGCTTCATACAGTAAGGTGCCGATTCCGATCCTGTAAAACCCGGGTACAAATGGTCGTACGGAGCATTTTCTCCATACGACTCGATCTTAAAGAGATACACCATTACTACATTTTAGGTTTTTATATTTTTAAAAATGTCTTTGGGTTTGTTGCCTGACTGTGCTATCCTTAAAGCTGAGTCAGGCGGATAGTTGTTGCAGAACATCAAATACGGTAGTAAAGTCTCTACTAGTAGGAACTTTACAGTCGTAATCTAATTTTTAAGGGACTCTGGCCCCATTTCAGTGAGTAGGAACATGTAAGTCTAACCTTTGAGTAACTTTACACTTGTAAATGGTGAATAGCCAACAATAGTGTAATAGTATATTTACTTCCAGTATATCCACATATAAACATTACCTTTCTCAATAGGCCCCTCAGTCTTCGGGTCACATTAATTCAAAGTCAGTGGTACCTTTTCTTTACTCTGTTAAAAGTCATATTTTCTTGTGATTTGTAGTACAACTAAAAATGGTTTCTGAACATGTTCTAAGAGCACCTGCATGCCAGTAAACACTTGTACCATTATATAAAAATTATATGCGATTGTTAATGATTCATTTTAGATTTGTATTAGGTGTTTTCTTTTTTTTCTTTTTGTACATATGCTTGCAACAAAAAAATTAACTTTCTCAGAAGCTTTCCAAAACAGACCTGTTGGCATTGCTGCTGGTTCTTTATATTTGGTAGAGCAGTGGGTCACACATTCAGGGGCAGATTTACAAGGCCCTTGCGCCACTTGTATGTCACTTTTCCCATGTTAAAAGTGACTTAAAAGTGGCGCAAGAGGCTTATAAATCTGCCCCTCAGCGTGTCACGTAGTGGACAGATATGAATCAACATAACCGCAGGATCTGGACATTATCGCTATTCTTTTTTCATACAAAGGTCGTATACATGCATTTTGTGGACTAGTCATGCTTTATATTGTATAGCTGGTATGACTTGATGACTTGAAGTAATATTTCTTGAAGACATCTTAGTCGAAATTCTAAGTTGCCTTAGGGTGTTTAGTGGTCTCTTTACTCAGGTCTTTCAAATTCACAACCATTTGTCTCAGTCTGCTATCCCTGTTGAATTTTATTTTTAGTTTTTCTATCTCATTTAATGATAGTTTCTTAGGAACCTGAGGATCCACGTTTCTGCCACCAATTGGTTTACCTTTGGCCACTGGAATTGATGGGCCTGTGGTCAATACAGAGGCCGGATCTGACATTAAATTGTTGGAGCACCCTTAGTTGATAGGTGCAAAGAATGTGCTTCTTGTTTTGAACCCGCTACTCAGCTGGCTGAGTTACTCCAATGTATGAATTGTATTGTATGTTTCACATAACTGGTTGTTTATTTCCTAATATTTCTTGACATAGCATATATCATATATTAGAAGTGTTTCACTCTGGCAAAGACTACTTTTATCATTGTCAAAACAACTAAACCAAAAGTGACAAAAATAAAGCAAAATAATAATGCTAAATTTGGTACGGCGCATGAATCAGCAACGATCTTCTAGTAATTACATGTAATACAATCTAAAAAACCCAAGTTTACAATAACCACACTACAGAAATATGATTGTCATTTGTAATCAATAAACAATCAAAATCGCCTTCTACTGTGAATAGCAGCAGAAAGAAAAAAATGAAAGAATGAACGATAGGAAAAATAAGAAAGAAAAAGAAGAAGGACACCATTAGAGAAAATTAAATTAGAAGATTCAATTAAACAGTGAGAGAAAAAGATTCAAAACACCTAATGGAACACTAAAACGTGAACAAAAGTGAACCTAAAGTTTTGTCACTAAGAAAACACCATAAAAATAACATATAAATAGTCAGAAAGCTCACCACATCCATGTGCTAAATCACGTGATTGATTTATCAAAAAAGCAGTGATGAGTATTAGTAAATCCAAAAAGAAACAAATGACCACAAACAAGTCTCACCAAAATCGAAGCGTAGTCAAATCCGGTACGGAAACTATTGATTGCCACAATTTAGACTTAAAATCACTGTATAGAAACATAAACATAATAATAAATGTATCAGGTCTCTAGATAAGTCTCATTGCTTGAACCACACACAACTGCTTATTGTGCTGATGGTAATTTTATTGTACCTTTGCCTTTAAGCACCAATTCTCCTCAAGTATCCACATTCACAAGAACAAAGGTAGCCGGAATAATTCGGTAAATCAGACGATTGAGGAAAATGTTTTCTCCAAAGGTAAATTACACGTATGAAAATTCACTACGATTGGTGAAATTTTCTGAACACTAGAAAAAATATAAAAAACGTAAAGATAATATTACGTTCCTCATTAAAATCCTCATCATTGAAATGAAGCACTTGTTCCATATATAACAGGACAACCACAATATTATAATGGTGTCCTGAATCCACATTAGAATTAATAAGATCATCACTTTTATTGTTATAGTTGAATCTCATAATGCAACAACGGCAACACGAAATTTCAATTATACAACATGAGTGTTAAAGGGCTCAACACTCAGAAATAATATGAGGCAAAAATATGCAGACAAATACACTCTTAAAAGCATTAAGAAGTAGCCAATATCATAAAGTATTGCTCAACAGAAAATGACGAAATTGAGACACGCATCACATATGTACTTACACCTAAATAAGCCAATGTCATGGAAAACAATTAAAGTATTTACCATGTCTGATTAATTCGGCATATAAAGGCATTGAAAACCTAATCACCACTCACATTTACCAGTAATGAACAGTGTCAGCGAGTATGTGCACTCAGAAACTGTCAATAGACAGAAAAAGATTCAAACACAAGCTGTTTAAATCTAACGTACAAACGCGTAGTCACGTATAACTGGCGAAAAGCAAAAGGGCGTATTAAATACAAGTGTCTAAAACTATAATAAGACGTAAAAGAGCAAAAAAGGGGTTCAATCATTACCAAGCAGTCCTTTAGAAACACTTACTGAGCTATTCTATATTAAGCGGTTCCATGGCACTCCGAGTTCCTCGTTTACGGACCCGCCGATAATCTTCATATCGAGAGCGGAAGCACGTCACCAATCATGTGTCATAATATAGGGCTACCTGATTGGATAAACGTACTCACTTCACTAATTGTGGATGATGAGTTTAAAATAAAAACAACTAGTACGTATCTATAAGCCACTGCGTGATATAGGTTCATTCAATTTCAATGAAACTTTATCGAGAAAGGCACCATGATAGTCTTCGAATATAGTGCAGAAGAAAGTCACCAGCCACGTGACCTGATATAGGTCTACCTGATTAGATAAACAAACTCACTTAGGATGTTGTTTTCATTAATTAAATCTAACTAGTGTGTGTCTATAAAAATCTACAAGATATAAAGTCGTTCAATTGTGATGATGTTTTTGATTAAAAACAGCAACTCATGCGTGTCTATAAAACCTACACAATATAAGCTTATATAATTTCAACGAAAGCCCCTTGATACCGGGCGATTGCTCTATTCCATATACACAAAGTGCGCCAAGGAAACTAAATGTAAACACTTCTTTAATTATTTCACCAAAGAGACTAGAGTAATAATAAAAAATCATCAGTGAGGTCAAAATATACGTGATCGTAATGTCCAATATTGAGTCCCAACCAAAGTTGTTAGCGAAAAAATACGTATTGATATCTAGCTTGTTCCTGTGACCCTTATCATTTGAATCAATATATTGATATATGCATGCGTCTCAACCTGAGTCGATGATAAAGACACTAAAATGTAGATATACAATACTAATTAGATATTCAATCAAAAGGACAAAATAGATAAAATTGCACAATAAGTCAACCAGGAAAAAAGAAAAAAGAAAAAAAGGAGCAAAAGCAATCTCAGAAGGAGAGAAAGAGCAAAAACAGACTCAGAAGATATATGAATGATATCTCCCAAGTGAAAACGCTTTGAAAGTGTATCACATAAATACCAAATATTTCAAAACACAATATTTAAGCAACCTGATAAGGTCCACATAGAAAACATATCATATTCATAATGGAGCAATCCAATTGTTGAAAGGCAACTACCCATATATGCTAACATATTCATGACTCTGTATTTAGACATATATAAATAATAATCACGGGTGTTTTATCATAAACACAACAGAAATACATCAGTACACCCAAACAAACAGATGTGATGTATGAAAATGATAACAGTATCCAGTTCCAGACGTCTCAGTAAGGTAAACTCAATATATAGCTGGTAATATATATAGAGAAAAATAAATCAATAATAGTACAGAATAGCAGCATCAATGAGCTGTACTCAACACAATGTTCCGCAAAGCAGAGTCAAACGTTCTTCTTAAAGCAAATAGTGCATCTCATTGTCTGAAATTAACCCTGCTGTAACCGCTCTTAATTTACAGATCCATGACGCATCAAGTTGTCTGAGACGCAACTCCCCACTGCCCCCTCGTCTATCAGGAAGGGCTTGATAAATTGCATGGAATTTAAATTTGGATTTGGGTAAAGCAGACGTACAATCATGGACACCCAATGCACTTGTGCCATCATTGTTAGAACATGCTCTCCTATGCTCTTGAATACGTACCCGTAATTGTCTCACTGTACTACCAACATATATTTTAGAACAGTTGCAAACAATTACGTAAATTACATATGTTGACTGGCAGTTCAAAAAATGATTAATCTCATACATGCGCTGACTATTATATGAGAAACAAGTGGTCTTATTCATCCCCATGTGACATACATTACAATTACCACACACAAAAAAACCTTTTGGTCGTTTGAGCCACATTTCAGAATTACTTAGTCTGACAGCCGTATAGCTAGGGCATAATGTTTCTCTCAAAGTACCAGACCTTTTATATGTAATTGAAGGTTTATCATGTAAGAGATGTCCAACCCCAGGTGTACCTAATAGAATCTTCCAATGTTTGTATAATATCTTGTATAGATCCTGGTTAAGTTGTGAGTGTGTGGTGATGAATGCTATATGCTCTTGTTTAGTAGATTTTACTCTTGTTTTTGGTTTCAAAAGGTCAGCCCTCTTTACACGTTTAGCTTTCTCCAAAGCCAAATTAAGGACTGAATCTTGATATCCCCTCTTTCTCAGACGTTGTAAAGTAGCTTGAGCCTGTATTTCAAAGTGTCTATCATTGCTACAGTTACGACGCACCCGAACCAATTCTCCATAAGGAATCGCATGTTTAGTACTATCAGAGTGTGCACTCTGAAAATGTAATGTGCCGTTAACAGCTGTTTCCTTTCTGTATAATGTAGTGTGTAGTTTGCTTTGGTCAACATATACCTCTACATCCAAAAATTGAATGGTTGTCCTAGATTTCTTCATACTCAGATGTATATTGAATGAATGATCATTAAGGTAATCAAAGAACTGTAGTAGGTTGATTTACCGAATGATTCCGGCTACCTTTGTTCTTGTGAATGTGGATACTTGAGGAGAATTGGTGCTTAAAGGCAAAGGTAGAATACAATTACCATCAGAACAATAAGCAGTTGTGTGTGGTTCAAGCAATGAGACTTATCTAGTGACCTGATACATATATTATTATGTTTATGTTTCTATACAGTGATTTTAAGTCTAAATTGTGGCAATCAATAGTTTCCGTACCCGATTTGACTACGCTTCGATTTTGGTGAGACTTGTTTGTGGTCATTTGTTTCTTTTTGGATTTACTAATACACATCACTGCTTTTTTGATAAATCAATCACGTGATTTAGCACATGGATGTGGTGAGCTTTCTGACTATTTATATGTTATTTTTGTGGTGTTTTCTTAGTGACAAAACTTTAGGTTCACTTTTGTTCACGTTAGTGTTCCATCAGGTGTTTTGAATCTTTTTCTCTCACTGTTTAATTGAATCTTCTAATTTAATTTTCTCTAATGGTGTCCTTCTTCTTTTTCTTTCTTATTTTTCCTATCGTTCATTCTTTCATTTTTTTCTTTCTGCTGCTATTCACAGTAGAAGGCGATTTTGTTTATTGATTACAAATGACAATCATATTTCTGTAGTGTGGTTATTGTAAACTTGTTTTTTTTAGATTGTATTACATGTAATTACTAGAAGATCGTTGCTGATTCATGTATGTTGCTCTTTACAGCCCTGAGGAAGCCCGTTGTCGGGCGAAACGCGTTGGCTGCATCTCTGCTGCTGTTCAACCTGCAACAATAAAAGAACCCTTTTTCGATCTATATATCTGGATTCTAAATTGTTATGTATAACTTTTATCTTCTGAAGTGTTGCCTCTCTGTGTAATGATTTTTTGGTGTTAAACGTGTATGGTCTTGGGACAGTGGACCAAAGAGGTGGGCAACCTGAGTTTTGTAAATCATTGATACTCTGTGTATAGGAGGGTAGTGCAGCTGTTGTTTTCCCTAACTGTCTATTCGCTTCACATATTTTTTTTAATTTGGTACGGGTATGCTATTTGGAGTCACTGTTGGAGCCACATTTGTCGCCCATTTGTCAAATACCTAGTGATAAAATTCAAAGTTCAAAATTTGAATAATCAAGTGATAGTGTTTATAGGCTTAACAAGCTACCCGTACATCGCTAGTCGTCGTTCTATGAGAAGAGAGTGGTTGGCCACTTGTCAGCCTGTCCAGGCTCGCCACGTGAAGGACACAGCCTATGACTGTATCTTTGAAGGGCCCAGCCAGTACCCACACACGCAATGGGAAAGCCACGGTCGGACAAAGCACTGCCCTCACAAACTGAAACAACGACGTCTGTAGCAGATGAAGGATGCACAGAGCAACAAGGTGCACCCAACGACAGTGCCCCACCAGATGACTCACATCGGTTCGATGAGTTGATGGCTTCCATACTGGACATCAAGACCACGTGGGGGCCCTAAATAGACACATTATGCGTCAATATGGGATTTCTGGAGACAACAACAAAAATCTCACATCCAGAGTGGAGGAGTCGGAATCGGCAGCCCTGCGCCCCATAGTGTCCACAGCCACAGACCAACTGAAAGCCCTGCAGCAAGAGGTGGAATACTTAGCGGACCATGTTAGGACCAGGAAGGTCGTTCCCACAGGAACAATGTACGCATTGCAGGGCTGCCAGAATGAATAGAGGGACCAGCCATGGAACTGTATCAGGAAACATGGTTCTCCAACGAAATTCTACAAGGCAAGATCTCAAAATTCTTTTCCATAGAAAGGGCACACAGGGTTCTGGGTGGCCCTCCACACCCAGGGAATCCGCCATGAACAGTTGTGGCAAGACTGTTTAATTACAGGGACAGATACCACATCCTTCAAGCAAATAGATCAAGGGGACCCTGGCAGGTGGAGAAGTCAACTGTGCATATATATCCTGATTATACCCTGGCTGAACAACATTGTAGATTCTCTTATAAAGAGGTTAAGCAATGCCTGAGAAAGCACCATATACAATTTGCGTTGCAATACTCAGCCAAGCTGTGTATAAGCGACAAAGACGCCAACATATATTGCTCCACTCTGGAAGACCAAAATGGACCTGCACACCCTTCTCCCACTGTCAAGGCAGACCCATGACCAGTCTGGGAACTAGTAGGCACAAATAGAAGGCGTGGGAGGAACAGGACACAATCCCCCACCAAGAAGCAGGTGGCAGCTGAGCGAGCGCAGGCTATAAAGACGGCAGAACAGCTAATCAATGCTGCGGCATCAAACAGATCTAACTCGGACTTGTAAGACGGACAGGACCACCTGGTATCCCTAACAGACTTGCAGCGTGCAGAGCTGCAAGGAGAAGGTCCTGAGGTGAACCCTCAGACTGCAAACGAGCTGGGGTGACCACCTGAAGAGTGCAGAGTCTTGGGGATGAGTTTATAGGTCAAATCAGCAGTTGGCGAAAGGACTGGGGGGACGCCCTGCATATCCTTTTTCTAAGTATTGTTAGCATGAGGTAAACTGTACAAATGTCAGTTTGGGGAGTTCCCTTACTTGGATGTATATTGTTTTCTTTTCCAAACAGGGGGGACTGAGCTATGTGACACCCTTGTGTTGGTTGATTATTAGGTGGCAGCCAAGGTCAGGCTAGAAAAGAATTCAGCTGCGCCCCCACAGAACGTTTAGTAGCCTAGATAGCAATTGTCATAGGCACCTCATACTCCGGATATGCCATAGGCTCCTGATATGGGTAGCACTGGGCACACCGTTAAAGCTGGAGCGCATTCGCATTGATCCTTAAAGCCGATACGTAGTGCTGGAGGGTCCCACTAGCACTGGTCTCTCTTTATGTCCCGAACACTGGACAGTCTAAGTTCCTAAAGACAATCACACCATCCCTGCTATTTGACCCTGCAGCACTGACACTATGGGTGGGGGGGACTATAACTGTACATATGATCTTGATCTGGGCTTCTCAAATGGTAGCACAATCCATTCAAATATTAAGACACCTGAGGGACTGGGTAGGCCATATGCAACTAAAAGACGCATGGCATAGTCGACACCCTGAAACGCGCATATACTCTATGATGCATGATCTTTACACGCGGATAGATGCAGTAAATTGCTCTATGGAAGCCTTAGCTAGGGTAACACACATAGAATATTTAGCACAGGCTTATCTGATCACAATCCACTGCAGCTACTCCTCTCATGGGGCGCTTGGAGAGCCAGGATCCCGACATGACATCTCTCCGTAGCCACACTTAGGGACACAACCTTTCGCTCTGCGATTTCACAGACGATTACCACATACTTTCAGGAAAATACAGGAACTGCTTCGAATAGAGGTATAGAATGGGGTGCTTTTAAAATAGTCGCCTGAGTTTTAAATATCGATATGACAAAATATCGAGCTTAAATATCGAGTGGACAGAATATCGAATGTCAAAAATATAGTGGTACAAAATATTGAAATGCAGGTAAGAAATATCGATTGTCATAATATTGAAGTTAGTAATATTATCAGTCATAATATTGTTGTTTAAAACTATCGATTTTTTTGTTAGCGTTTTAAATGTTAGTATATAGGTTAAAAGTATATATTATTTTTGTAATGTATGTTTGAATTTTTTTAAAGTAATGGATATTATGTTAAATTATTTTTGCATATTTTAATTCTGTAGCCGGTTGCGGGTTTATAGGGTAATAGGGTGGGAAGTAATTTAATTATAATATATTAATTAAGAATTTTTTTGAATTATTTAATTATATGGTAATACATTTTAGTGTAATTTTATTCCGTAGCGTGTTGTGGGTTTATAGGGGAATAGGGTGGGAAGTAATTTAATTTAAATTAATTAATTAATATTTTTATATGTAATATTTTATATTGCTAATTGTGTTAATTAATTATTAGTTAGTTATAAATTGATTAATCATAATTAATACGTAATTGGTAAATATGTTTATTGTGTTTTGAAATGTTATTAATTAGTTATTAATTTGATATTAACTATTAATAATTAATTTATTAATGTGTTAATTGTGTAATTATTTTAGGAGTGGGTTGTGGGTTGATAGGGGAGTATGGTGGGAAGTAATTTAATTTTTATTAAAATTTTTAATATTGTTTATATTATATTTTTTTAAGCTATTCTATAGTGTTAATTGTGTGAATTAATTTATATGTGATGGTTATTAATTTTATTAATTGTTATTAGGTAATAAATTAATTAATAATTAATTATGTTAGAGGGGTGCATCAGTGATGCATATTGACCCCTTTGTTATTGACTCTTTATATTAATAAATTAGGGCACTCCTTGACAAATTGCTGTAAAGAGATCCCAAGAGCAGGTGTTAAAATGATTCCGGTACTTTTATATGACGATGACGCTGTCTTAATATCCAGAAACGCCAGGGGGCTGCAATTGTTATTAAATTGTTTTATAGATTTTATTAATTCTTTGGATCTAATCACAAATTTTGAAAAATCACATGCAATGACAATAGGTTCCAGGAAGGCAGCAAAAGCAAAATGTTACTGCAAAGGGACTGAGCTAACTACGGTGTCCATTTCCCATATCTTGGGGTGCTTTTTGACGATCAACGCTTATGGTGTGCACAACGCACACTCAAAAAGAATGTTTTAGCTAGAGCAGCAGGGGCAACATTAGATTTCGTAAAAATAATAGGTTCCAAGCCGGTACCTGCGATTTTAAAGATTGATAACGCTAAGTGCATTCCTATGAATACCTACGGTAGTGATATTTGGGGCTACAAGGACGCGAAAGAAATACAAGGGGCAGAAAAAAACTTTATGCGCTAACTACTTTCTGTCCCAGCATCTACCCCAATTTTTAACGTACACGAGGAGATGGGAGTGGGTTACATTTCAGACCTGATTGCGGTTACTCCACTTCTCCGCTGGATGAGAATTTGGGCTCAATCAACCCCAAACTTAAGTCAACTAATAATCCAGGATTCTTTAGCCTTGGAGAAGGCACTAAAAATTCCATGGCTTAAATATATTAAAGATCAGACGGAGAAGCTAGGCTGCCCTGAATTGTTTATGTCTCCTACTTCTTTGACTAAGTCTGCTGTCAGAGCGATTAAATTGAAGTTTTTAGACAGATGTCAATGTCTTAGGGAGGAAAAGGAATTAATTAAGCCCTCAGTGAGAAATTATGTCACACTGAGCCTGGGACAGCAGATGCAACCATATTTGACTTTTATAAACAAAGCTTACCATCTCTTTGTTTTAACAAGATTTTACTTAAATATGGCACCCTGGCAACTGGCCTTTCCGAAAGGTTATTTTAAATCAAATTTATCAAATAGGTGCACATGTGACAACTTCTCAGAGCAAGACACCCTACACATTATGTTCTTTTGCTCCCACTATGATCACTTACGCAGAAAGTACATCCTCCCGCTGCTAAGGGATCAAAACTTTGTGCAAGTAAGGCCAGATTTGGTTTACTTGCAAATGTTAAGTTCTCCTATCATCTGCTTGGGGGTAGAAAGTTACTTAATTGCTGCAATTAGATGTAGAAATAGGATGTCGTAGAGTTAACCCCTCTGAACAAGTTTGTCTATGTGGACCATTATTTAATGCTGCTTAGCAGTCATAATTGTGGTTTTATTACCTTTTGTATGATGTTTTTTTTAAATGGATTTTATAATACGCAAAGTTATGAATTACTAATGGATTTATATGATGTATACATGATGTTTTATGTTTATAGATGTTTTATGTTGCACTTTTATGGATTTAATCAGCCGAATAAAGTTGACTTGACTTGACTTGACTAATTATGTTAATTGATTAATATTTTACAATATTGGTGGTGACATTTATAGGGGAATATGGTGGAAGGTAGATTATTTTTTTTAAATTAATTATTTGTTAATTAATGTTAATTATATTGCAGGAGTTGGAATATTAAATTAATCCCCTATGCTATTCAACACTTTCCCTACTGTTATACTTGGTGGAGTGGGAATAGTAAATTATTCCCACCCGCTATCCAACACTTTCCCATTTGTTGCACTCGCTGGAGTGGTAATAGTAATTTTTACCCACCCGCTATCCAACACTTTCCCTACTGTTGCACTCGGTGGAGTGGGAATAGTAACTTTTACACACCCGCTGTCCAACACTTTCCCTACTGTTACACTAGTTGGAGTGGGAATAGTAATTTTTACCCACCCATTAGCCAACACTTTCCCTACTGTTACACTTCATGGAGTGGGAATAGTAAATTATTCCCACACGCTAGCCAACACTTTCCCTACTGTTGCACTTGCTGGAGTGGGATTAGTAATTTTTACCCACCCGCTATCCAACACTCTACTCTTTACATACTAAACTAAATACTTTTCTTTCAATATTCGACACAACCCATTTGTCAATTAATCAAATATTCTTTATCTAAAAATATTGCAAAAATCGTCAGAAATCATCATCAGTATGGCAGAACATCATATTTACCTAATCTGGCTAAAAGTCGTCCTCTAAGTCAGTCAGGTCGAGGAAATAATCTTTTATTCAGCAAAGTTAGGCCGCAATTCAGTCTCTCAAAGATTCAGGATAACAGCTGTCCAGCAGTGTCACCGTCCTCTCCGTCAGCATATCGTCAGGAAATCGAGTTCGTCAAAGAAGAGCAAGTTTTTTTAGTTCAACTCCCTACCTACTTTTATAATGAAAAAAATGTCAAAAAGTATCAAGATCGGGGTTTAGAAAGTCCTGATTGGTCAACATGGGGTCAAGTTCTCAAGATGTCAATATAATGAACTCATCGCACTTGCTGGTTCCGGTTTTTAAATTGTCTATTGTCTTTGCTTCTGGCGAAGCTCCCGGAGAGACCTTGAAGGGTACATGTTCTCCCGGGGTCAGGTCCAGGCCACTGCTGCTGGCGGTGATGCATGCACACTTCACCCAGAACCTCGTATTGTCAGGGCAGTCATGTTCAATATCTCGTTCAGCCATTTTGTCTTGGCCGAAATTGGCAACTTAAGCAAAAGAAACACAAAAACGTAGTTAAAACACAGATATAGCTAATACAATGTTATTCCCTCGCTAATACCCATATGTGGGTGTATTTATCTAGCATAAAGCAACACTCAAAGCGGTTTATACTCACTTAATAAAGCACAAATCACAAATACATCACCAAAGCAACATATATCATGCAATGTTCTAATTCTCTAACATTAATATGCGTACCTATTTTAGTTTACATATTAATTTGGCCATGCAAATGCAAATCCCATGTGTATTTCTGTTATTAATAAGGTTGGTTAATACGTCTCACTTCAAACAATTAATACGATTATAATTAATTGATTATTCTAATTAGAATAGACATGCAAATTGGGGAGGGTATACAAAATTTTGCATTACCCGCTCCAGCAATGGCGCTCCTGGATGCCCACGCTCAGGCCTCAATCCTTTGAGTTAACTAGTCCAAGTCAGTAGTTTTTCCCATGAGAGTGGTCCCGCTGGATCAAAGACAGGGTATGCCCGAACCCCGCTGGAGTGGGCCTTCAATACATTTAAGTATCTGGGGGTGCAGGTTTAGCATTCCAGTGTAGACATCTTAGAAATGGACCTGGGCAGGGTAGTATCCAGAGCACACACAGCGATGCCGTTCATGTGCGGCCTTCCCTTGTCTCCCATGGGCAGAGTGGCCATAGCTAAAATGCTTTTACTGCCGAGGCTCCTCTACTTTTTTGCTGCCCGTCCGCATAGACTGCCAAAATCCATGTTTATGGATCTGGAGTCACTCCTAGTTGAGTTGATATGGGGAGGCTCAAGGTCAAGGGTGGCACTTCGTACACTGTACCTTCCACTCACAGATGGGGGACTGGGAGCTCCAAATTAGGAGCATTACTATGCTGCTGCACAACTTCAGTGGCCAATGAGATGGCTAGCGAGCGCCTATGTGGCAGAAATGTCTAGGTGGGCAATGCCATTAAGACGCACAGCCATAATAGGCTCCACTACCCTGACACAAAGAAAACAGGGTAACCTGTTAATGACGGCAGCCAGACGCAGCTGGCTACGTTATGTGACACCTAAGAGACTGGCAATGCCATATGCGCCTATGCTACCACTCGAGATTTTTCTAGGCTTGTTCGCCTGCCACGACTGACCAGAGCTGGTGGCCTGGGCACCGATGGGATTGGATACACGGGGCAGTCTATTCACAAATGCACAGTTGCAGAGCCTAGATCGACTGATAAAGAACCTTGGTATCGCACAGGGTACTTTCCTACTTTATGCGCTATTAACACAACAGTTCCTCCAAACAAGGGGGAATGCAGAGAAAGAGCCAGGCACATCGCAGTTGCTGCAGACTCTGCTCATGCATGGGAAGGGCAGACATGAGGTGACAGCACTATACAGTTCTCTTAACCCAGGCTCTACTTCCCTACTGGCACCACTTCAGGCATACTAGGACTCTGAGTTGGCGGTCACCATAACTGATAAACAGTGGACGCAGTGCATAGGGTACCTCAAAACAATATCCACGAATGCTAGACTGAAATTTACACAGTTTAGTTACGTACATCATACATACTTAACACCATATAGACTAGCCTGTATGTACATCATGCCAGTCAACAAATGCCCTCACTGTTTAGGGACGGATGCAACGTTTCTCCACATGGTCAGGGCATGCCCTCTCCTGGGCGCATATTGGAATGAGACCGCGGTAACACTGGGGGGAGCAACTGACACATTGATACCTATTCAGGGCCTGCACTTTCTACTTGGCATCACCAAGCGCAATGCAAAGTGGAAAAATCTCAATAAATTCTTAGACCTAGCACTAGCGCTAGTGAAACGGACAATAGCAATGTCTTGGAAATCGAGTGCAGCACCTGATACGCCTAACTGGATGCTGGACCTCTGCAAGGCACTGGTGGCAGAACACACAACACAAACAAGGATGGCACCCCGTAATCCCGCTCAAACTAACCCCATGCATTGGCAAGAATACTTGTCCTTTGTGGAAGGCAGACTAAATCCATCTAGTTCCACGCAGGGTTGAGATGGTCCCTCACCTTTGGCTTCGATAGCAGCATGATAGCATACCAATGCAAGTAATTTGGACCCCTCCTCAGGTAGGACCTAACCTAACTAGATAAGCCCTTTGGCCCACCGCGAACAGGCAGAGGGGTGGTGCGTGCAGCACTCTAGCTCCTCCTGCACCCATTAACTTTAAGAAGCATACTCATATGCAAATACCCTAGTTTATGCATGACCCACATTAGCACATACATGTGGATTAGGATTATTAGAGATTGTATAGTTTTTGGTCAGTGTTTATAGTGTTCTGGTTAGTGTGCAAATATGGGGACAAAGAAAGTCTGTTGCTTCAATTGCTGAGCATTTTTTTTTTTACGAAGTTTTAAATAGCACAAACTTGACCCGAAGGTATCGGGTATCAGAGCGCCTTACATAGCACCAGTTGTGTTACAGGATGACACATTAATTTTTGTTAGGCATGGGGAGATTGAGGGATTTGCCTAGAATCACAGGATGTTCAGCATCATTGCCGAGAGTCGAACCCAGTTCCCCAGATTCGCGGTCGACCGCCCTAGCTGTTAGGCTAGCTCCTTTCCCAAAGCATAAAGTGGATAACATACAAAGATATACAGAGACAGTTTGGGGCCGATTAGGATGGCAGGCGGACTTTAGTCCACCCGCCACCCTAGCGGTGCTGGGACCGGCCGCCAGTGGTGCAGCGGTGCCAGACCTGCAATTAAGATGCCACCGTAGCTATGGTGGCGGTGGCATCCTCCATTCCCAGCATTGTGGCCGGCGGTGCTCACAGCACCACCGCCACATTGCTAGGAATGCACTGTGTGCATTGTCATGCACACGGTGACAGTCACTGCAAGGTGCCTACCACAATGTCCATGACAATGCAGGGGGGTACCATAGGGGCCCCCCATGTGCACCCCTGCCCACCCAATACCCTGGGGGCCCGGGGTCTCCACCATGGAAAGCCATGCTCCGCTGCCCATGCTAATATGGATGGCGATGTGTAGCAGACACCGCCACCATATATAGCCCCTTTTCCGCCAGGTCGATCGGCCGAAAACCAGCGGACGGTCTTTCCGTCCACCGGGGTCCCCCCGCCATACTAATATGATGGGGTAAATGGATGGCGGGTGGGGAAGGATGTAGGGCAGATCCGCCCTACATCCTAATCGACCCCAAGTTTCTTTTCCAGTAGCCAGCATGCAAGTGTCAAGTTGGTAAATGTCACTGTATTGTATTGTAATTGTATACTAAAGATGGCAACTAGTACTATACTTAAATAGTGAAAAACCAATAAACACGATTTAAAAAAAAAACAAGATACCCTTACGCATGATTTCCCGCATAAGTTAAAATAATAATTGGCACTGCGAATAGGTGCGCCTTTAAAAGAATGCTGTGTGGTAAGGCATCAGGTGAAAGTTGCACTGTCAAGCCAGACCTAAAAATCCATGTAGGATAATGACCACTCTACAATCATCTATGCTGCTACCAGAGAAAACGCCATAAATTATCCACTTTTCTTGTGGAAGCACTCAACTTTTGCCGAATCAAAACACGTACTCCAGATTCTGAAAATATGGGTGGAGCCAAAGCCCCTCTCCTTGTCATATTCACATCATTCTCTGCTGACAGCCAGATGACAGAGAATATAAAAATATTCACCCATTGCCCTTAAAGCATTCAACTGCTATAGTATGAATCTATCTACACCCTCATTATATGTGCGCATGAGGAATACAGTCAATGACCTCTCACTTGGAAATTCATAGGTTAATGGATGCAAGTAAAATAACACACGTTAGTATTATAATGGGGGCAAAGATGCACTTTCGTAATTATGCCTAAGGTCATGTTACAATAAACGCTTCCAAAAATATATGTTGCTACTCTTTACAAACGAGCAAAAATAAATTTTTCATGCATTCTACCTTGTTAATGAGAGGTGAATAGCGAATATGGCTGTAGCTAAGTAAGTGGAGTGCTGCCTTCTTATGGAAACAGAAGGCATGTTAAGACAGCCTGCAGATATGCCAGCAAGCAAGATCAGTGAGTTACCACTCACCCCTGACATCTCCTTTGATATGTAGGTCACAAGCTTGCATCTGTTTTGTTCGTAAGGTTTAGATTGGCGAGCCGTGCCAATCCACACTGTCCTCCTAATAAGATCTGTGTTCTAATGAGGGGGAAACAGAAAGGAGCAGAAAAAAAGTCACCGGAGGCTGAAGGTTAGTCTCCCAGAGTTCAGGATTCAGCCCATCTCTCTATCTTGGTCTCTCGCTCTCTCTCAGTGGCATATTTACAAGGGCATTACACCACTGGAGCATCACTTTTTCTGATGCTCCGGTGGCACAATGCCCTCTTCCAAATTTACAAGGGAGCACTAAGCCACTTTGCATGGCTTAATGCCACCTTGTAAATATACAAGATGATGGACGGAATGTTGCACATTGGCAAAACATTCACCCCCAGTCACAGATCAGGGTTTAATCCATCGTTATTTTGCTCACCATGCCACCCCAGTTCAGACATGGCCATATGCAAATCAGTCTAGACCCTGTGCCTCATGGGAACAGTCCAGCCCGAACTGCCAAGCCATGTCTTTCCTGGACCAGAATCAAGCATCCTAGGACCGGTTTTGGGGTTTCACCCCTCTTCAGCCAGGATAGCTTGACTCCAGTGGCGTAGTGAGCACGGGACTCACATCTGGGCATACCCCTCCCACATAGGGCGAACAGCAAAACACACAAGATGATGGACGGAATGTTGCACATTGGCAAAACATTCACCCCAGTCACAGATCTGGGTTTAATCCATCATTATTTTGCTCACCACGCCACCCCAGTTCAGACATGGCCATATGCAAATCAGTCTTGACCCTGTGCCTCATGGGAACAGTCCAGCCCGAACTGACAAGCCATGTCTTCCCTGGACCGGAATCAAGCATCCTAGGACCGGTTTTGGGGTTTCAACCCTCTTGTTCCTTTTGCACCTTATAAATATGGGCTTCCTCTCCCCTGTTTTTTGCGGCAAAGGGGCACGCAATGGTGTTGCTGTGGACATTCCCAAGAAACACCCATGGCTTTTTGACACTTCCCCAGATTTACAAGGATCTGTACATCTGAGTTAGTGTAAAAAATGAATGCCTTTCCAAAGGAGGCTTTAGAGTGGCACAACAAGGAGGAATACTTTTATTTCTACTTGTTTTTTGCTCTTTCCATGTGTGCTGCATTCTTCAGCACAGATAGAGGGAGTAAAACACCTTTAGTGATTGTTTTTGTGCCGGAAGGTGTTACTTCCTACACAATCATCCGTGCAACGCAGGCACCCTTGCACCATGGTGCAAAGGTGCCTCTGCTGGTGCTAGGCAGCTTTGTTCGTGCCGTCGCAAGGGATAACTCAGGGATGTGCTGTATTCTTGTAAAAACGGCACATCCCTGCATTTTTTAAATCATGCGGCGCAGCTAAATTTCTTGCAGCACTGCGCTGCACCATTTCATTGTAAATATGTCCCTCTATCTCTGTAAAACTCTCTTTTAACACTTCCGCCAGAGGGACATCAAGTCTGGTACAATGATATGCACACCAAGTGTGTGTGTGAAAATAATTGTACATGAGCAAGCCTAATCTCATTATGGCTCAATGATACTCCAAGTGGCAGCACTGTTAACAAACCCTTGAAGTACCCAGAGACCTTCTCCAAACTTGAGAGCACCAGGACACACTGTCTGTGCTAGCAACTTACATGTATGCACAGGTAGAGAAGGCCCACCACTGTCAGCCTTCTTTACAGGGGATGCAGATAAGCAGAAATAAAAATGAAGGAATGGCAGCAACAACAAAATAAAGGTACAGGGAGCACCAACACTGTGAGCAAACTGAGGGTACGTGAACCATATCCTTACATATTTGCGCGGCTGCTTAATTTGCCCAAGATACTGTTTTTCCATTGTTCTGATTGATCTGTTTTCACTGACTGACCAAGACGACTGAAACCCTGGGGCAGATTTACAAGAAAGTGACACATCTGTAGAGATGCGTCACTTTCCCTGCGCCACCATGCAAAACCTTTGCGTCACCATGGATGTGCCGTATTAACAATACGGTGCACCATGGCACAAGGATTTACAGATGCGTCAGAAATTCTGACGCATCTTTTGACGGAAAAGTCATGCATTGCTGGAGTTGTGTCGCAAGAACTGCGCAACTCCAGCAATGCGTGTTGCGGCCTATTCCCAATACACTGCATCACTCCTTACGCCTGCTTCAAGCAGGCGTAAGGTTTTGACGCAGTGGCATCCTAAAAGTCACGCAGTGAAATCTTGTATAGGCTTTTCTACGTGGGAATGCCTACCCTGCATACATTATACCTGACGCAGGTATAATGTCACGCAGGGTTTTACAACGTGACGCATCTCCCTAAATGCGTCACGTTGTAAATGGGCTGCAACCTTTACGCCGCCGATGCATCACAAAAGTGATGCAACGACTGCGCAAAAGTGACTCAAGGGGCTTGTAAATCTGCCCCCCTGTATTTCAGTCCCAGGTGCCACTGTCCATTCTTCTACAGTCTCTGATCTTGATCTGATTTCGAGCTTGCTGTTTCCATTTCTAGCCTGGTATTATGTTTCTTGCTACCTCGAGACCATTGTCAAATCATGCCAGTATCTCAACAAGACCAACTTAGGGGCAGATTTACAAACCCCTTGCGTCACTTTTGCACCGTCGTTACGTCACTTTTGTGACGCAGCAGCATCGTAAAAGTTGCGGCCCATTTACAACGTGACGCATCTAGGGAGATGCGTCACATTGTGAAGCCCTGCGCCACATTAAATCTGCGTCAGGTTTAATGTACGCAGGGTGGGCGTTCCGACGCAGGAAGCCCCGTAAAAGTGACGCAGTGAAATCTACAAGATTTCACTGAGTCACTTTTACGTCCATGCTGCGTCAATACCCTGCGCCTGCTTGAAGCAGGCATAAGGATTGACGCAGCATGTTAGTCATAGGGCGCCTGTAATGAAGCCAGTAGGCTGGATCACTTAGATTCCTTTAATCGGAATATAACAAGTATACAGGAAAAGAAACAGGCGAGCGCCAAGCAGCACAGCTCACAGTTACCAGCTCAGCTCCCAACTGCAGAGTCCAGCTAGAATCCATATGACATAATACACATTCTAAGGCTCGAACATCACAAGCCTTAAAGGTATAACTGTTGTAAAGCATGCATATTCAAATTATAACAAAAACACAACACATCCCCCCCTCTTATTGAACAAGGAAAGAAGGAATAGTTTATAATGGAAAAAAATATATATATAATAATTATAATAATAATAAAAATCACAAACCAGAATAACGAATCGCTAGCAATGAATAAGAAATAATAATGGAAGGAATATGTAAGGTGATTACCTACATAACATATTCTTTTAACCAAGCAGGCAAAACTCTTCTCTTTGTGCAATCAATATCATGAACATCTGAATCAATACTCTTAGTAGACAAACCAACATTAGTAGAATTATCTACAAACCCTTCCTCTCTCGTTAAAGGAGAAGGAGAAACATCAGGAAGGTTTTTGTTGTTGGATAACTCATATTCACCATTTAGTTCACTCAGCCTAGCTTCTATAGTTTGAGGGATCCCAGAGGCTAATTGAGATTGTAACACACTATTTTCTAAATAATCCTCCATCCACTCAAATTTTTTAAACTGTTCTGTTTCTGGATTATCCTCAACATGATTATGATTCAAATCAAAAGCAATGTTTTTGAGATTCCAAACTCTCCCATCGCTGAGCCTAACTGAATTCCATTAAAACTTCCACAACTTGTTTGGGTGTTTCAAATTTACTTTCACCTTTAGGAACTCTAAATGGTTTTTTAACGCGAACCCAGTCGCCTAGATTAACTAAAATATCCTTAGTGCCATGATGCTTATCATATGACACTTTGCTTTTTAAATGAGCTGAATCCAAATTCCTTTTTTACCTGCATAGGGGACCATTGTTGTACCGTGCCCTTAAACAACCACACAGGGTTAAATTTGCATCTAGGTGTCCTGCCCCTCATCATAACACAGGGAGACAACCCAGTACTAGTCTGAGAAGTGATTCGATGAGACCATACCGCTTTCTGTACTTGCACCTTCCAATCCATATGTTTATTAACAGACTCTTGTATAGCCCCTTTGATCACCCTATTAAAACGTTCCACGGTGCCGTTCCCGCTGGGATTATATAATGCTGTTGTTTTGTGTCTAACTCCACATCTCTCAAAATAATCTTTAGCCATTTTAGATAGAAATTGTACACCATTGTCTGTCAAGATGCAAACAGGTAAACCTTCCATCACAAAAATGTTATCCAAAAATTTAAGAACTGAATGAGTGTCAACTTTTTCCACAAATTTAACAATGGACCACTTGGTGAAAAGGTCAATGGCCACCAATCCATATTCCCCCCAACTCTCCGACGGGCCCAAAAATGTCGACCGCTATAGTGTCCCAAGGAAGACTAGGGATTAATCTTTCGCTCATTACAGGTTTTAAGGTCTTTAATGACTTATCAGCCAAACAGCAAACAGAACATCTTCTCACAAAATCCTCGATTTCCTTGTCTATTCCTGGCCACCAAAACACACCCTTGACTATCAACTTTGTTCTGACAATTCCGAAATGTCCCTCATGACATAACTGTAATACTCTTTTGAGGAAAGGTTAAAGGGGGAACAATCCTATCTCCTCTTAATAACACATCCTTATCAAAGGACACTTCCATGCTTACCTCCCAGAAAGCTTTCAAATTCCCTGTGATATTTCCTTTCTTCGGCCATCCTTTGCAAATGTATTTCAAAACTTTCTCCAAATCCTCATCTTTACGTTGTTCCACTGCCCACTCATCCTTGCTAATGGCAGGTACCCCCGAATCTTGTATGAATGCTACGCTAAACATCCCCCATGGATCATCCACACATTCTTCCAGTGGGGTAGGTAATCTTGATAAGCAATCTGCCACCACATTATCTCTTCCAGGTACATAATCCATCTTTTAATGTATTCTTTCATTCTCATAGATATCCTAGCCAACCTGGCTGATGCTACCGCAGTGCCCTCACTTGAAAGAATGCGAACCAGAGGTCGATGATCCGTACGAATGGTTACAGGTTTTCCCCACACAAATGCGCAAAAAAATTCTAATGCCCATGTGCAAGCTATTGCTTCTCTTTCTATAATAGGATCCTTGCTCTCTGCAGGGGATAACGCTCTGGATGCAAATAAAATGATTTTTTCTTTACCGTCATTATCTTTTTGTGAAAGGACTACACCCAACCCTTTATCACTTGCGTCAGTGGTTAACAGACATTTTAAATTGGGGTCAAAACTAGAGAAGGCATTTACACTTTGTAGGTCTGCCATAATCACAGAGAATTCTCTTTCACATTCTTTAGTCCACTCAAACTTGTTATTCTTTTAAAGTAGAGAACAAATGTTGTACACCTTGGACGCAAAGTTGCTTATGAACTTTGCGCAATATTCTGCCATACCCAGAAACGATCTTATTTCCTCCTTAGATTTGGGAGCAAGCAATCTTATAATGTTCTCTACCAACGAAGGCTTTGGTTTAACCCCCCTCCTCACTTATAATGTGGCCTAAGTAAGAGACACTCCTTTCTCCAAATCTACACTTAGTTAGTTCTACGGTTAAACCTGCTGACTGTAATGTCTCAAATACTTTCTGTAACCTTGCGTCATGTTCATCTTTGTTTGTGGCAACAATTAAAATGTCGTCCTGAAAAAAACACACGCCCTCCATTTCTCCAAAAAGTCTGTGCATTAGCCGCTGAAACACTGCCGCAGCTGATGCAAGCCCAAATGGCATGCGTCTAAACTGGTAGCACCCGAAGGGCGTAATAAAAGCCGTAAGGCTTCTAGATTCTGGTTCCAACATCACCTGATGATAAGCCGCAGAGAGATCGATGGTAGAAAACCATGTCGCCCCTCTCAGGGAGGAAACTAATTCATTAATCTTAGGTAATGGGAACCTCTCAATCACAATATTGTTGTGCAGATGGCGTAAATCAATGCATAAACACATTTTTCCGTTGGGTTTACGTGCTACCACAACCGGAGAAATCCATTCCGATGTTTCTATCTCTTCTATGACTCCCTTTGACAACAACCCTTGTATTTCCTTTTTCACCTCATCCCTAATTAATATAGGGATTGGCCTTGCCTTGTGACCTTTCGGTTCAGCATTACCTTTGAGAACAATTCTATGCTCAAATCCTTTAAGTGCCCCTAATTCCTGTCCAACTACCTTCTCAATTTTCTTTTTAACACCTCCCCCAATTTGCTGCTTTCATCCAAAATAAGTACCTTCTCTTCACTGTTTGGATCTAATATAATGTGTAAATTTTTCTGATCGTGCCATCCCAAAACAGATCGTCCCACCTAAGCAACATACAATTTCCCTCTAGTTGTCCTTCCTTTAAAAATGAATGTAAGCCATCTGAAACCTAACATGTCAATCTTCTCCCCTGTATAACTTACAGGTTTCACATCTGAGACACTCAACTGATCCCCAATCCTGTTGACAAATTTCTTCTTCCAAACTTCTTCATTTATAATGGTGTAGGGAGACCCTGAATCTGCGTACACATTTACAGTCACTCCACCCAAGGATAACTCGCATATCGGTTTACCCTCCATGGAGTCATCCTTGACATTCAAAACTAAGTTTCCCCTCACATTCTTCACACAATTCTCATCATCACCTAAATCATCATCAGTACACAACTCCTCATTCCAAATACATTTCACGTTATTGCGCCTGCGGCACATTTTGCTAAAATGGCCAACGGGACCACAAATTCCACATTTCTTCCTTAAAGCAGGGCACATTTTGCTAAAAGCCAGATGCTCTTTACTATCACACCAAGAGCATCTCCTTTCCTCAAAATTTCTGAACCTTCCTTGGTTTCTTGATGGTTGACTCAACCATCTTCCCTGAGATTGTTGAGATTGGCTCTTAAATGTGTTCTGTATCTTAAACACCGCTCCTGGTGTTTTTTTGGATTCCTTCTCCGCGTCTTTAACTACCGTAGCATATTTACCAGACATTTCGGATTTCCTCATTATGGCCAAAACATCATCAAGTGGTGCGTCTCCGTTTACCCATAAGCAGTCTTGTATATGTGAGTTATTATTGTGCATGACCAACTGGTCCCATATTAATTCATCATGGAGATCACCAAATTTACAGTCAATTGCCAATTTCTTTAAGTCATCAACCCATTCATCTACCATTTCTTCTTTGCTTTGCTTCCTTTGGAAGAATTTATGCCTTATTACACCTATGCACACTTTTGGGGCAAAATACCTGTCCATATCCTTAAGTGTATTCTCAAAAATATCTATAGTAGCATCATGAATCTTTTGCATTCGTGAATGAGTTTTCAAACCCATAGGTCCTAAAGAATGAAGGAGTATCCTTTTTTTCTGCTCTGCTTTCATTTTCCCAGCCTCATCAATTGCACATATATAGTTTACAAAGTACTCTTTCCACTCCACCCACTTAATGCTGAGCTGTGGACCAGTAGCCCAAAATGGGTGTGGAGCACTAATTGAAAAATGTTGTTGTACCATATTCTGTGCTTCAGTAACCACGTTGTGATCTCCTTGTTCCATAAATTATTATTTATTCCTCCTTCAAAGTCAATAAGAATGCTGCACCCAAAACGAATGTGCTTACTTTATTTAACTTCTTTGTGCCCCCGACGGTCTCACCTGTTTCCTTCTCCTGTTATGATTTTCTTCCAATAGTCCACATAAATCCGATTTGTTGCCGCACTAGTGTTCTCTGCGTTGTAATTATATTCGTGCCTTTTAAGTGTGTTCCTCTTTTTTTTAATAATAAAAACAAAATGTCCGCTATGCAGTGTCACGCAACGTGACCTTACGCGATGATGACAGCACGCGTTTCTCACTGCGCATACTCGCTGACGTAGGAAAAGAACTTCCACACATCTACGTCGCGAGATCAGCACAGCCGCGCGTCTGGAACCTCGCCGCTGCTCGTAAGATGTGGCCGAAGGCGATTCCAACTGCCTCAATCTTCCCCACAGCAAGGTAATAATTTCTCTCACCTTAACTTAACGTGGTTTCTCTTCGCAGCGCCGGCTGCTCTTCTAAAACCGTGACTTGTAGTCTTCAAGGAAATGTCATGCTGTTTTTTTCAATACTTTAGCGGTTAAACAGCAACGCTTCGGATTCCATTCTAGTTCCAATATTTAGTTCCGTCTCCGTCCATTGTCACCAATTGTAATGAAGCCAGTACGCTGGATCACTTAGATTCCTTTAATCGGAATACAACAAGTATACAAGAAAAGAAACAGGCGAGCGCCTAGCAGCACAGCTCACAGTTACCAGCTCAGCTCCCAACTGCAGAGTCCAGCTAGAATCCATATGACATAATACACATTCTAAGGCTCGCATATCATGAGCATTAAAGGTATAACTGTTGTAAAGCATGCATATTCAAATTATAATAAAAACACAACACAACAGCGCCCCTGAGCACTGCTGGAGTTGCGTCGTGCTTGCGACACGACTCCAGCAATGCGTGACTTTTTCGTCAACAGATGCGTCAGAATTTCTGACGCATATGTCAATCCTTGCGCCATGGTGCGTCATATTGTACATACGGCGCATCCACGGTGACGCAAGGATTTGGCATGTTGGTGCAGGGAAAGTGACGCATCTCTACATATGTGTCAGTTTCTTGTAAATCTGCCCCTTAGCCTTTAAGAATTATTTATTAAGTACCATTACAATTGACACCAGGTTTATTGTTGTTATTTACAGCACTGACAAACAGCAGCAGTGCAGTGTAAAGCACAAAATATCATTATTATTAATATTACTATTCAATTTTACATATAATAGCAATCAGCAGATGGTGGAGTGCGGCAGGACTGGGAATCGCGTGATTATCAACCTGACTGAAAGAGGATAATTCACAACACTTTTCATCTAATGGGCAAGCTACTTTATAAATGAAAATCAAGAACATATTGGGAAAGCAATTGCTTTTTACCTAGGTCCTCAAATCTATTCTTCTAACATAAACAGGCATTTGGATGTTGTTTAAGGACTGTAAGCACATCTTTTATTCTGGTCTCACAGCTACTAAATTCTGATCCTTATTGACATACCTGTGGGGTTGTTAGCTTGACAACCATAGGTACTAGAATGCAGAATAGGCAAGAGACCGTGGGGATAGTACGATGATTACATGAGAAGAGGGAGAGGACATTTAGTGGGGGACACAAACGATGCAGAAGAAAGAAAGAAAGAAAGAGAGAAAGAACGAAAGAGAGAAAGAAACAAACAAAGAACGAAAGAAAGAATTTAAAAAAAAAAAGAAAAATAGAAGACCGAATGAGAGAAGATATGAAGATTGTGGTAAAGACATTTTGAAAGAGATGGAAGAGGCAAGAGAAAGTGCAGTGACAACTAAAACTGAGTTTGCCGATACTTTACTAAAAACGTTTTAAAATAGCATATGAATGCCCTTGGATTCTAGACAGTGGCAAAATTACTATTTTACCTAGTTTCCAATTACAGTGTGTCCCTTTAAAAAAATCATTTTTGTTTCTGCACAACAATGTGTGTGTCTTCATTCGACGGTATACACCAGCAAAATGGGAGTAGAGTTTTGAATGTGAAGGAGAGCTGACCAGAGATGGGCTAGCCTTGCTGCTCAGGGGTCAGGACCTTGCAGCCCCCCTCTTTTTCTTTGTGGCCACGCTCAGTGCTCCTACAAGAGCACCAACTTCAAAGATTCAGTAACTGAGGGGCAGATTTACAAGTTCTGGCGCATCTCTGCAAATCAGCTGGGATGCGCCAGAAAAGATTTGACACGCATCTATCTCCTTGCGCCACCGGGATGCGACGCATCGTGGCGCAAGGATAGGGTGATGCGTGTTGCATCCTGTGGCGTAAGGGCGGAGCAATGCTGGAGTCGTGTCGCAAGCACGACGCAGCTCCAGCAATGCACAGGGGCCGCCCATACCTAACGTGGTGCGCCACTCCTTACGCCTGCCTCAAGCAGGTGCAAGGATTTGTCACAGCGGCCTCGGGAAAATGACTCAGTGCGTCACTTTTATGAGGCGTTCCTGCGACGGAACGCCTACCCTGCGCAGGAACGCCCACATGAAACATGACGCAGGTTTCATGTGGCGCAGGGCTTTACAACGTGACGCATCTCCCTAGATGCGTCACGTTATAAATAAGGCGCAACGTGGTGCATGGTTTATGCCGCCGCTGCATCACAGAAGTGACGCAACGGCGGCGTAAATGTGGCGCATGGGGCTTGTAAATCTGCCCTTGATTTGTGATCCCAAACTCGTACTAAGGAGGGAGCAGTGCTGACTAACACGTTAGGTGTGCCTGCATTTAATGAGCAGTGTTGTCTATGAAGGCCCCATGTTCAGGGGTCAAGTTCTACCTTGCCTCGCTCCAGAGGAAGAGACTTTTGAAGGCAGCTATCTAGACTTCAAGGCACAGCATGGCCAGGCTACAAAAACCGACTGCATGTACCGGTAGTTGCCAGTTAATAAGGATCCCGGACAGTTGTAGGACTCCTGCTCACTCACCAGAGCCTACTGCATTTCATCAGAAGACCAGTAAGGTAGGAGACTGGAAACTTTATTTACAAGGAAAGGAAAAGCACTTAAAAGAGTGGTGAGTGCATTTTTATAGACTTTGTTTGGTGGCATTTTCTAAAGTTTTGGCGGATCATCCATACCCTCATCCCAGAAATCTTTGCTGACATGTATGGTTCTTTACTTTTGTGGACAGTGTCTTGTGATAAAGTAAGACATTGTTTTGAGACAAAGGATTTGAGTTGTTCATGCTTCTTTGTTTTGAAGACAAATTTAAACAGCATATTTGACTTTGATAGTAGTGAAGAAACTGGCTCTTAACATCCTTGCTCTCTCTTTTTTTGGAAGTCGTTTAAAAGAGGTCACAGGTGAACACTGATGTCATTGCTATAAAGTAACACTTCAGTGGCTACCACACCATGGGAAGGGCGCTGCCCGGTACCTATCTGTTCCTGCGCAAGTATAACAGGGTTGTGACATCAGGGGTTAGCCCCTCCAACTGCAACGCCTCTAAAGGCTGGGTCCTGACCAGTCCTATCTGCACAGTGCCATCAGGTGATTCTAAGCACTAGAAGCTGCAAATCCTACAGACAGGATTACCATATGCCCTCTATCGCCTGCGCAGTCCTGGTTTTTGGACATCTGCTCTATCATTTTAGTACATTTTGTTTTATAGAAAATGCATATCTCTGTTTTCAGAGGACAAGGGCAGCATGCACCCCACCGTTAAAACAATTGCCCAAGACATTTGCACACTTTTGTCAGATCCTCTCTCTTACCCTTTCTCTAACTGAGACCCCTAGGGGGCAGTTAGGGATTTTTTAAATAAAAAATACTCCATCTTTCAGTTGTGGGGTGCCTTGTTGCAGCTCTAAACAGTTTGCTGAAAAACTGGAAAGTCATCCCAAAAGCTTGCAGATAGTTGATTTTGTAAGTCTAATTAAGTTTGCAGTATCAATCTTTTGCTTTGTATATTTATATATTTTTGACTAATCTATCTAGCTATTTATCTGTCCATCTGTCTGTCCATTTGTCTGTCTATTACACAGTTGCAGTGTCAGGACTTCATAGCATGAATGCCGATGCCAACCCTCGCCTCCCTGTGAGGCCAGTGGCAAGTACTTGATTCAGCATGCATTAAAAACATATAATATCTGCCGCCCAAGCTATTATTGTAGCTTTAGGGGCCGGGGATAGGCTGAATTGTCACACTGGTAGAGGTCTGCTGGGTAGTACTTGTGTAGGTTCTGTCATTGGCAACCTTGGCAGTGCCAATGGGTGGTGCAAGCTGCAGAGGCCTCCTGACTAGATCCCTGGCACTTTTTACAAACTGAGCACTGCTTCCCGGTGGAGAAGCAAATTCAATTTAAAGGCCTGTGCTATGTGCACAGAGTCAGATCAGGGGCAGGCTTATGCTACCTTCACAATCTGGTGAAATCATATCAACCGGTGCTCTAGCGAACTGTCCCTGTGCTCCCTCCCCAGAATCAAATGAACACGCATAGGAGGTTGCTCCCCAGGCATATCGGGGCCCTAGGCTGTGGAATTCCATAGCAGAAGCGTTGAGAAGTTGTAGTCTGCAGGCCTCCTTTTGCAGACAGCTGAAGACGGTGGAAGGGGAAGAGGTGTGGCGCCGCGGCCAGGGCGACTGACTCCGGAATCTGGGGATCACGGTTCGATCCCCGGCGGCAGATTAGCCCAGCACCATGTGACTCTGGGCAATAGCTTGCTTAATCTTCCTGACCGCCCTCAGCGCCTATAACCCCTTACGGGTGATTGCTCGCGCTTTACAAGTGTGGATTATTATTATAAGACCTGCTTTTTCTGAGTTAGTGGGGTCCGAATACATCCTACCTCCAGCAAAGCGCTGGGAAACCCTGTGGGGTAGCTGCGTGCTATATAAACCTGCTATAATAATATTGACATCAGTTGGCATGCAGTCTTTCACTAATTTTACACGCAAAGCACCATGCTGTGGAATCTTCCCACACCTTTGGTTCATACAGACGTAACAGTGAACGATTGTCCTAGTCATATCATAACTGGTCTATGCAAAAACACTCCACCCAAGACCAACACTCTACCTACTACGTTCACCCCAAACAATCCAAATGCAGCAGACAGTCAACTTCTAAACGTACAGACAGGGCACCACATCATTCAAATCCTCCACTTGGACATACGTGCCTCATTTATGTCACTCTGCATTGACAGCAGTGTCACCTAAAGCAATGAACCATACTTAATTTAAATGAAACTTCAAAGATATTCACAAAACTGAGCACTGTGCTTTACACGGGCAC
Source organism: Triturus cristatus (assembly GCF_964204655.1). NCBI lineage: Eukaryota > Metazoa > Chordata > Amphibia > Caudata > Salamandridae > Triturus > Triturus cristatus. Next base: position 445,260,924 of record NC_140594.1, on the reverse strand, counting down.
CCCAACTAACCACCCCACCCTCAATGGAACCTCTAACTCCTCTCAGTCATCAATACTCTTGTATCCCCTCTTGGCTAAGCTGTCATGCAAAAAAGGGCACGCCCCCTTGAGATTGTGTTGGGCACATTTAGCAGCAGTGCAATCCATACTACCCAAGGGGCCGTCAAGCAAGCTTTCTGTAACACCATAGTGGCCAGGAGTGCAAAAAGCAAGCTGCCTGTTGAACTCCAGGTCACTATGTATAATACTGCCCTATTAAGCCATTTTTCAAGAAATAAGAACATTTTGGATTCCGTATATTTTCCCGCTGTTAGTGTTGATTTCACAATAGTCAGTATCATTTATTTTAACTTCTATTTGATGTTTATTACTAGCCACATAGTAAGGTTCTCCTTGACCATAGATTGATTTCACCACCGTGGATGTAAATTAGAAAAACTGAAGTTCAGAGACTGAACATTCTCCTGAAAGAGGGACATGAAGCGAGATAGGATACACAGAAAGAACACAATGGCAGTGTAGCTCAGCAAGAAATGTCTAAAAAGCATGACTGGTTAGCATTTTAAATGCTTCTAAAATAAATGCCATGGAGACTTTGATTCAGCGTGTACCTTGGATATCTTTCCTTCAAGACAATTTCTCACCATTTTTGTCTCTAAATCTGTTTCAGACACGCTTGAACTTTGACGATTTCAAGACTCCTCGGACAGCCCTCTGGTAAATTTGATTGTCTCCTTCTTGCTAGTTAAATAGGACACGAATATCACGGATGTCAGCCTTTTCTTTTGAACCAAATCAGTTTTGAATTAGAGCAAAGCAAACGCTGAGCATTGCCAGGATGAAACAGAATATAAAGCAACTGTATCAAGGAACAATATATGTCACCAGATTTCGTTCCTGTTCATGTATTCTGCTAAATCAAGTCCATCACTGGCTCAGGTGGGCGATTCCGGTAACATTATTCACAATTAGATCATGGATCAAACATATGTTTAACTTCTACTACTAAGTCTGGCAATAGACATGCATCAGATCAGTCTGCACATACACCCACCCACCACACACCCAAATGCAGGAATGCACAGGTTCACACCCCCACCCCTACACACTCATGCAGGACAGTGGGTGTAGGACCCCAGCTCTGTATATAGTATACCAAAAAAAGGTATAGTGTGCAGAGAGTCCCCAAAGGTATTGCAGAGGTTAAAGTAGATAATACTCTCAATTTAGTGGTAGTTGGGCTTATAGGAGGGTAGTGTGAATGCATTTGTTGTACATACTCATACAAGGCAGGAACACACTCTCAACGACTGACTCCAGGCCAATGTTTGTAGAAAAATATTACTTTTGTTACTTTTATTTTAGGAGCCAAGTTGAACTCAGTTATAGGTAAGCAAACTTTTCCGGCAGGTAATACTTTGAAACAGCCAGTAGGAATACTTTTTGGTCTTGGAAATACTTTGGTAATGTCAATCTGAAACAGTAAGATTCAGTACTTGAGAAAGATAGACAGATGTGTACAGTAGACAGAATGCAATACAATCCTAAGGAAGGAAAACGGGGTTGTGCATCAGCAGGTAAGTACACAACCTACTTTTCCAGTTTCCGATAGTTTTAGACCCTCCCTGTGTAATGGTCAGTTTAAGGTAGGCCCTGCACCACAAGCGGCACTGGGGCAGACGGGTGCAGAGTTAATAATTGGAGACTGGGGACACCCGAAGAGGTGTGGAGTTCAGTGTCTATGCCGCAGCAGTGGATACCACTAATGATGTTTGCTCTTGCAGTCAGCGGAGAACAATTGGGATGAATGGGAGTCAGTGGGGTGCCAACACCGGTACCGTTGCGTCATTAGCGAGTCACTGTAGATCAAAAGGCGGCATCATCAGCCCAGCATTCGTGGTCATGGGGATGGAGATGAGCAGGGGATGGAGGAGATCCACTAATGTTTGGCTATCTCAGAGAGGCTGCCGTCCAGCTATGGTGCTTTCTTCTGGCAGGGCAGAGTCACGTCGACAGAAGTGTCGGTCATCTACCATTGTGGTCTTGGCGTTCTTTTGGTAGTAGTGAGTTACGTCGACACAAGTGCCAGTCCTCAACTACTGTGGTTCTTGTACCGGCAGAGGCCGGGGACTAGACCCTCTAGCCCAAAGGGATATTCTTGTAGATTGGGTGAAGGCTGAAAGATCTCCAAGGTTTCTTGGAGGCCTTGCAGTTTTTCTGGAAGGACAGCAGGTCCAGCTGTCGAACCAGGCTACAGGTCCAGCTACTAGCTACTGCCAGGTTCTGTCTGCAGTGGTTCAGATCCTGGTCCTGCAGCAGTCTTCTTCCATCTTCTTCTTTGGTCTGTCAAATCTGAAGAACAAGGTTCAGGGGAGCCTTTAAATACTACATTTAAGGGCGTTACAGAAGTTTGGGGCAGTAGCTAATGGCTACGGCCCTCCTGGGTGACTACATCCTTTGGGTGCCTCCTTCCTTTGGGGAGAGGGGCACACCCCTGTTCTTATTGGGACTAATTCTCTAATTCAAGATGGAGAATTTCTAAGACAGGGGTTCTCTTCAGTTCCTGGCGACCCAAGGGGTTTACCAGGGTAAGGTGGACACTCCTACTCTGCTTCCTAATTTTACCGGTTGACCTGCTGCCAAAAGTAGGGCCTAGATAGGGGGGTGGGCATCCCCACTAGTTGGAGCTGCCTAAATCAGCACATCACAAGGTGACAGCCTGTAAAGCACACTGCCAAGTGTTGCTGTTCCTGTCAGGGGGAGGTGTAAAGCACCTCCACCCAGAGCAGGCTTTGTTTCTGACCTCTGAGAGCACAAAGGCTCTTCCTCCATGACCTCAGAAACCTGTCTGGTGGTGGCTGGCTGGCTGGTGAGGGCCAGTTAGCCAATACACTAGAAGTTGGTCGTTTTTTCAAGGGGCATCTCTAAGATGCCCTCAGAGTGTATTTTATAATAATTCCAACACTGGCATCAGTGTGGGTTTATTTTGCTGAGAAGTTTGATACCAAACTTCTCAGTCTTCAGGAAAGCCACCATGGACCTTTGAAGTTCATGTTAACCAACGCCTAGCCTATGTATTAAAAAATGGCTTCACTACACTTACAATGTCTGTGAATGGCACAGCCACTGCGGGGATATAGTGCTCATGTAGCTATGCCCTCGCCTGTAGTATGGTGTGCCTTGCTTTAGGGCTTTAAGGCCTGCTAGAGGGGTGACTTACCCATGCCACAGGCAGTGTTGGTGGGCATGTCACACAGGGATTTGTGCTATGTTAACTCTTTAGTTTGGTCTGCACTAAAACATGCGTAATATATGCTGCAGTCCTCAGAGGCCTTCTCAGGTCACAAGGCCCTTTGAACCAGGGGTACCTTTTACAAAAGACTTACAGGTGACTCAGAGGGGTGCCAGTTGTGGAAACAAAGGTACAGTTTTGGGAAAGAGTACAGGTGCTGGGGCCGTGTTAGCAGGGACCCAGCACACATGTCAAATTGGCATCAGGTGTATGACAAAAAGTTAGGGGATAACCATGCAAAAAGGGGCACTTTCCTACAGTGGGGCACCTTCAATTTCACTAAATCTTGTATGCAAAGTGGATCTATGTGAGGGGAATGGTAGGAATGCATTACCAGAAGCAACTGATTTGCCAGATGTGTGGGTGAGAAGCTCTTTCACCCTGAGCTCTTACTGGAGCTGAGCTCAGCATGAGTTCCTAGCCTCTTCCTCCTGCTCCTCTCACTGACGAAGCTTTAGAGAGGCTTAGGTAATTAGAGATGAGATGTAGGTTGGACAGCGAAAAGCGTGAAACAGCCAATATCTCCGGTGAAAGTCCTTTTATTCCTTTCTGTTTGCCTCCTTCCATCTTACTATTTATGCATATCCTGCCGCCGATAGCCTGACCCATGCTTCCATGCAGATGCTTGGACTCCTTAGAAGGCAGAAAGCTGATGACTGCAGCAATCTGTCTCCTGAGTCCCATGGATTCCTGGTACTGTGGATTGAAAGCTCCTCACCTCTTATCTTACCAAAGTCGTTCTCTCCTGAGCATCCAACATGCAGTGGGAGAAGGCTGTGTGGACAGAATTATCAACACCACTCATTTTCAAGTGAAGAAGGGAGAAGGAGTCAAGAGAAACTTTGTGGGTGTGTGCATGTGTGTTCGCATTTGAATACCTGTGCATGAGTGTGAGTGGGTTGTGTGTGTATGCCGGCTTGCTTATCAGGGGAAATGTGTTGGATAATACCCTTGTGTAATGGTGATGTCATCATATTGTGACCCTATTAAACAAAATGGTTGCCATGACTTATTGTGGGCAATATTGGTGGTTTTTACATTTTATCCTATTTTATCCTATTTCTTGACTATATGTTGGTGGTCCATTGAAAACCAGTTGTCACCCAATCATGACCTGACTGAAGGTTGGTGGGCTGATGGAGGTGGCGAATGTGAGGAAAACGCAATCAAAATTGAACTATCTCTGTCTCTGCCACAGCCTTGAAATTGGCGTCCAGGTATGTTCATGAATAGAGGCTACCACCTCCTGCACCAAGATCCCAATTGAGGCCTTATCGCTAATGTAAACTCCTTGATGCTTTTGGGCTCTCCCTTCATGACACATACAGAAGCACTTCAACAATTATAGTGACATATCCATTTTGATATCGTTGTGACTTGATTTGATTAGTTGTAAAAGTATAGTTTTCACCAAGATAGGAATTATAGCACTAGCATAACAGCAGAGACAAAAAGGTAGGAAGTATAAACTACAGGCCACTATCAACTAAATAATACACCTAGAATGGCACCTGAAAACATGGATCACCAGTGAGGGCTTTTATCTTGGTGCAAAGTTGACCTGTGTATCACAGGTTTCTGTCCCAGCAACGGAGTCAGTGTTTCATCTGTGCATCCCTAATCTGACCAAATCCAAATATGTTGATAGGCAAACTCTTTTTATCAGTATATTGATACTTGACCAAAGCACATGGAATCGTTGAATAGTTTTTGCACTTGTGTCACAAAAGCAGAAATTGTGCTTCAATTGAGTGATTTCTAGAGTATAATATTCACTAATTGTGCCTCCCCAAAGCGCCCTCCTCTTTCTCTCATGTGTGTAACACTGGAGCAATACATGGTCTATATATATTTGTTAATTTATTTTATTTGACGTGGGTGGGCTTTAAAGTACAAATGTCACTGAAGTGTGCTAATCAATAAAGTTAAGAAGTCAGACTATAGGTTGAATATCAGAGCATTTCATTTTAATGTGACTCGGTCTATCATAGAGTTGAGAGGTCTATCTATTTTTCTGCAGATTGTGGATAATTCACAGTTCTCGATTCAAATCCCTAAGAACATGCAAAACACACCTTATTAATAACAAAATAAACTAGGTATTTTTCTCTTTAAGAGCGAGACCTAAGGGCTGGTAAACCTTGAAAAATCCTGCTTCATGCTGCTCTGGCACTTCAAAGAGAGGGTGCCCTAAGTTGGACTGAGTTAAGCCGGATGTTTTTGCTGACCACAAGGAGCCGAGGTATTTCCTACTCCCTACCTCTACAATGCTGCGACCCTCCATGCCCTTAACCCTGACCGCTGCTCCACACTCCCCTTTCTTGCTGCATCTCACAACATTGACGGAGCATTCTTCTGCAATTCCTGAAAGTTTTAATGCGATTACCCATAACTAACACTCACCACAATGACAGCACCCAACACCCCACTTGCTCACACCTAGTGGTCCTGTAACCACCCACACAACACTCCACACTTGAATGTATGCTCCTCAACAGCTCAACACTTGATCACTCACCAAACACACCAAAGTGATCTGGGACCTGCTTCACTAAAATGCCCCAACCTACTTTCCTCAGGGAATCCTGGCTGAACCCTGTATTGGCACCTGCACTTGCCACAACCATCCACCCAGCTACAAGATTGCTGGACTTCACAAGCCTGGAGGTGGAATCGCCATCATCCACAAAAACACCACAAATGAAGAATGAGCCAGAACAATGAAGACTGGAGTACTTTCGAATTCATCCTAGGATAATGCCACCAAATGAGCTGGACCACCGAATGCGCTGCTCTGGCAGACTACATCGATTCCAGCATCAACAGAAGCAGATAAATCTTTGCCATTGTGAAATATTTCACCTCACCAACAGCTGCCTCCAACTCAATCACCTCCTCGTAGGACCTCTGAAATATCTATCTCATTTATTCAACAAAATTGCCGCCATTTATTCGAACTTCAGCCCGCAACCAGACTCAACAGCCCTTGCCAAACACCTTGTGATCTTATCCAAAGAACCAATGCTAACCACATAGTCTGTATTCTCCCCAGAAGAAACTGGCACTACCACTCAGGGGCCCCATAGGACCATGCCCCCACCATGCCTAATCCAGAAAACTGCAATCCATCAGTGCCATGCTCACACCCATTCTGAATGCCTTCACCGCTTCCATAACCTTCCCAGATTCTAGGAAACATGAAAAGGTTATCCCATTGTGGAAGAAACCCTCTGCACACCCTTCAGTGCTCGCCAATTACAGACCAACTTCCCTGCTACCATTCCCAGCCAAGGTCTTAGAGAAAATCATTAACAGATACCTCACTGAATATCTCATTGACCACTAACGTGACACTGCACAGTTTGTTTTCGGTCCTAACCACCGCACAGAAACAGCCCTCTTTGCTGCCAGAGATGACATCCTCATTACTCTGAACAGAGGAGATACAGTGGCCCTCATCCTCCTGGACCTCTGCACATTCCATCCTCATCAAATGCATACACAACATTAGCATGAAAGACAAACACTCCAATGACCTGCTCCTTCCTGATTGGCCTCGGTCACCTCAGATGCCAGCGACCTCATCTGCATAGTTCCTCAAGGATCCTCCCTTAGCCCGACTCTCTTCAAACTATACATGAACCCTCTAGCCAGCATCACCTGCTCTCATCGTATCAATGTCCTCTCCTATGTCACCACCTTATGCTTCTATTGCCTGAAGATGCTGAGGAAGACTTTCAAATGCTCCCAGCCAGCACCCAAGACACTGTCCAACATGCCCTGGTCACAAGCATGCTGGACTATGGGAACACCCCCCATTCAAGGATCAACAAAAAACACACCAGAAGGCTGCAGAACTTAGAGCTCAGAACTCGGCAGCCAGAATCACTCTGAGCCTCCCACGCCACACTCTACTCGTACCACTCCTGAAGGAGCCCTTCTGAATCCCATACACAGGCAAGTGCTATTACAAACTCCTCACCTAGACTTTCATGGTACTACATATCACTGGCCCAGAATACTGCAACAATCACATCTGCTTTCACAAACCTTTCACACACCTCCACTTGTCCAGTCTTTTACTTGCACTAATGATATGTGTTGGACTTGGCCCCTTTTGCAGGGTCATCCCAGAACTTTTTACCTTCCTCCTGTATTTTGTCTGACCTGTTGTTGGTGGTTTTCTGTCTCTGGGCACTTTATAACTGCTGACCAGTGCTAAGGTGCATGTGCTCTCTATTGTAAACTTGGTAAGATTGGTCTATACCTGTTTGACATATTTAAATTACCTATCAGTCCCTTGTACAGTGGTATCCCATGCACCCAGAGCCAGTAAATTAAATGCAACTGGTGGGCTTACAACGCTGCTTGTGCCACCTACCGAAGTAGCCTTTCAAACTTGGCTCAGGTCTCTGCCACTGCAGGGACTGTGCATGCAGTTTAATGCCGCTGTGACGTGACATATAAAGTGGTTAACAAATCTGCAACTCCCATTTTACTAGCTATCAATCACCCCTAGGGAAGGCCCTAGCAAGCCCTGTGGCCAGGGTGCGGTGTAGGTAAAAGGTAGGCCATGAGCCTTAACTGATTGGCATGTCCTGGTAGTGACAAACAGCCTATTTGGTTTCTCACTGCTGTGAGGCTGCTCTCTCACAGGGATGCTTTGGGGATTCCCTGATATGTGCTTCGGTGGAAATTTCTGACAAGAGAGGGGTAGCGTTACCATGTGTAGTATGTTGGGAATAGTAGTGTGAAATCTTGCTTATTGGTGCAAGCAGGTGTATTTTTACTATTTTAGAAATGCCACTTTTAGAAGTGGGCATTTCTGTGTGCTATGTGTCTTTGTTCCTTGCCTGGATGTGTATTGACCATCTGGTTCTGACTGACAGGGGAGATGGGATGTGCATTCACTCCAGTCAGTCCCTGGAGAGGTTGAGGTGTGTCCTGCCCTGCCTTGGTGACTCAGCGCTAGGCTGAAAAGACCTTGACTAAATTTAGAGTAGCAGGAGGAGTCTTCCATAGCACCTGAATAGACCTGGTTTGCATTTAGAGTGGTGGGCGGAGTAGCCCCTGCACCTGAATAGGGCTGTGCCTGCCTTCCACAATGATGGCTCCACCCCCTGTGACGTGTCTGGGGCCAAGGCTTACACTTTAAATGGGGGTTGTTGTGCACTTGTAATTATATTGTAAAGTGCCCACAGAACAAAGACATTTGGACTTAAAGTATTGAAGCTGTGACCCCGTGTATTTGGAACTTGAGGGGAAAGACACAGAAAGAACTGCTGTGAGCCTGGAGGAACTGCCTAGGGACTTTGCTCCTCTGGTCTGCTGATCTGCTGCCTATTGGGGCTCAAGGAAGGTCTGAAGCCCTGCCCTGAGGAACCCTTGTGCTAGTCTGCTAGCAGTCACCTTGCTGGTGTGTCCCGTGCCTTGAGGAGGCATAGCACATATGAAGCGCTTTGGTGAGGTAGCTGAGAGTTCTTGTGAGTACAGTCCCTTTCTCCTGCAGCGGAGAGAAAGCATGTAAAGCGCTGTCCTGCTTGCATGGTTCTACAGGGCGCCTTACTTGGAAGAGGAGATCGCACTGCGGGGGCACCATGATTGCTCCGGGGATGCAGTGGCTTGATTTCGCCTTTGTCCCCCATGTGGTAAAGGGGACCGTGACCTACATCTACAGAGGGACGGTTGGAGGATCGAAGCCGGCTGTCAGGGCCCTGTCTCCCTGTTCCAGAGGGGAACAGAGAACTCAGCATGTGACTGGCAATGGCTGGCCGTAAGAACAGCCACACCCACACCACCGTGGCAAGCTGTGAGGCAGATACCCAGTCCGGCACGCGGGGAGGACTGAGCGAGACCTCCACGCCAGCTTGACATATCTTTGGGGGCACTATTTTGGCTCCACCAATGGGGTGAGACCTTGGTGAGGACCCCTGCTACATTCCGATCCATCCCACCAGCCGAGCAGCATGGGGGCCGTGATCAACCAGTGAGTAGCACCCGCCCCCTGGCTTGGTGCACTGGGCACCAGGGTCATTCTTCTTTAGCAGAGACTTGGTGTGTGTTGCACCCGCTACCTGGATTTGGTGTGCTGGGCACCGGGGTCATTCTTTTTAGGCCAGAACAGGGTGAAACCTCGATGGAGGTCCCCAAGTACTGCAGGAGGAAGGGTCCTCCACGAGATTGCTGCATTGGCCATAAGAGAGGCCCAGTGGCTTCTGAGCTCCCCACTGTGCAGAGAACATGGCATAACGGGTAACTTAGAAGTAATGGGCCCTGATGTAGAATATGTAGTTTGTTTCGGATGTTACATTGCCAGTAAGGATTACTAATGGGTGCACTCTACAGGCCTTTGCTATAGGGCACTGCTGATGAAGTTATGCATAATGTGTTGTGCTCAGTGTAATCCTACCAGTAGTTAATGGTCGCCCTAACTGTAATGTTTATGACTATGGCCCGATTGGCCAAGTGATTTATGTAAATCCCTGTGAAGTCATGAAATGTGCCTGTTCGCACAGTGATATATATGTGATTGGGTTCTAATGTGTTTTTATGGATAACACAAAGTGTATTTTTATATAACCCTGTGTGGAGTGTTTCTTGGGGTGTGCCTAGAGTGTCACTGCTGTGTGAGTGTGCTGCGCAAATGCTTTACACATTGCCTCTGGGATAAGCTTGACTGCTCTACCAAGCTACCAAGGGGTTGAGCAGGGGTTTTCTTCTGTGTGTAATTCTCTTGCCCAGACTAGAGTGGTGGGTTCTCCCTGGCTTAGGTGCATACCCTGGCCAACCAGGCAGAAGTGGCTCCTGTTGGGAGTGCTGCGGGAGGTGGGGTGGGGTGGGGCAGGGGAGGAGCAGGGTGAGGGGTAGTAAACTACGGCATACAGCCGAACAGAGGTAAGTAAACAAATAAATAAATAAAACGAATTTCATTGTGTGCGCTGCTTTGCCAAATGCGATGCAGCGCGCGCAACGAAATTAATTTAATTTATTTATTTGTTTACTTACCTCCGTTCAGCCGTATTCTATAGTTTACTACCCCCCACCCTGCTCCTCCTCCACCCCACCCCACCCCGCCCCGCCCCAGCGCCCTGCAGCACTCCCACCAGGAGCCACTACTGCAACCAGGAACCCCATTTCTAACAATATGCATACAAAAAAAAAGATCTGGCAGTTGAGCCTTCTCCTACATTGCTCTTAAAGCATGAAGTGAGCTGCCACTACATATAAGAGCCTCCTCCTCCTTCTTGAGTTCCACAAGAAGTTGAAGACTTGACTTTTAGTCCCTCTAGATCCTAGATGTGGCTAGACTTCCACCTGCTCAGCACCAGGATACCGCTCTTGTGATAGTGCATTTTTCAAATCTGCATAACATAACCTACATAACATACCATGATATGATGACATAACATGGCATAACATAACATGGCATGACATGACATAACATGGCATGACATGACATACATAAACAGACTGTGAAGAGGGATGTTGTATGGTATGCAATTAAGGCCCATAGGAGATTAAAGCTACCCTGAGATGGTCTCAGATTATTTCTGAGATGTAACAACGAAAGAATTCAACAGGTTTATAAAACTACAGCTAGTCTAAGAGTGAAATCTAGTACTCAAAGAATACACAGGTCCTCATTGAGGCTGTGCAAGATGAATTACACCTGCTTGGCTGGTGATGCTTTTCATTTAAAAAGATCACGTGTCATGGGCAGAACTCCGAGTTGCCACTCCAATACTTGGCCATTGACTGGATCTGCCTTGAGAATAAACAATAAGTTAGGGAACATCCCTGGTATTGTTTTGAGCAAAACATGGTTTCTGGCTTTCTGCTGGGAGAATGGAAGGTCTGGGAATTGAGGGACACTCCAGACTTGTCAAGTGGAGTCTCGGTCCTGGGAGCTATTCGCCCCTGAGGTGCCCGGCAGTCCCTGACAGGCTTTTAGAAGTGTCTAATAGGTGCAAGGGCAACCCAGCCTAGTAGATGGAGCCCATGCCCTGGGCCCTTGCCCAAGGCCAGCAGGCAGGGACTTCTGAAGCTCTGACTGTTTCTTGGTTAGATATTTCAGATTTGCATGACCATGGCAGGCCTTGCTCTTCCTGAGGAATCCCAACCTGCACTCTTTAGGACGCAGCAAGCTTAGAGATGGCTGGTGGCCCACGCCCGAGTTCTGACTGTGACCCAATCTGAGCTTTAAGCCCTGCAGGAACAGTACGTCCCTCACTGCACCTTCCCAAGTGTGCCCCAGCCACTTTGGGTCATCAACGGTCGCTTCCTGCAGCCCACGGCCCAGGCCTCGGGCCACAGGCCTACCCAAGTTCTGACACAGGTCTGTCAGAGCTTTAAACACTTTTACCAAGAAAAGGGAATGCCCCCCAAAACATGCAGAAGTGTACCCTGGGTAGCTTTGTACACCAAGGCAGTGCTTGGAGCCCAAACCCCAGGGCCTGCCCTCAGGCCTGAGCAGTTCTGCCCAAGGTCCCTCAGAGCTTTCAACCCTGCAGTCACTGCTCACAGCCCTACCCAGAGCACTTTGTGATACTGAGAGCCAGCAAATGGATCCCAAGCCCAGAGAAATTCACCCTGAGAATAAGGGGCGTGGTCATAGCTTTGCACCCCACCTAAGAAGGAGAAGTCGCCCAAAGCGTGCAGCAGTGTATTCTGGGTAGTTTGGGACACTAATAATAGGCACTTGGAGCCCACGACTCAGCACATAGGCCTTATGCGTGTTGCAACTCTGAACAGGACCTGTCACAGCTTTCAACCCTGCAGGAGTTTAACAAAAGGTACAACGTTGTAGGCAGGTTCTTACATTAGAACTATAAATGTGTGGTTTACAAATCAATCAGTAAACTCAGACTGCCATGAATTATCAGACCTTTTGTGGGTCAGCCATACATAGAAGTAACATAGATTTTAACTCACTGACCCGGTGGAGGGGGCGGGGGTAACAAATGAGCTGAGGTGTCCGATAGTATCATAATTTCCATCCAACACAGCCCACCCAGTGCATTAGCCATCTGGATAATATATGTGTGTACAAGGCTTCGAGGACAAGCCTACAGTTCACCAAGTTGTTTACTGTGTTACTGTCATACTCAAAGTTGAATAGTGCTGATGGAATAGTCTATGGTGGTCTGTTGTATGTTGTTGTTCTTCATATCTACCTGCGCAGAGTACACATCTCACACCAATGCAAATTGGTCCCTTCCCCCCTTTTGACAGGTCAAGTCAGTGGTGTGCAGTCAAAATATCAAATTTTTAATATCGATCTACACCAATATCGAGTTTTTAATATCGCAGAGACAGAATATGGAAGTCAAGAATATCATTGACCAGAATATCGACCTTAAGGTAAGTAATATCGATTTTTTTTAACATCGAAGTAAATAATATCGTTAGCAAAAATATAGTTGTAAATAATATCATTTTTTTTTAGTGCTATGTATTTTAGTATGTATTTTATATGTATGTTTAACATTTTTTTGTAAGTTTTAAAATTATTTTTAAATTTATGTTTTAAATGTTTAGAAAATAGTAATTTGGCGTTTTAGTATCAGAGTGGGTTTTGGGTTTATAGGGGAATAGGGTGGGAAGTAATTTAATTATAATTAATTAATTAATAATTTATTTATTGTTAATGATTGTTACTTTATTGTTAATTAATTATTAATTGTTAATTAATTTATATTAATTGGTTAATTTATACTTATATTAATTATAATTAATGTATTAATATTTTTTATTTATTGTTATTGTTAATTAATTTATTGTAAATTAATTATTAATTGGTTATTAGTTTTAAATAATTGATTAATTGGTAATTACATTAATTATGTTATTTATAATGTGTAGTGGGTTTATAGGGGAATAGTGTGGGAAGTAATGTAAATATAATTAATTAGTTAATATGTGTTTATATATTGTTATTGATTATTAATGTATTGTTAATTATTAATTGATAATTCATGTTATTAATTGGTTAATTTAAAATTATATTAATTATAATTAATGCATTCATATTTTTTATTTATTGTCATAGTTAATTAATATATTGTTAATTAATTATTAATTGGTAATTCATTTTTATAAATTGATTCATTGATAAGTAAATTAATTGTGTTATTTTTTATATGTAGCGCGTTGTGTGTTTATAGGGTGGGAAGTAATTTAATGTTATTTGAGTAAATATTAATTTAATTTAATTGGTATTTATTAATAATTATTTTGTTAAATAATTATTAATATGTTTTAAGTATGTTAATTTAACCCCTACGCTATCCTAAATTTTCCCTACTGTTGCACTCGCTGTAGTTGGAATAGTAATTTTTACCCCTCCGCTATCCAATACTTTCCCTACTCTTGCACTCACTGGAGTTGGAATAGTAATTTTTACCCCTCTGCTATCCAACATTCTCCCTACTGTTGCACTCACTGGAATGGGAATAGTAATTTTTACCCCTCCGCTATCCAACACTTTTCCTACTGTTGCACTCACTGGAGTGGGAATAGTAATTTTTACCCCTACGCTATCCAACACTTTCCCTACTGTTGCACTCACTAGAGTGGGAATAGTAATTTTAACCCCTACGCTATCCAATACTTTCCCTACTGTTGCACTCACTGGAGTGGGAATAGTAATTTTTACCCCTACGCTATCTAATACTTTCCCTACTGTTGCACTCACTGGAGTGGGAATAGTAATTTTTACCCCTACGCTATCCAGCATTTTTCCTACTGTTGCAGTAACTCGATTTGGAATAGTAATTTTATATCCTCTGCTATCTAATATTTTTTGTATTATTTTAGCTAATGTGCTATGTAATTAATTTTAAAAAGATTACAAATAAGTTTAATGTTTTTAATTTGTTACATATATGTATTTAATTTTTATTTATATTATTGTTTTATGGCTATAGATGTATTTATAGTTTATAAAAAAAATTAAACAATGGTTAAGTTATTATAATAAATATTTTAACATATTATTAAGTAAGTATTCATATTATATATTTTATGTATATTTTTAATGTGTTTTTAAATTATATATATTACTTATAAGTTTTTAAGCATTTTAAACTATTTTAACTGTTTCTTTTAATTATATGTATTTTTTACTTTATTTTACATTATTTTTTTAACTTAAATACATAACGATATTTTTAACAACGATATTTTTGACATCGATATTTTTTTCGATATTTTTGTACTTACCATAATGTAGATAGGATATCGATATTCTTGACTTCGATATTTTTGCTGCGATATTTTTGTGGTCGATATTGTGACCTTCGATATTTAGTCAGTGATTCCAAGTCAGTGACAGCTGCTTTAGCTCTAGTCCACTTTTGTAGGACGCACAGCCATAGTGCCACCTCAGGTGCCGTGCTGGCTTTCCAGAAAATGGGACTGCAATGCTTGAATGACGTAAAGGCCAGGTCTACAAACTTGCTTAGGTAATTATCATTTGTGGATGGCGAGGGTAGGCCCAGAAGACATACATGTGTTGCACAGAGCATCAGGGCTTGTCTACTATGTCCAAGATTATTTATTCTACCGACACCCATATCTGACATAGCACAGTGCATCTCCAAACCATGTGATAGAAACCTGTATCAGGCGGGTGACATCTGGGGCAGTCTGCGGCCGATCTCAGGACCATGCACTGTATAAGTTTTGGGGCGCAGTAAGTCTGGTGTAAAAAAAAATGTAATTGTGTAAAAACACTTACTAAAGGTTCATAATCAAAATTTAGGTCACCTTAATCATTGTCATCGTCCTGGAAAGTGAATAGGTAAGATGGTGACACACCTATGTCTCTAGTAAGATTTCAGATGGAGGTAATACAGATTTAGACAAGGATGTAAATCAGTAAGAGAATGACAAAGATGATCGAGAAAATTTTGAGTATCCTCATCCAAAATGATTTTCACCAATAACCAAAAGTCAAACTCTTTGAAACCCATTCCACCATCAATAAAGTATAAATCTTTGAAACTTTCACTCATTTTCTTATCTCCTTGTGTATAGCAACCAACATTTTTAGAATCAAGGTGGAGCATCAACACCTTTTGTAGCAGGACAAAATCAAGAGCCTTTCTGTCTTGTGAAATCACATTTTTTTGCGCTACTACTTCAGTCTAAATTAACTTTGAAGAGGTAGCCAATACTTAGATGGTCTCACACAAATTTGGGTCAAGATGATGAAGAATCAAGCAGCCTCTGAAATTTCTCTAGGTGGTCTTCTGCACACGGTAGATGGTCATGATGGAAAATGTTTAATTGCAGGCACAATGTAGATGAGTAACAGGATCCAGACCAGTTCCCATGCAGCAAAGCATAAGCTGTATTTCCTCAAACATAAGGGGTCCCAGCCTGATCAGCAGTGGCACTATGGATGAAGAATACTCCTGAAGTCTATATTTTTCGCGGTAGTTTGACTTAGGAAAAAAAGTAGATTTAGCACGCTTGGGGATAGATACATTTCATTCAATGTGTCCGATGAAGAAACTGCTACTTCCAAGTGAAACCAGTCCTTAAGGTAGTAATGCTACATGAATAGCAGGGAGCAAAATCCATTGATCTCTCAGGAGCATGGCATAACCTACTCCTCAGAAGAGATGTAGGTATTGCAGTTGTTACTTACGCAAATGAAATCACCATATACATGTGAGACATCACATTGTTTCTTTCAGTTGAACGGGACCAGCATCATGGACAATTCTCCCTCAGAGTCAGTGGCCACATGAGTACATACTCAATATGAAGAAAGGTCTAAACCCAAAACTTTAATGAGTGTTGTCTTTTCTTTGTTGAGACTGCTTTTATTCCTGGCTCAATGCAGTTGAAATCCTTCAGCCACTACCCACTCCAGTTCACTCTTACAAAGCCAAAAGATGATGCAGCTATGCAGTTTTGCAGGAAAGAGGGCTAGTCAGACCCAATGAAGGATCTTGTAGCTAGGAGACTTCCCACTACTGGGGTAAGGGGTAATAGGCATTAGCCATGGGCAGAAGCAGGGGTTATCTTCTGATGATGTCTTTGAGGCACAAGCACTGGAGTAGGAGCCCTTAAGCCAGCAGATCAATCATATTTTAGCACTGTGGGGTACTTGAAATGTGATGTATTCATCCAAGCAGGCAGTCCATATCACTTCACTGCGCTATTGGTGATGAGCGGAACATAACATGAACCGCACCACCAAGTCTTATTTTCATTGCTGGATCTTGAAAAAAAACTATTCTCGAAGTTGTTGATTGTGGCAGACTTTAGTCGCACTGGTTGGCAGTGCAGTTCAAATCTGAGAATGGAAGTTGTTGAGACAGGGAATCAGTTGTTTACAGAATGATAAAGTGACACCATCAATCAATTGCAAATCAAGTCCAGCTGGAGACACTGGATGGTATCAACAAGGTTTATTTGTTCCCAATAAAATCTTAAATGGACTCAGTTTAATCCGTTAGCTGGGGTGGCTCAAATTGACCAGACTTCTAAGAGTAGGGTGTCAAGTCACTCAAGACCAGTTTCACTAAACTCCTTAACACCTTGTTTTTTAGAGTTCCATTCTATTGCTAGAAGTTTCTATATGACTTTGGGTAGTAAGCAAAATAGAAATGTTGCCAAATCCCTTTTACATAGTTTTGAACCATAGTGGTGCCACATAGAGTTTCTTTGTCACTTCTAATCCACAGTAGGATTCTAAACCTAGGGATGAAGTCACAGGGTAGTCTCTTACTAACAGCAATTGCATCAGTTGAGTCTCATAAGTAAGCTTTGAGCCATCATGAAAACATACACTCTATATCTAGCACATACATCTTTTGAGGAAGATTCTATTGATATCGTAATTTTAGTAGAAATTTGGCTGGTGGATCAAACCACCACCGACATCTTAGCCGCAGTAGATTGTTTTAACAAGAATAGGGCTAACATAATAAGAGGGGGAGGGTTGACAGTACGGTCACTTTACATTTTCGTTATTGACTCTTTCCCCATCCCTAAAGTGGATACAGCAGTGGTGAAAACTGATTTCACCAATAGCTGCTTGGTCTGTATAGTGATGTATTGATGATCTCAATACATGACCATGTTTCCTAATGTTTTTTATAACTTCATTTGCTCAAATATCTCCACATATACAAAACTATCAGTAGTTGAAGAGTTAAACTAGTGGATCAATGACACCTACAGCCAATTCAAAAGACATGGGTGCCGATCACGATCCTGTAAAAACCGGGTACGAACCGTCGGACGGAGCATATTCTCCGTCCGACGCGTACCCGGTCGTCAAAATATACAAACATGGAATTACGATTCGCACGGAAACACCATTTCCGTACGAATCGTACAAAACCCCGACCGACGAAAATAAACGTACAAATGCGATCCGGGAAAGCGCCGACGTGACGTTGGGATGCACGCAGCCTGCCATTCACGAACCAGGAATTACAATTCGCACCGACGTCATCCCGCACGGTGAATATTTTCCGGCTGCCAAAAACTGCCGGGAAATCAGGACGACGCGAACAAGGAGTACCGGTACGCGACGGACAGACAGGACGACGCGAACAAGGAGTACCCGTACGCGACGGACAGACATGGACCCGAACCTACGTGTCATCCCGGCCCTCATAGCAGTCGACCTCCTCTACAGGTTCTGACGCAGACGCCGCAGAAGGTCAGAACAACAAAGGGAGGGGGGAAAGGGGGGGGGGGTGGCAGGACCAGGGCAGGCCACAAAACCCCCACCAAAGTCACACAGCACACATGCCCTGGACATACCTGACCCTCAGGCCCTGGTCACTACGAGGGGGTGGGGGCGTGTCCAGCTAAGCCAGCGACCGCCACAACGGAAGTCCTTGACGACGCGAACCGGCAACACAACCAGACAGGTACGTCCCGTACCCACGCCTTAAGAGCGTGGGTACGAGTCGTACCACGCCCACACCTACGTCACCCCAACAATGGTGGGACGGCTCGTACCCACGTGGCAAAGGCCTGGGTACGGCCCGCACAAGCATCACATAGCGCGGGGACGGATATGTACGGACCGTACCCCCACCCCGTATGCATGGAGCGCACCCCCAACCCCAACAGTGTAAGTATGACCCGTACCCCCACCCGTGTATGCAAGGAGCGTACCCCCATGCCAACATTGTACGTACGACACGTACCCCCACCCGCGTATGCAAGGAGCGTACCCCCCACCCCAACAGTGTAAGTACGACACGTACCCCCACCCGCATATGCAAGGAGCGTACCCCCCCATGCCAACAGTGTAAGTACGACACGTACCCCCACCCGCGTACGTATCGAGCGTACCCCCCACCCCAACCGTGTATGTACGACCCGTACCCTCACCCGCGTACGTATGGAGCGTACCCCCACCCCAACAGTGTATGTACGGACCGTACCCCCACCCCAACCGTGTATGTACGACCCATACCCTCACCCGCGTACGTATGGAGCGTACCCCCCCACCCCAACAGTGTAAGTACGACACGTACCCCCACCCGCGTATGCAAGGAGCGTACCCCCATGCCAACATTGTACGTACGACACGTCCCCCCACCCGCGTATGCATGGAGCGTACCCCCACCCCAACAGTGTAAGTACGACCCGTACCCTCACCCGCGTACGTATGGAGCGTACCCCCACCCCAACAGTGTAAGTACAACCCGTACCCTCACCCGCGGACGTATGGAGCGTACCCCCCACCCCAACAGTGTAAGTACGACCCGTACCCCCATGGAGCGAACCCACACACGTGTATGGACAAAGCGTACATATTGTTAAATAGGAGAGGTGTGTGCCTATCACTCCCAGCAGTGCCCAGAGACAGGAGTGGTGTGTGCAGAGTCCTCCCAGCAGTGCCCAGACACAGGAGGGTTGTGTGCCCATCACTCCCAGCAGTGCCCAGACACAGGAGGGGTGTGTGCAGAGTCCTCCCAGCAGTGCCCAGACACAGGAGGGGTGTGTGCAGAGTCCTCCCAGCAGTGCCCAGACACAGGAGGGGTGTGTGCAGAGTCCTCCCAGCAGTGCCCACACACAGGAGGGGTGTGTGCAGAGTCCTCCCAGCAGTGCCCAGACATAGGAGGGGTGTGTGCAGAGTCCCCCCAGCAGTGCCCAGAGACAGGAGGGGTGTGTGCCAATCACTCCCAGCAGTGCCCAGAGGCAGGAGGGGTGTGTGCAGAGGCCGCCCAGCAGTGCCCAGAGTCAGGAGGGGTGTGTGCAGAGTCCTCCCACCAGTGCCCAGAGTCAGGAGGGGTGTGTGCAGAGGCCTCCCAGCAGTGCCCAGAGACAGGAGGGGTGTGTGCCTATCACTCCCAGCAGTGCCCAGAGTCAGGAGGGGTGTGTGCAGAGGCCGCCCAGCAGTGCCCAGAGTCAGGAGGGGTGTGTGCAGAGTCCTCCCACCAGTGCCCAGAGTCAGGAGGGGTGTGTGCAGAGGCCTCCCAGCAGTGCCCAGAGACAGGAGGGGTGTGTGCAGAGTCCTCCCAGCAGTGCCCAGACACAGGAGTGTTGTGTGCCCATCACTCCCAGCAGTGCCCAGACACAGGAGGGGTGTGTGCAGAGTCCTCCCAGCAGTGCCCAGACACAGGAGGGTTGTGTGCCCATCACTCCCAGCAGTGCCCAGACACAGGAGGGGTGTGTGCAGAGTCCTCCCAGCAGTGCCCAGACACAGGAGGGGTGTGTGCAGAGTCCTCCCAGCAGTGCCCAGACACAGGAGGGGTGTGTGCAGAGTCCCCCCAGCAGTGCCCAGAGACAGGATGGTTGTGTGCCCATCACTCCCAGCAGTGCCCAGACACAGGAGGGGTGTGTGCAGAGTCCTCCCAGCAGTGCCCAGACACAGGAGGGGTGTGTGCAGAGTCCTCCCAGCAGTGCCCAGACACAGGAGGGGTGTGTGAGGAGTCCCCCCAGCAGTGCCCAGAGAGAGGAGGGGTGTGTGCCAATCACTCCCAGCAGTGCCCAGAGTCAGGAGGGGTGTGTGCAGAGGCCGCCCAGCAGTGCCCAGAGTCAGGAGGGGTGTGTGCAGAGTCCTCCCACCAGTGCCCAGAGTCAGGAGGGGTGTGTGCAGAGTCCTCCCAACAGTGCCCAGAGACAGGAGGGGTGTATGCCTATCACTCCCAGCAGTGCCCAGAGGCAGGAGGGGTGTGCGCAGAGTCCTCCCAGCAGTGCCCAGACACAGGAGGGGTGGGTGCAAAGTCCTCCCAGCAGTGCCCAGACGCAGGAGGGGTGGGTGTAGAGTCCTCCCAGCAGTGCCCAGACACAGGAGGGGTGGGTGCAGAGTTCTCCCAGCAGTGCCCAGAGTCAGGAGGGGTGGGTGCAGAGTCCTCCCAGCAGTGCCCAGACACAGGAGGGGTGGGTGCCTAACACTTACAGCAGTTCCCATGTAACGCAAAGGGTGGAGTAGCCACAGATACCATGCCCACAAATGTCAGTCAGGTGCACAAAGACCCTGCAGTACATGTAACCACATGTGTGCGAGGCTGGGAGTATACGCATGCATAGCGCAGAAAAGAAAACATGTCCACATGAAGTCATGTCAATAGTCCACATACACAAGTACAATGACTATCAAGAATGCCACGAATGATGCAGGTGGAGACATCGCACAGCATGCATGTGCAAAGTAGAAGGAGTCCGTCACACACCCAGCTAATGTACACACAGCTCTGCGCTAAATATTGGGAACACCCTGCAGGGAAGATGGCAGGGTACACAGAGGAAGGAATACACCTTTGGACAATTTCACCATGCAGCAACTGCTTACATGAACACAGAAACCTAGCTAACACCGTGTGATGGCACACAGATCCCAGGGTCCCCCCATGACCAGCACACTACTACATTTCCCACACAACCAACACATGATCACCACCCAAAATCATGTAGCAGCCCCACCAACAGCAATATCAGAAAAGCAGTAGTGTTCAAAGGAAACAAAAATGGCTTTAATCAGCATGATCAAAAATTGTATGTTCGTATAAAGTTCAATATTTACAAAGCCCATTGGGCAGTCCAGAAGTCACAGCTGGATGGGGGACACAGTGGGATGCGTGTCCCCTAGCTTGCCTGCACAGTTACATTCCGTTGTCTTCCACAGGGGTGAGGGCATCATGTGGGGGGGAAGAAACAGGCACCGGAGGGACAGGAGGGTGAAGGGTAGGCGTCGTGGGTGCAGGGATGGAGGACTCCACCACAGGGGGTGGGGCAGGGCCAAAGGCGGAGGCCAGGATCTCGCTGCACACCTTAGCAAGGTCCTCCAGGGAATCTCCTGCACCCGAAGGAACCACAGGCCCCAAGGAGGGGGGGGGGGTCAGAGGGATGGGTCGCAGCGCCACTGGGGGAGGGTGTAGACAGGGAGGGGGAATCAACCACCCTGACCGAGGACTTCCTTGACCGCTTGCGGGGTGGTGTCACTGTGGGGCTCAGGGACAGAGCGGCCATGAAGGAGTCCTTGGGGGAGATGTGGCCAGGAGAGCTGAGGGGAGGGGATTTGGAGGGAGTGGATTGGGTGGAATGCGGACTCCCACTCTGGCTGCGTGTCACACGTTTGCCCCCCGACCCAGTGGGTGTGCCTACTTCACCCTGTGTGTGCGTGTCAGGAGGTGTGCGGTGGACCTTCCCTGCTGGTGTGGTGCCTGTGTGTGTTGTGGTGGGTGCATGCTGACATCTGGGTGTACGTGGGACAGGCATGGGAGTGGGAAGTGTGGATGGGGCAGGGGTAGGGGGTGGGACGTAGCGCTGCAGGAGACCCACTGCTGCAGTCAGTGTCGAGTCTATCGACCTCAGCAAGCTGCGTTGGTCAGCCTGCAATGAATGAATACCCTCCAAGTATGCCTCCATGTTGTGCAGCACTTGGCTGTGGCCATGGAGGACATTAAGGATCGCAGCCTGACCAACCTGCAACTGCCGCTGGATGTCCACAGACTCGGCATTGGCGGCAGCAGTGGAGACAGGGGCAGGGGGTGCGGTGCCTGGCAGGAAGGAGACATGTGGTGACCGGGCACGTTGGGAAGGGACACGAGCAAGTGGGAGGTGGCTGATGGCAATGGAGGGGGCGGGGCGAGATGTAGTGCCGCTGTCAGCTGCTGGTGCAGCCGCCGCCCACTCGGAGAGATCATCCTCGGACCCGTCAGCTTCATACTCTGTTGTGCCAGTCGACAGGTCCCCGGCTTCACTCTCCTCCACCTCAGTCCCACTTGATGTGCCAGCCCCGATGTCACCGCTGGCACTGGTGCTCGGTCCCTCTGCTCCGTCTGTGCCCATGTCTCCCTCCGTGTCCCCCGACGATGCTGTGGGCAGGGTGAAGAGACAGAAATTAATCATACACCTGTATACATATGTCACATGAGTCCAATCTACATAGGTCACAGTGCATAGCCTGAAACAAAAGAAGAGTTACATCTACAAAACAAGGTACATATGTAGGGCATGCAAGACACAGTTGTTTGACCCACCATGCCACCTAAAAACTATGGAGAGCATGACACAATAGCAAATGATATGGAATGGAATTTTGACTGAGGAGCAAGGCCCTGGGGACAATCCAGCACTGCATCTGCACCACACAGCGTGGCAGGAAATAGGGATGAGCAGGGACCATATCCAGGAACAAGAGGCACATGCAGCATAGGTGTTAGACCCGGCCCTCGTGACTTAGCCATACCTGACCCCTGCACCTCACACAGCCCCCGAACCCACGACCTAGCCGATCCGTCCCACCAGAACACACACACCCGACCCAGAGTTTCCCGTCCGTGGCCTTCCTCCTTTCGGCCACACCGGGCCCGCGTGCCCACTTCATGCACCAAGATGGCCGCCCGGCCCCAGCGCGACCCTGGCCTAGAGGCGCCACTCCGGCTGGAGGACATCGCGCTCCCCTTGGGATGAGAGAGGGAGGAGCAGTTTCTATCACACCTCTGAGCTTCCCTGGGAAGGTGGGTTTCGATCGGCCCGCCGGCCTCCCCGAGGGCTGGCTCCATGCCTGCTGGGTGTCTGGGACTCCTCCCAACCCGGCCCTGAAAGGATCAAAAGACAATGGCAGGAAAACCCCGACAAGCGACCCCCAGGTGACAAGACCCCTGCCTGCACAGACTCCGGACATCAAAGAGGAGTCGCCCTATAACAAGGGGTGCTCTGGGGCTGTCCGGCAGATTCGCCTTTGGAAACACCTGAGCCCTGCTGAGTGACTCGCGGCTCCCTGAAGATCGTAAGACCTCCGAACTTGTACTTGAGCCCTGCTGAGTGACTTGCGGCTCCCTGAAGATCGTAAGACCTCCGAACTCGTGCTTGAGCCCTGCTGAGTGACTCGCGGCTCCCACAGACTCTCTTGGTCCCGCCGGACCCCACGACGACAAGTGTATCCCCCAGCTCGAGGATTGTGAGCTGCGCGCCGGGTACGCTCCTGCATTTGATCCCTATCCCCCAAAGACTGTCCCGCTACCTCCTATCCCCCTCAAAGACTCAGTGAGCCCGCGCACCACTTGTATATATTTACCTTGCTGATCATAAAGATCCTACAACTCCGATCTGATAAAGATTTATTCTTAAGAACTCCCGGTGTGGTGTCTCTTTGTCGTGTGGTGCCGAGTGTACGATCCTAGATACGAGGTTCCTCCCCTGAGGAGTCTCCCGCCAGTGCCCGGCTACGATACCTCGAGGGTTGGTCTCAGAATAGTCAGGGCCCCCTCCGGGCTCCTCTGAGGTCGCCTTCTAACATTGGTGGCAAGCGACGGGATTCGGGCCCAAAATCTAGAGATCGTACCGTGAACGGCTGACGCACTACTGACAAAGAAGGCAGAAGGAAACGCCGTGGTTCTCACAGAAAACGACACCAGTACCGTGTTCCAGCCGGAACAACTGGAAGAGTACAAACACCGAGAATTGAAGCAATTCTGCAAGGAACTCAAAATCGCTACCACTGGTCTCAACACCAAA
Organism: Triturus cristatus; assembly: GCF_964204655.1. Classification (NCBI taxonomy): domain Eukaryota; kingdom Metazoa; phylum Chordata; class Amphibia; order Caudata; family Salamandridae; genus Triturus; species Triturus cristatus. Next base: position 445,236,686 of record NC_140594.1, on the reverse strand, counting down.
GAAGATACGCAAAAGGCACTGAAAGCTTGGGTGGATTCTGGAGCCCCCCGCCCAGAAGGAGCGGTGGAGCCCCACGACGAAGCTGGACCCTCCCAAGGAGAACGCAGCAGCAACCAGGCGTGAAGCTTCGTACCAGACGGGGGCCTATCCCCGGAGGAACTCGCAGACAGAGAAAGAAGTCGCCATCACGAACTCGAATTAGCCAAACTCAAAATTGAGGGCGAGTTGAAATTAGCCGAGAAAAAGCTAGCACTGGAACAGATGCGGGTGCAAGGAGAACTAGAAGAAAAGAAACTCCAATGGGAGCACGAAGGAAGGAGACTTCAACTGGAACATGAACGCAGCTTGAAGGAAATGGAGCTAAAAGCAAAAAGCGACGAAGCGCGGCCCCCGGGGAACCGAGAGGCGGCATCCCCGGCGGAGCAGGAGGTCCACATCCCCAAGGATGTGGTCAAAGAATATTACAAAAACGATGACATTCAACAGTGGTTCCGGGCCTACGAGGTCGCCATGGCCTCCCATCGGGTCCCGCAGAAGGATTGGGGGGCCGGGTTGTGGGGACGATTCCTGAGCGAAGGGAGAGACACCCTGCTCGACCTACCAACCTCCATGCAGACCTCCTATGACCACATGAAGGAGGCCCTCCTCACAAGGTATGGCCTCACCCCGGAGATGTACCGCCAGCGGTTCCGGGACTGCAGGAAGATCCTGGGCACCACCTGGGTGGAATATGTGAACTTTTTCAGCCGTGCGTTCGATGGGTGGATCAAGAGCAGCAAGGTAACCACCCTGGAAGAACTAACAGACCTTATGTTGTGGGAACACCTGGCTGCGAACTGCTTTGTGGAACTGCGCCAGCATCTGCTCGACAGCAAGCTCACGGATCCGAGAAAGCCTCAAGCCCCACTTTGTGCGGACGGAGCTGAGCCTCCTACTGGCCACTGATGACGGGTCCGAGGAGGAGTCGGATCCTCTCCCGGATCTCCTGTGCAACAAAGAGAAGGACGGCTCCGTAGAGGGAGTGAACCTCTCCCCATCCCTCACTTCCCAGCAACGTGAGGATTGTCGCCAGCTCCTGGGGCAGTTTTCCGACCTCTTCTCCCTGGTCCCCAAAGTCACCGACTGGTGTGTCCATGACGTGGACACCGGAGACAGCCCACCGGTGAAACACCGAGCCTACAGAGTCCCTGATCGAGTCCGGTCCTGCATTCAGGCCGAGGTCTCGAAGATGTTGACCTTGGGAGTGATCGAACCCTCAGACAGTCCCTGGGCCAGCCTCGTGGTCCTGGTCCCGAAAGCAGCTGCCCCCGGTCTCGTCCCAGAGCTCCGCTTCTGCGTGGACTACCGAGGAGCTCATTGACCGACTCGGGCTGCTCGGTTCCTCAGCACCTTCGATCTCACCTGCGGCTACTGGCGAATTGCACTCACAGAAGGAGCCAAGGAGCGGTCCGCCTTCTCCACCCCGGATGGGCACTATCGCTTTCGCGTGATGCCCTTCGGGATGAAAAATGCCCCGGCCACCTTCCAGCGACTGGTAAATAGAGTCCTGGCCGGGCTGGAAAAATTCAGCGCTGCCTATCTCGACGATATTGCAGTTTTTAGTTCCGAATGGAGTGAGCACCTCCAGCACCTCCGGAGGGTGCTAACCGCCCTGCGCCAGGCAGGCCTCACCGTGAAAGCCAGCAAGTGCCAGATTGGGCAAGGGTCGGTAACCTACCTAGGGCACCAGGTCGGAAGCGGTCAGGTCGCCCCTCTCCAGCCCAAAATCGACGCCATCCTAGCCTGGGAACCCCCCACTACCCAGACGGAGGTCCGAGCCTTTCTGGGCCTCACGGGCTACTATCGGAGATTCATCCGGAATTACGGCAGCCTGGTCGGTCCCCTCACGGGACTCACGTCTAAGAAACAGCCCAAGAAAGTGCAGTGGACCCCTGCCTGCCAAGAGGCGTTCGATGCCCTGAAAGCGGCCATGTGCACTGCCCCCGTCCTCCAGGCCCCCGACTATTCCAAGGAATTTGTGGTCCAAACGGACGCCTCCGAGCATGGAATTGGGGCCGTCCTGTCCCAGGTGAATGACCAAGGCCTAGACCAACCCGTGGCCTTCCTCAGCCGAAGGCTGTTGCCCAGAGAACAAAGATGGAGCACCATCGAGCGCGAGGCGTTCGCAGTAGTCTGGGCCCTCAAGAAGTTACGCCCGTACCTGTTCGGCACCCATTTCAAGGTCCAAACCGACCATCGCCCCTTGCGATGGCTCATGCAGATGCGAGGAGAAAACCCCAAGCTACTGCGGTGGTCAATCTCCCTCCAGGGGATGGATTTCACCGTGGAACATCGCCCTGGGACTGACCACGCCAACGCCGATGGCCTCTCCCGGTTCTTCCGCCTCAGCGAAGAGAACCCCCAAGAGGATGGGTAGTTCTCTCTGGCTTTCAGCTGGGGGGGACGCGTGTTAGACCCGGCCCTCGTGACTTAGCCATACCTGACCCCTGCACCTCACACAGCCCCCGAACCCACGACCTAGCCAATCCGTCCCACAAGAACACACACACCCGACCCAGACTTTCCCGTCCGTGGCCTTCCTCCTTTCGGCCACACCGGGCCCGCGTGCCCACTTCATGCACCAAGATGGCCGCCCGGCCCCAGCGCAACCCTGGCCTAGAGGCGCCACTCCGGCTGGAGGACATCGCGCTCCCCTTGGGATGAGAGAGGGAGGAGCAGTTTCTATCCCACCTCTGAGCTTCCCTGGGAAGGTGGGTTTCGATCGGCCCGCCGGCCTCCCCGAGGGCTGGCTCCATGCCTGCTGGGTGTCTGGGACTCCTCCCAACCCGGCCCTGAAAGGATCAAAAGACAATGGCAGGAAAACCCCGACAAGCGACCCCCAGGTGACAAGACCCCTGCCTGCACAGACTCCGGACATCAAAGAGGAGTCGCCCTATAACAAGGGGTGCTCTGGGGCTGTCCGGCAGATTCGCCTTTGGAAACACCTGAGCCCTGCTGAGTGACTCGCGGCTCACTGAAGATCGTAAGACCTCCGAACTTGTACTTGAGCCCTGCTGAGTGGCTCGCGGCTCCCTGAAGATCGTAAGACCTCCGAACTCATGCTTGAGCCCTGCTGAGTGACTCGCGGCTCCCACAGACTCTCTTGGTCCCGCCGGACCCCACGACGACAAGTGTATCCCCCAGCTCGAGGATTGTGAGCTGCGCGCCGGGTACGCTCCTGCATTTGATCCCTATCCCCCAAAAACTGTCCCGCTACCTCCTACCCCCCTCAAAGACTCAGTGAGCCCGCGCTCCACTTGTATATATTTGCCTTGCTGATCATAAAGATCCTACAACTCCGATCTGATAAAGATTTATTCTTAAGAACTCCCGGTGTGGTGTCTCTTTGTCGTGTGGTGCCGAGTGTACGATCCTAGATATGAGGTTCCTCCCCTGAGGAGTCTCCCACCAGTGCCCGGCTACGATACCTCGAGGGTTGGTCTCAGAATAGTCAGGGCCCCCTCCGGGCTCCTCTGAGGTCGCCTTCTAACAATAGGTCATACTGAAAACATGCCCACCATGACTGGCCCACTGCACCTTGAGTGCATGTCCAGACAAACATCACACACTGGCCAGTCCTAGCAAGGAGATATCAGGTTGTGACATGAAGGCCATGCCCGCACCACCCACCCCCTACATGAGACTATTATTTGGAGACACAGGAAGCACATACATCCCTTAGTCTGGGTGAAATACACATGGGATGCAACAAATCAAGGTTGCACACAAAATACCCAAGGTGCGCCTGTCCAAATAATCATGTACAAATGGGCATCATCAGATGATTGTAACAAGACACACAGGCAATGTCCACCGTGAGTATGAACAAGGAAAATCAGGTCAGGCTGTACAGTGGACACTTGTACCACATTTCACGTCAATATACATTTGGCCAAGGGACAATGGCACAGAGCACAACCTATGCTGTAGACACAGAGATTGTCAACATATTCGGATTGCACACATGATACCTAGGAAAATATGCCCCTGGGGACAGTAGTGGCCACACAACTCCATGCTCCTGAATGGGAATGACTGCAACACACGCTACCATCCCCGCACTATGCATACCGCACACTCATGCACATCATGTCACAGGCCACCACATAGGACGTGCGTGCTGTAAGGCCTCACACTTGAGAGACTAACTCCCATGTCTGGACTCATCATTAGTGCCAACTGACATGGAACCCACAAGATCAGAACTGGACAGGGCACAGGCAAGGTCCCAAAACCTGTTACACACCACCCCCACACATGATGCTGCAGGCATTGTACACGTGGAGAAGGATGCCAGGCTACATAACCTTGTGACGAGTGACTTCACACAGACCAGGGAACACATTGCAAGGAGGGGAAGGGAGGCAGGAGAGCACTGCAATACTGTGGGTAACAGGATCTGCACAGCACCATTAAACCCTGGCAGTGCATCCATGGAACAGTGCACTTACAAATGCTGGTGAAACACAACAAACACACATGTACCTACCCCCTTCCTGCTGCTGCATCTCCTGTAAGCTCCTCTCCAAGTCTGGAAAGACCACCGGCAGCACACGCTTGTGGATGTGGCTCAGTCGGCGGCGCCCGCGGTTCTTATGGCTCTCAGGTTAGTCCCCCAGCAGGACCCGTGCGATCCTCCGCGTCCAGCACCGGATATCCTGCCAGCGTTTCCTCACCTGGGGCAGGCGCCGCTTCCGACTATCCGCACTCCTCACGGCACTGACGGCGGTCAGCCAGATCTGCTCCTTGGCAGTGGCGCCTACCTGTGAGGATGAACAAGTGACACTACATCAATACACCTGCAACATGTCACAGAGACACATATGAGAACAAATTAGCTGGTTACAACAAGGCATGTCATGCAGCCAACGCATTGCACCTTTGCCATAGGGACATACTCCTCTGGGGAAGGGCAAAAGCAGTACGTGCCAGTGAAAGTACACAGGTGGAATGAGGGCAAAGACACAATCAATTACAAAGGCTCACACTGTGCATCACACCCACCCCTCCTGTCTCTGGGCACTGCTGGGAGTGATAGGCACCCACCCCTCCTGTCCCTGGGCACTGCTGGGAGTGATAGGCACCCACCCCTCCTGTGTCTGGGCACTGCTGGGAGTGATAGGCACCCACCCCTCCTGTGTCTGGGCACTGCTGGGAGGACTCTGCACCCACCCCTCCTGTCTCTGGGCACTGCTGGGAGACATCAGGCATTCCCCCCCCCCCGGGACCCCCCCTACAGTACATAGCATGTGTGTCACACCTGGACACAATGGCAGAAGTCACAGTCACAAAAAAAGGGACACAGTCTGTGCTAGTAGCTTTGCACTCACCTGATACCCTGGTCGCCCATACAGCATGGGGTACTGTGGGAGGATCACATCCAGCAGAGCCATGTTCTCCTCCAGGGTGAAGGGCTGTGACCTCTCCACAGACCTTGACATGGTTCCAGGGAATCAGTAGCAGCAGCTGGGTCGTGGAATACAGAGATGTGCAGGCAAGTGCTCCCTCATGGGACCTGGCTGCCTTATATCTGCCTTGCTGTCCTGTTTCATGCACAGGAGTACAGAGTGATTGGTCACTCACATTTGCATCCTATGCTTCCTCCAATCCCTTCAAACCTAGCACAGTCAGTGGGTTCTTATTGTGTTTTTTTCTTCAGCATGATGTCAACCCCACAAACACATTGCAACAAAGTAGATTCATTCCAACTGACTTCTGCTGTGCACCTTCCAGAACAAATTCAAACTTAAAACTTGGTCTCCATGACAACCAGCATGCATGTAGGCCTTAATACTTGTCCCTCATGTGTCCCCTATGTAATTTTGAGCTTCACACACAGGTACGGTGCGTTCCGGGGCCCTAGGGCACCCCAAATGCATAGCAACGGCCCGTACAGGCGTGCGTACTTTCACTATCACCATGGGTGCCCTCGCGTATGCGTACTCGCAGTGGTACGGGCCGTACACACGCCTGTACGCTCACTATCACTATGGGTGTCCTCGCGTATGCGTACTCGTACTGGTACGGCCCGTACACATGCCTGTACGCTCACTATCACTATGGGTGTCCTCGCGTATGCGTACTCGTAGTGGTACGGGCCGTACACACGCCTGTACGCTCACTATCACTATGGGTGTCCTCTCGTATGCATACTCGTAGTGGTACGGGCCGTACACACGCCTGTACGCTCACTATCACTATGGGTGTCCTCGCGTATGCGTACTCGTACTGGTACGGCCCGTACACACGCCTGTACGCTCACTGTGATAGTGAGCGTACAGGCGTGTGTACGGGCCGTACCAGTACGAGTACGCATACGCGAGGACACCCATAGTGATAGTGAGCGTACAGGCGTGTGTACGGGACACCCATAGTGATAGTGAGCGTACAGGCGTGTGTACGGGCCGTACCACTGCGAGTACGCATACGCGAGGACACCCATCGTGATAGTGAACGTACGCACGCGTGTACGGGCCGTACCACTATGGGTGTTCTTGTGTATGCGTACTTACTGACCGTACACATGCCTGTACGCTCACCATCACTATGGGTACACATACGGCAGCACTCCCATAGTGATATGGGAACGTACACAGGCCCTCTTAGCAGCAGTACGGTGGTATTCACACATCACAGTGGTGACAGGCAGCACACAGGAAGGAATAGGGCTGACATACTTGTCCATGGATGGACATCAAGGCATTGTCTGAGCAGTACTACATGTGTGGGGCACAGGTGTGACAGGCTGTGATGTGGCACATTACTCCTGAGTCGAGAAGGCACCAGATGTATGATGAGATGTGTACAGATGTTATGTGTGACGGTGCAATGTGTGCCAGGCATGCCCTTGACTCCTTTGACATGTGTGCATGTCGTACTGCACACTTGGGATGAGCGTCACTGGCATGGCACGGACACCAACACACGGAAGTGTCCCCTGATGCCCGGTACAGGGGTTACCACACCTGACATGTCACTACCCACAGTGCACGATGTGACTATGTCATGTATGTGTGGGGGGTTCCCATTAGGTTGATGTCGGAGCACCCTCAAAAGTTGCAGCTGTTGCAGCAACCAACATGTGTCTGTGTGTAGATTGACATTGCACACTGTTCCGCACACCATGCCACATGTGGTATCGGATGTGAGGTGCATATGTATGCATGGGACACGGAGTAGCGTAACAAGGACATGTCTGCATCCTCTCTATGAATGTGGGGTGAGTCATGACATGTACACCTTCATGGCAAGGTGTGTGGGCTGTCCTAGTGTAATGTCATGTGACCTGTGGCTCTAGTGTTCCGCTACCAGTCTCTGCAATCGACATCCTACTTCTGCTGATGTGTGGATGTATGTCACTCCTGTCTTGCGTCTGGCTGTTCACTTGCACTGGGACACAGCTAATCCCATGCCATGGCATGTGGAGGTTCAGAATCTCCGTGTGTAGCTGGGTCTTGGTAGGAGTGTCACCTGCCAGCCATACGTGTCCAGGGCATGTGGCACATACCTGACTGTTGGACAGGCCTCACAGACGGCTCGCGCCCTCCCCGCTCGACAAGGCCAGGACTCCGGGCCACCTGGCATAACCCCGCGACCAGCACCTGTACCCTGTCCCCCGACGGACCCTCTGCCCTCGGACCCCTACTCATCACGGGGCCCAGCCCCACCGGCTTTCCCGGCCGGGTCAAGCCGCCATCTTGGACCCTGTACCACGCGGCCGCCTGGCCTCCCCTCGACCCTAACCCCGGGCCTGGCCGGCCCCGACATCCCGGCACCACTATCCACCCAGGAGGTGAGCGGACCACTTGGCAGGTCAATGGGAGACCGAAGTGTCAAGGGCTCTCCCCCGCCAGGTGCCGATCGCTCCCAGCTCCCCCGGGCACTGGCTCCACCCCCTGCTGGGTGTCTGGACACCTTCATCCCGGACCCTCCGACCTCCCAGTGCGAGGGTCCGGACATCAAAGGGCACCAGCCCTATAACTGAGGCAGCTCCGGAGCAGGAAGGCAGTTGTATCCTGGAGTCGAGAGACACCGAGTGAACTCAACCCTGACGGTCTACTGGCGCTGCCGTAGCCCGCTCTTGTGAACCATCGTCCTGCCTGCTGGCGCTGCCGCGGCCTTCTGCAACCTTCATCTTCCTGGGACCTGTTGGCGCTGCCGCGGCCCGTTGTACCGACCATCCTCACCGGGACCTGCTGGCGCTGCCGCGGCCCTCTGCAACCTTCATCTTCCTGGGACCTGCTGGCGCTGCCGCGGCCCGTTGTAACGACCATCCTCACCGGGACCTGCTGGCGCTGCCGCGGACCGTTCATCTTCCAGGGACCTGCTGGCGCTGCCGCGGCCCGTTGTATCGACCATCCACACCGAGACCTGCTGGCGCTGCCGCGGCCCATACCACCTAACCACCAAGCTCGAGGATTGTGAGCTCATCACCATCTCATCCGAATTACCGGATTGGTAAATAGACTGTCCCGCTACCCCCTTCCCTACCTTACGAGACTCTAATCGAGGGGACCCCTGAGTCCAGACCTCCTTGTACCATTTTACCGTACCTTAAATAAGTGCCTATAAAGATCACTGAACCTTATCCGTGTGTGATATCTGTCTGTGGGGGGGAAGTTACTTGTCTGTACGATCGCTGGAGACGGCTCTCCCCGGAGACCTCTCCTCCTGACCCCGGCCGACCCTCCCGGTCCATCTACCTTTTCTAACATTGGTGGCCAGCGGCGCGATCCGAATCAACGCGTAATCGTACAGAGAGTAGCTCACCCCACGACAAAGCACGATGTCGACCAAAGATAGCAGCTCCACCGAGAAGTTCCAAATGGAGAAACTAGAGGAGTACAACCACCGCGAACTGAGACAATTTTGCATAGAACTTGGCATTGCTACCACTGGCCTAAGTACCAAGGATGACCTAAAGCACGCCCTTGAGTCGTGGACAGAAACGGGGGTCGCAAGACCCTCCGACCAAAACAGCGTTACACCAGAGGGGAACGCCACGACTCCCGAGGAACGGGGAACGGGCCTCTCACCGGAGGAGATACGAGAAAGAGACAGAGTCAGACTGCACGAATTAGAGATGGCACGACTCAAGATGGATGGGGAGCTCAAGTTAGCGGAACAGAAACTCAACCTCGAGCAGATGCGGATTCGAGAGGAGCGAGAAGAAAAACAGAGACAGAGAGAGCTGGAAGAGAAAAAGATAACGCTCGAGCACGAGCGCCAATTGGCAGAGATAGAACTGCGCAAACAGCATAAGGACTTGGGGGTGCCTGAAAGACCACACACCCCGGGACCAACTGAGAAAAAAGTTCACATCCCCAAGGATGTGGTCCGCGAGTATGTCCGAGAAGACGACATACAACAATGGTTTAAGGCCTATGAGATCGCAATGACCTCCCACCGGATCGACCGGAGTGATTGGGGAGCCGGACTTTGGGGGAGATTTATCAACGAGGGTCGCGATGCCCTGCTGCAGCTCCCCGATCACCAAATGTCGTCCTACGACCACATGAAGGCTGCCCTCCTCACCCGCTACGGCCTCACGCCCGAGATGTACCGCCAGAGGTTCAGGGATTGCACCCGGATCCCAGGTACCACTTGGGTGGAATACGTGAACTATTTCAGCCGGGCCTTCGAGGGTTGGATCAAGGGAAGTCAGGTCACCACCTACGAACAGCTCTTCAACCTCATGGTATGGGAACACCTGTCAAACAACTGCTTCGTCGAGCTCCGGCAGCATCTACTCGACAGTAAGCTGACTGACCCCCGGCAGCTCGCCGCCGAAGCTGACCGGTGGGAGAGCACCCGAGTGGGCCGGAAAGGGCCACACGACCAGAACCGAAGCAACCAAGGCCAGCACCGTCCTCGGGGAGGAGGAGGAGGCCAGGGGCGGGGGAGAGACGCCTTGCCAGCAACAACCGTGGCCAGCACCCCGCCGCCGGCCGGCCGGGGCAACCCCCCGTTGCGGCCTGGGTACCGAGCCAACGTCACGTGCCACAGATGCCAGCGACTAGGCCACTACGCCAACGATCCGAACTGCCCGCTGAACCAAACGCCCAAACCCCGCCAGGTAGCTGCCGCTGCCCTGGGGGAGGAGCAGTCGTTGGAGGGTCCCGAGGAGTGTGAGCCGGACCAGCAAGGGTGGGAACCGGCCGCCATGGTCCTGGCATGCTTAGGGGGAAGAGACATGGTTCCGCGGGCTCCCCTACCCGCCAACACCAGGAAATACGGTCAGTGGGTGACCATTAATGGACAGAGAGCTGAGGCCTTGCGCGACACCGGCGCCAGCGTGACGGCCGTCCGCTGTCACCTGGTGAAGCCCGAGCAGATCTTGCCGAACATTCTCTGCCCCGTCCGCTCGGCAGATAACTCTGAAAGCATGTGCAAGATGGCCTGCGTCCCGTTTGAATGGGGAGGGGTCTCCGGCCTACTGAAAGTGACGGTCCGGGACGATGCCCCCGTGGACTGCCTCCTGGGGAATGACCTCGAGAGTTCCCCGTGGGCCACCGTCGAGAGAAGAGAGCACTTGGGGATGCTGGGCCTCCCGGACTGGGCCTGCATAACCACCCGATCCATGGCCGGCCGGGCCGCCCCCCGATCAGAAGAAACCGAATGGCCGGCACCTCCGCCCCCGGTTGCCCCCGTAGAGGACAACGGCGAGGCCGACCTCCCAGACCCGGCCCCCGAAGAAAACGCGCAACCCCAGGACCTTCCGGATCTGGCTCAGTGGCGGCAAGAAGGGGGGCCCACCCAAGAACAGTTCCGCCAGGAGCAAAAGACCTGTCCCTCCCTCGAGGGACTTCGCCAACAAGCCAGCACCCAAGCCGCCGGGGACACCACCGGAACCCACTGGGTCTACTGGGATAACGACCTGCTCTACAGCGAGCAAAGAATCGCCGAGCTGGGGGCCAGTCGAGTTCTGGTGGTACCGCTCCGCTTCCGAGACTTTCTACTCAACCTAGCCCACGATGTCCCCCTGGCTGGGCACCTGGGCCAAGATAAAACGTACAGTCGACTGGTGACCCACTTTTTCTGGCCAAAAATGAGGAATGACGTCCTGAACCACTGCCGATCGTGCCCCACATGCCAAGCAAGCGGGAAGAGTGGCCGGAAGCTTAAGGCTCCTCTACAACCCTTCCCGGTGGTCACCACCCCGTTCGAGAGGGTGGGGATAGACATTGTGGGGCCGCTGGACCCTCGCACGGCACAAGGACACAGGTTCATCTTGGTACTAGTGGACCATGCCACCCGCTATCCCGAGGCGGTGCCCCTACGGACCGTGACCGCTCCAGTGGTTGGCCGGGCCCTGATGGGGATCTTCTCCCGGGTAGGCTTCCCCCGAGAAGTCGTCAGCGACCGAGGTACGAACTTCATATCGAAGTACATGAAGTCCCTCTGGCAACAATGCGGGGTCACATACAGATTCACGACCCCCTATCACCCCCAAGGAAACGGACTAGTGGAGCGGTTCAACCGCACTCTCAAAGGGATGATTGGGGGATTGGACGAGCCTCTCCGTCGCCAGTGGGATGTACTGCTCCCGTGCCTCCTCTTCGCCTACCGAGAAGTACCCCAGAAGTCCCTCGGCTTTAGCCCCTTTGAACTCCTATACGGACACCCTGTGCGAGGGCCCCTCAGCCTCGTGAAGGAGGGCTGGGAGTTGGCCCCCCTAACGACCCCTCCAGACGTCTTCAAATACCTCCTGGCCTTACGAAACCAGACCCGGCGCTTCAGGGAGATTGCCAAGGCGAACCTCGAGGCCAGCCAGGAAGACATGAAGAGGTGGTATGACCACAATGCCTCCTCCGTGGAATTCGAGCCGGGGCAGCAAGTATGGGTAATGTCCCCCACCGAACCGTGTGCCCTGCAAGATAAGTGGACGGGGCCCTTCAAAGTAGTCGAGCGCAAAAGCCCCGTCACTTATCTCATCGACCTGGGGACCTCCCGGAACCCCCTTCGGGTCCTCCACACCAACCGGCTCAAACCGCACTTTGTGCGCTCCGAACTAAGCCTCTTGATGGCTACGGACAGTGGCACAGAAGAAGACTCCGAGCCCCTCCCGGATCTCCTGAAGACTCAAGAGAAGGACGGGTCCGTGGATGGGGTCCGGCTCTCTGACGCCCTCACTACGGAGCAACGACAGGACTGCCGGGACCTCCTGCTGCAGTACGCTGCCCTGTTCTCCCTCACCCCCGGGGTCACCCCCTGGTGTTTGCACGACGTAGACACCGGGGACAGTCCCCCTGTCCGGCACCGGGCCTACCGCGTACCAGATCGGGTACGGGCCTGCATACAGGAGGAAGTGGCCAAGATGCTCACGATCGGGGTCATCGAGCCCTCGGACAGTTCCTGGGCCAGCCCGGTCGTACTAGTCCCCAAAGCCGCTGCCCCCGGCACCGCACCTGAACTGAGATTCTGCGTCGACTACCGGGGCTTGAACGCTGTCACCCGGACCGACGCCCATCCCATCCCCCGAGCAGACGAGCTGATCGACCGGCTGGGGGCCGCCCGCTACCTTAGTATCTTCGACCTAACGGCGGGCTACTGGCAAATCGGCCTCACACCCAGGGCTCAGGAACGGTCGGCCTTCTCCACCCCCGATGGCCACTATCAATTTAAGGTCATGCCCTTTGGCATGAAGAATGCCCCCGCCACGTTCCAACGCCTTGTGAACCAGGTCTTGGCGGGGCTTGAAGAATTCAGCGCTGCCTACCTGGACGATATCGCTGTGTACAGCCGCCACTGGTCCGACCACCTCCGTCACCTCCAAGAGGTCCTACAAGCCCTCCAGCGGGCCGGCCTCACCATTAAGGCCGGCAAGTGCCAGATTGGCCAAGGGTCTGTGACCTACCTTGGGCACCAAGTGGGGAGCGGGCTGGTGGCCCCCCTACAACTTAAGATTGCTGCCATCCAGTCCTGGCAGCCCCCCGTCACCCAGACCGAGGTCCGAGCCTTCTTGGGGCTCACCGGCTACTACCGGCGGTTCGTGAAGGAATACGGCAGCATCGTGGGGCCCCTCACGGGTCTCACATCCAAGAACCAGCCAAAGCGGGTCAATTGGACTCCTGACTGTCAAGCGGCCTTCGAGGAGCTGAAGGCCGCCCTGTGCACCGCCCCGGTGCTCCAGGCCCCCGATTACAGTCGGGAGTTTGTGGTGCAGACCGACGCCTCCGACCACGGCATCGGAGCCGTCCTCTCTCAGTTGAACCTCGAAGGTCAGGACCAGCCGGTGGCCTTCATCAGTCGACGTCTCCTGGCCCGAGAACAGCGTTGGAGCACCATCGAGAGGGAAGCCTTCGCAGTGGTGTGGGCCCTCAAAAAGCTCCGGCCCTATCTCTTCGGTACCCACTTCCGGGTACAGACCGACCATCGACCCCTGCAATGGCTGATGCAGATGCGGGGGGAGAACCCGAAACTCTTGCGCTGGTCCATTTCCCTGCAAGGAATGGACTTCACTGTGGAGCACCGACCGGGCCGAGACCACGCCAACGCGGATGGCCTGTCCCGCTTTTTCCGCCTCGACGAAGAGAGTCCCCAAGGGGATGGGTGACTCTCCCCGCCTTCAGCTGGGGGGGACGCATGTTGGACAGGCCTCACAGACGGCTCGCGCCCTCCCCGCTCGACAAGGCCAGGACTCCGGGCCACCTGGCATAACCCCGCGACCAGCACCTGTACCCTGTCCCCCGACGGACCCTCTGCCCTCGGACCCCTACTCATCACGGGGCCCAGCCCCACCGGCTTTCCCGGCCGGGTCAAGCCGCCATCTTGGACCCTGTACCACGCGGCCGCCTGGCCTCCCCTCGACCCTAACCCCGGGCCTGGCCGGCCCCGACATCCCGGCACCACTATCCACCCAGGAGGTGAGCGGACCACTTGGCAGGTCAATGGGAGACCGAAGTGTCAAGGGCTCTCCCCCGCCAGGTGCCGATCGCTCCCAGCTCCCCCGGGCACTGGCTCCACCCCCTGCTGGGTGTCTGGACACCTTCATCCCGGACCCTCCGACCTCCCAGTGCGAGGGTCCGGACATCAAAGGGCACCAGCCCTATAACTGAGGCAGCTCCGGAGCAGGAAGGCAGTTGTATCCTGGAGTCGAGAGACACCGAGTGAACTCAACCCTGACGGTCTACTGGCGCTGCCGTAGCCCGCTCTTGTGAACCATCGTCCTGCCTGCTGGCGCTGCCGCGGCCTTCTGCAACCTTCATCTTCCTGGGACCTGTTGGCGCTGCCGCGGCCCGTTGTACCGACCATCCTCACCGGGACCTGCTGGCGCTGCCGCGGCCCTCTGCAACCTTCATCTTCCTGGGACCTGCTGGCGCTGCCGCGGCCCGTTGTAACGACCATCCTCACCGGGACCTGCTGGCGCTGCCGCGGACCGTTCATCTTCCAGGGACCTGCTGGCGCTGCCGCGGCCCGTTGTATCGACCATCCACACCGAGACCTGCTGGCGCTGCCGCGGCCCATACCACCTAACCACCAAGCTCGAGGATTGTGAGCTCATCACCATCTCATCCGAATTACCGGATTGGTAAATAGACTGTCCCGCTACCCCCTTCCCTACCTTACGAGACTCTAATCGAGGGGACCCCTGAGTCCAGACCTCCTTGTACCATTTTACCGTACCTTAAATAAGTGCCTATAAAGATCACTGAACCTTATCCGTGTGTGATATCTGTCTGTGGGGGGGAAGTTACTTGTCTGTACGATCGCTGGAGACGGCTCTCCCCGGAGACCTCTCCTCCTGACCCCGGCCGACCCTCCCGGTCCATCTACCTTTTCTAACACTGACTCCGTATGTAGCATATGTGTATAGACAGATTAACATGTGCTCAGTACAAATTATTTGTTGTTGTGGTGCACTCACTCTTCCTTGTCACTTCCAAATTACTGCAGATCGCCGCCTCTTCCCCGAGCAATTCCGGACTTGGCTGCCATGCGGGAGAATGATCGTATCCGGTGCTACCGCTTCCCCCAACGGTTGATTCTGGAGTTGACGGCGAGACTGGCACCACACCTGCAACCGCTGCACAGGTATCCTACGGCACTGACACCCAAGCTGAAGGTAATGGCAGCCCTACATTTTCTAGCCACGGGTACCTTTCAAAATACCATAGCTCATGTTGGTGGCATGTCCCAGAGCATGTTCTGCCGTGTGCTGCATGATTTCTTAGAGGCCATGTTGATTCACCTGGATGACTTCATACATTTCCCTACCCCAGAAATGTTGACTGGGGTCAAGCGTGGATTCTATGCCCTGGGAGGGATGCCCAGTGTCATTGGGTCCATAGATGGGACACATGTTGCTTTGGTACCACCACAGGCACAGGAGGTAGCGTACCGGAATCGCAAGCACTACCACTCCATCAATGCCCTTGTGGTGTGTCTGTCCAACATGGTGATTTCACATGTCTGTGCTCGTTTTCCAGGATCAGCACACGATGCCTACATCATGAGGCGTAGCAGGGTGCCTGAAATGATGACGCAGCTGGGCAACGAACGAGCATGTGTTGTTGGTGGGTACAGTCTGTCTGTCCTGTATTTTGCGTAGACTACCAGCACGACCGCTTCTCCTGTTCTAACGATGTCCATGTGCTTCCCATGTAGGGGACGCTGGCTATCCCAACATGCCATGGCTGATCACACCTCTCCGCAACCCCATCACGCCGGCCCAGCTCCGCTACAACACCGCCCATGGCCGGACAAGGCGAGTGATAGAGAGGACGTTTGGCCTGCTGAAGAGCCGATTCAGGTGCCTACACAAGACCGGCGGCGCGCTCCCATATGCCCCGGCGAAGGTCTGCAAAATCTTCATGGTCTGCTGCATGCTGCACAACATGGCAGTTGAGAAAGCTGTGCCACTCATCCTGGATCAAGATGACGAGGACCATTCACCCGTGGAGAACGAAGGTCTTGGCAATGGGGCTAGTGATGTGGAGGATGTGGAGCCGCAAGAGGACATCCGGAGTCGGCTGATACGCGACTTCTTTGCTTAGTGGTGAGTACCAGTGTCTGAGTGTGCACGCATTGGTCCCCGTGTGGCATGTGTTGTGATGTGTGTCTCCACCTGCATGTATGGCACGTGAGTCAGAGGTGTGTGTGGGAGTGTCACTGGAGTGATGGTGCCAGTGATGGTTGTATTTCCCCAGTCATAATTGTGACCTAGCATGTTGTCATCCATACATGTTTCGAGTAAATGCACATGCACGTGGCTGTGCTTTTTGTGGCTGACTTAATGTGTGTCTCTCTTCCCCAGGTACTTGCGCATGCCGTCTGCTGCTTGCATTGTTGTGGCACTGCTATTCCTCATGGACACGTCATCGTGTGCTGACTCAGCGTTACAGGCACGGACAAGTTTGGAAGTCTCCTTAGGGTAAGGGATGCATCAGGGGTGTATTGGGTGTGGCAGTTGTTCACGATGTATGCACACTGCCCCTGTCGATGTTTGGTTCCTCTGCAGCCATGTAGCATCACCATGGGGCACGACATGCAGCTGTGTACACCTGAATAGATGGTCTGCCTGGTTGACAGTCATCAGTGATGGGATAGTGGATTGTGATGATGGCATCAATGTGTGTAACACTGCCCTCGGACACATACGGTTTGCATTGGCTTGACATGGTGTGGGACTTCCACATCAGCGGATCAATGGTGTATGGCAGTCTCTCCGTGAGCAGCTGTGGATGTTTAGCTGTTAGCCATGGAAGTGGCACACAAGTGTCGGCTATCACGCATTTGTGCTGCAGAAGGGGGGTGCCAGTGTTGGACCCACATGTTACTCCACATGAAGTGTTCATGTGTACTTCAAGTTGCCTCTGCAATCCCGAAAACATGACTAATAAAGGTGTCCCTATGCCTCCAAGGTGCCTCTTCTCAGTCAATGCTGGTGTGTTGCCACGGTGCATCCAGCATGTCTGGCATGGTTTTCCCTGATAGTGGCTATGTGTCTATGTGTCGAGTAGCAAGATGCAAGCTGTGTGTGTGGGATGAGAGTGTGTATTGTGCATGATGTCCATGACTGTGTGGGTATTGTGACATGTGCCATCCCCATGCATCCAACGTTGGCCAGGCCCCCATTATCTGCATCCACCGGACTGAAGCTTGCAGGACATAGTTCTGCCACCTGTCTACACATACCTGGGTGCCCCCCAGGACACTGGACAGGATCCCTGACCTCTGCGCATGACTGTTGCTGTACTCAATATGTCTGTCAGCACGGTTGTGTGGCCACCCCCTCAGCTGGTTGGGCCCATCACGGGTGTGTATGGTGCTCCATGTCTGTCTTGCCTAATACACTGTGACCCATGTGTCCTGTGCCAGACTCAGGCCCCAGGGTGTGGATGGTTGAAGTCAAAAGAGAACTCAGGCATGTTTAGACTTTACAAGACACATGTAAGGTAATAATGCAACCAGCAGGCATCTTCTCTTCATGGTGTGACTTTTTATTTTAGTGGGGGGGGGGGGGCGGGGGGGTATGACATGAGGGGCTTTCCGGGTGTTTGGAATCCAAAGTTCAGTAGGGGAGTTGGTGTCCTTGCCATTTGAAATCCTCAGAGTCCATGCCACAGTCTTTGTCAACATTGGTCAGACAGTGACCAGCAAGGCCATGTGGCAGAGAATGTCTTCTGATGCTGTGCTGCTGTTGCTCCAGTGGGCCAGGTGCCAGGCCAGGTGTCCTGGGAGATGGTGCTGTAGCGCCGACCCTCACGGTCCTTTCCGTGGACGACCCGGCCTCCTGCGGGGACCCTCAGAAGCAGGCCGTGACGATGTTTGGGATGCTCCATCGGATGTTTCCTCCTCCTCCTCCTGATCCCTCCCTGTGGGTGGTGATGTTCTACGCCTTCTGGCACAGGGAGGGTTGCCCATGTTGTCGGCCATCCGACGGAGTGTATTATGAATTCCCGTGTACACCGTCACGAGCTCAGCCTGTCCGTCCTCCATCCTCCGTTGGTGTTGAAGTAGACAGGTATGTAGCTCCGCATGTTGCTTGGCCTGCTGGGTCTTGATCACCTCGAGGACGGACACAACCTGGGCCATGCCCGTAGTGTCCTGCCGGTATGTGTCCAGGATGTTTCGGACATGGGAATATACCGGATCCCCAGCCAACTGGTCAGGCTGGCGACTCCGCCGTCCTCCACTCCCACCACCCCTGCCCACTTGCACCTGGCCTCCCATTTGGGCACATCGGGTCTCCGGGACCCCTGAGGGGTGGCATTGGCGTTGTCGCCTGCCTCCTCCTGGGTGCCCGGGACACCGTGTCCCTCCTGGCCAGCCTGGCTGCTTTGTGGTGGTGGGGCAGGGATCCTGGGTGTCTCCTGGGATATGGCAGGAGTGGGGGTGGTGGTTGGCCCCGTTGTAACTGACGCAGGTGCTGCAGGTCGTTGGACACCTGAGGGGCCAGGTTGGTCGGGGTCGTCCACAGAGTGGTGAGAGTCGTCGCTGCCGGTGGGATCGGCCTCCCGCAGAGCTGGGTCCTGTGAGTCTTCCCCCCCAGTGTTGGGGGGTGAACCACGAGGTTGACCTGTGTGTGAGAGAGACAATGTTAATTTTGGTCCATGCAACATCCATGTTTCATCAGTTTCAAAGTCGGAACATTTCCTCTGGGAATTAGGATCTGTCTTGCATTCCACTCACAGTGCACTTGTGCATGGGTGTGTCCCTTGGGCACCACTTTGGCGCCTTTAACTATGTGTGGCACAGTCTTACTTGCTGCGTCAAGTGTGACTGCAGTCAGCAGTGGAGTGGGCAGGTGTGGCGAGCCGTGCATTGGCGCCTTCCGTGTTGCACTGTATGTGGGCACATGAAGTTGTTCCACACACTTCAATGATGCAGGTAGCTGTCGTTGTGCTCGTGCACAGGTTGTGACATGGCCCTGTGTTTTGCCATGGAGGAGAGGGGGGGTGCTGGCACTGGCCACCCTTGTCTACATGCACGCAGTCCACCTGCTGACGAGCAGACATTCCCACACACCACAAGGCTGATTTGCTCTCCCTGTGTCTCCCTCCCTCTCTGTCCCCCTCTCCCTCTCTCTCTGTCCCCCTCTCCCTCCCTCTGTGTGTCAGCCTCCTCCCTCTGTCCGTCTTCCTGTGTCTCTCTCCCTCTCTGTCCCCCTCTCCCTCCCTCTGTGTGTCGGCCTCCTCCCTCTGTCCGTCTCCCTGTGTCTCCCTCCCTCTCTGTCCCCCTCTCCCTCCCTCTGTGTGTCGGCCTCCTCCCTCTGTCCGTCTTCCTGTGTCTCCCTCCCTCTCTGTCCCCCTCTCCCACCCTCTGTGTGTCGGCCTCCTCCCTCTGTCCGTCTCCCTGTGTCTCCCTCCCTCTCTGTCCCCCTCTCCCTCCCTCTGTGTGTCGGCCTCCTCCCTCTGTCCGTCTTCCTGTGTCTTCCTCCCTCTCTGTCCCCCTCTCCCTCCCTCTGTGTGTCGGCCTCCTCCCTCTGTTCGTCTTCCTGTGTCTCCCTCCCTCTCTGTCCCCCTCTCCCTCCCTCTGTGTGTCACCCTCTGTCACCTTAGCCCAGCTTCCTGGGCACACACTGTTAGCAGTTCTTTGAATGGCCCTTGGATTGTTGCTGTGAGTTTGTTTCTGATCTCCAGGCACCCATTGGGTGTAGTGTCTGTGTCTGCGCTGCTGCTGTGGTGGTGTGTGCTGCCACTCTTTCACAGTGTTGGCTGTTCATTAGCTGCTGTCATGTGCAAAAACGTGCCTTCACCCCCATGTGTTAATGCAAGGCGTCCGCCATTTGCTGGCAAGTCTTTCCTGTGTGGGGACACACTGTTTGTCTGGCTGTGACCTAGGCCTATGTGATTTTTGGGGCCCACCCTCCCGCCATCCGGGTTACCGTGTCATGTGTTGGTGTCTTCTGTGGCCTGTGACTTGACATTGTCCAGCTGGGTGCATGGGGCATGGTGGCGCCAGTGGCATGTGCGTGTTCATGGAGTGTGGTTGAGTCATGCGATAGCTTGGGGTGGTTGCGTGCCTGTTTGTGAGTTTGGTTGTGGATGACGTTCCCCCCATGTGAGGTGGGTTGTTTGTGTACTCACCCGGGTCTCTGAGTCCTCCTAATCCCTCCACTGTCTCCACCGGCAGTATGGCCATCACCCTCTCCTCCCAGGTATGGTAGTGTACGGGTCTGCGGGACGGCCCTCCTCCAGTGATGTTGGCCTGGTTGTGTTCATCCGTCATCTTGGCTCGGACCCTCCTCCGCAGATCGTACCACCTGGCTTGGCATTCCTGCTTGTTCCTTCTGGTGTCCGCAACAGCATTTACAGCATCGACGATGGTCTGCCACATGGCTGTTTTTTCTGACATGCTGGTTTGTCTGACCAATGTTCCAAAGAGGTGTGGCTCGACTCTGAGGATTTCATCGACAAGGACCTCCAACTCTTGGTTACTGAACTTTGGATTCTTGTTAGAGGGCATGGTGAGGGGTGTGGGTGTGGATGGTGGGGGGGGTGTGTGTGGATGGTTGTGGGTGTGTGGGTGTGGTTGTGCAGGTGTGTTTGTGAATGTGATGAGGGGGTGTTTGTGAAGGTGGTTGTGTGAAGGTGTGCAAGTGTAAGGTGTGGTAAAGATTCTAGTTTGGTGCTGTAGGTTGTCTGTGGGGTCTGGCAGCAGTGAGTCTGTTGCAAAGGCTCATGGTTTGTGTGTGTGGGCCCTTTTTATTGGTCCATTGGTGGGTGTGGCTGTGTTTGAAGTTTGGGTGGGTGTGTTATAAGGAGTGGTGGTGTTTGGGCCCTCTGTTTGTTTTTGGCAGTTGCAGGTCAGTGAATGTGTTGTTTTAGTGGTTGTTGGACATGTTTAGTGGCTTTGTGCCATTCGAATGGTGTATTCTTGTGTTGTTTTGTTTTGTCCTGGTTGTGTACGTGCGTTTTTAGCGTGTGTACGGGGTGTACATGGGCCATTTTGTTGTACAGTGCTGTCCTTGTGTGTGGCTTGGTACGACTCGTACATGCGGTTGTGATGTTGGGGCATGGGGTGCGCTTCGTACTTAGGAGGTTGAGGTGGGGGTGCGACTCTGACGTACATACACGGGTGGGGGTACGACACGTACAGGGGTGTACATACATGGGGGGTACGACACGTACAGCGGTGTACATACACGGGGGGTACGACACGTACAGCGGTGTACATACACGGGGGTACGACACGTACAGGGGTGTACATACACGGGGGCTACGACACGTACAGGGGTGTACATACACGGGGGTACGACACGTACAGGGGTGTACATATACGGGGGGTACGACACGTACAGGGGTGTACATACACGGGGGTACGGCACGTACAGGGGTGTACATACACGGGGGTAGGACACGTACAGGGGTGCACATACACGGGGGTACGACACGTACACGGGTGTACATACACGAGGGGGTACGACACGTACACGGGTGTACATACGGGGGGGGTACGACACGTACAGGGGTGTACATACACGGGGGTACGACACGTACAGGGATGTGCATACACGGGGGTAGGACACGTACACGGGTGTACATACACGGGGGTACGACACGTACAGGGGTGTACATACATGGGGGTACGACACGTACAGGGGTGTACATACACGGGGGGTACGACACGTACAGGGGTGTACAGACACGGGGGGTACGACACGTACAGGGGTGTACATACACGGGGGTACGACACGTACACGGGTGTACAGACACGGGGGGTACGACACGTACAGGGGTGTACATACACGGGGGTACGGCACGTACAGGGGTGTACATACACGGGGGGTACGACACGTACAGGGGTGTACATACACGGGGGGTATGACACGTACACGGGTGTACATACACGAGGGGGTACGACACGTACAGGGGTGTACATACACGGGGGGTACGACACGTACAGGGGTGTACATACACGGGGGTAGGACACGTACACGGGTGTACATACACGGGGGTATGACACGTACAGGGGTGTACATACACGGGGGTACGACACGTACAGGGGTGTACATACATGGGGGTACGACACGTACAGGGGTGTACATACACGGGGGGTATGACACGTACATGGGTGTACATACACGGGTGGGGGTGTACATACACGGGGGGTACGTCTCGAATGTTAGGGGGCTGGGGGGAGTGTTGGGCGCGTATGCGGGCACATGTCTCCATGGTTGCTATGGGTGTTCGGTGCGGACGGTGTTTTTTCCATACGGTTGTAACATCGGACGCACGGGATGGATCGTGATTCCTCGGTTGGACTTCACTTTTCACATTTGTACGGTAAATCGTCCGAGGACGTGTCGGACACATTTTCCGACCCGAGGACGTGTGGGGAATAATTCCCAATGCGATTCGTATGGTCTTTTTCCCATGCGAATCGTAATTGGCAGTTTGTACGGCACTTGTACGATTCGTACGGTAAAAAGACCGGATACGAGTCGTACGGGGAATTTTTTTACCGGATCGTGATCGGCACCATGGAGTTCATTGAACATATACATCACTGCATTTGACACAACGTATTTCAGGTCCCACACACACCAAAGTTCACACACTAAGGTGCCGATTCCGATCCGTTAAAAAAAATGACCGTAAGACTCGTATCCGTATTTTTTTACGTATGTGTCGTACAAGTACCGTACAAACTGCCAAGTACGATTCGTACGTGAAAAATATCTAAGAATAGCGTCGGGAAAAGTCTACGAGAGTGCGTCGAAAAGTTTTTACGTCCGAATATCGTCGGGAAAAGTGTACGAGAGTGAGCCGGACATTTGTACGTGCAAATCGTAAAACACAAGTCCGACCGCGCAAGTACAATCCTGACCGTCCGTCCGAATACACAATCGCACGGAAAATGGCCCGTACGAAGCTAACGCAGTAGCACACCTGTACACGGGTAAACCCATGCCCGTGTACGAGCCGTACAGCCCCCCCAACCCCAAATATGTCAGCACCGTACACCACCCTGTCCGCACTGTACCCCAGCCCTGCAACTGTACGCGCCGCCCCCCATCATGTACACGCATGACCCCCTCATGTACGCGCCGTACCTCCGCATGTACGCGCCGTACCCCAGGGCTGCACGTGTACGCACCGTACCCCCACCGCATGTATGCACTGTACCCCCAGCCCCCCCACCGCATGTACGCAGTGTACCCCCTGCCCCCCCACTGCATGGACGCACCGTACCCCATGCCACCCCACCGCATGTACACACCGTACCCCCTGCCCCACCCACCGCATGTATGCACCGTACCCCCTGCCCCCACCGCATGTACACACTGTACCACAGCACCACATGTACGCACCGTACCCCCAGCCCCCACCGCATGTACGCAGCGTACCCCCTGCCCCCCCACCGCATGTACGCACCGTACCCCCTGCCCCCCACCACATGTACGCACCATACCTCCTGCCCCCCACCGCATGTACGCACCGTACGCCAGCATCGCATGTACGCACCGTACCCCCTGCCCCCCACCGCATGTACGCACCGTACCCCCTGACCACCACCGCATGTACGCACCGTAGCCCAGCACTGCATGTACGCACCGTACCCCAGCACCGCATGTACGCACTGAACCCCCTGCCCCCCCACTGCATGTACGCACCGCACCCCCATGTATGCACCGTACCCCCACCGCATGTACACGCTGCACTCCAACACCGTACCCCAGCACCCTCACCCAGCATCGCGTATGTACGGATCGTACCTTCGCGAAAAAGACTCATTCAGAGCCAGGACACTGTAATACAGCACAAGGAGGGTCAAATCGACTCGCACAACAACACAAAACATGTCTACACGACAAAATACATCTCAATGACTGACCTGCCACATCCAAACAGGCAAACAGAGGCCCCAAATCACAACCACCTCTTATAACACACCCACCAAAATTCAAACACAGCCACACCCAAAAATTGACCAATAAAAAGGGCCCACACACACAAACCATGAGCCTTTGCAACAGACCCACTGCTGCCAGACCCCACAGAGAAACAACTCATACCTTCACTACACCTTCACTCACACACCTTCACACAACCTCCTCCACAAACATCCCCCTCTTCACATTCACACACACACACTCATATTCACACCCACAACCTTCCACACCCACATCCCACACCATGCCCACAGACAAGAATCCAAAGTTCACTACGGCGGAGCTGGATCTCCTTGTCAACGAAGTCATCAGAGTCGAGCCACAGCTGTTTGGAATATTGGTCAGACAGACCAGCAACTTTGAAAAATCTGCCATGTGGCAGAGGATTGTCGATAAGGTGAATGCTGTTGCGCCCATCCGAAGGACCAGGCATGAATGCCAAGCCAGGTGGTACGATCTGCGCCGGGCGGTCAAGAGGAAAATGAATGAAGAATATGCCCAGACTAACATCACTGGAGGTGGGCCGCCCCGCAGACCCATACACTACCATCCCTGGGAGGAGAAGGTGATGGCCCTGCTACCGCCGGTGGGAGTACACGGAGTGGAAGGAGTCGCAGAGCCTGGTGAGTACACAAACAACTTACGTAACATGGGGGCAATGGGGTCCACACCACATATACACCAAATGCACGCAACTTCCCCCAAGCACTCACCGCACACAACCACACTCAAAAACCACGCTTATGCCACTAACGTCTCCATGCAACCTTCACAAATCAAGGCAAGGCCATGTCCAAGGCTACAACAACCACAAACACAAGACTGGATGTCCGGGAGGCTGGGAGGGTGGGCCCCACAAAACACATTGTGGAAATGAGACGCAGACAACAATGCCCTAAGCCCATATGGCATAGGTACATACCCATGCACAATGCACAGGGACTAGCAAACTACTGACAAGGTAGCTGAAACTGGGCCCTGCTGTATGGAGCACAAGGCCCTCCTTGGACCACTGTACACTCAAACACCAACTCCACAACACAGGTATCTAGCACAGGAACTCACACTCACTGTCATGCCAGCATGCACCATGAGGGGACAGACACATCACTTGGGAGACCCAATGACAACTCACACTACACACAACAGCAGGCCCGGTCACACCCCCCCCCCCCTAACACAAGCACACACCCCCGGGGCAGGCGACGGATTTACACACTCCCACAATGGACATGTGACACAACAAGACCAAACCAGAGACAAATAAGCATCAGAGCCAACAATCTACAGGTCAAACACTCAGGAGAACATCCCAATCTGTCCCCTGCAACATACCCATCCCCAAGTGGACACTGAGAGGAATGCTAGGGACATCCAACTACCTGGAGGAACTGTGTCAACTTGAATATGTATGAAACATAGATGTCACATGAAACACCATTAACATTGTCTCTCTCTCACACACAGGGCAACGTCGTCGATCTCCCCCAACACTGGGGGGGAAGAATCACAGTCCCAGGCTCCGTGTGAAGACGATCCCACCGGCAGCGACGACTCTCACCACTCCGTGGATGACCCCGACCAACCTGGACCCTCTGGTGCCCAAGCCCCTGCAGCACCTGCGTCAGGTACATCTGTGCCAACCACCACCCCCATTCCTGCCACATCCCAGGACACACCCAGGAGCCCTGCTCACACTGAACAACAGAGCCAGTCTGACCAGGATGGACAAGGTTCTCCGGGCACCCAGGAGGAGGCAGGCAACCCTGCAAATGCCATCCCTCAGGGGTCCCGTAGACCCGATGTGCCCACAACGGCAGGCCAGGCTCAAGTGGGCAGGGGTGGTGGGAGTGGAGGCAGGCGGAGGCTGGAACCTGACCTGCCAGCTCAGGACACTGGTATGTCACACATATGCAACATCCTGGACTCATACCGGTGTGACACCAGAGGCACCAACCAGGTTGTGTCAAGACTCTCTGGGATGGAGGGGACCCTCGATGAGATTAAGAACCTGCAGGTCGAGCATCATGCCAGTCATCAACAACACCAAGGACGGATGGAGGCAAGACTGGCTGAGCTCCTGGCGGTGCACAGGGATGTGAGCCAATCCCTCCGTCAGATCGCCCAAAACATGGGCAACCCTCCCTGTGCCACCAGGCGTAGACCAGCACCAGACACAGGGAGGGAGGAGGAGGCGGAGGATTCGTCTGACGGAGCATCCCAAACATCGTCAAGGCCTGCATCTGAGGGTCCCCGGAGGAAGGTGGGTCGTCCACGGAAAAGACCGTGAGAGTCAGCGGACCATCCACATCTCCCAGGTCACCTGGCCTGGCACCTGGCCCTCTGGAGCAACAGCAGCACCTCATCCAATGACATTCTCTGCCACATGGACTTGCTGGTCACAGTCTGACCAATGATGACCAACACTGTGCCCTGGACTATGATGACTTCCAATGCCAAGGATACCATCTCCCCCTGTGAACTTTGGATTCTATTCCCCCGGTAGAACACCTTAGCACATCTACCAAAAGACTCACCCCACCAAAAATAAAATCTTATTTTTCTTCACATGAGATGTTGCTGTCATTTGGCATTATTCAACGAATGTGTGTGGAAATGTCTAACTATGCCTGAGTGTTGAACTAACTCCAGCCATCCATACCCTGGGATCAGAGTCTGGTACAGGACACACATGGGTCACAAGGTATCATACAATGTCGGCATGGAGCACAACATTCACCTGTGATGGCCTCTGGCTGCTGAGGGGGTGCTTGCTAAACTGTGCGGAGAGACCTATTTGGGAGATTCCCATCAAGGCGTAGAGGTGTTGGCTCATGTGGAGGTACCCGGGGAGGGAGTCCCAGGTATGTGTGGCCAGGTGGGAGAACAATGTCCTGTATGCTGGAGTACGGTGGATGTGAAGAACGGTGGCCAGGGCAAGGTTGGATGCACGGAGATGGCCCCATGGGATCTAGGATGACAGACGTACAAGGTTGGTGTGGGGTCGGGTGTGGACTGCCTCCTGAGTGTGGGTGGGGAGCGTGGAGGTCATCCTGCAGCAGACAGTGATCCATTGCAGCTATCTATGGTGGACGGTGAGGTGGCTGGGGCGCAGGGTGTTGAAGCTGAGGTGTGCAGATGCCCCCTGGAAGTGGACCAGTTTCCTGGGAGTTTGGATGTACTTGCTCCGTAGAGGGCAGGGCAGTATTTGACACGGATGTTGTCATGGACCTGGGGGATGGTCTGCCTTTACTTGGAGTGGATCTATCAGTGGATCATGTGCATAATGCAGAGGGCGTTGCAGAATGAGGTACAGATGCTGTGGACTAGCATGGCATATGTGAGCGAGCCAAACATGATGCACACCATCTTGTGTGTGTGGCCCCTGGGTGCTTGTGCAGGGCTCTTGCAGGTGGGACACAGGCACTTGACCCAGCTGGAAGGGGACAATCCTCAGATGCTCACCTCAGCCCTGTCCAAGTCCAGCCTCAGGTGGCTCGTGTTCAGCCATTCATCAATGGATCTCATGCACACTTGAATGATGGAACTGGCAATGTCTGTGTCTTTGTTGAGGGTAAGGAGCACCTGGCTGTCAATGGCATACGAGCTGATGATGAGGTGCTGTGCGCATGTGATGTTGGAGAGGGGGGTCCTGGACACTCTGTAGATTGACATGCTGAGAGATGATACCTGTGCCATGTCCCAGACGATGACACCATACTACATGCTGAAGCCTTGAGTCACACTCCCATGCCCTTGCTGGGGTACAGAGCCTGTGGGGAGTATTAGGGACGTGACCTGGTTGGTGTGACAGAGCCTGGAAGGCAGGGCAGCACAGTGTAGGCAGTTGGAGTTGCACACTCAGCATGCAAAGGTGTCGTGTGTGTGCCCAGGGTATGTCTGACAGCAGGCGTTAGATGTGCGGATAGACATAGCTCGGAGTGTGGCTGATACATCAGACTATAGTGTGATGTGGGTTATGCAAGGACAGGATGGTGGTGCAATGTGCACCTTGCATGTGCTGATGGTTCAGGCTTTGGCACCGCGTGGCGGCAACAGTGGCATAGACAAGCTGAGGACAGCCAAATGAATGGGTGGAGGGAGGAAGTGAGTAGCATCTTGGAGGCGTGTCTGTTGGCAAATCTGGATACTCCGTGGGCCCTTGCTGCAGGGGCCGCAGCAGCAGGCGGCATCTCCTTGCAAAATGACAGAATTTGCACACAAAGACTAGGATGTCAGATGGACAACTGCAACAGGCGCGTGTGGAAAGTAAGGAGTGTCCATTGTCACATGGCACACCCAGAGACAATGCATGCACGATCACCAAAGAAGCATGACTCCGGATCATGAAACAGAAGGCCGACCTGCGCACAGGAGACACACCCTCAGCAGCTGTTGATGGCCCATTGTGTGGACCAACATGCCAAAATACATACACGACCCTGTACTTCATGCCCAATAGGGAGCCCAATCCATGAGCTACTGCATGCATGTAGCTAAACTACACATGGACTCCTATGCATAATCTTCCACAACTATGCCAGATATGCCGCATGCAAAGTGGCAAGATACCTGCATTGACAGAGATGAGGCACATTGGAGTGTGACGAACACCTTTATTACACAGCCTCACACTAATGCAAATGCATCCATTGGAACAGACTCACAGGTCATTTGGCTGACCATGTGAGACCTACACTGGACACCCCCTTCAACACACAGATGTGGTAAATCTTACTGAGCTGGCACCCAAGTGAAGGGGTTGAGCCTAACACCCCTTGCTGCACACGGAGAGTCTGAAAATCCCCATTGAGACTCATATGGGGATGTCCAACACTATGTCCACCATTTGCATCCCGTATGTGCCTGAGGGACGTTATACACACATTGATGCCCACATCAGAATCCACAAACCATGACAGATGACTGTCAGGAAGGGTGACTATCAATTCATGGGAGCCATGCAACACGTCATGTGGCCCATGGTGAGTCGACATGTATGCATGGTAACACTACATGCACAGGAGCAGTTCCCACATATCACAAACACGTACCACCCACAAAATGCCTTGCTGCACTCCTTACCCCAAATGACTTTTCACCATGTCTGTGCATGTAACTCCGATCCAGCACACGTTGCAATACTCATGAGGAATAGCAGGAGGGCAATGATGACATGAGCAGACGACAGCCGCAAGAACCTGGGGAGGACAGACACAGAACAAGTCAGCGAAGAGCTAGTAATCCACAGACATGTACATGTACTCTACAGGAATGATGTTGTCACCATGCTCTTAAGAAATTTAGTGTCCCAGCTAAAATGTGTGGAATGACATCAACACTTGAATGACACATCAGTACACACCTCCAAGTCACTTAGCACACAGTCAGCTCGACACACACATTGCAACACATGCCACACAAGCCTCAAAGCGTGCACACTCAGACACAGGGACTCACCATCATGAGAAGAAGTTGCGGATAAGCTGACTCCGGATGTCCTCATCCTCATCCTCACTTGTCCCGTGCCCGAGTCCTTCATCCTCCACGGGTGGATGATCCTGCTCATCCGGATCAAGGATGAGTGGCACGGCCTTCTCCACTGCCATGTTGTGCAGCATGCAGCACAGAATGAAGATTTTGCAGACCTTCACCGGGGCATATGGGAGGGCGCCGCCGGTCTTGTGGAGGCACCGGAATCTGCTCTTCAGGAGTCCAAACGTCCTCTCAATCACGCGCCTTGTCTGCCCATGGGTGTGGTTGTACCGGTGTTCTGCGGCTGTTCTGCGGTTGCGGAGAGGCGTCATCAGCCATGGCATGTTGGGATAGCCAGAGTCCCCTACATGGAAACATCATGTGAAGTGGGTCAGGAGATGCCGTAAGATACAAAGATAGCGCTGAACACAGGACCAACAGAGTATACCCACCAACTAGACATGCTCGTTCCCCGTGCAGCTGCAGCATAATTTCTGGCACCCTGCTACGCCTCATGATGTATGCATCGTGTGCGGACCCTGGAAAACGGGCACAGACATGGGAAATCAGCATGTTAGCAAGACACACCACAAGGGCATTATTGGAGTGGTAATGTTTTCTGTTTCTAAAGGCTACCTCCTGTGCCTATGGTGGTACCAAAGCCACATGTGTCCCATCAATGGCCCCAATTACATGAGGCATCCCTCCCAGGGCATAGAACTCACCCTTGACACCTGTCAACTGCTCACGAGTGGGGAAATGGATGAAGTCATCCAGGTGCACCAACATGGCTTCTATAACATCATGCAGGACACGGCTGAACATTGTCTGGGACATGCCACCGACATCAGCTATGGTCAATTGAAACGTGCCGGTGGCAAAAAAATGTAGGGCTGCCATCACCTTCATCTTGGGGGTCAGAGCTGTAGGATACCTGTGTAGTGGTTGGAGGTGTGGTGCAAGCCGGCGGGTCAAGTCCTGTATCAACTCTTGGGAGAAGCGGTATCTGCGAATGCAGTCATGTTCATGCATGGCATCCAGGTCTGGCATTCGTCTGGGGAGAGGCGGTGCCCTGCAGAGATTTGGAAGGAATAACGAAGAGTGAGTACATTACCACACCAATGTCACTGAGGTGAGCACATGTTCAACAGCTAATACACATCTGCTTAATACAGAGTCTGTGCTGTGCAATACATCCAGGACACGTAGGCCAGCCAGGTGATACTCCTACGAAGAGCCAGCCACAATAGTTGCATGGCAATGTTGACGTGACATGCCATTAAAAGAGCTGTGGGCCAGTGTAAGTGAAAAGCCAGACACATTACATGAGTGACAGACATCCACATATTAGCATTTGAAGGATGCCATCTCATACAGACAGCTGGCGGGAGTCTAGACGCACAGGTCACGTGTAATCTTGAAAAGGACAGAGAACACACATATCCATGAAGGGGGATGATGTAGCGTTTAAAAGTTTGAGAATTGTAGGGGTGCGTTATATTCACTGTTAGTTGGCACCCGTATATAATCAAATGTGCGCTCAGGGATTTCGTGTGCAATGTATTACAACTGTATAACCTATATCGATTTTAAGTAGAAGTGCTAGCTATGTACAAGCACATGGTAAACGTATTAGAGAAATGTATAGTGTTTAGCTACGGGAAATGCAATGTGGTGTTAGAAATGTGTACCCCAGACTTCGTGTCTGTAGTTTGTTTAGGTTGACCACACATGAAAGAAAGACGTAAATGTCAATACTGTGATTGAAACCTGCTTGTGTAACCGAAGTAGTGGCCAGAATTCGCATATATCGTTGAGGCGAAAGGCCTGGTATTTTCTTATGTTAGCCAAGGGCAATAGGCCAAAAGGGATTTATTCCAGTAGAGGTTTTAGGCTGTAGTAAATTGCAACTTAAAAGATGTGAAGAATGTCTGCTTTGCATGATCTCACCCCAGGTGCAAGGACAGTTGCTCGTTAGTAGAGAAGCTCTTTGTTCACAAATTGACTTATGCAGTAAAAGCCAGACATGGGAGTGTATTGGAATGTACCAATCGTAACTCCTAGTGCGGATGGCGTCTGGGACTCAAGGCCAAGCGATGGACGATGGAACTGGACAGCGCTCTGTGGAAATTTACTGAAAGACGACCCCGCAGAAGAGGAGGCGCAAAGGGCGTGTTCTGGGATTTGGGGTTCTGTATTAGGGACAGCGCCCCGAGGGTGGAGGCAGAGCAGAACAGATCAGAGCAGCCCAAAGCAGAGGACGGCTAGGCGAAGAGATAGAGGGGGCAACTTAGACCAAGCTCTCTAAGTGAAGTCTTCTTATGAAGTTTCACTCTGACACCTTTTATTCGATGAGGGTCTCAAGGGATTGCTATGTAGGGATGTCATCTAGTGCAGAGTAGGGACAGAGATGGTATGGTTCAGTGTCCCTAGTATCGACATTTGCTTGGTAGTGTTCTACCTCATGCTTTTAGAGATTGTACTTTTAGTTATTCTTAGCCGGATGCGGATTCTTCGTAGAGTAGCTTTTGTGTTAGTGCCTATGTACTTGTTGTGCCTCGTATTGAGGACTTTGTATCTGCAAATCTTCATGCTGATAATAAAAACCAGAGAGCCAAGAGATTAAGTTTCGAGTCTTTGATTATGGAAAATTGCAGACTGTAATTGTGATAACGGTAATTTTCCCTCCATGCTATCAGGCAAGTAAAAAGTTCCATCTGACCAGAGTGGGTTCCAGTAGATAATTGCGAGATACTAAATTAGGCCGGAGCAGTTGGTAGCAAACGAGGATGGTTTCTTACTGATAGCGAGGGAAGATTAGTTAAGGATAAGTGACCCTTGAGGCCCAAGAGACGATAAGTGATGCTGAATCATCAGATGGCGAGCGGCAGACGGCAGCAGATGAGCATCGACGGCGAGTAGCGGTGCGGCAGAAAGCAGCAGTTCCAGGAGTGAGTATGAAAATGAGATGTTGTAGATTGCGGTGTTGATTTGTTGTGTGATGTCTTGCGGAGTTGTTGTGTATGTCGTGTGATTGTGAGATCAGGTTGTGAGCGCGCGCAGCCCGGGAATTGTGGTGTAGAAGACACCTGAGATAGATTTTTGTTGACCACCCAAAGGAGATCGTGAGGTACCATCGATCACCTGGACCGAGATAGGGGGAGCGAATGCGTGTGTGTATGGCAACTTAACGCTGGTCGTGGGTTGTGGAGAGCAGATTGGAGTGTTAGTAACCTATCAGAGGCGTTTTTGTCTGGCCGGACGGGGGCAGACGGGCGCCAATCGAGGTCAACAAGGTCGAGAGACTGTGGACGGACAGTCAGAGGCTGTGGACGGACAGCCAGAGAAATAACTTAATTGGTTATTTCAGTGTATGAATGGGACGTGAGTAAGCGTGAAACGAATTTGGAGAAGGGAACTGCTGCGAGCGGAGGAAGGTGACGTCAGAGGGTGTCGCGCTGTGATAGGCCGGTTGGTGTGAGTCGCGCTGTTATTGGAGGATTTGAGAATAAGAAGTAAATAGAGCGCGAGATCGAATTTGCTCATTATGAAGTGTCTTAGGGCTTTGCGAGAGTTGTGTAGAGGTGATAGGCATGTGGTTGTCCGCGGGGGAGAAGGAGCTCCTCCCGAGGATACACCGGCACATTACATGGCACAGAATGTGGGGTTACATACTATAGTTTGGATCGAGAATTGGCACAAGGTTACACAAGGCGAAGGGGAACTAGCTTTCCCGAGGTACGGCTCATTTAGATTAGCAGTGCTGTACCAATTGAAGACAGTGATGGGGTCCTTAAAACCCTTGCCAAGACCAGCACAGTTTGAAGCGTTACATGCGTGGATTAGAGCAGCGCATGATAAGGAAAAGGGAAGAAGTCAGGAGAGGATGAGGAAGTCGATTAGGGCGTTTCAGGATGCCAAATGGGACGCAGCAGAGAAAAGATGGAGAGTGCAGACAATTGAGGAGGCGAAACTGTATCCCGCGATAATGGAGGAGACAGGAATAAGGAATGGGAAAGCCCAGAAAGAGGATAGTGATTCTGATGATGATATATTACGAAGATTGCTAGAAGAGAGACCACCCCCTTATAATCCGGATGAGTCAGATGATAGGTGGAGCGACAGAGAGGAAACTAGGAGGGTAACGATCCAGCCCGAGACCCGAGTGGAAGGGTTGGTCTCGTTTGATACAGCGAGTTCACAGGGTCAGTCGGGGACTAGCCGAAGGATTGAAGGAGAGATGAGGTTACCGGATGCATTGAGGGTACCGGTCACCATTGGACCGATTGTGTCTATATACAGCCCGGAATCAGAGGCGAGAGAGAGGTCCGAACGAGAGGCAGAGAGAAGTAGGCGAGAAAGTGGGGAAAGTGAGTTGGAAGGGGCAACGGCCCGACCTCCAAGCCCTGTGCAGTGGAGTACACCATTAGCAGCGGTGTCAGACACATCTAGGGGCGAAGAGGATGAGAGACCGGTGAGGTCGAGGACTCCGATGGAGTCGAGACCAGATTTAGGGTCATGGGTATCACCCAAGAAGCAAATGAGCTGGAATATGGGCCGAGCGGGGACAACCCCAGTTGCCTTTAAGAGCCATTCTGCTCCCTTAGAACTACCGGAGGAAAGGAGAGAGCAGGAACCGGAATGCGAGTATGATGAGGGACGTGGAGCAAGTTGTCAGGTGTTGAAAGGAGCCTTGAAGGCAGGAATGATAGATGTAGTGAGACTTAAAGCAGAAGCGGATGAAATAATATATGGGAATCTACCTCTTGAGAGAGTATTGACCTATACTCCCGATGAATTGCTTTTTGTGGCAAAGGATGTGACTCGTAAAGCACGAGTGGCACATGAGAAACTGGCGGGTTTGGCTAGAGAATATGGGGTGGATCTATCCAAGACTAGAGCATTGCAAGGGAGCCATAGGATGCATTGTACCGAGCGGGAATTGGAAGAGAAAAGGGTTGTTGGTCTAAGGTCACATACCAAGGAATTGATTGTAGCTATGAGAATATGGTTGATGCTTGACAAATGGCAAGAGAAATGGGCTAGGAAAAAGAATTCTAGGGGAGCGAAAGGAGGGAGCTCTGAAGGAGATTTGCAGGAGGTAAAGATCCTTCCCTTGAGAGAGGTGGCGAATGGAGGATATGTACATGTACCATGGAGCAGGGGGGATTTGGCATCATTTACGAACGATTTTCCCAGGCTCAGGGAGAAGCCTGCAGAGTGGTACAAGCAAGTTGAGCGTTTCGTTAAGATTTCGAAGGTGTTGTGGATAGATCTGAACACTTTATTCGATATCGTAGTTCCGGGAGATCTGTGGAACGCATGTAAAATTGCTGTTGATTGGCCGGACTATGAGCCTGATAGGAACATAGTTACTAATGGTCCGTCGCCCGTGGTAATGAGGCTGTACGATAAGGTAATTACCTGGTTGAAATCGAAGGTTTCACCCCAAGATATCGATTGGGTGAAGATAGACAGGACAGTGCAGGAGCCCAAGGAGACAGTACATGAATTTTATGAGAGACTTCTGAAAGCTTTTAAGCAGTACAGTGGGTTAGATGAGCTAGAAACAAAGGACATGGGACAGTTTGTGTCTAAGTTTGTGCTGGGTTTGAAGCCCGAGGTCAGTCTTATGATACAGCAGCATTTGATCTGTTGGCAGAATAAGCCCGTAGACGAGATCTTGCGGTACGCCAGGTACTGCACGGATGAGATTGAGTCAAAACACAAGAAGATGAAGGATAACTTATTGCTCATTCAGATGCAAGCGGCTCAGGGACCGCCGAATGGGGGTCCAGTGGGGCGAAGACAGGGAAATTATCAGACAGGGAATCAGAATATGCAGGGTCAGGGAAGACCGAGACCCGTGGACCCTAGGACGGGAATAGATGTAGCGATCTTGAAGAAGACGACTGCGTGTCACCAGTGTCACCAGGTGGGACACTGGAGGCGCGAGTGTCCCTTGAACCCCTATAATCAGCCGCAGATGGAGGGAGGAATGGGTCAGGTCCCTGGGGCGGAGCAGGTACAGACGGTGACTGTACCGAGAACGATGCAAGGGGGGACAGGCGTCTCGCAGGTGCAGGTTCCCCAGCCACCCAGGATGCAGAACATACAGCAGGGAGCTCGGACTTATTTGCAGATGCCCATGTTCGAAGTGGAAGAGGAGAGGGATGCAGATTTGCTGGCGCAGTTAAGTTTGGGTCAGGACGATGATTGCCTGCTCAGGGCCATACTAGAAGTAGATCAGAAGGGACCCTTTGTGGAAGCCGAACTCGATGGACGCCCTACTACCTTCTTGGTAGATACGGGGGCTACCAGGTCAACCATAAGATCAGCAGTAGTTCCGGGGGTAGCCCTCTCGGGAGAAAGTATACAAGTGGTTGGAGTGGCGAACAAGAGACTAGTTAGCCCTTTGACGGAACCGATTCCAGTCAGGATAGGAAACTTTAGGGATCGACATCAGTTCGTGGTGTGCGATTCTAGTCCTGTTTGTCTGTTGGGAAGAGATTTATTGTGTAAGCTCAATTGCACAATTTACTGTACCCCGAGGGGAGTAGAGGTACAGACTAGAGATGACGACGCGACCTTTAAGGTTGCAAATCAGCAGGGGTGCGTGGAAGTGTACCCGGCTCTGACAGTGGAGGAGCTTCCACAGGACTTGAGGGAGTCAGTTGTGACCGATGTGTGGGATCTAAGCGGAGAGGAGATCGGTTTAGTCAGGGGAGTGGAACCAGTGAAGATACAGGTTAAGCCAAACGCGGAATTCCCGAGAACACCCCAGTATAAACTGTCGCCTGAAACAATTGCAGGGATTAAACCTGTGATCGAGTCTATGATTAGGCAGGGAATACTGGTGGAGATCATGGGTAGTCCATGTAATTCACCCATTATGGGACTGCAGAAACCGAGTGGGAAGTTCAGGATAGTGCAAGACCTGCGGAAAATAAACGACATAGTTGTTCCATGTTGTCCAGTGGTACCGAATCCATCTGTGATACTGTTCCAGATCCCATGCGAAGCTGGATGGTTCACAGTGATTGACTTGTGTCAGGCATTCTTTTCGATTCCCCTACATGAAGAGAGTAGATTTCTTTTTGCCTTTAGGCTAGAAAATCGTATATTAACGTGGTGCCGTATCCCACAGGGGTATACGGAGAGCCCATCGATTTTCAATCAGCTGTTAAAGAAGAATCTGGAAGGTCTTGTGTTGCCGAAAAACTCTGTTTTGGTGCAATACATTGACGACCTGCTTGTCGCGTCAGAGACAGAAGACGCTTGCAGGATCGATACCATTGCGTTGTTGAATTTCCTGGGAGAGAACGGTCACAAGGTGTCTCCAAACAAGCTGCAATACTGTTTACCTGAGGTACAATATTTGGGGCACAGAATTGAAAAGGGTAAAAGGAAGGTGTCTCCAGATCGCATTGATGCGATTTTGAGAATGCCAGTTCCCTCGACGCAGAGGGAAGTTAGAATGTTTTTGGGAATGGTGGGTTATTGCCGCCAGTGGATCCCAAACTTTTCCTTTGAAGCGAAGCCTTTGCAGCGGCTGACGCGAAAGGATGTAAGTGATCCGGTACCATGGGACGACGATTGTTTGAAATCATTTCTGAGGCTGAGAGAAGCCTTATGTAGCGCTCCTGCGTTGGGAATGCCGGATTATAACAAGGCATTTGCATTGTTCTGCTGCGAAAGAGAAGGTTGCGCATTAGCAGTGTTAACCCAGAATCATGGAGGTGTCCGCAGACCAGTTGCTTATTTTTCAGCTACTCTAGATCCAGTAGCTTCTGCGTTGCCCGGATGTCTCAGATCCGTTGCGGCAACAGGTGTCAGCATCGAGAGATGTGAGAGCATTGTGATGGGTCATCCTCTTACTGTACATGTGCCACATTCTGTTGAATTGTTGATGACTAGGACTAAAACGCAGCACCTCACGAATAATAGGCTGACTCGTTATGAGCAAGTTATTCTTGCAGCAGATAATGTGACATTGAAGAGGTGTGCTGTTTTAAATCCTGCTACACTGTTACCTGTTCTAAAAATAGATGATAATGAAGATTGTGAGGACCATGATTGTCTCGATGTGACGGAACTATGCACCAAACCGAGACCGGATATTGTCGATGAACCGCTCCCGGTGTCAGATGAGATTTTCTTCGTGGACGGTTCATGTTTAAGAGACAGTGTCGGCCGATTGAGAGCAGCGTTTGCTGTATGCACCATTACGGGTGTGGTTGAAGCCGCTTGTTTAGAAGGAGTACACTCCGCGCAGGTGGCTGAGCTCATTGCTCTGACTCGTGCCTGTTTGGCAGCCGACAAGATCCGTGTAACTATTTACACGGACAGCCAGTACGGGTTTGGTGTGGTTCATGACTTCGGACAGCTATGGTCCCAGAGAGGGTTTATGACGTCTTCAGGTTCTCCTATAAGAAATGGTGATCATGTGCGGAAATTGTTAAAAGCATTGCAAGGTCCTGATGAAATTGCTGTTGTTAAATGTGCTGCCCACACGAAGGGAAGCGACTTTGTCTCGTTGGGAAATAACTATGCAGACGAAGTAGCTCGATTTTGTGCAGAGCAGGGATGCAACTTTACTGAGATCCACATTGAGGAAACTGAGGAAGAGGTGGTGTATGGTCAGATGTTAGCAATGGCTGACACATGGGAGGAACTGAAGCAGCTTCAGGAAGGGGTCTCAGATCAGGAACGGGACAGCTGGATACGAGCTGGATGTGAGAAGGGAGATGTGGATATATGGGTTTCAAATGATGGACGAGCAGTGTTGCCGGAAAGTTTGTTGAATCCCATGGCGAGGTTGATACATGGTGCTGTACATCTGGGTAGGGATGCCATGATGAGAGTGTTTCGTCAGACTTGGTACAATCCGAAGTTTCGTGCCGTGGCCGAAACTGTGTGCCAGAGATGTGTCACTTGCCAACAGATGAATGTGGGGAAGAGAACTGCTGTGACATTGAGCCACATAGGGAGGTCAGGGGGACCTTTCAATAGGATGCAGTTGGATTTTGTCGAAATGCCGAAGTGTAATGGGTTGAGGTACATATTAGTGATAGTATGTGTCTTTTCCAGGTGGGTGGAGGCGTACCCTACACGCAGATGTGACACACTCACAGTAGCGAAACTCTTATTGAGAGAACTCATCCCAAGGTACGGGTTCCCGACGTCCTTTGAATCGGACAGAGGAACTCATTTCCACAGCGAAGTTATGAAGTTGCTTTGTGCCGCTTTGAATATAGACCAGAAGTTACACTGTAGCTATAGACCAGAAGCTTCAGGGATAGTGGAGCAGGTGAATGGAACTCTGAAGGCTCGGATGGCGAAAGTGTGTTCGTCTACGTCTCTGAAATGGCCTGACGCATTACCTTTGGTCCTTATGAGCCTTCGAAGTGTGCCTGATAGAAGAACTGGGTTGTCGCCCCATGAAATCCTCATGGGAAGAGCGATGCGTTTGCCTGCAATACCTGCTACTGCTCTGATAAATATCACTGATGATATGATCCTGGACTATTGTA
Source organism: Triturus cristatus (assembly GCF_964204655.1). Taxonomy (NCBI): domain Eukaryota; kingdom Metazoa; phylum Chordata; class Amphibia; order Caudata; family Salamandridae; genus Triturus; species Triturus cristatus. Next base: position 445,197,800 of record NC_140594.1, on the reverse strand, counting down.
AAGGCCTTGCTGACGTGGTCCGTTCTGTGTCTCAGCAGGTGCAGACAGCAACGGTTCCAGCTGCGAGTGACAGGTGCCACGACTTGGACCCAGGCGATTGGGTCCTGGTCCGAAAGCACGTGAGGAAGAGTTGTTTGGATGCTAGGTGGCGTGGCCCTTTCCAAGTAATCCTTGTTACGAACACTGCTGTCAAGTGTGGAGGTTTACCGAACTGGGTGCATGCTGCTCATACCCGTAGAGTTCCAGCACCCTTGGAAGATACAGCCCCTCTCGAGAACCAAGATCCCAGTGAGCCGACAGAATCGCCAGAGAGGGCAAGTCAAGCTGTAAGGGTTGCTGAAGCGGCTGATGGTGCACTGAATCGAGTTGGGGGAGGACGCGAAGAAAGTACTGACCCAGAAACCGGCGAAAGAGCGAGAGGTGCAGTGGGTAGTACAGAATCGAGTTCTGCCAAAGGAGAGGAAGGCAGTGCACAGGGTATCGGAGAGAAGACTGGGGGAGCCACCGAAGCAGAAAGGGTTTGGCCCGCAAAGCAGAACCGGGTAAACTTGAGGTTGGCCCCAGACATCGACCTTGCACCCGTTTCGGAAGAACCAGAAGAAGAATCGGGAGATGAGGAAAATCCTCAAGGTGGTGTGAGAAGGTCCAAGAGAACTCGAGTGCCAAGTCGGAAGTACGCTTCCCCGGAGTGGGCATACCAAGTGACTGATGCCAGAGTTACCGAGCACGGGAAGATTGAGGTCGATGACATTGGTCAACAGTGTCCCGCTCCAGAGGGTGGAAGTGTTGCTGAAAGTTCCGGGATTGGAGATCGAAGGGATTCTGACGATTCATATCCCAAGTCCGCCATTCCTGAGTGTCATTCGAGGTATGATCTTGGACAATTTGGAGTTCCCGACGTTCACGACTGTGCCAGATCCACAAGAACTGATCATCCTTAAGCTCGAAATATTGCAGGGAGTCCTGGAGCTGTTGGGACCGGCGCTTATGTTAGATTGATTTGAGAAAGGTTGCCAGCTAAAAAGAAGATTACCTAGAGCCGAGCGGAAGAAGAACAAAATTAGGGATTTTTCCGTTGTAGAACGAAGAAAGTTAGGGAGGTTTGCCTAAAGTTCGCGAAAGAGACACTGATGAGAAAAAGACTTATCCTTTCAGAGACTGCATTGGACATTGAGCATATTCCGAAGATGGCAGATCCTGTAAACCCACATCGTAGGGCTAAACTGATAATAGGCACATGGATCGGAGTTGTGGTAGTCACCATATTTGCGGTAGTGATCAGTTCCTACATGGTGGCTCACAGGCAAGAGGGGAAGGTTCAGGGAGCACCCACACCTATTACCCCAAGGCAGAGTGGCGTTAGTATTAGCGAGCAGGAATCATCGGAGTTGAGAGATGTTCGCAGACTTCACATGGATTTGTCAAAGGGTGATTTTAAGCTTAATGCGTATGCAAGGTTGCTGTATGAGTATGTTGATGCGATGGACGTGAAGGATTGTTATGTGTGCATGCAGTTGCCTGCTTCAGTGGATGAGGGTATCAAGTATCATCATCTCCCATTGACTTATGGGATTTCGTGTAGCATATGGCTCAGTTTATTTTATGACAGGAGACAGTTCGAGTATTTCTTCTCAAATTTTGACACGGTACTTCCCGAGGTGCCAGCAATCAAGCATTTGAATAGATATGATCTGGATAAGAAAGAGGACAGACTCCTGAAATATTTTAGACCGACTGTGAAACTGGATACGGCGCATGCTCACAGGAATAACCTGACATGTGCGTTATCAGAGATAGAGAAGAAATTCATAGACCAAGTAGAGGACAGGTATAGAAAGTTGACCGAGACACGACACACCGGAGATAGCCCAGTAGATTGGACGGACGAGGAGAGAGCTCACAGATCTAAGGGAAGTTATGGACCAATAGCATTGGATGAGGCACAGAGAGGGAATTTGTGTATTGCACGGCCTCAATCCAAGACGGAGAAGGTCGCAGTAGGACATAGCATTTGTTCTCAGACTTTTACAATGGAAGCTTATGCTAAGAATTTTATGCAAGGTCCAGTAGAAGTAATCCCGACAGTGTATTATGTTTGTGGGACGAATGCTTATGTCAGACTACCCGACAATTGGTATGGAGTATGCTATTTGGCTATCATATTCCCGAAGATTTATCACACAAGGGACTTGGAGTTGTTAGAGACGAAGCGACCACCTAGGAGACGTAGGGCTACAAATGCCGGTGCAGTGATTGGGGATATATTCGGAGCAATGATACCTAGTATGGGTGTGGTGTTGAATGATGTGAAGATCCGAAGGTTGGCGACTGTAGTTGATGAGTTGTCTATGAATACGGCGAGATCTTTGATATTGGTGGCTGGAGAGATGTTGTCGATCCGGAATATGGTTTTGCAGAATCGCCTTGCTTTAGATGTGTTGTTAGCCAAAGCAGGCGGAGTCTGCAAATTATTGAAAGTTCAGGAATGCTGCACGTATATTCCAGACAACTCGAAGGAGATAGGGAAGTACATAGACAACATAACGACTGTTCACAAGGAGATTACGGATCTAACGGAGGTGAATGTGTGGGAGAAGATTGGATTAGGATTTGGAAGAGTGGGAACTTGGTTTGCGAATCTGGGAAGTGGATTCCTAGGTTCAGTGTTGAAACCGATTATTATTGCCGTAGTTTGTGTGATCTGTTTGTGGGGATGTGTGAAGGCATGGAAGTGGTATCAAGGAGGCAAGGTTGAAAGAGCTTTAAAGGCAAACGAGAGGAGGTTGGCAAAGCTCCAGGAGCAGCAATATGAGAGTCTTAAGAAACTGGAGGGAGTCCGACATGGAAATGTTATGACTAGCACGGCTTAAATCAGTTCTGAAGAAGGAAATGTAATGGTGTGATGACGGATGTCATCAAAGGGGGGAACTGATGTAGCGTTTAAAAGTTTGAGAATTGTAGGGGTGCGTTATATTCACTGTTAGTTGGCACCCGTATATAATCAAATGTGCGCTCAGGGATTTCGTGTGCAATGTATTACAACTGTATAACCTATATCGATTTTAAGTAGAAGTGCTAGCTATGTACAAGCACATGGTAAACGTATTAGAGAAATGTATAGTGTTTAGCTACGGGAAATGCAATGTGGTGTTAGAAATGTGTACCCCAGACTTCGTGTCTGTAGTTTGTTTAGGTTGACCACACATGAAAGAAAGACGTAAATGTCAATACTGTGATTGAAACCTGCTTGTGTAACCGAAGTAGTGGCCAGAATTCGCATATATCGTTGAGGCGAAAGGCCTGGTATTTTCTTATGTTAGCCAAGGGCAATAGGCCAAAAGGGATTTATTCCAGTAGAGGTTTTAGGCTGTAGTAAATTGCAACTTAAAAGATGTGAAGAATGTCTGCTTTGCATGATCTCACCCCAGGTGCAAGGACAGTTGCTCGTTAGTAGAGAAGCTCTTTGTTCACAAATTGACTTATGCAGTAAAAGCCAGACATGGGAGTGTATTGGAATGTACCAATCGTAACTCCTAGTGCGGATGGCGTCTGGGACTCAAGGCCAAGCGATGGACGATGGAACTGGACAGCGCTCTGTGGAAATTTACTGAAAGACGACCCCGCAGAAGAGGAGGCGCAAAGGGCGTGTTCTGGGATTTGGGGTTCTGTATTAGGGACAGCGCCCCGAGGGTGGAGGCAGAGCAGAACAGATCAGAGCAGCCCAAAGCAGAGGACGGCTAGGCGAAGAGATAGAGGGGGCAACTTAGACCAAGCTCTCTAAGTGAAGTCTTCTTATGAAGTTTCACTCTGACACCTTTTATTCGATGAGGGTCTCAAGGGATTGCTATGTAGGGATGTCATCTAGTGCAGAGTAGGGACAGAGATGGTATGGTTCAGTGTCCCTAGTATCGACATTTGCTTGGTAGTGTTCTACCTCATGCTTTTAGAGATTGTACTTTTAGTTATTCTTAGCCGGATGCGGATTCTTCGTAGAGTAGCTTTTGTGTTAGTGCCTATGTACTTGTTGTGCCTCGTATTGAGGACTTTGTATCTGCAAATCTTCATGCTGATAATAAAAACCAGAGAGCCAAGAGATTAAGTTTCGAGTCTTTGATTATGGAAAATTGCAGACTGTAATTGTGATAACGGTAATTTTCCCTCCATGCTATCAGGCAAGTAAAAAGTTCCATCTGACCAGAGTGGGTTCCAGTAGATAATTGCGAGATACTAAATTAGGCCGGAGCAGGGACATGTCAAAAACTGATGACACAGACATTGAGAGAATGCAGATATTGCTTCATGTCAGGAAGTCATCTTCGAACCATCATGACACATGTAACGTGTGAGTCCACATGTGGCATGGTGTGCGTAGATGTGTGTCATGCACATATGCACACAGACACATGCTGTACTCACGCGTGTACAGCCTGTACACGCGTGAGTACAGGCCGTATCACTAGGACCTACGGTAACCCCAACTATAGTGATACGGGCCGTACTCACGCGTGTACGGCCCGTACACGCATGAGTATGGGCCGTATCACTAGGACCTATGGTAACCCCAACTATAGTGATACGGGCCGTACTCACGCGTGTATGGGCCGTACACGCGTGAGTACGGGCCGTATCACTGTAGTGATGGTGCCCTAGGGGTACGTGTGAAACGTGCCGTACCTGTGTGGGGATTTCAGAATTACAATGGGGACACATGAGGGACAAGTATTAGGGCCTAAATGCATGCTGGTTGTCATGGATACCAGGTTCAAAATTTGACATCATGTGGTCTGGAAAAATCAGTTGGCCACATTTAACATTGTTGCAAAGTGGTTGTTGACTTGACATGATGCTGCAAAATCGAAAGATGCAAAGGCTGTCACTGGTGTATGTTTAAACGGATTGGAGGAAACGTAGGATGCAAATGAGTCTGACCAATCACTCTGTCCTCCTGTAAATGAAATAGGCCAGCAAGGCAGATATAAAGCAGCCAGAACCCATGAGAGGGCACTTGCCTGCACACCATGTCAGTCGATACCACTGCTGCTGTATTGTCTCCCTCTGGCACCATGTCAAGGACTGTGGAGAGGGCCCAGCCTTTCACCCAGGAGGAGAACCAGGCCCTGCTGGATGTGATCCTCCCACAGTACCCCATGCTGTATGGTCGACCAGGGGAGCAGGTGAGTGCTGACTCCACTACCTTTGCCTGTGCACCTTTATTGTGTCTGTCACTTCTGGCATTGTGGCCAGGTGTGACAGACATGCAATGTTGGTTGAAGTGGGTCCCGGGGGGAGGGGATGGCTTATGTCTCTCATGCAGGGCTTGATGTAGTTCATGTGTGCACTCCTCACTTGCATTGTGCTTTCTGTGACATTCACTGCATAGTGCATGGCACATTCCGCCAGCCTAATCCTCTTGGGCATTCTTGTTCTATTGTCCTGCCATGAATCAGTGGTCACCCCGGTGTGACGGGTGACTGCACCCACAGATGTGTGTGAGAGTTGAGTGGAGCTGTGGTGAGAGTGTCCAAATGATGTGTACGCCCCTTGGACATTGATGTGTGTGAATGTTTCTTGTCATGTGGGTGAGTGTCTATGTGGAGTGTTGCACCACAGCTGCATGGAGGAGGCAACTGCTCAATCCATCTGATGTGTGAAATAAGCTGTGCTGTGTTTCTGACTTGCTGAGCTATCCCCACACCTGTGACCCCTCCTGGCAAGCGGCACATGTGCAGAGTGAGGTGTGCATCCGCAGTTGGCAATGGCAGGTGATTGATGTGTGCCAGTGTTTGTCTGTGTACTCTGCTGAGGTTCAGTCAGTGTCCTGGGGCATGTGACTGATTTTCGGTGCTGTCCATCAGCCTTGTGTTGCTTGGGATGCACAGTGTGTGCCATGATCAGGGATTGTTTCGCACCCCTCATGCAACCTGTGCACTTACTATGCCATGTTGTGCATTGGTGCGCCCACAGTGGAAAAAGTTCCTATAACTAAGGTGCTATTACTTGCCAGCATACTATGCCCTGTTCAACAGATCAAAGATGTTCAAATGTGTGTCTCTGTGACATGGTGCAGGTGTAGTGATGTTGTCCCACTTTGTCATACACACAGGTATCCCCCTACCACAAGGGGAAGATCTGGAAGGATGCCGTCAAGGCCGTGCAATCGGTGGAGGGTCGCAGGCAGAGCCTGCCACAAGTGAGGAAGAGATGGCAGGACATCCGGTGCTGGACCCGGAGGATCGCCAGGAACATGCTTAAGGAGGAGGAGCCTTGCAAGCATGGTGGGCACCGGCACCTGACCCACCAGATGCGGCGTGTCCTGGCGGTGGTCTTCCCTGACCTGGATGGGCGGATACGGGAGTTACAGCAGCAGGAAGGGGGTAGGTACATGTGTGTTTGTTGTGTGTCGCCAGCTTTTGGATCTGCTCAGTCGCCTGGATACACTGCCAGGCTATATATGTGCAGTGCATATCCTGTTCCCCCAAGTCAACCTGTGCTGTTCTTCCTCCCTTCCCCTCCTTGACATGTGTTACCTGATCTGTGTGCCACCACTATTGCACATGGTCATCTAGGCTGCCAGTTTATCAAGGTGCACACTGCTTTCAGCATCATGTGTGAGGGTGGTCTGCCTGTGCCCTGTCCTGTTCGGTCATTTGGGGGTTCTTAATTGTTGGCACTGATGCTGAGTCTCAACATAGGAGTGTGAGGGTTCAAATGAACAGACTTGCAGCATGCATTACCGATGTTGTGGCCTCAGACATGATGTGCATGAGTGGGACATATGCTTAGTGCCGGGACGGTTGCTCCTGTAACAGTCAGCTCATTCCAGGACCATGGAGCAGTGTGCACACTACAGTCCCCTGACACAGCCTGCCCTCCTACTCATGTGTGTCATCCAACACTGTGCACATTCACTGTGGGTACATCATGGCTCTGCCTCTGTGGCATTGTTCCCTGGCATAGGCAGTATTTTTCACATGTGTGATACATTTGTCCACTGGACAGGGATACACAAGTTTGCTTGTGCATACTCACACTGGGCAGTGCCTGTGTGGCTATTCACAACAATCTGTTGATGTTTGTTTCTGACCAATATGTTTTGCCAGCCCTACAAGGTGATGTCGTGTTAATGAAGCTAGTTTTCAAGCACAGTTATTTTAACCCTGAATAAGAGGTTTAACTTCTTGATCGGTATCAGTCACATTGACTCAGGTATGGGTGGGTGTGTGCGGGAGGGCCGTATATGTTCAACCCTGATGTTTCATTGCCAGTTCTGACTTGTGTGTGATGAGTCGCAGTACAGAAAATCATCGTGCAGTGCCCCCGTGATGTTGGCCAGTGCTTAATGTTCCTGCGTCATTGCCAGTGTCAGTTTTTGACAATCATGTATCCTGGTTGTACATTTTTGCCACCTGTGTGTGGTTCAGATGCTACACAGCTGTGACTTTGTGTGCTGACATCTGTGGGTACATTCTGGCTTGCCATGAGGAGGAACCGACAGTACAGCTAGGCTTTTTTACAAAACAATTGCAGGCCCATTAGCTTATTCGTTGTCCTGGGTGTGGACATGTGTGCCACTCCAGATGACAGTCAGTAGGTCATATGTGTAGCCAAATGTGTAATCAGGTGACGGATAGCCATGTGACAAATGACATTATTCAAGTTGTTACTCAGAGAAAATGTCCATTGGCACTCACTGCACCTGTCAACATGTCTCAATGTTTCATATGCGTGACCTTGTTGTTTTGTTGTGAAGCACAATGATGTGCCTGCATGACAGATGTCTCCCAAGGAAGTGCACAAGACACCACCTTTACACTTTCCAGGGACACTCTGGCACATTTTAAAGTAAGGCACAGTTTGAACAAAACTTGTTTGGAGTTCATACATATACATCTTCCCACAGTGTGCTAGCAATTGGGTTAGTCCTTGGTTGTTGCTGATACCAACTTACGAGTGTCAAGTCATCCAGACCACCCTGGTGCCATGTATATGTACTTACTGATACGCCATTTCTGCCTAACAGTGGCTGATTTGAATGAGTCTGGCAGTTCAGACAATGACTGTGTACATGTAGTTTGGTGTGCACCTCCTTGTGTGACTTCTGCTATACAGACACATGTGTGTTGTGTTCACAGAGTGCCACATTCACACATGCTAGACATGTCCATTATGTAAAGGGTTGTGATTCTCCAGGAGTCACAATGTATTGCTTTGGGGTGTCAAAAGTACTCACAGGTCTCTGAGTGTGGGGACACCTTCTGCATTGGCATGTGGTATTTGGCCTTGGTTGCGACAATACTGTTTGTTTCACAGTGAACAAGAGGTGGCATGCCTTCATAGTCTTGCTGTGCTCAACTTATCCCAGACACTAGCTTCTCATGATCTTGTGATTTCAAGTTATTTGCTGTTGTGTCCTAATTTTCTTTTTATCCAAGTGGCATGGTGGGTCAACCAACTTGAGAGTGCAGGGCTTACATATGTATGTATGGGAGTATCCTAGATGTTACTCATGATGCCTTTTCTGATACGCAGTGTGGCCTATTTTGTTTGGACTCATGTGTCAGATGTATACAGGTGACTGATTTTTTCCTGTCTCTTCACCTTGCCCTCAGCATCATCGGAGGACACTGAGGGAGACACTGGCACGGACGTGGAGGAGGGATCGAGCAGTGGTGCCACTGCTGAGGAGTCGGTGGAATCTAGTGGCACGGAGGGCGAGGGGAGTGAGGCGGAGGACCTTCCCAGTACCAACACTGACTACGAGGCTGACGGGTCCGAGGCTAAGCTCCCAGAGGGGGCGGTGGCTGCTCCCAGAGCTGAAAGCAGCAGTACATCTCTCGCCGCCCCCTCCATTCCCATCACCGCCCTCCCACTTGCTCGGGTCCCTTCTGTCCATGCTAGGCGACCACATGTCTCCTTCGTGCCAGGCACCACACCCCCTACCCCTGTCCCCCCTACTGCCCTCGCTGCCGAGTCTGTGGACATTCACCGGCAGTTGCAAGTTGGGCAGACATCGATCCTGACTGTCCTCCATGGCCACACCAGACTGCTGACCCAGATGGTGTCATACATGGAGGGCATGTCATCAGCGATGGCTGACCAACGGTGGTTGCTGAGGTCCCTGGACTTGACACTGACGGCAGTAGCGAATCACCTGCAGCGCTGCGTTCCCCCCCTACCCCTACCCCTGCCCCATCCACAAGTCCCACAACCATGCCTGTCCCAGGCACACCAAGACATCCACACACACGCACCCCACCAGACAGTAGCACCACACCACCACATAAGGGCAAGCGCACACCTCCTGACACGCACACTCAGGGGGAAACAGGCACACCCACTGGGTCTGGGGCACACAGGCAGGCACGCAGCCACAGTCCTCGTCCACATGACTCACTCCCCAGTCCCTCCGATCTCACTCCCCTTGGCTCCCCTGCCCCAGATTTGGAGAAGGAGGCCCACTTTGCTGGGCTGGGCCTCAGCCCCACTAGTTCACCTGGACGCAAACGGTCAAGGCACTCCACGGGTAGGGGAGTTAAGTCCCCCAGCCTGTCCACCACCTCCCCCAGCAGTGCTGCAACCCATCCCTCCGACCCCCCCCCTCCTTGGGGCCTGTTGTTGCTCCGGGTGCAGGGGAGACGCTTGAAGAACTGGCAGACGTGTGCAGCGCCAAGCTCGCCTCCACCTTTGGCGCTGCCCCACCCCCTGTGGTGGAGTCGTCCGTCCCTGCACCCACCACACCTACCCTTCCCCCTCCTGTCCCTGCGGTGCCTGGTCCTTCCCCACATGATGCCCCCCTCCAGTCGACAACACAGTCTTGTGATGTGCAGGCAAGCTAGGGGAGACGCATGGCCATGTGTCCCCCCCCAAAGACTGATGATATGGACTGGCCATTGGCTTTTGTGAATAGTCTCGTTTACACATTCTTATTTTCATGCTGAATAAAGCATTTTCTTTTTCGTTTGTAAAGTCTTGCATTTCAGGTATTGATGTTGATGCTGATGCTACAGGAGTTGGGGTTGTGGGCATGTGTTATGTTTCAGGGACATGTTGTACTCTGCTGCTCATGCGGTCCGTACCACCATTGTAGTGGTGATGGAGGGGTACGCGCGTACGGACCGTACCCACGCCCTCAGAGCATGGGTACGGTCTGTACCACCATTGTAGTGGTGATGTAGGGGTACGCGTGTACGGACCGTACCCACGCTTTAGGGGCGTGGGTACGGGCCATACCACCATTGTAGTGGTGATGTAGGTGTACGCGTGTACGGACCGTACCACACTCTGAGGGTGTGGGTACGGTCTGTACACGCGTACCCCTACATCACCACTACAATGGTTGTACAGACCGTACCCACGCTCTGAGAGGCGTGGGTACGTCCCGTACCACCATTATGGTGGTGACGGGTACGCGTCCACGTCCACTTCCATTGTGGCGGGACGTGGGATTGGTGGACACGCCCCCCGAAGTGACCAGACCATGGAGGTAATTAATGTGCAGGTTGTATTTTGTGGGGTGTGGGTTATGTTTCCTGCCCCTTGCACCCCCCCCCCCCTTTGCCCCTGGGGTTTGTTCTGACCTTCTGCGGCATCTGCGTCGGTTTCTGAACACGAGGTCGTAGGCTATGAGGGCCGGGATGACGCGTAGGTTGGGGTCCATCGCTGTCCATCGCGTACCGGTGCTCTTTGTTCGCGTCGTCCTCAATTTCCCGGCAGTTTTTGGCTCCCGTAAAAAATGCTACGTGCAGAGTGATGTCGGCACGAATCGTACTTGCTGGTCCGTGAAACGCTGCCTGACTCCGTCCGGACGTCGCGTATGCGCCGTCCGGAATGAGATTTGTATGTATTTTTTTGCCGGTCGGTGTTTTTTACGACTCGTACGGAAATGGTGTTTCTGTGCGAATCGTACTTGCGAGTTAGTAAGGTGTTTTTCCCGGGTACGAGTCGGACGGAGAAAACGCTCCGTACGACCATTTGTACCCAGGTTTTACCGAATCGAAATCGGCACCTAAACAGTGTGGACTGCTAATGTCACCATTGTCAATTTAAGTATTTTTCCCTTGTATATGGTGAGACTATTTTTTAATTAAATTTGAAATATCCGGTGTGGGAGACATAAACCTGAACAGCACTAAAATTAAAATCATTCAATGCTGGAATTACGCTGACCAAGTCGCTGTTCTGGCTATATTATTAAACAATATGCCAGCTTTTAATACTTCAGCAGATTCTGCAGCATGGAAATTCATTAAATGGTTACTGGATGCCATCAATATCCATGCCGCTGAGTTAAGACATAGAGTCAGGGATCGCCTGCAGTCTGCTTCCTGGTTCAACATGGAATGAAAGGAGGCTAGGCTCTGTCTTTGTCAACTAGAAAGGCACTGGCAAAAGTATTCTTGTGCTAAGAACAAGATGAGATTTAAAGAAGGAATGACAAAGTAGAAAGAGCTATTACTTAAAACACAATTCCTATCTACTCTAAAACAATAAACACAGGGCCCGATTCACAGAACTAACTTAAGACAAAATCCTAAACTTACTACCATTTTCGTATTCACAGAAGGCACTTACTCATTTTGGTATTCACAGAAGACACTTACTCACTTCGGTATTCACAGAAGTTAGGAGTCCTAACTTTAGGACTCCTAAATGCCTTCTGTGAATACGGAAAGTCTTAAAATTAGGATTTTTCTCAGTTTAGGAGTCCTAAAGTTAGGACTCCTAACTTTACTACTACTAAACTGAGAAATGTCCTAATTTTAAGGCTTTCGGTATTCACAGAAGGCATTTAGGAGTCCTAAAGTTAGGAGTCCTAACTTTACTACTACTAAATTGAGAAAAATCCTCATTTTAAGACTTTCGGTATTCACAGAAGGCATTTAGGAGTCCTAAAGTTAGGAGTCCTAACTATACTACTACTAAACTGAGAAAAATCCTAATTTTAAGGCTTTCGGTATTCACAGAAGGCATTTAGGAGTCCTAAAGTTAGGACTCCTAACTTCTGTGAATACCAAAATGAGTAAGTGCCTTCTGTGAATACCAAAATGGTTTAGGATTTTGTCTTAAGTTAGTTCTGTGAATCGGGCCCAAGGTTCTTAATAAACAAAAAGTAACCTTTAAAATCTTGAATTAACTCTCCTTCCACGAAAGAGTGTTGATGGACCTTAAGCCATCACAAGTCCTCTGTAATTCTTTGAATGTCCACTTTTCAAACAAAATAAAGTTAATTAAAGAGAGCATAGTTGGTACACATACTGACGACTGTAATACCTGCCTCATTTCCTCTTTTACTCCCTTAGAAGAAGGCAGTCTCCCTACACAGATGAGGTAGGTCAAGTCAGAATCTCCAATTATTCCCGGTCCTCCAGCAACTCTGCTGTCAGCTGCTGAGGTAGTTAGGGGGGCAATTCTAGAGTTCTGTAACACAAGGGGGTCAATTCCGATCCTGTATTTTTTTTCTGTACGACTCGTATCCCTATTCTTTTCCGTACGAATCGTACAAGTCACTTCCGACCCGTGAAGGATCGTATCCGTACAGGAAAAAGTACATACGGATCGGCCCGATCCGTACGAATCGTAGCTGGAAAATCAGTACGAGACGGACCCGGACACTTCTCCGTACAAATCGTAAAAATGAAGTCTGACCGTACTAGTACGATCCGAACCAGCGTTACAATTTACGATTCGTACAGAAAGCGTCCCGTACATGGGGAATGACTTTGCCCGCTATGAAGCGAAGTTTGTACGCACCGTACCCCCAGCGCGAATGTGTGGTGCGTACCCCAAGCGCGTAGGTACGCACCGTACCCCCAGCGCGTAGGTATGCACCATACCCCCAGTACGAATGTATGGTGCATACCCCCAGTGCGTAGGTACGCACCGTACCCCCAGCACGTAGGTACGCACCATACCCCTGTGCGAATGTGCGGTGCGTACCCCCAGCGCGTAGGTACGCACCGTATCCCCTGCACGTAGGTACGAACCGTACCCCCAGTGCGAATGTACGGTGCGTACCCCCAGCACGTATGTACGGTGCATACCCCTAGCGCATATGTACGCACCGTACCCCCATTGCAAATGTACGGTACGTACCCCCAACATCGCGTATGTACGGTGGATGTTGCGGGTACGCGATGCTGCGGGTATGCACCGTACATACGCGATGGCGGTCTACGCACCCGCACCGTACAGAAGCAATGGGGTGTACGCACCGTACATAGCAATGTCCGTGTACGCACCTCACATCCACTACGCATGGGGGGGTGTGGCTGTACGACTCGTACCCCTGTACCGTACTGAACTACGGACACTGTAAAACAGCACAAGGAGGGCCTATTCGACTCGCACAACACCACAAAACACGTCTACACTGCACAAAAAATGGAAAGGACTGACCTGGACACATCCAAACAGGCAAACAGATGGGCAACCTCTCAACCACCCCTTATAACACACCCACCAAAAATTCAAACTGAGCCCACCCACAAATGGACCAATAAAAAGGGACCACACACACAAACCATGAGCCTTTGCAACAGACTCACTACTGCTACAGAGCACACACAAACCACTGCACCCATCCACCTTAATATTTACACCTTCACACACACCCCTTCACACATACCCCCTCTCCACATTCACACACACACCATCACATTCAGACCCACACACCCACAACCATCCACACCCTCACCCCACACCATGCCCACCAACAAGAATCCAAAGTTCACAAGGGAGGAGTTGGAGATCCTTGTCAATGAAGTCATCAGAGTCGAGCCACAGCTGTTTGGAACATTGGTCAGACAGACCGGCATAGCTGAAAAATCACGCCTGTGGCAGAGGATCGTCGAGAGGGTGAATGCTGTTGCGCCCATTAGAAGGAGCAGGAATGTATGCCAAGCCAGGTGGTACGATCTGCAGAGGGCGGTCAAGAGAAAAATGAATGAAGAGCACGCCCAGACCAACATCACTGGAGGTGGTGCGCCCCGCAGACCAGTACATTACCATCCCTGGGAGGAGAAGGTGGTGGCCATGCTTCCGCTGGTGGGAGTACATGGACTCCAAGGACCTCCAGAGCCACACACAAACAACTTACGTAACATGGGGGTAATGGCATCCACACCCCAAATACATCAAATGTATGCAACCACCCCCAAGCCCTCACCCACCAGAACCACAGTCACAAACAACGCGAATGCCAATAACATGTGTATGCCCCATTGAGAAAGCAAGGCCATGCTATGTCCCATGCTACACGAAGCACCAACCCAAGAATGGATGTCCGGTATGCTGGGAGGGTGGGTGCACCAAAACGCATGCTTGAATTCCAAATCAGACACAATTGCCCTCATCCCATATGGCCAAGCTACATACCCATGCACCATGCACATTGGCCAGGGATTGGGAAAGTACTGACAAGATAGCTCACACTTGGCCCTGGTGTAGGCAGCACAAGGCCCTCCTGTGACCAGTGCAAACACAAACACCAAGACAACAAGGTCAGATATCTAGGACAGGAACTCACACTCACTGTCATGGCAGCATGCTCCATGGGGAGACAGCTACATCACCTGGGAGCCCCAGTGCCAAATCACACTACACCCACCAGCAGGCCCTGTCAAACACACCCCTTACACAAGCAGACACCACCAGGACAGGCAATGGATTTACCCACTGCCACAATGGACGTGTAACACAACAAGACCAATACATAGCCGAAGAAGCACCCAAGCCACAAATGGACATGTCAAAGACTCAGGAGAACATATCAATCTGTCCCCTGCAACATACTCATACACAAGTGAACATTGAGGAGAATGCTAGGCACATACAACTACCTGGAGGAACAGTGCCAACTTGAATGTGTATGAAACATGCATGTTGCATGAAACAGCATTAACATTGTCTGTCCCTCACACACAGGGCAACGTGATGAACAGCCCCCCATCAATGGGGGTGAAGAATCACAGTCACAGGCTCGGGAGGAACCGGATCCCACCAGCAGCGACGCCTCTCAACACTCCGCAGATGACCCCGACCGACCTGGACCCTCTGGTGCCAACCACCACCCCCATTCCTGCCACATCACAGGAGATACCCAGGAGCCCTGCCCGCAGTGAACAGAGCCAGTCTGACCAGGAGGGACAAGGTGCGGCGGGCACCCAGGAGGAGGCAGACAACATCGCCACTGCCATCCCTCAGGGGTCCCGTCGACCCAATGTGCCCACAACGGCAGGCCAGGTCATGTGGGCAGGGGTGGCGGGAGTGGAGGCAGGCGGAGGCGAGAACCTGACCAGCCAGCTGAAGGGACCGGTATGTCACACATCCGCAACATCATAGAGGCATACCGGCGTGACACCAGGGAGATCAGCCAGGTAGTGGTGACCCTCACAGAGATCAAAAACCAGCAGGCCGAGCAACACGCCAGTCAACAACAACACCAAGGACGGATGGAGGCAAGACTGGCTGAGCTCCTGGCGGTGCAAAGGGACATAAGCCATTCACATGGGCAACCCTCCCTGCGATACCAGGCGCAGACCAGCACCAGCCACAGGGAGGGAGGAGGAGGAGGATTCGTCTGACGGAGCGTCCCAAACATCGTCAAGGCCTGCATCTGAGGGTCCCCGGAGGAAGGTTGGTCGTCCACGGAAAACACCGTGAGAGGCAGTGGGCCATCCACATCTACCAGGTCACCTGGCCTGGCACATGGCCTTCATGTGCGACAGCATCACCTCATTGATTGACATCATCTGCCACATGGACTTGCTGGTCACAGTCTGACCAATGATGCCAAACACTGTGGGCTGGACTCTGATGACTTCAAATGGCAAGGATCCCATCTCCCCCTATGAACTTTGGATTCTATGGTCCCTGCATTTCCCCATTTTCTGTGCACAAATCACGCCCCAGAGCAAGAAATTAAAAAAATATTAATTGAAATTTCATGTTGCAGTCATTTAGCATGAGTCCACAACATACATGTGGGGATAATGCAAAGTATGCCTGAGTGTGGAACTAACTCCAACCATCCATACACTTGGATCTGAGTCCAGTCGGGGACACACATGGCTCACAATGTATCACAAAATTCAGACCTGGAGCCCAACACTCACCCGTGATGGCCTCAAGCTGCTGAGGGGGGCTTGCTATATTGCTCTGACAGACCAATTTTGAAGAGTTACATGAAGGTGTAGAGGTCATGGGTCATGTTGATGTGCCCGGGGATGGAGTACCAGGTCTGTTTTGCGAGGTGGGAGAACTATCTCCTGCATGCAGCTCTTATGTGGATGTGATGAATGGTGGTCAGGGCTAGGTGGGCTGCATGGAGTAGGGCTGTTGGATGACACACGCCCAAGGTCGGTTTGGGTCTGGGGTTGTGGACTGCCTCCTGAGTGTGGCAGAGGAGTCTGAAGGTGATCCTGCAGCACACAGTGAGCCATTGTACCTCTCTCAGGTGGACGGTGATGTGGCTGGGGTGGGGGATGTTGCAGATGAGGTGTGCGGATGCACCCTGGATGTGGATAAGTTCTCCTGCATGTTTGCTGTTGTCCTCTGTAGAGGCCGGTGCTGTATTTGAGCCGGCTGGTGTCCTGGACCAGGGGGGTGGTCTGTCTTGCCTTGGAGTGGATCTATCTGGGGGTCATCAGCAGCATTGGGAGATTGTTGCAGCATGAGGTACAGATGTTGGTGAGTTGCATGTTAATTGTGAGCGATGGGTCCATGATGAACATCAGCTTGCCTGCGTGGCCACTGGGTGCTGGTTCGGTGCACAGACCAGTGGAACGCAAGGAGTTGACCCAGCCGTAAGGGGACAATCCTCAGATGATGACCTCTGTCCTGTCCAAGTTCTGCCTCAGATGGCTGATGTTCAGCCATTCATCAACGGATCTCATGCCTTCTTGAAGTTTGGATTTGGCAATGGCTGGCTCTTTGGTGAGTTTGAGGAGCAGCTTGGTGGCAATGGCATACCAGATGATGATGAGGTTGTGTGTGCATGTGATGGTGGAGAGGGGGGTCATGGAGACATTGAAGATCGTCACGCTGAGAGGAGTGCCCTGTGGCATGGGCCAGATGACCCCAGTGTACTACATGGCAGACTCCCTGGGCCTTGCTGGTGAGCTACTTCCTGATTGAATCCTGGGCCCTCCTCTGGATACCAGTGTTGGAGATGTGTGAGCTGACAGTGTGGTAGCACATGGTGTAGAATGCCCGTGAGAGGTCAAGGGTGGTGGCCTCACCATTGTTGAGCAGGGCAAAGTAGTTGTTGGTGGTGGCAATGATGACGGTTGCAGTGGTGTGATTACTGTGGAAAACGGTCTGGTGCCGGTTGGCTGGAGCTGGTTGCATGGAGGAAATTGGTCAGTTGCTTGTTGAGTGTCTTCCTGGTGACATTTGCTGGGTAGGGAAGTAGGGTGATGTACCAGGAGATCCTGCGGTACTGCCGTCCGTTGTTTAAGAAGGGCCTGGGGCTCTGCATGCCTCCTGGAGCCATGGAAGGTGGCTAACTCAAAGGAGACATTCATGACGCGCTGGACGTGGGCTTCAAGGATGGCGAATGATGTGGTTGAGATGTTGTGTGGGAAGGGGCCTGATGGGGAGCCAGAGTAGATGGTGCACATGATCCCGGGAGTGTACTTGCTGCTGACGGGAGTCCATGACCTGAGGGGGGTTTGTCCAGCGGATAATAGTGCTGTCTGCCTCTGTGTGCCAAGGCTGTTGTGTATGGCCATGAGCTTGCAGTAGTACAAAGTTGCAAGGGATGGGATCTGCCTTGCAAGGGTGGGGTGTTTTGGATGGAGATATGCTGATGAGCTCCTTGATGTTGTGTGTTTGGGTGTCTCGGCACTATCTGAAGTATCTCCACTTGCCCTTGCTGATGATATGATGATGGCTGTGTGTGGTGTTTTCCAGGGCTGTAAGGAAAATTATGTCTCTTTGTGTTGCAAGGTTTGCACAAGAGTCCGGCTAGGTCTGTAGGAGTCCAGTAGGTCTGCCTTCTCCCAGGTGCCTTAACTGTTGTTGTGCTTCACAGGAAAGTCCGTCAATGTGGCAAGTTGTTGGATCAGTTGCTGATCCAGTGTGTGAGTTTGCAGGGTGTGGCGGTGGTGTTGTATTGAGTGTCCCTCACAGCTTGTCTGTGGCGACTTACATCAAGCATCTTTGGGGGATTGGTAGCGGGGGTGTGGCACTGTGTTGCTTGTTGGAGACGTGGATTCAAATGATGATGGACCAATGATGGATGGTGGTGTGTGTCCCCTCCAGCAAGAAGATACTGGCCCCCAGGCACATGTAGCCTGTGGAGGTGAGGGCCTCCGTGCAGATGTACGTGTTGATGGCTTAGCGGAATTGTGGATGTATGCCTGCAGATCTGTAGATGAGTGTAACTCCGAGGGTTGCTAGGGAGTTGCTGCGAACCCGGACTTGTGACTCTGAGGGTGTACTTGTGAATAATTAGCAATTCAGCCTCCGGGATTGGTGTTGGCGTCCCTGTGGGTGATCTTGGATCCGTCTGAGATGGCAATGAAGACGACATGTGCTGAGGATGCTTTTGTCCAAGTTACTGCCATGAAGGTGATGTGTGGGGCTGTAGTGTTGAGGAGGTAACAGAGTCCAATGGCGTGCTGGTGGATGGAGCAGGTGTGGAGTAGGAGGCACATAACCTGGTTGTACTGACAGGGTCTGGTAGGCTGGGCAGCGCTGTGTAGGCAGTTGGAGTAGCACACTCAGCATGCGAAGGTGTTGTGTGTGTGCTTAGGTGTTGCCTGATGGCAGGAGGATCATTGTCACGAGGACATTGCTTGGAGAGTGGCTGTTGTGTGACGTAGGTCATGCAAAGACTAGAGGGTTGTGCACTGTGCATGTTGCAGGCACAGACGGTCCTGCCTTTGGCACGGCGCTGGGGCTACAGTGGCACAGAAAAGCTGCTGGCTGCATTTCAAATGGGTGGAGGGGGAAGGGCTGAGTATTTTTGAGGTGTGGGGGTTGCAGAATCAGGGCACTCGGAGTGGCGGGGCCGCAGGTGAGGCAGCAGCAGGCGGAAGGGGCTAGAAATCATGCAAAAATCAACACACAAAGACAAGGAGGTCTGCAAGGCACAGGTGTATGTCAAGGAAGGAGTGTCAGCTCACTCATGGGTCACTCCCAGAAAGTGTATGATCAATCACCATAAATTACAGCCACTGTATCAGGCAACAAAATGCGGAGATGCGCAAAGGAGACACACCATCAGCAGGCAATCACGTCCCGTTGTGGGCAGCAACCTGCACAAATACATACACAACCAGGTACTTCATGCACAATAGAGATCGTTAGCCATGAAGCACTGCATGCATGTTGCCAAAGTACACATACACTCATATGCGCAATCTTTGTCAATTATGCCATAGATGACGCATGCAAACTGGTAAGAGATCTGCAGTGACCGAGATGAGGCACTTTGGATTGTCCTGAACACCTTTATTCCACATACACACACAAAGGGATATGCCTCCATATTAACAGACTCACAGGTCAGTTGACAGAACATGTGGGACATGCGCTGGACCCCCCCTTCACAACACGGATGATGTCAATCACAATGAACTGGCACACAAGGTAAGAGGATGAGCTAAACACATCCTGCTGCACACGGAGAGGCTGCAATTCCCCATAGAGCATGTTGTTCTGATGTCCCCCACTATGTCCACCCGTAGCATCTGCAATGTTTCAGAGCCAAGGTTCACACACATTGATGCCTTCATCAGACGCCATATTCCACTACAGATGACTGTCAAGAAGGCTGACTATCATGTCATGGGAGTGATGCTACATGTTATATGCTCCATGGTGAGAAGACATGTATGCATGGTACCACAACATGCACAGAAGCAGTCACCACACATTCCCAACCTGTACCACCACTAAAAAGCCTTGCTGCATTACTTACACAAACTGACATTTCCACATGTCTGTGCATGGAATGCTGATTCAGCACACGTTGCAATCCTCACGAGGAATAGCAGGAGGACAACGATGACACGACCAGACAACAGGTGCAAAATACCTGGCAATGACAGACACACGAGAAGTCACCCTAAAAAAATTTGCAACGCACACATGGAAGTGTACAAAACATGAACAATGTTGGGACACATGTAAATTGCCAATCAAGTCTCTCCGCAAAACTGTGTTGCATGACATCACCACTCGAGTGACAAATCAGAACACACATCCAAGTCACTTTGCATTCAGTCAGCTGGACACACACATTGCAACACATGACAATCAATGCTACAAGCTTGCACACTCATAGCCAGTGACTCACCATTATGAGAAGTTGCGTATGAGCTGACTCCGGATATCATCTCCCTCCTCCTCCTCATCACTAGCCTCGTGACCAAGCCCTTGATCCTCCACGGGTGGATGCTCCTGCTCATCTGGATCCAGGATGAGTGGCACTGCCTTCTCAACTGCCATGTTGTGCAGCATGCAGCACACAATGAAGATTTTGCAGACCTTCTCCAGGGCATAAGGGAGGGACCCGCCTGTCTTGTCCAGGCACCGGAATCGGCTCTTCAGGAGTCCAAACGTCCTCTCAATCCCTCGCCTGGTCTGCCCGTGTGCATCGTTGTACCGGTGATCTGCAGCTGTTCTTGGGTTGCGGATAGGTGTCATCAGCCATGGCATGTTGGGATAGCAAGAGTCCCCTACATGGAAACATCATGTAAATAAGTGGGTCACGAGATGCCGTAAGAGACAAAGATACCGCAACACATAGGACAAAAAGACTATACCCACCAACAAGACATGCTCGTTCGTTGTGCAGCCGCAGCATCATTTGTGGCACCCTGCTATGCCTCATGATGTAGGCATCGTGTGCTGATCCTGGAAAACGTGCACAGACATGGGAAATCAGCATGTTAGCAAGACACACCCCAAGGGCATTTATCGAGTGGTAATGTTTGCGGTTGCGATAGGCTTGTGCCTGTGGTGGTACAAAAGCCACATGTGTACCATCAATGGACCCAATTACGTGGGGCATCCCACCCAGGTCATAGAGATCCCCCTTGACATCCCTCAACCCCTCTGGACTCGGAAATTTGATGAATTCATCAAGGTGCTCCAACATGGCTGCTAAAACATCACGCAGGACACGGCTGAACATAGTCTGGGACATCCCACCCACATCAGCTATGGTCAATTGAAACGTACCTGTGGCAAAAAAATGTAAGGCTGCCATCACCTTCATCTTGGGGGTCAGCGCAGTAGGATACCTGTGTTGCGGTTGGAGGTGTGGCGCCAGCTTGTTTGTCAGGTCCTCAATCAACAGTTGAGTGAATCTGTAACGGCGGATGCAGGCACGATCCCTCATGGCAGCCAAGTCTGGCATTAGTCTTGGGACAGGTGGTGCCCTGCAAAACATAGTTTTGAAAAATGAAGATTGAGAGTCGGCAAACATCAATGTCAATGAACATAGCACATGCTACACTGCTAATACACATCAGGTAACTATGGAGTCTGGTGTGTGCAGTACATCCAGGACACAGATGCCAGCTTGCTGGCACTCCTACAAAAAGCATGATACACCTGTTGATTGTCAAGTCTACATGACATGCCCTGAAATGATTTGGGGACCAGTCTGAGTGAAGAGCCACAGATATGACCGGAGTGACACACAACCACATAGCTGCATTTGAAGGATGTCATCTTATCCAGACAGCTAACTGCAAGGCACACGCACAGGTCACATGGAATGTCAAATGTACATATCAAACATAGTGCGATGAAGGGGTACACATGACAACACAAAGACACAGCCATTGAGACAACAAACACATGTATGACTGAAAATGTATGACTTCCCATGCACACAGACCCTACAGCCTTGGGAATCCACATGTGGCATGGTGTGCGTAGATGTGTTACATGCACATCTCCACACAGACCCCTGTTGGATGCACCATCAGCAGATGCCGTTGACGGGACACTGACATGAAGCTCATGGGAACACATGACACACACCTGACATAGTCCCAAAGGGGCACGCTGATCATGACAGGTCAGTTGATAAAGTGTCCCTGTCCCTGGCATCAGGAGACAGGTGCGGGTGTTGATGACTGTGCCACCCACTGCTGCTATGCATGACACAGTTGGACTACAGACACACATGTGGCATGTGTCAAGGTGATGTGTGCCACATCGTACCCCATCACACATGACATGTGTCCACAGGTCAGAACACATCAATTGTGCAACTAGATGAGAGGACCTGTGCAATATCACTGGCTAACACACCTAGGGCCGGCACATTAAAGTATGCAATGACAAGTACTTGATGGACATCCATGTGCGACTCGTAGCCCTCCATTCCTGGCATGTGTACTGCTGTATTACCATTGTAAGCTTTTGAAATGCGTACCCGTACGTGTACGCACTGGTAGTACACGTACATGTACTAAGGCACTGGTAGTACACGTACGTGTACTACCATTGCCTACACGTACGTGTACAAGTACGTGTATGCACTAGTTGTACACGTATGTGTAGGCACTGGTAGTACACGTACGTGTACTACCAGTGCCTACACGTATGTGTACTACTAGTGCCTACACCTACGTGTACAACTAGTGCGTACAAGTACTTGTACACGTATGTGTAGGCACTGGTAGTACACGTGCGTGTACTACCAGTGCCTACATGTACTGCCTACACATATGTGTACAAGTACGTGTACGCACTAGTTGTACACGTACGTGTAGGCACTGGTAGTACACGTACGTGTAGGCACTGGTAGTACATGTATGTGTACTTGTACACGTAACTAGTGCATACACGTACTTGTACACGTACGTGTAGGCACTGGTAGTACATGTATGTGTACTACCAGTGCCTACACGTACGTGTAAAAGTACATGTACGCACTAGTTGTACATGTACGTGTAGGCACTCACGTACGTGTACTACCAGTGCCTACACGTACATGTACAACCAGTGCGTACACGTACTTGTACACGTACGTGTAGGCACTGGTAGTACATACGCACTGGTAGTACACTTACGTATACTACCAGTGCCTACACGTACGTGTAATACCAGTGCCTACATGTACGTGTACAACTAGTGCATACACGTACTTGTACATGTACATGTAGGCACTGGTAGTACACGTACGTGTACTACCAGTGCCTACACGTACGTGTACAAGTAGGTGTATGCACTAGTTGTACATGTACGTGTAGGCACTGGTAGTACACGTACGTGTACAACTAGTGCGTACACGTACTTTTACATGTACGTGTAGGCACTGGTAGTACTGGTAATACACATATGTGTACAACTAGTGTGTACACGTACTTGTACACGTATGTGTAGGCATTGGTAGTACACGTACATGTACTACCAGTGCGTACACGTACGTGTACAACTAGTGTTGTACACGTACTTGTACACGTACGTGTAGGCACTGGTAGTACACGAACGTGTACTACCAGTGCTTGCATGTACAGGCACTGGTAGTACACGTACGTGTACAACTAGTGCGTACACGTACTTGTACACGTACGTGTACTCACTGGTAGTACACGTACATGTACAACTTCACATACTTGTGCACGTAACTAGTGTGTACACGTACTTGTACACGTACGTGTAGGCACTGGTAGTACATGTACATGTACTACAAGTGCCTACACGTACGTGTCAAACGCACAGTGCAACTGGTGCCGTAGGGGTAAGTGTGAAACGCACCGTACCTGTGTGTGGCTTTCAAAATTACATAGGGGACACATAAGGGACAAGTATTATGCCCTAAATGCATGCTGGTGGTCATGGATACCGAGTTTTCTCTTCAAATTTTTCCATCAGGGGTCCTGGAAAAGTCAGTTGGCCACAAAATACAATGTTGCGAAGTAGTTGTTGACTTGACATGATGCTCTACATTTGAACGATGCAAAAGCTGTCACTGGTGTATGTTTAAATGGATTGGAGTAAACGTAAGATGCGAATGATTCTGACCAATCACTATATACTCCTCAAAATGAATGCCCCTCAGCAAGACAGATATAAGGCAGCCAGAAGCCATGAGAGGGCACATGCCTGCACAACTTTCCTGTCGACAACATTGCTGCTGTCTCTGCTTCCCTGGACCATGTCTCGTGCTGTGGAGAGGGCCCAGCCATTCACCCTGGAGGAAAATCAGGCCTTGCTGGATGTCCTCCTCCCAGAGTACACCAGCCTGTATGGGAGACCAGGGGAGCAGGTGAGTGCTGAGTCCACTACATTTGCCTATGTCCCTGTTGTGTGACTGTCAATATTGTGTTGAGGTGGGACTGACATGCAATGTTGTTCAGAGTGTGTCCGGGGGGGGGCATGCTTATGTCTCTCATGCAGTGCATCATGTAGTTCCTGTGTGCACTCCTCACTTGCATGGTGCTTACAGTGACTTTCACTGCATAGTGCATGAGACATTCAGCCTGGCTAATCCTTGGGGGCTTTTATTCCTGTTTTCCTGAGGTGATTCAGTGGTCCCCCCGGTGTGCCAGGTGACTGTATCCACAGATGTGTATGAGTTGAGTGGACCTGTGGTGAGAGTGTCCAAATGACGTGTACGACCTCATGGACATTGATGTGTGTGAATGTTCCTTGTCATGTGGGTGAGTGTCTATGTGAAGTGTTGCACCACAGCTGCATGTTGGAGGCTACTGATCTAACCATCTGATGTGACAAGTGAGCCGTGCTTTGTGTCTGACTTGCAGAGCTACCACGACACCTGTGACTCCCCCCTGGCAAATGGTACATGTGCAGAGTGAGGGTTGTATCCGCTGTTGTCAATGACAGGCCAGTGATCTGTGGCTGGGTGTGTCTGTCTAGTCTGCTGAGGGTGCGTCAGTGGAGTGGGACATGTGACTGCATGGCACGTGCTGCCCATCAGCCTGCTGTTGCATGTGCTGCACAGTGTGTGGCATGTTCATTGAGTGTTTTGCACCCCTCATGCCACCTGTAGACTTTCAATGCCATGTACTGCATTGGCGCTTGCACACAGGCCAATTTCATGTTGTGAATGAGGCTATTCATGTCAGCATCCTATGCCTTGTTCAACATTTCAAAGATGTTCTAATGTGTGTCTCTGGGACATGGAGCAGGTGTATTGATGTTGTGTCACTTTGTCATCCTGACAGGTAACTGCCTATGAGAAGGGGGTGATCTGGACCAACGTCGTCAGGGCCGTGAGGACTGCGGGGGGCGTGATCGGCAGCTGGCCCAGGTCCGCAAGAGGTGGCAGGACATCCGGTGCTGGACCCAGCGGATCGCCCGGGTCCAGCTCAAGCTCTCTCCACCTGGCCCCCACGGCGGCCGCCGACACCTGACCCACCACATGAAACGTGTCCTGGCGGTGGTCTTCCCTGACCTCGATAGGCAGTTACAGGAGAGACTGCAGCAAGGAGGGGGTAGGTACATAGCTTTTTGTTGTGTTATGTGTCGCCAGCTTTAGGAAGTGCTATGTTGCATGAGTACACTCCCAGAGTTCATATGTGCAGTGCATTTTCTGTTCCCAAATGTCACCTGGGGATCTTTTTCATCCCTTCCTCTCCTTGACATGTGTCCCCTGGTGTGTGTGTAATCACATTTGCACATGGTCATCTAGGGTGCCAGTACATCTAAGTGCACATTGCTTTCTGCATCATGTGGGAGGGTGGTCTGTGACTTGTGTTGGTACCTTGCCTGTGCCATGACCTGTTCACTATGTTGGGGGTCCATAGTTGTTTTCACTGATGCTGATTCTCAACATAGGAGTGTGAGCTTTCAACTTGTCATCCTTGCAGCATGCATGAGCAATGTTGTGGCCTCAGACATGATGTGTATGAGTGTGAGATATGCATAGTGCCATAACGGTTGAACATGGTAGAGTCAGCTCATTCCAGGACCATGGAGCAGTGTGCCCACTCTGGCCTCCTAATCATGTGTGTCATCCAACACTGTGCACATTCTCTGTGTGTGCTGCATAGGTCTGCCTCTGTGGCATTGTTCCCTGGCCTAGTTTGGATTTTGTTAATGTGTGCTATGTGTGTCCACTAGACAGGGATACACCATTTTGCTTGTGCATACTCACACTGGGTAGTGCCTGTGTGGCTATTCACAACAATCTGTTGATGGTTGTTTGTCAAAAATATGTGTTGTCACCCCCACGAGATGATGTGGTGTCAATGAAGCAATTTTTCTAGCACAGTTGTTGTAACCCTGGAGAAGAGGTGTCACTTCTTGATCTACATAAATCACATTGACTCAGGTATTGGGGGGGGGTGCGGGAGAGACATACATGTGCAACCCTGATTTTTCATTGCCAGGTCTGACTTGTGTGTGAGAATTGCCTGGACTAAAATACTCTGGGCAGTGCCCCTGTGATGCTGGCCAGTGCTTAATGTACGTGCTTTGCAGCCTGTGTCATTTTTTTACCAACAAGAATCCTGCTCATACATTTTTTGCATGTGTGTGGTTCAGATGCAACGCAGTTTGGACTTTGTGTGCTGACATCTGTGTGTACATTCTGGCTTGCCATGAGGGTGTCACCACAGTACAGCTGGTCTTTTTTACCACCCAATTGCAGGCCCATTAGCTTATGCATTGTCCTGGGTGTGGACATGTGTGCCACTCCAGATGACAGGCAGTAGGTCATATGTGTAGCCAACTGTGTAATCAGGTGACGGATGGCCTGGTGACAACTGACATGATTCAAGTTGTTACTCTTCATGAATTGTACCTTGGCACTCACAGCACTTGTAAACAGTTGTTCATGTTTAACATGTGGAAATTTGATGATTTGTGTTAAGAACACTAATGTGCCTGCATGCAATATGTCGCACAAGGCAGTGCACACAAAAGTACATTGACACTGTCATTGAATAAGCTGGCACCTTTTCAAAGAAGCCACTGTTATAAATAAATGGTGTTGCAGATTCTCCATATGCATGTTCCCACGGTGGTCTTGATTTTGTGAGACTCATTAGTTGTCGGTGATACAAACTAACGAGTATCAAAATGTCAAGACCTCCGTGGGCCCATGTATATGTACTTTCTGCAACACCATCTATTTCTAACAGTGGCTCCTCCGAAAAGGTGCCAGCTTCTTCAATGACAGTGTCAATGTACTTTTGTGTGCACTGCCTTGTGCAACATCTTGCATGCAGGCACATCAGTGTTCTTTTCACGAAATGGCCAATTGGCACATCCCAAACATGTAGATTGGTTAAAGTATTGTGAGTCCCAAGGTACCAACATTTGTTCGTTTTGTGTTCCAAGGGACTTACAGGTCTCTGAGTGTGGTTACACCTTGAGTATTGAGGTGTGTTAGTTTACCTTGAGTGCACCACTCCTTTTTATTTCAGGGTAAACAAGAGGTGTCATGACTTAATTGTATTGCTGTGCTCACCGGTTCACAGACACTAGCTTCTCAATGTATTGCTCATTCAAGTTGTGGCCTTTTGTGTATTGAGTTTCCTGTTGTCAAAGTGGCATGGTGGGTCTACCAACTGGGCAGTACAGGGCTTACATATGTGCGGAGTAATCCAGCTGTTACTCATGATGCATTGCCTGATATGCACTGTGACCAATTGTTCTTGTGCTCATGTGTCAGATGTATACAGGTGACTGATGCTTTCTGGTTTCTTCTCCTTGCCCACCGCATCATCATCCACAAGCGAGGGAGACACCTGCATGGACCTTGAGGAGGGACCCAGCGACAATGCCACCAGTGCTGTGGAGTCAGCAGGAGACAGTGGCACGGAGGGCGAGGGGAGTCAGTCGGAGGACCTGTCCGGAGGTGAGAGCATGTACGACACAGACGGGTCCCAGGCTGACATCCTTGAGGAGGCGGAGGATGCAACAACATCTGGCAGCATCCCACCATCTGTACCCGCCTCCTCCATTGCCATCTCCGCCCTCCCAGTTGCTCCCGTCCCTTCTGTCCGTGCAGGGTCCCACCATGTCTCCTTCGGACCAGGCACCGCAGCCCCTGCCCCTGTCACCCCTGCTGCCCTCAGTGAAGAGTCTGTGGACACACTGCTGCAGTTGCAGGTTGGTCAGGCATCGATGCTGCCTGTCCTCCATGAACACACTAGACTGCTCACACAGTTGGTGTCGTTTGTGGAGGGCATGTCATCAACGATGACTGAGCAACGCAGGTTTCTGCGGTCCATGGACTCTTCACTGATGGAAGCAGTGTCTCTCCTGCGGCACTCTGTCCCCCCCTACCCCGGACCCATCCACACTGCCCTCTCCCATGCCTGTCCAAAGCACACACAGACAGTCACAGGCACACACCCCAACAGACACATCCAGCAGAACCCCCAACTAAGGCACAGCGCACACCTCCTGGCACGCACACTCAGGGGGATGTAGTCACACCCACAGGGTCTGGGGGCAAACGGCAGACACGCAGCCACAGTCAGAGTCTGCAGTCCTCACGACCCACTTCCTCCAAATCCACTCCCCTTAGCTCCCCTGCCAAAATGTCACCCAAAGAGACCTACATGGCTAGTCTGTCCCTCAGCCCCACTGTGACACCACCCCGCAAGCGGTTAAGGAAGTCTCCGGCCAGGGGAGTTGAGTCCTCCCCATATCCACCACCTCCCCCAAGAGCGCTGCATCCCATCCCTCGGACACCCCCCCCCCTCTGTTGGCCCTGGTGTTTCTTCCGGTGCAGGGGTTCCTCTGAATGCCCTGGCATCAGTGTGCAGCGAGCTGCTCACCACCACCTTTGGTGCTGCCCCACCCCCTGTGGTGGATACGTCCAGCCCTGCCCCCACCACACCTACCCAACCCACTCCTGTCCTTGCGGTGCCTGGTATTCCCACTGATGATGCCCCCCCCCGGTCGACAAACCTTGAGGTGACTTTGTGCAGGCAAGGTAGGGGTGGACACAGTTGCACACGTCCACCCTTGGACTCGGACTATGGACTGGCCATTGGCCTTTGTAAATAGTGTCTTCTTACAATTTTGTTTTGGTGTGCTGAATAAAGCCTTTTCATTTAGTTTCCACACTATTGCATTTCAGGTACTTGATGTTGGTGATGTGGCCCATGAAGTTGGTGTTCTGGTAATGTGTTGGGGTTCTGAAAAATGTTTTAGTATGATGGTCATGAGGTGGACCATGGTATCTGTGTGCCATCACAATGTCTGTGAAAATATTAATTGGTAGTGTGTGTTCCTTTGAATTGTGAGACATTGTCCCAAGGAGTGTTCCTTCCTCTGTGGCACCTGACATGTTCCCTGCAAACAGTTGCACAATTGTTGTGCTGACCTGTGTCAACATATCCTTTGTTGGTGACGGATCCCTTCAACAATGGCCATGCATGCTCACCGATGTCTCCTGCTGAATCATCTGTGCCATCCTTGCCAGTCACTGTACTTGTGTTTTGTGTATGTAGGAATGGCATCAGGGGCCAATTGCCCATTTTCAGCACTATGCATGTGTGTAATCACGGCCTAACACATAAATGGCAAGTGTAATGCAGGGTATTTGGGCACCTGACTCACAATTGTGGGCATTGTATCTAGTGGCAGTGAACCCTATTCCTTACATGAGAGACAACATCTGGGTGGCTGGACCAGCACCTGGACATTCCTATCACTCCTGTGATGTGCGTGACAGTGTGCGTTCCCCTTGGCTAACTTATTTTTGAAAGCATTTCCATGACTATACAGTCTGTTGGCATGAAATCAGGGTGTGTATTGTGGGGCATCCGCCATGGGTGGGTATGCATATGTTGTATGTCCTCACACCCACATGTGTTGTGTCATGCAGTGTGTGAATGTCATCCATCCTCCTGGGAGTGGGGCACTGCTGGGAGTCCTCTGCACCCATCCCTCATATGTCTGTCTACTGCAGGAGAGTCCTCTGCATCCACCCCTCATATTTCTGGACACTGCTGGGAGTCCTCTGCACCCACCCCTCATATGTCTGTCCACTGCTGGGAGTCCTCTGCACCCACCCCTCATATGTCTGGGCACTGCTGGGAGTCCTCTGCACACACCCCTCATATGTCTGTCCACTGCTGGGAGTCCTCTGCACCCACCCCTCATATGTCTGTCTACTGCTGGGAGTCCTCTGCACCCACCCCTCATATGTCTGGGCACTGCTGGGAGTCCTCTGCACTCACCCCTCATATGTCTGTCCACTGCTGGGAGTCCTCTGCACCCACCCCTCATATGTCTGGGCACTGCTGGGAGTCCTCTGCACCCACCCCCATATGTATGTCCACTGCTGGGAGTCCTCTGCACCCACCCCTCATATGTCTGTCCACTGCTGGTAGTGATATGCACCCACCCCTCATATGTCTGGCACTGCTGGGAGTCCTCTGCACCCACCCCTCATATGTCTGGACACTGCTGGGAGTCCTCTGCACCCACCCCTCATATGTCTGGGCACTGCTGGGAGTCCTCTGCACCCACCCCCATATGTCTGTCCACTGCTGGGAGTCCTCTGCACCCACCCCTCATATGTCTGTCCACTGCTGGCAGTGATATGCACCCACCCCTCATATGTCTGGACACTGCTGGTAGTGATATGCACCCACCCCTCATATGTCTGTCCACTGCTGGGAGTCCTCTGCACCCACCCCTCATATGTCTGTCCACTGCTGGGAGTTCTCTGCACCCACCCCTCAAATGTCTGTCCACTGCTGGGAGTCCTCTGCACCCACCCCTCATATGTCTGGGCACTGCTGGGAGTCCTCTGCACCCACCCCTCATATGTCTGTCCACTGCTGGTAGTGATATGCACCCACCCCTCATATGTCTGGCACTGCTGGGAGTCCTCTGCACCCACCCCTCATATGTCTGTCCACTGCTGGGAGTCCTCTGCACCCACCCCTCATATGTCTGTCCACTGCTGGGAGTCCTCTGCTCCCACCCCTCATATGTCTGTCCACTGCTGGGAGTCCTCTGCACCCACCCCTCATATGTCTGGGCACTGCCGGGAGTCCTCTGCACCCACCCCTCATATGTCTGTCCACTGCTGGTAGTGATATGCACCCACCCCTCATATGTCTGGCACTGCTGGGAGTCCTCTGCACCCACCCCTCATATGTCTGGACACTGCTGGGAGTCCTCTGCACCCACCCCTCATATGTCTGTCCACTGCTGGTAGTGATATGTACCCACCCCTCATATGTCTGTCCACTGCTGGTAGTGATATGCACCCACCCCTCATATGTCTGGCACTGCTGGGAGTCCTCTGCACCCACCCCTCATATGTCTGTCCACTGCTGGGAGTCCTCTGCACCCACCCCTCATATGTCTGTCCACTGCTGGTAGTGATATGTACCCACCCCTCATATGTCTGGACACTGCTGGTAGTGATATGCACCCACCCCCCATATGTCTGCCCACTGCTGGGAGTCCTCTGCACCCACCCCTCATATGTCTGTCCACTGCTGGGAATCCTCTGCACCCACCCCTCATATGTCTGTCCACTGCTGGGAGTCCTCTGCACCCACCCCTCATATGTCTGGGCACTGCTGGGAGTCCTCTGCACCCACCCCTCATATGTCTGTCCACTGCTGGGAGTCCTCTGCACCCACCCCTCATATGTCTGGGCACTGCTGGAAGTCATCTGCACCCACCCCCACATGTCTGTCCACTGCTGGGAGTCCTCTGCACCCACCCCTCACATGTCTGTCCACTGCTGGTAGTGATATGCACCCACCCCTCATATGTCTGGACACTGCTGGTAGTGATATGCACCCACCCCTCATATGTCTGGACACTGCTGGTAGTGATATGCACCCACCCCTCATATGTCTGTCCACTGCTGGGAGTCCTCTGCACCCATCCCTCATATGTCTGTCCACTGCTGGGAGTCCTCTGCACCCACCCCTCATATGTCTGTCCACTGCTGGGAGTCCTCTGCACCCACCCCTCATATGTCTGGGCACTGCTGGGAGTCCTCTGCACCCACCCCTCATATATCTGTCCACTGCTGGGAGTCCTCTGCGCCCACCCCTCATATGTCTGGGCACTGCTGGGAGTCCTCTGCACCCACCCCAATATGTCTGTCCACTGCTGGAAGTCCTCTGCACTCACTCCTCATATGTCTGTCCACTGCTGGTGTTAAATGGTAGCGGCAGTTTCAGTCGATAACCTTTCAAGTATTGCCCGGCGGTAATCGCCTCTCATACCACTCGATAATTTACCAATGAAAGAGGCAGGCGCCGGAGACTGGAAGGCAGGAAACAAAGTTTTATTCCGTCGGAGCAGAACACATCAGATCAGACAGCAAGGTATCGTCACGAGGTGCTCTAACTGCATCTCTGAGACCTGGTCTCTTATACACAGGTTTATTGCTTTATTACACATAGTACATTCTTGAGATTCCCTTGATGTATGTGAGAACATCCCCTGAAGCCCCGGCTCAGATCCGATCCCACACATAGCTACAGTAGAAGTCCCCGCCTTACCCACAGTAGGAGATGGCTATCGCGCGGCAGGGTATTCCGCCAATTCCCGGGGGTGTGTGTGACCGGTCGGGTCTCAGGGGGTAGGGGCTTTGATCTACTGTAATCCCTTTGATGTGGGGTGTTTCCCTTACAGTAGGGGCAATAAACTGCATCCGCAGGGCTAGGTGATGGCCTGGGACCAGTTCGGACAATGGGGCGCAGAGGAAGGGGGTTATCAAAGGAGAGGCATGACCATGTATGGGATGTCGGTCGGATGTGGTTACGTAGCAGGGTCGCGCAGGAGAGGGTTTATGGCCCGTGTATGAGAGAGCGGGGGCGGCCGGCGCGCGGGGGATGCTCGCAGCGCCAGGGGAAAGCGCTGGCGATCGAGAATGAGTGGGGAGAGAGTGGGGTGCCTAAAATGGCGGCCGTGCATTCGCTGTGCGTGGCACTGGGGAGAGGCAAGATGGTGCAGATAATGTTCAGTTTGCAAGCTAAATTTCCACAGTCCTCCCTTTTAACATGTCTCGCCAGCTTGCCTAGTTCGGATCTATCCCCATAATACTCCGAACTTCCACCTCATACAGAGCTTTCATTCGCTCTGTTTCAAAGTCCAAAGTCTTAGGGCAGATGTAGTTCATGAAAAGCGAACATAAAGGTGGCAGACACTGAATCCCCAAGCAACATCCACATAGTATCACAATTGGTATGAGGATAAATGAAAACAGCCTCCATCCCCAACTTTTAATAGTGTCCCAAAACCAACTCCCCAGTGACCATTCTCCTTGCTCTTGATGGACCTCTGCGGACAGTCTGTGGAGGTGTTCAATTGCTTTGTAGACTGAGGGTGAGTTATCCGGTACGTAGGTACAACAGCTGGACCCAATGATGCGGCATGCTCCTCCACGATCAGCCAGAACCACATCTAGAACGAGGCGGTTCTGAAGGGCCACTAAGCGGACGGCCTGGAGCTCGGCGGTGTTGTTGGCGAGGGCGCCAGCCGTAATGTTCATCGCCGTTTCGACTGCCTGGGTTAAGTGGCGGATGGCACGGCTGTTTGCCATTGGACCCCAGAGTGGAACGAGGCCTTTCACTGCGTCCATGAACTGTGCTCCGGCGGAGTCGGCTTGCACAATGTCTTTGGCCCGCTTCTGTCGGTGATGGTTTGCTGGAGCCACATATGTCGGAGGAAGGACAAAGGCGATGTAGCAGGTGCCTCCCCAACCTTTCGGAAGCCAGGTGTAGGCCTTAGTACCACAGACGAAGTACATATTTGGGGAGGCAACAAAGGAGGGTGGGTCAACTGAGTCCAATGTTCGGGTGATGAGGCAGGAGCTGTGGCCCACCAGCTGTGCCCCCAGGCCTTCGAGGCACACAAATCCAGTGATGTTGATGACGGACAGGGCCACTGTTAGGGTGGCGGCCGTCCGTTTCCGGAGGTAAGAGAAGGTGGGTCCGGCTGGGTTGTTGAACACTTGCATTTCAACGCGTCTTTGGCAGGGATGTCCATGTGAAAGGAAGTGTTCGATCTCAGAGGGCAGAAGAGGGCAGAAGTTCTTCCAGTTTTGTTCAGCCAGAACCCATGGTAGAAGTGTGACATGGTTCTGCCGGAAGTGGCATTGTCCTTGTAGCTTTCTTGCAGGAGGATTAGCCAGGCGAGGCAGGAACCATGGACAGAAAAAGGTGAAGGGATGAAAGGGATAGAGTGTCCAGTGGCATGTGGTAGCAATCCACAGATCCAGCAATTAGTGGCGTTGGCAGCAAGATTGTGTTGGTGGAGCAACTGCACAAAAGAGTTATTCCAGAACTCCTTACGCCTTTCTCGGAGTTGGGGTGAAAGTGAGATCAGATGGTGTTCTTTCGTGGTGGTAGGTTGAACGGTGGTCAGCAATATCTTATGAGCGGGTGTGCCCTCCTCCATGATCCAGAAGGTGACCACGAGAAGAAGGCAAAAGAGAAGGGTAATGAAAAGTGCAATAGTCTTTAAGCTGTGCATTCGGTCAGTCTTTGGGTTTTTGTAGTGGATCTTCGGACGTCCGGTTGCTTCCATCATCTTCATGTCGGGCGCTTCCATCACCTTCAAGAGACTCGGTAGCGGGCAGAACCACAGACTTCGCTTAGTTTCTCTCCTGGTGGCCTTTGAGGTGACTAGGCTACCGCTCTGAGATTTCCACTTAGCCTGTGGTCTGCTTAGCCGAAGTTCTCTCCTTTCGTCGCAAGTTATACCCTTCCTTGGATGGCACGGTGGGATCAGGATATCTTACTAACTCGAGTGTCTCTGTATCTGGGCAGCGGCTCAGGGATGGTCGGTCTTTGTCCAGAAGTTCTTCTTGGGCGGTGATGTTGTCCGTGGTTGTCAGGGTCGGTGATACCTTCTTGCAGTGGTGTGCATGCAGCCAATTGCGTTTCCCCTCCACTCGAAGAGCTGTTCGGGTGGTGATCAGGACTTGCAG
Source organism: Triturus cristatus (assembly GCF_964204655.1). Classification (NCBI taxonomy): domain Eukaryota; kingdom Metazoa; phylum Chordata; class Amphibia; order Caudata; family Salamandridae; genus Triturus; species Triturus cristatus. The sequence goes on along the minus strand of NC_140594.1, from coordinate 445,162,939 downwards.
GGGGCCCGTCCACCGGGGCTCCAGACTCTTGGTGCGCTGGAAGTTACGCACTAAGACGAAGTCACCGGGTTGGATGTCGTGTCCGGGGCCCCTGGAAACATCGGGAATGGCGTGCAGCACCTGCTGATGGATAACAGACAACGTTTTAGTTAGGTTATACAAATAGTCAGACATGAGGACGTCCGGGACGTCGTGGATGGATGTTGGTTTTGGTGCAGTCCAAAGGTTCATGGGCCGCCCGAAGACGACCTCGTAGGGGGTTAAGTGGTGTTTGGTGGGGGTGGAACGCATTGATAGCAATGCTAGTGGGAGAGCGTCTGGCCATCTTAGTCCTGTGGTGGCGACTATTTTTGCTATCTTAAGCTTCAATGTGGCATTGTGTCGCTCAACCAGGCCTGCAGATTGGGGATGGAAGACCGCATGGAATTTCTGTTTTACACCCAACCCTTTTAAGATGAGTTGGATAACTTCGGCTACGAAGTGGGGGCCATTGTCGCTCCACAAAATTCGACAAAGGCCGTATTGGGGGAAGAAATCCTTCAGTAGTACTTTCGCAGTAGTCATAGCGGTGTTGTCGTGGGTTGGATAGGCTTCCACCCATTTGCTGAAGGCACACACAACGATAAGTACGTACTTCAAACCTTGGCACCTTTCTAACTGGACATAGTCCATTTGTAGGACTTCAAAAGGGTGATTGGGGACCCCGAACCCTCCCCGGGGTACAGCAGTTCCTTTCCCAGGGTTGTGTTGGAGGCATACTAGGCATTGTTGGACCAGACGTGCGGCTGAGTCTGGGATCTTGTCGTTGTGCCAGACTTTGGAGACGAGTTCGATCATGGGGGCAGACCCTATGTGTGCGGGGGGAGTGTGCCATGGTCAGCATGGGGATCAAGTATGAGTCTGGTAGCAACCATTTGTTCGAGTCTTTAGTCCGCCAGCAACCATCATCGTCCTTCAATCCCACCCGTGCCCATTCAGTTAACTCGTGTGGTGTACTGGCTAATTGGATGTCCCTAATCGTTTCCCTAGCATCCTTCCATTTCTCAGCTTGTGACCTGGTCACGTACATACGGGTCGTGGACCTATTCTCGGCTGTGGTTCGGGCAGTAATGTCAGCTAGTGCATTTCCCTGTCCTATAATGTCTGTCACTTTCTTGTGTGCTTGGCATTTGATCACAGCCAGCCGTGTGGGGAGGAGGACCGCTTCGGTCAGGGCAGAGACTAGATCTCCATGCAGGATGGGTGTGCCATGAGAAGTCAAGAATCCCCTCTCTTTCCATAAGAGCCCAAAGTGGTGAACTACCCCGAAGGCGTACTGACTGTCTGTGTAGATGTTTGCGGTTGTCCCTGCTGCCAGGATGCAGGCTCGCGTGAGAGCAATTAGTTCCGCCGCCTGTGCGGATCGCTGTGTGATGCGGGCTGTCTCAACAACTGTTCGGGCTGTGGTGACTGCATAGGCAGCTGAGGTGGTGCCATCGGGGAGCTTGATGCATGAGCCATCCACCCACAGTTCTCCGTCAGGGTCCGGGAAGGCAGTATCTCGGAGGTCGACCCTACTCTTGGTCTGTTCGTCGGTGAGGGTCACACAGTCGTGTATAGGGGACGCATTGGGATCAGTGTCAGGGAGAGGTAGTAGAGTAGCTGGATTCAGAGTGGTGCATCGTTTCAATGTGATGTGGGGTGCAAGCAGAGTCAGTTCGTAACCGGTCAGTCGTGCGCTAGTCAGGTGTTGAGTCTTGGTTTGGTTCAGGAGGGAGTCAACCGCATGGGGTACCAATACTGTGAGGGGGTTTGAGAGTACGATCCCCTCGCTTTGCCGGATAGAGATAGCCGCGGCGGCTACTGCTCGAAGGCATGCGGGCAAAGCTCTGGCTACAGGGTCAAGAGTGGCAGAGAAGTAGGCACAAGGGCGTTGTTTAGGGCCTATGGACTGGGTTAGGACAGACAACGCACATCCCTCCCTTTCGTGGGTGTAGAGGGAGAAAGGTTTAGTGTAGTCTGGGGTTCCTAGGACTGGGGCCGAACAGAGGGCGTCTCGTAATTCTTTGAAGGAGGATTGACATTCGGGTGTCCAGGGGAGGGGGAAGGGGACATCTTTAGCCAGCAGGGAAAGCAGAGGTTTTACGATAAGGCTGAAGTTTGGCAACCATTGTCGACAAAAGGAGGTGAGGCCTACTAGGGACCGCACTTGCTTCTGAGTTTTGGGAACAGGGGTTTCTAGGATGGTCTGAATTCGGTCAGGGGTAAGTTTCCTCCCGTCTTTGGATAGTAGGTGGCCTAGATACGTTACTTGGGGCTGGCAGAATTGCAATTTCTTTCTGGAGACCTTGTGACCGTTCTCCGCAAGGAAGCGGAGGAGGTGAATGGTGGCTGTGACGGCAAGTGGAGTGGTGTCGGCTGCCAAAAGAATGTCATCGACGTACTGTATCAACACCACTCCATCGGGTAGTTGGACTGCATCTAGCTGCCTCTTGAGGGCTTGGCTATAAATACTGGGACTCTCAGTGTAGCCTTGGGGTGCCCTGCAGAATCTTTACGAACGGGCTTTTAAAGTGAAGCCGAACAGGTAGCGGCTGTCTGGGTGGATGGGGATGGAAAATAATGCGTTTTTGAGATCAATAACAGTAAAGGTGGTGGCAGTGGATGGAATCAGGGTGAGGATGGTGGTGATGTCTGAGACCACGGGGTACTGGGGTATGACTACTTTGTTAACCTCTCGCAAATCAACAATGAAACGGTAGGCTTTCTCATCTCCCTCGCCTTGCTTCTTTACAATGGGTAGGATAGGGCTGTTACAAACATTACTGACTACTTCCTCTACCACTCCTGCCTCGACTAGGGACTCGATGATTTCCACCAATGCCTTCTCGCCTTCGGGTGATATCCGATACTGTGGAAGCTTTGGGAGTACTGCGTCCGGTCGGACGGTTATGTGTACTGGGTCAATCACCATGCGCCCTACATCTGAGTCGGTTTTAGCCCATAGATGTGAAGGTAATGTGTCGAGTAGGGACATGTCAGCATCGGTTATAGAGAGCATACGCCGTGTGTGACAGGGTCTGGACAGATCTGGGTTATCGTGTAGGATGACTCGGACTCCGTCTGGGGAGCATCTGATAGTAGCTCGAAAATGTTTTAGCAAATCAAGTCCCATAATAGCATCGGGGGTGTTGGAGGAGAGCAGAAAGGTCGTGTCAGTGGTGTTATCTTCTAAGTCAAAGGAGATTGGTGCTGATAAGGGGTTAGTGGAGGGCGTTCCATCGAAGCCTATTGAGGTTACATGTGAGCCAGACAAGGGTGCCCTAGGGATCAGTCGTTTGGATAACGCACTACGTGTCGCCCCAGTGTCTACCAGGAATGGAGATTTTGTGCCCAAGACCTTAGCAGTGACGTAAGGACCTTGCTGGTCAACACGGAGTTCGACTGGATCCCTCCCTTGCCCCTGGCGGTCCTATGCGAAGTCATGGGTGCTTTCGTAGTCGGACTGCTGACACTGGTTTTGTCGGGGGCGATCAAAGGTGTTTGGTCTGCCTGGCCTGACGTTGATTGCGTCGTTCGTGTGCCCTCGTCCCTGTCCTCTATTTCTGGGGTCATATGCTGTGTCTCTGGGATCCCTATTTTTGTTCAGTTCCAGAAGGACCGGGCACTGGGATTTCCAGTGTCCGAACCCTCTACAGAACGCACATTGGTTCCCATCTAAGTCTCTCCGTCCGTTGTAGGGTGCAGGTGTATGGTCTCTAGGGGGTAGCTTTCTAGGGGCGGTTGGTTGGTAATTCTCTTTCGGGGGTTCCCTTCCTATGGTCACCCCTTGCAACTGTGCTATCATTACCCTCTCCTTTAGTTCCTTTTTCTTCTTCTCTGACGCCCTATCGTTCTCGTTTTTCTGGTTTTCGTAGTATTGGGCCATCTGGAGAATTGCTGCGGGTTTGGAGGCTGCCCAACTACTCTCGCTGGTCTGTAGCTTCTGGGAAACTTCTTGTGACAGACCCTTCACATAATTCTGGACAAAGAGGTGATGTCCGGTTGCAGTGGTCATGTCCTGGCCACTATAATCGGAAAACACCGTCTCGAATCGGGAGAAGTATTCAGACACATCCTCCTGGGGTTTCTGGCGGCAAGCCGTCACTATTGACCAATCTACCTTTCTTTCCGGGATTAGAGTCTTCAACTTAAGTACAATCTTGTCTAGGAGCTCTAATATGGCTTTCGGGGGTTTCTGTCCCGGTTCTCGCTGTTTATCTATGGTATCGAGTTGTACCCAGGTATATCCGAACGGCTCAGCGTGGTCAACTTTCCGGATTTGCTTCCACACATCAGCCGGCAGACATAGCCCAAAGAACAAGTCGATATCTGCTAAAGTCATTATCGTAGAACCTAAGGCTGTACCCAGTTCAGTGTAGAAGGCAGTCGGGTTCTTTCTCAAGTCGGGTAGAGTTTTTCTAAAGGTCAAAATATCTTGCCGGTCCCACGGCTGGTAGACCCAGTTATATACAACCCTTCCCTTCGCATCTTGGTGGTTGATGTCGTCATGTGTTCCCTGACCTCGTGGGGGGACCCAGTAGGGGGCAGCTTCTTTGATGGGCATCATGGCATCAGCCCTTCCTTCCTGGGGCTTAGCCGCTATGGGGGTTTCTGCTTTGGTGGTCTGTCTATGTTCTTTAAGGTGTCGGTAGACCTCGAGTGTACGAGTGAAGAGGTTCGTCACATCGCCCTCTCTTTCTTCTCCGATGTCTACCTTCCTATATAGGGCCGCTAAGCCTTCGGGACCTTTATCGTGGTATCTATCCTCATATGCATTCAGGGCGTGATAACAGAGCCGTACGACAAAGTGTCGTCTGCGGCTGTCGACATACGAGTTATACACGTCTGTTATATACTCCTCATTTTCTTTTCGCTCCACTAGTGTCTTTACTATTTTGTCGATTCCTGCTCGTTCGTCCTTTGTTAGTCGATTCATTCTGGTGGACTCCTTCTGTCTCATTTCAGGGTCATCTAACGTTATAGCCGACGTTGGGTTCAGTACAAGAGGCTCAGCCGGCGCGGAGGCCGTGAGGACCGAGGCCCCTGTACTGCTTTCGTTCGTGTTTGGGGGTTGTGGGTGTTGCACTATTGATTGGGAGGGTGCGTATGGAGGGGGCATGTAAATGATCGGGGGACCTAATAGTAATTTATCATTCGTTCGTTGCTTGGAGGACAACTCAGGGTAGAGCAAAGAAGGGGTCCTAACAGCGTACTGGCCTGATGTTTCGGGCTCCTGTCTTAGTTTAGTTTCCCTTCTCTCCTTTATTTCTTCTTCTAACTTTCTAGCGGCAAGGTGAGCTGCTTTTCGTAATTCCTTTTCTGCTTTTACTTCTTCCCTCTTTTTCCGTTGCGTTGCTTCTTTGCGCCACATGCCGATGCTGTCAAGCATAGTAGGCGTCGTCTTATTGCTACGCAGAGCTATTTCTAGCACTTCTATCTTATGGTCGTCGAAGGATCCCATCAGTGGCCACTGACTCTCGGGGTCCTTCTTTGTATATTTATGCCACAGCTTGCTATAAGCTACGGCGACTAGTCCATATTTAGTGAACATGTCCTTATTAGGGGTGCCTTCCAGTGGGGCCGGATGGTCCACCTCTAATAAGCGGTCCGGGCAGAACCAACTACCAATCAGTGGGGAGAAGATAGGCATGACGGGTTTCAACGGGGACAAAAGTCAGCACTACCTATCTTTTCACTGCCTGCAAAGACTAGACAGAATATCTCTATTCCTCGTTATTTGTAAGCAGAGAATACCTCCAAAGAACCAATATCGAACAACTAGTGTTCGGACAATCAATCAATCAATCAATGGGGAGATAAAGATAGGCATGACGGGTTTCAACGGGGACAAAAGTCAGCATTACCTACCCTTCACTATTTGCAAAGACTAGACAGAATATTTCTATTCTACGTTATTTGCAAACAGAGAATATCTCAAAGAGCACTATTCTTCAAAACAATCAATGTTCGGACAATCAATCAGTGGGGAGATAAAGATAGGCACGACGGGTTTCAACGGGGACAAAAGTCTGCGTTACCTACCCTTCACTATCTGCAAAGGGAGAGAGAGAGAGTATTTCTACTCCTCCCCGTTTGTAGACAGCGAATATCTCAAAGAGAACAATCAATGAGCACAATCAATGAGCAATACTAGTATTCCAAAGCTTCAAACAATCAATCAATTATTTCGCAATTTGTCGTGTATCACGACCTTACCCGGACCGCGTGGACAGTTTCTCGTCTTCCGCCTCCAGCGCCCGATCGTCCTCTACTCTCCGTATTTGCCGCGGCACTCCTGATGGTTCCCAGTCAGGACCGTAGATCACTCGAGAGAGGTCTGCTCGGAACCAGTGAAGTTCGGATGATCGGCTGCCAGACGAGGGTCTATTGGGCAGGAGCTCTCCCGATCGTTGCAGTCGTTCACTCTGTCGTCGGGACCTCTCCCACTGGATCCACGTGTCGCTGATGGGCCCCACGTTTGGGACGCCAATTGTTAAATGGTAGCGGCAGTTTCAGTCGATAACCTTTCAAGTATTGCCCGGCGGTAATCGCCTCTCATACCACTCGATAATTTACCAATGAAAGAGGCAGGCGCCGGAGACTGGAAGGCAGGAAACAAAGTTTTATTCCGTCGGAGCAGAACACATCAGATCAGACAGCAAGGTATCGTCACGAGGTGCTCTAACTGCATCTCTGAGACCTGGTCTCTTATACACAGGTTTATTGCTTTATTACACATAGTACATTCTTGAGATTCCCTTGATGTATGTGAGAACATCCCCTGAAGACCCGGCTCAGATCCGATCCCACACATAGCTACAGTAGAAGTCCCCGCCTTACCCACAGTAGGAGATGGCTATCGCGCGGCAGGGTATTCCGCCAATTCCCGGGGGTGTGTGTGACCGGTCGGGTCTCAGGGGGTAGGGGCTTTGATCTACTGTAATCCCTTTGATGTGGGGTGTTTCCCTTACAGTAGGGGCAATAAACTGCATCCGCAGGGCTAGGTGATGGCCTGGGACCAGTTCGGACAATGGGGCGCAGAGGAAGGGGGTTATCAAAGGAGAGGCATGACCATGTATGGGATGTCGGTCGGATGTGGTTACGTAGCAGGGTCGCGCAGAAGGAGAGGGTTTATGGCCCGTGTATGAGAGAGCGGGGGCGGCCGGCGCGCGGGGGATGCTCGCAGCGCCAGGGGAAAGCGCTGGCGATCGAGAATGAGCGGGGAGAGAGTGGGGTGCCTAAAATGGCGGCCGTGCATTCGCTGTGCGTGGCACTGGGGAGAGGCAAGATGGCGCAGATAATGTTCAGTTTGCAAGCTAAATTTCCACACTGGTAGTGATATGCACCCACCCCTCATATGCCTGTCCACTGCTGGGAGGCTTCTGCAGTCTGCACCCACCCACGCACCCCCTTGGAGCTGTACACTGCTGGCCAGGACCTACACACACAACAATATGAAGGTAACATGCTGGGCCAGTCCTCTATGCCCACATTCCTGGTGTGTGTACGCCTCGTATCCAAATTTTCCTGCTGCCGTAACGGGGTACGTGTGGTACGGACCGTACCCACACATGTATGCATGGGTACGGTCTGTACCTGAGTACTCATGTGGCCGTAGGGGTACGCACCGTACCCACGCATGTATGCGTGGGTACGGTCTGTACCTGAGTACTCATGGGGCCGTAGGGGTACGCACTGTACCCACATATTCATGCGTGGGTACGGTCCGTACAACTGTTGTAATGGTGCCATAGGGGTATGTGTGGTATGCACCGTACCCACGCATTCATGCGTGGGTACGGTCCGTACCACTGTTGTCATGGCACCATAGGAGTATGTGTGGTACACACCGTACCCACGCATTCCTGCATGGGTACGATCCGTACCACTGTTGGCATGGCGCCGTAGGGGTACGTTTGGTACGCACCGTACCCACGCATTCATGCGTGGGTATGGTCCGTACCACTGTTGTCATTGTGCTGTAGGGGTACGTATGGTACGCACCGTACACGTCCACTTCCTTGTTGCGGTATGCAGGGGTTGCTGGCCACGCCCCCCCAAGTGACCAGACCCTGGTGGTAATGTATGGCCTCCATATTATTGGTTTGTGTTTGCTATGGGGTATGTTTCCAGGCCCTCACCCCCCCCCCGGCCCCTGGGTGTTGTTCTCACCTTCTGCGGCGTGTGCGTCGGGTGCGGTGCACCAGGTCGTAGACCAAGAGGACCGGGTTGACACGTACGATGGGGTTCATGGCTGTACGTCACGTACCGGGGCTCTGTGGGAGAGGGTTCTGCTTTTCCGGCAGTTTTTCGCTCCCGTAGTCACAGCGAGGTACGTAGTGACGTCGGTACAAACCGTACTTGCTGGGCCGCTGCTGACATACGTACGGACATCGCATACAAGCAGTACCGGATCGGAATCGTGGGTATTTTTTTGCTGTATGGTCTTTTGTACAATTCGTACAGAAAAAGGCTTTCTGTACGAATATTACTTCCTAGGTTGTAGAATGACTTTACCTGGTACGAGTCGTACGGAGAAAACGCTCCGTACAACTATTCGTACAGCCTTTTTCCATGATTGGAATCGGCCCCAAGGTGTAGTACTGAAATCTTGTTAACACGTGGAAGTCTTGACACTTTTAAAAAAACACTAGAGATTGAACAAAGACTATGAAAAATTATTATCCAAGCTCTCTGTTGCCATATCCTACAAAGAGTACATAGACCAGGAACTTCGTTGCCATTTGGTATCCTCTAATTTCTGGACCCATTAACGATGAGTTTCTGCCTGAGACATAGCATGGAATCAGTGACACTTTCTGCAACTGAATACCCTGTGATCATGGCTAGGTGACTGCTCTGTTTCTTAAGGACTTGCCTGCTGCGTTCGATACGGTCAACCATATGGTTTTGGTCCATCTGTTTAGGGTGACTGGCCTGAGAAGACTTCTGTTGGTTGTCTTTCTTTTTTAAGGGGCTAAACCCAGCATTTAAACTTGGTTCATTCACCTCAGATACATCATAGCTTATGTGTGGAGTCCTCCAGGGCTCATTCCTTTTACTGCATTTGTTTAATGTATACCTCAGGACTCTGGAGTTGTTGACAAAAGGATGTTACAATTATGTAGACGACTCCCAACTTCTTCTCTGCATTAATGGCTCTATAACCTCCCAGCAAGAGTTCCAGAACACTATTACATTCATTTGAAACTTGGGGGCATATTAACAAGTCAGGCGATAAAATTATCGCCGCTTTATCGGCAGAAAACTGCCGCTAAAACGGCGATAATGGGCTTGATAATATGCTCTATGGAATTCCAATTGAAACCCATGTTAGATGAGATGGACATCTTTTATCGCCTGGCTTGTTAATATGCCCCTAGATGAGCAGCAACCAACTGAAGCTCAATGGAGAAAAGACAGAGATTGGAATAATAAATAATCACATTGATCTCTGGATAAGCGCTTACTGGTCACCCGAGCTGGGCAACACCCCTTGCAAAAAACATCAGCAAAAAGTTTGGAAGCTGTGGTAGACAATCATCTAACATTGACAGTTCAAGTGGGCGCAGCTAGTGCTAATGTATTTCCTTTTTAAATCCATTAGGAAAGAGGCAATCCTTAGAGGCTTTAAAAATGGTCAGTATCATGGAGAGTTTTATATAGCGCAAACTTGACCCAAAGATATCGGGTATCAGAGCGCTTTACATGAGCACCATTTGCGTTACACGAGGACACATACATTTTTTTATTAGGCTCGGCGAGATTGAGTGATGTGCCCAGAATCACAGGATGTTGGGCGTCCTCGCTAAGACTCAAACACGGTTCCCCAGATTTGAAGTCCGCCGTCCTAGCCGTTAGGCCAACTCCTTTCTCCAGTATGGCAACTATCATCTCAAAACTAAACTTTGCCAACTTAGGGGCAGATTTACAAGCCCCTTGCGACACATTTAAGCCGCCGTTGCGTCACTTCTATGACGCAGCGGTGTCGTAAATCATGCGCCATGTTGCACCGTATTTACAATGTGACGCATCTAGGGAGATGCGTCACGTTGTACACCTCTGCGCCACATGAAACCTGCATCAGGTTTCATGTGGGCGTTCCAGCTCAGGGTGGGCATACCCTCGCAGGTACGCCTCGTAAAAATGATGCAATGAAATCTACAAGATTTCACTGAGTCACTTTTACGGCCATGCTGCGTCAAAACCCTGCGCCTGCTTGAAGCAGGCGTAAGGATTGATGCAGCATATTAGGCATAGGGCACCCCCGAGCCTTGCTGGAGCAGCGTCGCGCTTGCGACGCGACTCCAGCAATGTGCCGCATTTCCGCCGGGGGATGCGACACGCATTTGCCCATCCATGTGCCATTGTAAATGCGGCATATCAGTGGTGGCGCATGGGTGGTTTACCGGGTCGCAAGTGTTCTGGCGCATCCCTGCTGATTTGCAGAGATGCGCCAGACCTTGTAAATCTGCCCCTTAGTCTGCAGGGGGCTACCTGCCAGCATGATTACCTTTAATGCTCTTAGAGGCAAATGTATCATCATTGCAGTTTGCGAGTCCTTAATAGCGAATTTTACCGATTCGCTATTAAGGACTCGCAAAATGCAATATGTGTAGGTTTCACAATAATAATTGTGATTCCTACATATTCCTTATTTGCGAATCGCAAGTTGCCAAAAGGACACCCTGATGCATACCTGAAATATGCATGTGTGCACATGTGGCACACATACATGCCACATGGCACTTTGAAAAATGCAAAAAAGTGAATTTTTCAAGGGAATCGCAAATTACCACCAACATGAAGTTAGTGGTAATTTGCGATTTCTTAAGGCAAAATCGCACAACTTGGTTGCATCCAGAATTGGATTTAAGGAATCGCAAATTGCGATTCTGTAAATGCATTTGCAAAATAGGGAATCGCAAATTTTGCGATTCCCTATTTTGGGATGGCCTTTTGGGATGATACATCCCAAAAGGCTTTTTCCCATTCGCAAACGGGCCGATTCTGAAAATTGGCCCGTTTGAGAACGGGAAAAATGCTTGATAGATATGGCCCTTAATATCCTGGCTCACCCTTTTTGAATAATACAATAAAGAAATGTGTTCCAGGCCGTGTTTTGAGGTCTGCTAGCTCAAACTACCCAAGCATCCCTAAATACCAGAGGAAAAGAATCGGCGACTGGAGCTCCTCGGTGCTGCCACTTACGCCCTGGAGCTCTCTCCCAGAGCAACTGGGAGTGGAAACATAGGGGGATATGTAAAAGGAATTGGTGGAGTAAGGCATTAGCCGTCATGGCTTAACGCCTCACTCTGCCACTTCTGAAACGCAACACCGCACCATATTTACAGGGATATGGTTCAGCCTTGCATTCCCCCTGCGATGATGCTACACTTAGCAGTGTAGCGCCAACGCAGGAACCCTTGCACTATAGTGCAAGGGCGTCTGCGTGCAGGGGAGGATTGTTTATGTGTAGGAAGGTGTCCCTTCCGGCACATAAATATTCCTGAAATGCCATTTTGTCACTTGCATTAAGCTGCACACATGAAAGTGTGGAAATCTGAAATAATTTCCTTTAGCATAAGCTGAAGCCATCTTGGTTATGGCATCCATTATGTTTGCTTTGTAATTCTCCCATCCTCTGCTGCTCGTCTTTTTCCCTGCCTGTGCTGTCTATTTTAGTTGACTTCCTGACTCAGCTAAAAGCAATATGCATGCTAAGGGTTTGTAGCTGCCAGAACACCTCGTTTCAGAGTCAACTTTCAATCCCTTACTTCTGTCATAAGCACGCCTGCTCCCCCTCCCACTTTGCTGACTAAGTGATCTCCCATCTGCCCATGTTTGTTGGTAACTATTCCTGTGTATGGCTGTACCTTCTATTTGTATCCACATGCTTACCAGTGCAGAAAAAGCTGTATATAAGGCCTGTGTTCTGTGACTTCAATATACTGCCTCAGGCAGCACTTGAGGGTGCTGTGTGGATGGAGTCCCACTCTTGAGTGATTAATAAACTTGTTATTTTGAATTCCAGCTTCAGTGCCAATCTCTATTTTGTTGGTCGAAGGACCCGTGAACAAGATAAGTGTGACCCTTGCACCGGTGTGCTCATTTCCACAGTTGGCACCAGACATGTGGTTTCTCATTGGAGACGCCGCAGTCAGAAGGAGTGGTCTTGACGGAATAGTGGAATATTGCTGAGGAGACGTCCTGCATGAGGAGACCCTTGTCTTTGCAGCCAAAATGATTTTTCCGGTTTTCTCGATTTGACCCTCCAGGTGTTGGCTGGTCCCGACTGACGTATCCTTTGGTGTTATTTTTTGCAGTGACCATTACGTCAACCAAGAGATTGGCAGTTGGAGGTTGGAGACTCTTGTTTGGTAAGGTCTCCAAAGCTGCACTCTTGTTTGCTTGGCCAAGATTCTGGTTTTGTTTGTTTGATTTATTTTTTGCAAAGAAATAACGGCAGGTAATGTGGAGATTTTTCGTTACTTTTGAATATTTTGAAAAGCAAGATTTTACAAAAAATTGGTAGCATGCCTGTTTCCAGCACACTTCGTAGGCTGTGTTGCTGTCTTGGTGGTACCAAAACGGATTTAGAAAGAAGTCAGCCGACTCCCCCAGAGGGGAGACCTAATAGACATATGTTTATTAAATACGGTATTTCTTCCATAATGTATAGTACACTGTGGAACAAATATACAAAAAAGGATCCTGATTTACGATGGCCTTTGAATGGGTCATTTGACTTTAAAAAGATTCAATATTCCCATTTATCCATACCTAATAAACCTCAGGAAGATTCCATCTTGTTAGATCGACCTACGCCCCCGTATAAGTTTCCCTCTGCCCCTGAGAATGATCTTTCTGAAGAAGAACATCTTTCTTCAGATGATAAAGACTTAGATAAGCAAGATGGGCGGCAGACTCACTCTAGTTTGACTGTTGACGAAAAAGCCACTATCAGATCCACTGCTCGCAAAGAAGCTCATGGGCCTACTTCTGCACCAAACCTTGTAGCGATGGGTTGGCAGTGGAAAGATTTAGAGCAGTTATATTTTGCAGAGAAGTTTACCTGGGAGATAATACTTGGTTTTAGAAACGTTTCTAGAAACTTAGAAGCCCAATGATATCAATTCTGGTTATAAACAATTAAATGATGGAACTTTCCTTTTGTCAAATATACATGATTGAAATTAGGCGAGTAGTTAAATTAAGACATGATACACTACGTTTAAAAGCTGAGCAAAAATCAACTGGTAAAGTTAAAACTGCAAAAACAGTTCAGACCCCCGTGCAGAAAGAAGAAATTTTGGGGACAGATAATGACCCTAGTGATACTTTAGTTACTGTAAAACCGATGCGTGAAGCTGCGCCTCTGTATGTTCCTCCGAAGGGTGCGTGAAGAAGTGCTGATAAAGATTCAGATGATGCAAAGGGATATTTTGTCTATAATTGGGTCTATACCACTTGGAATAGAGCATATGTTATGGCTCTTAAAGCTGCTTTGCCTGATACATGGAAAAATCCTGCCGCTTTCTATGAAGAAGTGGAAGGCGCCATTAGCTCATGCACTATGACCTTGCCAGATATTGATATGTTTTTTGAACTTATTTTGCCTCCTGATATGTGGACGACAATTTGGAAAATAGATGATAATATAGCATATGGTGATACTTGGGTGCATTTAGAAGAAATAGATGCGGCTAGAGAGTCTGCACAGAAGCCACAACAGGAGATATTAGATCTTCCCAAAGCTATTGTAACTAAGTTAAAAACTCTCATACCCCCTAAGAAAATAGATTGGACAACATTAGCGTCTTGTAAACAGAAAGCGGATGAGTCAGTTTCTGATTTCTTTACACGATTTGAAGAGACATTCCATGACTTTAGTGGACAGTCATTGACAGACAAATTTGTCGCTAACATGTTGCCAGAAATAGCTAGTTGCCTTAAGGCCAGTGAGAGTTCCTGGACTACGTCTTCCCAAGTCTCCCTTTTCACCATGGCCCAGTATTATGAGCATCAGGAATTGAAAGCAAAAGGCAAAGAGCATAAGAAGGTAAAGGATTTAAAGACGAAAGTTATGCTGGCTCAAGTATATGGTCCACCATTCAGAGGAGGTGGTAGAGGCGGACGTGTAGTATATACCCCTGGTGTACCCCCTTTCTCTCGATCAACTTTGTCTTCTGATGAGTGTGCTTATTGTAAAGAGATTGGACATTGGCGTTCTGAGTGCCCCCTTTTGCGGGATCAGCAGTATCAACGGGGTAGAGGAAGTATGAGAGGACGCCTAGGGAAATCAGGAAATAGGGGAGGAATAGGAACTCGTCCAAGGTTTGAGGCAGTTGAACATGGGCCAAATTATTCTAATACTTTTGATAGACGAAATCAATATCAAATGTCAGATTATTCGGCTGATGGTCTTGGGGATTCTGATTCTGCATAGGAATGCCTAGGATGGGGTAAGGAACCGGTTGAGGTCCCAATAGATGAGAAAGGTCCTTATGTTGATGCAAATGTCTTGGGCTCTACTGATCGGTTTCTGGTTGATACAGGAGCTAATCGTAGTGATCTGTCAATAAAACTGGTTCCTTGGGCTCCCCTGTCTGGTGCAATGATAACATTGATAGGATTTGATGGGACACCTACATCTAGCCCACTGTCACAGCCACTTGCATTCAGTCTTGATAAATTCACTGCAGCATGTCCATTTTTGCTTTCCTCTACCATGCCGGATAACATTGTAGGTATCGATATAATCAAACATTTTTGTGCTACACTATGTTGTTCCCCAGTAGGTGTGCGTGTTATCTTAAATGATAACTATCCAATGGTTGAGAGGTCTCATCTCACTAAAGAAGATATTGCTCTGGCATCGTTACCTAGTACTTTATTGGCTACATCAGATACTGATGTAGGACAAATGGTTATTCCACCAGTGCATATTCAAGTGAAGGAAGGTGCTTCATTGCCTCGACTGCCCCAATATAAAATATCTCAGGAAGGCGAGGAAGCATTGACGCATATTGTTCAGGATTTGATCAAGGTGGGGGTTATGGAAGAAGTCCTTTATAACATTTGTAATAGTCCTATCCTTCCTATTTTGAAAAGAGACACTGATACTAAAATTTACAGATTATTGATTTACGAGAAGTTAATAAAATTGTGGTGCCCCAATACCCGGTAGTCTCTGACATCACAACACTTCTTACTGTGGTTCCTCCTACTGCCACTACATTTAGTGTAATTGATTTGAAAAATGCATTTTTTCAATACCTATTCACCTTGATAGCCGTTATTTGTTGGGCTTCACTTGAAATAATAGATCATACAGATTCTGTAGAGCTCCACACGGGTATACAGAGAGTCCTAGCATTTATAGTCAAACATTGAAAAGGCAGCTTGATTCTTTTCCTGTGCCGAAAGGGGTGGCTCTTATTCAATATGTCGATGACATCTTGTTGGCTGCCGATACCCCTGAACAGAGTGAAGAAGGTACACAGTCATTATTATCATTCTTTGCCTCTCACCATCACAAAATCTCTCGGAAGAAATTGCAATTTTGTAGACAGCAGGTTACCAATTAGGGCACCTCCTGTCTAATGAGGGACGTGGACTCACACCAGATCGCATTCAGATCATTTTAGACACACCTGTGCCCCGTACTCAGAAGGACATCCGTGCATTGATTGGCCTTACTTCTTTCTGTAGGCAGTGGATCCCTAGCTTTTCATACATTATTAAACCCTTGTTGACCCTTTTGACTAAAGACACTCCGATGCCTCTCCCATGGACTACTGAATCCCAGAATGCTTTCTAACAGCTACGTCAAGCTCTTTGTTCTGCACCAGTATTAGGAACTCCAGACTACACTAAGACTTTCACACTCAATGTACACGTGAGGGAAAGTTGTGCCCTCTCAGTTTTAACACAGACTTACGGTGATAAACAACGTCCTTTTGCATAATTTTTTGGCTGTCCTTGATCCAGTTGCCCACGCGCTGCCTGGTTGTTTTCAAGCAGCAGCGGCTGTGTCCATACGTCAGAGTGAGGGAATAGTCTTGTCACATAGATTGTTTGGTTTGGTACCTCATTCAGTCAATGCCTTGCTAAATCAAACAAAGACACAACGTCTGACTAGTGCTCGCTTGACAGCCTATGAATTGACACTTTTGGCCCCTCATATCACATTGAAAAGATGTTTGACTCTGAATCCTGCTACATTATTGCCACTTCCAGCTACCCAGTCTCAGCCCCAAGAGCTACATGACTGTATATCCCTTACTGAAGAACACACAAAGGGTCATGTTGACCTACAAGATACACCTCTTTCTAGTGTTGATGGGGAATTGTGGGTTGATGGATCCTGCCTGAAATTGCCTGATGGCACTACATCTGCTGCTTTTGCCATTACAACACTTCAGACTGTAGTTGAGACAGCTCGTATCCCACAGAAGTCAGCTCAAGCTACCAAGTTGAAAGCACTGACAAGAGCATGTGAGTACAGATTTGCTTGTTAACATTTACACTGATAGCCAATACGCCTTCGGCATGGCTCATAACTTCGGGCAGCTATGGAAAGAAAGAGGCTTTCTCACTTCACATGGGACACAAATAGTGCATGGGGAATTAGTACATAATCTCCTTACTGGCTTGACCTACCCTAAGAAAGTGGCAATTGTTAAATGTAGCGCACATAAGAAAGTGACCGATAAAATAGGAGCAGGCAATGCCTTTGCGGATTACACAGCTCGGGAAACCGCAATGCAGCGAAGTACCACATCTATGTATGTAGTTAAATCACAGGCTGAACATTGGTATGATGCCAGGCAAGAGGTCATGGACATGCAACAATCTGCCCCTGTTGATGAATTAGACCAATGGACCAAGGAGGGAGCATTGGATGATGAGGGCTTTTGGAGGAATAAAGAGATGGCAAAATGGAAGTTACCCACAGCCTATTTACACCCTATGATTCACATGGCACATGGGCCGGCACAAGTTGGAGCATCCTCAATAGCAAAGTAACTTATGCAAGTTTGGGATCATCCAGAGATTGTCGGTGTGGCTAAGAAAATAGTCCAGTCCTGACGGATCTGTCTCCAGTATAATCCTGGAAAGGGAACACAAACTCCAACAGGGGGGTGTGCAATACCTACTGCACCTTTTGAGATCCTGCAAATGGTTTACATCCAGTTTGAGTGTTGTAACAACCTAAAGTATGTTTTGGTAGTGGTTTGTGCCTTTAGTAAATGGGTGGAGGCATACGCTTCGAAAGATAATACAGCTCTTGCTACACCAAAGGTGCTCCTAAAGGAGTTCTTTCCCCGATTCAGCATTTGTAGAGTTTTGTGGAGTGACAACGGACAAGTTGTTGAGTATCTCATGAAAGGGTTGGGAATTAAGCAGACGTTTCATGCTGCTTTTCACCCACAATCAGCAGGGCTAGTGGAACATTAAAACTCTACCCTAAAATTGAAATTGGCCAAGATACAGGCACCCACATCTTTGAAATGGCCTGATGCACTGCCCTTAGCATTGCTATCCATTAGATCGATACCAAATACACGATCTGGCCTCACACCGTATGAGGTGGTTTTTGGCAGGCCAATTAATATTTGGGGAATTCCTAAGCCACGCCCTATACATGATGTACCCTAGGTATTGATGAATGACTATTTGTCTCAGTTGACTGACAGTTTGTCTTCTATTTATCCACAGGTTCGGAAGACTCTTCCAGACAGGTTGCAAGGTGAGGGCCACTGCTTGCACCCTGGCGATTACGTGGTAATCAAGTCCTTCCAGAGAACCAGAACCCTAGCACCGAGGTGGCGAGGACCAGAGCAGGTACTATTGGCTACCAGGATTGCGGTTCAAGTGATGAACCGGAAGAACTGGGTCCATGCGACACACTGTCGAAAAGTGAGCCCAGCTACATTGGCAGATCACTGCGTTATCCTGGTCACCGAGAAAGGACAAGCCACATCAACTGAAGGATCTGATGAAGTTTTCCCAGGCCACACGATTCCTGGTACATCCCGATATCAGCTGCGACCCAAGAAGAAAGACACTTCATTGCTGAAAATCACTGTTTGAGCCATTGTCCTGGGTGGTTAAAGACTGACTTTAAAGGGGGGTAGTCTTTTAGTGACTATTTGTCTCAATGTTAGTGAAGAAATCAACGCCCGCCCAGGACCTTAGGGCACCCTCTGTTTTGTTGTTTGTCGACGAAATGAATATGCCTAAGGAGAAGAAAACAACTGCTGAAACAGTTTGTAGCAAAAGAACAATGATTGTTACTGGACTCACTTTGACTGTTGTTACTGTTGCTATAATAACATGGATTGTAGAAGAAGTAGCTCCTGTCCGAAATCTACTGACTGCTACTACTCCTGTCCCAATGGAGCACTATTACTTTACTCTTCCTTATCATGAGCAGAAGCACAGAATGTCCTACCTCAATAACACTTTCATTCAGATGTTGCACCATACACACAATGCTACGAACATTACTAACTGCTGGGTATGTGGCAGTGATATTTTTTGTATCCCCTCAAAAGCATAATAAAATGTCTTCAGCATATGCTAAAAGGGTCGTCTGTGGAAATCTGAAATTATTTCCGTTAGCATAAGCGGAAGCCACCTTGGTTACGGCATCCATTTGGTTGGCTTTGTAATTCTCCCATCCTCTGCTGCTCGTCTTTTTTCCTGCCTGTGCTGTCTCTTTTAGTTGACTTCCTGACTCAACTAAAAGCAATATGCATGAGAAGTGTTTGTAGCAGCAAGAACACCTGCTCTCAGACTCAACTGTCAAGCTCTTACTGCTGCCATAAGCACTCCTGCTCCCCCTCCCACTTTGCTGACTAAGTGACCTCCCCTCTGCCCATGTTTGTCGGTAACTATTCCTGTGTAGGCCTGTACCTTCTATTTGTATCCACATGCTTACCAGTGCAGAAAAAGCTGTATATAAGGTCTGTGTTCTGTGACTTAAATGTACTACTTCAGGCAGCACTTGAGAGTGCTGTGTGGACGTAGTCCCACTCATGAGTGATTAATAAACTTGTTATTTGAATTCCAGCTTCAGTGCCAAATCTCTATTTTGTTGGTCTAAGGACCCGTGGACAAGATAAGGGTGACCCCTGCTGTGCTCATTAAAAGGCACATTTCCACAAAAGTCACAAAATGAATTTTCTTTTTTTATTGTTTATGTACAGGAAGGGAGACCTTCCTGTACATAATTAATCCATGGCATTTTGCTTTTTCAATGTGTTCTTCACAAGGCAGCACACGTGGAAACAGCAAAAACGAGGAGAAATAATGCATTTCTACTTGATTTGCAAACTTAAGACCATGTTTTATCTGGACTTAATTTTGGCGCTGCCTCCTATGTACGCTGCCCTTGTACATAGGGGCAGCGTCAAAATCAATGGGTGTTGTGGTGCTCACCGCAACACCCACTGCCCACCACTTTTATTCTAACCATAGCGTGAAAGGGGGCCTTATTTAAAAGGCAGCGTTAAACCACGTTTAATGGCTTAACACTGCATTGTAAAAAAGGCTAAGCCCCTTTCGCCACCACAGCATCGATAAAAGTGACGTACATATACCCCTAAATTTTCTAACATTCAAAAAAAATATTTAACATCTGGGTGTTCAGACAAGCTTTTAATGAATAGACAGCATTCTCGATCATCAGTAATTTAGCAACTCTTAACTTTCCAGCACCAAGAAAATGATGATAAATGTGCAGTTAATTAAGTATGTTTCACATAATACACTATAGTAGTAACACTGGAGCATCTGGATGAAATCATTTTGTACATGAGCAAAGGGTCCTATTAGAGGAGAATGTTGCTTTGACACCCTTACTAATGTTGTATACTTTACATTTAGCATAAGTAAGGCAGTAGTTCTGAGCAATAGAGGGGGAGTAATGTGCAAAGTAGTGAGTGCGAGTGCCATTCCATCTTGGCTAACATGAGCAATACCATTGTATGATCTGGCTAAATTGGGAACCGGTACCGTTTGAGTAGCAACGCTTCCTTACTGATCCTGTCACAATCTGGCTGACTGTTTTTGACACTCATACTTAATGTAGGTACTCTTTTCATTGCCTGTAGTTCATTCCTGTAATTCAGCAGAATGTCAGAGGAATAATATGCAATTGGTTTCTTTTGGTCACCTTGATCTTGTACCATAGGGGCCTTATTTATGAAAAGTGACGCATCACTGCGTGAAAACAGTGATGCGTCACTTTTCACTGCGCCCTCCCTGCGACTCCAATGATGCGTCATATTTACAGTATGACGCATCATGTCGCAAGGAGTCACAGAGATGTCAGTATTTCTGACGTATCTGTAGGCGCAAAAGTGACACATTGCTGGAGTGTGTCACAAAAGTGACGCAACTCCAGCAATGTATCCTTTCACATGGGGTAAGCCCCATGTGAAAGGGCCTGCGTCAGTCTTACGCCTGCTGTGAGGCAGGCGCAAGATATTGACGCATTTGCACCCTAGAAGTGGCGCAGTGAAATCTCGTAGATTTCACTGCGTCAATTCTACGATGCTTACTTACGTGGGAGCGCCCACCCTGCATACATTATACCTGACGCAGGTATAATGTAGCGCAGGGGTTTACAAAGTGACGCATCTAGGTAGATGCGTCACTTTGTAAATATGGTGCATCATGGCGCATGTTTTACGCCACTGGTGCGTCACAAAAAGTGACGCACCGGTGGCGCAAAAGTGACGCAGGGGCTCATAAATGAGCCCCTAGATCTTTAGGCAAAGTCCTGCATCTCATGACAATACAATATGAAAGGTATGGAATACTCATGTAAACTCAAAGCAGGTGTGGAAGACAAATCAAGTGTTTAAGACACATATGGCCCTATTATGAGTCTGGCGGTCCGAGGACCGCCAGACTTGTAATGGCAGGTCCAGCCAACACCACACTGGCGGTCCTACCGCCCGATTGCGACTTGGACAGTCAGACCGCCGGCTTCTCCAGGGAACAGGAGTTTCCTGGAGTAAGAACGGCAGTCAGAGGCCTCAATATGCATGGCAGGACCTCCACGGTCCCACCAAGAATATTAAGAGTTTCCTCTCAGCCAGCCCGTTCCACTGCCATCAAAACCCTGGTGGAGAGGAAACAAAGGGGGGACCCTACAAGGCTCTGTGCCTCAAACATATGTGGATGCACCCTGTGTGCATCCACAAAGGTTCCTGCACGGCATGGACTTTCGAGTCCATGCCGTGCATGGACTTTGTAGTGCGGTCCTATTGTGGTGTTTTTTTAATTGCGCCAGCGCCTTTAAAAAACGCACCGCCGTGTGACCTGCCACACTACGAAAAAATCACAATCTGGCAGGCGGACGGGCAGCGCAAACTTTGGCAGAGCGGTGGCCACCGCTCCGCCAACATCTCGTAATCAAACCCTTAGTCCCTTTCTACCTCTTTGGATCAGGGCAACTGCTCAGGGCTGTGTTTCTTGATATGGTCTGGTAAAGGTGTAGAAAAACATAGCACTTCGTAAAATCAATTATCAGCAATAGGACGTAATACCAAAAAAAGCATACCTGGAGACGGTAACAAATTGGGGTAGCTTATGGACAGACCTGATGATAGGTATCTTTCGCCAGCCAAAATGTCACACACTAGATAATGAGCACAGGGTAAACAAAACTGAAACATTTCTTTTAAAGTTTTCTGCCCTTGCTTAGTTCATTTAGTGGCTCATTATGATGGTGGGCGGACATCAGTCTGCCTGCCACCATAACGATGATGGGACTGACCGGAAGACGTGCGGCGGTCCCAACGGCCCAATTAGGATGCGCCCGCCATACTGGCATGCACATCCTGGCATTTTACCACTGCGGACGGTGCTGCTGGCTGCAGCACCTTCCGCAATGGTAAAAGGTCTTGCAAAGCATTTCACTGCACCACGTGGTGCTTGCCACTTGGTGCAGGGAACTGCAGGGGGAGTACCTTGGGTACCCCCCAAGTGCACCCCCCACCCCCCTGGGGGTCCGCAACGGGCCTCCAAAGCCAATTCCCTCCAGCCCTTCTATGGCGGCATCGCTGCCATGGAAGGGCCTGTATACGACCCACATCATAATATGGCTGGCGTTGCCTGGTCGGCACCACCACCATATTACTGGCCCAGCACTGCCCGGCTGGCAATCGGAACGATTGCCGACCGGTGGAAAAGCGGCAGACGAACTTTGTGTCCACCGCGATACCCACCGTCATCATAATATGGTGGGGGGTATTTCTCGTTACGATGGCGTAACGGTCACCACTGCCGGCTCGTCGGTGGCGATCATTGCGCCATCATTATGAGCCCCTTAAGTGAGCAACCGTGAAATTCAATATTGCAGTGGTCTAAGGATTCAGAGGCAATTAACAAGTCGTCAACATACTGAACCAAATTTAAACATCCAAAAAAAGACGAAGGTATCAAGATATTTCCTAACTGCTTGTGAAAAGATAGGTGATAACTGTATACCTCTGGGCAGGCCTTGTTTTTTTTAGTTGGTACCTGGAAATACTGATGATGAAGATTAAGTTGGCTATCAGGAAGTATAGAAACAGATAAAAAGGGAGAACGTTTACAAAAACAGAGAACCACATTACTTTTGCTCAAATGTTCCTGTGGTAACCGGTGGTGAATTCTTACAGTGAACACAAACAAGTGCATGGGAATTGGACAGCATGTCCTTCAGATAATAACAGAAATGTAAACAGTTTCAACTGAGCAAGATCTTCTTGGAGCTTTTTGCCTTAGGTGTCAAGATGCAGAAGTGGCACCCTGTGGGAGACAGGCACTTCTTTTGCAATGTTAGCCAGAGCAGGAAACATGGCTGAAACAAGTAAAAGAGACATTAATACGAGTAGGCTGTCAAGTCCTGTTATGGGCTGGCATGCGCTATAATTATGAGTATTGCACTAAACATAGCACCCCACACTTTTTCCAGGTACATTTTAGCAGGCCAAAATTGCCAATAATTTCCTGGGGATAAAACAAATATGTATTTATGCCATGGCAGTGGAAATAAATGTGGCCCAATAACAAGCTAGTTAGACACACTGCACTAATAAAACACATTCTCAAATTTATCACAACAGTGCCATGTTCTTATTTGAGTTTTCTACTACAGTACACCATAAAAGACACAAGAAAAGCAGATACAAGAAAAACTGCTTCACAAATGGCATGTAGCAAATACTTTGCCCTGGAAACAACTCTCCTAATAAGACCGAGGACTCCAATGTGATTTTATCCATCTGCATACATTTAACCCCTTACATCCTGATTTTGGTTAAATATATTTTGTTAAAACAAATACACATGAAAAACTACCATGGAATGAGCGAAAAATACAATTGAGCAGACTATATAACATGCTATTTGTTACAATTTCTTTAGTGGGGGAGGTACATTATGATTCACTTCAGACTTCAGAAAACTGCATTAAAGGGAATTATATTTATATGGCCGCATTAAGTCATGCAAAGTGGCTTAGTGCTGCCAGGCAATTATGTAGCAGCACCTTGTGCCATCGGAGACGCACACAAAGTGACACTCCGGGGAGCAGCCTCATTGTAAATGAGGCCTGTAGTTTCTAGTTCAAAACGGTTCAAAAGTTACAAAAAAGTCTGCCACAAGTTGCAGTGCAGTGGCAGGTCTTTCCAGAGGGCTTTATTGTACGAGGCAGGTCACCTTTCAGTTGCTGATTGCTGTGTTTAGGTGTTAAGCTGATACCAATGATGGGAAACATTTGCGTAGGCAGTGTTAGCATGTGTAGTAATGAACCAATAGTGATGTAATACTGCCACAAAATGTGCTGTATTACACCACATAATTTGCCCCTTTTGTCACATAATTTAGTTAACCCTACCACATAACGGGGTCCTTCTCTGCTTCATAATTCCAGTGGCCCTGTTCATAACCAACCCAATTTCTAACTTAATCACTCACTCGCATACTTGTACCGGTGTCTCCAATCAACCTCTATGCAGAACCTACAAGTTTGTGGGTGTTCTTTGGCTTGAGGGGCAAGGGGTTAGAAAGGGGTGTTTAGCCTACACACAGCAATCCTTCCATTTACCTCACAATGTAGGTATGATACAGGGCTTGGAAGAAAAGGTGTGACATTGATTATGTCTGACCCTTGAAAGATATAAAATACCTTGTTTATTATTCTAATTTATATTGAGAGTTTAGCATGCTCCTAGGTGCTCCCAACATTTGAGAGAAGATTGAGACTCAAATGTAATGCCTATCGAAATGGACAAGTGTTATCATCCCTAAGGGATGGTAGTATGCCGGAAAGAGAACCCACTGGAATTTATCCTACTTTTCTACTTGTTTAGCAGACGTTCATCAGTTAGTGATCCGAAGTTGCCTGAACGAGATGTTTTCACTTTAATGAACACCAAAGGCAAGCAAAATACATGAATAAATAAGAAAATAAAGGCAATGTTTTCCCTTGTGTCACACACTTAGGTGAAAGAGCAATAGGATTCGGGCGCAATTTGTATTTTTAGGAAGGAGTGAAAAAACAAACTCTCCAAGTTTGAACTAGTGAACCGCAGGTGTCCTTAGCAGACAAGGTAAAAAGCTAGCCTATTGGGCTACAGGTCCAGCTTATTTCTTGGATGCTACTTCTTTATTCGCATTGTCTATATTTTCCATTGCACGTGTCAGGAAGACCACTGTAAGAAATTCGTTTACTGGTTAAGAGAGATCAAACCCTACCCAAGCAGCAACCACAATCCTTATCATGCTGAGACACAAGCCAACCCCAAATTAACCTGTGTTCAGCCTTCAGTGAGCTTGGCACATAGTAGTATTTATGCAGCATTTCAAACAGCGAGAAAGTGAAAACACAACACAAGAAAAATCCCACACCAATTTAGAAAAATACAGTACATTTTTATAAAGAAAACAAGATGAAAATGAAAAACAATCAAAAGAGTAGAACCGGAGATATGCATGTACAAAGATTTCAATAAATATAGCACCAAAAAGCATATAGCGCCAGACCAGGACAAAGTCACATGTTCAGGCCAACCGCAATGGAGCTGCTGCTTGAATGTGAATTTACCCTGTAAAAACAAAGACAAGAGGTGTATAGCAAAACAGAAACAGTTGGTTTAAATAAACGCTTCGTCTGGGAGCACATTTACCAAAGCAGGTCTGAGGAATATATACATTTTTGGGAACATCATAAAACAATTCATAGATCCTTTTAAGGAAGAGGAATGTGGGACTAGTCATTGAGTCATAAATTACTCCCACCTGATAACAAATCCAGGTGGGTACTTGCATGGACACAATGAGGGCAGTGGGTAACATGTCCAGATATCCCGCATGGGAAGCCTGTGATCAATGCATGTGCTGTGTGTACTATGTCCTGATTTGCTGAGTGTTCCTAACTTCATGTGGCATATAACTTTATGGTGTTTTGGGAATGAGCACCCCTCTAACCATGTGCGCCTTATAGGGGCTAGTGTTCCTGACCATTGTGATGTCGTCCCTATCTGTGAAACTAATCAGGGCTTTTCCTGTTCACAGGTTTGTTCTGCTGGTTACGTGCTACCCCACCTGTGATCTGATATTCAGTTGCCTCAGGTCTAGGTTGCAGATCCTGCGTGACAAAGTATTTCTGACTCAGGGTTGATGGAGAGGTCGTTTCAGGTGATTTCGACAACAGTAATTTAATTTCGTTTGAATGCACACATGTATCATTGCATACATCAACATCAATGTTCACATTCCCCCTTCTAGTTGAATATTCAACTACATAATTCACCCCACACGTCAATGTCGTCACATTATTTGTGGTTTGTCGTGCTTCAGTTTTAACTATTACTACCTTCCTAGTTACTTGCATTCTACCCAGTTTGAGGACTGTTTTTACAGCAGGAAACCCCCATTTGTAGGCAATCACACAAAAGCACTATGAAGATGAGAATGGGCAGAAATGACGTCCACAGACCAGTCAACCACTGGGGAACTCGGAAAACCAATTGTTATACTATTCCTGCCCTGGGGAACCTCCTTCCTCATGCTTGTCACTTTGTAAACGGTGCAGCGCTTGGATGGCAAGAGTAATAATTCCATTGTCCATGCCATTGTCTGGGATAAATGTGCAATAGGTAGCACCAGTCTTGACAGAAACCCCTCCGTTCATTGCAGTCATCAAGTCCAACATGTGTCGATGTTGCATCATGATGAGGCGGAAGGCTTTTAGTTCTTCCTTGATTGTACTAAGGCTGACCTCAGTACTGTTCATCATTTTCAACATTTCCCATCTGGTTATTTGCAACCAGCTGGCATTTGATTTTGTCTGTATGGTGAAAAAGGGTATGGACCATCATGCATTTACTTTTGTGTCAAAAAACATTCAGAATTCTTGAACTGAGCCCATCCAAAATACTTTTCTCTCTAGCCTGATGCAACAGAATTTTCTGCTTCTGTAGCGGGTGTTGGTACAACTCTGAAAGATCTTCTCCAGGAATGCCCAGGGTCGGGGTGTGTATGGTGATGAGAGCATAGATCCCGCGATGTGGGAACGAGCTAAGTGTAGGCACACCCATTGCACTGCCATTGGGAATCCATCAATGTGTAGGTGCCCTATTGAATGTCTTGTATGCATAGTATTGCACCACAGTTCTCATTTGTGCTGAATGGAACCATTCCTTTAACTCGGAAACAGAAAGACTACAGTGTAAGTTTCCATACAATTAGGGTTTGTGTCTTCCCATCCCACCATGTGTACCTATCCATCTCAGTATCCCATATTTCCTGACATAGGTGATATATTCTAGTTTTTAACCCTCCCCTACAAGACTCATTTCCCTTCATAGCATCGCGGTGTATGGCCCAACACTGGAACTCCATGTCTGGCATCTATCTGTTTTTAAAGAGGACTACCCCAGAAACGCTAATGGCCACCCTGGAACCACAGACGGAAGTCGGAGCTGGTATGTGTGTACAATGAGGCGGTGCCTAGAACCGGAGATATGCATGTACAAAGATTTTAATAAATATAGCATCAAAAAGCATATAGCACCAGACCAGGACAAAGTCACAAGTTCAGGCCAACCGCAATGGAGCTGCTGCTCGAATGTGAATTTACCTTGAAAAAACAAAGACAAGAGGCGTTTGTCAAAACAGAAACAGTTGGTTTAAATAAACACTTCGGCCGGGAGCACAGTTACCAAAGCAGGTCTGAGGACTGTTTCAAAGTTCAATCGATTTGAGTGCTATTATATCCATTTTTTGGCGCGTCATTAAACAATTCATAGATCCTTTTAAGGAAGAGTAATGTGGGACTAGTCATGGAGTCATAAATTACTCCCACCTGATAACAAATGCAGGTGGGTCTCGACCTTGCATGGACACAATGAGGGCAGTGGGTAACGTGTCCAGATATCCCGCACGGGAAGCCTGTGATCACTGCATGTGCTGTGTGTACTATGTCCTGATTTGCTCAGTGTTCCTAACTTCATGTGGCATATAACTTTATGGTGTTTTGGGAATGAGCATCCCTCTGACCATGTGCGCCTTATTGGGGCTAATGTTCCTGAAAATTGTGTTGTTGTTCCCTATCTGTGGAATTAATCAGGGTTTTTCCTGGTTGCAGGTTTGTTCTGCTGGTTATGTGCTACCCCACCTCTGATCTGATATTCACTTGCCTCAGGCCTAGGTCGCAGATCCTGCGTGACAAAGTATTTCTGACTCAGGGTTGATGGAGAGGTCGTTTCAGGTGATTTCGACAACAGTAATTTAATTTTGTTTGAATGCACACATGTATCATTGCATACATCAACATCAATGTTAACATTCCCCCTTCTAGTTGAAAATACAACTAAATAATTCGCCCCACACTTCATTATTATTATAATTATAATTATTATTATTATTATTACAGTCACATTATTTGTGGTTTGTCGTGCTTCAGCTTTAACTATTACTACTTTCCTAGTTACTTGCATTCTACCCAGTTTGAGGACTGTTTTTACAGCAGGAAACCCCCACTTGTAGGAAATCACACAAAAGCAATATGAATATGAGAATGGGCAGAAATGTCAACCACTGAGGGAACTCGGAAAACCAATTGTTATACTATTCCTGCTCTGGGGCACCTCCTTCCTCATGCATGTCACTTTGTAAACAGTGCAGCCCTTGGATGGCAAGAGTCATAATTCCACTGCCCATGCCATTGCCTGGGATAAATGTGCAATAGGTAGCACCAGTCTAGACAGAAACCCCTCCATTCATTGCAGTCATCAAGTCCAACATGTATCGATGTTGCATCATGATGAGGTGGAAGGCTTTTCATCTAAAATCCAGCTTGCAGAGAATCGGCCAAGAGAAATATTCTCCATCGTTCAAGATCTCGCTTATTCCGATCGAGCCTCACTCAAACCTTCCCCATCACAACCACTATGCGATTCCCTCAACTCCTTCTTTCTTGATAAAATTAGTAAAATTAAAGCTAAGATCCCCCCCCCTTCCTCGGCCTTCTCTGATCCTTGCTGTCCGCCAACTACAGCTCGCCTTGACTCTATTCCCCCCCTCACGAATGATTCACTTTCCTCAATTCTTCCGCTAGTTAAATCTGGCTCCCCGTTGGACCCCTGCCCTGCTCATATTCTGAAGCGGATCTATTCTCACTGCCCCTCACCGCCCCTTACCTTTCTTAACAGCTCGCTATCTCAGGGTTTTGTTACTCCTGTACTCAAATCGGCAGTGATCGTTCCGATTTTAAAAAAACCCGGGGCGGATCCTTCGGATCCAGCCAATTACCGCCCCATTTCTCTTTTACCTTTCTTGGCTAAGGTATTGGAACGTCATGTAGTCAAAACCCTAAGTGTGTTTGTGGAAAGAAATAGTGTCTTGGCTCCGAGACAGGCCGGTTTCCGTCCTGCTCATTCAACTGAGTCTGTAATTATATCTGTCCTGGATGACCTGCGTCAGGGAATGGATTCTAATCAACCACAGGCCCTGGTCCTTTTGGATCCTTCCGCCGCTTTCGACACGGTGGACCACACCATCTTACTCTCACGTGTCGAGGCGGCAGGAATTGGATGGACGGCCTTGTTATGGCTATCCTCCTTCATGAGTGGTCGGACTCAGGCGGTTCGTCTGGGTGATTACTCAGCTGATTTTCGGCCTGTCCAGTGCGGGGTCCCCCAAGGATCCTCCTTGTCTCCCATTCTATTTAATCTTTACATTGCCCCCCTCATTTTTGCCCTACAGCAGTTGGAGGTCTCTGTGTATAACTACGCAGACGATCTCCAGCTCATCTTTCCTCTCTCTTCCTCTCCCGAGTCAATTTCCAATTTCCAGTTCGTCATGACCTTTATCCAGGACTGGATGAACTTCAACCACCTGAAACTCAATCCCGATAAAACGGAATTGGTGTTGACAGGTGGTTGCGCCAGTCCCTGGTCCTCTTCCTTTTGGCCCTCCTCCTTAGGTACCCCACCTATTCCGGTCCCTGCTGTCAAAACTCTTGGGTTCAAAATTAACAATCAACTTTCCCTACACTCTCAAGTTTCCGCCGTTGTATCCTCAGCCTTCCTCTCCCTCAGGACAATTCGTAAAGTCTCAAGTTTTTTTTCCCCTGACGCGCTTAAACTAATACTTCTGGCCATGGTAATATCTCGCCTAGATTATGGCAATGCCCTTTTTCACGGCATGCCTGCATATCTCATGAGACGTCTTCAATTGGTCCAAAACCAAGCCGCTCGACTGGTCTTCAATTTACCAAAATCACACCACGTCACTCCCCTCCTGGTCTCCCTGCACTGGCTCCCTGTCCGGCATCGCACCTTATTTAAGCTTGCATGCACCATCTTCAAAGCCCGGACAGGCTCTGCCCCTGCTTTTATTAACACAGCCATCCAAGACTATATTCCCTCGCGAGAACTCCGTTCTTCCTCTCATCACCTCCTTGTGGTCCCTCGTTTCAAACGTAAGAAGTGGGGGGGCTCCAAATTTTCGACCACGGCTCCAGCTTTTTGGAACTCCCTTCCTATCTACTTGAGAACCTGCTCCCAGTACCCTCTGTTCCGTAGGGGCCTCGAGACCTTTCTCTTCACCCAAGCCTTTTCTTCTTGAACGATCACTTTCCCATACTCTCCTGCCCTTGAGCAGTAGTAGTCATTTAGCGCCAAGAAACCGCTGGGTGTATGAGCGCTCTACAAAACCCTTAAACTCAAACTCAAACTCAAACTCAAGGCTTTTAGTTCTTCCTTGATTGTACTAAGGCTGCAACAGAATTGTCTGCTTCTGTAGCGGGTGTTGGTACAACTCTGAAAGATCTTCTCTAGGAATGACCAGGGTCGGTGTGTGTATGGTGATGAGAGCGCATAGACCACGCTATGTGGGAAGGAGCTGAGTGTAGGCACATTCATTGCACTGCCAGTGGGAATCCATCAACGTGGAGGTGCCCTATTGAATGTGTTGTATGTGTAGTATTGCACAACAGTTCTCATTTGTGCTGAATGGAGCCATTCCTTTAACTCAGAAACAGAAAGAATACAGTGTAAGTTTCCATACAATTAGGGTTTGTGCTTCCCTTCCAACCATGTGTACCTATCTATCTCAGTATCCCATATTTCCTGACATAGGTGATCTATTCTACTTTTTAACCCTCCCCTGCAAGACTCATTTCCCTTCATAGCATCGCGGTGTATGGCCCAACACTGGAACTCCATGTCTGGCATCTATCTGTTTTTAAAGAGGACTACCCCAGACACGCTAATGGCCACCCTGGGACCACAGACAGAAGTGGGAGCTGGTATGTGAGTACAATGAGGCGGTGCCTTTGCTACCTCCTAGGATCTCTTTTCTGGAAAGTCTTAAGGCCAAACAGTATCCTCCCTTATGGTGCCCCTCCTGTGGATCCTATCTAGCTTTGTTTGAATGTCGCTAGGCTCGGTGAAAAGATAGAGTGCTGTGGGATTGCTTTCATAACATCTCACGTTCACTACTACTCTATGGGGTTCTACTCTGTTCGGTTGTATGTTGTCCTAATCCTACATAGGTACAGGTGGAGGAGGCATTTCGCTTTTTCGGGGTTATCTCTTGGGACAAATAAAACCTATCTGTGTCTACTGCATGCAGTATCAGTGAGCAGACGTAACATGCCCTGCTGATGTCTGGGTGCCCACGGCGGTCATGTGCAGATATCATGTGTTGTGTAAGAGTGTGCTGTGTAGTGCATGTAGGATGCTAGTGTTGGGTTCAGTGTAATTATAAGTGACATGGGAGAGGTCCCAATGCAAGCCCTGTGCAAATGTTGGGGTGAACTCCATTTGACTAGGCAGATGTTTGGCAATGTATGGATGCGGCCACACCCACAGTAAACAGAGGGTATACAATTGTACAACAATAGATAACTTATTGAACATTGCAGGTCTTGGGGATGGATCCAGGGATGATGTTTGCAGTCCTATAGTGATTGGGGGTTTCTTTACATTTGGACGAATTCAAATCGTGTTTGGTAAATGTTTGTGGAAAAAGCTGTTGTGGTCTTTGACTTGCACACTTGGGTCTTGTTAGGATTATGTAAGTGGTTGCTGAGGAGATGGTGGGATGCTGTAAGTGTGGTACACTTGGGTGGGTCGATTGTAGACCTGTTAGATAAGAGCTGATGTTCGTTGTTTAAGATCAGAAAACATTTTCCTCCTTACATACATCATCATAGATCATTCTTGGAAATTCATGTGCATTTCTTTTTAGGGTTGTGCTTTCACATTCATACATGCTATTATAGTCGGGCACCGGAAGGTGTCCCCAATCGGGGTGTCTACATGTTTTAATTTTTAAACACAGGATGTTTATTCATGGATCACCTTAAGTTTAGCTTATGGGTCTTCGGTTCTTCCCCTTCACCATGACAGAAAAGGTAGTTTGTTAAGGGGTGGTCTTCATAAGCATGTGGATGATATCAGCTATTTAACTAATATTTTATGGGTGTCTCAAGACTTCCAATATCCTACCTTCTCTAGAGTGTGTGCGGGGGATGCCTTTTGACCTACACGTGCGGAGATGTGTAAGGAGGTGGCGTGCCGCAATGAGGTGTTGTTGGTGTTAGACCAAGCGGTTTCTGGGATGCATTGAAGCCAGGCAAAATCCACCGCCCTAGATAGAATGAGTTCGATACACTTGTTTGATAACCTATATCACACTTGAGTAGCTTGACACAGAGCAGTCAGGCATATCCTCAGGGTCAAGGGTAAAGTACTGGTACAACCCCCACCCTCACAACACACTGAGTACGTACAAAAAGACTGCATAATGTATATATAAAACGCAGGTCTTTGTATTACACACAGACAGACTGATACTCCTGAGGCGGAAAGCCGGGAGCACGTTTCTTGTGTATTTTTTAAATATTTGAGTGTCACTTTACCTCTGTATTTTTAATCTCTCACCCTCTGCTCCCTTCTTAGCTGTATCGCCCAGACTACGCCGCACAGCGGATTTTGCGCTGCCACGGTTGTTAGTACCGGGACACTCTTGGCGCCATTTCCGGCGTTTGCTGAGACCACGCCCCTTTTCAAGGCCACGCCTCCTTTGAGCCCTTCAAAGGCGCTGACCACGATCGCTTGTTCAGACAGACTGATACTCCTGAGGCGGAAAGCCGGGAGCACGTTTTTTGTGTATTTTTTAAATATTTGAGTGTCACTTTACCTCTGTATTTTTAATCTCTCACCCTCTGCTCCCTTCTTAGCTGTATCGCCCAGACTACGCCGCACAGCGGATTTTGCGCTGCCACGGTTGTTAGTACCGGGACACTCTTGGCGCCATTTCCGGCGTTTGCCGAGACCACGCCCCTTTTCAAGGCCACACCCCCCCCTCCCCCTGCCCCTCCCATAGATCTATAAATTATGTGCAGGTTTCGGACGCGCAGCGGACGAGCGCAGCGGGCGCGCTGTTTGCGCGCCGAAGGCGCGCCTAAGGCAAGCCCGTCTGCGCCTGTCCGCGCCAAGGTAGCGCCTAGCGCCAGTTATGCTGCTTGTGACGCTCTTACTGACTTTAGCATTCTCCCCTCTGGTCCTCCTTACTCCAGAGAGGTGCTCTTACAACTTGATAAGCTCCATGCTGATAAAGGTACCTTCACTCTGCTTAATACAGCTCTGCCCCGAGCTGACTTCCTGGCCAACAACCTGTTGAAATGTGGACTTTTGAATGTAAGGTGCCCAAGCACAGTATTGAAATCCAACTTCTTATTGAATCGCACGAACTTGACGTCCTTTTTATGACTGAAACTTGGACGCGCCCTGACTGCATGGTCGACCCGGGCTTCACCTGTCCTCCTGGGTTCAAATTCCTACATATTCCCAGATCTAATGGTAGAGGAGGAGGGGTTGGTGTGATTTTCACTGCAGCCTGTAACTTTAAGTCCTTTGCTTTAGACGTGATTGAAGGTACTGAACTTCTAGGACTATCTATTCAGACTCAGTCCGGAAACATTGTTACCGGGATTGTCTGTTATCGTCCACCGGGTGCGTTCAGCCTTCAAAATCAACAGGCACTCTTGACCATCTTAACTAATATTGCACTCTCGCATCACAAACTGTTCATTCTGGGTGACTTCAATCTGTGGCAGAACGGCGTCCTTGACTCCGGTCTACGCAACCTTTTGAACTCCTGCAAGAGCCTCGGACTCTCCCAGTTGGTCACTGGCTCCACCCACAGGGGTGGACACCTCTTAGACCTACTGTTTGCAGTCCCCCAGTTAGTAACAATGGGAGAAACTCTACCCATGGACTGGACAGACCATTCACTCATTAAGTTCCTTCTAGACCTTAAGAGTGATTATTCCAAAGCTCCTGGTCCGCCCAATAAAACTAAGTGTAGAGATTGGAAAGCCCTTACTCGCCTGCACTCCTTAGGGAAAGTGTTTCATTTAGGTCAACTTTTCGACGAGGATAAACAAGTTGATGATAACTATTTCTCGTTCTGTGCTAGGATTACCACCACCCTTGACGCTCACGCCCCTCTTAAAACTCGCATATGCAGGAGCACCAACTCTGAGCCCTGGTTCAACAACAGCCTAAAAGACCTGAAGTATAGCTGTAAACAGGCTGAGAGAAGGTGGAGACGAAATTATACCGAATCCACCAAGGAACTTTGGAAAAACAAAATACGGGAATACAAGAACTTAATTAAAAAATCTAAAGCTGACTACTACTCCTCCATGATTTGCAAGCCTTCCAACAGCTCTAGAAACATCTTTAACGTACTGAATAGTGTCACCGACCCGGAATGTGTCAAAAACACCATTATTCCATCTCAAGATCTCTGTGACAATCTTGCTGCTTTTTAAAAAAATAAAATTGAGCTTATTATTAAGGAGCTAGATGCCTCCCCTGACACCAGCTCTCACCCTGACTTTAATCCGAGACCCCCCGTGAACCGGATAGCATTGTCACCATCGGCCTCAAATGACCTCCTACTTGAGCTCCCTTCTGTCTCGTATGAGGCCTTCATTAAGCTAGCCAGCAGGATCTCTTCTGGGTCTCCTTTAGACCCTGTCCCTCAAAAAGTTTGGAAACAATTTGAGCAGGAACTCCTTCCCTCTCTCCACGTTATTTGCAACCAATCTCTCTCAACCGGAATAGTTCCTGCCCAGTGGAAGCGGGCATTAGTTTCCCCCATGTTAAAAAAGCCCTCCCTTGACCCAGATTGTTCCAAGAACTACCACCCTATATCTTTGCTGCCCTTCCCAGCCAAAATCGTAGAAAGCTGGGTTAGCAATGCTCTCTCCTCCCATCTGGAATGTCATCATCTTTTGGACGCGGATCAATTTGGTTTCAGACCCACCCACGGAACTGAGTCAGCCTTGATAACCGCGATGGACGAGCTTCAGAGGCGTGCAGACAGAAGGCAGGCAGCGTTCCTTATCCTGCTCGACATGTCTGCCGCCTTTGATACCGTGAATCATGATATTCTGCTGAAACGACTGTTTGAGGCAGGAATAAGAGGCTCAGCAGCACAATGGTTTCACTCTTTCCTCAAGGACAGACAGCAAGCAGTATCCATTCCCCCTTTTCAGTCGGTGTTCACTTTGGTCCCACATGGGGTCCCCCAGGGCTCTGCAATCAGCCCAATTCTTTTTAACCTATACTTAAGACCTCTGATCTCGCTTATCAAAAGCTACAACATCAAAATCATTAACTACGCTGACGATACGCAGTTGATACTCTCTCTGGAGGGAGAAGATTCCATTTCTATTGAGTCCTTTCACAAATGTCTACGTGACACTTCTTACTGGCTAAGAATCAACTCCCTCCAATTCAACGCAGGGAAAACGGAGGTTCTTTTCAGCACTTGCACTAAGATTCCTAGGCCCTTCCCAGACAACTTCTGGCCACCTGAATCCGGGACCACAGTGCGTCCAGTAGCCACTATCCGCAACCTCGGGGTTATGCTGAATCAGGAACTCAGTATGGAGACACACATCCAAAAGACCTCTGCTTGTTGCTTCGCTATCCTCCGCTCCTTAAGGAAGATATTGCCTCTCCTCCGTACTCAGGCACGAGCCGAAGTTGTACGCTGTACTATCCTTAGTCGCCTTGACTATTGTAATGCTTTACTGCTGGAATCCCCTAGCTTCCTGTTAGACAGACTCCAAAGAGTCCAATCAGCAGCGGCTAAAGTTGCACTGGGGCTTCCTAGAAGAGCTAGTGGAACCTCCTCATTGAGCAAACTCCACTGGCTTCCGGTTAGGCAGAGGGTTCAATTTAAAGCCCTCTGCATAGTGTTCAGAGCATTATATGCAGTAGGCCCTGCCTCCCTCCAAGCTAAATTTGCTTGGTATACCCCAGCTAGGCAGCTTCGCTCTTCTGAAGCCAAGCTGGTAACGGTTCCAAAATTTTAAAAAATCAGATCGGGAGGCAGATCCTTCAATGTGGCAGCTGCCAAGCTTTGGAACTCGCTCCCAGTTGAAATCAGACACATCTCTGAATTTCTACCCTTTAGGAAAAGAATTAAAACCTGGCTTTTCCCCAAGACTCCTGTCCACTAATTTTGTCTCCGGATGCTTCTGGCCTTCTTCCCTACCCCATTAGTCTCAGTCAGCGCCAGGATGCCTGCCATGGTGACAGCGCGCTTAACAAATGATTTAAATAAATAAATAAATAAATAATATTGAAATAAAATTGACATACACAATGGCTATATACTTGAAAGTTATATGCAATTGAATAACTCTGCCATTAGTAGCAGAACGGCATGAACATCTATGTACTAGTCATAGGCATTCACTTGCCCCGTAATTCCCTCAGCCTCATAAGCAAAATAAACCCATGTGCGTACTTCCCCGAGGTGTTCACGATCCAAGCAATCACTCCCACATCAAAAGTGACTGAAACATATAAGCAGACTGTTCAGAGGTATTCCACTTTCCCGCTAACACATTAGCGTAAAACATAACATTCTGAATATCAAATACCCCGTACAGTTGTAATGGTCAAGAAATCTCAGGTTTTGACTACGCCTCGTGACCCAGCCCCTCAGCCATTCAAACTGTACCAGCCAATGATACACATTGCACCTGCTGGCAACACTGATTAGATTGAGTCCACCTAAAGTTGAAGGAAACAGTTAATTTTTCTCGTCCATCCAGATTAGATGCTCTGGCACCCAGCGGCACCTTAACGAGTGAGGGATCACTATCCCCCCCGTAGGCAAAAGGCTGTGACACTGGAAGCTGAAGTGCTTCCAATTTAAAGAATTGTTTCCGATCCAGTGGAGGAGCGAGCTGCAGTTGCTCCAGGCAGCCAACAGAGGCTGTACACAAGGCACAATGAGACCCCTCAGGTCCAATCATGATATTCTCCACAACAGAGTACCTTGTGGCGTGGATCCTCAGACTGAGGCCGCAAAGTTAGGCACTGTCGTGTTCCCGATCTAGATGGCAGAGACAGTCTAGGCTGCCAGCTCAGGTCCCAATGACTTGGCAAACTTCCCCCAACATCCGTTGTATATAATACACTAAAAGTGCGAGCTAGCACAGGTTCCTGGCTGTAGGCTTGGGTCCCTCGGACTCAGCAAACTTCTCAAATTCCTCATGCTATGGCACCCCCCAGGGGGGCAGTTGGTCATTACAAGCACACTCCTCGGCACCAGTATGATTACTGCACACATTAGGAGAGTCCTTGCCCCATTTGACAATCACTTACACCCGTTTCTGGCACACCCTGTGTGGTCCTTACGATCTCTGGGAACAGAGAGATCCTTTCTGTTCCTGGAATCTTGTGAACTGCCAACTGGCCCTTGGAGAGTGCTTAGGGACCCTTGCCATGGCAGTAGGCAATTAGCTACAGGACAGCAAAATCTGGGCACAATCCACCAAGTGATATTCCCCTTCCTAGAGCATGACAAGCCTCAGGCCACCACAAGTCTACAGATAATCCAGTTTCCGTCCCTCCAGCCCCAATAGTTCCCCTTGTCGGTATCCCAGCATCAAACCAATGTAGTATGGTTCCAATCCCACAAGCGTTTCTAACTCCTGAGGGCAAAGCCCCATGAGTTATACCCACAATGGCCTTTGAAGATGAGATCAGTTCATAAGGTCACCTTTGAAATTCATAGGCCCTCTCTAAATTGTGTACTGTCTGCCATCCTACCCCAGGAGGATTGATCAATATTATTAGTGGGCCACCAAGACTTTGCCCTTTGCAATACAGGTGTCAATTCCACCCCCTCTTATCCATCCCACGAAGGCCCCTCAGAGTCAGAGGTCTGCAGTTTCCATTGAGCCCCTAGTTTATGGCTGTCTTATCAGTAATGCATAGATGTATCTGTCCCCCCAGCACCCAAATGGAGATTTGAGACTGGCTGACAGGCACACAGAGTCACATACATAAAAGTACCCCCTTTCCCAAAGTGGTATTTCCACCATAGTGATGTTGAATCCACTTGCATCACTAGATTTGCCATTACTAGCGCATCTATGGCAAACACTATACTGCTACTCTTCTGCATATAGGAAATACAGCTCAATAGCTTTTCCACAGATTCCTCATGTACATCCAATGCAAGACGTGTATAAGGAAACAAGAGACACCCTACTCACACGGAACCAGGGTTTTTACAATTAGATAAAAAACAGAGGTTCCTGTGGACACTCAATGATTGATATTACAATATATATCAGCACAATCGCAGTAAAAGGGAGGTATATAGATGTCAGAAAAAGAAATGACATGTAACACCGAGTATGTAGAGAAACAAGGTATTTTTATATCATAGAAACACGTGTCGCAAAATTTCCAGTGCGAAGTGTCCCAAGTGAAAACTAAAACCTATACGTATGAAGTGTGACTTTTAGTGACATAAAAGCAAGGTTTCAATATTTTTACAGAAACGACCATTCAGTAGATACACAATCAATGTTGTCAGCCTCCTAGTGTAATCATAGGGGCTGAGAATTGGGTCGCTTCAAGTTGTCGACGGCATTTCAACCCAACTGGTAATGCGGGGTCTAATCAGGACCTATCAATGTAGGGACACCTGTGGGGGACTGACAGTGGTGTGGTGATTACCTGTGGGAGTTAAAGGTAGCAAGGGATACTCACATAGGGCCCGTCCGGGCACCTATGGAGGGAAGGGAGATGACAATCAGTGATTTCCAGTCTTACCCCTAGACAAGGGACTCACGGCTAACTCAAATCAGCCAATCATGTGTACACTAATCACCAGTATGCATATGACAAGCACAGCACCGTGGCACAGATTGCCAGTCTCAAAAGCACTCAAAGTCATACGCCTAGCACATAGATCAGTGGAAAACCAGGAGGGACAAAAGCAAAAAGTTGAGGGAAAGCACCCTAGAAAGCACCATTTCCAACAGTTGCTGATTGCAAAGTGATCTGGGGTCACGTGTATACCCTTCTAGTCCCAGCACGAGGTGTGCAGTGGGACCCTCCCTAACGGTGACAGGTGTCTTGACCATTCCCCTTTTCCAGTGGGTTCTTTTTAGGCTGTCTTTTGCCGTTTTTTTACTAGTCTTTTGGGCTTTTTCCTAGATTTCCATATGATTTGCTTGTTTCTATTGTCTTGGCCAAGAGGGGGTAGGAGAGTTGTCCTTCGGCCCCCATGTGTTTCTGATTTGGCGGTGTCTGAGATTCGGCTATTTACTCCCCTATACGGTGTGTGTTAAGCCTTGTATATGTGTCAGCTGATCGCTAGGCTGGATACGGCAGTGAAAATATTCCAGAGTACCACGCAGAGAGCTTTGCTGGAATTTAGCAGACTTTTTCTTTCCGGTACCCCTTTTCCCATAGGCTATGTCCTAACCCAGATGTTTAAGCCTGTGGCAAGGGACGTCTACCCAGCGGCACGCTACTTTCGTTTGTTTTGGAAGGACATAACCTGATGAGCAGGTTTTGGATGTTTAAAAAAATTTTGAGGGAAAGGAGGGGGAAGAATGTTGCTGAATGGAGAGTCCGGTGCGAGGCCCGAACGTATTGATTTTTGCCCAATACGGGTAATGGACTGGGACCAGCGATTGTTCTGGTGAACTTTCCTACTTAATCAGCGCCATGCAGTGCTTTGTGATCGGTTGAAGTTTGTGCATATGCTATGGACTTTATGCAGTCTTTATCATTTTGAGTGTGCGGAAAACCTTGCTCCTGAAACTGGAACATTGCTTTGTTTTGGAACTGTAAAGGGGCCTCCATTGGCCTGGAGGCTGCTGGCTGAGGTTGGGACTACATGACATGAGGGAATTTTGGTCCTGGGCCAGGGTCCAAGAGTGGAGTCCATTTGAACTAGTTATTGGAACATGTCCCAATTGGACTTGGGTGAGGGGACCTGGGTGCCTGCTTTTATTTACTGGATGAGGGGGCCAACATGCACCCTCATCAGACCGCCCTCCCTCAGAGCATAGCCAGCCAACCCCGCCCTAGGGGATTCGCGGCAGAGTGGGGACGAGGCTCCTATAGGCACTCGAATGGTGAACTCTAGTGCAGATTCCCAATCGACAAAACAAACAGCAGTTCTTAGTTTCTCAACTACAAGTAAAGGCTAGAATTTCTAATGTAGCCTTCCTTGTCTTTATTTTTCAAATTACTTTTGAAGTGCGGATGAAGTGGATGTTTTGCATTGGGGGTTTGAACTTACTGTGTAGGTGGGTTTTTGCCATTGTGTAAAGTTATTGCCTCCCCAGAAAGTTACCCATCCCTGCTGCGGTCCTTGTTGGGCTGGAGCCCTGTCTCTTGCTGCTGTTTCCACGTATTTGACCAACCATCTGATCCCTGCTGCGATGGTGTTTGGCTGTCTGACCTCCCTGCAGCTGAGCGTAAGGTGCATTCGGGTTACCTTGTGCTTGGTTTTGAAGATGGGGATTTTGCTGGGACTGGCCCAGATTTATCGATCTCTGTTAGTGATTAGGCCTGGGCAGAGCTTATGTAGTTTCACTCCACGCAATTCTGGGGAGTAACTGAAAAACTCCACAAATTCTTCAGAGTTCCACACATGGATTGAGTACTGCTCAGCACGCATCACCCAGACATAGTATTATTTTGGCAGGCCAATATTCTCAATCCCTGACTACCCACATTATGAACATTAGAATTTAAAAATATTTGGGGCTCAAAAAATATGTAAAATTTGCATAACGGAGCAAAAGTCTTACATGTCAAATCATGAAGTCCAA
Organism: Triturus cristatus; assembly: GCF_964204655.1. Lineage (NCBI taxonomy): Eukaryota > Metazoa > Chordata > Amphibia > Caudata > Salamandridae > Triturus > Triturus cristatus. The sequence goes on along the minus strand of NC_140594.1, from coordinate 445,122,225 downwards.
AAAGAATGTGGAATGCACACATTTAAGCAAAGGTGCAAAAACAATGAGCAATGAGGAATATATTTAACATATGATGAATCTTGTGTGGCAGCTGTGCAGTAAATGCTGCAAATGCCCATATAAAGTAAACAGGTGAGGATTCAGAGTCACAACCGGAAACAAAGAAAGTATGTAAAAGAACAGAGGCAGACTGCCCAATGGATAACAGAATTAAGCCACACTTGCCTCTGAGGCTCTAACATGCCAGTGAGGTTAGGATGGAGTCACTCTAAAAACTAGGTGCAGTCATAGTGAAATGAGTTGCATGGGGCTGCAGGGCTGGGGCGGAGTCAGTCAATCCTATTAAGATTAGAAGCATACAAAGCGCAGTGACGGTGCCCACAGCACTTTCTGGCACTAAGGGCGTCAGCACAGGAGCTATTTGTGAGGCCACTGGCTCTGACCCAGCCCTTTCCGGTGCGCCGGCTTGAGTGCCCCCACTTCTCCCTGAGGCAGTCCACGTGTTTTTCAGGCAGCTAAAAGAGTAGGGGAGGGCTGCTTACCTGCCAGGCCGTTGGAACACTTCACCATGCTCTCCACCGTGTGCCTTGGCCTGGCAATCAGGGCCCCAAAGAGTTTGCTGCAGCCCCTTCAGTTCCAGGAGGGTCCGACTCCAATGGTATTTGTCAATGGCCTCCCAGACCTTCTTCTTCATATCCCTAAAGCACTTGGACCTCCAGCTCTTTTTGAACTTTAATGCCCCCGTGGATGAGCTCAGCGGGGTGCTTGCCACACTCCCGCCAACAGGGGCTGGCACGCAGGTGAGGGCACGACTTGAGCAGCAGGACAATGACAATGTTGAAGGAAAGAGAAACTGAAAGAGCAGAGCAGAGGCACTGAATGGGTCCGACTCCAGCAGCTCAGATTAAACCGTAACAGGAAGTATGTTAATGTATCGCCCACTCCTACTATCCTGAGCGTCCCGCCCCTCTGCTATGCTACTATTGGCCCGTTCAAACTGGCACCATGTGGTAATCTACTCGCGGCATCATCGATCTCATCAGCCATCAGCAGTTACTCTTCTTGTCAGTAAAAATGAATGCTGCCAGCAATCCCGCCCTGGTAAACTCTGCTACGTGGCGGAATGCAGAGTTTTTTTATGAACTTCATGCTCCTAGAAGAGCGCGGAGTAGCAAAACTCCGTACACTCTGCAAGTGGAGCTGAGTTTACCACACACCACTATTTATGATATGCTTTTAAGTGGCATCGGTCGGCCATGTGACCTATTCGGTGGCAATAATAATATTCTCTGACGTCCTGCTGCTGCCAACTTCCCTGATCTCTGTTGTTATAACTGGGTTGAAACCCTCTGGGGAGTTTGCCGTGGAGCCCCCTTCAAGACTGGTTCCATTTGTACATTTGAGACCAACTTCACCCCCTGGAGGGTGGTCTTTTTCAATTTGTGTTAGATCCCCTTGGTGCTGTCTATCTGGGCTTGCTCCTATTTTTACCTGTCCTTTTCCTTTCTGTAATAATGGAATATGGGCGCCTGTATCTCCCACCAGGGTTTGATGTCTAACCCTACTTTGCTGTCTAGTCCACTCTGTATTTCAGTGGGCAGCATAATTTTGAGGATGTTATTGAAGAGTGCGACCAGGGGACCCAAATCGGTCCATGACTGTCCTGTCTTTTGTCCCCATCGTTCCCTCATTCTGTCTAAAAAGGCAGTTATGGTCTTCCCAGGTTTCATACCTTCTGCCATCAATCCTCCTATATCTGGGCAGTCAGGGGATATTTCTTTCAGGGTCGTCCATATTGGGTGCCTATACAAAAGATTTATTTTTCCGCCCCATCTAACAATGGTGCCAGTTTGGTTCTGAGACCTTCTTTATTCATCTGGGCCCATGACACATAGATGGTCCCTGATGTGCCCTTCTGCAGTAGAGGGAACATTTTGGCTTGGGATAACGGTGCTGGTTTCTCTCTAACGTAGTGCTCCCATCTTTTTAGCCAATCCTGCATGTAGGGGAAGTTCCATTTGGGATCCCCTTCTGAGCTGGATACAGTCCTCCACAATGGCTATGTCCTGTAGTTCAAAGGATCCCTCCTTCTGCCAGGGTCTGTTATACTGGCCCTCCCTTTAAGGCCAGTGGCCTAGCAGGTGGCCAAATGGATGCGCAAAGGTCTCGCCTTCCACTCTGGTCACTATCTCCCTTGGGGTCAGTTTGTCTATCCTGCACGTTCGGGGGAGTAGCGGGCATCTTCATAGCTGCTCTCCTGCACACGGAAGAGTGCCATGTTGCTTTTACTGCATCTTAAATGAGTCTATGCCAGGCTACCTTGATCCCTATTTTTTTAAAAAAACGTTATTGGCATATAGAGATATCACATACACAATGTATACCAGAAGGAGTCCATCTGTAAGATTCCTTCATCCCTCCCTCCCTGTCCATGCATATGCGAATAATCCACATCATACTACTTATTCATAAACAACAGTGGTATCAAGAGAGGAGAGAAAGAAAAACAAAAAAAACGTACCATTTACTCACATATAGGGACTAGAGTATACATTCATAGCCAGAAGAGCATACATTACCGACTTCAACTAGAATCTAGCTATACAGGAGAGAAAACACTTTGCATTATCTAATGAACTTCATGCCAATATATAACAATTTAATCCTCCTTCCCCCCTTAACTTACGTTCGTGTTAGGCCAGCACATCAAAGAAAGGACCAAAACATTGTAAGCGATTTCTGGTTATCGTCAGATTTTCATAGCCATCCCCCATATCCGTTTGTCCTGCATTCATACCTCCAGGATGAGAGACCCCCAACCCCACAGCTGTGTCCTCAGATGCAGACAGTGTCTGTGGTTCCCGCAACTCAGACAGCATAGACGACCAAGCCATCAGGTCGACTTCAAGTTATTAATCTTTACATACATTCTGCATCCGCACTTCCTTGGCAGTCGCTCACTCACAGATATCCCGAACCCATGCCCTATATTATGCAGGATGGGTGCTAAATACGCCGGTTGTTGAAGGTATACTAAAGTGTCGTCGGCATAAAGAGAGTCCACATAATTAGTCTCCCAGAGAGATATACCCCACAGCTACATCTTGTAATGCAGTGTCTCTGCTAATAGCTCCATGGTGACCACAAACAAAAGCGGCTAGAGAGTGCACCACTGTTGGGTGCCCCCGCACATCTGAAATGGATCAAAAACCACTCCCCCAGATTATACCCTAGCATATGGGTCAGAATAGAACAAGCGAATCCATCAAATGAATCTAGAACCCAACCCTAGATGTTGGAGCACTTGCTACATAAGACTAGTTTATAGAATCAAATCTTGCTCTATATATAAGAGCGCCAAAGCAAAGTCATCTGTTAAGAGTCACAGGGAGTACCACACATACGCCGGTCAATGCAAATTATGAGCGGTACTGTGCCGCGGGATAAAATCTGATTGGTCTGAGTGTATAAGGAGGGGCATGTGGGGAGGAGACGTGCTTCCAGAACACAACACAGAATTTTTGCATCAAGATTCAGGAGCGAGATCGGCCTGTATGATGAGGTAAATGAAGGGTCCCTGCCAGACTTCGGTATCATGACCACTAGGGCCTCACGCATGGAAGCCGGCAGAGAACTGGTATACAGGGCCTCATTATACACCTCCAGGAGTCGGTCTGCCATTAATGCAGCAAACTTATGATAAAGTTCTACTGGCTGTCCATTACTACCAGGGATTTTTCCAGGCTTAAGATGCCCGATCACCGAAATGATCTCTTCGTCAGTAGTCGAGCCATCCAGAGCCTCTGCTGCGTCCGAGTCAAGCCTCAGGAGCTCATCACTCGCAAGGAAACCCTGCGCAGCCTCCGGTGAAGAGACTATTTGCTCCATATATACTTTACTAAGGAGGGCAGAAAATACTCTATTAATCACTTGCTGCGTATTTACTAGTTCCCCCGCTTATGTGTGTAACTTTATGACTGGGGCCTCAGGGGCTACGCATCTAATCAATTGGCCCAGCAAAGCTCCTGTCCTATCACCTTCAATATGCAATCGCTGTCGATAGGCTGTATGGGCATGTTTCTCCAACCTACTCCAGTCCTCCATCAGAACGTACCATGTGTCACACCATTCAGATAGTCTACAGGTCAGCCAAAGCCAGCATCCCCTCTAACCTGCCGAGTTTGGATTCCTGGGTCTTGATGTCTTTTTCTAACTGACGTTGAACCCCATAAGATGTTATAGTACACACCCTCATGAGGATGACCTTCATGGCCTCCCAGTCAAGTGCCTGATGGGAGGCAGACCCCCTTTTCTCTTTAAAATGATGTACCAGTGCATCCGTGATCGCCGTCACAAATGGGGGGTTCAGTAAAAGCCTTCCCACAGAGGCACCACAGGGGTATTGCCGGCCTTCAGGCACACCACCAAGAGTTAAAAAGACCGGTGAGTGGAACGAAAGATATTGGGTCAGATAGGCGACGCCTACAACCATGGGAACTAGATCAGCAGAAAGAAAGCAGCAATCCAAGTGGCAGAATGTACCCATTGTGGGGGTGTGGCAAGAAAACAGGTGCTCCCCAGGGTGACGTTCACGTCAGATATCGCACATGTGCAGACCACCTAGCATGTCCCATAGTACCCCACTAAGCTACTTTGTTCCCTTATCACTTGGTCTGACCCTTGCCTACGCTGATGATCTCATGAGACTCGAGGCCCAGACAGAAGCCTTCCCTTTAGTTCTGCTTCGGGCTCTTCTCTGAGCGGTGCTCTATACCTACCCCCACTCTCCACAGTTGGAGGGCATACTGCTCTGTTCTCCTTTTGTGTTCCGAGGGTGAGAGCTTTCTCTCTCTCTCCATCCTTAATTCACGCCTCTGCTCTAACTCCCAGCTGGGTTGCCTCCTTCATTCTGAGCCAGACGCTGTTCTTCTGGGTAGAATTTACCCTCAGTCGCACTTTCTGTTGTCCCTTCGGCTGCCTGAGCATACCCTACAGTTCCCCTTTTATCATTGAATCCAAGAGGGCTGGGACTTCTTTCCTCACACCCACTTGCTGTGGCACTGTCCAGAACTGCTATAAATGTCCTGATCACCTGAGTATGGTCATCCAGATGGGTGGGAGTGCACATTCTCCATGCTGCTGGGGTTTGGTGAGTTGAATGCAACAGATGGGGGAGGGTCAAACTTTGGGGAGCTCTAGCACTGGACTGGGGTGGCAGTGGGATTACTTGGGCCTCCTGGCCTGAGGGCCTCCCCTCTTTAGATCTGGTAGTTCATTGTTTAGTAAGGGTCCTCCAGCTCCATCGACCAACAGATTGGTATACCCTGGTTCACTGATGGCAGGCATTGGGGAGACCATCTCCATTCCTATATACGGTGAGGGACGCGCAGGGCAGCCGCTGCTCCTCTAAGGCAGAGGAGCATCGCCACACTGCATTTGAGAAGTGAAAAATAAACAATAAAATAATAATAACCAAGGTTATTATCATTTTATTTTTCCACCCTTCTCCCTTACTTCCTGCAGCTGAGCTGAGGGCAGGGCTATCCAATCTGGCACCTCGACACAGCAGCGGGAAGGAGAAGGAGTAGTGGCATTGCTTGCTTCAAGTCCGCATGAAAGTTTGGCTGGCCGGGAAAGGCCGGCCAAACACTCATGCGCACTTCTATCTCTCTCTCCGAGTTGTGCTTTACAGCTGGGGGGAGAACAAGCAAAGGGTCATAGACCCATAGTGAGCACCTAACTTGTGCACTCATGCCAATCACAGTGCAGGGTAATACCTATGGGTAATACCATCATGAGAGCTGTGTCTGGATTGGTGTAGGGTACCCAGTGGCATGCTGGGAGTCAAGGTCGAGGAGCAGAGGCCAGAACAATACCGACACTTGAGAATGCAGGTAGGCATTATTTTTTAAATTCTTTTCCCCATGCTGCCTCCCTGCACTGCCCCCCCTGCACTGCCCTCCCCTACCGACCCTCCTGCTGCCCTCCCCTGCTCTGCTCCACCACTTAAATGATGTTGCAGCCACCCCTGGAGGCGCACATGCCTTACTGGGCATCAATGAATATGGCTTTCTGGCCTTCTTTTGCCCTCCGAATGTGTGTTCTCATGTGTCTGAGTATGGTAATGTTGAAGATTCCCACCCCTCTAGGCAGGGGAACTTTGGGGCATATTATCAAGGACAGCGTTAAATATTATCGCCGGTTTAGCGGCAAAAAACTGCTGCTAAAGCGACGATTATGGGCTTGATAATATGCCCTTGAAAATTCCAATAGAAGTCCATGTTCTGGTGTGAACATGGGCTTCTATTGAAATTCTCCAGGGCATATTATCAAGCCCATTATCGCCGCTTTAGCGGCAGTTTTCTGCCGCTAAACCGGCGATAATTTTAACCCCGTCCTTGATAATATGTCCCTTGTGTCTTAGTGTGTGCATCCCATTCATGACAATACTTACTAAGTTTTTTAACCTGTGTGGAGAACCTACTTTGTATGTGCTTTAGAGGCGTTTCATGTTAAGATGGGAACTTTTTTAGTGGACTAGTGCACTCTTGCTTCTCGGGATTAAGTCATTTTAAGACACGGGTACTCATAGTACGGCCCGCGGGCCGTCAGCGGCCCGGCAAGCCTTCCTTGGCGGCCCGCGGACCTTGCAGACAGTGCCTGTGCCCTGTGCTTGTCAGCGAACACCGCCGGTTACAGCAGCGCGGAGCTGTGAGGCCGGGCGATTCTTTTAAAGGCCATTTACTTGTTAATGAGGCTTTGTTGTATTTCACCTCTTCTTAGCGCCCCTGCATCTCCCCTCTGATTGAGTGGAGATGCAGGGGCGCTAAGAAGAGGTGAAATACAACAAAGTCTCATTAACAAGTGAATGGTCTTTAAAAGACCTGTGAAGTACTTGGGTGCGGCGGCCGTGTGCGTTCCCTGGAAGCCGTCTCAGCGCGGGGTGAGGTGACAGAGGACAGCAGGGTGAGGTGATGGAGGGCAGCAGGGAGTGAGAGCAGGGGGTGAGGTGACAGCGGGAGGAAGACAGAGTGCGACAGAGGGAGAAGAGGGAGGGAGAGAGGGAGAGGAGGAAGACAGGGAGAGGAGGAAGACAGGGAGAGGAGGAAGACAGGGAGAGAGAGAGGGAGACAGAGGGAGGGGGAGGGAGGGAGAGGGAGGGAGACGGAGGGAGAACGGAGGAGGGAGGGAGGGAGACAGAGTGAGGGAGACAGAGGGAAAGAGAGCAATAGAGAGAGGGAGGGAGACGGAGAGAGGGAGGGAGAGGGAGAGGGAGAGAGAGAGGGAGGGAGGGGGACAGAAAGAAAGGGAGACAAACAGTGAGTGAGACAGAGGGAGGGAGAGAGAGGGAGGGAGACGGAGAGGAAGGGAGGGAGAGAGGGAGACAGAGAGAGGGAGGGAGAGAGAGGCAGGGAGACAGAGGGAGGAAGGGAGGACAAAGGGAGGGAGGGAGACAGAGGGAGGGAGACGGAGATAGAGGGAGGGATAGGGAGGGAGGGAGACAGAGGGAGCGAGGGAGAGGGAGGGAGACAGAGGGAGAGAGAGAGAAGGAGGGGACAGAGTGAAAGGGAGACAAACAGTGAGTGAGACAGAGGAAGCGAGAGGGAGACAAACAGTGAGTGAGACAAAGGGAGCGAGAGGGAGACAAACAGGGAGGGAGACAAAGGGAGCGAGAGGGAGACAAACAGGGAGGGAGACAGAGAGAAAGGGAGACAAACAGAGTGATGGACGGAGAGAGAGACAGAGAGAAAGGGAGACAAACAGAGTGATGGACGGAGAGAGAGACAGAGAGAAAGGGAGACAAACAGAGTGATGGACGGAGAGAGAGACAGAGAGAAAGGGAGACAAACAGAGTGATGGACGGAGAGATAGGTAGATAGAGAGGGCGGGAGACAGAGTGAGAGATAGATAGATAGATAGATAGGGCGGGAGACAGAGTGAGAGATAGATAGATAGATAGATAGATAGATAGATAGATAGATAGATAGATAGATAGATAGATAGATAGATAGATAGATAGATAGATAGATAGATAGATAGATAGATAGATAGATAGATAGATAGATAGATAGATAGATAGATAGAGAGGGCGGGAGACAGAGTGAGAGATAGATAGATAGATAGATAGATAGATAGATAGATAGATAGATAGATAGATAGATAGATAGATAGATAGATAGATAGATAGATAGATAGATAGATAGATAGATAGATAGATAGATAGATAGATAGATAGATAGATAGATAGGGCGGGAGACAGAGTGAGTGAGAGAGATAGATAGATAGATAGATAGATAGATAGATAGATAGATAGATAGATAGATAGATAGATAGATAGATAGATAGATAGATAGATAGATAGATAGATAGAGAGGGCGGGAGACAGAGTGAGAGATAGATAGATAGATAGATAGATAGATAGATAGATAGATAGATAGATAGATAGATAGATAGATAGATAGATAGATAGATAGATAGATAGATAGATAGATAGATAGATAGATAGATAGATAGATAGATAGATAGATAGATAGATAGATAGGGCGGGAAACAGAGTGAGAGATAGATAGATAGATAGATAGATAGATAGATAGATAGGGCGGGAGACAGAGTGAGAGATAGATAGATAGATAGATAGATAGATAGATAGATAGATAGATAGATAGATAGATAGATAGATAGATAGATAGATAGATAGATAGATAGATAGATAGATAGATAGGGCGGGAGACAGAGTGAGAGATAGATAGATAGATAGATAGATAGATAGATAGATAGATAGATAGATAGATAGATAGATAGATAGATAGATAGATAGATAGATAGATAGATAGATAGATAGATAGATAGATAGATAGATAGATAGATAGATAGATAGATAGGGCGGGAGACAGAGTGAGAGATAGATAGATAGATAGGGCGGGAGACAGAGTGAGAGAGATAGATAGATAGATAGATAGATAGATAGATAGATAGATAGATAGATAGATAGATAGATAGATAGATAGATAGATAGATAGATAGGGCGGGAGACAGAGTGAGAGATAGATAGATAGATAGATAGATAGATAGATAGATAGATAGATAGATAGATAGATAGATAGATAGATAGATAGATAGATAGATAGATAGATAGATAGATAGATAGATAGATAGATAGATAGATAGATAGATAGGGCGGGAGACAGAGTGAGAGATAGATGATAGATAGATAGATAGATAGATAGATAGATAGATAGATAGATAGATAGATAGATAGATAGATAGATAGATAGATAGATAGATAGATATGTGTGCATACCGGGTCTGGTGGCTCAGTGGATGAAGGCGTCCGCTGCAGTGGCCTGTGTTCAACCTCATGGTCATAGTTTTTTTTTGCTCTAGCCCCGCCCCCTCCCCCACTGGCCCCGCCCCCACCGGTGCGGCCCTCAGCCAGAAACCACACTGTAAATTTGGCCCCCGAGATAAAAGTTTGTGAGTACCCATGTTTTAAGATATACTCTGTTCATGGGGAAATAAATACACAGAGATTAAAATTGCTTTCTAGGAGCTCATGCTATATACAGATGCATCAGAACAGACATTTCACAAACACAAACAAAAAATGCATATGAAGGGTCAAAAACTGAAAGAAAGTGCAATTGTTAATTCAAAATGTATGACTTCACCACAAAAATAACTAATATTTAGATATGGAATAACTATTGTAAGAATTGGCAACACCTTCATAAGCACATCTGGTCATTAACAAAACAGAAAAGACAACACTCAAGACAAAAATGCAGTTGCAAAAATGTACCAGCACCACAACATCAAGAATGCATCAGTTAATAACCACGATAAAGAAAAAGTGAGAAAAAACCTGTAAAGAACAAATGATGACTTTGTCCCCCCCCAAAAAACCAAGCCCACTCCTTAACACTCCTTAGTGCATGCTACCCAATGACAAGGGGAGGCTGTGATGCATGGAACTAAGAGGCATATTTTCAAGGGCTTATTACCACAGGAGTTTCACTTTTTGTTACGTTCCTGTGGCCTTAACCCTTCGCCTTATTTACAAGGCGGCTTTAAGCCACGTTGTGTGGCTTAACGCCACCTTGTAAATAAGGCCCCGTTTCATGCTACACTTAGCGTGAAAGGGAAGGCCAAGGGGTGTTGTGGTGGTCGTTCTGCTTCAGCACCTATTGATTTTGATGCTGGCCTCTACTTACAAGGATGGCGTAAATATGGTGCAGTGCCAAAATTAAGACAAGGGAAAACCTGGTCTTAACATGGTGAAATTATGCATTGGTCAGTGCATTCCTGCGTTTTCAGAATGGAGGAGCATGGCGTTAGCTATTGTTGCTTAATGCCGTGCTTCGCCGATCACTTGTAAATATACCCCAATGTGAGCCTATATTGGCTCCAGGACAAAGACAACAACAATTTACACGGAAACGAGGAACAACTTGACAACCACATGCCCTTCTTGGCCAAGCACAAACTACATCAAATGTCCAAGGTCCAAATTTACCCTAATTTCCAAATTACATCCTATATCACACCCAGGGGTCCTACGTACCACGTGTATCATGCCCAGCAGTCCAAGGTAATAGCACCCCTCACTTCTTTTATATACCAACAGTTTTAAGAGACCGACAGCACTGAGAAAACCCTTTTAGACTAAAAAATAAGAACAAGGTGCTGGCCATATTTCACATACAGGGCATCTGTGTCACGGCCAGTGGTCAAAGCGGTGAGGCCTCGTCTCTGTATCACACCCAAGGGACAAGCGTATCATCTGTGTCATGGCCAGCGGTCCAAGTGATTAACAACCTTCACTTTTTCTAATGTACTGACTATTGAAAAAAGGTGACCTCCGTGGAATCCCCTCCAAGACCACCTTGAGACTACGGACACATAAAATAGACAATATGTCAGATATCTGTCAGTGGCAGGGCGCTAAGGTTACATTTTTGCTCTTGCTTGCCGTACGCCAAATGCTGTGACTTAGGATCAGATGTAGTCTCTTACCCACTTGACGACGGCTTCAGGATGGAGCTCTGCCCCACTGATTCAGCAGAACTTTCAATCAATTGTGGTGTCTCCTGAATGCCTTTGCTGCGCAGATCCATCTGGACGGGGTTCTTTAATTTGGCTGTAGTCAGATTAGAAGAACCAGTCTCTCCTATCTGGTGCACCAAATGTTGCTTGAATGTGAATTTACCTTGAAAAAACAAACACAAACACACAAGGCATTTGGCAAAACAGGAACAGTTGTTTTAAATAACACTTCAAACGGGAACACAGTTACAGAAGAGGTTCTGGGGACTGTCTCCAAATACAATTGATTTGAGCACCATTACGTACCTTCCTTGGAGCATCATAAAACAATTCATAGATGCTTTTTAGGAAGAGGAATGTGGGCCTAGTCATGGAGTCATAGGTTACTCCCACCTGATATCAAATGCAGGTGGGTCTCGACCTTGCGTGGACACAATGAGGGCCAGTGAGTAATGTACCCAAATGTCCGGCATGGGGAGTACGTGATCACTGCATGTGCTGTGTTTGCTGTGTCCTGATTGTATGAGTGTTCCTAACTTCATGTGGCATCTAACTTTTTGGTGTTTTGGAAACACGCACCCCCTAGCAATGTGCACTTTATTGGGACCCAATCTCACCGGACCAATGTAGCATTGATGCCTACCTGTGGGATTAATTTGGGTTTTTCCTGTACATGCATTTGTTCTGCTGGTTATGTGCCACACCACCTGTAAATTGTCAATCACTTGCCCCAGGCCTAGGTCGCAGGTCCTACCTGACTATGTATTTCTGACTCCGGGTTGCTGGAGAGGTCATATCATGTAATTTTGACAACAGTGATTCTATTTTGTTTTTATGCACGCATGTATCATTGTGTACATCAACATAAACAGAGCGCGGGTTGGATAAAAGGACCCCGTTAGACCCACTGAACAAGAGTGCCTTTAATCCTGGCTGTGGAGCATTGCAAGGTCCCATGTTGAGGATGCGACATGCAGCCGTGGTGATGCATTGGTTCTGAGGAGCTGCAAAGCTTTAATCCCAGGTCCTGCGTCCTGGGCGTAGAACCTCTCATTGAGGGCTTGCAATGTGAAGTCTGGCATCGAGGATGCATCACACAATTAAGGCAAAGCATAGTTTACAAGGAGCTGCAATACTGCGATGCGAGAGTCTGTTTTGTTGTCGAGGCTGGGGTCATCGAGAGATCAGAGGTGCGAGGACCTGTGTCGGGGAAGTTTTGCACAGCAATGGTTCCGATGCAAGCTTCAATGTCAGTGCGGAGTCCTTGTGCTGAGAGAATCCATGCAGCAGAGGCCATGTGTCGGTTCTGCTCAGGATTTCGCTGCACAGCAGAGGAGATGCATTGGTTCTGTTGGATCAATAGGTGGGCTGGCAGACCAAATTCAGGCCTGCTTCCAAAGGCCCAAGACTGGGTAGGCACCACTTGGCAGGGTAGGTCTCACAGATGTCAGAGTCCAGGTGCTGGGTTCAAGGTTGTTGGAACCTTCGGTCCCTGAGGTTCTAGTTAGGAGACCAGCCAGCTAGCCCTTGGAGTCATCAATATATGCAGGTCAGGTACTTCTCATCCAGATGAGAGGGCAGCAAGCAGAAGAACAGCACAGTAGGGCAGCAGTCCTTCAGAGTAGCAGTCCAGCAGTATGACAGTCCTTTCAGTGGCACAGCAGTTCTTCTTCCTGACAGAGTTTCCACAGGTCCAGAAGTGTGCTGATGAGTTGGTGTCTGGGGTCCCATATTTATACCTGGACTTCTGCCATCACAAAAAGCCCCAAAACTTCAATTAGCCTCTGTGAGGCCATGCAAGGGTCTACGACCTAAGGGGCACCATTTGGGGTCAGGGGCTTGCTCCAGCTGGGTCTGGGTGCTGTTGCAGGTGGTTGTGAGCCAGTTATGTCCCTGTGGCTCTGAAAAGGAGGTGAGCAGACTAGCTCTTGGAGTCACACTGGGACTCCTGGGTTCAGTTGCATGTTGATATCCCTCTGACTCAGGCAAGAAATGCAGCAATCCAGCAAGGCAGCAGTCCACCAAGGCAATAGCCCACCAGGGCAGCCGTCTGGCAACATATCAGTCTGTTCAACAGCACAACAATCCATATTCCTGACAGTTTCCACAGGTCCAGAAGTGTACTGAAGGGTTGGTTTCTGAGGTCCAATATTTATACCTGGGTCTCCCTTTGAAGTGGGAGAAGCTTCTAGATCTTTCCTTTTGAAGTGCACAGGTGTCCTGCCTTCCCTGCCCTGATTCTAGACTAACTAAAGATGGTATACAACCCTTTGTGGAGAAGCGGGACACAGCCTATTCAAGTTTAGGTAGGGCTGTGCCCAGCTTCGCCCTCCCATCCTGCCAGTGATGGCCCATCTAGCCATACCTAAGATCTCTATTGTGTGTGGCTGTCTAAAATGAATACAAAAAGCCTTACTGTCAGCTACACCCAGAGATAAGCTGCAGGCACTAAAACGGCAAGGCAGGAAAATGCCAACTTTCTAAAAGTGTCATTTTCAAAATTGTAATTTAAAATTCAACTTCACCATGAGAGAGGAATTTCCATTGCAATTCCAAAGACACCAAACATAAACTGGTTACCTGCTCCTTAATGGAAATGATCACTTATCAAATATAATAAGGTAACTTCTCTGTTATCCTATGGGAGAGGTATGCCTTCAACAGAGAAAACAAATGGAAGAGTTTTTCACAACGAGAACATGTAAAACTAAAATGTACATGTCAAACTTTTTAAATACACATCACCCTGCTCTCTTTGCTGTTCAGGGCCTACCCTAGGGATGACTTATATGTATTAAAAAGGAAAGTTTGTGCCTAGCAAAAGGTTTGTCTTGCCAGGAAGAAATGTCAATATATAACTGCACACACAGGCTGCAATGGCAGGCCTGAGGCATGTTTAAAGGGCTACTTAAATAGGCAGCGTAATCAGTGCTGCAGGCCCACCGATAGCACTTAAATTACAGGCCCTTGGCACAGGTAGTGCTACTTTACTATAGACTTAAAAGTAAATTCACTATTCTAATTGAGTACAAGCTAATTCAACCATGTTTTAAGGATAGAGCATAAGCACTATAGCACTGGTTAGCAGTTGGAAAGTGTGCTGAGTGCTAAAAGCTTACACAAACAGATTAACAAAACAGGAGAGTGAAGGCAAAAAGTTTGGGGGTTTCACTGCAGAAAGGGCAAAGTCAAGCAATCGCTATGATGAAAAGTAGCTTTTGCAGGAGACAAAAAGAGATGGTGATGTGGACTATTCTTAGATCGTTGACTTTTGTAAGCAGCTCATGGTTGAAATCATCAGTGACTTTTACGTGGGGACATTTCTGCTCTACAAAGCTCCCAATTCAAGATTCATAGATGAAGTCAGTGTTTTGCCTGTGCTTTACCCACATGAACAAAAAGGGAAAGGGAGTGGGGGTGGTCACTATTCATGCTTTTTACTTATTGGGTGCAAGGGACTCTTCTATTTTATCCAAAGGAAAATAATATTAAGAAGTGAAAGTATGCTTTCTCGCATAACCAATCAAATAAGGGGCACACAATCAACACACTGACACTGCTGAACTAACAAACTGCATATTACTTTTGAACCTGAGAGGAGAACTCATAGAGCCTAGCTATGCTTCCATATGACATGCTGGTTCAACATTACCAATGCAGACACCTTTTTGGCAAAGCTATTGGTTTCCATTGTCTGTAAAGGAGAATAGTTATATTGTATGGAAACATTTACAAAGACAGAAAGGGAAAACTGAGTGGTCTAGCAGTTTGTTTCTGACTGTGGACATTGTGACCAGACCTCATATCTGGTGGCTGGCTCTAGACAAGTAATGGCAATGGGGATACATTGCAGAGATGGTTGAGTGTTCTGGGTGCAATTCCAGAGGACGAGGGGGTGGAGCCCTGCTGGAGAGCGGTGTTACAAGCAACACCCAGCTGAAGAGACACAATCAGGATGAAACCCTCCATAAGTTACTTATGTTCCAGTTCAAAGACGACCTGGCTTAGCAATTTAGAATGGACTGTTCCTATTGGAGCATCAGCAAGACTGATTTGCATATGACTAGGTCTAATCTGAGTTGGCATGATGGGCAAAAGAATAAAGGGCCAAAGAATAAGTGACTGTCAGTGGCTAGACTCTTCCCATCACCTTTTGTTTTTTTTATGGAGGTTGATGAAGCAGATGAAGAAAGCATGCATAACACAGGGAGAATGGTGACTTAGTGGGTGTCTGACACTGTGAGATTCTGAATGAGGCAATAAAGCCTGAGGAAAACTGAAGGGTGACAGGCTCAACATGAAATTGGAAGAATGAAACGGAACATCTGTGACATAGGAGTAATAGGGTCTTACAGTCTCCTAGAGCAAAGAACGGTTATGAAGGAGCACCAAAAAAAACAAGCAAGGGTAATTGGAGAAAAGTAGGCAGATGGCTTGGATACTTAGGATGGAGCTAAACTTTGTCAGGGGGAAGGGGGCTCCCCATTTCTTTCTTATCCCCACCCAAGAGAACACCCAAATAGTGCATTTGGGATCGCAGTATTGAAAGGAGTTAAATGAGGCATAGAAGGAATGGAAATGTGGAGTGTGTTTTGGGGAGGAGGCTCCCTATTTTGTTTCCTGACCCCTCCTAACGTGCACTAGAAGAACATTTGTGTGGAGATATTGACAGGAGCAATATAAGACACATAAGAAAGCGAAACATGAGAAGAACCTCTGTAACAGGTTTCGATAATATCACTTTGTAGGAAAGCTATGAGGTAAGAAAGCTTTTTAGTATCAATGGGCAAAGGATGCCCTTGATATTGAGTCAACAATTTTTAGAGGACAATGCATGCCTTTGCATAGTCTGGCAAAGGTACGACGGCTGTAGTGTGCCCCTGTATCCCGGCGAGATGCTGTCTCGGAGTGGAATCTTGTTAAATCCGGCATGAGCCTCATTACCTCATAGCTTTCCTACAAAGTGATATTATCGAAACCTGTTACAGAGGTTCTTCTCATTTTTGGGTGTTTTTCAAAGGGGGACCTCTAACTGAACACATTAGATGGTTTCCTGACTTTTCGCTGAAATTACAAATCATGATTCCGGATTGTTTATGTACAGACTGGGATCCAAGATGGCGGATTGAGGATCTGAGCTGAGCAGTTCATCTGGAGGTTTCTCCCCTATTCCACTCTCCTCGGCGAAAATGACCGTAAATGATACTAACGGACAGTGTTTCTGTTGGGTGTAACGAATAAAAGAGCTTTCAGCAACTACGAGCAAATTACGAGGCCCCCTCGCCGAGACGAAAGAATTTGACTAAACCTGCAGTGGACACACTAATACAACGGCACGGCGGTGGAGGCAGAGGAAGCTGACGATAATTCTCACCAATGCTAAAGCTACCGAGGGCTATCCGTTTTTTTCAACATATTACACAAGGACTGTCAAGGAGCCCGGGGCTTAATTGGCTAAGCCATAGTATCCGCACAGTTTCCCTCTCTATCTCTCTTACCTGGCAGTCGATGTCTCCGAAGAAACCACAGCGAGGAACACGGCACAACAAACAATCGATAGGACCCGTGGTCTTCCCAGCCGGAAATGCACGAACGATTGAAGCGACAACAGCTGAGCTCTCTGACTCCTCATCCAATACCGACGAACTTGTGCCAAAGAGTAACGGCCGCCCTCTCACGGAGGCAGTGAGGGCTGAAACGAAGTCTTTGCAGCAGGAGAAAGGGAGTACAAGCAAGCAGGTATTGAGACCACCGATCCTACTTGCTGACTCACTCCGCAAGGGGCTTGACGGAGGCTTAACCACCACAAAGACGATTAAATCTCCGGTAAGAGGGGGAGTGCTATCAAGAGACAAGACAAGTAGTTCTTTATCGATCTTAGAATCTACTACTCAGAAAGCCTCCATAACTTCCGCGAGTAGCGGGGGGGGGAAAAATATATAACTCACAGGGGGTTAAACAATTAAAGCAAACAAAAACTTTCACCTGTACTACCCCTATAGGGCACCAAACGATCCCTATCGGCTCTCCAAGGGAACATGTAGAGGTTGTCACAATGGGTGCTCTAGAGATTTTTCGCCCCAACCCCGATCTAAACTCAGCCCCGCTACCTCTTACTCTGGGGACACACCCCGGCTTCTCGGATTTACTACCCACTGCAGAGCTCGCTGGTAGCTCACAATGCTCGCCGCAGGACATAGGGACATCCGTGGTAGAGACACATGTTACTGAACTTATCAAATCTCACAACCACACGGAGCTAGACTCTCTTGAGGGTCTGGATGCTGAGGACAGAAGAGAGGAAGAAGCCAGGTCTGAAGATGAGGCTGGCAAGAGCCAAACGAATGGCCTCTATACGGACTCCAAGACAAAATCCCGAGCAGGAAGAGGCCGAAAACTCAAAAGTAAGTCTCGGGCTAAAAGAGGATGTAAAACCATCATACCAAATCGATCCCTCATAAATAATACTCAGAATCTAAAGAAGATTCATTTGGATAAAAGCCCATTAAGAAAATGGATGGAAGCCAAAAGTATTGTTAAAAATATGACGCAGAGACTATCAGGGGCAAGCACACTCGAACCTACTCTTGTAATAGAAACCCTCTCCTCCCCAGATAATTCTGTCATAGCAGCAGCAGAAAATGATGTTTCGCTTAACCTTTCATCAGATGGCTTAATTTCTCAAGAACCACCTCTGACCCAAGTACATGGGGGTGATCCTCCAACGGGCATAGATACAACCTTGCAGTCCAGTGTAACCGCAACCTCTACAACAATATGTTACACTTTGCCCCCTCTTATCAAGAGCTCTATCTCGACTACAAGCACTCTCTCTCTACCTCAAATGGATCCCTCATGTACCTCTAAAAAAGGACAAGGTCAAGCACTGTCTGATTCCTCCTCAGTAGACACTATTCTCCAGCTATTGAACGATCAACGTGCCGAAGCTAAGGAACATCACATTCAACTGAGGGAAGACAACAATAAAATGAGAACCTCACTGCAAGAACTTGCCGCTAAACTGGGGGGGATATCTCAAGATATTGCTGGACTTCAAGAACGAGTTGTCGAGATTGAAGAGTCAAATACAAATATGACCGTCGCAGTCGAGAAACACGATACCCAGCTATTGACATTGCGTGCAAAGGTAGAAGATTTGGAAAATCGGCAAAGACGCTCCAATCTGAGAATTTTTGGGATACCAGAGGGTTGCGAGGGTTCCGATCCGAGGGCTTATCTTGTTGGACTATTGCAGAAAGCTTTTCCAGATCTTGTAGACTGAGACTGGGATTCTCAAATCCAACGTGCACATCGTCTTCCTCTGATTATGAGAAATAGGGATAATCAGTACCCACGTCCTCTTATAATTTGTTTTGGAAACTTTTTATTGCGCCAAGCAGTTTGGCAGAGAGCACGGCCTAATGCCCCTATAACCTTAGGGGAGCTTTCATTTTTTGTCCGGTCAGACCTCAGCAAAGAAACAATGGATAAACGCTGGCAGCTCCGCAAATTGATCGACCCCATCAAATCTAGTGGTGGTCAGGCGTACCTGCAGGAGCCTGCCCGCCTTAAGGTCATTAAGAACGGTCGTACTCATTTTTTCAATGATGTTAAGGAAGCGGAAGCATATATTTCTAGCTTTAGCACGGGCAAAACATAGTTTTGGCATATTAAATATATAGATAGCTGATTGATGACCCTTATCACCATGTATAGATAAGATACAAGATACAGACTAGGTACAGATTTTTTTTTTTTTTTTTATGCGAGGCTGGGGTCGGGGGGCTCCTCAGGATGATCTGCTATATGCGCTGCCCTCATCAGCGGCAGCTGTTATTCAAGGGTGGTTCTTCTCCGGCTTGGGGGCAGAACCTCGGCGGAGGGGGGGGCTTGGGGTTCTTGGGGGGGTTAAAATCACTAAAAAAATGTTTACAGGCTGATCGAGCGAATTGTTTTGTGCACATATTAGTTCTAGTTTTCCGGCACATATCTACAAACAACAGGGAATGCACTAGGACACTTGATATCAGGGTTAAGTTCCCAACTGTCTACGAATGTATGAAATAAAGTTTTTGGCCTGGAACGTAGCCGGGCTTAATAGTAGAAATAAAAGACTATTGATTTCAGCAGAACTTAAATTGCATAATCCTCATATCGCCCTTCTCTCAGAGACACATATTGCCGGGAAGGACAAGAAAATACTTAACCAATTAGGCTATGACATTGTGGTCTGCTATACTTTCGAGCATTTCATAAGAGGGGTCGCGATTTTAAAGGATAAACGATTTAGGATCGAAATACTACAGACTTTCTCCTGCAAAGATGGTAGATGGGCAGCTGCTCAGTTTAGCTATGAGAATTATAAATATGTCCTATGTGTAGTGTACGGTTCTAACACAGATGAACCGATGATCTTTGATCAGCTGAGTATTAAACTTCTGGATTGGGAGGGAGAACTCATTATTATGGGGGACTTCAATTGTATTATGGATTATAAAATAGACACAACTAGCTCTGGTAGCTTTCAAAGGATGCGCAAAACCAGGTCGTCAATTCTTGAAATATGCCGTATCCACAACATTAAAGACGCTTGGCGCTATCTATATCCAAATTTACCAGGATATACATATTATTCTGCGCCTCATAAATCGTGTTCAAGACTGGATTTGGCATTAGCAAGTGACCACTTATTAAAATTCAGCACTATGGATATATGCCCTCGAATCTCATCAGACCATAATGCAATAATTCTGGCTATGGCCATACCACATAGGAGTATCCCGCCTAGACAATTCTCCTTCCCCAGGTATTTAGTTACAGACACACAATATTTGACTCAGCTTAAACTACATTTGATCGAATTTTTGGAAATCAATATTGACACAGCCATATGTATTACGGTCTGGGACGCCTGTAAGGCGAGCATCAGGGGTTTCACCCAAACTTATTTGATTGGACAAAACTCCGAACGCAAGAAGCATAATGCCCAGATAGTCTCCGAAATAATCACTCAAGAAGAACTGTTGGCTTCCGCAATACGATTAAAATCATCAACAATTACAGAAATAGGTCTCAAACTTACTTTACTTAAAAATAAGGCTAAAACTAAATTTATTCAGAAGAGCAGTGCAAGTATTCACAAATTTAAAATAACACAATATGAGGGCGGGGACAAAATTGGCAAAATCTTGGCTTACAAAGTTGCTGAGGATAGAGCCCGAACACTAATTACCAACATTCGGGGGAGCGGTAACAAAATGTACAATCATCCGACGGATATAGTAGAACAATTTGCAGATTATTATAGAATACTGTATACTCCAGAAAGCACACCTAATTTAGAAACAATACGGGACTATTTGGACAAATATCTAACAAACCCGCAGACCGTTTTCAGAACGGATTCACTCTCGGATGACATTACCAGGGCAGAACTACGCCAAGCAATAGACCTCTTACCAATAGGGAAAGCGGCAGGGGAGGATACAATACCCTTGGAACTTTACAAAGCATGTTTAGCTGAACTGGAACCTTTTCTATTGAAGGTAATGCAATACGTTGGGCTAAATGGTAAAGCTCCGAAGTCATGGAACAGAGCAAAAATAATTTTCTTTTTGAAAAAAGACAAACCAAAGGAGGAGAGAGGGTCATACCGACCCATATCTTTGATCAATACTGACGCCAAAATATTTGCCAAAATTTTAGCTTTAAGATTATCTCCTATCCTGCCCCAAACCATCAATCCCCAACAACACGGGTTTATAATTGGGAGGGACACAACACATCACAGCTTTTGATGTCGCAGAAACAGAATCCACCCCACTCGGAATGATCTTATTGGATGCCGAGAAGGCTTTTGACCGTGTGGGATGGGACTATCTTTGGTGCGTCCTCTCTAAAATGGGGTTTGGGGGGCAATTCCTGCGAGGCATACAGGCTTTATATGACAATCCTATGGCTTTTACCTGTTACGAGGGTTTGACTTCTCCAGACTTTCCAATCTTACGTGGAACCCGCCAGGGATGCCCTCTCTCTCCCCTTTTATTCGCTCTTACACTGGAACCATTTTTGTCTGCTCTCCAACTTCAAACTCAAATTGTTCCTTTCAGATCGGGCACACAAGTGTTAAAAATAACAGCATATGCCGATGACATCGCGGTTTATTGACAAGACATAGTGGAGGCACTGCAAGGTATCGTTCTTGAGGCCGGGAAATTTGGGACAGTCTCCGGATATAAGCTTAACATACAAAAGACTCAAATTATAGCTAATTATATTCCAGCGGTCGCGGTCCCTGAGATCTGCAAAACCGTAACTTACTTAGGAGTCAAATTAACGGCAAAAATTCAAGAAATTAACAACATAAAATATAATGAATTAATTAAATCTACTATACTAATACTTAAAAAATGGCATAGACTTCCTTTGAATCTAATTCGAAGAATTAACCTAATTAGGATGAAGGTTCTGCCTAAATTTGTATACCTATTTCGCTCTATTCCATTAGCCTTAAACAATACTTTTTTTAAACGACTCGATGGGGTACTCAGTAGCTTTATCTGGTGCTATAAAAAAGCGAGAAGGTCGATGAATCTCTTAAAAAATAATACGAATATGGGAGGGCTTAACTTCCCTGATTTCAAGCTATATTTTTGGTCTACATTTGTCTTGCGCATACGTTCTCTACTAAACAGAGGAGGTGCACTTTTTTTTTTTTTTTTCATTCTTTTATGTTAAAACATGACTCAAACATGTTTCTACTGCGGGCTAATGACCCCAACTACTTTAAAAGAGTCAAATTTAAGACTGCAAGAGCCCTAAAAAAGATTTGGGATAATATATTAACTTTTTGTAAAACCACTTTTTTCCACTCAAAATTACCATTATGGGGCAACCCTGGTCTTCCAGCGATTTTCTATGAACACAGTGATAATGGTTGGGCTAGGCTGGGCATTAGGGTATTAGGGGACTTATATGGCACGCAAGGGTTTCTAGATTTTAATGCTTTAAAATTGCTTTATGATCTTCCTGAAACCATGCGGTATAAACACCGACAGATACACGATTATCTGATCAATAAAAAACATCTTGTGGAGAACCTCGACTGTGACATATGGAACTATTTATATTCTACAGAAACCAAATCAGTAATAAGTGATACTTATAGTCTTTTAACAAGTTTCAAACCAAATGACTGCTCCAAATTAGCTGACAAGTGGAGCAGACTATTAGGCTCTAATATTACATCGAAAGAGATAGAACGTTCTCTCTCAAATATTAATAAAAATGTACGATCCTCAAGTCTAAGGCTACAACAATTTAGAACGAGCTGTATGCTATATTACACGCCAAAAATTATTTCTAGATGGTCCTCTAATAACTCTTTCAGCGATCGTACAAAATGCCCTAAATGCTCCGCCCATGCCGTTGACTTGGATCATATGTTATTTTCTTGCCCCACTTTTAAAGATTTTTGGACGGACATTCAGAAGGCTCTTGAAATTAAACATGTTCAGCTTCCCTTACTTTCTGCTGCCTCGGTTTTACTAGATATTTATCCCACTTCCTTCTCACAGGCCGCTCTGGCTTCAATCCTTATGTCCTGCGCTAAATTAACCTTGGCCAGAGCTTGGATACGCCCTGATCCACCAACGGTCTGGGACTGGTGGAGGCTGGTAACCGAGATCCCCTCGATGGAGCTAGCATTAGCAAATCTTAGGGGGACACGCTCCTTGATTAAACACAAAAAGAATTGGGGTACTTTTATGGAATAGCGTGGCTCTTTTTCTCTGTTCTGTACTGTTTTATGTTTTTTTTATTCATGAGAATAACCTGTTGATTGTAAAGACAAATACATGTATTAATGTATGTTATATCCTTCAGCCTGTACTCAAATAAAAATATTCAAAACAAAAAAAAAAGGAAGGGACACCTTCCACAGGCACCCTTGCACTGCAGTGCAAGGGTGCCTGCCTTGGTGCTAGGCAGCTTAATTTAGTGCCAGCACAGCGATAAATGCAGCAGTGAGCTGTATTATTGTAAATACGATGCATCCCTGTGTTTCTTAAGTGACAGAGAGCAGCATTAGCAATTTTAGAGCTAACCTGCGCTCCGCCACTTGCTTGTAATATGCCCCTCTATTTTTCCTTTTTGGGTATGCACTTATGAGAAAATTTAAATAAGTGCCTCACATGATCTTTTTTCAATGCCACCACCTCAATACCCCTCTGGTTGTACCATACTTGGGATGAAATGATAACAATTAATTAGGAAAAAATTAAATATTCCCATTGTGTTGGGAGAAATCTTGCAGTAGATAGGGGACATTACATTTTTGTTTCTTAAAAATACCTCTACTCTTTGTGGGTTTGTGTCGGAAAAACAAAAATATATGCTCGCCGAGTCACCACATTATGAATGTAGGCAAGCATTTCAGCTTCATCGAAAATGTTTTTGCCATGTTGGCTTTTAACTTTTTGACATGGGGGGCATACACTACAACCTGCAACTAGAACACCTTCATCATTTTTAATGCATGGATATTCCACAAAATACATTAATTTACCGTTTGGTATAGGCACGTCTGTGGGATCAATACAGGGCTTTGTTACATGTTCAATTACCACTAGAAAATCATGAGGTTCTCCCTACTCACAAGTGGGCATCAGAGATGTTCAGGGTGGGGCATCAGATGAGGGTAATATGAGATGCAGACAGCAACAGAATTTCATATTGGAACAACCTGGCAGTGAAAAGGTATTTCTGTGTTGGTGGTGAGGAGTACATGAACCTCAGGGTGTACAACAGCGACAATCAGACTAGAGCTTAATACAATATTTTTCAGACACTTCGACAAGCTGGGCAGCAGAGGCTACAGAGCAGAGACATAGACTGAGTCCAAAGTGGAAGAGTTATATACTACAGGCATTTGCTGATCCTCATGATCTTGTGCAAGTTCCCTAAGGGTAAACCCGTTGTATTCATGACAATACCGAGTACATTGTTTATCATAGTCAGGGAGTGCCAAACAGATGCCAAGACCAGGGCTTGTTTTAGCTCATTGAATGCAGTTTTTTGGCTTCTCTAGACCACTGCAGGCTATCAGGGTGTCTTTTCTGACATAATCATTCAGGTGCTTTGCCATTGTGACACACCCCAGGTTCTATTGTCAATAGCAGTGGCTCTTAATCTTTTGACATCTGTTGACACCCACTTAAACATTACTGGAACCTGGGTACCGGCACTTAATCATTATTGGAATCCGAGGACCCCCACCTAATCATTACTGGAATCCGAGTCATTACTGAAAGTCGGGACCATGATGTTAGGCCTGCCAGCAGCAGTGTGGTCTTTCTCCAAACCTTTTGCCTTTCTCCTCCTGTTTTTGCTGAATATGTTTTTGCTGGCGTTAGGACTCAGCACATTTTACCGATGATAAGCAGTGCTAAAGGGCTTGTGCTCTCTCCCTAAAACATAGTGGAATTGCCGCACACCCAATTGGCACACTTAGGGGCTTATTTACAAGCCCCTTGCACCGCTGGTGCGTCACGTTGCATGATGCACCGGCGGTGCAACCTGCTGCGTGATATTTACAAGCACATGTAAAGCCACCCTGCTTGGCTTTACCTGTGCTTGTAAATATCACCCCTTTTCATGCAACACTTTGCATGTTAGGGGCGTGACATGGGTATTGCTGTCGGTGATCCAATGCAACACCTATGTCCACTGGTGCATTTCCAAATTTACGAGCAATCTTAAATCTGGAAATGCATCAGAATTCGACACCACCCCAGGTCTGGCGTAGCGAGGTGCAACAAGGATAAATGCTTTCATTTCTCTTCATTTATTTCCTCTTTCAAAGCGTTCTGCATTCCTCAGCACACCTTGGAAGAGGAAATCACCTCAATTGATTGTTTTTGTGCAGGAAGGTGCCCCTACCTACACAAAAACAATCTCCTCATGACGCAGGCATCCTTGCACCAAGGTGCACGGTTTCATGTCCCAGCGCATGGCAGCAGTTTCTGCACCAGTGGAGGGAGAAGCATAGAGATGCGACATGTTGTAAATATGTTGCATCCCTGTGCCACGAAACTAATGCAGCGCGGTGCAGCAAAATGACTTACGGCACCCCGTTGCGTTAGTTTCTTGTAAATAGTGCTCTTAATTTGCTTGGAAGTCCCTAGTAATGTGGTATTACACGTGCACATGGCCTGTAAATTAAATGCTATTTTTGGGCCTGCTGCACTCCTTGTGCCACCCACTTAAGTAGCCCTCTAAACATGTCCTAGGTCTGCTATTGCAGCCTGTATGTCCAGTTTTAACTACCATTTCTACCTGGCAAAATAAACCTTTTGTCAGGCCCAAACCTTCTTTAAAAATACATATAATTCACCCCTAGGGTAGAGTCTAAACAGCCCTTAGGGCAGGGTGCAGAGTATTTAAAAAGTTGGATATCTAATGTTAACCTTTTAATCTCCTGGTAGAGAAAAACTCTTACATTTTTGTTTTTCAGTACTGTTTTGCATATCTCTTTGATAGGATAACATTGGGTTACCTTATTACATTTAATGAGTGATAACTTTCAATTAGGAGAATGTGGCAATATCAACTTGTCTGTCTAAAGAATTGTAATTTTAAACCCTCTCTAATGATAAAGTCAGATTTTAAGTCACAATTCTAAAAATCCAACTTTTAGAAAGTTGCAATGTTCTTGTCCTAACCATTTGGTGACTGTAGCCTGTATTCTGGGTCACGTGACTAGGTATAGTTGGCAGTTAGTCTTTGTGTATTGCTCTATTCCTTCCACAGATTAAGCACCATTGGGTTGTAGTATCCAACCTTACCCAGAAAAGTTTGTACCTGAGAGATGGTCACTGGATGAGACAACTTATGAATGACTTCAATCTATTCTGGTTACAAGTGAGTCTCTCAAGCAGAGAGTTCAATACCAAGATAATGCTCCCAGAGGAGGTAAAACTGCATTTTTTTCTTTGAAGCCTTAAGTCCCTTCTTAGCCAATTCAGAGAGAAGGTAGTCAGAGTCCATCTTGCAGTGAACTAAAGTTACAGATAACTTGATATAAAGTTACAGATACCAACAATAAATCATTAATGTAGAGCACCAAAGTAGAGCCACTGGGAAAGACCAAATCGGCCGAATCGTTCTTTAGAGCTTGGGAAAAGATTGACATAGACTCCATAAACCACTGGATGGAGCTTCTGCCACAAAAGTTGAGATCTACCAAATACGAAGAAGTACTGACTCACTTTTATCTGAGTATGGAGAAAAAGGTGGAGCAAAGATAAACTACAGTAAACCATTAGGAATTTGTGAGGATGCAAGGAATCTTGGACAAATCTGTAAACATTGCCTTTTTTATAGGGAGAATAGTAGTATACCATCTGCTGGTACCAAAATCCCTGTTTGATCAAGTCAGCAACGACAGGACAAATCTCTGCCTCAGCTTTGGGCATACAGGATATTGAGGAATTGGAGATAGGTGCTTCATCAGACTGACCTTTATTTTCACAAGATCCATAAAAGTGATGTACCCAACATCTTTGGCCCCATGGACCATAACATGGAAGGCACCTGAGAAAGTAAATTGTTAAAATCTTTTGCCATTTCCATAGTATTGCGACAGGTTGCCAATTTGTTTCACTTAGTTAAGCCAGCACATCGTTTTCCCTGTGCTGGGGTATGCTGAAGTAGGTTTCATCGGTGTGCAGAACACAGTGAATTGAGTTTGCAAAAAAAGTTCAGACCATCAGCTTTGTTTGGGAGGTAAGACCCAGCAGGAAAGCATGTTTTTCTGTAATCGGCCAAGAGTGAATGGTTTCAAAAAGTGGTGGGGAGCATCCTGGTTTCAAATACCGGCTGCATCTATGGACAAGCCCAAAAGAGATAATGAAGAGAATTCAAAGGTTTTCAAGGCAGAGCCGCAGGTGCTGTTATCAATAAGATAAGGGTTCCAGTCACCATTATCATACAGATGACATAAAGGACTTTCTGATCTGCAGGAATCAGAGGTATTCAAGGCAGTGTCCTAAAATTCAATCTAAATTTTACGCAATCTGGTTAAGTTTGGGTTGGTCCACAAGACCAGGCTCATTAGAGGCAGTGTTAGCGTAATCTATTTTCCAGTGCCTCAAAAGACCACAAGCAATACATGACCCTCCCTCACCTGCAGCTTCTCATCTGCCCCTCCTATTGCCCCTCCTAGCTCTCACTCCTCTTGTCCTTATTTTTCTCCCCCCTTGAAGCGGATATCCACCCTCATCCTTTCAAGTTCCATTTAAAAGACATCACTTCAGATTCAACATTCTTTTTTTTCCTTGGGAACCTATGCAATGGCTAGCAACAGTGACTAACTCAGCCTGTTTCTTTTTTTGCCAGTCAATACAAACTGTCATCAACTCAGTTCTCACATTTGGTAACAATACCTGTACAAAGTCAGCACCTATGGCTTCATGAACCATAACTGTCAGATGGGAAATTACTGAATATATTTCAAACACATCCTTGAGCCTGTCTAGATGTGCTGGTGAATCAACTTCATGTTGTTTACAATTTGAATATTTTGTCCAGTCCATTCTCACCATCCATAACAGCATGTAACACTACATCACTTGCTGTATTTAGGGCTCCATTGTTCCTGTGGCACTGTCTCGGACACTTTGACTTTACAACTAATAGATCTTTCACTTCACTGGTGACCATTAAGCCCAGTAACTGATTCACGTCATCCTAGCTTCAAACACACTTTGGTATTCTTTACGGAACTGGTTTTGGTTTTCTCATAAGGTGGGAAAACTGCTTGTTAATGCTCATTACGTCAGAAGGGGCCAAAGGGACGTGGACACTAATTCCTATGCCAGGGTACTTTGTAATGGAAGGAGTGTGTCAGGGATGGGCACGGTGGGGTCTTCGTTTTCTGAAAGTCTAGATTGAGAGGAGGCTCCTGCCCTGTCTCTGGAAATCTAAATTATAGTCTGTCATTCTACAATGCTTCTTAGACTTTCTCAGGTAATGGTGGGGCTGCATTTATGGAGATCTTTACATCCAGCTGTGACTGAACTCATTTTCAGTCTAGTCCTCTCTACAGTAGTGGCATAAGGGGTTTTGAGAGAAGTCTTCTGAGAGCGTCAGGGGAAGGAAAACAGCACAGAAGATGCAGCCATGATTCAGACCTGTAATTGCACAGTCTGCAAGCTCCCTCCTCATTAGTTGGAGCCCATCAGTTGAAAGCAGTGGAGCGCAGACCTAGGAGACGCATAAACATTATATTTTTACGGGCCACTGCGTTCAGACTATCAAGGAGGTACGGTTGAGGTACCCCAGGGAGGAATGAGTTGTTCAAGGGAAGCAGGATAGTTGATGTTTTTAGAACACGAATGTCCATCTGGTAGGAAATTTGTCTAACCTGCTTGTTGATAACCCTTTTCCAAGGCTGTGTATGGAATAGAGTCTGCAGTTGGTGATGTTTCGTCAATATGTAGCATTCTTATGGCTTTTATAATTTGACAGTTCCATGGGTTCCCGGGGCTGGCGAGGGTTTCTATTAACAGGGCTTTAAGCGTGTTATCTGCGGCTTTTAGTGCCCTTATATAATACTTCAAGGTGTCAGCCTCACAGAAAATTGATTGTCTTTGAAGGCCCAGCTCCAGTCGTAGTCTAGCCCTGTGGATTTAGTTTGGGAGGTGGATGATTTTTTTTATAAACGGTAACCTGGGCGTGGTCAAGACTGGCTGAGCATGTGCCAGGAAAAGCCTGGTGCCCTTATCTTAAGGCGGAAAGAAGGGTAGCTTTAATCACCTTCAGAATGGGTTCGGCAGAAGGACTACTCAGGTGCTGGTTAAGTCAAGTCAGGCTGTATGTTGTTGCTCCAGCTCTCTTTTTCAAGACAGCCAGGTGGTCTGTTGGTCTGGAAGACTCGCTAAACCAAACCCCCATGTAGTTGTATTTTGATGTTGTTTTAATCTTTGCGGGCCCGATGTTCCACATTAAACTTTTCTTTTCTTGCAATGGCCAAAAATCAAGACCTTGGTCTTATCCTGGTTAATTTTGAGAACATTAGCTGTGTTGTAATTGTGGAGCATGCACAAGGCTCTTTGGAGGCCAGACTTTGCCTGATCCATTATAACAATATCATCTGCGTATTGCAAAATATGCAAGTTCGTTTTTGCGAGGCCCAGTTTTGGTGGAAGGAGACTACTTTTCTCCAGGAATCTCTCCAGGTTAGCGGTGTAGAGGTTGAACAAGAGGGGAGCAAGAACACATCCTTGCTTTAGGCTGTCTGAAGTTTGAATTTTTGCGGAGACTGTTGTTGGGCCAGTTCTAACTCATAACATTGTGTTCTTATGCAAGGAGATAAGGGCTCCGAGCAAGCTCTGTGGAATCCCCCACTTATCCAATTTCCTCTATAAAGTGTTATGAGACACTTTGTCGAAGGTGGCTCTGTAGTCTATAATGCAGCAATAGAGGGGGAGTTGATTTTTTTGCACTGCTTGTTGACTCAGGATGGCTAGGGCGATGATGTTGTCAATTGTAGGGGCAGATGATCAGAACCCAGTTTGAAAGTATGGTAAGATGTTATTTTCCGCTATCCATTTTTCTAGCGACCTGAGGAGACACCGAGCATATACCTTAGCCTCAAGATCTAATAGGGCAATGAGTCGGTAATCAGCTGGAAGGGAGGGATCTCCTTTCTTGAAAATTGGGCATAAGATCGAGCCTTTCCATGAGTCTGGTTTCCGATAGGTAGTGCATGCATAGTTGTATCAGGGAGCTAATAGCTTAGCCCAATCTTCCACCGCACATTTGAATACAGCAGTTGGAAGGCCGTTGGGCCCTGGAGCACAGTCATTTTTCATGGATTTCAAGAACGTACAGACCTGGGCCGAGGTAGTCAGCTCATGGGTATCCATCCGCGTAGTGTCAGCAGGATCTCTGATTTCGACCTCAGCAAGGTCCAGGGTATCGCAGCAGTATTGCTGAGTCACATACTGAGACCAGACTTCTTCATGAACCGCGTTCCCGCTGCTTTTGTTGGAGGAATGAAGTTTGTTTATATGGTTCCAGAAGTGGGTCAGGTTTTTTTCCTTTAACAGGGTGAACATTTTTAGCCAGTCATTCTGTTCTTTTAGCTTCTTAGCTTCCCATGTTGATTTTTTATAGGCTTTACATAGTAAGGCCATATTATTAGCAGAAAGCTCTGTACCTTTTGATTTATGCAGGCGCACAACCCTCCTTAGGGCTCTTCTTTAGGTGACTAAGACCGGATCGAAAATCCGCTGCGGGAGAGGTCTGGGGAGTCTGTGATGGACTTCAAGGCCCATTAGAAGGTCTCGTAATTTAGCAATGGCATTGTCCCACAAGTAATGATAGTCTGTGAGAGGGTAGTGAGTGAAATTTGGGATTATTTCCATGAGCCAAGTACCCACCTTGTCGGCACCTAAAGAGTCCCATTTGATTCTTCTGACTAGAGTTTGGAGTTCGATCTGAGTTGAATGCCCCACTTCAATTATTTCGGCAGCAACAGGAACTTGCAGGTCCATTGTTACGGTCAAGGGGTTATGGTCGCTCTCTGTTCGAGTGGGGATCTCCATCTTAACTAACTGACTTGCCAGAGATGGTGATAAGAAAATATAATCAATGGTCGAGAGGTTCTTAAATGTTGGAGATAGATGGCCACTGGGCTCCTGTTCCAATGCGATTTGCTTAGCAGAACGTAAATTGTAATTGGTTAAAAAAGTGATCATGGCTTCTTGCTCTTTGGTTTTGGTGACTAAATGAGCATTGGATCCCAGATCTCTGATGTTAAAGTCGCCTAATAACAAAACTTCAGCAGAAGCGAACTCAAGTAAAATCTCTTCCAGATGCTTGACCAGAAGAGCTGTTGCCCGTGACTTTGATGTTTTGGCTGTGTTGTGATAACAATTGATTAAAAGCAAAGGGAAGGCCCTGGTTGGAGTTGAAAGACCGGTGATTAATACAATTTGCCCTGCAGTAAAGTTTCGATAGGGTGGCTGCGATCTTGCACCTATGTTTAATGAAAATGGAGAGGCCCCCAGAAGGTCTACCATAGGAATTAGGCTGGGATGCTGGTTGAAAAAGTTCATAGTAGCCATGAATAGCCGACGGAAACAGAGAAAATCAGATAATATCACTTTTGCTCAGATAGTCCACTGCTGATTTGGATGAAAGAGTTGACTTTAACCCAGCAGCATTACAAGAGGAGATGGTCAGTTTAAAATCTGACCACTTGACTGAGCCGTTAGGAGGGATGCTGCTGGGAGTAGGGAGCTGGAGGCTCTCGATGGAAGTATCCATGGCGGCTGTAGGTATTATGGGAGACAAAGAGACTTGGTTTACTGCTCACCAAGCGTTGATTGGTATTATATGAAATGTTTATGAGGTTATCTGCTTTTGATGCATCTGGCAGCCAAACATGGGTTGCACCACTGACCCTTTCAGGACGCTGGTGTGCAGTCTCGCTGGTTCATCCTGAAGAAGAACATGGGGATATTTCAGTTGGGGAGAACCCAGAGTTCTATACCCCATTCTTCAAAGAAACTGGCTTCCCCAAGAAATGAATCCCTTAGGGATTCTCGTGACCACGTTGTGACAGTTGCTTCCGAAGCCCCTTTGCCTGGTATTACGGCAAACTTGACTGATGTAAGATCAGAAGAAGTAATCCCAGAGAGCCGCGGGACATGTTTGAATAAGCGAATAAGATTGTTTCTATTAAGAGTGTCATGCGGGCCCTTGTGGGCAAAATGAGTAAAGAAAACAAGTTGTGCATCTTTTTCCGGACCTTGGTATTTCTGACTCCCGCCTATTTCAGGCGGAGGAGAAGGGGCCTTAAAGTGTATGGGTGTAACTTCGAATAGACGATGATTCTCCTCCAATTGACTTTGCCCTCCCGAGGCCTGTATAAATTGAGACTGAGAAGGTTTCTGCATTTATGTGGGATAGTCCCAAAGGGTTTTGGTCGAGTCACCTATTGGGTTTCGCAGAGAAGGGCCCATCAGTACGCCATTGGTTGAAATTTGGGAAACAATGGTAGTATGGTTTACATTTACCGAACACTTGCTTGGACCACTCCTTGTGTTTGAGACTTCCCTTGAAGGCTGAGCGATGATGTTTTGCCTGCCCTAACTTTGGCCTTGAGAGGCTATCCCCTTGTTGTTGATTGACGAAGACCCATGCGTTGTGATGGTAGAGTATAGTTCGGTGACACCGGAGGCCGTAGGTGTCCCCTTGGGAGCTTCCTGAGTGAATGACCGAGGTTTATCGATGGAGTCATTGTTATCAGAGAGAGTCATTCTAGGATCAGGGGTTTTCGTTTTGAGTTTTAAAGCCTGGTTAAAAATAGGAAAGGGAGAGAGCCCCCTCGCGTCAGAGACTGGCATGATAGTGACCCTTGTCCCATCAAGCCCCAATCTCCGTTTTGCAAGACGTTGTTTTTTGATTTGTTTTTTTAGTTTCTTTCTCTCCCTCCTAGACAATAATGGTTTCGTGGGGAGATTGGAGGACAGGTGGGCGACATTTGAAGGAGCTAGGACAATGAGATCAGGCTGCATGATCGCTAATGAAGTGGTCATTGGACTGCTACTGTTAACGGTCGCCAAGCCATCTTTGGGGTCACTTGTGCCGGTCGCCGTTGACTGACAAGGCGAGGAAATTGAGATTTTAAGGTCTGATTCCAAGGGAGGGAGATGATTCTTCTCTCTGATGATGTTGAATCTAATGTTACTAGGCATAGGGACTCTTCAGAGGGAGCACCGGTCCAAGCCTCTTGAGTAGATTTAGGTTTTCCATTGCTGTTGGTATAGAGCTTCACGCTGTCCGAAAGCGAGCGCAGAATTTCTGGAAGGGATGAGAGTTTGTTAATTAATGGAGAGCAGGAACTAGAGTTCAAGCTATCGGGAGTCCCTTCAGACCCTTCAAGAGAGCTTAACCTAGAGCCTAAGTTGGACAAAGATGACGCCAGAGTTTGAATTAGGTCGATCTGTAATCCTATTTTCTGGGATTTCCATAACAGGGCTGTAGCAATAGTGTTTTGTTTTACGTGGAGGGACGTCAGTGAGATCGAAAAAGGACTTGTGGGCCCCGAGGGGCATAGGCGGGTCCTTGTCTTCTTGCACAGTGGTGAAAGAATTGTGACGATAACTGAAGCCCAGTGTATTCGCTAGGGAGGCCTCAATTCGGGCTTCTAGAGAGGTCAGAAACCGATTGGATAGGTTTTTAGATGAAAAGGGGCTTTCATACGTTGGGCTCTTTCTTGGTGATAAGGAGTCAGTGAACTCAAGTTGGTGTGCACCCGGGCTGCAGCGCGGGGTGGACTTGGATGATAAATGAGCTACTGCCGGGTCACCACTGCCTTCTTGAGCTTGAACTTGTAATTTAGCTGCAGTAATTGTTGTAGAGTCTGAAACAGAGTCTAATACAGTAGGGTCTCCGGAGCCAATGGAGTGGGCTCTTAGTGAGTCAGTGGAAGTGTCCTGGATCGTAGTGACATCCTCCTGGAAAGGCCTGTGCTGCTGGAGGTTCTCAGGTAAGACCTGGGCCTCAGGCGAGCAGAAACGAGAAGCCTCAGAAAATAATCCTTTGATGAGGCCGAGGCTATGGGAGGAAGGCTGGTCGTAGTCCTGGGCTTCTGGATCGCACTTCGGCGTCGTGCTAGAGGCAGAGCCAGTTTGAGAAGAGGCCTTACTAAAAAACTCATCGATCCGCACTTGTGACAGTTGGCCTCCAGAGGATGATTGTTGTGTCAACTCAAAGGGTAGTACCCTTTCTCCGGGGCAGTTTCCTTAATGGCATTGAGACTTTCCCTTCTATTAGGCACCCGGGAGATACTGATTGCTTGCTTGCTGTTTTGCAGCTTGGGGTTAGCCACGGTGCAGTGATCGATGACTCCTCAGCACTCTGACCTCTGTCCTCTGATTGCTGGCGCCACCGTCAGAAGTGGTGATGGACAAACTATAGTTGTAAGCGGACTGTGTGTATGGCGCGCTGGTGGAAACACAGGCAAGCGGTCCTCCAGGTCGGGCCCCCGCATCGGGAGCTCTCACTTGCCAGCCGCCCGCTTGTGGCGCTTGCAAGGCTTTCCTTACCCCCTATTTGCTGGTGGGTGTGCTGAGCTGGCCCCCCGTACACTCTCTTGCATTCTCTGACCTTTCTGGCCTCCTAGCCTCCAAGCGGCCTTACCATGGGCGTTGGGCGTTGGCTTGTGCCGGTAGCTGTAGCTGTGCTGTAGCTGTGCCAGTTGCGGTACACCTGCGGGGCTTGACAGACGAGCAGTTTGGGGGAAACCAGCCGTGGAGGGGGTTCAAGTCGAAGGAGGGCAGCCTATTCCCCTGCTGCCTGGCACCCAACTGAGCGTCACTTGTGTGCTGAGGGTAGGTGGCGGCGTGGCAGAGCTCTCTCCCCCAACTCCACACAACTCCGCTTGCCGCCTGTTACTTATCACTTGTTAGACTTGTTAGACTCGACCGATGCCAAGCGGGGACCGGATTGTCAGTCTGTGCGGCCGTGCGGGGATGTCTCTGATAAATAGAGTCCTTGGCTGGCTGGTTTTGCCACTTCCCCCTGAATTTGTCCAGTTTGAGTCTGCCTCGGAACGTCCTTTGAGCAGTGGGAGCGGGAGAGTGGCTCTAGTCCCCCTCCTCCTCACAGGTGAGCGCCGTCAGTGGAGATGTACGAATTGACACCTCCTTCAAATGACCAAGATGGTGTCAGCCTTTCACATACCAAACAATGCTCTTTGGCTCTTCGGCTTGGTTTCTGGCTGAGTAGAGCCAGTCGTCATACACACCGGTCAAGGAGCTTCGGCACCAGCAACAACGTGTGCTCGTGGAAGGGAAGCTTCCGGTGAACACGGGCGCCGGACAAGCACTGTTAAATAGTCAAAGGCCTCAAACGTCCATGTAGAGCCGAGGATGCTGTGGTAACGGAGCCATCCGGCCCGTTCCGCTACGCATGACACGCATTCACGCACCCGGAGGGCGGGCACGCCCGAAGGTATAAATAAAGGGGCGCAAGACTGCTCGTGGTCTTTGGCCCACACTGTAACACCTGTGTCCTGCGTCCATGTGTCCCTGCTCCCTACCGCAGCCCCAGCATAGCAGCTCTCTACATTGGTGACGAGGCGGAGCCCACCCGCGCATCGCCCCTCCTGTGTACCTGCCTGCGAAGGTCCCGCCGTCGGCGAAATCCTGGACCTCCGCGGAGGCGGGACGGACCGCGTTTCGACACGCGCGCCCTCGCGCTGCCTGGCAGGGCCGTTTGTGGCGCTCGGGAGCCCTGGGGGAGGATCTTCTGCCCGCCCACTGCCGGTAAGCTCGCCCCGGAGGGGGGAATCGACCCTCGCGAGCCGGCGCTGTGTCTGGTTGGGGTGGGAGTGCCCCGTGATTCGTCTGCTTTGCAAGGCCCCCCCCCTGCCTCAGATGAGTGTGCGCGAGGGAAGGGAGCTGCAGGGGCGTCCTCAGCAGTGCCTGCCTGGGAAGCTCAGCCCACAGAGACACGAAGAATAGGAGGGAGCAGCCAGTGGTCTCGCCTGTGCGCAGCGCCAGCCAGGCAGCTGCAGTCAGCCTAGGCAAGGGAGGAAGGAGACAGTGGTCTCGCCCGAGCAGCGGACCTGCAGCCACGGCCCGAGAGGATTGTGCCTGAAGGAGAGGTACAGCAAGCATGTCCACCCCTGGCACCAGTGGAGGAGGCACCCCTCAACCGCCACCGCAGCGGGCCGCGCAGCCAGCGCCCGCCGCGCCTGGACATGGCGCAGTAGCCCCGCTGCCTCCATTTAGCGAGCTTTCGGACCCCTCCACGGCGGCAGTGCGATGGCGCTCGTGGATCGGACGGTTGGAGCACTACTTTGTTGGGGTGCGAGAAACGGATGAAACAGTCAAGAGATCTCTCCTCATGTGCTACGGAGGCGAAGAGCTGTGCGACCTCTTTGAGACTCTACCAGACAGAGGGAATGCCAACGACTATGCGGGTGCTATAAGGGCCTTAAATCGCCACTTTGACCCCCAGACTAACCCCGACTTCGAGTGGTTTAAGCTCCGCCAGGCGCGACAAGAAGAAACGGAAACCATCGACGGCTTCTATGCCCGCCTTCGCAAACTCTCGCTATCGTGCACGCTACCGGACCAGAGAGCAGAGATTCGGGCGCAGCTCATCCAGGGATGCCGGTCAGTCCCACTGCGGCGCCTCATCCTGCGGCAGCCGGGCATCTCCCTTGACGAGATCTTGGTTCTGGGCCGGTCCCACGAGCTATCCAATGCACGCGCGGACGCGATGGAAGAGGCCCTCAACCGGCCGGCTGCGGCCCTGAAAGTGCCTGTAGTCAAGGAGGAGAGAGTGGATGTACTACAGAGGCGACCGACCCATCAGCGTGGAGCCACGAGGGCTCCCCAGAGGAACGCCTGCGGGAACTGCG
Organism: Triturus cristatus; assembly: GCF_964204655.1. NCBI lineage: Eukaryota > Metazoa > Chordata > Amphibia > Caudata > Salamandridae > Triturus > Triturus cristatus. The sequence goes on along the minus strand of NC_140594.1, from coordinate 445,085,741 downwards.
GCCTAGACCACCCACCAGGCGGAAGGTGCATCGCAAGAGGACAGACGTGTCTGAAGTGTGGACGGGTGAACCATTTCGCGAAGGTCTGTAGAGGCGGAAGAGGGCGAAGCAACGCTGGGGGCACGCGAGGTGCCGCGGCGAGTGTGCGTCAACTGACGTTGGAGGAGTCCCCCGCCCAAGGCGACAACACCCAGCTGGAGTTCGAGGGCGAGGCGGATGATGATGAGGTGTTCTTCGTCTCGTTTGTTGGCCGAGACGGCACGAGGCGCCGGCCGCCGCCCATGTGCGACATCACGGTGGCCGGGTCTCCGGTGAGCGCTCTCATCGACACTGGGGCGTCAGTGAACGTAATGGATAGCTGCCAGTACGAGAGGCTGTCGCCGCGACCACCTCTGCGACCCTCCAAGGCCCAAATCTTCACATATGACAGCGACAAGCCACTGTCCCTGTGAGGAGTGATCGAAGTTGAAGTCGTTAGCGACGGCAGGAAACTGGCCACGACGTTCCACGTGGCGGAAGGAAAACGGGGCACCCTGCTGAGCTGTCACACCGCCGAAGACCTGGCGCTGGTGTTCTTCGCGAACCAGGTGCACGACCTGCACGCCAGGGAGATGTTAAAGGACTTCCCCATGCTGTTCCGCGGTCTTGGATGCCTGCGCGGGAAACAGTTCAAACTGCACGTGGACCCCACGGTCCGGCCCATGGCGCTCCGGCATCGGAGGATACCATTCCTCCTGAGACCCCGAGTGGAGGAGGAGTTGAAGAAGTTGGAGGACCTGGGGGTGATCGAAAAGGTGTCGGGCCCCACCCCATGGGTGTCCCCCCTCGTCGTGGCGCCCAAACCCAAGCAACCAGGCGCCATCCGCTTGTGCGTCGACATGCGCCTCCCGAACAAGGCAGTGAAGCGCGAAAGACACCTCACACCCACCATGGACGACATTGTGGCTGACCTCAACGGCGCCCAGTGGTTCACAAAGCTGGATCTCAATGCAGGATACCATCAGCTAGAGCTCCACCCGGACAGCCGCAACATCACCACCTTCTCCACCCACGTTGGCCTCCGGAGGTACAAGAGGCTGAGTTTCGGGATCTCGTCAGCTGCGGAGGTGTTCCAGAATGCCATACGGGAAACTCTCTCCGGACTCCAAGGAGTCATTAACTTGAGCGACGATATACTGGTGTTCTCGAAGACGCTGGAAGAGCATCACAGGCATCTTCGAGACACCCTGCAGCGGCTGGCGGACAGTGGCCTTACCCTGCACGAGGCCAAGTGCTCCTTCTACCAGGAGTCGGTAGAGTTCTTTGGCTACGTCTTCTCCAGGGAAGGTTTGAGAGTCGATCCGAAGAAGGCGGAAGCGATCCGAGCAGCCCCGAGGCCCACATCTGCCACCGAGGTCAGGAGCTTTCTAGGGATGGCAACCTATTGCGGACGGTTTATCCCTAATCTCGCGTCCTTGTCGGAGCCACTCCGACTCCTCACGAAGAGCGGCCAGCCCTGGACCTGGGCAGCGAAGGAAGATCTAGCATTCCAGGCGGTCAAGGACGCGCTCATCGACGACAAGGTCATGTCGTATTTCAGATCGCATCGGCAAACGGAGGTGGTAGTGGATGCTAGCCCCGTCGGGCTGGGTGCAGTCCTGATGCAGGAGACGTAAGCGCGGGAGTGGGTCCCCACCGCATACGCCAGCAGGGCCCTGACTGCCACTGAAATGCGGTATGCGCAAATTGAGCGAGAGGCGCTGGCCATCAAGTGGGCCTGCCAGCATTTTCACCTCTACCTGTATGGTCACGACTTCCGGGTGGTCACCGACCACAAGCCCCTTGTCCCGCTCTTCGCTGGCACCGCACGACTGGGCCCACCACGGATCGAGAGATGGGCAGTCCTGCTGCAAGCCTACCGGTTCGAGGTAGTCTTCCGACCTGGGGCCAATAACCCTGCTGACTTTCTGTCAAGACACCCGAGCCCATCCCAATCGGGTCCAGATCCTTCGGATGTGAGCTGCACGGAAGAGTTCGTCCGGATGGTGTCACAAGCGGCGTGCCCGGTAGCACTCACGCTGGAGGACATTGGCAAAGCCACGGAGTTGGACGAATGCCTCATCAAGGTGAAGCAAACGCTGGTGAACCGGAATTGGCGGAACTTCCTGGACGGGGTGCAAGCCCTCACTGAGGATGAAAGAGTTTTTCGGCAACAGGTGTGGAAAGTGCAGAGTGAGCTCAGCGAGGGGCCACAGGGAGTGGTCATGAGAGGGGCCTCGCTCGTAATCCCGAGGAGTCTCCAAGGAGAGGTGGTTCGCCTGGCTCACCAAGGGCATCAAGGCGTCTCCAAGACCAAGGTCAGGCTACGGAGCAAAGTGTGGTTTCCTCGGATGGATGCCATGGTAGAGGAAGTCGTCCGCAACTGTCACTCGTGTAACATCACGGGGGGCGAGCCGGCACCGCATCCGGTGATCACGGAAGACCCGTGTCTAGAACCCTGGTCCAAGCTGTGTGTGGATTTCGGATCTTTCCCAGATGGGCGACACACCTTGGTGGTGATGGACTCGCACTCTAAATTCCCGGTGGTGGAGGTGGTGTCCTCCACAGCGTTCAGCCAGGTGAGAGCGGCGCTGGACCGCATATTCGCCATGATGGGTCTGCCCGAGGAAGTCCGGTCGGACAATGGGCCGCCCTTTCAGGGCTGAGAGTTCCAAGAATACCTGGCAGCCCGAGGAGTCCGGCACCGGAAGATCACCCCGCAATGGCCCCAGGCCAACGGAGAGGTAGAACGGTTCATGCGCACGATGAACCGGGCGCTGAAGATAGGAGTGGACCAAGGGGAAGATGCGGAGCAATGCCTCTCACAGTTCCTCAGTGCGTACCGCCGGACACCTCACTGTACCACTCGGTGCGCACCTGCGCACCTCCTATTCCGGAAGGCCCCCAGAGACAACATCCCGGCGAGTCAGTCGTGGCAGCCTCGGCCGCTGGACCAAGGTGCGGCTCAGGCCAGGAGGCGTACCTCCAATGAGAACGCCAGTCGGGCTCGGAGGGCCCAGGCGAGGAGTCTCCGGGTGGGGGACAAGGTCATCATGAAGGACCGCTATCCAAACTGGAAGTATCGCACCCCGTTTGAACCGGAAGTGTGGGAGGTAGTCAAGGTGCAGGGCACCATGGTGTCGGTCCAGAGAGGAACACGAGTAGTGACCCGAAACACATCCTGGTTCAAGCAAGTCACCACGGCCCCGCGAGAGACTGACCCGCAGGAGGAGGAATTGGATGCCGGAGAAGGGTGTAGCTCGTCCGGAGGGCAAGCGAGCCCACAGCGGGGCGCGCCCCCACCGTCCGGCGCGGAAGTACGGGAGGACGGGATGAACGGGTCCTCCTAAGGTGCGGGGGCACCCAGTGGAAGAGGAACCTGCGGGACCGGACGAGGAGAAGTCCCCCGGAGCCAGAATTATGGCCTCCGGCCGAATCCGGCCCCTAATCAGAGACTGAGGGACTTTGCGTGGTGTGCGCAAGAGAGCCGAACTGTTCCGTAGCGAACGATCTCTATATCTGAAAGATTGGAGGGATGTGGTAACGGAGCCATCCGGCCCGTTCCGCTACGCATGACACGCATTCACGCACCCGGAGGGCGGGCACGCCCGAAGGTATAAATAAAGGGGCGCAAGACCGCTCCTGGTCTTTGGCCCACACTGTAACACCTGTGTCTTGCGTCCATGTGTCCCTGCTCCCTACCGCAGCCCCAGCATAGCAGCTCTCTACAGATGCACTCAGCAACTCGGAGCAGGGAGACTCCTCCTCCTCACAGGTGAGCGAAATCTGTGTACAGAGGCCCGTCTGTTGCTTTGCGCAATACTGGGAACTGGGGAGCGGGGGACCGGGGAGCAGAAGAAGAACTGCTGCCGCACCAGCCTACTCGGCTCGGCTTGACCCCCTCAGCTCCACCCCGACTCCTCCAAGCACCGGCTCTTCGCACCGGCACTGGCACCGAACGGAGCTCCGCTCGAACTGCACAGGCTGCTGAATGCGCGAGTCTCCTCCTCCTTGAAATGACTGCCGGAGCAGAGTAGTCCAGGGATTCATGTCCATCCCTCAGTTCTTCAATATCATTTACTTGTGACTCAGTATTCGCTGGAGTGTTGCTTCCTTGTGCTCCACCCACCGGAGACCCAGCAGAACCTGTTCCATTCTGCTCTGTTTCCAGGTGCATCTGAGGTTCACTCATGAATCTATTGGCTAACATGGGCAAACCACTCTGCAAAATTCTCCCTGTCTCCTTCTCTTTATTTTGTGATTCATTGAGCAGGGGCAATAAATATGGAGGAAGCAGAGCAGTAGGAGCACAATTCCTAACTCTGCGCTAAGGTGTCTCATATCTGGTGTTCCAGTTTTCCCTGAATCTGCTTCATACCATGGACTTGGGATTCATGTTTGCTCTTTGCTGCCTCCTCAAGCTACTGAGGGAAGACTGGCCACTGTTTGGCCTCTGTCTTCTTTTAAGAGTTTTCAACTTCACTTGTCTCTCTTAATCACAGATGCCATGCTCAGTAGAGGACTGCTTCCAATCTTCATTAGTGAGTCCCACCCACAGTTTCATAAATGTTGCTATGTTTAGATTGTACTGCCCCCATCCCTGCTCGCTCGTTCATACATGATAAATAAGAGAGGGTCTGCCGCCTTGGTGCCTGCAGCTCATTCCGTGGAGGAAGATGGGAAGGAAATGGGAAGTAGGGTAATGGTCCCTCAGTAATTTATGATCTTGTGGAGGTGAAGGTATGGTACACTCACACCCAAATACCCTCTTTGGTTGTGTACCCTGAGGTGGTATTGAAGGAGCCAGGTGGATATATCAGAGGGTCTCCTTCTCACAGACACTCATCCTTCAAGACAAAACGCCAAATCAAGGAAACGGAGTATTGCCCCCTGGTCAGTTGACACGTACTACTAAAATCCATACATTTCAAAGCTGGACATTTTCTAAATGCGAATGAATGGAAGCAGGAATTCCTAATACCAGCAACTACAGATAGGCGCAAAGGAGAAGATGCCTACCTCTTCTTTTGGGTCATTTCTTTAGAAAAAGCCGAATTCACCAATTTCTGTAGTTCTAACTTCGTTGTGCCATCTTCAGAATGAGCCTATGCTTACTTTGAACAGTTGAGCTAAAATGTGCAATCATCCGCAATGGAGCGCACACCGCTAGCTACTCCTCCGGGTTGCCCCATGGGAAGCTGGTACATGAAGTTCTTAAGTGGTTCACCCCAGTGGGTGCAAGTAAGTACTTGTTAAACAGATGATCTCAAGACCCGATACATGTCCCGGGTTTTAAAATATCGCCCGAGACATGGCTCGGGTTTCGGGATAACTTCCCTCCTCAGTAGAGAAAATAGTTAGGAATGGAAGAGAGGGCCGCCAAGCAACCGTCAAGGGCCTCAGTGCCCGCACAGGCACGCAGGTGCGTCGTCCAGGAGCTCGTCAGCTCAAAGCTCAAGGGAGCCATTTATATAAACATCCGCAATGGAGCGCACACCGCTAGCTCCTCCTCCGGGTTGCCCCATGGGAAGCTGGTACATGAAGTTCTTAAGTGGTTCACCCCAGTGGGTGCAAGTAAGTACTTGTTAAACAGATGATCTCTAGACCCGATACATATCCCGGGTTTTAAAATATCGCCCGAGACATGGCTCGGGTTTCGGGATAACTTACCTCCTCAGTAGAGAAAATAGTTAGGGGTGGAAGAGAGGGCCGCCAAGCAACCGTCAAGGGCCTCAGTGCCGGCACAGGCACGCAGGAGCGTCGTCCAGGAGCTCGTCAGCTCAAAGCTCAAGGGAGCCATTTATATAAACATCCGCAATGGAGCGCACACCGCTAGCTCCTCCTCCGGGTTGCCCCATGGGAAGCTGGTACATGAAGTTCTTAAGTGGTTCACCCCAGTGGGTGCAAGTAAGTACTTGTTAAACAGAGGATCTCTAGACCCGATACATGTCCCGGTTTTAAAATATCGCCCGAGACATGGCTCGGGTTTCGGGATACCTTCCCTCCTCAGTAGAGAAAATAGTTAGGGGTGGAAGAGAGGGCCACCAAGCAACCGTCAAGGGCCTCAGTGCCCGCACAGGCACGCAGGTGCGTCGTCCAGGAGCTCGTCAGCTCAAAGCTCAAGGGAGCCATTTATATAAACATCCGCAATGGAGCGCACACCGCTAGCTCCTCCTCCGGGTTGCCCCATGGGAAGCTGGTACATGAAGTTCTTAAGTGGTTCACCCCAGTGGGTGCAAGTAAGTACTTGTTAAACAGATGATCTCTAGACCCGATACATGTCCCGGGTTTTAAAATATCGCCCGAGACATGGCTCGGGTTTCGGGATAACTTCCCTCCTCAGTAGAGAAAATAGTTAGGGGTGGAAGAGAGGGCCGCCAAGCAACCGTCAAGGGCCTCAGTGCCCGCACAGGCACGCAGGTGCGTCGTCCAGGAGCTCGTCAGCTCAAAGCTCAAGGGAGCCATTTATATAAACATCCGCAATGGAGCGCACACCGCTAGCTCCTCCTCCGGGTTGCCCCATGGGAAGCTGGTACATGAAGTTCTTAAGTGGTTCACCCCAGTGGGTGCAAGTAAGTACTTGTTAAACAGAGGATCTCTAGACCCGATACATGTCCCGGGTTTTAAAATATCGCCCGAGACATGGCTCGGGTTTCGGGATAACTTCCCTCCTCAGTAGAAAAAATAGTTAGGGGTGGAAGAGAGGGCCGCCAAGCAACCGTCAAGGGCCTCAGTGCCCGCACAGGCACGCAGGTGCGTCGTCCAGGAGCTCGTCAGCTCAATGCTCAAGGGAGCCATTTATATAAACATCCGCAATGGAGCGCACACCGCTAGCTCCTCCTCCGGGTTGCCCCATGGGAAGCTGGTACATGAAGTTCTTAAGTGGTTCACCCCAGTGGGTGCAAGTAAGTACTTGTTAAACAGATGATCTCTAGACCCGATACATATCCCGGGTTTTAAAATATCGCCCGAGACATGGCTCGGGTTTCGGGATAACTTCCCTCCTCAGTAGAGAAAATAGTTAGGGGTGGAAGAGAGGGCCGCCAAGCAACCGTCAAGGGCCTCAGTGCCGGCACAGGCACGCAGGTGCGTCGTCCAGGAGCTCGTCAGCTCAAAGCTCAAGGGAGCCATTTATATAAACATCCGCAATGGAGCGCACACCGCTAGCTCCTCCTACGGGTTGCCCCATGGGAAGCTGGTACATGAAGTTCTTAAGTGGTTCACCCCAGTGGGTGCAAGTAAGTACTTGTTAAACAGAGGATCTCTAGACCCGATACATGTCCCGGGTTTTAAAATATCGCCCGAGACATGGCTCGGGTTTCGGGATAACTTCCCTCCTCAGTAGAGAAAATAGTTAGGGGTGGAAGAGAGGGCCACCAAGCAACTGTCAAGGGCCTCAGTGCCCGCACAGGCACGCAGGTGCGTCGTCCAGGAGCTCGTCAGCTCAAAGCTCAAGGGAGCCATTTATATAAACATCCGCAATGGAGCGCACACCGCTTGCTCCTCCTCCGGGTTGCCCCATGGGAAGCTGGTACATGAAGTTCTTAAGTGGTTCACCCCAGTGGGTGCAAGTAAGTACTTGTTAAACAGATGATCTCTAGACCCGATACATGTCCCGGGTTTTAAAATATCGCCCGAGACATGGCTCGGGTTTCGGGATAACTTCCCTCCTCAGTAGAGAAAATAGTTAGGGGTGGAAGAGAGGGCCGCCAAGCAACCGTCAAGGGCCTCAGTGCCCGCACAGGCACGCAGGTGCGTCGTCCAGGAGCTCGTCAAGCTCGTCAACTCAAAGCTCAAGGGAGCCATTTATATAAACATCCGCAATGGAGCGCACACCGCTAGCTCCTCCTCCGGGTTGCCCCATGGGAAGCTGGTACATGAAGTTCTTAAGTGGTTCACCCCAGTGGGTGCAAGTAAGTACTTGTTAAACAGAGGATCTCTAGACCCGATACATGTCCCGGGTTTTAAAATATCGCCCGAGACATGGCTCGGGTTTCGGGATAACTTCCCTCCTCAGTAGAGAAAATAGTTAGGGGTGGAAGAGAGGGCCGCCAAGCAACCGTCAAGGGCCTCAGTGCCCGCACAGGCACGCAGGTGCGTCGTCCAGGAGCTCGTCAGCTCAAAGCTCAAGGGAGCCATTTATATAAACATCCGCAATGGAGCGCACACCGCTAGCTCCTCCTCCGGGTTGCCCCATGGGAAGCTGGTACATGAAGTTCTTAAGTGGTTCACCCCAGTGGGTGCAAGTAAGTACTTGTTAAACAGATGATCTCTAGCCCCGATACATGTCCCGGGTTTTAAAATATCGCCCGAGACATGGCTCGGGTTTCGGGATAACTTCCCTCCTCAGTAGAGAAAATAGTTAGGGTTGGAAGAGAGGGCCGCCAAGCAACCGTCAAGGGCCTCAGTGCCCGCACAGGCACGCAGGTGCGTCGTCCAGGAGCTCGTCAGCTCAAAGCTCAAGGGAGCCATTTATATAAACATCCGCAATGGAGCGCACACCGCTAGCTCCTCCTCCGGGTTGCCCCATGGGAAGCTGGTACATGAAGTTCTTAAGTGGTTCACCCCAGTGGGTGCAAGTAAGTACTTGTTAAACAGATGATCTCTAGACCCGATACATATCCCGGGTTTTAAAATATCGCCCGAGACATGGCTCGGGTTTCGGGATAACTTCCCTCCTCATTAGAGAAAATAGTTAGGGGTGGAAGAGAGGGCCGCCAAGCAACCGTCAAGGGCCTCAGTGCCCGCACAGGCACGCAGGTGCGTCGTCCAGGAGCTCGTCAGCTCAAAGCTCAAGGGAGCCATTTATATAAACATCTGCAATGGAGCGCACACCGCTAGCTCCTCCTCCGGGTTGCCCCATGGGAAGCTGGTACATGAAGTTCTTAAGTGGTTCACCCCAGGGGGTGCAAGTAAGTACTTGTTAAACAGAGGATCTCTAGACCCGATACATATCCCGGGTTTTAAAATATCGCCCGAGACATGGCTCGGGTTTCGGGATAACTTCCCTCCTCAGTAGAGAAAATAGTTAGGGGTGGAAGAGAGGGCCGCCAAGCAACCGTCAAGGGCCTCAGTGCCCGCACAGGCACGCAGGTGCGTCGTCGAGGAGCTCGTCAGCTCAAAGCTCAAGGGAGCCATTTATATAAACATCCGCTAAAATGTGCAATGTATAACATAGGATATCAAGATTGAAGTACTTTTAAAATACTTGTATATGTGCAATGATGCTAAGGCTTCAGCAGGCTTTAAATAAGCATAAAAGTGAAACCGCATTTGTTAATGCAAAACAAGTGATATATATCAAGGGCCTCATTTTTGAGAGTCCTTGCGCCTCCGGAACGTCACTTTTTGGGACGTTCCGTGGCCCCTGTTTTGGGGCACGATTTTCTTATTAACACCCCCTCAACTATTCACCAGGAAGGAAGCATTGCATCATCAGCCAATGTTGCAAAAGGAATAGGCCAGCAACATTTTGTCGGATTCATCAAAGGGGCACAGTTATTAGCAATCAAAAATCAAGAAATTCCTATCTCTCTGAACCCTAATTATAACTACCATCAGTCTGTAATATGTTTATGTGTGTGTGTAGGTGTGGGTGTGGGTGTATGTGTGTGTTTGTGTGTCAAATCTGATGCTAAATGCTACCTGTGTGCAGTGAGAATACCCTTCCCTAAACTGCCCGACAAGGGTTCCACAAACATACTCTGGGAGGGGGTTAGAGGAGGGTTCCCCCAGTATACATTGTAATCACAAAGGAATTTCTGATAGTATAGAGACCTGCCAAAAAACCCAGAATGGAGGCCACAACTCCTTGCCTAGGTGCCTTCAGGCAGTCGTCAGGGGGTCAGTCTATTGACCTATTCTATGCTTGAACCACAGACCCGGGGGTGGAAAAATCCAAAACCAATTTATCAGTCACCCACACCATGCAGCTGTCTCTGTCTGTAATCATTCAGTCTCTATTGCAATTTAGCCTATCATTCTGGTCCTCACAGCAATCACTGTTAGCCATAAGGTCATTATAACTATATACTACCTGGTGCACGAAATCCAAGTAAACATGTAATCACAAATGTCACTCAGTTCTTGGAACCATCCCAATGACAAAGCCATTTAGCATACAAAGACATCCAGTCAATGTAGCCACCAGCCTATGCAGCCATTCAGACAGCATACCGATTCAGTCCACCAAGGGTTTAGTACATGTATCTATCCAGTTCAATCTGCTTTTCAACGAGTGGATCCGTCCAGTTAAATCCAGCCTAGGTAGCCTTGAAGCCTATATGGTCATCTGGTATACACTGTAATTGAGTATATATATCAAGGGTGTATCAATTGGTTTTAATTCCTGTGCAGTGACATTGTGGTTGGTGTCATGTAAGGTTCCCACTGCAGTTAAAATATGGCCTTTTAAACTACACAACTCTGGTAAGAGTGACCTGTTTTCCTTTTGCATTAGGGCAATGTGGCACTCTGGCTATGCAACTGAGTAGGTATTCAAACTACATAGTCATCAAGTTCTAATGGTTTCGTAGTTCACAAATACATCCACACCATTTTGCACTCAAGTTTGTGTGACCTAACAGTATACATGAACCATCACATTACTGAGCTTTCTACTACATATAGCTGAGTCCTCAAAGGTTTTTTACTTCAATTAGTCATCCAGTACATGTAGCCATCTGGAGCACTGAGTCAGCCACAATGGACAATATGGGCCTATAGAAGAGGTGGGAATTTCTTCTAAATTACAACGTATGTCCCGTTTGCTGTATTGAATGTATTAATGCCGATGGTACTCTAAATATGGCAGAAGGGCTATTCACTCCACCACTTTCTGGTAGATATCCCTTCCTGACAAACTTTAAATAAAGCTATATGTAGCCTCCAGTCAACTATGAAATCCAGTGCACAGACCCATCTATCCCTCCTATCGATCCACCTCAATTAACCTGAACAGCCGCCTCTCCTTCCACACACCCAAAAGGCACCTCTGATCAGCCCAGCTCTCTATGGCCATCGTCCCTCATATCAACAAGATCAGAACGAGAGGAAAGTCATTCTCCCACCTCGCAGCCAAAGCCTGGAAAACCCTCCCCATCCACATCTTGCAATCTCTTACATTACACGAGGTCAGGAAGGACCTCAAGACTTGGCTCTTCGGATGAACCCAGCACTCAACGGAGCAGCCCCAACGGAATGCTTGAATTATTCACAGCCACTGGCAATCACTGGGGCCATATTCCAAACCATCATTTTTTTCCCATCATGCCAGGTCCTCCCTGGACCGGAAACAAGCATCCTGGGACTGGTTTTGTGGTATCAGCCCTCATCAGCCAATCAAGTGGCACAGTGAGCATGGGACACATGTCTGGGCATACCCTTCCCACCTAGGGCAACAAATGCAAAAAGAACAATGATGGGCGGAATGCTGAATAAATTAAACATTTACCCCAGTCACAGATCTGGGTTTAATCCATCATTTATTTTTGCGCACTACACCACCCCAGTTTGGACTCAGCCATATGCAAATCAGTCTTAACCCTTTTCCTCGTGTAAACAGTCCAGCCCGAACTGCCAGGCCAGGTCATCCTTGAACTGGAACACAAGTGACCTAGGACAGGTTTCACCTTAGTTAGGGCCCTTAATCCAGGTAGAGTTTGGTTTTAGTGGCACAGTGAGCCCGGAACTCACTTCTGGGAACACCAGTCTAATGCACCTTAGTTTGGACCAAGCCATATTAAATCCAATCTTGACGCTGCTTCTCATGGGAACAGTCCAGACCGAACTGCCAAGTCAGGTCCTCCCTGAGCCAGAACACACGCAAACTAGGACCGGTTTTGCCCTAGTTGGGGCTCCTCAGTCAGGTATAGTTTGATTCTAGTGGCATGATGAATCCGGGACCCACATCTGAGAATACCTTGCACACTTAGCGCATAAGATGCAAAAACAACATGATGATGGATGGAATGCTTGAATTAAGTTCAGCCACTGGCAATCGTTTGGACTGCATCCAATTTATAATTTTCTGCCCACTATGCCACCTCAGTTTGGACCAAGACATATGTAAATCAGTCTTGACTCTGCTCTTGATGGGAACAGTCCAGCCTGACCTGCTAGGCAATATCCTCCCTGACAACTAGTGGCTGAGATAATTCAAGCATTCCACCCATCACTGTTTTGTATATTTATTGTGTTGTAGTAAGTGCGATAGTTATGTACAAAGGTGGGTCCCATGCACACTATGACACTGGAAACAAGTTGATGAGCACATAACTAGTACGAAACCAGTCCTGGGTTGCTTGTGTTTAGGGGTGGGCAGAAAACTTCGCTTCGCTGGTGGAGTTTTGCTCACTCTTGGCTCTTTCTGGAGCCAGGAGTTACAGAAAACCTCTGCAAAACGCCTCATGTTGAAGTTTTTCTCACACGCGGTTCCCCAACGCTAAATTGGCGAGAGAGAAAAACTTGAGTGCTAGGATTAGTCCTGACGTGATTTCTCAATGGAGGCGATCGCGGCAGGTGGCTACAGTTCATATTAAGAATGCTGCTACTCTTGTAGAAAATCTACTTGAGTGGCAGAAAGAAGCAGCGCCCTGTGCTGTGTCGTTTGGTGCCATTTGCTCTGATGTTACAGTGCAGAACAAGCTCCCGGTGCTTTGAAGTAAACATGCACGCCACGACATGGTGAAATTATGCCTCTTGTAGAACTCAACGGAATTCCCCAGAGTAAAACTCTGCGAGTTCCACCCACAGCTACTTGTGTTCTGATTCAGGTAGGACCTGGCTTGGCAGTTCGGGCTGGACTGCTCCTATTGAAACAGGGTGAAGATTGATTTGCATATAGCTGGGTCCAAACTGTGGTGACATGGTGTGCAAAATAAACATGGATTGGGTTGTGGCCCGAACAATTACCAGTGGTTGAGTTTAATTCAAGCAGTCCATCCATCACTGTTTTGCATATTTATTGTGTCGCCTTAATACGGGACAGGTATGCCCAGACATGGGTCTCTTGCACACTGTGTCACTAGAACCAAACTATACCCAGCTGATGTGCCCTTAACTAGGGTGAAACCGGTCCTGGGTTACTTGTGATCCAGTTCAGGGAGGATCTGGCTTGGGAGTTTGGGCTGGGTTGGTCCTATTAGAGCAGGGTCAGGACTGATTTGTATATAGTTTGGTCCAGATTGAGGTGGCATGGTGCGCAAAATAATGATGAATTAGGTTGAGATTAATTCCAGCAATCCGGCCATCACTGTTTTGTATACTTATTGAACACATGTCAAGACATTAATTTATGAAGTCACTTTAAGCTTCTTGATAACAAAGATTTTTTTCATTTTGAGAGTTGTTTCAAGCTGTGCTGTGGAGTGGTGCTTTTTGTGGACAGCAATAAAAAAAAATTCCACTATGTATAATCTGCAAAATCTATACTTGAGAAACACTTTTTTATCTTTAACCTAAATGTATTAGAGCATGTTGTGGCAGCTTATCTTATGCTGTGTGTAATGCAAGTTTAGAATAATGAGTTACACATTCACAGTATTTTCTGTGACAGGCAGGCCCCCCCAGAACTAAAAAAGTACAAGTCACTAATCTTTGTGCATGAAACAAGATTAAATTCTAAGGGCCTCTGTTTTCAGACACAGACATATACAGTAATCGCATTAGCAGATGTTTTATAACATAAAATAGTGCATTTCCCAATGATAAGCTTACCTTGTGTTAGAAATTAGGTTGTTGGTTAACTGGGGTGTGAGCCCTGGTCAAACAGCAACCACAATCCTCATCTGGGTAAGGCATAACCAAATTCCAAATTAACCTGTGCTCACCCTCCAGGAGCATGGCAGAGAGCAAACAGGCGAGAGGCAGCTCCTCTGTTAAGGCGGAGGAGCGTCGCCCCACTGATCTCTGAGCAGTGCAAGATGAAAAAAAAAATGATAATAACACAATGTTATTATTATTTTATTTTTGAGTACTGAGCTTGGGGGTGGGGGGCTGTGCTATCCTAATGGACAGCAGCAGCCAGCAGGGAGGAGGATTGGTGGGCAGCAAAATTTGCTCATGACGGTTTGGCTGGCCGTCGTAGGATGGCCAAACCATCATGCGCACTTAGCATTTCTCCACCTGGCTGTGTTGCATAGCCGGGTGGAGAACAGTTCCAGGCACTGTCTGAGCCGCATACCAGGCCACTCACACCAGTCACGACGCTGATGACATGCTGGTAATACTATTACCTGCATGAAAGCAGTGTTGTAATTGGCTTAGGGGAGTCTGGGAGTATGTGTGCTTCCAGGAGTCAGGAAAAGAAGAGGACAGAGGAGAGACAGAAGCCGTACACAGGTAAGCGATCTTTTCAATCCCCCCATCTTCGCCCCCTTCCCCAGCTGTCTCACCAATTCTGGTTCCTAGCAGCCGCCACTGTGTCAGGCTTAACTTGAAGGCAATTATTAAAGGATTTGTACAACTTTTCAAACAGTAAAACAGTAAAAACACCGTACAAAAATATCCCACATAAGGCTTAGAAAAGTAGAGTACATTTAAATAAATAAAACAAGACCAAAACCACAAAAATCTAGTTAGTAAAACTGGAGATATTGAATTTTAAAGTTCTAAATAAAATCTACCACCAAAAAGCTCAAATCGCCAACAAGGGATATTGGTCGCACCGGACCAGATCTAAGTCGCAAGCTCAGGCTGACCATGATGGAGCATGGGCCAGCTACAGGGACCCGGTTAGATCCTCTGAAAAAAGTACCTTAAATCCTGGTTGTGGAGCATTGTGTGGATTTGAGGCAAAGAAGTGTCATACAGTTGACACAATTCATTGGTTCCGAGATGCATTGAGGCTCTGGTACCATGTCCTGTTGCATGGACGTCAAGGATCCCATCGATGGGGCTTGCGACGCGAAGTCCGGGCATCAAGGATGCAGCTCGCAGCTGGCAATGCATTGGTTCTGAAGAGCTGTAAAGCTGTGACTCGGAGTCTGGTATCATTTTAAAGGCTGCTGTCGATGAGGGATGCCAGGACCTGGGTCCGGGAGGCGCCGCACCTTTGGTGATGTGCCATTTTCAAGGACTGAGAGGGTGATGCCAGCATTTGTGCTGGGTCAAATCCACGCAGCAGCAGTGATGCATCAGTTCTGCCAGAGGATGCACAGCTCAGTCAAGGAGAAGCGTCAGTTCAGCTAAAGGACGTGCTCCTCAGCAGAGAAGATGTGTCGGTTCCACTGGAAAGAAGCTTAGACCCGCTTCCAAGGGTTCAGGACTAGAGTGGCACCACTTGGAGGAGTAGATTCACAAATGGCAGAGTCCAGGTGCCAATGCAAGGTGGTTGGAATCCTGGTTATGTCCCTGAGGCTTCAGATCAGGAGGCAATCCTACTAGCCCTTGGAGTCATTTTGGCTTCCGGGGTCAAAAGATGCAGTTCCAGTCTTTCTCACCCAGGCAAGAGGGCAGACCGCAGAAGGTCAGCACAACAAATCAGGAGTCCAGTAGAGTAGCAGTAGAGCCGAGTGGCAGTCCATTCAGCAGCACAGCAGAGTATTCACAGTTCCAGAAGTGTACTGAAGTGATGGCACCAGAGATCCTTCTTGTCTACAGAGTTGTGCATTTGAACTGGGAAGAAACATCAAGAGACATTTCTTTGAAGCAAACAGATGCCCTGCCCTGCAGCCCTGGCTCCAGACCATCTACAGGGAGAATGCAGCCCTTTGTGTGAGGAAAGGACACAGCCGATTCAGATGTGAGGCTGGGTCCAGCTTCTCTCTCCCATCTTGTCTAGGATAGCCTACTCAGTCACACCATACCCAGCCATGTGACCAGAGACAGAATGCAGGCACCAAATAGCTATGGCAAAAAAATGCCAACTTTCTAAAAGTGGCATTTTCCGAATTGTAATTTAAAGTCCGACTTCAGCATAAGTTATGGTTTTAAATTGTGATTCCAGAAACACTAAACACAAATGGATTACCTGTTCCCAATTGGACACTACACTTATAAAATATAATAAGGTATCGCCAATGTTATCCTATGGGAAAGGTAGGTCTTGCAGTAGTGAAAATAAATTATTCTGTGTTAGAAATGTGGTTTCTGGTTGGCTGGGATATGCACCTAAGCCAGGCAGAACCCTTCATTCTAGTGAGGGTAAGGGATTTCACCACCCAAGATAACCCTTGATCACCCCCTTGGTAGCTTGGCAGAGCAGTCAGGCCTATCCCAGAGACAATTTGTAAAACATTTAGGCAACAAACACACACACCAGTGACATACAGGCACAACACAAAAAGAGACTCCACACCAGGTTATATAAAAATATCCTTTGTAGTGTACATAAAAACACATTAGACCACAATCACATAATTCGCTTTGCCAAATAGGCAATTGTCATAATCACATAGATCATAAATCACTTTGCCATAAGGCAATTGTCATAAATATCACAGTTTAGTGCACTCCAGTAGATACTTCTAAATTGCACAAGTTATAAACACATCATGAAAACAACACCCTCACTGTGCCACTCATACCCTCCGAATATACGCCATAGCTTTGGGACCCCAACATATGAACAACGTATTAGCCTTAGGACATAATAGGCCATAAATCTTGGTGCCCGGTTTGGAAACAAATGCATGAATTATTGGTAGAATATTTTCATGAAATAAACTGTCCTCATAACCATATCGGGTGTAGCTTTCCTGCACTCCTACAACCCTTTATACCACAATTCCCTATATGCCACTGGAGCCTCTGCGCTCCTGCTAGTTATTTTATGATACTGCGCCAGTGCGCCAAGTTTCTCTTGGTAATCAGTGTCTCCGTCGAGGTCTCCCCCATGTGGTAACCTCCAATCAATGCTCCCACATGTATCCCACCATATGGAAGGGGAAGGCACAAACACATCCCCGTCAGTGGGTGACCCCCGCCTGGGGACCAATCCAAAGGCAGCTGCCCACATCAGCGTGGTACAGCTACTGTCCCAGGTGAATGAAATTGTGGTAATACATTGGACACCTCTCCCGGTCTTGTGTGGTAATCTCGGGCAGAGCCTTCGGCATTTCTCGCAAAGGCTGTGGGTGCTGCAGGGATTCAGGTGTGTCAACCCATGTTTCTCTTGGGTCGCGCCGGGCTGTCACAGGTTACTAGGCAACCTATAAATGTTGGGGCCACATCAGGAAACACCGAGTTAGCCTCTTACTCTTGCGACCGCAGGCCAGGGCAGACCGACTCTCCCTGCACCATAGATGCCTTACAGTGAGCGCTTCAGGCAGGGACCTTCCTGCCAGTCCTTGGCAGCCTCAAGCGTGGGCTCCGGGTGAGCTTGTGACTCCAGCCAGGGAGGGGGCAGGATGACAGGGCCAGCTACGATGGGGAGCATGACCTTCCCAGCACTTACTCTTCATGCGCAGTGCTGATTTTCTCCATTTGAGCACAGTGCTGCCACCACCTCAGGCCAGGGACTCGGAACCAGCAGCAGCACGTCACCACATGCTTGTTATTTTCCCTGCCTCTCCTCTGCTAGGAATCCAGTGCTCCACACGCGCTCTAGGAGGGCAACAAGAAAGCGCTCACTGAGCGCTAGGAGACGAGCCTAACGTGCTCCCCACACTAGTTCACTTTCAGGGTGAAGGAAAGTCCAGCTCTTCTTCTGATTTAAACAGGAGCTGCAACTGCAGGCCGTCCCACCCCTACACACACATTAGGGGCAGCACTCCTCACACATCACTGCAGTTTTTTTTTCCAGGCAGGTTTTCCATTGAGATCCAGCAAGGATCTTTGCATGAAGCCTTTTGTATCCCTGAGACATCCAAGAGGATGCCAGCACACACAAGCCCTTGGAGATACCTCCCAAGCAGAATACCACAGCGGGGCAAAAAAAGCCAGTCCTTTTCTTCCCCCACAGAAAGAAGCAGCAACTGCAGGCCAACCCACCCCTCACACAGAAAAGGCTACGCTCCTTACCCAACCCTTCTGCTCTTTTTCTTAGCAGGGTCCTCTTGTTCCTTGAAGTAATCTAAAGTCCTGGGGTTTTATGTGCAATACTTATACCAGATTTTGTTATTGTTCTCTTTGCTCTGAATCCAATCCAAACCAGTGCTGTCCTCCCTGGTGCATCATGACCACAGGGGGCACAGACAGCATTGTGAAAAAGGAGACACAGCCTATTCAGGTGCAAGGGAAACTCCTCCAATCACTCTAAATGCAGACCAGGACTATTCAGCCCAGCGATGAGTCACCCAGGCAAGGCAGGGTAACACTCACCCCGCCCCCCCACTAGTGGGTGTCTAGAGTGAATGCACATCCCAGCTCCAGTCACTGAATACATAAACAGCCATAGTCACACAGAATATCAAAGTAAGAAAATGCCCACTTTTTAAAAGTGGCATTTTCAAACAGAATTTAAAACCACCTTTACCAAAATAGTGTGTTAATTAATTCTGAGGTAAGAGAGCCTAAACTTAATTTTTACATCTTGTCCCTATTGAAAGTAAAACATATAAAAATGCTACAATTCAACGCCAAAGAAAAGCCCATGAGACAGACAGCCTTTCAATATTGAAAAATGAAATACACAGTATTTCACTATCAGGATGTGTCACACACACCAGAACATGTCCTACCTTTCACATAGTTATGAAAACACAAAAGGAATCCACTAAGAATTTACAAAATAAAGTGCTAACCTTCCAGAAAGTGATTAAACCCAAGTGAACCGTTTGGTTACTAGCATGGGAAAGCAATAACGCTATTTGAAATAACCCTCACCCACCAAAAGGTCCCTTGATGGCATGCTTCAACATCTGGTTCTTCCCTCCGCGCTGCGGGACAGGGCATGCTACGACCGATGAATATGTGGGAGCACTTTGGAGTGAAGTAAACTATGTGTATTGTCAGGATCTTTCTTCTGATATATAGAAGAACCAATCTCCATGGGAGCGAAGATGTGCTTTTACTCTCCCATAGGGTAAAGCTACTCCAAGCCGTTGAATCAACAATGACAGTAGCTAATACTCCCAGGGAGAGAAGAGACGACAGATCGACCACCAGGGGAAGATCTTCAGGCAGACTGGGTTGTAAAAAAGGAGGTTCCTGAAGTCTAGTATCCAAATACTGCAGATAACAGAAAATAATAAAAAAGAAGAAAGAACAAGATTAAAGACTTCTGCCCTGGACTCTTTTTAAAAGAGAGCAAAATAATTAATACAGTGTTAAAGGTGTCAGTAATAGCTATTGTATGCCATTACATACTCACTTGGAGGTGGGGAAGAACAAAGCCCAATTCTGAAGCCTCTTCAAAAAACAAGGTGAAAGGCAAATCTAAAAGAATAGCTCTATAATTTTGCAGAGCGGGTAAGCTGCCTTTCTGTAGCTAAGGTAGAGGCATTTGTCTGCCTCGAAGAGTTTCACCAAGTTGTTTTTGACAGGAGAAATTAAGGCCAATATCTGTAGAGTCTTTTGAAATAATAGAAAAAGTAAAAAAAAAAAAAGGGCAGTACGAGAGTTAACAGCCCAAGTAAACTCCAGGCTGTGACTGTCAGATGTTCTTCACAAAAAAGGCAAAACAGAAGTAGCTTGGGCCTCCGTCGACAAAGCCGAGAGCTGCTCTTCAGAGATCGCGCGTCTCGTGTTAATGTCCGATAATTAAGGCACAGCACGGGGGCAAGTAAGGAAAGTAAGCGTGTCCTCACGCTGATGCGAAATCCAAAAGTGGAATAACAGAGGTGTCCTTACTGAAACGAAAGCAATCCACGGATTGAATTGGAGAACAGCTGACTCCAATGAAGCAGCACGAAGTAACTCCACCGATAAAAATATGTGCTTCTCAATGACTTGTATTACGGTGGGGATTACATGGAACGGGGACAAAACTGAGAGGGCTGCGAGGAACAAACAGGAATGCCGGTAATCACAGGAAGTCTAATTAATGTATACAGGTCAGGGGGCGTGGGCCTTACGGGAATAGTAAGCCAGGCACCTGGTTTAATGGGCAGGCTTCCTTTATACTCCCAGAGTCGCCTGACAAGAGACATCAATGTAATATGTAATGGCACACAAGGAAAAGATACTAACACTCAAAGAAGGTGCATTATGGTAGATGTAGTTTAAAACACAGACAGGTTGCAAGTAGCTTGCTGTGTAACATGTATTGGTGTGAAAGTGGAATGGTCAGGAATTAATGAGTTTTAAAAATATAAATCACACTAACCTCATGGGAGTCCTAGGGAAGGGAACTAGAGGTGCGGGGCAATAGAAGCAAGCCAGCCTCCAACTTAATATGAGTACACAATAGAAGCTGCTTCTAAGATCATGACCAAAAAAAGTCTCTTAAGTGTTAATTAAGAATTCTGGCATCTCACAAGAAGTGAAGGACTGTCCTCACACACCACCAGGTGTCATGCTTCATCATCGGCAGTCCTCGCCCTCTAGAAACTCGGTTTTGTAGAGGGTGGGCCTTCACCTGGAGGCAGGGAGGCACTTCTAAATCTCAGTGGGGGCCCTTGAAAATGAGTGAAGTTAAAAACCAGTACAGTTACCAAATTACATTTAATGGGGAAGGTAGCTATATGGTACTAAGAAGTTGCAAAAACAGTGAACTTGGGTATGATTGCCCCCTCACCATAGTGATTATTGTGGTCGACATGTTTCTGCCTACTTGGCCCAAAGGGTCCGCGGCATTCATCAGGACTAAAAAGAAAAGGGCTCCGTTCTTACCAAGGCAATGGTATTAACCCCTTCAGTGCCCCGCCCTTTCCCCCTCCTGTGCCGGGCATTGTATTAGCGGGCGGGGTCCATGACGAGATAGTCTCGTCATGGGCACAGCGCAACCGCGCTCCATGACGAGACTATCTCATCATGGGCATAGAAGAGGTTAAATTACCTCTAGGTGGAATAAGATTTGTCATACTCAACCAGGGGAGGACTCTCAACAAGCCTGTAAAACAGAAGTGGAAAGAGACAGAGAAAAACCTTCAAGAGAATCGGTCATAAAGAGAACATTTGTAACTACATGCACAGTATTTTACAAGGTGGCTATATTGTGTGTAACACGTGTCACTGCAACTGTGAACACACAACTGAGAATGTACAATGTGAGAATCGTCACACATTCTTACCCTTAGGTTTTGTCCCACACGCCCCATGGGAGGAGAGTGGAGGAATGACCCCTATGCTCAAACTCTGGAGAAGAGATGAAAGTTTAGAGCATGTTTAAAGCTCTATTTCAATTAAAAGTAAAAACAACAACAGCACATTAGCACACCCATACACTCTCTTATTGCATCAAGTTGCGTCTCTCGTAGTTGCACCTAGTGGTGTTCACTTTTCCTTCCCGAAGATAGATGAAATACGGAGTAGGAAGGGTTTATATAGTGCTTTAAAGTGGTGAAGATGGGTTAATTGGCCTTCACCTGTCTTAAATGAGGTTCCTGTGTCACATTGTGGCTCCCGTTGTGAGGAGGAAACTAGCCTGACCTGCGCATCAGGCATCTACCCAAGATTAAGCACAAAGTAATAAATCGGAACAACTGGGGGGAGCAATATCCGGTGTCTGAAATACATTGCTGTGAGGAGGGCAGGCAGGTTGCCTGACCGAATCGTCTGCTGGTTCGTAGCCAATGCAAGCTGAGCTCTGGGCTTTCAGTAGGAGCACCTGAGAGGGACAATATCCACTGTCCGTGCTGTGCTAATGAGAGAAGGGCAGGCGGGTTGCCTGACCGAAGCGTCAGCTCGTCAGTATCCAATGCTCCGTGCTCTGGGTGGGGCCCACATGGGGGAAGCTGCGTGAGGAAGCCGCGGGAGCAGGGTGTGTGTAATTGCTGAAGGCGAAACGAGTCGTAAAAAACTGAGTTACAAGTGTGGTTACGGCTCATTTGTAATCTAATGAAGCACACCAGTGGCGTTTTTTTTATAAGGCAAGGCATTATGTGGACAGGATGTCTTTGAAGAAAGATAAATGCAAATAAGTATGTGTAGTATTGTGTTCACATATTAGTACCCAATGTACTTAAAAATAAAAATAAAAGCCCAGTGTGAATAAAAAAGTCAGTATGAATAGGGGACTCATGACACTGGTTCAAAATATATAGGGGGATCAGGGTGGATTGTCCTGTAGATTCATCTCCTAAAAGAGAGTAGAATGGGGGTGCAGATCCCTGTTTCCTCCAAACGTAGATGGTGACATTAATGTACAATGTCACTACATGATGATAAATAGTAGGAGACTGGGAAAACTTTTTCGTCAGAGAGAAGACCTTTTCATAAAAGAACAAGAGAGTGGGCCGTCTAATGGGAGGAGCGTCGGTAGGAGGTGGTCAAGGTAGTTTAATACAAGTGATGGTTACAGTGATAAGGACTTAAAAACCCACTGATCATTCAGTCCCGTGTCCCTTGAGCACAGGCGGTGTACCCAGCATTGTTCTCTGATATGGAGGGACCTTGGGATATCTGATTGTGTTTTACTCATTACCTCCAGCACCACCCATTTCAAATCTGTGTCTTTATGGTTTAAAAAATACCTGGATTTTTGGAATAACTAAACTTTAATGCTCCCTATAGCTGGTATTGATAAAAAAAAACAGCGTTGTTCTCTGATATAGAGGGACCTTGGGATATCTGATTGTATTTTACTCATTACCTCCAGCAACACCCATTTCAAGTCTGTGTCTTTATGGTTAAAAAAATACCTGGCTTTTTGGAAAAACTAAACTTTAATGCTCCCTATAGCAGGTATTGATAAAAAACGGGGAAAGAAGAAGGGAAAAAAAGCTCCCTCGCTGGTCGACATTTTTCTAAGCCTACCCCTAATCTTTTTCTTCAGGACCAAATACAATGATCCCTGTTACCACTCTGACTAATGCCTAGCGCTGTTAGCCTATTAGGTGTTTCGGATTAAAATACTTCTGTGCAAGAAATTCATTCCATACCTACTTGGTAATATTCTTTAATAGAGCGAATATACAATTTCTTAATTTTGACAATATTATAGGTTTTCTACTTGGAATTCCAAAGTGCTCTCAAGTATTCGTCGGTTGTAACACGCCCCGTCCCACAGCAGGGCGGGAAGAACCCGATGATGAAGCATGTCACCAAGGGACCTTTTGGTGGGTGAGGGTTATTTTAAAAAACTGTATTGCTTTCCCATTCTAGTAAGCAAATGGTTCACTTAGGTTTAGTCACTTTTTGGAAGGTTAGCACTTTTGTAAATTCTGAGTGGTCTCTTTTTGTTTTTTCATAACTTACAGAGGAGATTGAGTCCATGACTGGTATATCTCTTCACTCCCTTCTTTTTTTTTTATACTACCTTTCACATACACTGCACCCTGCCCATGGGGGTACCTGGGGCCTACTTTAGGGGTACCTTACATGTAACGAAAGGGAAGGTTTGGGCCTGGCAAGTGGGTGCGCTTGCCAGGACAACATGGCAGTTAACAACTGCGTGCGCAGACACTACAGTGGTAGGTCTGAGACACATCAACAGGGCTACTCATTTGGGTGGCACAACCAGGGCTGCAAACCCACTAGTAGAATTTGATTTAATTCCCCTGGCAAATTCCATGCACTTTACTAGGAACTTACCAGCAAATCAATCAATCAATCAATCAAAATCAGCTTTATTCGGTGCAATACAAGTCACCATAAAAGCACAACAATTAATTTAAAAGAATTTTTTAAAAAACAGTACATACAACTACATTGACACAGTTTCAAAATACATTTGTAATAGTTAAAAAGTCACATCAGTGCACATATCGCAATATTATCCATATTCAAATCAGTTTATGAGAAGGATGAAACCTATTAATTTGGTACCTTCAACCAGGGCTAGACCCTTGATGCCCTTTGGTATTTCTTATTTTAAATGCAATTCTCAAGAAACTTGTTATACAAGCCAGGGTCAATGGGTCTTCAGCCCTTTGTAAATATAACAACGCAACCTTGGCTTGTCTGAACTTGCCCTTTTTTAAAATTCCGACTAGGTAGTGACGCCTGGGAAAAGAATAAAAAGGGCATAACAATACAAAATGAAGGGTATCCTGCGGAGATTTGTTATCGCAGCCGCAGGTTCCCTTCTGCTCAACCGTAGCAGTATAACCCAAAGGGTCCGCTAAAAAATGATGTATTAGGTTTAGCCTAAAACGGGTAAAAAGAAACCTAGTTTGAGCATTATGTATTAAACTTAGGTATGGTTCCATGCCTCCTACTGTCTTAGTCATACTATGAGCACGGGCAAGGGGTTTCATACCTTCCTTGTCATTTCTTCAATCTGCAGCTTTAGTTAGGAGCAAACTCTTAATTTTATTCTTATCTTGGCAAGTGATCGTTAGTGGGTTGGTAAAAAGATCAGAACAACCTATTCCCTCCAATGTTGTTTTTACATATTTGAGCCACGGAATGCACATCCCTTTATCCCTACTAATACAATCAGTAATAATCTGCCTTCCCAGTTCCGCCTCAGTATTAGACCAAGTCCTGATCCATGCCAAAACAGGTCTGGTCTTAATCAGGTCCTCAATATATGGTTTCCCTAGTTCGGCATGGACAATATACGCTGGGGAACTCTGCGGCAATTTAAGTATCTTACGCATAAATTTGTTCTCTTCGATCTGTATTTGCCGAGCCCCAACGAAGCCCCAAACTTCTGCTCCATACATTACTTTAGAGCAGCACATGGAATTATAGAGATGCATAACTTGCTCAGGTGACCACCGGCCCAATCTGCGACCATAATTCAGTATTGCCCCAGATGATGAAACCAGTTTTAGACTCCATTCTTCAATTAAAAATTTAAAATTTAAAAGCCCATCAAATAAAAGACCCAGGTAGGAAAATGTTTTCACTTGTTCTAGTATATGCGTACCTATTCGAAATGTGTATTTTTTACAGGGTTTTGTGCCTGCAGTCAGAACATAGGACTTAGTTAAATTGGCAGACAGATCTAATGTATCCATGAAGTCCACAAAACCGTCCATTAGACATTGCAGGCCTCTTGGGGTGCGTGCCAGGAGGACCGCATCATCTGCGTATAGCAGCACTGGGATTGGACGAAGCCCTACTCTTGGGGTATCTGCATTTAGCTTACACAATGCCTGCTCCAGTTCGTTTATATAGAGTGAAAATAAGAACGGGGCTAGGATACAGCCCTGCCTTACTCCACTCGTGCAACGAAATGGTGCAGTTGTGTCTCCAGCCAAATTAAAACGTACTTTTGCAGAGGTGTTCCAGTGGAGTGCTCTCATAATGTTTATTAACCCTGGGTCTACTCCTAGTCTAGTCAAGAGGCTCTATAATTTTTCTCTATTTACGCGATCAAAAGCTGCCGATAAGTCCATAAATCCCAGATAAATCGATTGGTTACTGGCTATGGTATATTTTGCCACCACAAGATAAAGATTCAGGCATTGATCTGTCGTTGATCTGCCACTCCTAAAACCATATTGAAAATCTGAGATTATATGAAACTCTTCGGCCCAATCCAATAAACGATTTAGTATCATTCTACCTAAAACTTTTGCTGTTACGTCAATCAGGGATATGGGACGATAGCACTGCGGGTCGTCCTTTTTTCCCTTTTTAAAAATAGGTACTATAGTGGCTGTTGACCATGAGCGTGGCATACCAGTGGCGATAGAAACATTAATGACACGTGTCAATATTGGGGCCCAGAATTCTATATTATATAAAAAGAGATCTGGGGGTATCCCGTCTGGGCCTGGAGCCTTGTTAGCTGATAACCCTGAAATCCCCACTTTGGTTTCCCCAATGGTGAATTCAATCCCTGACCTCCATGGGCACATTTCCTCACCCACCTCTATGTTATCTGCTGAGAAATCATAGAGTTTTTTAAAATGATTAAACCAAGACTCTGGGAGAATTGAAGTGCCAATTATCGGCGCTGCGGGATCCTGGAAACATGGATTATTTATAATTTTCCAGAAAGTCCTTAAATCTCTCCTTTCCGCAGCTGCCCTTAGGGTTTCCCAGGTTTGAAACTGTAATGAAGATCTCCTGCTTTTAACTGCCTTTTTATAGACAGTCCTACAGTGTGCTATACGTGATTTATCTCTTGGCCTCATCTTCAAAGTTTCTTTAAGATCTTTCTGTGCCCTTGCACAATCTTTATTGAACCATCTTGGTGCGCTATCTTGTTTCAAAGGGCCCGAAGTTTTTAATAGCCTGTCTATATGTGTTGCCAGTGTTTCAAAAGCTTTTGTCACAGCCCAATCAGCCGCCAGGGGATCAAAACAGGTTTCAAACTCCCTGCCTCCTTCCTTAATTAGAGTTTTGTAAAAGGTATCTCCATCAATGCGGGACCATCTTAAGCGCCTCCCCTGGTCCGTAACCTTCTCTATACTACCTGTCTGCACACTTTTTTTTTTCCCTTTAATGGCTGGGCAATTTTTTATCCATACTGTAAGTGGATTGTGGTCACTAAAAATGCTCCAGTCAACACTAGCCTCTTTTATCCAGTCCCAAACCAAATTTGAGACTAGTATAAAATCTATAATAGAACTACACCCCCTCCCTTTGAAGGTTGTTGGGGCGCCAGAGCCTTCTTCTACCTCTACCAGATCAAGTGTATATTTTAATGAATGTATTTTCATCACCTTCTCTAGCTCACTCCCCTCCTTGGTGTGTTCAAAGTGCAAACCATTCCGTATGGTACATCCAGACCAGTCTACCATAGAAAATTTCAGTTTTTGGCACAAGTGACAATTTAAATCACCCACTAAAATTATTTGAGGAGCCACAGTGGATTTTCCCTGCTCCATCACCTCAGTCAAATGTTTATTTAAATCACGTATTATAGCACCTTCCTTATTTGCGGCTGTGGCATTATAGAGATTTACAAGAATAAAATGTATTTTGTTTTTATGGTATCTCAAACCATGGAAATAATTGGAACACCAGTTCAAATTGGACCATACTCCTTCCAGTTGCAGGTCCACGTAAATGATTAATCCTCCTGATGGTCTGCCTGGTGTTAATTTTTGAGCAGGGACGACAAAGCATCCGTAACCTTCTAACTGGAAGGGGTTATGGTCCACCACCCACGTTTCCTGGAGGCAAATCACATTAAACCTAGTTACATATTCCCTCCATTCGATGTTATCAAATTTGGGGGATAGGCCAGCTATATTCCAGGATACTAAGCCAATGTCCCCAGTCATTAATTTCGCCCCACTACTCAGATTACAGGGAGGTGAGACAGTTAGTCAGTCAACACCCTCCATTCCGGAAAGTGTGGCAAAACGGTTAGAAGTGGGGACATTGAATATAGGACCCGCCATTATCTGGGTGCTCCGTTGTGTTGGACTCGCGTAATTACCTACCAAGGTCTTTGGGTAGAAGTAACTCAAATCATAAGTGGATATGCCTCCCCCGTAGCCCTCTACATACCAATATTTGATATGATTAACCACTCTATGATCTCTGAAGTTAATGATGATGACATCCCCCTGTACTTTTTTTGGTCTTTGTCCCACCCAACCTAGTCTTCTGACATGGAGAATCTCTCCATCTAGGTTGGGGGGTAATGGCCTATTAACTCTCAACCAATGCATCGTTTTATTCTTGAGGGTTTGGTAACCTTCATTATTCTCCGGATCGAGTTCTGGTACCCCAATAAGTGCGATAACATAAGGAGCTGCCTCCGGAGGGAGATCAATGTGCCGGGAGGATCTCCTGAGCATTTTAACTATGGGGGCTCTTGTGCCCGTTTTACTGGGCTCAGTATACTGCTTGTCTGGAGCCCCACTAACTCTTGTCTTCTTTGGGTCAGTATGCTTGGACTGAGTAACTGAGCTAATATCACAAAAAGAAGGGGGTGCCTTATCACCCTCAATAAAATTTGTTGTCTTCATCTCTGGTTCGGGTACCAGGCCAGACAGGTTTGGGGGACACCTATTCGTCAGTAATTCCCTCAATGTGTTTGTATTGGCCGTACCCATATCTTGTATGAACCCCAGCTGTTCAGACATTATCTTGACCCTTTCTACCAGGGGAGCTATCAGTGATTTGACTAGATGTTCTATGTCCCTCATTAAATCTTGGTAGTAATGTACTACCGGGTTGGTTAAATCAATGTTACAGTCTGACGTGTCTATTGTATTTGCAGGACTTACACTATTTTTTGGAATTGTAATACGGCTTCCTTTTTGCTTATTTATGCCTCGCTTCCTTTTTTGCTTCCGGGGGCCTGATTCTCTATCTTCTGGGTTAATTGTACCCTGCATCTTTGTGAGAGAATTATTTGCTGGTTTAGGGAGCTGCTCATCTATAGAGAGATCAGCTTGCAAGCTTATGTTCTTTTCTATGGTGGGCAGTTCCTTTATACTCATTTGTTGGTCAGTTATAATTTGTGATGTTATAGGACTGCTCACAACATTATTTTGTTCTGTGCGTTTGGTATGATTAGTGTTGGATGATGGGGTGGTGGCCAGCTGAATGGCCCCCAAGGAAGAACGTTTCCTCATTAATTCAGAGGATAGACGCCTTTCCGTGTGCACAATTTCATGTTCTAAAATTGAGGCTGCCCTCGTAAGGAACTGATCTAGGGTGCCTCTAACAGATCCCCCCACCAACGCTTTCCCTCTCGAGCTAGGCCTGATGTTCATATTATCAATCTACAGGAAAGCTTGTCTTATTGATTGTTCCAATGTTATATGGCGGAATGATTAATTAACAATGAATGAGGTCCTTGATCCACAATAATAAATCGACTTCACCACCTTTCACACTCTTATAACATACACATCTGATTGTCTCATGTTATAGTTCAATCGCCAAGGTCATAACGTCTCAAATAACCTTACAGTAGTGAAGCGACTCCGCTCCACCCAGTTATCAAGTCGAGACCACAAACAGGCGAGTTTAGTCCATGAATGCAGTCAACATATCGTGCAACAGTACTTACGGATCCTACCCCACTGCAAACGTTAGGGGGTATGCCCAGCCCAGCCTTCTCCGGTCTTAGACGGGCAAGGACGGGCCCCGCCGCGTTGAGCCTGAGAGTCTTTTGAGTGGGCTGGGCGCGGGCTGATGTCGTCACAGCCGGGCGCCCAGCAACAAGGCTTCTGGGTGATGTAGTTCTTTAACCGTTTCCCTCACGGTGTTGTCTGTGTGGTTATGCAGCTCGTTCCGCCCCCACGGCAGCAGTTCCCCTTACGACAGCAGCGAGAGCAAGGTGGCGAGGTAGCAGAGTCCCTGGTAAGGTCCTCTGAGTGCGCGTCCCCAGCAAATCAAATATGCCAATAATGGATAACCAATCATGTCATAATAATATACAGAGAGCATATGCACTTTAGCACTGATCAGCAGTGGTGAAGTGCCCAGAATCCTATAGCCAACAAAAACAGGGTGAGAAAAATAAGAGGCAAAAGGCAAAGGTTTAGGGATAACCCTGTCAAAACGGCCAGGAAATGTAAAACCTAAAGGTACATGTCCTGCTTTTTAAATGCATTGCGCCCTGCCATCTAGGCAGTCCAGAGCCTACCACAGGGTCAACTTAAATGTAATAAAAATGAAGATTTGGGCCTGGCAAGAAGTGTAACTTGCCAGATCGACATGGCAGTTTACAACTGCACTTACCGGCTCTGCAAAGGCAGGCTGGAGACATGTTTGAAGGGCTACTTAAGTGGGTGGCGAAATCAGTGCTGCAGGCCCAATTAGTAGCATTTAATTTACAGGACCTTGGAACAGGTGGTTAATATTGCTAGGCACTAATAAGTAAATTAAATATGTAAATTGTGGCTAAGCCAATGTAACCATTTTTAAGGGTAAGAGCACAAGCACTTTAGCACTGGTTAGCAGTACTAAAGTGTGTAGAATCCTAAAGCAAACAAAAACGAAGTCAGCATAAACTAGGTTGTCTAAAAGCACAAAGTTGAGGGAAACCCCACCCACGATGACAGCTCATTTATTTTTCATTTAAGGTGTGCTTTATTTAATATGCAGTTTCTAGACAGTGAAAGATCAACAAATTAGTAACAAACATTGTGTTCTTTTTTTACACGCCCTTGATTCTGCCTCCATGATCACTGACCCTGCCCCATTGCACTCAGGATAACAGTATCCATACTTTTTTTAATCCACTTCAGCCACTGTTTTGAATAGCTATGTAAAGTCTGAGAAAGCCAGTGACATTAGCATATAGTATCATGCCTTCCTTTAACTTCATTATGTATCTTTTTTTAGGTATTGTGGCAGATTTATCTGTGATCCGTATTAATTTAACACAGTGTATTATTAATCTGACAGAATTGACCAAAACCCTGTGCTCTGTCATTAAAAGAGATGGCGAAAAAGAAATTATTCTAGTCTGTGCTTTAATACCACTACATTATCAGGTAATCTGGGTTCAAATCCCGGCTTCCTGGCATGACTAAATTATGTGATCTGAGCCAAATCAGTTTATATCATGGGTCTAGTTTACATTTCAAGATGGAGCCTGTACAAATACCTCAAGTAATTCAATTCAAGATGGAGCTTGCAGAAAAATTTCACATATTTCAGGCACATGCATCAAGCACAAAATGGCTCGCAAAAATAGCGATTCGCTAAAACAGAGCACAAAACACACTTTCCAATGCAGGAACCCAAATACCGAAAAATCAACAAAATCGCAAAAATAAGGACTCGCTAAATTTTCGAGAACCAATAATGCGAATCCATAATAGCGAGTCACACAACAGCCACCACAAATAGCGATTATCAATTAAAGAAACTCGCAATTAGCGAATCCCTGGAAAATCTGTATTTAGCAAGTGCAGAATAAGGGGAATCACAATCAGGTGGTAAAGTTAAAAAAAAAAAATTCACACAGGTGCTAGCTATCAGAAACCCTTTAAAACTGTCTCAGAAGGCCCCTGAAGCCTTTCACAATGGTAGCACTCTACGTGATGGCGAGGAGGATGAGGATCCATGCAGCAGCCCAGTGCAGAAAGAAAATACAGGAGAGGATATTCCTTGTGCGCATCACATTGCTGGGACAAACTGAGGAAGAAATCTACGATAAGTACAGGCTCAACCGTGCAATGATCATGCAGCTAATTGCAGAACTGGAACCCGTAATGCAGCGCCAGACCCGTAGAACCCATGCTATCCCCGCACATGAACAGATCCTATGTTGCCTGCACCTACTTGCCTCAGGCAGTTTCCAGGGGGTAGTAGCTGTGGCTGGAGGGGTATCACAAAGCTCACTTTCCCGCTTCTTCATAACCTTCCTTGACGCCATTATGACAAGGATCCACACCCACATCACCTTCCCCACAACCCCACAGGATTTGAATAAGACAAAACTGGACTTCTACCAGGTAGCACAATTCCCTCATGTGATCGGCTGCATAGACTGTACGCATGTCTCTATCTGTCCCCCAGCAGCTCAGGAACAGGAAATCCTATTACTCAATCAATGTGCAAGTAGTATGCAATGCAAAGCATATTATAATGGACATCGTGGCACAGTTCCCTGGAAGCACCCATGACTCATATATATATTCTGACACAGTGGCATCCACACGCGTCTGCTCAGGGGTGAATTTGGCAAAGGACATCTACTTGGTACACAGATATACCTATTCACAACATTAATCTAACAAATGGAAATGCCTAACTGTGGCTAACCCTTTGCTTTCCCCCTGTAGGTGACAGCGCATACGCCGTGCAGAACTACACTTTACCACCATACCTCAATTTAGCCACACCACATGAGCAGAGGTACAATGCTGCACATATCAGCACACGGAATGTGATTGAAAGCATGTTTGGAATACTGAAAAGCCGCTTTCGCATTCTGCACAAAACTGGTGGAGCGTTGCAGTACCGTCCAGAGACCTGTTGCCGGATCGTGGCTGCATGTGCCATGTTGCACAATATTGCCACCAGAAGAGGCATACACATTGAGATGTCCGACAGTGAGTCTGATGGGGACAACCAACCACCCGCACAACACTGACAAATGCATGTGGAGGACTCAGCAGAAGGGCAAAGGAGACGTGCACACATTACCCAACATTATTTCTGAGGTAAGCAATAATGAGACATGACACCGAAATGGCGAACACAAAAGTATTTATTAACATGAGGCCATGTAGGAAGGTGTAGCCACACAGAGGTGTGTGCAAATCATAACTGTGATTGCATTGAGGTATAAAGTTAAATGAGAATCTCCATTCACTGGATAGCAATCACTAGAATGGCATTGACCATGGTTACCTCACCATGGCCAAACAAATGAGGACATGCCTGGCTAGTGCCTCTTGCCACGCACCCCCAGACGCCTTTCGCCTGCCTCGGCTACATCATCCTGCTGGGTACCGGAGGTTGTTGTGCTACGTGAACTACGCCTCCTGGCAACGGTCACTTGCACCAACAGGTTGCTAAGTCTGGATGCCTCCTCACTCCCCTCCTCCCCTGTCAAGTTGATGCCACCAACAGTCCCGACCTGAATATGTTCCACAGCAGTGGTCACCTGTCCTAGGGCCTTGGCAACATCCCCACAGTAATGGCCCATATCGATCTGCATGGCCACAGAGCGACGTGCCAGCAGCGCAGTAGTGTTGCAGAGCTTGTTATTGGCCCTTGTGTAGGCAGACATACACATCATGCTTTGTCGATGCCTTCTCCTCTTTGTGCGCTGTCCTGCAAGCAACGCCCGGGTGAGCTCCTGTAGGTTAGTGTTTGTCTGCCTACTCCCCTCAACAACCGCTGTGGTCAGCTCACGCACACTGTCAGTCATTATATGTTCTTTGCAAGTTTTGAAATCTGCAGGTGTATTGAGCCCATGTGTCTTCCCTGCAGGAGCTGCACACGTACCATCTGGGACTCGACGCCACCATGAACATTCAGAGCCTGCTCCTCATATGCTGCGCTGCCGTCCATGTTGGACCTGTGCCTGTGGTGTAGGTGGTGTGGCCACACGTGACTGGCTGGTCTCTGTACTGGGTGCAGGAGACAGATCATATTCCTTTGGCTGTAGTGTAGGGATTTGGGCCCTGCGTTTTGTGTGTGCTGGTGGTGGGCATGCTTGTGCAACTGGAGTCTCTGCATCAGTCTCAGCAGGTGTCTCCGAGATGTGGAGGCAATCGCTATCTTCAGAGTCTGCCTCAGCTGCATCTGTGATGTGAAACAGTGCAATGTTATAATTTTGTAGTTCTTACTATTGTGTTACAGTTTTGCATACTTGACTCACATTAAATCACTGTCTGCAAACACTGACTGCCATGCAGTGTTGGTGTGTTTTGCTTGCCAATGTGGGTTTGGAATGCCCACTTGACTGACATGCCTACAACTCCCATGATGCATTGGGTGTATGAGAGAAAACTTGGACTGGAGTCTGACCTGTACACTGTGTTTTGGCTGGGTGTATGTGCACGAT
The DNA here is from genome assembly GCF_964204655.1 of Triturus cristatus. NCBI lineage: Eukaryota > Metazoa > Chordata > Amphibia > Caudata > Salamandridae > Triturus > Triturus cristatus. Next base: position 445,052,350 of record NC_140594.1, on the reverse strand, counting down.
TAGACATTACATAGAGGTGTATGGTTGCATGCATCTTACCTTACTTGCTGCGCCAGATGTGTCCAGCTGGGTGACTCCAACCACTGCCTCAGGCTGAATTGCCGCCTCCACTAGGACCTCCAGGGCTGTGTTGTTGGGTACAGTTGATGGGCCCCCTCCTGTGCCACTTGCCTCCTTCAGCCTTTCGGCAATGCGCTCCTTGGCACCGCTCTACAGGTCGTACTACCGCTTTTTTAGGTCATCGATGCTGCGGTGTGTGACACACATAGCATTCCCCTTGGTCTTAATGCACAGCCATATTCTTCTTTTTTCTGCCTCGGGGACCTTGAGAGACATTTTCCCAAAGAGCTTGTCATGGCTCTTGCAGACCTCCTCTATGAGATTTTCTAGTTCTCGCTCACTAAATTTCATCTTCCTCTTTCTGGGCGTGGCACTATCCCCAGCAGCTGTTTTGTCCATCCTGGTGCACAAAATAGTTTCAGGAAGCAGACTTGGCTGTGTCTCAGCTCAGCTCCAGTACTCTTCCTCCTCTACTGAGCTCCTCTGGGCACTGAATGAAGCATGGGCTGGGTGACTTCCTGGTTGTGATGTCATCAACCTGCTTCCAATGCGACACGCATTTTGCAAAATCGCAATTAGTGATTTCGCAAATTGCGATATCGCTATTTGCAAGTTCGCAAATGGTACTCTGCCGTTTTTGCGCATCGTATTTGTGTTCTTGCAAATCGGTTTAGCGATTTTTTGCAATTCGTTTTTTTTTCGCAAACGGCTTCATGCATTGCAGATAGCGATTTCTAGATTACTATTCCTTATTTTTCGCAATCTAGGAATCGCTATCTTTGAGTTTGATGCATGTGCCTGTATATGATTTAATAGCCTGTGATTTCCATGACCCAGAACCTTAATATTGGCTGCATTGTAAAGGACGCCAGAAAATTAATTCTTTTTGTTCATTCATGGCTTTGTCAGGAGGGAGCATTTATAAATGTCTTAAAGTACATGTTTCGAAACTTTTACTACAAATAAATGTGAATGCACTGTTGTGATCTAATGTTCTAAATTGAAACATTTCTATATGTTAAAGAAACATTTGCTACATTTTGAAGTCTGTATCATGTTCAGACATCTTGCTTGTTCTTTAATTTACATCCCAAATATTTTGAACTTTCTGCGTGTTCTTTGGCACTTACGGAAGTGCCACACCACTAGTTCAGCCTTGAATCAACTGCAGAACCATTTTAAGACATGGGCAGAGTAGGTAAAGTAGGCAATGGCCTAGGGCCTAACCTTCCAAGGGGCTTAAGCCCTGCCACGCCTCCACAGGAACAACCAATGCACTGTTGCATCTGCAGAGTTTTCAAGGATAGGCGGGTTCTTCTTGTCCAACCATTTGACAGTGCCTTTTCTGTTTCTTGTCTTTCACAGACTAGTCTTCAAGTACGGAATGCTTTAGGAGACTTATGACGGGCCCATTTTGTCTGACTTTAGGAATTGTTCCACCTTGTTCTTCTCACCCTTATTTGTTTAGGACTTAGAAATTACCTTTTAAATTAGTGTCTGCGAATCGCTCATCTGATCTTGACTTTATCCTCCTCTTTAATTCTCTTTCGGTGGTCCAGGCTTTCACTTATGAGATAAATGTAGAGTCCCTGATGCACACTAATGGTACTGAGAGACTACAAACATGTTATGGGGACCTCACATCCTGTCGTTAGGTATGAGACTGTCACCCACACTATATGCTCTGCTACCTAATTTATTTTTTAATTTTGACATCTAGTGGAGGGTGAGGTAAGCCAGATGTTTGTGTTCAACTTGTCTAAACTAGCAGAAGGTGAAAATGTAACTTACCTTAACTGTTTGCCATGGGTTTAAAAGGTTTTAGAAACAGAATCCCAATTTTGCTGTTGCTTTCTCTCCAAGAAAGATTGGGTAGATTTGGGTAGGGCATCACTCCTTCCCAAATGACACCATGTTCATGGACATCAATTTACTAATGAGCAAGGGCTTTATGTGCCATCGGAATTTAATATTCCTAGAGGAAATCATGTACAAAGCACAGTGAATAAATAGTGCAATATAAAAAAAATGTTAAATAAAATCACTGATGAAGTAGTGGGTTATGGCCCCTCCTTGGATGTGTCAATACAATTGACTTTTATCCTGAATGTTTATCCTAAGCTTTGACCCTTTGTCCTCAATTTTTATAGTCCTGTTTAGAATTTGCCTCCAAGCCTGGAGGTCACGCTAATGCACCTTTCTAATCCATGTGCACAGTCAATGGAGTAAAGCAAAATGCAGTGACCCTCTGCAAAATGCAAATAGGGGATTTGAGTCTCCCATATCTCACAGCTATTCATTGGCTTTGGGCTGAACCGAGGCCCCCGGAAGGGCTCAGGTGCCCCTGAAGGATTGGGGCTCACCATGCACCCCAGGGACCTGCACTACACCCCTGTGCACAGTCCAATATTCAAGCCTTGCATTTCAAGCAGCACACACCCAATTAAAATGATGTACAAGGGGCCTGATCACGAGTTCCTAGTAATATTCCAACCTGTGGGTAAACTCCTGTTTACGTGTGATTCCACATTACGAGTTTGAAGATATTTAACAAATCAGATAATTATATATATTAACAAACCTTCGTTAAATTTTGGCAGGTCAAAACTACAGAAAATGTAAAACCTGGGAAAACATAAGGGGTCTCAGTTACGAGGTTTTGGTGCAGGGCAGCCCTGCAAGCAATCTTCCTGTGCTGCCCTGTGTCAAAAGATAAGAGCAGAAATGTGCCGTACCTATGAGATACAGCACATTCCTGTCCTTTCCCTTGTGTTGGTGCACAATGGGCAGCCATGTGCCAAAGCAGGTCCCTTTGTGCCATGGTGCAAGGGTGTCTGCACGTTAGGGGTGATTTTTTTTGTGCAGAAAGTTACACCTTCCTGCACAAAAACAATCACAAGAGGTATTTTCCTCTTTCCATGTGTTTTGAAATGCAGCACACACAGAAAGAGGAACAAGCATTGGCATAGCCAATAGGTCTCGCCTTTGGGACCTTATAAGTCTTTAGCCATGAAACAGTTGCATAACTAAATACTTATAAGGTCCCAAAAGCGAGACCTATTGGCTATGCCAAGCGGGCGTGCGGCCGCGAAAGTGAAAGTAATCGCGGTAAAGCGCGGCGCGCGCGTCCGCGCACATGCACTGTAGCTCTAGGCTGGCCTGGTAGCACTTTTTGGAGCCCTCTCAATAAGTCTCTAAAAACGAGGAGAAAGAAGGATATTTCTCCTCATTGCATCTCCCTTATGCCTTCCATGGGAGGCATAGGAGTCCGGCACATTCCCAGGTTTACGATTCCTCGTAAATCTGGGAATGCTTCAGATTCCATGGGTGTTGCTTAAGAACAACCACAGCGACACCCATGGAACGCCAATTTCACAGTGTTCTGCGTGAAAGTGAAACATATTTACAAGGCCATGAAACCCAAGCAAAGTGACTTTGCGTGGCCTTGTAAATATGCTGTGGCATAGGTGACGCAAAAGCGACACTAGGGACCTTATACACGAGGCCCACGGTATTTACTGTATCACGCGGATTTTGCGGTGTTAAACAACAAAATCTGCATGTTACTCTCCATGAACTCGTAACAGGTGTCATATATCGCACCCGTGGAATCAGGGACGATAAATAAAGCCTTCGCTTGTAATCAGGCCTAATGTGTTTTTTTGTTTCTTTATAGACAGGCGATTAATCCATGGCTCGTTTGCTCCATTTCAAAATGTTCTATCAGTGGTAATTGTCCGTGCACGGAGTTTTCAATTGCAGGCCAATACATTTTTCAGCAAATTGCTCAGAATGTATGATTGTTGGATGTGTTTACTACTGAGCCTCCGAAGAGCGGACTGCGTCTCGAGATAACTGGCTGTTCCCCGAAGCACGTGTTTTTCGACCTTGCTCCTCAGCAGATGTCGAAAAGCAACGAAAACAAAACCCTTGACTCGCAGTGCATTTACCTCCGGGGTGGCTCTTGTTTTCATCGCTCTGGCTCCGGCAGGAGGGATCGGTGGGAATCTCCAGTCGAATCGACGACACTGGATGTTTCCCATCCCCGCGCCTGCCTCGTTTCCTTCATGATGAAGCCCCCGTTGACACAATTGCCTCGTCCCCTGCCTTCCTGAATGCGCTGCGACCAGCATGCTATTTGAAGCCGGGCAAGTGATTATTTCCCACATGCCACGGGAACTCTTCGTAGCCCCGAGGCCAAGGAGCTAGTTCTTCGGAGTGCGCAGAAATCGCTGCGGTGGTGGGGGCACTTACAGAGGTCTAATGTAAGCGCTGTTCCACCGAAGCATCCCCTGATTGGCATGCTGCGGTTTGGTCATACATTTGTTTATTTTCAGAAAAATATGCAGTGAACTCATTCGTCCACGTTTTATTTTTGCCCCTATTTACCCCCTCCATGTTTTTAATTTCCTATTTGACCTCCTGCATTCTTCCGTTCTGATTTTTTTACTGTCTTATCTAAAACGTTATTTGTATCCTTACTTCATTTCTACCTTCCTCTTGCCCTTGTTGTCTTACTCTCTTTCCGCGTGGTCTTCTTTGCTTTTGTACTTTTCCTTTATTCTGTTTCTTCTTCCTATCTTCATTTTTTCTTTATTTTTGCCATCCTTTCCAACCTTTTCATTCTTCCTCCCTGGGTTCCTTCCAGTGTTCAATACCACTTGTCCTCTTCGCTCTTTATTTAATTTCTTAGTTTTTAGTTGTCTCTCTTTGTTCTGATCACCACTCCGAATTTTTTCAATACCTTTCTTTCTTTCTTTCTTTCTTTCTTTCTTTCTTTCTTTCTTTCTTTCTTTCTTTCTTCTCTCAGTCACCACATCCATCCTTCCAGACATGTTTCATATTCTCTTTTCTCCTTTTGTCCATCTATTATTAAATGTTATACACCTTCTTACCTTTGTTTCTACTTCTGCTCAATCAGTTGTGGTCAGATGAGCATAGCCTATTGTGGTCACAAAGGGGCCGATTCACAGAATTGGCCAATTAGCAACCACAAAAAGGCGTTTTCTTATGCACAAAACTAAATTGTGACTCAGTAATACATTACTAAGCCGTGATTTTATTGATACTGTATTTGGAGGCGTTGTGTTTAGGGTGTCCCTTCCAAATACGGAATTGGATTGATATGTATTAATGTTTTGCAACTGAATTTTGTCCTCAAAACATTAATATCTTACGGATTACATACATGTAGTGTTAAGCCCATGAACCACCGCCTACACTGAAAGATTGTAAGTAATGTTTCTATATATTTTTCGACGTATCCTGTTTTCCTTTAAGGAAAACAGGCTGCATTTAACCCCTTGGCAGTGGCGCGAATTCTGCCGCGGCGCTGGGGGGGGTGCGGGGTGAGCGCGATGCCGCCATGCTCGTGACGGAACCACTCCGTCGTGAGTCACGGGCGAGCTGTGCTCATGACGGAGTGGTTCCGTCACGACTCCGCCCACTCGTTAATTCGCCCGCACAGGCGGGGAATCAGCGACGCGTGGGCGGAGCGGCTGCAGCGGCCGCAGCATGACGGAACCACTCTGTCATGAGCACACGCCGCCCGTGGCTCATGACGGAGTGGTTCCGTCATGAGCACGCAAGGGGTTAAAGAAAATACTTTATTTACAAACAATCACAGACTTGGTGGTCTGCTGACCTTAGGAGGCCACTATCCTGTGCTTGCTGCGATACCTAGTGGGTCTCAATTTGGGACCTACCTCTTTAATATTTATGATGTAGGTCTAATTACGACCCACTAGGAATCCATATTAGGCAAACTGATGAATTATAATTATTACAGAGGTCAGTTCACAAAATACCACAGTGGTCTCACAAAATACTGGTTGCAACCTGCAACCAGTGTTTTGTGACCACTGCTACATACATCTGGCACTTATTTCCATCCATTCTTCTCTTTCTTAGTATCTCACCACTCTTATAACCTAAGTACGGAGCTCAGATTTAGATGACTATTATGAGAATGTACAAACCTTGATATGATAGAGCAGGCATCTCCAATAATAGCTTGTGAACTGCTGATAGTTCTCCAGCTACCTGTAAGTAGCTCTTCTATGTGCAGACCATCCTACTAAATTAGAGGGGTTTGTTTGGATGCATATGTATACCAAAATTGAAACGTGTGCATTCAAGATGAAATTCTGTGTATTTCAGAGCTCATAAGATACTGTTTGGAGAAACATGGTTGAAGTTCCAAAATATTTCTACATTCCAAACTGTTCTTGTTTTGCTACTGGCAACCCTGCTTTGATGCACTGAGTTAGTCACTACTGGCAGTCTTGCATTGGGTCGCCATTAACGTAATGTTGTCTATACAACACTAATATTACTGGTAGCACAGCATGATTTTCATTGATCATAAGTAACTCTTATTACAGAAAAGGTGGAGACGCCTGTGATAGGTCAAGGATTTATTTATCACATGGAGCAGGTCTGAAGGTCCAATCACTAACTATCCATCAATCAATCAATCATGTAACTTGTAAAGCGCACTACATACCCGGGTGGGTTTCAAGGCGCTGGGTGGGGGGGGGAGGGGAAGATGTTACTGGTCGAAGAGCCAGGTCTTGAGTAGTCTCCTGAAGGTCAGCAGGTCTTCGGTTTGACGTAGGTGGAGGGGGAGGGGGAGGGTGTTCCAGGTCTTGGCGGCGTGATGGGAGGAGGATCTGCCCCCGGAAGTAGTTCTTCGGATGCGTGGGACTGTGGCCAGGGCGTGGTCAGCGGAGCAGAGTTTCCTGTTGGGTACGTAGGAGGAGAGTCGGCTGTTGAGATAGGCTGGTCCGGTTTTGTGGAGTGCTTTGTGTGCGTGGATCAGGAGCTTGAAGGAGATTATTTTGTCGACGGGGATCCAGTGCCTCAGGTGGGGGGTGATGTGGTCGCGGCGCGGGACATCGAGGATCAGGCATGCAGAGGTATTCTGGATTCTCTGTAGTCTGCTGATGAGCTTGGATGAGGTTCCGGCGTAGAGGGCGTTTCCGTAGTCGAGCCTGCTGCTGACCAGGGCTCGGGTGACAGTTTTCCTCGTGTTTGTTGGGATCCATCTGAAGATCTTGCGGAGCATGCGGAGGGTGTTGAAACAGGTGGAGGAGATTGCGTTGACTTGTTTGGTCATGGAGAGAGGATGACTCCCAGGTTGCGTGAGTGGTCGGTGGGGGCCGGGGGGACCCCAGTGACATGGGCCACCAAGAGTCGTCCTATGCGGAGGAGTTGGACCCGAGGATGAGGATTTCTGTCTTGTCTGTGTTCAGTTTGAGGCAGCTGTCCTCCATCCAGTCAGCGACAGCCTTCATTCCCTGGTGGACTACATTGACATATTGTATTATAACCATGATGCTTACAATTCACCAAGACTATTTCCAAGGAAAGCTTTAGATTTTTGATTTATGTATCAAAGTAATAAATCATAGCCTAACAATGTATTTTTTTTAATGGCTTTTTCTGATCTTGCTTGACTACATGGGTGAAAAGCAACTGTACTCAGACTGATGAATACATGAAAGTAGTTGATAAAAAAGCATCTAAGTTTAAAGATAGGGCCATATTGATGAAAGAATTGCATAGCTTTTGCACCATGCAACTGTGTGCATGCGCAACGAAACCCTTAAATGCAATTCATCAAGCCACGCAAGGTCACCTTGCATGTCTCTTAGTGGTTTGAAAAACGCAGAGTAACGTAATGTAACACAGCACAAATTGCTGCATTGCATTACTCTGCCCCAGGGAGGGGTCCCATGGGTGGTGTGTGTGTGTTCCCATGCAAAACCATGGATGCCAATTGACCTCATTCCCAGATTTACCATAAGTGTTAGACCTGAGAATGCACCAAAACCTTTACACCTCCCCAAGTGAGGTGTAATGAACAGAAACATTTATTTCTCTTCATTTTTTCCTCTTTCTATGTGTGCTGTATTCTATAGCACACAGAAAAAGGCAAATGCCTCAGGGGATTGTTTTGTGGAGAAAGGTTCCCCTTCCTGCACAAAAACAATTCTGCTTCCAACACAGGCACCTTTGCACCATGGTTCAAGAGTGCCTGCGTTGGGGCTAGGCAGCACATTGTGCGCCAGTGCTGGGAAAAGGCAGGAATGCACCATATTATGTTAAATTTAGCGCATTCCTGCACTTTACCTGTCACGTAGGGCAGTGCAACAAGGTGACCTACTGAGCTACATGATATTGGTATATATGCCCCAGGGTTTATTCTGACAAATTGTTACAAGCTAGATATAAGGCTGACCTAAGAGACAGATCAGAACTTCTTCTGTCTAATGAAAATGCTAAAGATTACACGCCAGAGAAATCATAATCAGGGGGGGGCGTGGCTTGGCGCCCGCGAGTGATGGCGGCGTCCGTGTAAGCTCCGGAGCGGCACCGTGAGACTAACCGGTTCCTGCTTTCCATCCCTGGGGACGAGCGGATGAAAAAGCGTCGGAACATGCCCTGATCAAACTGGACATCGGCTGAAGCCTCTTCGCGTCTCCGCGACGCTGAATTTGCCGATTGACAGCTCCCTCAGACTTCTCTTGATGCGGCGGCCATCTTAGCTCTGCAGATCAATGTGTGCCTTCCTGAGGTAACTGCTTCGTCAACTCGGGGCTACGAGCGCTCGATATTATACATTATTTGGGGCCCGTTTTTCACTTTCCTGATTATTTTTCCTCTTCACATTGATTTTTGCAATGCCTACCTTCAATTTGGAGCGCCAGTCACACATACTGTATCTCAATAATGTTCATTCATGAAGCGCCCTTCTCTCCCATGGTTATCGCTGAGCTTATTTTCCAGGCATGATATTTTCAACGCTCCATTAGGATCCCCTCATGCCTTCACCACGAGTGCGCACCTGGCTGTTTTTATATCACCAATACTATTAGCTGTTGCAGGCTTCTTTGATGTGCGTGAGAAGTCATTTCGCTTCATATCCTGCCAATCTGCCTAAGAATATTCTGCGCAAGTGATGTTATCGACATTCTGTAATACAGTGCCTCACTAGCAGCATCCAGGCATCACCACAGTTGGTCCTTCTGTTTGAATATTGCGGAGTTGGTTGCTTTCTCTGCTTGACGTGCTTGGCACCTGCGTACTCCTGATGCGCCTTCTCCTGAGCTCTCTTTGTTCCAGCTCTTTGTGACCTATAACAAGTCAACGTTTATACGGCTTTGTCATATGGGCAGACTCAAATCAATGTCGCATTCATCTCGCCCGCCCAAACCTCAGATTCCGAAGAACTCCAAGGTTTTTTCTGCTTTTTCACAATTGGAAGATTCTCTTAACTCGTCTGACTCTGCTACGCCAATGCATCCTTCCAGGCACTCGCCGGATAACTCTAAATCTAACACGAAGAGGCTTAAATCGGACTCCCTTTCACCTCCAAAGCACTCTGGTTCAGTGTCCATGGAATTGTTGTTAGAAGAAATAAGATCCTTACATCCTTTCATGGAAGAGACAAACAGTAAGCTCCAAGTCCTCACGGACAATTGGTCGCAAATGGAGACGAGGGTCACATCAATCGAGAAATCCGTTCAGTCGTTCCAAGAAACTTCCTCTGTTGTCTCAAACCTGAAATCCCAAGTCTCGGATCTTCAACAACAAGTAGAGCAGTTGGAAAACAGAAACAGACGCAACAATCTTCGTATTTATGGCCTAGTTGAAGGACTTGAAGGGTCTGATCCTATTGCTTTCTTCAAGACGTTTCTTCCCAAGCTCCTCCATCTGCCACAGGACAAGGTTCTCAATATTCAGCGTGCTCACAGATTGGGTCGGCCACCTTCTTCTGCCTCCTCCTCACAGAGACCTAGAGGGGTCATCATCTACTTTTTGGAATATTTAGATCTCTTGATGGTTTTGACGGCGGCCAAATCCTCTCCGAATCTGTCCTGGTCTGGCTCATCCCTATTCTTTGCACAGGACTATGCCAAAGCCACCGCCAACCGTCGCAAGGTTTTTTTGAGCCTGAGAGAAGATCTGCGCACAATGGGGGCACGTTATGGCCTTTATCACCCATGTTTATTCAAAGTTACATACAATAATAAGACTACAACCTATGAAGACCCTGTCCGTTTACAAAGCTTCATCAATGCGCACAAATCATCTACCATGGATGTCTCCGGACCATCATCCTCTGTTCCTGGTTGACTAGTGCCTATATGATTATTTGAAGGCGCTCTCTATCTCATTCTTGTTTCATGACCTTATTGGGTTGCAGTTGCTCCTAGTTTTTCTGATTATCTAAATATTCGCTAAGCCGATGTTCTATTGTTCTATTGTTTATACATGATGATGTCTCTTGTTCTATTTGTTAGTTTTAGTTTATCATAATCCCCTAATATGCTTTAATTTTTTGCTCTTCTTTTTCGTCTCACAGGAATTCTTTTCGTGTTCAATGGTGTCTCCCGGTCCCTGCTTCGTTGCTCGTGGATGTGCTGCCTCACCCATGTGGTTCCTTCCCTCCCCCACCCTTTCTCGCTCCCTTCCTCTGTAGGTATGTTTTTTCATTACTCCCTTAATTGTTTTCCCCGTGCATCCGCTATTCTTCCCCTATATTCTTTCCTATCCTTTCTTCCCTTGTTCCCATTTTTGTTCATTTGTATTCATTTTGTCTTCCTACTTCTGATCGGAACTTTTAGTATGTGTAAGCAATGCATCCTTTGTCTCTTTACATACATTTGTTTCTCAATTGTCTTCTTACTTTTGGCTTTCTGCTCAAATTTTTGTACTCCTTCCTCATACTTGTCCTTTCTCTACAACACAAATGCTCTTATTTGCCCTTTTTTCCTTCCTCTCTTCAATATTTTCACGCTACTTTCTCTTCTCTCTTTATATCTTTTTTTCTTTTCATGGGTTTTTTATTCATTACTCATATTTTTCACATTTTTTGTTAAAATATTACTTTTATGTCATTAAATATATTGTCATGGAATGTGAAGGGTATCAATTCTCCGATTAAGCGCCAAAGGATTTTGTCACACCTAGCCAAACTGAACGTTGATATCGCATTTCTCCAAGAAACGCATTTAACGGATATTGAATCTGTCAAACTTAAACGTGGTTGGGTGGGTGAACTCTTTTACTCGCAGGGTGACGGTAAGCGGAATGGTGTGGCAGTCCTTTGTCGTAAATCCCTCCCCTTTCAGGTTCTTACTCAAGAGTCTGACGTTTTAGGCAGGTGGGTTTATGCCAAGCTATCACTCAGAGGTGTTCCAATCTCTCTCCTTAACGTGTATGGCCCAACCACGGGTGAACCTTCTTTCTGGTCCAATTTCTCCCTACTCCTAACTAAATTTATGGACCACAATTTTATTTTGGCGGGAGACTGTAACCAACCATTGGATCCCTTTATTGATAGATCATCCAAGACCCCCTATACTCCTAACAAACCCCACAAGCTATTTAGTCATGCTATTTCACAACATAAGTTAGTAGATTCTTGGCGCCTATGTAATCCAAAATTGAGGGAATACACTTTCTATTCTCCTTGTCATCGCTCCCAATCACGCTTGGATTACATTTTTGTTTCCCACAATCTCACTCAATTGCTCTTACACTCCGAGATTGGTCCGATTTTGCTTTCAGATCATGCCCCTGTTCTCACAAGTGTTGATGTATTCCCTAAGATTGCTGGTCCCAGAAGGTGGCGCTTCAATAACTCCCTCCTTGCCGACTCCAAGTTTACAGCTGCATTCACCTCCTTTTCTGTCGATTTTTTTTTGACTAATGACGACGCCACCCTTCCAGAGCATACTATTTGGGATGCCTTTAAAGCAGCGGCACGTGACTTTATCATTAATTATGTCGCAAACAAACGTAAAACTGCTCGATGGCACACCAAAAACCTCCTTTCAGATATTAAGAGATTGGAACATACATATTTCACATCCCACTCTGCTGATAGCTTGACGGCCCTTGTTGCAGCAAAAATGAAATTTAATGAGAAATCTACAGAAGATGCTTCCCTGTATTTGCTGAAGTCGACTGCTAAATTTTATGGGGGTAGGAACAAAGCGGGGAAACTCCTAGCTAACTACTTGAAGATTAAACATAACAAGTTAAATATTGAATCTATTTATGACCCTGATGATAATTTGAAACATGTGGATGCTGACATTCTTGCTGAGTTTTCACGTTTCTATGAGACTTTGTACACACCGGGGACTCAACCCTCTCCCAGCTCCCTTGTCCACTTTTTTTCTTCTATCCGCACACCCCCCAATTTCCCTCTTGACCTCTCCTCCTTAGAATCTGACGTCACACAAAAAGAATTGCTCACTGCTTTGCAACTTCTCAAACTCAACAAGGCTCCTGGTCCAGACGGTTTTACCGTTGAATTTTACCTTCATTTTTCTAAGTTATTGATTCCACGATTGCATTCTCTTCTTCATACTTTTATTGCCCAAGGTGCTTCCTCAGGGACGTTTTCAGATGCCCATATTTGTTTGATACCCAAACCTGGGAAGGATGCTAAGTATTGCAAAAATTACAGGCCTATATCCTTAGTCAATATTGATTACAAGCTTTTTGCTAAGGCATTGGCGATTCAACTAGATCACCTTCTCCCTGACCTTCTGGGTGAAGAGCCGTCCGGATTTGTCAAAGGCCGACACATCACGGATAACACAAGACTCCTATTTAATATATTGTCAAAATCCTCCCGCTGTCAACACTCCCTTGCAGCAGTTGCCCTTGACGCTGAAAAAGCGTTTGATCGTGTTGAGTGGCGCTATCTTTTTCACACTCTCACTTGGTTTGGTTTTGGACCCAGATTCATTTCTTTGGTCTCCCTGCTGTACTCACACCCTAGAGCTGCAGTATTTGCAAACGGTCAAATCTCTTCTTATTTTGATTTAGGTAGGGGCGTCCGTCAGGGTTGCCCCCTCTCCCCCTTTCTTTTTAACCTTGCTTTAGAACCTTTCTTGTCCAAACTACGTCAGAACCCCGCTATACATGGCTTCCAGATTGCAGATTCTCAAATTAAACTTGCTGCTTACGCAGATGATATTTTACTCTTTCTTTCTAATCCTGCAGAATCCCTCCCCGCTTTCCTAGATGAAGTTCGAAATTATTCCTCCATCTCTGGATACAAGCTCAATCATGATAAATGTGAGATCCTACCCTTGACTAAATTTACTTTCAAACAAGATTTTACTGTCTCCCAATTTACTTGGTGTCCCTCCCATATTAAATATCTAGGATTATACATCACTTCCTCCATTCCAGACACTGTCTCTTTATGCATGTCCAAATGCGCACAAAAGATTGCGGACCTCACTGCAAGGTGGCATCCTTTATACCTGTCCTGGTGGGGTCGCCTGGAGACTATTAAAATGATGATTTCCCCCATTATTCTTTATACATTATCCAACATTCCAGTATCAATCCCATCGAGATTCTTTAAAAAATTTAACTCACTATTATCCTCATTTTTATGGAACTCAAAAAAATCCAGAATGTCTCTTGCCAGACTTATTCGCCCTGCCTCTGAAGGGGGTGTCAACTTTCCTGATTTTCCTGCTTATCAGAAGGCCTTTTTGTTACGTCAAGCTTCCCTCTGGCTGCAAGATCCCATCTCTCCCTGTCCTCTGTGGGTTAAGGTTGAGCGTAATCTCCTGTCTCCGTTTTCTTTTGCAGAATATCTTGCTTTCTCCCGCAAACCCTCTTCGCTTCCCACTCCTATTCACAAGCACACTCTTAAGCTCTTACTGTCTGCTACCCCTAATCCACCTCTGACCATTGACGATTTCCTCTCCTCCACCATCTGGCATAATAAATATCTTTTAATTCGTAATAAGCCCTTTTACTGGAAATCCTGGAGAGCCCGGGGTTTGATTTGGATCTCGCAACTCTTTTCCGGTCTCACCTTTCTCTCTTTTTCCGATATTTGTTCTTTTTTTGGTCTACCCTCATCCTTTTTCCCCAAATACCTTTTACTTAAAGCTGCTATTCTCGAGACCTATGAGCGGATATTGAACTCCCCGCCTCCCCTTGTTTCACGCGCCCCTAGCTCTCAGCTTCACTCTCTCCTTCGTAACACCCCCAAGGCATCTCTTATTTATAAATACCTTCACACGCATGAGCTGCCCAGACCCAAATCCAAGATAGAACATCAATGGGAATCAGATCTCGGAATAGATTGGCCGATATCTACGTGGGATAAGGTTTGGGCAAAACTCCGTAAAACCTCCAGAGCAGCTTCCCTGACACAATCCTTATTTTTTATTTATAACAGATTACTTCTCACGCCTTCTACACTAAATAAGCGTTTTCCAAACACCCCAGATTTATGTTGGTCATGTGATACCCCTAATGCTACCTTACTCCATATGCTATTCCTTTGTAAACATGTGCATGACTTTTGGCTACAGGTGTGGGCTCAAATTAATGTTATTTTCCACACTTGTATTCCGTTTTCTCTCTCTCACCTCTTCTTAGGAAGCTTATCTTCTAGCTGGGATAATGTAGATATGAATGTCCGCATTGTTGATTTATTATTAGCTGTAGCTTTCCAACAAATTACTGTTAATTGGAAAAACACATCTAATGTCTCCCTCAAAGCATGGTGGTACAATGTTTGCCACAACCATAGACTTGATACTGCCTTTGTTTTTCCTGTTCAATTAGCAGCTAAACGTGCAGACCTATGGCTTCCCATTACGTTGTATTTAAATAATTGTACTGCCCGTTCTTTCCGTCCATTGCCTGTTCAATAAGAAGTTCCTAAACCTCCGTGATACCCTTTTCACATTCAAGATTCACTAGCATATTGTTTTGTTTTTATTCCTTTAATGATTTGCTGTTTAACTTATAACGGTTATGCCTTTTATGATTCCTTCTCTAATGCCCATGATTACTGTTCCATTGTATTTTTCATGCCTCTTACATTTTGCATTTGTTATCCCTTCCCCCCCCTCTCTCCCTCTCCCTTCCCTCCCCTCCTTTATTGCTGACATTTTGTATTGATTCTTCTCTTTTCATTCCTTAATAAAATCTTATTGAACTTAAAAAAAGAAATCATAATCAGGTTACCCTTCTCACTCATTATCAAAGATGGCTAATGAGAACCCACCAAATGTGTGTCAAGTTTGCTAAAAGTATTTTTATAGCTCCCAACAAAGGATTCCCTTTATTCCAAATTGAACTTCAACTTAAGGTCTGCGTAAAAATTGTTTATAAATAGACTAGTCCACTAGCTCTCACTTCTTGCTAGTAATATACCAAACAAAAGTCAACCTAAACTTGAAAAACAACAGAAACTTGGCTTTTTCATTATTTACTGTTTGTTCTTGTTGCAAAAGTGGTAAAGTTCCTCTCCCTACCTCTTACACCAATTGGGTTTTCATCTAGTATCACTAAATTATCTCAGTACATAATGTGCCTTAAATGCTCATTTCCAGTTTTTGGTGAAAACCTTCTGGGCACTTTCATTCACTGAATGAGATCTGCCAAGGGTAAGCTAACAATTTGAGGATCTAAGTTGTGGACATGTTTATGGCTGTTAGTTATCAGGAATGTTTGTGTACTCTACCCTTCAGAGGTATGAAGGGCTCGCAGGACTGTTATACGGGAAGCTTACTTCCCTAGCTGCCTCCACTTGAGCCACAAAGTATGCCTATAAATCTGATTAAATGAAGTGTAAAAGTCCACATTGCAGAAACACAATGCTCATTTAGCTTCTTTGAGGCACTTTTATGTCACTTATTTCAAGGTATATCAATCGTGGAGTATGCTAAGTTCCTGCTAGGAGCTGAGTTGCTCTAATGATATTTTACACCCCTAGATCTTAATCTGGTAGAATCAATGTGCCCTAGCCCAGATCTCTCTTGTAGCAAGAAATGGATTTGTAATACGGAGGGATTATGCCTCTTTTTCCATCTACAGATTGGGCGTTTTAGGAAGCTAGTCAAACTTACAGATATTCCTGCTGTGTTTGTACCACTCAGTTTAGTCAAATGTGATACATTTTCACTAACCAATTCAAAATATCCGGGATTTTGCCTGAGCCATCGGCCAAGCTAGACTAAAGTCTATCACTTACATTCTCTAAGTTTTAATAGCACTGTTATTTGTGATTCAAGATCAGCAGAGTAGTGTGAAGGATCTAACAGCATCGTCTTATCCTCCTGAAAAAACTCCCCAAGTAAGAAATCCACTCTGTCTCAAGGACCGAAACACTCTGGAGTGCCTTGCAAACCTGACCTCTTTGTACCAGATTGCAGGATTTTACTATGTGTTTTCATCATTCAGTTCATCCCATAGCATCAGTTTATCCTTGGTTTTCATGCATCCTCCATTTTCTTCCATCTTATCAATTGCATGTGCTTTTTCTTAAGCTTTCAGGATGTGTCAAATGCTGAAAATCTTTAACTCTTTCAAGCTTCTCTTTGTTCAGCATGTAAGAGACTTCTTCTCACTGCACACAATCAAACCATTTGCACTCCCATGCCTATATATGAAACCCAAATACATGTTAATTTAGCGTAAAAGCTCTCACTGTTGCCTCTTACAAATTCTTAATTCTACTTGACACATACTGATCAGAACATGGGAGCATTATCTGAAACAGGTGTAATGCTTCCAATGTGACAATATAATACCCAATGGAACCCCTAGATACCTTCCTTTTAAACAGTGCTGCTGTGTAGAGAGGTCATGTCCTTTCATTTGTACCTTTCTTGCTCCCCCCATGGGAAAATGAACGTGTTAGACCTGACAGCCTTATGGTGGTTACCTCCCAAAGTTTTACCTACCTACTGCACATTTTCTGACCTAATTTCTGCTGGCTTTAGGACTTTACCACTGCTAACCAGTTCTAAAGTGCTTGTGGTCTCTCCCTTAAACATGGTAATATTTGCTCATCCAGTAATGGCATATGTAATTTACTTATAAGTCCCTAGTAAAGTTGTGAGAAGTTAGCCTGGTATATGATGTTCACTAGTTAAAGTGACCACCTTGTACCATGCCAAGCAACCCTTAAAGTGTGGTTGTAAGTCAACCTTTTCGGACTAGCTGCCCTAGTGGTAGCGTAGGCTAAGCAGTCTTTAAGGCTAAACTCGTGAAGCGTGTTAAGCAGGCTGTTTTACCAAATGTAACCCCCTTTTATACCAATGAAAGGACACCACACAGATATATATTGAAAATATATATGTATTTATTTCTCAAAGTATCCCCTAGACTCTTTATGAGCACAGGAGCACAAATCGTTAAACAAGAATACGTTAGAATACACAGAAGTTGCACTTTATATGGATAGGCCCTGGTGGCCACTCAAACCATATACTAAAATAGTGGTATAAGTACCACGAACAGAAAAGGGAAAAGGCCTAGGGCCTCTAGAATCGCTGGGCCTACAAGGAGCTAACTTTAGTTAGTGACCAGAAGGTCCACGGGTTGCGTGTGCAGAGCAAATAGTCACACGCGAGCTCCCATAGGTTTTCAATGGGTGCGTAAAAGTTACAAAGTTACTGCAAAAAGGATCTTTCGGATGGACTATGAACTCAAGATTGGAAACACAGACACTAGAGATGATACTCTACACTTGGGCACCGGAGTGCCAGCTTTACCTCACCCACAGGAAGCGGGTGCATAGGTTTCGAAGTGCGTCGGGTTTCTTCTATCTGTTCAATGGAGCCTGTAGTCAAAGATGCTGCAGGCGATCGGTCCGGAAGAGATGCGGTGGATCCAAGGGTGGATCGGAGTTGTAGAAGACCTGTAAGCAGAGGGGACAGTGTTCACAGTCACTAGCCAGTGACCAGCGTGGCACCAGGTGGGTACCAGGCGATGTCGGGTGCAAATAGGAAGAAAGGTGTAGCTTGTCTCTGCAGCCACGTGGTCCCTGAAGGTCGACGACGTTCAGGAGTCGGCTCACGAGCTGTCCCACGCAGGCTCTCGTTGTCGGCGGTGTCGGCGACTTGATCGAAGCAAACAAGCCTTGGCAAAAGCAATTGTTGTGGAATACAAAATAAGCTGATGGTTCTGACCAGCAAGGTCAGAGGGACTGCTCCTTTGGAGGGGAGCAAGGGCCAGTCTGGAGCAACCAGACCAGCAGTGTAGTTCTTGAAGTTCGTTGCCAAGATGGCCACTAGCCAGCGGGCCAGCAACCGGTTAGGCGCGTCGAGTGGCAAAATGCAGAAGGGCCCCACGCAGATTGTGGAGATGCTGGAGGGCTCACCTTTGGTGCAGATGCTGCTCGGGTGTTGGGCTTCTCAGATCCCAAAGCACAACTTGGAGGGAGCCTCGGTTGTTGCGCTTGCAGCTTGTCGTGGTCTTTTCAAGATGGCTGGCTCCACGTGTCTCGGTGCCTCGACGGGTTCCTCTTTTTCAGGGACTGTGGATCGGGTGGTGAGAGGTCTGGAGGTCCAGGTCTTGTCAGTCTCTGGGATCGGGCTCCGGCGGGAGGCGGCGGCAAAGCAGATGTTGATTCGCTGGATGGTGCTTGCGTTAGCAAGGTGGTCACTCCCTGACCACAGGGGAGATTGGCTTCAGTCCTCTGTGCGGCAGAGCGTCGAAGTTCCCGTCTTCTTCTTGTAGTTAAGTTTATTCCAGGATGTCTGAAGTCTTAGGACACAGCTCCTACCTTTAAGCGGATTCTAGGGGCCGGACTACCTGCTAGGTCCCTCCCTAAGGGTGGGACCAGGAAGGGGGGTGGTTACACCCCCAATCCTTTGTCCAGCTCGCCCCAGGCCCGGGACTGGTGTGCCCCAGGACCGGATTGAACTGGCATATGCACCGAGGCTCCTTGTGAGCCTCAGGCATGTCTGGTTTCTTTCAAGCCCTACCTGACCAATACACAAAATCCTGTCTGGGGTGGTGCACGCACCTCCCCTGGCAGGAAACCCTTTGTCCACACCTCCCAAGCTGGAAGGACTCCCAGCAGCAGGAGGGCAGACTTGTGTCTGTGGTGGCAGCATCCATTTTGTGGAGCTGAGGCTATGTCTGATTTTACCCGGGTTTCAGGTACTGTACATGTCGTGTCCCTCTAGAAGGGTGGAATGCTAACCCCGTCGCCAGAATTGGCGAGGGGTTAGTATTCCAATTCGTATGACACCTTATTCGACATGTTTTGATAAAGCCAACCCAAAGTTAGCATTTAACCGCGAGGTTCATAATGCACTTAAGAGTATATGGTATGACGATATCTGGAAACAGTAGAAGGAAGTTGTTCCGACCACTGCAGACAGGCTCAGCTCATGCCAGAGCACCATCTCACATGGAACCAAGCACTCTGCCTTCAGGATTGTTAAGGCCTGCCATAGGAGTGACTTATAGGTTAACATGTGTCCCATTTAAGGTTAGGTATAGGTATACTACACCTAAGTAAGAGGTGGTTACACCAACTTACCCCAGCTGAGCGATCAGCCAGTTGTGTCAAATTTGTTAGGCTGAGCCTGGGGTGGCATAATACATGCTTCAGCCCCTGGCAGGCCTTAGATACACCAATGCCCTGGGTACCTAGTGTACACTGGTACAGGGGCTCACAGGGTGATCCACTTCTAATTGGTTATGCACCTAGGGTGCATAGTGTAAATTTAGTAGAGAGAACAGCAGGCTGGGGGTCTGATTGGCAGGCCCACAGCCTCAATATGTCAAAAACCAGTGAAGCAAAAAGCAAAAATTTGGGGTGACCATAGGATAGCAGACCCTACTCTCCTACACAACCCCCCCCCCCCAAACGCAGGGACATTAAACTAGCCTTGACCAGTCTCGTCTTCATGTCCTAAGTGGAAGTACCTGGAGAGACCATCTGCATTCCCATGGTCAGTACCTGGCCGGTGCTCCACTGTAAAGTCCATCCCCTGTAGGGAAATGGACCACCTAAGCAGTTTAGGGTTTTCACCCTTCATCTGATTTAGCCACAAGAGGGGCTTATGGTCGGTCTGAATCTTGAAGTGAGTGCCAAACAAGTATGGCCTCAGCTTCTTCAGGGCCCACACCACAGCAAAGGCCTCCCTCTCAATAGCTGACCAATTCTTCTCTCTGGGGGTCAACCTTCTGCTAATAAAAGCAATGGGTTGGTCTTGACCATCTACATTAAGTTGTGACAGCACAGCTCCCACACCCAACTCAGAAGCATCTGTTTGGACAATAAACTCTTTGGAGTAGTCAGGACTTTTCAGGATAGGTGCAGAGCACATGGCCTCCTTCAGGTCATCAAATGCCTTTTGACAGCTTACTGTCCACTGAACCTTTTTGGGCATCTTCTTGGATGTCGGATCATTAAGAGGAGTCACAATGGACCCATAGTTCTTAACAAACTTCCTGTAGTACCCAGTCAAGCCCAAGAAAGCTCGAACTTGAGTCTGGGTGGTTGGAGGGGACCAGTCCTTGATGGATTGTATCTTACTCTCCAGTGGTTGAACTTGGCCTCCACCTACAAGGTGGCCCAAATACACAACCTTACTCTGCCCTATCTGGCACTTAGTAGCCTTGATAGTGAGGCCTGCCCTTTGCAGAGCCTCAAGAGCCTTCTTCAGGTGGATCAGGTGATCCTCCCAGGTGGAGCTAAAGACAGCAATGTCATCAAGATATGCTGCACAAAAGTCATCCAACCCAGTAAGGACTTGGTTCACCAGCCTTTGGAAGGTTGCAGGTGCATTCTTCAGACCAAAGGGCATCACCACAAATTGGTAGTGCCCACCTGGGGTTGAGAATGCTGTTTTGGCCTTAGACTCCTCAGCTAATCTGATTTGCCAATAGCCAGCTGTCAAGTCAAATGTGCTCAAAAACTTAGCAGAAGCTAGTTTGTCTATGAGCTCATCTGCCCTTGGAATAGGGTGTGCATCTGTCCTGGTGACAGCATTGAGACCCCTGTAGTCCACACAGAACCTCATCTCTCTCTTGCCATCTTTGGTGTGAGGTTTGGGGACCAGAACCACTGGGCTAGCCCAGGGGCTCTCTGAGGGTTCAATGACACCTAATTCCAGCATTTTGTGTACCTCAGCCTTTATACAGTCCCTGACGTGGTCAGGTTGTCTGTAAAGCTTGTTCTTTACAGGCAGACTGTCACCAGTGTCCACCACATGGGTACACCAGTCAGTTTGGCTAGGTATTAGGGAAAACATGTGTTGAAATGATTGTAGAACTTGTCTACATTCAGTCTGCTGATGGGCAGTGAGGTTGCCTCCAAGGGTCACTCCTTCAACTGAGCCATCTTCAGGGTTCTGAGACAACAGGTCTGGGAGAGGGTCACTCTCTTCCTCCTGTCCTTCATCTGTAGCCATGAGCAAGCCCATATCTGCCCTGTCAACATATGCTTTTAACGTGTTAACATGGAGTACCCTGTGGGGACTCCTGGGAGTTCCTAGGTCCACCAAGTAGGTGACCTCTCTCTTCTTTTCCAGGATTGTATGGGGTCCAGACCATTTGTCTTGGAGTGCTGCTGGGGCCACTGGCTCCAACACCCATACCTTCTGTCCTGGCTGAAACTCAACCAAGACAGCCTTTTGGTCATGCCAAGCTTTCTGTAAGGCCTGGCTTGCCTCAAGGTTTTTGGATGCCTTCTCCATATACTCAGCCATCCTGGAGCGGAGACCAAGTACATAGTCCACTATGTCTTGTTTAGGCTTTTTGAGAGGTAACTCCCATCCTTCCTTCACTAAACACAGTGGGCCTCTTACAGGGTGCCCAAACAACAATTCAAAGGGGCTGTAGCCAACCCCCTTTTGTGGGACCTCTCTGTAAGCAAACAGAAGGCAGGGTAGAAGGATGTCCCATCTTCGCCTGAGCTTTTCAGGTAATCCTTTGATCATACCCTTTAGGGTCTTGTTGAATCTCTCAACAAGCCCATTGCATTGTGGTTGATAAGGGGTGGTGAACTTGTAGTTGACACCACACTCCTTCCACATAGCTGTCAAGTATCCTGACATGAAGTTGGTACCTCTGTCAGAAACTACCTCCTTAGGAAACCCCACTCTGGAGAATACTCTTAGCAGGGCCCTGGCCACAACAGGAGCTGTAGTGGTCCTAAGGGGAATTGCCTCTGGATACCTGGTGGCATGATCCACTACCACCAGTATAAATCTGTGCCCAGATGCAGTGGGAGGATCCATGGGACCCACTATATCTATTCCCACTCTTTCAAAGGGGACCCCCACCACAGGTAGTGGTATTAGGGGGGCCTTTGTTGTACCACCTGATTTGCCACTGGCTTGGCAGGTCACACAGGAGCGACAAAACTCCTTGGTATCTTCATTCATGTGAGGCCAGTGAAAGTGAGGGACAAGCCTGTCCCAAGTCTTGTTCTGGCCTAAGTGTCCTGCTAAAGGAATATCATGGGCCAAGGTAAGAAGGAAGCCCCTAAATTGCAGAGGTATAACCAACCTCCTGGTTGCACCAGGCTTGGGGTCTCTAGCCTCTGAATAAAGGAGCCCATCATCCCAATACACTTTATGGGTACCTTGAGCATTCCCAGCAGCCTCAGCAGCAGCCAGCTGTCTGAGGGGTTCAAGAGAGGGACAGGATAACTGAGCCTGCCTCAAGTCAGCCCTTGAAGGTCCCCCTGTCCCCAGAAACTCAACCTGATCAGGTTCAAGCTCTTCAGGGACAGTTCCTTCAGGGTTCTCTAGATCAGCTTCCTGGGAAGGTTGATCATCACTCTGAGGCAGGGGGGAAGGCACAGCCTTGACCCTCCTGTTCTTCTTCTTGGTAGGTGCTTGGTCCATTGTTCCAGGATCCAAGACCTGAGGTTCAGTAAGGCACTTTTTGGCCTGTGACCTGGTCACAGCAAGGACATGTGGTGATATACCTAACATCTCTGCATGTGTCCTGTACTCCACTTCTGACCATAGAGAACTCTCTAGGTCATTGCCCAACAAACATTCTACTGGGAGGTCTGCACTAACCACAACCCTTTTGAGGCCAGTTACCCCTCCCCATGAGAAGTTAACAACTGCCACACTATGTGAAGTAGTGGCATTGCTGGCATTGGTCACCAGGTAGTTCTCACCTGGTATGTACTGTCCAGGGTCCACAAAGCCTGGTGTCACCATAGTGACACTGGCACATGTGTCCCTGTAGGCTTGAGCCACTTTGTCATTAATTAAAGGAGTCTGTCTGTACTTGCCCAGGTTACTGGGGCTCACAGTCAGGGACAAATCAATGTCCCCATCACAGATCAGGACTGCCTGTGTCAGGGTTCTGTCTAAGTCAGAATCTCCTTCAGTTCCCATAGTGATTCCCACTACACCCTTTGTCTGGGGACCAACACTGCTAACAGTAGTACTGGGAGCAGGTGCCTTAGGGGCAACAGTGTTGGGGGCTCCACCCTTTTTACAATCACTAGTCCAGTGAGTTGTATTTTTGCAAGAGTTGCACCAGGGTTTCTTTTGACCTTCTTTCTTCTTCCCTTTAGGCTGGGACCCACCCTCTTTAGCATTAGTTTGGGGCCCTGTTGAAGACTTCTGGTCTTTAGATTTCTGATCTCCACCCTTTTGGTCTGTTTTCTTCTGATCACCCCCTTGGCCCTGGTTCTGGTTCTTTTGCTTAACCCTGGTTCTGACCCATTTGTCTGCCTTCTTTCCCAATTCTTGGGGAGAGGTCAGATCAGAGTCAACCAAGTGTTGATGCAGTTGCTGGTTTTGACAGTTATTTAAAATCTGTTCTCTCATCATCAAATTGTACAATCCTGCATAATCAGATACCTTACTTCCCAGCAACCAACCCTCCAAAGCCTTAGTGGCACATTCAATGTATTCAGACCAGTCCTGAGTCTGTGTCTTCTGGGTGTCTCTGAACATTAACCTGTACTGTTCAGTGGTTAAGCCTAACCCATCAACTAGGACTCTCTTCAGGACTCTGTAATTTCTGACATCCTCTTCTCTAACAGTGAGGAGTCTATCTCTGCCTCTCCCCTCAAAGGAGAGCTTTAAGATTGCTGCCCACTGGTCTTCAGGAACCTGCTGCACTTTGCAGGCTCTCTCAAGAGCAGTCACCCATTTGTGGATGTCATCCCCACTTTTGTAGGGGGGCACAACCTTGGACAGGTTCCTATTATCAAAGACCCTATCTTTGTCCTTAGGGACAATGCTGCCACCAGTGGGTATAGACCCACTCTCTCTAGGTTGCCTAGCTTTGTTCAGTTTCTCTTCCATCAGGGCTACCTCTAGCTCCTGCTTCCTGATCCTCAGCTGGGCTTCCTGCATTCTGACCTCATGCTCCGTCCTCTGAGGGGTGGTCATCCTTCTCCTGGAGTGACCTTGAGAGCCTCTAGAGGTATGTGAAGCATTAGATTCACCTGAGTGATTCCTTTGCCTCCCAGACCCCTGGTTAAGTCCACTGGGGAGATCCAATGGGGTGATCCCATTGCCAGTCCCCAATAGCCTTAAGTTAGCTGGGCCACGTATAACACTTGGCACTGGGCTAATTCTCCCTTCATCCTCACTACCTTCTGTATCCCCACCACTTTCCTCCTCTGTAGTATGATTCTCATCTAAGGGATGGCTATTGGAAAGGGGTACTTCAGTAGCATCTTCAGAAGGAGGGCCTCCTGTTCCTGTCCGTAAGGGGCCTAACTGGGAGGCTTTCCTGAGAGCTTTCTGATTTTCATCAGCCTGTAAAAGCTCTCTGAGTTCAGCAGAAGTAGGATTCTTGGGCTGTTTAAGGCCCCTGATATTTGCCAACTGCCTGAGCTCATTTTGATTAAGGGTAGCAAAGATGGATGGTGCCCTCTGGGGGTCACTCTCAACAGAGATGGGTACATTGGACCCCTCTGCCCCAGCCATTGCTCTTAAGTGTGGGTGGATGTGTTGCAATCTACCTACACTTGGGTTTACCTACTAAACCTATCTAGTAGTTGTAGTCAGGGTGTGCTACTCCCTTTGCTCTACAACACTAAGTTCAGTAGAACTTAAGTATATCTAATCTTGTTTTATATGTACCTACAGGTACCTATGTGATCTTTCAATTGGTAACCAAGAGATTACAATGGTAAAACACAGCAAGCTCAAATCCAACCGCTGCTCACCAATGTGAGAAGTTGGCCTGGTATATGATGTTCACTAGTTAAAGTGACCACCTTGTACCATGCCAAGCAACCCTTATGGTGTGGTTGTAAGTCAACCTTTTCGGACTAGCTGCCCTAGTGGTAGCGTAGGCTAAGCAGTCTTTGAGGCTAAACTCGTGAAGCGTGTTAAGCAGGCTGTTTTACCAAATGTAACCCCCTTTTATACCAATGAAAGGACACCACACAGATATATATTGAAAATATATATGTATTTATTTCTCAAAGTATCCTCTAGACTCTTTATGAGCACAGGAGCACAAATCGTTAAACAAGAATACGTTAGAATACACAGAAGTTGCACTTTATATGGATAGGCCCTGGTGGCCACTCAAACCATATACTAAAATAGTGGTATAAGTACCACGAACAGAAAAGGGAAAAGGCCTAGGGCCTCTAGAATTGCTGGGCCTACAAGGAGCTAACTTTAGTTAGTGACCAGGAGGTCCACGGGTTGCGTGTGCAGAGCAAATAGTCACACGCGAGCTCCCATAGGTTTTCAATGGGTGCGTAAAAGTTACAAAGTTACTGCAAAAAGGATCTTTCGGATGGACTATGAACTCAAGATTGGAAACACAGACACTAGAGATGATACTCTACACTTGGGCACCAGAGTGCCAGCTTTACCTCACCCACAGGAAGCGGGTGCATAGGTCTCGAAGTGCGTCGGGTTTCTTCTATCTGTTCAATGGAGCCTGTAGTCAAAGATGCTGCAGGCGATCGGTCCGGAAGAGATGCGGTGGATCCAAGGGTGGATCGGAGTTGTAGAAGACCTGTAAGCAGAGGGGACAGTGTTCACAGCCACTAGCCAGTGACCAGCGTGGCACCAGGTGGGTACCAGGCGATGTCGGGTGCAAACAGGAAGAAAGGTGTAGCTTGTCTCTGCAGCCACGTGGTCCCTGAAGGTCGGCGACGTCCAGGATTCGGTTCACGAGCTGTCCCACGCAGGCTCTCGCTGTCGGCGGTGTCGGCGACTTGATCGAAGCAAACAAGCCTTGGAAAAAGCAATTGTTGTGGAAAACGAAATAAGCTGATGGTTCTGACCAGCAAGGTCAGAGGGACTGCTCCTTTGGAGGGGAGCAAGGGCCAGTCTGGAGCAACCAGACCAGTGGTGTAGTTCTTGAAGTTCGTCGCCAAGATGGCCACTAGCCAGCGGGCCAGCAACCGGTTAGGCGCGTCGAGTGGCAAAATGCAGAAGGGCCCCACGCAGATTGTGGAGATGCTGGAGGGCTCACCTTTGGTGCAGATGCTGCTCGGGTGTTGGGCTTCTCAGATCCCAAAACACAACTTGGAGGGAGCCTCGGTTGTTGCGCTTGCAGCTTGTCGTGGTCTTTTCAAGATGGCTGGCTCCACGTGTCTCGGTGCCTCCACGGGTTCCTCTTTTTCAGGGACTGTGGATCGGGCAGTGAGAGGTCTGGAGGTCCAGGTCTTGTCAGTCTCTGGGCTCGGGCTCCGGCGGCGGCAAAGCAGACGTTGATTCGCTGGATGGTGCTTGCGTTAGCAAGGTGGTCACTCCCTGACCACAGGGGAGATTGGCTTCAGTCCTCTGTGCGGCAGAGCGTCGAAGTTCCCGTCTTCTTCTTGTAGTTAAGTTGATTCCAGGATGTCTGAAGTCTTAGGACACAGCTCCTACCTTTAAGCGGATTCTAGGGGCCGGACTACCTGCTAGGTCCCTCCCTAAGGGTGGGACCAGGAAGGGAGGTGGTTACACCCCCAATCCTTTGTCCAGCTCGCCCCAGGCCCGGGACTGGTGTGCCCCAGGACCGGATTGAACTGGCATATGCACCGAGGCTCCTTGTGAGCCTCAGGCATGTCTGGTTTCTTTCAAGCCCTACCTGACCAATACACAAAATCCTGTCTGGGGTGGTGCACGCACCTCCCCTGGCAGGAAACCCTTTGTCCACACCTCCCAAGCTGGAAGGACTCCCAGCAGCAGGAGGGCAGACTTGTGTCTGTGGTGGCAGCATCCATTTTGTGGAGCTGAGGCTATGTCTGATTTTACCCGGGTTTCAGGTACTGTACATGTCGTGTCCCTCTAGAAGGGTGGAATGCTAACCCCGTCGCCAGAATTGGCGAGGGGTTAGTATTCCAATTCGTATGACACCTTACTCGACATGTTTTGATAAAGCCAACCCAAAGTTAGCATTTAACCGCGAGGTTCATAATGCACTTAAGAGTATATGGTATGACGATATCTGGAAACAGTAGAAGGAAGTTGTTCCAACCACTGCAGACAGGCTCAGCTCATGCCAGAGCACCATCTCACATGGAACCAAGCACTCTTCCTTCGGGATTGTTAAGGCCTGCCATAGGAGTGACTTATAGGTTAATATGTGTACCATTTAAGGTTAGGTATAGGTATACTACACCCAAGTAAGAGGTGGTTACACCAACTTACCCCAGCTGAGTTATCAGCCAGTTGTGTCAAATTTGTTAGGCCGAGCCTGGGGTGGCATAATACATGCTTCAGCCCCTGGCAGGCCTTAGATACACCAATGCCCTGGGTACCTAGTGTACACTGGTACAGGGGCTCACAGGGTGATCCACTTCTAATTGGTTATGCACCTAGGGTGCATAGTGTAAATTTAGTAGAGAGAACAGCAGGCTGGGGGTCTGATTGGCAGGCCCACAGCCTCAATATGTCAAAAACCAGTGAAGCAAAAATTTGGGGTGACCATAGGATAGCATACCCTACTCTCCTACAAAAGTGCACTATATGTGTCTAGGGTCTGTAAATTAAATGCTACTAGAGGGCCTGCAGCACTCATTGTGCCAACCACTTAAGTAGCCCTCTAACCATGGCTCAGACCTGCCATTGCAGAGCCTTTATGTGCAGTTTCACTGCCATTTCGACCTGGCCGGACACACCTCTTGCCAGGCCTAACCCAATGCATTTAAAGGGTAGGGCATGTACTTTAAAGTTGTGCATGCCTTGGTAGTGAAAAACTCTCAAATTCATTTGTCACTACTGCAAGGCCTATCTTTACCAAAGGTTAACATTGGAATTACCTTATTGAGTTTCATTAAGTGTAATTCCCAATTGTGAAGAGATAGACCTCTCAAGTTTGGTGTCTCTTGACTCACAATTTAACATCACAACTTATGGTAAAGTCAGATTTTAAATCGAAAGTCTGAAAATGCCACTTTTAGAAAGTTATCAGGTAAGGGTGACTACGAGGGATTCATTTAGGCGCACTCAGTTAAATAATTCATGCAATGATGCATCCAGGTTCCAGCCGGTAACCTATAGATAAAAAATCTTTAATTCAGTTTTCCATTTCTTCCCAAACAATCTATAAAAGATACTAACGAAAGGATGTGAATTCTTCATAAATCAAATTAATTTTAATATGAATTTGGAGGGTACAAAAAGATTAAAGCAATAAAGAAATGACTGAGGTTTACAAAAGGATTCTATGCTAATAATAACTCAGAGTCATTAAAGTAAACATCTATTCCAAACCAAAATACATCAACAGAACAGTAAGTCCGAACAAAACAGAACCCACTTTCTAAAGAGAAACTAAACAATAAGGAAATAGATGAAGTTGTTGATGTCTCGGTCTTGTTAGCGTATGCATCCGTTAGACCATCTTCAGGACGATGAAATTAACTGTTGTGTGACCCTTAGAGTCATTCCTTAAGGGTTGACTAATCATGATTAAATCTGTGGATAAATAAAATCTTCCTGGTCATTTACACAAATAAGGAAGAAGCTCCTGAAGAGCTCGCAGATTTGATAAATTTCATTAGTATATTTTATAGATCATAATATTTAAACTTCTCAAGCCTCCAAGGGTCAATTGGGTTTTCCACTTACTTCTCCGACTTTTAGAAAGTTGCCATTGTTTTACTTTAACTATTTTGTGCCTGCTGCCTGTCTCTAACACACGTGTGGGTAGGGTGACAGCTGGACTTTGTGTAGTCCCCCTAGATAGCCCCACACATTGGGAACTTAGGTGTAACTCAATGAACCATGCTGGGAGGCTGGGAGGTAGGAGCTGGGCACAGTCTCACACTTACATCCGAAAAGGCTGTGTCCTGTCCCAACACAAAGTACTTCATACTCCCCTGTAGTTAGTCTGGAGACAGGGCAGAAAGGGAGGACCTCTGTGCACTTAAAATTTCGGTCTTTGAAGTTTCCCCCACTTCAAAGGCACAACTGGGTATTAGTACTGGACACCACCACTTCAGTACATTTCTGGACCTGTGAAGACTCTGCCAGGAAGAAGGACTGTTGTGCTGCTGAAGGACTGCCACTCTGCTCTACTGCTGATTTGCTGGAATCCTGCTTTACTGGAATCCTGCATTGATGGAATCCTGCATTGCTGTGCTGGCATGTAGTCTGCTGTTACGCTGCCTGGGTGAGAAGGACTAGACCTACATCACTTGAACCCAGAGTGACTCCAATATCTTGCTGGCTTGCCTCCTGATTTGAAGTGTCAGGGACATAAAAGACATCCACTCATCCTGCTACTACATCTGCAATTTGCAATCTGTCAGTCTGCCCTGCCAAGTGGTGCCACCCCAGGCCTGGACCCTTTTGAAGTGGGCCTATGGTAGTTGGTCCAGTGGAACCAACAAATTCTCTGCTGCATGAGCAGAATTTATGCATGCCATTGCATGAACAGGACTTGTGATTTGCCCTTGGAACCAGTGCATTGCCTTTAGAGCTGCTGCTTCAGAACCAACCCATCACCTCCACTGTGTGGAGAAGATTGGCACATCACCCCTACTTCTTGGAGAAATCCAGCACCGCGCCTTTCGAACCATCGCATCTCAGGACCAGAACATCGCCTTCGGAACTGATGCATCACCACTGTTGCATGGAGAAAATTGACGCATCACCCCTACTGCGTGGGAACACCAATGCATTGCTGGGCTGCGCTCTGCATCTTCGTCAATGCATCGAGGATCAAGATCTACAGTCCGCGGTCCATTGCTGTCGGCCTGAACTTTTGACTTTGTCCCGATCCGGCGTTACCAGATAACCCAAGTAAGTGCTTATTGCTTCTAAGTGCTATTTTATAGTTTATTCTTTAAAACATTATATCTCAAGTTCTGCATATTGGATTTTTGTCATTTTGGTTTCATTTAAGAAATTAAGTGCTATTTTCTTTACCTGATGTGGAATCATTTTGTGTGCTGTTTTCACAGTTTTATTGTTTGAAGTGTTGCACAAATGTCTTACACATTGCCTCTAGGTTAAGCCAGACTGCTCTTAGCCAAGCTACCAGAGGATAAGCACAGGTTAATTTAGGGTTTGCCTGCTTCTTACCCTGGTTAGGATTGAGGTTGCTGCCTGCATTTGGCTCATACTCTAGTTGACTAACAACCCAGTTCCTAACAGATCACAACTATTTAGAGCTTCGACTCATGGACTATCCACCTTTCTTGTGTGACTAGAAGTCCTTGATGTCCCTGGATGGTCCTAGAGTCTCAATAGCCACAATTTAATGCAGCCAGTTAAGAAGGAAAGTTCAGGTGAGTATGATCACAACAAGTAGGACATTGCACATTCTTTGATCTTCATTGGGCTCTCTCTCATGCAGTTTGATGCAAATTAATGCATCCTTTTGTATGTACAGCTGCTTATTTTCCTCAATGTCTGTCTAATAGAAGTGGTAGCAGCCAGGCCTCACATGTGGTCGAAATATTCTAGCTTATCAAACTGTTGAGGCCTCTTCCAAAGATGTGTTTTTCTGCATGCAAATGTAGTGTCACAATTATGAAAATAAAGACCAAAGTGCATAAAATATCACTTGCTCAGGATCTCCATGTTGTCCCCTTGTCCATGGCCCTTGTCCCAGTACTGATTAAATGAGATGGTCCATCCCCCTAAAGAGCCTCTTCCACAAGACTTTGATAGTTAGAATTAATTAAGTCTTTTTTTCACTTTCAGCCACATTATGCTTTTAGATCGTTTTGCTGTTGCAATAAATCTTTTCCACAAGAACATGAGTAAATGCATGCAATGACTTTATGGCTAGGCTGAGTGAGAAAAGTTGATCAATTTCTTTCATAAGTAGGAGAGAGTGATAAAGGACAAGTTAGTGTTGTCTATTGTACAGGATTGATATGTCATCGAATTTGAACAACATCCTCACGATCTGATCTTCAGAGGACCTCCACTGCTCAAGTCTCACTGCAATGTTGAAAGGGGTACAGTCTCTAATACAGCATGGCTCAATCATGTCAGTCCCTTCAGAGAGGATGTGGGATCTATGCTATCATTTTTCTTGTCTCAAACCAAGATGGGAACTGTAGACTGATATTGGATCCAAAGATGCTAAATAAATATGTCCTTTGCTTGTCATTCAAAATGCTTGCGCCCCATGCCGGACATCTGGATACATACACACTGGCTCACACTAGCTCTCCCCGAGGTTGAGAGCCACCTGTCTCCCCCTTATCAGATGGTTGTATTTATGGTCAATGACCAGGACTGGATCTACATGCTTTGCAAGAATGTGTCATTGTTTTATTGTCCCTCACAAACTATATATAACTGGCCAAAACATCTGTACATTGCGACTGTCTTCAGAAACAACTCTCTCTGCTGCTGTGTTTAATTAAACCAACTTGTTCCTGTTTTGCCAAATGCCTCGTCTTTTCATTTTTTTAAGGTAAAGTCATATCCGAGCAAAACTGATATGCCAAGGCTTTATGCTTGAACGTTGATTCTCTCATCAGAACTCTTAATTATTCCAACTTAATTTAGAATAGGGAATTTCCTTTATGGAATAGGCTTGCTGCATTATAACAATAATTATTCTGGCTCCTGTATTATTTTGCCTTATATTGAAATATTAAGGTTTGAACTACGTTAATTTCTAATGCTAATGCCTAAAGTTTAATTCTTATTGAATAATATTGAGATATTTTAGAAATTGAAAATTACACTTTAAACTCAAACTAAATCTCTTTATTGACTGTACTAATGTTCTAATAATTGTTGCTGTGAATATATGTGGATGATCGCTGTTAAATCTTGGGGTCTCTAGTTGGCAGAGGTAGGTACCTTTGACAAATAGGGACCCTTGTATCTAGTCAGGGTAAGGGGGTACACTCCTAAAATAACCCCTGCTCACCCCCTTGGTAGCTTGGCATGAGCAGACAGGCTTATCTCAGAGGCAGTGTGTAAAGCATTTGTGAACACATAAAGGAAAGTGACGACACTACAGATGGACACCACACAAGTTTAATATAAAAAATAAGTATTCTTTATATAGACTTATCACAAGACCATAAATGACAAAAATCCACAATACTGTACTTAAAAGGATAGAATTAGCTTAGTTCTCTTTAGATGTTAAAATGCAACAATTTGAGTTCAATGTACCTTAAGATGCGTAACGCAATACAACGAAAGTGTTGCAGGGAAGGTGATGCGTTGGTTCCGTACACGCAAGAACGGTGATGCGTCGGGTCCCTACTGCTGCATAGGGGATGCGTCAGTTCTACTCTGAGACGGGAGGTGATGCGTCGGTTTCTTACTGCCCTTCCGTGGCTATGCGGCACGCAACGCCATGATGCGATGCAGATCTGGTGCAAAGAAACAAAGATGGCGTCTTTTCTTGATCATATCAAACAAAGGAGGGACTGTGGGGCTAGTTTAACGAGGTCCAGCGTACATGCCCCAGCAAGGCTGTGTCCAAAGAGAGTATGGAGTTCCTCAGGGGATGTATGCGGGTATGGACAAGTGAGTCACTGAGGACCACTGTTGTGTATGCAAAGGAGAGGGAGTTCTCCTTGTCAGAACTAGGGCTCTCACACACCCAGCAAGCTAGGTGTCATGCTTCATCATTTGAGCCTGCCCCTCATCTGGTCAGTGCTGCAATACCTGACGGGCACCCAAACCGGGGCTCTTTATCGTGGATCTTTTGTGCCGGTGGGTGCAGTGGGGGTGAGGGGCCTAGTGTGTGTAGATGTGGGAAGACGTGTGTGTTATAATAGGTCAGTTAGTCCTAACCAACAGTTTATTAAGAAGGTAAACTGCCTAAAGAAAAAGAGTGAGAGGGGCAAAGGACTAGTCGTAATATGTCTAGTAGTGTATTCCCTGCTCCCAGGTGATCGACATGTTTCGTGCCTCAAATGTCATCAATATCAGGGCACTTCCTCAGGATCAAAGGAACGCTATCTATACTAAAAAGGTAAGTGGATTCTACATACCCAGTTCTCTGGTTGTTGACCTGTAAGTTGGACAAAAATAAGTGGTGATATCATGTTTAAATTACATTGTGATACAAACATACAGTGTCTCTACAATCCATACCCTATTGTCCGGTAGTGCAAACGTGCTAGTAAATAAAACCATCGCAAGGCCACTGTGTCACGCTGATTAGCACAGTGAACTAGGCAATAGTAACCAGTATAGTGTACTTAA
This sequence comes from Triturus cristatus, assembly GCF_964204655.1. Lineage (NCBI taxonomy): Eukaryota > Metazoa > Chordata > Amphibia > Caudata > Salamandridae > Triturus > Triturus cristatus. Next base: position 445,018,913 of record NC_140594.1, on the reverse strand, counting down.
TGTGTTATATGTGCACGAGATACTATAAACTCGTAATAATGAAGTAAATGGCAAGCACGGAGGCTGGTAAAAACAGTGGTAGTCAGGACAAAGAAGGAACTCACCAATACTGTCAACAAGTCATTTCTTGCAACAGTAGCCGGCGGTAATAAAGGATACCAATTGGGTCCTGTATCGGGAAGAAATGGGAGTTATAGGCAAAGCATTGAGTACTCTTTTCTTGATGCCTCTTTTTAAACAACAGGGGGACCCAAGTAAAGTCTGCCAGGGACCTCGGGAATCAATTATTTTACACAACAGTGATCCCTAGGAAAATAGGAATAGACAAACAACAATGAATACAGATCCAATCAGTGCTGTATTGGTTAAACTTGTCCAGCCGGACAGAGGTTCAATATTTAATTTATCAACAATTCTTTAAGATATATACAAACGAAGATACTGAAAGTGGGACACAAGCTTGCATCCTACTACAGAAACATAGAAACATACAGTTTGGGGAACATTTAAGGGAGGCTCAGGCAACGCTCACGGTTTGTTTTCAAGAGAAGAATCATTAATGTCCTGAAGATGATCCACGCATTGCTCATTTGGATCGAAACACCGTCGACACCCTAAAACATCTCATACATTAACTGTGATGTTACCATTTACTATGTAGAGGCGTTCCTTGCGATTTGTTTACCTAATTAATGATTTTTCTCTTGAAAACAAACCGTGAGCATTGTTTGAGCTTCCCTTAAATCCCTCTAGTTTAGGGATAGTCTCTCCTCAGTCTCTCTGCTTCCGTTCCTCAGCAAAGGTTTCTTCTTGTTTCCCAAAGTGATCTAAAGTTCTTGGGCGCCAATATTTATACCCAGTTTCTCTTTGTTCTCTGAAGGCAGAGGGGCCTTTGCCTAGTCCAAACTAGTTCTGATCAGACCTGGAGCACTTTGTTGACAAGACTCTTTCTTTCCTTTCAGAGTGCAGGGCAGAGACATCAGAGGCACCACAGGAGGTGGAGCCAGCATTGTGAAGGGAAGGCAAAGCCCTATTCAGGTCCCAGGTGCAACTCCACCCACCAATCCAGATGCAGATCTCTCTATTCAGCCCTGTGCTGACTCACCCTGTCTCCTGGAATCCCCCAGCCCCTGTCACTCAAACTCCAGACAAGGAATACACAACCTAGCAGAGGCAGGTTTGGATGGTTAGACAAGAAAATACCTACTTTCTAAAAGTGGTATTTTCAAACACAGAATGTTAAAACCAACTTCACTAAAAGCTGTATTTTATCATTCTGATTTCAGGCATACTAAACTCAAATTTCTACCATGTTCCCTGAGTCAGTTAGGATTATAAGATGTAATAATCAAACTGCCCATTCTGGCCTATGGGGAACAAGTAGCCTTGCAATAGTGAAAAACTAAAATAGCTGTAATTCACTATTAGGACATGCCACACACACCAGGGCATGTCCTATCTTATACTTACAATGCACCCTGCCCTTGGGCCTACCACAGGGGTGTCTGATTTGAAGAAAAGGGAAGGTTTAGGGACTGGCAAGTGGGTGCACTTGCCCAGTCAGCATGGCAGTACCAGACTGTACACAGGCGCTGCAATGGCAAGCCTTAGACACACGTTAACAGGCTGCTTCTGTGGGTGGCACAACCAGTGCTGCAAGCCCACTAGCAGCATTTGGATTACCAGCCCTGGGCACTCCTAGTGCATTTTACTAGGGTCTGACAGTTAAACCAAGCCAGCCAATCATGGAATCACTAATCCATACATCAATTTACAACAGGAAGCACTTGCACTGTGGCACTGGATAGCAGTGGCAAAGTGCCCAAAGCATCTAACACCAGCAAAATGACATGAGGCAACAGCAGAAAAATGGAAGGGAGACCCACGCCAAGGTGTCAGGTCTAACAATCGTGCCTTATTTCTCTTTTTCTGATTCAATTTTGATGTATTTGTAAAGCATGTAGCTACCCAACCGGGTGTCCCAGCGCTACAGCAACTACGCCAGCCAAAGGATCCTGAGCACTATGGCTTTTTACAGGGCTTAAGAACATGTGGGTTTTAAGAAGCTTTCTGAACCTAGCTTCCTACTGTTGGGATCTCAGGTCCGCAGGGAGATCATTTCAGAGTTTAAGAACTACACAAACGAGTGGCCACCATATCACGCTCTCCTGATTTTCAGTACTGCTAGAAGTCCATGTGTCACTGATCATAACGATTTCCTAGGGACAAAGGGTGAGACCAATTTCTGGGTGATGGAAGGGCCTCTTCTTTGAATTATCGGGGGGGGGCAATACATAGTTCCTTGAAGTAGACCCTTTTCTGAATTGGCAGCCAGTGCAATGCTGCCAGAGCTGTGCTAGCCGATTGAAGTTTGGGAATTTTGTATGGAATCTTGGCTGCTGCATTCTGGACCACTGTTAGTCTTTTAAATACATATTTTGTAGTCCCTAAGTATAAGGGAGTTGCCATAGTCTATCCTTAATCAGATTAGGCCGTGCACCACCAATCTCTTAGTAGGTGGTGGTTGCCAGAGCAGTACCCTTCTGAGGGTTCTTAGAATGCTTAAGCAGCCCCCCCGGCATTTTCTGGGCCTGCATCTCCATGTTAAGTTTATCGTCTAACCAGAAGTCAAGACTTTTTTATTGCATGGGTAGTCTTGGGGAGGCCTCCTAGATGTTCTGGCCAGGCAATATCAGTCCATCTTGCGGGGTTGTTTCCAACCACCAGAACCTCTGTCTTTTCCCCATTTAGTTTTAGGCAGCTTGTCGACATCCACTCTATGACCTCCTAGAGGCATTGACTAAGTTGAGTAGATGTATGTTTCGTGTCAGGGGAAAGGGCCATGATAATTTGTCATTAGCAAATAACATAAGATCTAAGTCATATAAGCGGACAATCTCTGCCAAAGAGATAACATTTATATTAAAAAGCATGGGATTCATGGATGACCCCTGTGGAATCCCAGACATAAGTGGAACGATGGCTGAAGAAAAGACTTTCTCACACACCTGGAAACTTCTCTTTTCCTGAACAGCTGTAAGCCATTGTTAGACCTGGCATTCTTGGCGTGGTTTTCCCTGACTTTTTGCCTCTACCACCTGTGTTTTTGATGCTATGCTGGATTTCGTTTTGCTGGTTTAGCTGCTTTGGGCACTTTGCCACTGCTTTTCAGTGTCAAAGTGCAAGTGCTCCCTGTAAAAATTGTTATTGTGATTGGTTAGCAAAAACCAAAGGAAATGATGGACGGAGTGTTGAACATTGCAAGGACTCACCCCCAGTCAACTGATCTGGGTTTAATCCATCACCGTTCTTTAGCCCACTCTGACACCCCAGTTCAGACATGGCCATATGCAAATCAGTCTGACCCTGTGCCTCATGGGAACAGTCCAGCCCGAACTGCCAAACCATGTCTTCCCTGGACCGGAAACAAGCTTCCTAGGTACGGTTTCTGGTATTTCAGCCATCTTCAGCCAGGCTTGCTTGAATCCAGTGGCAAAGTGAGCAAGGGACTCACGTCTGAGCATACCCTGCCAACTTATGGCGAACAAAGCAAAAACCAAAGGAAATGATGGACGGAGTGTTGAACATTGCAAGCACTCACCCCCAGTCAACTAATCTGGGTTTAATCAATCACCGTTCTTTAGCCCACTCTGCCACCCCAGTTCAGACATGGCCATATGCAAATCAGTCTGACCCTGTGCCTCATGGGAACAGTCCAGCCCGAACTGCCAAGCCATGTCTTCCCTGGACCGGAAACAAGCTTCCTAGGACCGGTTTCGGGTATTTCAGCCGTCTTCAGCCAGGCTTGCTTGAATCCAGTGGAAAAGTGAGCAAGGGACTCACGTCTGGTTTTTGCTTTGTTCGCCATAAGTTGGCAGGGTATGCTCAGACGCGAGTCCCCTGCTCACTTTTCCACTGGATTCAAGCAAGCCTGGCTGAAGACGGCTGAAATACCCGAAACCAGTCCTAGGAAGCTTGTTTCCGGTCCAGGGAAGACATGGCTTGGCAGTTCGGGCTGGACTGTTCCCATGAGGCACAGGGTCAGACTGATTTGCATATGGCCATGTCTGAACTGGGGTGGCAGAGTGGGCTAAAGAACGGTGATTGATTAAACCCAGATCAGTTGACTGGGGGTGAGTGCTTGCAATGTTCAACACTTCGTCCATCATTTCCTTTGGTTTTTGCTTTGTGATTGGTTATCCATGATTGGCATATTTCACGTATTTGGCACGTTTCACCAGCACATCTCGACGGTGCGAGAAGATTTCCATCGCATCGCCATGCCGCTAGGAACATTGTCACAGTGCCTGTTGCCGCTGCAAGAACCGACGCATCGAGGTATTGCGGCTGAAAAGGACCTACTCCGCGCAGCACCCCCTCATCAATCGCCGTTGCATCCTGAAGATCCACGCATCGTACCTGTGCGAGACGCTTCCCCGACACTTCACCTGTAAAACGGAACGGGAGTGAAGACTTGATGCATCGCTTCCCCTACAGAAGACTGGACTCGATGCAACCCGTCCACTGCGTGCAGCTGGGCTGTCGCATCGCCTCTCCAGGGTCTCAGGAGTGCCGCATCTCTTTGTTTTCCGACGCTGCAGCTGTTTGGCTTGGGAACTTTTGTTGCATCTACAGGTACTTTGGTGCGAAGTCACGGATCCATAGATTTCTATGGTACAAGTTCTTGAACCCTTTTTAAAGTCATATTTTTAAACTGTGTATGTTGGATTTTTGTCATTTTGGTCTTGTTTAGTTTAGATGAAGATACTTTATTTTTCTAAACTGGTGTGGTGTCCATTTGTGGTGTTTTCACTGTTTTACTGTGAGTATTGGTACAAATACTTTACACATTGCCTTTGGGATAAGCCTGTCTGCTAGTGCCAAGCTAACAAGGGGGTGAGCAGGGGTTATCTAAAGTGTGTATCCCCCTTACCCTGCCTAGAAGCAAGGGTCCCTATTTGGTATTTGGTCAAAGGTACCTACCTCTGCCAACTAGAGACCCCCAGTTCTAATATCCATTTTATGGTGTGCTTCTTAATTCCAACCTACTTCATCCTCTGGACGAGGGTGGAGTGCAACAGAGTAAAGAAAGCAACACTCGGGTCTATCATAATCATTGCGACTAAACCACCCTGATCCAGGATGGTCCGCAGTTCCTCGGCAGCAGCTAGTAATGTGGTCTCCATACTGCTACTGCATCTAAAACCTGTTTGTGTGGGATGGAGGATCTCGTGAGCTTCTGGAAAATGAGATAAATGTTTATGAACATTTATTTCCACAATTTTGCTTGCTACTGGGAGGAGTGAGTTAGGCCTATTATTTTGCCACAATAATGTGTCCGTCGTCTATTTAATTTTCACTATTATTTTACTATAGCCTGCTTCCAGGCTGAAGGAGTCTCCCCACTCTGCAAGGAAAGGGTGAGGACCTCCATCAACAGAGACATAAGGACACTGCTGCCTTTTCAGAGTATGTCCAGGGGGGCGGAGTCAAGTGGAGATCCAGACTTAATAGACTTTAGGATTACATCCATGGTTTCTAAGTTGAGTGTGGGGAATGCTGTTGGTGTAGGGCCCTTCCACGTTCTCATCGGGTGCTCTATGTTTGTTGTAGCTGATGATGGAAGGAGGTTAAGACTTTTTATGACTTTATTCTGGAAACATTGGCAAACTTATTGCATCGATCTTCTGATGATGGGCAATTTGTGGGAGCATGTGGGACTTGGGGATTCAAAATGTTAAACAATTTTTTGGGGGAGTTTGGAGTATTGTTGAATTTGACCTTGAAATATGTCATTCTAGCATGCCTTATAGCGAGTGTATACTCTCTCACCGCTGTTCTATATCTGGTCTTACTTGGATTGTTGTTTGCTTTCCTCCATTACATCCCATTTCCTTTTCTTGTTTCTCTTTTTAACCTTGTCAGCTCAAGAGTATACCACCAGGCCCTGTTTTTTATCTGATTACCTTTATTGGCTTTAAGAAATGAGCTGATTAAGGAAGGGATTTATCCAATTCTCTAAAATATTATGCCTTTCTATAGCACCCACTTTTAAAGTAAGAGAAGCCTTTGTAAGCACCCTCAGCCATTCACTGTTATATAGTTTAGACCAGGGTCGCCTGAGTTTTTGTATCGGGGACTGTTTCAGTGTTCTCTTGGGGATATGTGATGATCCGACCAAAGTATAGGAATTGCATCCTTCGAGGTCAAGTTGGTCATGTTTGTAAACACGGGGTCCAAAAGGTGACCACAGGTATGCGTATGACCTTCTATCATTTGCCTTAACTGCAGTGCCTCTAGGTGTTGAACTAACCTCTTGGCAGTTTCACATTTATCTTCTTCAAAATTAAGATTAAGATGCCCTTGTAAAGTAAAATTAACTTTGTGAAGGCAGCATTCTGCCACAATATCAGGTAGTGCTTGAACAAACTGTGACAACTTCCCCGGGGGCCTGTACATCGCAAAGCCCAAGAAGGTAAAGGTAGACGAAAGTTCTAGATAGAGTTGTAAACTCTCACAGCCAATAATCTTAATGAGAGGAAATGTCTCCTTCAACTTCCCCTTAAAGACTATAACTATCCCTTCACCCTCTTTTATCTTCCCTATTGCAGTTTTCTATAGAGTAGCCGGATGGAAGAGCCCTTTTTCTTCTATAAACAACTTTATACAACGTTTGGAGAGCGACCAAAGGTTCAACAAATACATTTGAGTTTTATGGTTGTTTTGTGACCCGTGTGACTATATAGGGCTCGGACTGGATGGTAAGTGAATTCATAACTTTACTTTGCGGGAATTACACGAAGTAGGTAGGTCAAGTGAAGTTATGACCTTCCTACAGGTGTCTCCCATGTCCATCCTAATTTGAATTAGGCCTTCTGCTGAATAAACTATCCTTGCTTCTGACGCAGGCAGCATTTCTGGTTTCCTGGCCCCTTCCAGATGGGTGCAGATGAGCTTGAATTGGGCACGCCTTCCGCACGCATCCATGCCGCTGTGAAACTTAAGTACTGGGTCTGGCTTGAAGGGAGCACCTATACAACAACTAGACCGCCTCCCAAAAGGCAGCTATTGATGAACAAAGGTCCGTACCAATGTTCCCTCTAATTATTTTCCTCTGTGTGCAGCAGTGTAGGGTCTCTGTGCGCCCAGCTCTGTTAAGAGACATTTTATTCCTCTGTCTGATGTAACATTTCCTATACATTGATTTACACACTATGATTCAGTGTATCTGTGTAATGTGTATTCAATGTAAAGTGCTTAACACCTTACACTGGTATGAGTGGCGCTATTAAACAAAAGAAATATGAAAGAGAGTGTGGTTATGGAGACTTGAGCGTCACTGTTAAAGGTTGGTAATGAGAGTATCCATGGCGGAGGTGGTCATTGGGGCGCCAACAAACATTGTCACAGCAGGCGCCACCAGCACTAAAGCCGGCCCTGTTCAAATGGCACTAAAAATTACAGTCAAATTATGAAAACATCCCACATTGCAATTTAAAACCTTGGCAGCTATGTTGCTGCATTTCATTTCTTAATACGGTTGTGCTGCGTGGGGATTGTGTGCATTTGTTAAGGTTTTCGTGTTAATTGCAGCTCATGATGGGTGCTGCGATTAACATGAAAATTTTACCAAATGCACAGGGACATCTTAAGGATTTTGACTGCCATGGCCAAACTTATTTCTGGGGCCCCTGATTAGAACAGCTTTGGATTTATGATTCAATTTCAGCTTTTTCATGTCCTTTTTGGCCAGGTCACCCACACTGCAGAGGCACACTGGTCCAAATTCTAAATGTGCTTCCATGTAATATTCAGGGATAGTAGTATGTCTTTTCAAAATTGTAACATAGCCTGAAGGAAAAGGAGAGGAGAATAGTGAGGAATAGTATTTAGTGGGGGAGAAAGGGGGAGAGAGGAACAAAGTAGAAAAAAAGTCAGGGCGCAAAGGCGAGAAATGGGGAAGTGGTAATGGAGAAATTGGTAAGAGAGGGACAGAAAGAGAAAGGCAGCCAGAGGCTTTGGAGAACTGGGAGGGAGAAAGGAGAATGGAAAACCGTTAAGAGAGAAAGCAAAGAACAGGCAGTGAGAGGGAAAAGGAGACAAGAATAGAATGGGGGAAGGGGAAAGTGGGTAAACGTGGAGCAGGACTGATATGAGGAAGAAGAAAAAGAAGAGAAGGAGACGGCGAGAGCAGCTGGGGAGTGGTAGAAAAAAGGACAAAAGATATATCAGAGAAGACAGCGAGTGTGGTATGGCAATGCTTCAGAAGTAGCGTCTCTGCATATCAACATTGGGGGTTCAATAAGGAGCCTTTTTCGCCATCTTGTCATTTCTAAAGACTTGCTCTATGTAACCGTGCTCACCTGAACGAACTAAGAAGGGTGGAAGGCTGGTTAGGCCTTGCCAAGATTTTTAATCTTGCCAAGATGCAGGTCTGAGCAGATGTCAGCTGCAAGTGTGTTAATGACAGATCCATTTGTCAGGAGAATTCTCTTCACTAACACTTGCTTCCCTTCTCTTTTTGATACTCAAGGACAGCAACGTTGTCGTGGTGTCACCAGGGCTTTAAGTGGAAGCTTTTTCAATATTATATGAAAGCCATAGTTACTTGTTGTATCATATATCTGGATGCAATGACAGAAACAGGAAAATACAAGTTGGGGGGCACACTATGCCAAGCACAGAAAAGTTTAAAAAGTCACACAATCACCCCGCAGCCCAGCTCTGTTAAGAAGAGAAATTCAGCAAGTCTACAAACACGACGTGTGCTTTTCACACCGCGTTTGTAGACTTGCTGAATTTCTTTTCATAATAGAGCGCAGCTGCAGGGTGATGGGCAGATTTTGTGCTTTTGTTAAAGTATTCATGTTAATTGCAGCTCGTGACGGAGCTGCAATTAACATAAATACTTAAACAAAAGCACACAGTATGCACCGCAGCCGGGCTCTACATGGAAGAAACACCCAATTTTCGCGCCGCTTGCTTTTTAAAAGCAGCGGCGCGAATGTTCTTCTTTGATGTGCTGTGTGTGTGTGCGGGCTCCACACACAGCACTGCACGCTTCTTGTAACGGAGGTGCACGCGCGCCCAGGCGCGCACGTTATTGGTAACAGGGGGCCGTACAACCAGTGGTGGGGGTTATTTAATGATTACACCTGAAGACTGAGATGTCGAAAACTCTGCTTCCTCAAGTTCTACATCAATGAAATGAAATGAATGAATGAAATGAAATGAATGAAATGAAAATGGGTTTTTATAGAGCACGTGTTTGCCGTGGCGTCTTAGCGCTTGCTACCGTTAAGGTTAATCCAGAAATCAGACCCCCGAAGGGGTGCACGCAAATAGCCAAGTTTTTAGCCCCTTCCTAAACTGTTGCAGATCATTTTGCGCTCTAAGATGCAAAGGCATTGTGTTCCAAAGCTTTGGGGCCAAGTATCGAAAACTTCTGCCCCCCCATTTCAACGTCTTTAATCTTGGGACCACAAGCAAGTATGCTGACGCGGAACGGAGACATCTCTGTGGACTATATCGCTTACAGTATTGACCAATCTGCGTATGTCCCATGCCATGCAGACTCTTGTGTAACATACACATTGACTTAAACTGGATCCTAGCAGGTATGGGCAACCAATGTAGTTGTTCTCGGGTAATTAAACTAATAGAACTAAATTTGGGTAGTTCTAATAATACCCGGGCCGCCACGTTTTACAGGGTCTGAAGTTTATGAATAACACTTTTTTTTGCTCCAATGTAGAGTGAATTACAATAATAAATTTTTGACATGATTAATGCTGTGACAACCATTTTCCTCAAAGACATAGGAATAAAAGGAAGAATTTTCTTAAGAATTTTAAGTGTATAGAAACAAGAAGAGGTAATGCTGTTGTCCTGGTCAGATAAGGAAAGATGATCGTCAATCAGGACTCCAAGATTTTTTACCTTCTTTACGGGCTGGGGGCATGGCCCTGCTGTCGCGGGCCACCAATTGGAGTTCCAAAGTGAAGTGGCCCCTCCGAACATAATCACTTCCGTCTTCCCGGTGTTCAATTTTAAACAATTATTCTGCATCCAGCAAATAATCTGACTCCCGTCAGTATTTATCCATATTTATTTTTTGGGCTTTTTTCCTGTATTTATCCACATTTATTTTTGCCACAAGCAAAAGATGACGCTACAGCTAGTATTTTTCCACATTTATTTAAATTCACAATGCACACATGCGCTCGGATGTTATTGGTCAACACTATACATTCATCTGAAGACTTTGCCATTTGTAGAATGTCCCAAATATGCTTAAAAGTGCGATGACAAGCCATTTGTCTCAAAGCCTTGCAGTTTCTGTCATCCGCAGGGTGCCACATCCTCTTCCCCACTGAACACCATACTGCCCCACTGAGAGAAACTCACACTGCCTTCAGCTACAGCCCAATTGTGCCCCGCTATAAACCCCTGGAAGCAATTCAATTCAAATTATGCAGTAGACTACACTAATATGCTGAAAGAAAAAAAAAAGTAACAACATACTGGAAAAAAGCAAACCCTCATAGGGAATACAACTTAATGCATTTACACAAATTATTCAGAAATCAATGAGTGTTTTTGCTTGAAAAGCAAAATACATGAAAAGAAAATTAGCGCTTCACTGGCAAACTCTGTAAGGTGGCGCTAATGTGTTGAGTGTAAATAAAACCAATCTGGCCACTTTGCGACCACTCTGTCTTTCTTTATTTAGTTATGTATTTATTGGTTGTATTTTCGGGGTGGGGGGGCTAATAAAAATTTCTGGGGGGGTTAATTCTTCAGTAAACTGGTATGTTTTTCCCCTGTCAGCTCGGGACACTTTTCTCTTAGTTCCGCTCAGCATACCAGGCTCGTTATTGCACAGGGGAGAGTTTTGGGAGGGCGTGTATTTTAAAGTTCTTGAAAGTTTGCAAGTTTGCAGTCCTTATGGAAATTTGATCTCTCACTGGAACTGATTTGTTAATCCTGTTCCTGATCTCTTTGCTTCGACTTCTTGCCACCAGTGTCTGGCGGAGATGGTTCATGAGTTCCTGCTTTGTAAGGATGCTCTGCTAAGACATACATAACGACTGTCTCAGCCTCTGTTTGCATTAGATTGTGTGTGGTGTGCCCTCAGGGCGCCTCAGGCCCTTGTTATAAGGTTGACAGGCTTGCGTGCGGTGATACCAGGGGCCAGTCTCTCGGATTCCGGCTGGTGTTCTCCATCACAGCAGGATGAACATGTCAGTGAATGGTCCAGCGGTGGTCGGGCAATCGGCAGAGTGAAGAGGCAGGGGCTCTAAGAAGGGGCACGTAAGAACAATAAAGCCTCATTAACAAGTAATTGGTCTTTCAAAGACCTGTGAAGTACTCAGGTGCGGCTGTGTGTTTGCCCAGGAAGCTGTCTCAGCCCGGGCTGACACCTCTTAACCCTCTAAGGAGAGGGAGACACCAGATGGTTGGGGGTGTGATTTTACTGACGTCAATGAAGACCTCACTTGAGGGGCGAAGCGGAGCTGGGGCATCAACAAAAGCGTTGTTACTGTAGGCTGGTCTGCTGGAGCACAGCAGCTCCGCAAAATGTACTAGTATTTTCCCGTTTTTATATATAAATACAGATAAAGGAAAACTTGTTTTCCGTCTGTATTTATATGTAAAAATCAGTTTAAACGGAAAACCGGGAGCCCTATTAATGAGACAACAATTTGCGTGTCATCCGCGTAACAGATGTCCTTGAAACCAAAGGAATGAATTAGATTAGCCAGTGGGGTAACATATATATTAAATAGGGTAGGTGAAATTGCTGATCCCTGAGGCACCCCACATGGCATAACAAAATGAGAAGATTTGTGCTCATCTAACATCACAGCTTGTTGCCTGTTAGTCAAATAAGAACGAAGAGTATCTGCAGCTTTATCCATAATCCCTATATCCGCCAACCGCTGAAGAAGTATGTGGTGGCCCACCGTATCAAACGTGGCAGATAAATCAAGCATTACCAGTACGGCCTTTCCACCCTGGTCTAGTTGTATACATAGACTTTCAGTAGCTGCAGTTAATGCAGATTCAGTACTATGCCGTGGCCTAAAACCATGTTGTGCTACATTCAATTTGTTATTGGATTCTATAAAGGACCGCAATTCCTCATTTAGTACCTTTTCAAGTACTTTAGATGGAAATTGGACGATAGTTAGCGACTTCAAAGGGATCAAGAGATGGTTTTTTAAAAATAGGTTTTATTAAGGAATTTTTCCAATCCACTGGAAAATGTCCTGAATTAAGAATGTTATTCAGTAGGGGTGTCAAATTTTTTGCTATGGTATGGGAGACCATATGAAGAACCGTAACAGGACATGGATCTAGAGGAGAACCTGATTTAATTGCCAGGATAGTTTTTTCAACTCTATCCTGCGTGAGGGGACAAAACTCTTTTAAAGAAACTTGTATATCAGGTACATCCGACTTAGAAACATCTTGTCTAACATCATTCGTGGCAGTAGAGAATTCCTCGTAAACTTTGATCACTTTGTCATGAAAAAATTTTGAAAGTTTGTCACAGAACTGTTAAAGGTAGCCAATTTAGTGACTGTCTTAAATAATTCTCGGGGAATATTTTTAGATGTAATTGCAATAAATTCATATACTTCCATTGTGGATGACAGAGTTGCTATTGTTGGTGTCCTTGCTAAGATTTGGTATATCCTCATATAGCCAGCACAGGGACAAGGAGCATGAACAAGTGGGTAATGCTTTTACTACTTACCAGTAAACTTTATTACCCTGAGTCATAGTGATCCTTGTCCCCATTCTCAAGCCACTATGCTTCCCAGCTTCACATACAAATACCTATTTTGCTTGTTATTTGCAGGAAGCCCTAGGGGGGGGGGACAAAAAGGTTTTATAGTGTAGTTTGAAGTAAAAAAAGAGGCATCTCTTGTGGAAGGGAGTGTCTTTGGGATGGAGCCACCTCATATAGTTATGACTGGAATGAGGTGTACTACCACTCGGTGTAATGAATATGATCGGAAAGTAATAGCACCATGTACCAATGTGTCTTGAACTGCATGCCACCACAATTTTGCCCGGTGAGTGTTATTAGTGTAGCCCCAGGGCCTCGACTGGCTGTAGCGTGCACCGGGCGTTTCCCCGGTGGACCGCCAGGGTGGGGGCCAGTTTTGCAGCATAGCTGTAATATCGGGCCCCTGTCACAAAAGCAGTGCAGTGTTTTCCACGCATGCAAGTTGACAACCCTCCCAACCCCCCCATTCCCCACCCTCGCCGACTGTATTGCCAGGGCCGGTTTGCATTCCCAGTCTGGCCCTTTGTGGCCCTATGACATTATAGCCATTTTGTAGTCCCACTTCTATGGCTGCAGCCTATCTCGATTTAAGATTTTTAATAATCAGATCACCCAAGAAAAAAGTTACAAAAACTTCTGTGCAGCATGTGCAATCGCCAGCTCAGCTATGTCATTCCTTTTTCAGCTCAAAGTTAGATAGATGAGGATTTTTCCATCAACTGTGTTTAAAAAACGTTCCCCACTCTTTGAACCAAGAACCTCCTGCCTTGTGTCTTGCCGGAGGGAAAATGTGAAAAAAAAGGAAAGCTTACTGGTGTGTGATTAATTGCGCTGTCTGTTTCTGCTGCTCATTTGCCAGGTATTGTCTTTTCAGCTAGTACCTGTTGGTGTTTGCCTCCGAGAGTACACCGTGCAACACGTATTTTATTCTGCCATTGAAACCTTAATGGGTTTCTAGTGTGGAGCTGCTAATGATTCCCGCAGCATGTGCCGGAATACTAAGACAGACATCTGCAAATGGGAAATATATGAGACGTACAGAACAGGATAATGACAGCTACCGAGCACGCAGGAACACGGGACATCATGAACAAAAGGTTAAAAACAGCAATGTGACAAGATGGGAGAGCAACGAAGAACATTGTGAGGTAGCCAGGAAAGAGTAAAACAGAATAGTGAGGTAGAAAGGAAATGTTAGAAATGGGATCTCCGGTTGGCTAAAGCTTGCGCCAAAGCCAGGCGGAAACCACCACTCTAGTCAGATCAAGGGAGTTACATGCCAAAGATAACCCCTGCCCACCCCCTTGGTAGCTTGGCACGAGCAGTCAGTCTTGTCCCGGAGGCAATATGTAAAGCGTTTGCGCAACACACACCCAGCAGCAACACACTCTCCACACCAAAAATAGCCTTTGTATTATCATAAACACAGAATAGTAATCATACAATATACACTGTGCCACCTGGCACTGCACAGTTTTTATAGGGGATTATATACACCTGACAGGGCCAATTGGCCAACTGTCAGAACCATCACAAGCACAAATAGTAAATGTAGAACACAACCAGTAACTACTGGCCAAACATTGTACTCAGCATCATATCCTGCAACATAAATCATATTATGCAATCAGCATCACATTTGGCGTGAAATACATTCTACGCCAACCTCATAAGCATAAACACATTATGCAATCACCTCATAAGTCTAAACGCATTAGACAATAACTTCACAAGCATAAATACATTATGCGATAACCTCACTGGCCTAAACACATCAGACCATAACCTCACAAGCATAAACACATTTCCTCATATTAGAAATCTCAGATTAGGGACTAACCTCCTAAACATAAACACCAGAGGCATAAATCACAGTGCATATATCACATTTCCTAGCACCACATAAATCACATTGGGGCCTGGCGCCCTACAAACCTCAAACAGTCCCCCTGGCCACTGGCCTTCTCAGAGGGCTCAAATGCCCTATATCCCAAAGTCAGGCCGGCTGCCAATGCAGCAGAATCCCAAAGTGAGCCATTGCGCTGGCACCACTGTGCCTCCTGGGTCCCCACTAGGACTCCTCAAGATGCTCTGGCCTAAACATAGCAGCTGCCGCTAATTGCCGTGCAGCTGTGATCATCACAGTAGGCATGGCACTCACTCTGCCTTCTGGGGCCCACTGGGGCTCTCTCAATAAATGTGCGTCATCGTCGCAGCTGTCCGCGCTGGTGCGGTGCAGCTGAGAAAAAGAATCAGCCCTGGCACTACTGCGCCTCCTCTGTCCAACTCAGGGACTTCTTATTACAAAAATGCAGCCAATGTTGCAGCTGCCCGCTACGGCGGTGCAGCTGTGAATCACCAAGACAAGCACGGGCACCTCGGTGCCCTCTGGACCCCTGCTGGGGCCCTATGAACAGATGTGGCCCAAAAATGAACTTCGCACTGGCACTCATAGTGCTTGAGGAGCCCCGTTCACCGGGCTCCTCTGTGTGCACTCTGCAGCCCCCCCTCACCGGGCTGGTCAGGGGAGGCTCTCCTGCTGCTCAAAATGACGGGGGTTACCACTGTAGGTATCGACGGCAGTCAGGAGGTGACCCCATTCACCGGGCTGCCGCTTGCAGACTCGGTTTCCTCTCTTTGGCTCTCTCCCCCTTCGTGGTGCCTGCAGGTCTCTCCCTCACTCATGGGAGTCCCGCGCAAGCATGCTCTGACCTCTGGGGACTCCTCTCTTCATTTCACCCAGGGATCCTGCAACACGAAGCGGGATCTCCGTGGAGGCAGGCCTTACGTCACACTTCTTCCAGTCGGCACTTCCTTCGGCAGGCCCCGCCCACAGTCAGGCGCAGGTGCCTGACTTCCTGTTCGGTGGCCTTTCTCGCTCGGGCTGCGGTGGTGAAACGAGGGGTGGGCTCCCCTGCTTTGTTTAAAGATACTGGCGGGGTTGGCACCTGCCAGAACAAGCAGAAATGCAGAGTAGGCACCCACTATTCAAATAAAGCAAAAAGCGGGGTGGGCACCCGCGATTGAAATTTCAATAAGCGGGGTGGGCACCCACTCCATGGCATCACTGGGGGGGATCCCCTCGTCGGGATTCCCTCCAAAACGACAGGCAACTCAGCGCTGCGCAGCCCACGCTCCCCTCCTTCTTGGGGAAACAAAAATATAGTGCTCACGAGGCACTAGATGCAGCCAGAAGTCTTTTAAGGTTATGGAGATCAAGGGGGCAATGCAGGGCCCAGGGAGGCAAGCCCTCATGGCGATTCCTCCTGGGCCCCAGCAGCAGCTTGCCCCAGCAAGGTCAAGAACAGCACACAAGCCCCGAACCACAATCGGGGGGTCACAGCCCCTATATTTATATTCCCCAAACTCTTTGTCTGCAGTCCAGGGCATGGGGGAACCAGATGCAACTGGTTCAGGGGGGATTTGGAGCACTTTGTTTTTCAAGCCCCTCTTCCCCTTTGTCAGATGGGGGCTAGGTGATCAGACACACCACAGGGAGCGGAGCCAGCATTGTACAGACTGGGCACAGTCCTATACAGAGTCAGGGGATTACTCCTCCCACTACTCCCACTGCAAATGTTCCATTCAGCCTAGCAATGACTCACCCTGCCCCTCCTGGAGCCACACACACCTCCCAGCCCCTGTCACTCACAAGCCAGACATGCAATTCACATCAGGCAGGCAGACACATAGCACACAGAAATGCCAACTTCTAAAAGTGGCATTTCTCAAATAATCATCGTAAATCTGCGCACACCATTGTGCAGCATTTATTATTATAATTTCATACATACTTAACATGACCACGCTGCTCCTCTCATCCCCGGAATTACCACTGACACACTGATCAGGGAATCCCCCATGCATTCCTATGGGATGGCAGGCCAACCTTACCAAATGTAACACCGAGAGCGCACACACTTTACACTGGACCACAGTGCTAAAGTGCCCAGAGGCCTAAAACCACCAACACCATGTCAGAGAAAAGGTAAAAAGTTTAGGGATGAACCTGCCAAAGGGTCAAGTCCAACAGGAAAGTACAGCAATGTTACTCAGAAAAGGAAGCATAAACATTTTCTAAGAAAGAAAGTTTATTTCACAAAATGCATCATTTATAAGTATTCCAAAAACATCAAAACAGTAATAGAAAAAAGCATTGTGACTAGAGAGAAGAGCAAAGAACAGCAGTGTGGCAAAGATGGGAGAGCAACGAACAACATTGGAGCATCTGCAAGAGAGTAAAAATAGCATTGTGAAGTAGATAGAAGATCAAGGAACACCATTATGATGTACACAAGAGAGCACCAAACAGAAGATGATAGAACACTCACTCATGAGGTTGCATTGGTCCTACCCAGAGCACAAGTCCTAAAAAAAGAAGTGAGGGGACTAACCAAGTTAGGCACTATGCAGGTAACATCATAGCACATCACATCACAGCGTGTAACATGAAGGCACGTGACATTGCACGTGGCATCACAGGAAGTGGCATCACAACCCATGACCTCACGGAAAGTGACATCACAAGAAGTGACATCAGTTCTTAATACCTCAAGGTATGTTTAGAAGTTTTATCATGAGTATTAAACGCACTATGAGATTTAACCAATAAGATTTTGCGTCGGAAGCAAACCCGATACATAATCGAAGGCCTCAACTTATTCACTTATCTTTTTTTAAACTCTGCCACAAAGAAATTGGCAGCAAGGAAAAACGTGGCAGTAAATCAGTTCTGTTTGATTGGTTGCAAAGTCTGCTTTTTAAAACAACTTATGATGTTATGACACCTGATGCAGTGATCTTTGTGTGCCCAGTAAATCTTAGGGAATAATAATAAACACTTGAGGTTAATGCATTTTCTGTAGAGATATGTGTTTTGTCTAGTCCCAGTTGTGAATCAAACTAGCATAGAGGATTAATGTGTCTCCTGTTAAACACATCATATAACATGCCGATGTCAGATATTAATTTTATGTAAATAGGTAAAGTGGGTTACAGATTTAACACAGAGATTCTTTTGTAGTTCATAAATGGTAATCCTTCTAATATAGCATTGTGCTATGAAGAGCATGTGACTCTTACACCTTGTGACTCTCACTGTCTTATATAACACATCCTGTACAATAATTTACACAGTGAAGTAAAGCACTCTAACACCCTGCATTGGGATGAGGAGTGCTACAAAAGAAATGAAACATAAAAGTGTTATTGAAATTGTTCTTTGTGCAAATATTGGGACAGACTAACAAATCTGACATTCTTACAGTGCATACGCATTCCATAAATAGGGATTGAATAAAGTCAAAACCATGCCTCTTTACATGTGAAGTAATACCAAGCTGTGTGCCTTTGTCTCTGTTCCTTAGCATTTAGGTGTGGAGCTCCAGATACATCCCAGCCAGGATACTGGAACAAAACTAGGCCCGATGACCCCTTAACTTCAGCTTTTCTTTTGAGCCAAGATGGTATTTAGAATACCAAGCCCACTGCTGCCTGCCTGTTGCTGCTCAGAATGAAAGCAGACAACGTGCAGGTGCTGCTAAATGTGTCCCGGTGTCGTAAAATTTCACTGGGATGTGTAAAGCATATTTCTGTGGGGCCCAGTTTCTTTACTCTGTGAAAATAGTGGGTGGATGCTATCACTGTGCGTGTAATTCCAACTTGTGCCCTGGCCCTACCCCCACATTTGTCATCCCAGAATCAAAGACCAGGACATTGGGTGGGACCTGGCAAATTTTACTTCAGCAAACACATTGTAATGCACATTTACAAGGTACCCACCACCGGGAAACCAATTAGCTCATTGCTCCAGCCAGGGCTCCTTGTGACATCTAGGTCACATTCCAATTAATATCATGACCACCCAAGGTAAGGCTGGAAGGTCTAAACTACAAACCTATCTGTTAATATTGATGACAATGTGTGCATTGATGCATGTGTGCATAAAAACAAAATCTACCGATATGACCTCTCCATCAATCCGAAGTAAAAAAAACATGGTCAGGCAGTCCCTGCGACCTATGCTTGAGGCAACTGATTGACAAATCACAGCTGGGATGACACGTTACCAGCAGAACAAACGTGCGAGCAGGAAGAACCCAGATTAGTCCCACAAATAGGCAGCAACACCACAATAGTCCGGGGATACTGGCCCCACTAAAGTGCACATGGCTGGAGGGGCGTGCATTTTCAAAACACCATAAAGTTAGATGTCATATAAAGTTAGGAACACTTAGTCAATCAGGACACAGCACATACAGCACATGCAGTTATCATGCAATTCCCAATTTGCAGATTTGGACACGTTACCCACTTGCCCTTATGGTGTCAACGTAAGGTATAGACCCACCTGCATTTGTAATCAGGTGCGAGTAATTTATGACTCCATGACTAGGCCTACATTCCTCTTCTTAAAAAGGATCCATAAATTGTTTTATGATGCTCTGATAAATGTATATAATGGCGCTGAAATTGATTGTACTTTGAGCCAGTTCTCAAAACCATTTCTATATGCTGTACTCGTAGCTGAAGTGTTTATTAAACCAACTGTTCCTGTTTTGTCAAACGCCTCTTGTCTTTGTTCTTTCAAGGTAAATTCCTATTCGAGCAACATTTTGGTGAACCGGCTAGGAGACATTGGTGCTATGAAACCAACTGAAGTCGAAGGAAAGAACCCCGCCAGGATGGATTCACATCTGATCAGCAAGGATGGTGAGCAGACGCCAAAATTGATTGAAAGTTCTGCTGAATCCGTGGGGCAGACGTCCATCCTGAAGTCGTTGTCAAGTGGGTAAGAGACATTTGATCCTTAGTCCCAGCATTTGCTGTATGGCAAACAAGGAAGAAGTGCAAAAATGTAGCCTGAGCACCCTGCCACTGAAAGACATCTGACATATTGTCTATTTTATGTGTCTGAACTGAGAAGTCACATGGCAGCCTTGGAGGCAAGACCGCAGAGGTCACCTTTTTTTGATAGACAGCATGCTAGGAAAGGTGAAGGTTGTTACTCCCTTGGACCGCAATGAGTGACACAGACGCTATGATTGTCCCTTGGGTGTGATACAGGGATGAAGCCTCACCGCGTGGACTACTGGGCGTGACACAGATGATGCGCATAGGCCCTGGGTGTGATATAGGGCCAGCAACTTGATCTTATTTTTTAATCTAAAAGGGTTTTCTCAGTTCTGCCAGTTTCTTAACACTGTTGGTATCTGAAAAAAGTGAAAGGTGTTGTTCGCTTGGGTTGCTGAGCATGATACAGATGGTACGCAGCACCCCTGGGTGAGAAATAGGGTGTAATTCAGACATTAGAGAAAATGTGTACCTTGGAGATTAGGTGTAGCTTGTGCTTGGCTAAGAAGAGTCTGTGGTTGTCAATTTGTTCCTTGTTTCCACATAAATTGTTGTTATCTTTGTCCCATAGCTGATATTGACAGACTATCGGGCTCACTTAGGGCCATATGTAGGTAGGGTCACATTTACCGACTCATAAATACCGAATTTTACCGATTCGGTATTTATGAATCGGTAAATGTGATGTAGGTAATCAATCGGTAATATTTACCGATTCGGAAAGGGTCGGTAATTTAGAATTGGTATTTACCGATTCGGTAATGATGCATACCTTCCCATTGATTCCTATGGGCCCGGAGGCCCATAGGAATGAATGGGAAGCCAGTTACCATTACCGAATCGGTAAATACCGAATCGGTAATGGGGGAGGCAGTATCATGGGTGGCAGGGTGTCACATTGACACCCTGTTGCACCCCTGATTCGTCCATGTGTGCACATGTGGCGCACATACATGCCCTAAGGGCATGTATGTCTGCCACATGGCACTTTGACATCAGCAAAATATCACGTTTTGCTAGGTATTCGGTATTTATCACCAACCTATATTTGGTGGTAAATACCGAATTCTTTTTCCTAGTCATCACTCATTTGAGTGTTACCTACATATCATTTCAGGATTCGGTATTTACCGAATCGGTAAATTTACCGATTCGGTAATTTTACCAATTCGGTAAATTACCGAATCCTGAAATATGCCCCCTACATAGCAAATGCCTAAATAACGGTCGGTAACGGGATATTTACCGAAAATCGGCCGTTACCGACCGGTATTTGGCTTCCTACATATGGCCCTTAGTCCCATGTACAGTGCAGAGCCTCCCCTTCATCGGGTAGCATGCGCTAAGGAGCAGGCTAAGGGTTTTTTGGACAAACTCATAATTTTCCCTCTGTCAAGTTTTTTCTCTCTTTTTCTTGATTATGGTTATTAATTGATGCATTCTTGATGTTGTGGTGCTCATAAATTGTTGCAACTGCATTTTTGTCTTTAGTGTCATGTTTTCTTTGCTTAATTCACACATTTTAAACTAACAATTCCACTTTCTTTCAGGTTATGACCCTTCATATGCACTTTTTTTGTTTGGGTTTGTGAAATGCCTATTCTTAGGCATCTATAGAGAGCATTGAGCTCGTAGAAGTAGTTGTAACCAGTAGTCTCAGTGTATTTATTTCCCCACGATCACAATAGAACGTAAAATTACTTAATCTAGAGTGAATCAGTCCCCTAAAAAAGTTCCCAGCTTAACATGAAGTCGCCGCTATAGCACATGCAAACTAGGTTCCCTACACAGTTAAAAAACTTAGGAAGTATTGCCATGAATGGCACGTACACACTAAGACACACACATCCCCATTGCCAGAGGGGGGACCATACGACACTAACATAATCGAACACACAAGAACACACATTCGGACAAAATTCAGATGGCAAAAGAATGCCAGAAGAGAGACACTGTTAGAACTATGGGCCATCTTTGAGGAGGCGCAGACCGGCAATCCTATCCCAGAACCAGCATGTAAAGCATCCATACCTCTCTCATCGTATGTAGGAATGGTATGTTATGTTATGTGACATACATTTGTAATGCGCACGGCTACCCGGAGGTGCCAGTGCTAGCTCAGTTTCATAGCAAAACGATCCATAAACGAGCCCTAGATGTTAAATAGCCAAGTTTTCAGTTCCTTTCTGAAGGTGAGAAGATTGGAGGACGATCTGGGTTGGAAAGGCAATGAATTTCATGAATTTACTATGCCCAAGATTAAGCTTTTGCCTCCTCAGTACATTTTCTTGAAACTGGACATCTCTAAGGTTTAAGCTTTCAAGGAACGAAGTGCTCTCTTAGGTTTATACCATTTAAGGCACTTCTAAGATGGTAATGGCCAATATTGTGGAGGGCCTTAAAGGCCATGCACAATGCTTTAAATTTAATGTGATGCCTCACTGTGAGCCTGTGTAATTTCCGTATTTTGGCTGAGACTGACTTAAATTTGGGCATTCCAAGTAACAGTCTGGCCGCTGCATTTCACAACTGTTGTTTGCACCTCAAATGGAGTAAATTGAAAATTTATTTTGACCAACCTAAGGGGGAAAAAAGTAGAGGTAGTAACTACCTTTACCTAGTCTCCAAAGGAGAGTTTGTTGTTAACAAGGACACCCAGGTTTTTGGCTTTCTTCACATGCACTGTCAGAGGACCTAATTCATCTGGCCATCAGGATGGAGACCAGAAAGAGGTATTACTCTTAAACAGCATGACCTCTGTTTTTCCTGAATTAAATTTCAGGCAATTATTGTTAATCCAGGTGCTGATGGCCCACATACAGTTACAAAATCTGTCTTCTGTGTCTGAATCATGGTTTGAGAGACTCCACAAATTGTGTTTCTTCAGCACATGAGGTGAAAGAAAATCCAAATGATTTTACCAGGGAGGCAAGAGAAGACACCTTGGGCCAGATGTAAGATCATGTCATTTTGTGAGTCTCTAAATGTGCTCAATTGTGAGTCGCAATCTGTGACTCGCAAAATGACATGCACAACAGGGTTAGAGAGACCGTTAGCAATTCAAAATGTGTTTGCAAAATGCATGCCTCATCAATATTGTTGAGGCACTCGCAATTCGTGACTCCATTGTAAGGGCTGGCCCTCCTAGGTATGATGACCTGCTGGGCTCAGCAGACCTTCATGTCCCCGGGACCACTGCCTGCCCCTAAAAAATATTTTTCCCCGCATTTACAAAGGGGGGGGGACTCCTTCCCATGTGCGAGTGCATTGCCACCCTCTAAAAGACGACAGTAATTTGTGAGTGTTTAGCGACTGCAATTGCGGTCGCAAAACATTCTTACATAGGGTAGCGAGTCGCAATTAGGAAGAGATGCCCTTGGAACGCCCCTTCCTAATTGCAAGTCATAAATCCTATTTAGTGAGTTGCAAATAAATTGTGACTCGCTAAGTAAGGTTTGTACATGGCCTGGTAGGTTTTTGCATGCGCAAACAGGTTGAACACCCATTTTGCATGCAAAACCAAGTCGTACATCTGCCCCATAAACATTAAAAAGTGTATGGCCAAGCATGGATCCCTGTGGGACCCCGCAGGGAAGAGAGAAAGGCTGTGAAACAAATGAGTCCTAGGCGACCACTTGCACTCTAACTGTCAGAAAGGATTGCAGCAGGGTTAATGCTGTTCCCTGCACCCGAATCATGGCCATACGATCCAACAGAATGTCATGATGGACCATATCAAATGCTGCGGAGAGATCCATCAATACCAACGCAGCATTACCGCCAGCATCAAGAAGCACTCTGATTTCTTCCGTAAGTTTAATCAGCATGGACTCCGTGCTTTGTACCCTCTGAAATCCATATTGTGTGGTATCAAGCAACTGGTTTTCCAGGATAAAATCAGAGAGTTGAATATTCCTAGCCTTTTCGACTATCTTGGTAGAGACAGGCAGCCGAAAAATGGGGTGTACATTTTTTGGGTCCTTAGGATTTAGATTTTTTAAATTAGAGGCAATATTGATGCCGCCTTCCAATCTTTGGAGAAATGACCCGACTTAAACATCATGTTAAAAAAAATGGTAAGCTTTCCAGCCATAATCTCTGGAACCAACGTAACCAGTACTGGGGGTGCACTAATGTATTGGGGAACCCGACTTTGCAGTTTGAATTAACCCAAGAACTGAGTTGGTCAAAAGAGCAGCAAATTCTGAGAAAGTAGCCCGTGCTGGGATAGTGGCCTGTTCAGTTTCCAAAGCAAGTGTAGTGGTGATCCTACGCTATTCTCCTTGGTTCCACTGAACTTGTTAAATAAACCCTCAACTTTATTTAAGAAGAACTTTGCAATTCTGTCACAGAGCAATTGATTGTTTTGAACCTGATTTTTTTCAGACAGCCTGGTAAGTTTTTGAGACTGTTTAAAATAATTATGTTGAGGAGATTTCAGCCAGGTTGATCTGTTCGGTGTAATATTTTGATATTTCTTTAATTAAAAGGGTTTTGTAATCAGTGAAACACTGTTTGTATTTGATTTTTCCTAAGTCACTATGGTCTCTCCTCCAGACTTGTTATTGACGCTTACAGAGTTTTTCTGCTCTCTTAGTGCACCGGAGTACCAAGGTTGGGGACATTTCAAATGCACACATTTTTGTGGTGCTATCCTAGTAACAGCAGAATCAAGCCAACTAGTGTATAAAGAGGTAGCTGCTTCTAGTTCATCAGGGAAATTTGGCTGGGAGATAGAAATCTGGTGAATGAGTTGATATGGTTTGACTTTATTCCAGTCATGGACTTTTTGTTGCATGGATGCAGCATTTGAGTCAAAAACTCTAGATTGAAGAATCAGTTCAAATAAAACTGTATGCTGGTCAGACAATGTTAGACGTAGCAGACCTAGGAATTTAAGGGCAGTGTGGTTCGGAAAGATACCATCTAGTGTTTGCCCTGCTTCATGTGTAGGTCCTTGTACCAATTGTTCCTGGCCAGTGCTAATCATAGCGTCTAAAAGGCATGCTATTTCTGTGTGTGTGGGGATTTCAAGGTGAAAATTAAAATCACCCAAACTGTTGAATTATTGGCAGAAAGTCTGTCTACCAGGATGAGGCCTTCATTGGCTATAAAAATATGTCTTGGACTTGGAGGGGATACCGTTGAAAGAGCACTGTTTAAAAAAATCTAACTGAAAAGACCAAGCTTTATAAGTCTCTGAAGGAACCATGTTTAAGAAAGCTATAAATGAATCCCGATAAATGTCTGCTAGGCCTCCTCCCCTCTTTAGGGGACTGTCTAATGTGTAAAATGCAAAGCCCGGGGGTACGGCCTCAATCAAGTCTGGCCTGAACTGCTGAAAGACCAGGTTTCAGTAATAAAGGCAAGGTCTAGCTGCTGGTTATCTAAACATTCAGCATATTCGACACTGTGTTTTACCAGTGATCTGGCATTTAGAAGGGCACAGCGTATTGATCTAATAATGCCTATGATGTTATCAGCTGTGCTCACATGCCAATAGTTGCTGACGGTTGACCAAAGCACATTCGGCAAATGGGAATGGCATTCTTGGTAAACCAATCGAGGAGTATAAGCCAGCAAGCTAAAGTCTAAGCATAAGCAGTTGGCCTTCTTATTGTATGTCTGTAGGCTGTATAAATCAGATCTGGAGTAAAGGATGGAAGGAAGCCAGTATTATGTGGAACGGACAGGGGGCTTGGTGCTGAGCACCTTTCGAGCGCGGATAGGGGCAGACAGGTTTGCCTTAGGTGCACCTTCGGCGCTCCAGCAGAGTGTGCGGAAGCGTTCTAGCTTGGTTTAAATCTCCTTCCATGCGGGGTGTGTGGCCAATTAGCGCTTCATAGTTCAATGATAAAACTGGTGGGGAAACAAGATTAGTGGTCAGAAACTGGGGTCCTGCAACCCCCAGCTCCTTCACAGGCTCCACTGCGAAGAGGCTATACTGGTAAAATAAAATCAATTATGGAGGAATGGAGATGCTCTACCCAATGCCTGCCAACCACACACTAGGTTATACCAATCCGCTGGTCAAAGGAGAAGGAGGGCCCTGTACTGAACAACAAACTACTCGATCTAAACAGGGGAGGCCAACAGGCCAGCAGGCACAGGCAATCCTAGCAGCACCCCAGTCCAGTGCTAGAGCTCGCAGAAGCTCGACCCTCCATCTGTTGTGTTCAACCCACGGAATCCCAGTGGCACAGAAAATGTACATTCCCACCCATCTGGGTGAACACACTCGGGTGACCGGGAGAGTCACAGCAGTCCTGGATAGTGACAAAACAAGTGGGGGTGAGGAAAGGGGTCCCAGTCCTTCAGGATACAATAACTGAAGAACCGGGTTTTTAGAACCCAGCGGCGCCAGGGGCACGCTCAACGTCTTCGGGTTCACCTGTCTTAGAATACAGAGACATGGGATACTTCTTGGTGGCGTCAACAATCGAATTTATTGGCTGCAGCCAGTAACAGAAGTCCTAGAAGTCATCACGGTATGAGTTCTCAGGAGACTGCACAATTTTACAAAGCAAGTCATCCCTTTTTATGCCAAAAACATCACATT
The DNA here is from genome assembly GCF_964204655.1 of Triturus cristatus. Taxonomy (NCBI): domain Eukaryota; kingdom Metazoa; phylum Chordata; class Amphibia; order Caudata; family Salamandridae; genus Triturus; species Triturus cristatus. The sequence goes on along the minus strand of NC_140594.1, from coordinate 444,992,703 downwards.
CCAGACAAACACCCATTATTTTACAAATTGTCCAATGACATGTAACCACACCAAAAGTATCGCATGACGGTAAAACCCACTTTTCAGTTGTCTGGCCCATGATCAATCATCGAACAATCCCAACATTCTTCTTTAGACAAGCCGGACAAACCCATAATAAAAAGACCACAACCCATATCGTAAATAGACCATAAAAGAAGAAACAGAAACAGATAGAAGTAGGTTAAGGCATGTTTGTGTGCAGTAAAACTTTACGATGTCCTGTGCTCTGACCCTTAATCTTGATCAGCTAACGGGCAGGAACTGGCTTGGCAGGGTCGGCCTCAGGCAACGAGGTCAGTTCCCTCAGGTCATGTAGGAGTCAGCACAAACTCGAGCTAAAGTGTACGTGTCCTAAAGACTCATTCGACCACAGTCATCGGCCTATGTGAGGGCAACCACAAAATGACTGCCATGCGCAAAATGGAACCCAGGGTTCGAAACGAAATCCCTAAATACACAGTGAATCCATCGGTGTAACATGACGAAAACCCTCGTACTTGCTGAACTCACTAGTTACGGTTCGCCGTTACCAAAAATGTAACGGAACCATGACATTTATAACACAGATTCAGAGTTCACGGAACCTCAGACCCTCCTTTTGCCCTTACATAGGCAATCACTCAGTCTGCATCTAAATCGATGTCAATATGCATCAAATCATCAAGGTGCTGTTGGAGCATCATCTTATCTCTCTGTACCTTTCTCAAGACAGGCGGTCTCCTAACACACGCAGTAGCACAAAGGCCACATATGGCAGGACCACACTGTACACAGAGACAACACAAGAAAAGAATCGCTAAAGCCACACCAATGATCATCAGAATCTTCCATCCCCAAGCGGATAACAGTCCCCAAAACCATCCAGTTAACAACCAATCTCCTTCGTCCATATGTATCGACTCAGAGATCTTATGTAACCTGGAAATGGCCTTTTATACTGTCGGAGCATTATCTGGAATGAAAACGCAGCAACTCGATTGGATCACTTTACATACTCCACCTCGATCTGCAAGTATGACATCTAAAACCATACGATTCTGTAACGTCATAAGGCGATCCGCTTGAAGCTCAGCTGTCAAATTACTAAGGGCACCGGCAGTTTCATTTACAGTGGATTTAACCACTCTCGTCAATTGCCACAAGCTCCTACTGTTAGCCATAGGTCCCCAAAACGGTAGGAAACCCTTAAAGAAGTCTCCCACTTCTTGTCCAGCGGTATCTTCCTGATCGAAGACACCTCTAACAACTCTCGTCTTGTGATAATCTGCAGCAGCAGTATACGTAGGAGGCAACAAATATCCAACATAACACGTTCCCGAAAAATCAGGGGGCAACCATGTATATGCTCTGTTTAAACAAACAAAATACGTACCCTTAGCTACCAAAAACGGCGGGGAAGACTGAGACGTAAAAACATACGTCTGAGTACAAACAGTCTTCCCTAACTGAGCTTTCGGATTCTTGCCATTACCTTGCAAACAAAAATGACCTCGGTGGGGTACGATCCAAATCGGAGGTGACTTCTTTCGTCTCTGCTTTTCACTCAGACTAACACTATATCCGGTCGCGTTCCAGCCAACATAAGCTAGTAACTCATCCTTGGGAATAGTCCTATACGTATTGATATCTCTACTCATATTCATAATTCCCTTCACCAAGGCCTTATTACTCGAGTTATCTCTCATGGAACGCAGGGGATAGACTTCGATAGCATAAATGAACATCGTCTGGAAAGCCCATAAAGACCCATTCTGACTGAATGGCAGAACCAGATAAGGAATACCTCTATCCGTAGTATGTGGCATAAGACCACACACCCAACAATTAGTGATGTTCACTACCAACTGATGTTGATGCAGAAGCTGTACAAATGAGTTATTTACAAATTCTGACCTTCTAATCTGCTCATGTTCAGGTAAGATATGAAAAGAATGCAAAGAAGTAGTAATAGGAAAAGACGTAGGTTGGGAAGTGGGTGCAGAAGTCAATTGGGTAGAAAAAACAATCCAACCCACCAAAGCTAACGTCATGCTAAGAAACATCAGAATACATGTAATCAGAAAACATTTGCTATGCATTATTCTACATAGTTTCATCTTAACGTTCATTTTCTCAACAGCTCTCTCGATCTCTAAAAAAAAAAACTCCATCCTCTCACCGTGCTGTTCGCGGCGGTTGGTTTTCTTCTGCTAAGGAGTGCGTCTGTCAGTCCAGGGATCGCCCTAGGACACCCCAGAACCGTCGACCTTGTGTCTACACGGCTGCAATCCCAAGTCTTTACACCGCGACCCTACAGCTGAACCCGGATGGTGGTTCGAAAAAGAAAAATAGATCAAAACAGTTTCTCGGCTGAGAGAGTGCAGTTCTCAAAAACAAAAGGAATTATTTGTTCTTTATTAGTCCATTGTCTCTAGACCGCGGGTTATAACGACTTTTACCAGGCTCTGTCTGACTTCGAAACAACAATTCAGGCTCAGGGGTGTCCAATCTTAAAGGTGAAGGCACAGCTGCTTGCAAGACATCGTCATCTTCTTTCTCAGACCTTGTCCATACCAATTTAGCGTCGCTAAACGGTGTGAACTTCGGCAATCTTTCAATCTCAGTATCTGCAATGCCTTCGCGGATCCACTGGTCGTACGGCAGAGGTAAAGGTACTCTCTTACAGTGTACGCCGTGGATCCAATTTCTTTTTCCGAAGACTTTTACAGATGTCCTCGTAGACAACAACACCTGGTGAGGGCCCGTCCAGCGGGGCTGATCGTTCTTAGTCCTCTGGAAATTCTTTACCAGGATCCATTCACCAGGATTGATAGTATGACCTGGGTCCACAGATGCTGGTGGCAAGCTATCATGAACCTGTTGATGCAAGACACGCAATTTAGCCGTCAGGTCATACAAATAGTCCACCAACACAGGATAATCAATGTCACTAAATTTTGTTGGTCTCAGCACTCCCCACACATTTGCCAATCGACCAAAAACAATTTCATACTGAATAAGTCCAATTCGGGAATGCACTGTAGTTCTAGTTGACAAAAGTGCCAACGGCAAAGCATCGGGCCATTGGAGACCAGAACTCGCCTGAATCTTGGCTAATTTCAGCTTCAGAGTGCCATTATAGCATTCCACTAAACCAGCTGATTGGGGATGATTCGCAGCATGGAATTTTTGTTTAATGCCCTAACCCTCACACACTCTCTTCATGATCTTGCCCACAAACTCACTTCCGTTATCACTCCACACCATCCTTGGCAACCCAAACCTAGGGAAGTATTCTTTGAGCAAGACTTTAGCTGTGGACAAGGCAGTATTATCTTTTAGGGGGTATGCCTCTACCCATCTAGAAAAGGCACAAACAACTACAAGAACGTATTTCAAATTGTTGCATCTTTCCATGTGGATAAAATCCAATTGCAAAACCTCGAACGGATACGTCGGAGGCGCAAAGTGACCAGCTGGAGTTGGAGTTCCCTTACCAGGATTATACATCAGACACACCATACAATTCTTGACCACATTTTCTGCACACTTGGGAATTCCTCCATTCTCCCACACTGGAGCCAACAGCTTACAAATCCCTTTCGCACTAATGTGAGACATTCCATGTGCCATCGTAACCACCGCAAGCACATACGCATCAGGTAACATCCATCTTTGGTGTTCCGACAACTTCAACCCAACAACCAGTCGAATCCAATCTACCCGTAGTTTCTCTCCACACACTCTTTTCACTCTCCGTAGCTTCAGCCTGAATCGATTTCACACTCTCAATCGTATCCTCACACATTCCAGCTGCACCAATCCATGTCACAGGGCCTGCAACATACATTCGACCCATCACATTTTTCGCTGTTTCTTTTGCAACTTCATCCGCAAATGCATTACCACTACCAACATCATCCGTAACCTTTCGGTGAGCACTACACTTCACAATCGCAACTTGCTTCGGCAGAGTAAGTGACTCAAGTAGCTCATTCACCAACTGCCCATGTTGGATCTTAGTCCCATGCGACGTAAGAAATCCTCTCTCTTTCCACAAGCGTCCAAAACTGTGTGCTACACCAAAAACATACTGACTACCGGTATACACATTCACTCTCTTTCCCTCAGACAAAACACACGCTCTCGTTAATGCAATCAATTCCGCTGCTTGCGCCGAATTATAGCTCACTCGTGCAGTTTCAACAATCGTACATAATGTCGTTACGGCATATGCCGCAGTCGTATCACCATTTGGAAGCTTGTAGCATGACCCATCAACCCATAGCGTACCATCTGGATTCGAAAGAGGAGTATCTTTTAAATCAACTCTACCCTTCATTTCCTCTTCTGTCCTAAGAAAGCAATCATGCTGTTCCTGACCATCTGTATCCACAGAAATCGGCAACAATGTCGCTGGATTCAATACGTTACACCGCTTAATGTGCACATGACTTGCCAAAAGCGTCAACTCATAACCCGACAACCTTGCACTAGTAAAATGCTGAGTCTTTGTTCTGTTCAATAAAGTATCCACCGCATGTGGAACCATCACAACCAACGTATTATCCATCACCAAACCAGCAGACTGTCGGATAGAAACAGCCGCTGCCGCTGTAGCTCTCAAGCAACTCGGCAACGCTCTAGCTACCGGATCCAAAGTCGACGAGAAATACGCACATGGACGCTGCTTCTCGCCAAACTGTTGCGTCAAAACTGACAATGCACAACCCTCTCTCTCGTGAACGTAGAGTGTAAAAGGCTTACTGTAGTCAGGAGTACCCAACACCGGAGCAGAAACCAACGCATCACGCAATTCAGAAAAACTTTTCTGACAATTGTCAGACCAAGGAAGAGGATTCGGTGTATCCTTACAAGTCAAAGCCAACAAAGGTTTTGCCAACAAAGAAAAATTCGGAATCCACTGTCTACAATACGACGTGATACCCAAGAAAGCACGTACCTCTCTCTGCGTACTAGGCACAGTCATTTGAGCAATCGCTTGAATTCGTTCTGGGGTCAACCTTCTTCCCTCCTTCGACAAGAGATGACCTAAGTAGGTCACTTCTTGGCGAAAATACTGCAACTTCGAAGGTGACACTTTATGATGCAAATCAGACAAATGTCGCAACAACGAAAGAGTAGCTTCTTTACAAGTTTCCTTATCATCAGCAGCCACTAACAGATCGTCAACATACTGAATAAGAGCAGCACCCGCAGGCAACACAAAAGTATCAAGCTGAGTTTTCAAAGCCTGACTATAGATGGAGGGACTTTCGCAATAGCCTTGAGGAGCGCGCTTAAATCGGAAGCTTCGTCCTCCTAAAGAGAAGCCAAAAATATCTCTACTTTCTTCGGCAATTGGAATACTAAAGAAAGCGTTCTTCAAGTCTATGACTGAGAACCAGGCAGTTGAAGCAGGGATCAAAGTCAACAAAGCAGTAATGTCCGGAACAACAGGAAACTGTGGCACAACAATCTTATTAACCTCTCGAAGGTCGATCACAAACCGATACACAGGCGGCTGAGAAGAATCAGTACGCTTCAAGACAGGCAGAACAGGACTGTTATACACGTTACCTCTCGTTTCTTCAATCACGCCTTTCTCAATTAAATCATAGATAATCGCTAAAAGCGCTCTTTCACCATCACTCAAAATCCGATATTGGGGAATACGTGGCAATCTAACATTCGATTTGAGCGTCACAACATATGGTGGAATCCCCAAAAGACCCACGTCATTAGGACCAGTAGCCCAAAGAGTATCAGGGAGACAATGCAATTCCAGTGGAAGCTGATCTTTAGACAGATACATCGGAGAGATCACTCTTTTACCCAATGTAAGATGTACTCCCGAAGGAGAACAATACAATGTCGCATGCAATCTCTTTAACAAATCCAGACCCAACAAATTCTCACCACAATCTGTTGTTAAAATAAGGGGTGCTTCCAATTCACAAGGCCCAATAGAAAGAGACAAGGAACTAGAAACTGGATTACGAACTAGGGCGCCAGAAAATCCCAGTGAAACATTCGTTAAGCCAGACAAAGGTGCACCAGGGAGTTTAGAGTGCATGATAGAACTCTTCGCTGCACCAGTATCCAAAAGAAAAGGCTCTACCACACCCGATGTAACTACTGCAACATAAGGTCCATCCTGGTCTACTGGAACTGACACTACTCCCTCTCTTTGTCCTTGGCTGTCCTAGCAATCATTATAACCAGTACTCTCACTCTCAACATAGTAATCATCAACATAATATTGCGGAGATCTGCCAGTCTGTACATTCTGCTGATCAAAATAATTCATCGACGTCTGTGGGGAAAAAGAACGTTCGTTCTGAGGAAACGCACCACGTCCTCTACCTCTAGACACTTGCTGGAAACCACCACAACTTCTCGGAGCCAACACACCACTCGCACGTTGTCGTAAAACAGGGCACTCATTCTTATAATGACCTTCCTCCCTACAATACGCACACTGATTCAGACCCAAAGGCGGTCTCTGAGGAAAATACTCAGGTTTCTGTGACAGTCTCTGAAACGATGGAGGTTGCTGAAACTGTAGACGTTGCTGTGATTCTTGCTGATTCGAGCGAGGCGGATACGCCTGCTGCAGAAGAACCTTCGTTTTTAAGTCTTTTGTTTTTTTCTCTAATTTTTCTTTCTCATCCTTATCCCTATTCTCGGAGTACTGTGCAGTCGCCAATATCTGGGCCGACGAAGAAACAGCCCAAGAACTCTTGGAATCTTTCAACTTATTACACAGTTCAGGAAGTAAGTTAAAGACAAACTTATTTACGAACAGTCTTTGGCCACCTTCCGTACTCATATCCTGACCACTATGATCTATAAAAGTCTCTTCAAACCTAGTGAAGAAATCAGACACACTTTCATCCTTCTTCTGTTTACATGCTGCCAACTTGTCCCAATTCACTCGTAACGCTGGCATCATCGTTTTCATCATATTAATAATTCTACCAGGTTAATCCGCAACTAGAGGCTCAGGTTTAGCACCTCCTGTTTGTCTAGCGTCTGCAGCTGCAATATTTGCCCATGAGTCACCTAATTCTACCGCATGATCCTCATGGCGAATCTTCGCCCACAACGGTTGAGGAACTACATTACCCAACAACATATCCACATCAGCTAGATTCATAATGCATGCATCAACTGTCTGGGACAACTCCTTATAATATCCAGCAGGATTCTTTCGGGGGTCAGGTAAAGTCTGCTTAAGAGCCAGAACCTCAGCTCTCTTCCAAGGAACATGTATCCAAACTCGTTGGAAATGAGCCAAAATAGGTGGATTAGCGTTTACGTCTCCCTCTCTCCAAACTGGAGGAACCTCTCTCATTGGATATTGTCGTACCTTCTTCCTAACTGAGGGGTCAGGCTCAAACAATGGCTGGGGAGGAAGCGCAGACCTATACGTAAGAAGTGTCACTACCGCATCCTCGACACCAGCTCCCACTATCGTCCCCTTAGCGAACTCACTCTGAATATCAAGCAATCCAACAGGAGCCAACTCCAATTCACCATCCTCCCATTGTTCCCGAAGCAGAGGTCACATCATATCAAAAACATACCGTTGCGTCAGCTCTTTCCACTGTAGGAACGTATTCAAAACCACTCCCGGATCATACCTAGAAACATTTGTAACCCACCTACGAGCCAACAAATCCAACACTCCATGCTCCACAGAACCAGGGAGCTGACTACGTCTCTGTCTATCATCAGAAACGGGGGTCGTAACTAGCGACCCAAATAGAGGAGTTAAGAAATTAGCAACATTGTCAGTTACTCGCTGACGAACAGAAGGGGAAGCAGTCATAAGAACAGGAGAAAAGGTACCTTGAGGTGACAAAGGCAAAGAAGCAGAAGTGGAAGAAGTCGAAGGGACAGGAGTAAGGGGCAAAGCAGTCTGAGTCAAGGCAGGCAAAGGTAAAGTAGGCAAAGGCAAAGTAGGCAACCCAGGAAGAGGGGGTGCCGGAGGAACTTGAACCAACTGTGGAACAGGCGGAGGAACTAAAGGCTGACCAGCAGCCGGTTATACAACAAGGGGTAACATCGGTGCAGTAGCACCTTGCACATAAGGGGGAGGTGACTTTAACAAATAAGACATTAATGGATCCTTTTCGGGATCCTTAACAGGATTCACAGGAGGAGGTGACAAAACTGGATAACATTTATCAATAGCCATATTATGTTGCCTATCTGACACCTCAATTGCTTTATCTTCTTCATCTTCTTTAAACTGCCTAGCAGCTTGCATTATCGATACACCCTTTTCTCTCTTATCTCTTTTAGCTTGTTTTATTTCTCGTTGTCTGGCTTCTTTACGCCAAAGGCGAAAGGAGTCAAACATTGCCGGCCGGGCTTTCTTCCTAAATAATTTCGCTTCCAAATTGTCTAAAATCTCTGTATCATAACTACCATGTTGGGGCCATCGTAAGACACCATCTTTCCTAGTGTAGCGGACCCATACTTCATCAAACGTAATGGGGCCCACGCCGTGTTTAGAATAGAGCTCATAAGTCGGAGTTCCAACTGGAGGTATCGGACACGAGTCCTCCAATCGGAATTCCCTATTATAACCACAACAAAACCAAGTACCAAATTTGCTATGATTAGGCATCTTCGCTCACTAATCGAGCTTCAAACTTCAAGGGGCTATCTGTACTGATACACTCGTAAATATTCGAGACCCTCGGCTTTGGAAATTGCAATTTTCAAATCAAAACTAAGGACCAGGCAAACTAAGAACCAAACTAAGGACCAAGTAAAACTAAGAACCAACCAAATTAGTGGGAACGACCCACTTATACTTAACCAAGTTGCCTGTCACGCCACCAGAAGACCCGTCGATCGTCTCCCCTTACAATGCTTCACAAAGGGAGGTCCAAGACAGGGCGACAGTCAGGGCAGCGGTCCTTTCGTAGCCGTCAGAAGGGGGAAACCTCGTGGAAAAGACCTTCGGTCCACGTTTTCAACATGCAGGGGTCGCTGAAGTGGGGGCCCTCCTCCAAAGTTTCCTCACGAAGTTCCTCACGATCCTTGGGCTTGATGTCGCCCCACGTTTGGGCGCCAACTGAAGAACCGGGTTTTTAGAACCAACGTCCAATGTCTTCGGGTTCACCTGTCTTAGAATACAGAGACACGGGATACTTCTTGGTGGTGTCAACAATCAAATTTATTGGCTGCAGCCAGTAACAGAAGTCCTAGAAGTCATCACGGTATGAGTTCTCAGGAGACTGCTCAATTTTACAAAGCAAGTCATCCCTTTTTATGCCAAAAACATCACATTCCAGACAAAAACCCATTATTTTACAAATTGTCACCACACCAAAAGTATTGCATGATGGTAAAACCCACTTTTCAGTTGTCCGGCCCATGATCAATGATCCAACAATCCCAACATTCTTCTTTAGACAAGCTGGACAAACCCATAATAAAAAGACCACAACCCATATCGTAAATAGACCATAAAAGAAGAAACAGAAACAGATAGAAGTAGGATAAGGCAGGTTTGTGTGCAGTAAAACTTTGCGATGTCCTGTGCTCTGACCCTTAATCTTGATCAGCTAGCGGTAAGGAACTGGCTTGGCAGGGTCGGCCTCAGGCAACGAGGTCAGTTCACTCAGGTCATGTAGGAGTCAGCACAAACTCGAGCTAAAGTGTACGTGTCCTAAAGACTCGTTTGACCACAGTCATCGGCCTATGTGAGGGCAACCACAAAATGGCTGCCATGCGCAAAATGGAACCCAGGGTTCGAAACGAAATCCCTAAATACACAGTGAATCCATCGGTGTAAAATGACGAAAACACTCGTACTTGCCAAACTCACTAGTTACGGTTCGCCGTTACCAAAATCGTAACGGAACCATGACATTTATAACACAGATTCAGAATTCACGGAACCTCATGACAAGGGGGGAGCAGCAAGGTATGCTCAGGCAGTCAAAAGGACAACAGAAAGCGAGTTTGAGGACAAATTCCTACACAGAAGAACAGCGCCTAGTTCGGAATGAAGGAGGCAACCCAGGTGGGAGTTAGAGGAGAGGCGTGAATTAAGAATGGAGAGAGAGCTCTGGGTACACAACGAGAAAATAGAAGAGTGAGCCCTCCACCTGAGTGGAGCTGGGGTAGGCATAGAGTACTGCTCGGAGAAGAGGCAGAACTAGAGGAGAGGCTTCTACCTTGGGCCCAAACCTCACCAGTTCGTCAGCATAGGTGAGGGGCCACCAACAGGTGATAAGGGATCAAGATAGCCTAGTACAGTTAAGATGCAGGAAAAGCAACATGACACCCTTGTGTGCGCACGAGGAGAGCAGCAATAATGTTCTGCTCTTCCTCCCGAACACACGTGATAGACTCACTGACCCCAAGGGAAATAGTTGCCACCTGCTAATCCACTGGACCAAAAGGGATGACCAGTATGATAGACCCTGGCTGAGGAAGGGTTCCTTTGAACCAGAGGACATGACCATTGCAGAAGATTGTATCCGGTACGGAGGGGAGATCTCAAGTGGAACTTTCCCTACATGTAGGATTGCCTGAGAAGATGGGAACGCTACATTAAAGAGAAACTAGCAGTGCTACCACAAACGAAAATGTGCCCGCTACTGCATAAGGGCACGTCAGGGACCATCTATGTACCATTGTCCCATATGGATTAAAGAAGGGCTCAGAACCAAACTGCCTCCATTCTTGAATCGTTCGGGAAAATGGAACTCATGTTTTGAGAAAACACTGTTGGAATAAACCTAGCAATAGATGATGTCAAAAGTCTGCTAAGCAGTCTCATGGGAGAGCAGACTAACACGTTGTTCGCCCAAGCCAGCATCCCAGCTGACAAACACCAAACATGATGGGGCTGCATTTAATTCATACAGGCACCCAATATGGACGTCCTTGAAGGAACTACTGCCTGACTACCCTAATGTAGGAGGATTGCTGGCCGAAAGTATGAAGCCTAGGGAAACCAAGACTGACTTTCCAGGCAGAATGAGGGAACAATGGGGACAAGAGACAGGACAGCCATAGACCGATGCGGGTCCCCAGGTCTATTTCTTCAATAACATCTTCAAAAAGCCCACTGAAAAACAGAGTGGACTTGTACACACTTAGGCAAGAAATGATGTCACACACTCAAAGACTGAACTCAGACTAATCTGTTTGTGTAAAAATATTATTTAGTTATATTTTATTTCCTAGAACCTAGCCAGGCCTGGTATAGGTAAGTATATAATACTTTGCAGAAATTATACAGTAAAATACATTTTGAATGCAGTTTGAATGCAGTTGGATTGGTTTACAGGTAAGTCATTTGTTTAGAAAACAGTTGAATTATTTTTCAGATTAATTTTCAAGTTACTTTACAGATTACTTTTTAAGTTACTTTTTCTACTCCGTGTGATATGCCTAGATATCACATTGGGACACTTCATAGAGAAAAGGTAAGTAAATCAGTGGTAGTACATTTGCAGTTTCTTAGGTTTTTATTCAAACCAACTCCACACAGTCAATGCAGTCCTATGGGAGGAAACATTGTGATCAGTTTATCAGTAACAATTTAGGTTTTAGAGTTGGTATTCTGGGGTTAGAACCAGGGTTCTTCCAGGATCAAGGATGCACTCCCAAACCACCTTCGGCGGCACTAGGGCAGCCGGGTGCAGAGTGCTGAGGCCCAATGTTATCCAACGGGGGATAGAGGGCCTCCAGTTGGTGGCTGCTCACCAGCAGGCCACAATGTTGTGGGAGCAAAGTTCCTGGTGGCTCAGGGCAAAGGGGGATCTGATTTAGCACACAACGTGCACCCACAGTGACAAAGGAGTGGCCGGGTGCAGGGTGCTGTTTTGGCATCGGGTGTCCTATTGATTTCAATGGGGTATTCACCAGTTGCAACAAACACTGCAGGCTACGGGACGAAGATCTTCTGGAGGTGACTACTGGTTGGGATGCCTGGGGATGCTGGGACACCGTAGGTTGGGCTACTCAAGGCCGTGGAACATCGGGCCCAGGTGTGTCTTTTGGTGTTGGTGTTCTTTACCGGCTCTGGTCGCGGTCGGGGCGATCCTCCAGAAAGGGGCTGCAAGAGTCAGTTGGAGACTTGAGGCAGGTCAGGGATTACCAGATCCCACGTCAGTATCACCAGGGAGATCTCTTTGTGGTATTGGGCTACTTGAACTCGGGCCATAGGCGCCGGGTGCAAAGTGGTGCAGACTCTCGGAGTTGGCTGGAGCCAGAGTCTGTGGGTGAGCAAATCCGGTGCTCACGGGAGACAAAGTCTGGTTTAGGAAGGCAGGGCAGGTCCTCCGGGTTCTTGGGGGCTGCTGGCTGAAGGACACACCGGAATTTCACTGTAGCAGGTCAAGGACGGGACAGGCTGGCAGGGCTGGGGCCAAGTCTGTTGGTGTCCTCCTCGTCTTCTTCAGCAAGGCTCTTTGGTCATTCTTCAACTTGTTTCTTCTTGTCTGAGGAGGCAAGGTTCAGGGTTTCCCCTAAATATGACATTTAGGGGCGTTATAGGTAGGTACAGGTCGGGATCAATGGGTCCCTTCTTTGGGGTGGGTACACTCCCTATTGTGCCACTCTCCAGTGGTAGGGGAGCATAAGCCTTACTCTGGTTGGGTGGGTCCCTCCATCTGCAAGATGGTGGGGACTGAGAGTTGTGCTTCACCTCGCCTCCCCCACCTGAGGGGTGGGGTTTTGCAAAGGTGGGCACACCTCTCCTCCTAACTTGGTTTACCAAATGATTCTCCTGCCAAAGTGGGGTTCAGAACTGGTGGGGGCCTCTTGCTGGGAGCAGCAAATGGCTGGGGTAGCTCACAAAGGCGGCAAGCCTTTGAAGCTTCCCCTTCGTGGACCCTTCTCATCCTGGGGGAGGAGGCTTGGCACCTCATCCCAGGATGTGCTTTGTTTCAGGACCCCGAGAGCGGCAGGCTCTCGACCCAGGGGTTGATAAACATGCCTGGTGGTTGCAGCTAGTGAGCAAATACTCAGCCAGGACACTAGAGTTAGGTCGTTTTTTAGGAGGCATCTCTGAGATGCCCTCTGAGTGCATTTTTCATTACATCCCACACTGGCATCAGTGTGGGTTTAATGTGCTGAGAAGTTTAATACCAAACTTCCCAGTATTCAGTAAACCCATTATGGTGCTGTGGGGTTCGTAAGGACAAGCTCCCAGCACCATATACTCTTTATGCCATTACTGCACTTACAATGTCTAAGATTTGATTTATACACTGTAGGGTACAGGGCTCATGCCCCTGTACCCTCACCACGGGTATAGTGAACCCAGCTAGAGGGGTGACTTACCTATGCCAGGGCAGTGAGTTGTAGGCATGGCACACATGTGTACCATGTCGACTCCACACCGTTCTGTACCAAAACACGCACCCTGCAATGGCTGTGTGGGTGTGTAGAGGTGCAGGGCCTCTAAGGGTGGCACAATAAGTGCAGCAGCCCTTAGGGGCCTTCTCTGGTCACAGAGCCCTGGGTACCGATAGTACCTTGTACAAGGGACCTATATGTGGCCAAGGAGTTGCCAATTTGGTTTTGCAACAATACAGTTTAGGGAAAGAACAAAGGCCCTGGGAACGTGGTTGGCAGTAACCCGGGCAAACTCAGTCAAAGTAAATCAATATTAGGCAAAAAGTGGAGGGCAACCATGCAAAAGGGGGCACTTTCCTTCACCCACTGTAAAACAGAGTGGACTGGGCAGTGTAGTAGGGTTAGACACTACACCCAAGTGAGAATTACAGACCCATATATTACATTATTACAGAAGGAAACAGGAAAAGGACAGGGAAAAACAGGAGCAAGTCCAGAGAGACCTCGCCAAGTTGGTCCAACACAAGTTGAAAAGACCGCCCTTGAGAGGGCCACATTTGCCCCAAATGTACAAATGGCACCTGTCTTCAAGGGGGCTCCACCGCACAACCCCAGAGGAATTCAACTAGTCGTAATGGTAGAGGTCAGGGAGGTTGGCAGCAACCGGACCTCAGAGAATGGTATTATTGCCACCGAATGGGCCATGTGGCCAGCCAATGCCACTTAAAAGCATATTATGAACAGAGATCCATAAATCTGGGCCAGTCTCCATAACATATCAATCCTCAAAACCAGGCCCAAGGTAACCCAATTGCAGCTCACGCTCAGCCTCAGGGAGGTCAGAAAGCCACTGCTCCACTGCAGCAGGGACCTGGTAGTCGGTAAAATACGTGGCAACAGCAACACCAGATAGGGAGCCCAGCTCAACAAGGACCGCAGTAGTTTGGCGTAACTGTCTCGAGAGGCAATGCCTTTGCACAATCGTAGAACCCACCTATGCAGTAGGCTCACACCCCCAATGTGAAACATCCACTTTGCACACTTTAAAACTCATTTGAAAAATAAAGACTAGTAAGGCAACATTAGGAATTCAAGCCTTTACTTGAGTTCAGGAAACTGCTGCTGTATGTTTTGCTGATCTGGAACCTGCAGTAGAGTCTACAATTTGGGTGCTTGCAGGGGCCTAGGCAATCTGATGAAGGGGCTCCCCATCCAGTGCATACAAGCAGGCACCCAGGTCCCTTCACCCAAGTCCAATTGGGATGGGTTCCATAACCAGATCAAACAGATCCCACTCTTGTGCTATGGCCAGGGACCAAAATTCCCTCATGTCGTGTGGTCCCAGCCCCAGCCAGCAGCATCCAGCCCAATGGTGGCCCCTTTTCAGTTCTAAAACATAGTAATGTTCCAGTGTCGGGAGTCAGGTTTCCCGGAAACTCGGGATGACACAGAGCCCATAACATCTACAAAACACGCACAAACTCCAACCGATCGCAAAGCACCACATGGCGTTGAGTCAGTAGGAAAGTTTACCTGAACAATCGCTTGTCCCAGTACATTTCCCGTATCGGGTGCATTTCGACAAGCTCTGACCTCACACCACACTCTGAATTCAGCAACAGTCTACCTCCTCCTTTCCCTCAAAGTGTTTTAAGCATCCAAAGTCTGCTCATCGGGTCATGTCCCTACAAAACAAACGGAAGTAGCGTGTCACCAGATAGAAGACCCTGAACACAGCCAGGGACAGCAGGCCCAAATGTCCTGGAGAGGACATCTCAGTTGGGAAAGGTGGTGCCAGGAAGGAGAATGTCCACAAAATTCAATCACAGTTCTGTGCAAAACACTCAGAAATAGGCTCGCTGCCATGTCCGGTCTAGCGACCAGATGACACACATAAGGCCTTACACACCCCGTCTAGGGGAGTAAACAGCCCAATCTTGGACATGCCACATCAGAAAATCTTGGGGGACGTGGGACAGCTCTCCGACCCCCTCCGGGACTCGACAACAGAAACAAGCAAGTCACATGAAAACCTAAGGAAATGCCCAAAATGAAGCCCAGAACTAGCCCAAAAATTATCCTCTAGAAAAATGGCATAGTCAAAACACCTGGCATCGCTAGGGAGAGTCCAACTCCACACCATGTGCCGGGACTGGAGGAATATACACATGATCCCAAAGCACGTTGCAATTACCAACAACACCTAATTGTGGCATGCCCCCTCTTTATACATTGCCCAGCTCACGTGCAGGTTAAAAAGCACCCCTGCACACACACTAGGAAAGGTAGGAAATTAAAAGTCCTGCGACACCCATAAAATATAAGTTAAAGCATCCAAGTTCATCCACATGTTCATAAAGACCACCTCTTAACAAACCCCCTTTTCTGTCATGGTGAGGGGGAGAGCTGATGACCCATAAGACTAGAATTAAGGTGATCTGTAAATATACACCCTGCGATTTTAAAAAAGTAGACACCCCAATTGGGGCCACTTTTTGGTGCCCAACTAAAATAGCACATATGAATAAAAACGCACACTCCTAAAAAGAAAGGCACAGGAATGTCCAAGAATGATTTATGATGATATATGTAAGTATGTAAATGTTTTCTAGCCTTAACCAATGAACAACAACTCTAATCCAACAGGTTCACAATGAGCCACCAAAGTACACCACCCATTCAGTGGCCCACAATCTCTTCAGTGACCAGTTCAGTAATCCTAACAAGACCATAGTGTGCAAGTCAAAGACCACAAGCTTCTTCTACAAATGTTTTCCACAAACCTCTAGAACTCTTCCAAAAGTAAAGAAATGCCCGATCACCAGAG
This sequence comes from Triturus cristatus, assembly GCF_964204655.1. Lineage (NCBI taxonomy): Eukaryota > Metazoa > Chordata > Amphibia > Caudata > Salamandridae > Triturus > Triturus cristatus. The sequence continues at coordinate 444,976,520 of NC_140594.1, read as the reverse complement.
GACTACAGACATCATCCCTGGATCCATCCCCAAGACCTGCAATGTTCAATAAGTTATATACTATCGTGCAATTGTATACCCTATGTTTAGTGACATGTGTGTGGGTGTGGCCGCATCCATACATTGCCAAAGACCTGCCTAGTCAAATGTAGTCCACCCCGAAATTTGCACAGCTTTTGCGTAGGGACCTCACCCATTTCACTTATAACTAACCCAAACTGAACATTAGCATCCCACACGCACTACACAGCACACACCTGCACAACACATGGTATCAGCACATGGCTACCTTGGGTGCTCAGACATCAGCTAGGTTGTCTTATGTCTGTTCACTGATACCGCATGCAGTAGGCACAGTCTATGTCCATGAAAGATGCAACCTATACCCTTTTACAAATAGAAAAAGTAGACCCTTTACCGTCCTCAATAGCGGAAACAAACTCAGCTGTTTGGCTCGTTCATGGGGTAATAACACTGCCGTTCTCCTTATTTAAATTTACATCATGCATGAAACATTGTCCCCTAGGTCGCTATGAACCATTAGGAAACTCGTTCCTTCATGAAGTTTGGTCACTCCCCTTCACATTTAGATGTTTGCGTGATGACACAGAGGTGTATCTGACTGGTGAATATTGTGATTCATCCATTGGACACTCCCTTGTGTGCAAAAATGTACAATTGCACGGCGCCTGTAATTTAGAAGCCCCTAATTTACCATGCATTTTAAAGGGAAAGTCCGTCCCCTCGATGAAACCAACATTCACACAGTTGTCTAACGGTAGTTATTTACTTTTGAATAATGAAACATGCTGTGGCATGTTAATAGGCAAACCATACATTGTGACTGTTTCACAACGTGTAGTTTGCTGCAAAAATGTGCTGTTACCTCCACCTCGTGGGAGTCCCAATATCTCAATTTGGCCTTCCATTCTGCCCTTGAAGGCAGAGTTCGACAAGCTGAGCCGAATAAGACCTTTATTGTCCCAGAAAGAAGTTTCTCTCACTTCTGCCCGTGAGACCTATATCCTGCAGGTGGCTAATACAAGAACAGAAGTTCAAGCATTTTGAAACACTGACCTCCCACAACATTTTGGTGAGCTAATTCATTCTATCTTCAATGCTTTGCATACAACGGGGCTGGCTCATTTTTTTAAAACTGTGGGCTCTGACCTTGTAACATCTTTTCAAACTATTTTGGTGTGATCCCGGCTTTCATTCAATCTATTTTTTCCAACGTCTTCGGCGGGTTGCCACTAATAATCGCCTTAGATGCCGGGGTCTTCCTAGTGATTTGCCTGCTCAGAAATGGCTGCCCCTCTTGTGGTTGTACACAACCCAGCCCGGCTGCAGCTGCTTCGTAGCCACATGCTTTGGTGCTAGGGTACCTTGCCACTGGCCACTCTAAGCATGGCTTTTAATCTGTCCTTTTCAATGGGCTTTGGATCTCTGCCTCACAAATACAGTGTCTCCTGACCCAGACTTTGCCTTACTGATGGGCCCACTAGTGTCTCATGAGCAGGACTGTTCTGGTATGGGTTTGATGGCATGTGCGGCTGTGCTAAGAGTACTAGCTCAGTGGGACATCGGTGTAGCTGCACATGATTTCCTGCAACAAAGTTACATCGAGTACCACGCAAGTTGCCCACCGTTAATGAGCATGTTTGCGCCTTTGAATTACTTAACTGTATAGCGTCTACATTTTCAGACGATGACAATGATTTCCTGTTGGAAGCTGTTGCCACTTTTTGCGCTTACACGCTAATGGATTGATAAGACCAGGCCGCCCAGACATTTTTTAATTATTTTTTTCCTTTTCATTATTTTTATTTTTTATTCACTACCAAAAGGATATTTTGTTTTCTCTCGAAAAGCACTATACTATATTACTCACCCTATTGACATTCTTCACTTCCTGGTTGCATAAGCTCTTCTTGCTCAGACTTTTTGAACTCTGTGTTCTACTTCGATCACTATGCATAGGACTGCCCAAGGGGAGGGTGTCGTGAGGGTTTCGGGGTGCCAGCGGACGTTGCTAAGTTAACATTAGTTTGTGCGTTGCATCGCCACCATCTTGACGCTTATGCACACGACACTACATGCCTTGACTCCCCTAAACACTTTTGCTCATCCTGCTTCACATGGGAACTGTCTGCCTTTCACTATTTCTGTTGTGCTCTGAGTTCTCGTCTGTACTTTGTGTTCAAGGCCAGAAAACAACTCCGCTGGTTAATCGGCTTTGGTCCGTCCCACACACATATAGACATAACATGGAACACAGCTGCGCTTCTGACTTTCTGGGTGCTTTTAATATTGCACAGATGCAAGTTAACAACACTTGGAAAAAACCTTTCCAGTGGAAGAGCTGTGCTTGTGCGGAGATGTAAATCCTATCATCTAAGACTTGAGGTAGGGGGTTCCACTGTCGAAGACCAGAGGTCTTCCACTGACATAATAAACATAGCTTATAGCACGGGGAGGGTGGTAAAGCGCTATAAGGCTTAATCCACTGTCATTATAATATGCTACCCCCATTCGTATTATATGGAATTGTAACCATTCTGATTATATTGTTTTTATGCATTTCTTTGCTAGTGTTAGCACGTGTATTGCATTACAGAGCATGTTAGTTGAAATAAACATTTTAAACTATACATTGTCTCTGGTTACATTGTGAACAGGTATGAGTATCTAAGCGAAAGAGTGTCTTGTTCCCACAAATTCTGAGAGGCCCTGAGTCACATGTTCTAGGATATCCAATCATTGGTAGCTCCGCTGTAGTACGGAGAACGAATGGGATACTATAGCTAGCCAGATAGGGGTTCTGGGCACTGAGGCATGTTTTTGGTACACCACAATTCACCGAAGTCCTGGTTTCCTGTGCATAGTTCTGTATATGTGCAGAATCCCTGCAGAAATGGGTTGTGAATGCTTTAGCTCTCCAGAGTCTTTCAGCATTTCTCACTTGTCTTCTTTTCGTTTTGAGGTCTTTGTTGGATGAGGATCTTGAGGGAGTGTCTCTGATCATTTTAATTTCCAGGGGGCTACTTGGTCCCGGATGGCTTTTATCCTTGAACTGTAGTGAGTTGTAAGCTCATCCATTGTTGGGTTGTCTGTAAGGGGGGGAGTAGATATGACATTTGTTCTTTCAGATCAGTTAAGGGAAGCTGATTGAAGTTTCTAGGTCATTGGAGAGCTTTATGAGATCGGTTAGGAGGTGCTTCCACTTGGTTGATGTGGAACAGAAGGATGTGGTGATCTGACCAGTCAACCTAATGTATGTTGTCTATGCTTATCAAAAAGTCTGTTTTAAGATGCGGTTGTTCTATCTATTTAGAAAAGCACACCAAATCACACCTGGAGGTGCCTCTTGGCGCGAACAGTCCAAATAAAATGCACCTGTTAATTTAAAACAGGCAGGTTTTTCAATTTTTTTTAAAATTGAGCAAAATCTGAACAGCCATGACGGTGGCCTGGAAGCTGTTAGAAATGTGGGTCTCTAATGGGCAGAGGTATGCACCTTTGTCCTAGTAAAGACCATTGCTTCTAGTCACGTTAACAGAGTTACACACTTTAGAAAAAACCTGCTCATCCCCTTTGTTGCTTGGTATGAGCAGAGAGGCTTATCTGAAAGGCAGTGTGTAAAGTATCTGTTCTCAAAACACACAGTAATACATTGAAAACACCACAAATGGACACCACACCAGTTTGAAAAGCATTTGCAATGCAATAGGTCTCGCATTTGTGAGTGTTTGAGCTAATGCCATTGTATAGGATAATGCCTTTTATTTATGCATTTACAAAACCTGCAAGCGGTGCGTAAACACTGCCTGCAGGTTTCGTAAACACACAAATAAAAGGCATTGTCATTCACAATGACAATAGCTCAAACAGTTGCAAATGCAAGATCTTTGTGGCACCCGCGCTTTAGCTTTCAACAAAGTAGGCTTCAGCCAAAAGAAGGGGAAGAGAAACAAGCACACGCTGGCCTATTAGAAATCAGCAAATAAGAGTGCCAATAAGGCCAACGAATGTTAAGAAATGGACACAGGGCATGCTGTAAGACCCTTCTTTTATGTGATATCTGTTGTAAGCGAGAGTGCATGCTCTGTCGCAGACAAGACCTCAAATGAAGAAAAGGATCAAACAAGGCTGTAGATAGACGGCAACAGCCAAACACTACAACAACATCTTTGCCTTGTCCTACAGCAGCAGTGCCGATACAGGTAGCACAGAGAAACAATGAAGAGGAGTACACCCGTTTTCCCAGCAGAGTCCGGGCAATAGTTTTAACAAAACAACAACGTCTCAACTGAATGTCATTTTAGAAAGAACAAGTTTTTGCACAGTGATATAAATCACAAAGGGAGGGGGGAGAAAAGGGAGACCACAAGAGAATTAGGAAAGAAGTATATATTGTAGGTAGTTGTTACAGCACTACAGTACAATAAAAGTACAAATGACCAAAAAACACACACAGGTGAGCACTGGGCGTGCTAGTGATAGTGAACGGCGCAGTGACCCAATGGGTGAAAGCCAGCGTGAACGGCGCAAATTAATACAATAACAATGTGGTCAAGAAAAATTATATACAATCTGCTATGAACAAAAAAACTTTTTCAGTGACCACAGACAAGCCAAAGTTCTTTGCTGGGGATTGTCGACGGCGTTTCAACCTGGTTAATTTCAGGTCATCATCAGGACAATGGTCATAATTTTAACGTGTGCTGTAAGGGCAAAAAAGAAGGAGGGTTTTGATTTGTTCTCAAGTGAAAGAACCGGAGTGAAAAAAGTGACCCCAAAAGTGAGGGAGGGTGGAAAATACCTGGGCATAGTACAACTAAGTACAGGGAATCCTTTGAAAGTAGAAGAAAAAACGGACATAGATCGGCGTGTAATCTGGGAAGAGAAGAAAGGAAAAAGGGGAGGGGAACGCGGTTAGTGAGAGTGCCTAAGAATAAATCATGTGGCCAAAGAGGAATTGGTCTCGTATTTACCAGGCATTAAGGCACTCGAGGATCAACATCCGGTGAATTTGTTGTGGCAGGGAGCAATAAGGTCCAAGGACCGGGCATAGGAAACGAATCTGTGTATGGAAAACGGAGGGAGTTAGGGAAAATAACAATACATAAGGAGCGGGTAAAAATTATTCGTCCTATGCTAGAGCAGTCTTACCTCGTGAAGAGTTTAAGTCAAAAGGTCCATAAATGGTTATCCAACAGGCGGGGAACAAATCCAGGGAATAGGACGAACGGGCGAGTAAAGCGTCCGTGCCGGTAGCGGCGTGTGTGTTAACACGCCATTAATCATTAGGAGAAGTATGTCACGTGATCGGGGCAGGGCAGGCACAGACTGGAATGGTGAAAGGGAATAGTGCGATGGTGCCCCAGGGGAACAATTAAGAGTGAAAAGAAAGAACGAAACGAGAGAACACCCAAAGAAGGTGCCCAAGAATGAGCGGTTCGAGGCTGGTATCAGTCACAATTCAACACATAAGGTAACATTGATATTAAATACATTTCAACCATTGAAATATTCTAAGGCAAAAATAAATCGTTTTTAAAGGCAGAAATAAATTAAGGCAAACAACAATTAAGGTAGGGGATGGGATAAAGGGTGGGGAGGGGGTGTGTGTGGGGAGGAGGGGAGCGAAGAGGGAAAAGGGAGGGAAAAAGGGGGGGAAAAAGGGAAAAAAAGGGGAGAGGTGTGAGCAAACAATTGGAAAATACATTTTGTCTGAACCGGAGAATTATTACAAAAATAAAAAAAAAATTAAAAAAAACACAACACAAGAATGAACACAAAATTGTTGACAATAACAATTTAGGGACAAATAATTAACACAGAAACAATTATAATATTTATATGACAATTAACATATAATATTGGACTTAAAATATAAAGGCGGCATATCCACAATATGTTGGTAGGTACTCTATGCACTGTGAGAAAGGAAGGAAGAAAAGGGCTTGTCCACGAAGTGAATGTAAAATAGGTCTGCGTCATTAATAATGATAAAAGGACCACGGAGTAAATATGTCCAATGGTTACATATATCCCAAATGAAATCGGCAAGAAGAAAACCGGGAAGGGGGAGGGGGGGGGGGGAAGAAGAAGGAGAGGGGGGGGAGGGGGGGAGGGAGGGAGGGTGGAAGGGAGGAAGGGGAAAAGGAGGCAGCGAAGGCAGGGGCAGATAGAAAAGAGGCGAAGGTGATAAATGACAGCATAAGAGCCAGCAGGTAATGCGTAGGTCGATCAAGCATTCATTGAAAAACAGTGTGTTAAACAATCAAGGGAAATAGTATTGCGAAGTATTAAGCTGTATTGGTGACTGTATTCCATTCGTCCAGAGTGTTCAACCCACAATTGACTGAGTCGCAGCGTGCGATCCATCGGCATTCGCATTTGTTCAGCAAAAGTTGAAGATTGCCCCCTCGTAGTGGGAGTACTGGGCGATCAATTACTTGCCAAATCAAATCAGTTTCAGAATGATTTTTGTCTTTGTAATGCACAACCAGAGGTGCAGTTTCTACATTGCATCTTATGCGACTTTGATGTTAAAAAATCCGTTGTTTTACCATCTGGGTTGTCTGACCGATGTAAAGAAGATTGCACAGACAGCGGATGGCATAAATGACGTTCTCAATCTCCAAACGCCGGCAGTGATTCTGCTTCGCTAGCCTTCTCTCTTGCAGCTACTGGCTGCTTTCTGATCTGCATCAGATAATTAGCTCCAAGGAGTGAAAGTGAAGCCTCAGAAAATCACCGAAGTCACAAGACACCTTCAATAGAGAAACATTCTGCTGAAAACTTCTTCCTGGAGCTCATCTGTAAGGCAGCTCTTGATTGCAGAAGGAAAGTGGCATTAATTGGTTGCTGTAAGCAGCATGTTTATTGATTAGTTTATTTGCGTACTCTTCACGGTTTGTTTGGTTTACAGTGCATGCGGGACTTATTGTGAGAGGTTCAAATGTCAAACCATCCACACCCATTGTTTAACAGAGTTTTCTTTTAATATGGAATAACTGAGGATTATGAATTCTTTAAAATTCTTATTATATGGCTAAGAATTGCACCCAAAGGCTAAAACATGTATGCTTTAAACCTTTTGGGAGTCATTCGGTCAATTTAAAAATACCTCTGCATGCCCGCAGTCTCTGGGGTCGGTGGCCGCTGAAAGAGACGCCGTGAGCGTGCTCCTCCGCTGACCAGGGGCACGCTGAAAGAGACGCCGTGAGCGTGCACATGGGCTGTCCGGGCACTAGCTGGAAGAGACGCCATGAGCTTCACATTGGCTGTCTGAAAGAGACACCGTGAACGTGCACATCCCTGTCCCCCTTTGGCCACCAAACCGACGACAATAGGTCTCGCCAAGGCGACAGCACATGCGCTGCATTGCTAGGCGAGACCTAAAAATAAAGTGTCTTTATCTAAACCAAACAAGACCAAAATGACAAAAATCCAACATACATGGATAAAACTATAACTTATTGCAAAAATAGAAGTTGCAGAAACAAAATAGCACCACCTGGGGCTGTTACGATGTTGGCTTGGTTGTGGCAGTCCCGCTGTGTCTATTAGGATGCGACTGCCACCCTGGCAGTCGCATCCCGCATATTGAACATTGTGGTGGCCGGTGCTTCAACCAGCACCCGCCACAATGTTCAAGATGCATGTTGTGAAATGGCATGCACAACGTGACAGGCACCGCGCGGTGCCTGCCACCTTGTCCATGCCAGTGCAGCCCCCCACCCCCCTGGGGACGCGCAATGGGCCCCCGATGCGAAATCTGCATGCCTTTCCATGGCGGAGTCTCCGCCATGGAAAGGCATTGTAAATGCCACATCCTAAGAAGGATGGCAGTGCCTGCAAGGCACTGCTACCATATCAAGGGCCTTTCCGTCCGCCGCTCTGCCCCTTGCCATTCTAATACAGCGGGGGGCGGTACAGGGCCATCTGGCGGGTGGATCACCACCGCCGGCCTGGCAATGGCGATCCGTCCGCCATCCTAATGGGGGCCTAAGTCTATGGGCGATGCACGGCCTTTCTGTCCGCCGCTGTGCCCCTCGCCATTCTAATATGGCGGGGGTGATACAGGGCCATCTGGCGGGCGGATCGCCACCGCTAGCCCAGCGATGGCGATCCACCCGCCATCCTAACGGCGTCGTGGAGGTGAGGCGTCGGTGCTGTGGTCATGGTCGGTTTCCTGGTTTCCACTGGGATGTGAGGTATCATGTCCGTGAGGAAGCTATGTGTCGAGTCCAGGACAGGAGAAGTCTGCTGTGTCAGCGGTGAGGCATCAGTTCCGGTGAGGTGATGCAAAGTTTGTGAAGTCACCCTTGTCGGTAATCGGCTCCACGATAACGGGATGCTGGCGCTGGTGGTGACTGTGGGAAGGCCAATAACTGCAGGCATTGGCAGGCGTCAACAGGCATCAGAGCTGCGTCGCAGGCAGGCAGTGCATTGTGTACATCAGGAGCAGTGCCCCCTGCCTCTGTGCAGGTTGCGGCATCTCTGGCTGTGTCACTGAGGACGTCAGAGCTGTTTTTCTTGCTTTGCAGTCCAAACCACACAATTCTCAGGGCCCAGGAACTGGAATTGGATGGTCAGTGGGTTGAAGGTGAAGTCTTTGTGGCCCTGTGACTTCAGAACAGGAGGCCAGCACAGACACACCCTTGAAAATTCTTCTTCAAGCAGGTTCACAGCAAAGTTCCAGTCTTTGTCCTCTCCTTGGCGGAAGCAGCAACTGCAGGCCAACCCAGCCAACACACACAGCAAAGGGGCAGTACTCCTTACAGCTCTACTGCTCTTCTCCTTGGCAAGGGTTCCTCTTGAGTCCATAAGTGATCTTATTCTCTGGGGTTGAAGGTCCAATACAGATACCCTATTTTGTCTTTGTTCTCATTGTGGCAAGAGTCTCTGAGCCCAGCCTAAATCAGTTCTGTCCTCTCTACACTACAGGGGGTAGAGACAGCCTTTGTGCAGAGGAGACACTGCCTATTCAGGTGCAAGTGAAAACTCCTCCCACCACTCCAAATGCAGCCACGGTCTATTCAGCTCAGCTATGAGTCATCTAGGAAAAGGCAGGGCACACCTCAACCCTCCTTGTGGCTGTCTATAGTGAATGCACATCCCCAGTCACTCCAAGCCCAGACAGACAATATACAAAATAGCAGAGGCACGCAAAGTGGTTATATAAGAAAATGCCTACTTTCTAAAAAGTGGCATTTTCAAACGCACAGTTTGAAAACAATCTCTCCAAAAAAATATGTGTTATTAAATTCTACGTTCAGAGAGCCTAAACTGCCCTTCTCTATCTTGCCCCAATGAAAAGTTATACTTGTGAGATGTTCCAAAATAACTCCCATGTTGGCCTATGGGACAGATAGCCTTTCAATGGTGAAAAATGAAATTGCAGGTATTTTCACCATCAGGGCATGTAACGCACATTAATATATGTCCTACCTTTCACATACTAAACTACACCATGCCCATGGGGTACATTGGGCCTACCTTAGAGGTGCCACACATGTAAGGAAAGGTAATGTTTGGTGCCTAGCAAGTGGTGCACTTGCCAGGTCGACATGGCAGCTTAAAACTGTGTGCAGGCACTGAAGTGGCAGGTCTGAGATACATTAATAGGGCTACTCATGTGGATGGCACAATCAGTGCTGCAGACCAACTAGTAGCATTTGATTCACAGGCCCTGGCACACTCAGGATACTTTACTATGGACTTGCCCATAAATCAAATATGCTAATCAAGTATACTTAATCATAATATCTATTTACAGAGGGAGCACTTGCACTTTGACACTGATCCACGGTGACAAAGTGCCCAAAGCATCTAAGCCAGCAAAGCATCAAAAATACAGGAAGTCGAGGCAAAAAGTCATGGATGCCAAGTCTAACAGAAGCTGATTCCACGTTGTTGGAGCAGTGTAGGAATAGCCTCTGCCCCCATATCTTGAAGCTCGAACATGAGGAATGGACAGCAACATCTTACAGCTGGATCTTAATGTGCAAGAGGGACAATAGGAAGGTAGTTTGTCTTTAAGATACTGAGGTTACCTGCCAAATAAGGATTTATGGCCAAGACAACTGATCTTAAAGACAATGCGCTTCCTAACTGGAAACCAGTGAAGAGAACGGAGTATAGGGGCAAAAGGAGAGCCTCCCGGGCTCAATCAAACTATATCTAAGAAATTGGATTGGATTAGTGTGTGCTTCTCATAATTGCAATGGAGGTTAAAGTCACCTAGGATTATGCTGCTGGCATTAAAAAGAGAGCAGTGCGTTATCTGATCTCACAGGTGTTCACCAAAGGAGCGCGTGTGTCCTGCTGGGTGGTAGAGGAGGTGAAATTTCATCACTATATTATCTTTTAGCATTATGGTGGTGCTGGGATATTCAAATGTGGGATAGGAGAAGGAATTTGATACTGCCATATACCGTTTTTGTGGATGACGGCTCTGCCACCTCCATGGTGGACCTCCATGTCCTTCCTAATAATGGAGAAACCTGGAGGGAATAGAAGGCTAGGTATCTGTGATGAACACAATGTCAGTGTCGTGATTCAGGATGGCTTCAGCCAGCTCTCTTGCATGCTTGGTTGCTGACCTACAGTTTATGAGCATGCAGTTAGTAGTGCTGCTGCTTGTGTACTCCTGGGAAGGGGATGCCATATGTATTTCAATGTACTGTAATGGACGCTTGGCAGCCCTAGGAGGGTTAATGTCTCTGCCAATTCTAGTGATCACCTGTAGTTGAGGTTGGTTCAGAGTTGTTGTAAGATTCTAAGTTTTTCCTAGATCTGTCGCCTTGCTCAGGGACATCTTGGGGCTCATTCTTTTCAGCCTATGAAATTGATGGTTGAAAGGGGCTGTGTACCAGGTGTTTGGCTGGGTATGGGACAGCCTAGGAGTTGCCTACTGATATTAGAAGAGGGGATGTGTGAGTGTTGGGTGTATTCAGAATAGGTTTACATTTCAAAAGGATGCTGTGTTACTATGTGGAGTTTTCTTTCCAAGTGAGTTAGACATTCAGTTGTGATATTCGTGGGCATAGGGTTCAATGGGGAGAGTGACTTGAAAGGTCTTTCCATGAGAGTTAGATGTTGGAGCGAGTTGTCATGTGCATGTTCAGGACTTGGGGGCTGTAGGTCATTGGGAGTGTGAGCTGCTTTACCACATGTTACTTCCCTGGTGTGTTTGTGGAGGGAGGTGCCTCTTGATCAGCATCCTGCCTGGTCTGGGAGGGTGAGGGTGGGGAGTTAGGAAGGGGGTGATTGGGGGAAGGGTTCATAATGTGGATTGTCGGCTTGAGGTATAGGCCTGGCTTTGGTGTTGGGTGCAGGTCTACCTGTCATATTGGGGCTGGCTGAGTGGTCCGCTATGAGAGAGTGAGGGATATGAATGGAGTTGAGAGAGATAGGTGTGGCAGGAACAGAGGCACATGTCATGAGGGCAGTGTGTATGTTAGAGGTAGAGATTGAGTGTGAACTTCTGGCACTTGTGTGCGTTACTCCCTGCATTGGGCCCTGGGGAGCGGGTTGGGTTGTGGTTGGATTGTTGCAGGAATGGGAGATGGAGTTGCATAGTATTGGGAATATGTAGTCAAATGAGCACAGGTTGTTGTAATTGGCTTGGATCATGACATTTCCGTTTCTGTATATAGTTATGGTAGGGTTGCCTTTGAAAATGACATCAGCAGTTTTTGGCCATATGGGATGTTGGTGGTATTTGTTATTGATAGGTAGTTTGCTAGGTTAGATCTCCATTTAACTGTGTGGGTAGCGCAGAAGGTGAAATATGTTTTCTTACGGCCTTTAGATGTGTTGTAGTAAAAGTCTGCTATGAGTGTTTCAGGTGCTGTTTGAGCAGTCTATGTTTGAAGATTTTCGTGGTATTACTCGAAAGGTTGGGGGCGTAGGTGATGGAGAATGAGTTCGGACTATGGGGTTTCAGGTTGTTGAGTTGTATAGGGGTGAGGGGTTCTGTGGTAGCCTGCAATTTCTGACATGACTTTCTTGTCATCTTCTCAGTTATATGAGGGGTCTTCCTAGGACCTCAAGGACTAGTGATGCGATTTGTGGAAAGAGGTCTCAGTGTTTTCAGGGATGCTGCCAGGGATGGAGGGTGTTGGGAACCTATATAAGAACTCTATAGCTTCAGTTGATAGGGGCCGTTCCTACTAGCTATGGACATTGGAATGTCTACATGAATAGGACCTAGTCTGTGAGGTCTGAATTATTAGTGCTTAGCCTAAGAATGAGATGCTGTGATTGGTGACCGGCCAGTCCAAGATGGCCACTGTTCTGCGGTTCCAAGAGACTCCTTTCCTTCTTCCATAGATTCAGGTGGATCTGACCCATATATAAGATGCAGCTTATGTGAGAGGGGAAGGTGAAAGAAGTCTTTTCCCTGTTGTGATACTTATTGGTTATTGATAGTTACAGCTGGGCTGTGTAAAGTTTAGGTAATAATGAGTGATTGAATAATAAAGATGGCCACCACTCTGTGTGCAGAGTTGGGCCTTTTTTGTTTCTATTATTATTCACATTGGTGTACATGGAGCACCCAGGATGGCCCCTTCTTGTGGAGGTACCCCACAAATGGAGTCTTGGTCGACCCTGCCAGCCGATCAGAAGTGGGGATTCCCCAGGTTGAATTAGTACCCCAGGGCACGAGAGCGTGGTTTGGAAAAGAATGGTGCATGCACTGTACAAAGGTCATGCTAGAGACTGCTAATTTACTGGCATCTGTGATTCTCTCTGCCCTTAACCAAGGGCTTTTTTTGTCAGTCCTATCCTCTCACTCGTGTCAGGGGAGATAGGCACTTGTAGCTGCGGGCTGTGCCGCTCCCGACCTAGCTATTATCAGCTGGGACCGTGGCTGCTGTGCCTCCTGGCTGAAGATATCAACATTCTGTCATGGGAGAACAGCCTTGCTGTAGTCAGTCTCGGTGGGCATTCATGATCCTGGAACAGACTTGGGAACCCAAGCCCGACATGGTCCCCTGCTATCGTGTGGTCCTCCAAATGAGCAGGAAGTTCTTGCTGTTCTGTGATACACTGCTGCCTCAATGCAGCGGTCCTCTCAAAGCTGAAGTGGTCCTTCCATAGCTGGCTTCTAGGGGTATATTTTGTGGTAATTTCTCTGTTCCTTGGACGATCGGATTTCAGGTTAAGCATTCCAAGCTTGATTGTGCCCAATCAGGGCAGCACGGCATCCAGTTCCTGGACAGTGGAACCTCCCCGTTTGAGGGCAGATGTCATATCAATGAACTCAGTGTGCCATCCAAGAATCTTCCTTTTCTCCCCCACCCTAAATTCTGAAAACTAGAAGCATTTGTGGTTGGCTCACTCAGGAAGATACGTGCAAGAAAACTCCCCATTCCTGAACTTAAATTGAACTAACTTAAACATGTCTTTGGTAACCGGGTGCATGTGGAATTAGGGAAGGCTCCCAACAGTTTCACAAATTGTCACTATTGTTGTCTTCTTACACCAATTTCATCTCCTGAACATTTTAACCGATTTAGTGGGTCTTCCTCTTGCACTTGTAAATGTATTCCTTTGAAGGGGACAGTCACGTCGATAGGACGGCCACTCACGACAGAGAAGGAGTCTAATTTTTCCTGCCATGCATTTGGTGCTAACAAGGCTCTAAAAATCTTCTGTTTCAGTTACATAGTTACTTCAGTTATGTTCGACTTTGGCCAGAAAGGTTATTTTGTTCTTGTGGGTTGGAGTCAGAACTCAGAACTCGTCATGTGGCTCTTCTTCCTCACCTAGATATAGTTCACTTGCAGTGTTTCCTGTTTCAATTCATATACTAGTTCTTCTGTGACTCTGATTACAACTTTGCCTTTTCATTGAAAGCTTCCTGCTCCTAGTGCATTTTGCCTCAGCTACGAAATCCCACGTTGTCTCAGGGCTATCAAAGAAGTATGACTTGGAGTTCTAAAAAACCTTCTGTTTGGTTGGGTAGAGAAGTCTGTATTCAAGGTGCCTGGCATGTAGTTTGGTTTTACTCCATGAATTGACTTATGTTGTTGTTGAAATAATTTGGTCCAGTCTCAGGATAAAAGATCTTGGAGGATTGGTACAGAAATGTCCCATCTTGCCTCCTGCTTGTAGAATGGAGTCCTGGGCTTTGAAATGTAGTGTCCTTGTGGTGAGTGGTCGAGTGGGTGCTTTGGAAGGAGGTTTCTGCAGTAGTACGCAGTGGGTCCACTCAATGATGAAGCAGACTGATAGGACCATCTCTGGAATCCAAGACCTGAACCACTCCAGTAAGAATTTCTCTGGTTAAGTCCTTCTAACCTCTTCTATAAAGACCATTAGTCCTACATTGTTCAGCAAGACAAACCACCATTCCCTCCACCCTTTCTAGTAAGATCTTGATGGTAGAGGATAGCTTACTTAATTCAGTTTTAAAATCCAAGACCATGTCTTTCATTTCTGAGATCCATCCTTCAGTGTCACTGGCCCTGTCCCTGTCAATTGTATTGCACAGGTCCTGTCACAGCGGGATAACATTGGAGCCAACTTCTCTGATGTGTGTCTCCAGCACATGGTGGGTACTCTCAATTCCCTGTAGAGTAGCAACAGTGTTGCTTGCCAGCGTCTCCAACAATAATAAGACTTTCAAATTGTTCCCAGTAGTCGACTGTTCCTCTCTAGGTGCCTGTTTCTCAAACTTCTCAATTTTAAGTTCTCCTGAGTTTATCCTTTAGAACTGTGCTGGGTAGTGCTGCCAGAAGGCCATACAACCTGCATCCCAGCAGTTGATTCATTCAGAGTGTCACTGTGGCAACCTATTTTTTTTTTATTGCTGAGTGTAAGGGTCAATAACTCAGCCACCAGATGGTGGCACCGCCACCCTGCAAGTACTACCCTCTCAGGGCCAAGCCTGTCATGGCAAAGGTGTGTTCAGATGCTTGAGGCATATATGGCCCTACTCTAAATTCATCAAAAAAATAAGAGAGTGTCCTGGTAGGACCCTTCTTTTCCTGGCTACCTTACTACAGTTATTCCAGCAGTGGAGAACCACCACATTCAGCACCCACCAAGGCTGCTTCTCTAATTTCTCCTTTAGGTTCTACAGCATAGGCACAAAGTACTTTCCATGTTCTCAAAAGTTGTCATGAAGTACACATTCAACACTTTTGAGCAGCATCCACCCACAGTGGTGCCTCAGCCTTTGCTCCAGCCAAGCCCAGGTGCCCTCAACAGGCCTCCCCACTCACATTCCACAGTGTGCACCACTCTCTATAGTCTATGCTGGGGGAGAGAGGTCTATATTTATCACACTCCCACCTTCTTAGCTACCTTTCTTTTGTCTGTTTCCTAGTGGGAGGAAGGGCTATGGTGCTTCTGTCCCAGCCACCACTACCAGGATCTGATGTGGAGCTGGGCCTCACCCTGTCATTAGGCACTGACAGACCAGTCACTCTTATCTTCTAAAATCAAAGCCCAGCAAGGCTGCACTCTACTCTATGCAGCCCACATGGATCATGGCTCCTCCAAATACTGGTACACCCTGATTTCCTGGCAACACTCTGCTGCCTATGCCAGCTGTCAGTGGCCTCGTCTCTTTCCCCCACTGGTATGTGCGACAGATGCCCTTTGGGCCTCTGATGCAGCTTGTGTGCATTGGCTAACAAGGCCAGTCTGCTGGTCTTCAGTGCTTCTGGTACCACACTGGATACTTTGTGGGTGACTCTGATATTTTAGGCTCCTGATGTGGCAGGATTAGAAAGGATTTACTGTAGGTGGGCTTGGAGCCTCAGGCAAAAGTGGCAGGCATGATGCATACCATTTCACACTCCTTCCTGAACATACTTGCCTGCAAGTTAGTTTTCACTGGATGCACAAACATTTTAGGCTTTATTTTTGATAAGCACCTGAATCTCCATGCTTAAACAATCTGACCAGAAAGGCACAATGCCATCTAATGGCCTTATTTAGGCAGATGCGAGACATCTGGCAAAAGTTGTGATAGTTTTATGCACTGTATCTAGAGTGCATAGAGACCTGACTCTGCCAAACTCTTAAGTAAGGATTTAAGACTCCAATGTGGGGTGAAATCATAAATTCCAAAATCTGACCTTAAAATAGTTGCAGATATCTTAGTCTTATCTGGATCCTGCTCGACTACCAGTCTGGGTTCAGATCATGCTGCAGGATGGAGACCGCTACCTTACACATCGTAGATGATGCCATTCAGACCACACACGAAGATAACCCCTTCCTATTGACCCCTCAGCTATGATATCAAATGATATGATTCGGCACTTATATTGCACACAGCTACTCCAGGGATTGTTCCGGCGTAGTACCAACTGAACAGTTAGGCAGGGAGCACACACATTTATTTGAAAAAAAAAAAGAAAAGGTTTTCAGCTTCTTTTTAAATAACCATGGATCGCTTACAGCGTGTAGTTCCAGGGGGAGCTGATTCTATGCAACTGCCCCCAGCAAGGTGAGTGATCTGCCACCAGCTCTCTGTCTACAAATGGGGGGGGGGGGTGCATACCAGGAATTTATTTGAAGTTTGCAGTTGCCTAGATGGGTTGTAGAAGCTAAATCTGCTGCTCAAGTAGGTAGGACCTTTGCCATAAAGGGCTGCATGAACCAGCACCAGAGACTTGAACTTCACTCATTCAGGCAGCCAATGGAGATCCCGAAGATGCGGCCTGGTGGGTGCCCTCCTAGGAAGGTTCAGCAAAAGACAGGCAGCTGCATTCTGGTTCACCTGCAGTTTGTTCAGGAGATATTCTGGAAGGCTTGCATAGAGAGCATTGCCATAGTCGATACGGGACATTATGAGTGCTTGAATGACTGTTTTCTTAGCATGGAATGGAAGGAGTGGCAGAAATTTCACAGAGTTCTCATGATCCTAAAGCAAGCTCCAAACAGCCTTTTGATTTGAGGTCCAAATGACAGTCTGTCCTCGAAACAGATCCCCAAATTTGTTTACGGCCCTTCTTGAGGATCCGGCGGAGACTCATCATCTGGCCAAAAGGAAAGGCAGAACTGAGGGGGGAATTCCCCGAAGAGGAGAATTTCCATTTTGTCCTGATTGTATTTCAGTTGTGCTTTTTCTAGCCAGTGGAAGATTGAGGTAAGACAGTTTTATACATGAGAGCTATCCACTTCCTTCCCCTTATTCTAGGAGAAGAGCAATTGTGTGTCATCTGTATAGGCGATCACCTTTGCTCCAAATTTGTATGCTAACAGGATTAAAATGTTACGATAAATATTAGGCGGAGAAGCCTTGAGGGACCCCCTTGTCCAACTCTTGTGGACCTGCTGAGTAGGGGGTTCCAGATTTGTTGGCTTCTGTCATCCAGGAAGGATTTAGGCAACTCCATGCTGACCCTGTCACTCCTATCTCCTGCAGACGGTCTAATAGACGGGCATGCGGAACCGTGTTGAACACCGCAGACAAATCTAGTAATACCAGAGCTGCTCTATACCTTGTGTCCAGGGTACACATAATAGCTTCTGTTACGTAATCTAGAGCAGTTTCAGTGCTATGCAAAGCCCTGAAGCCTGATTGAGTTGAATAAAGGAGTCCGTTGATCTCTACGTACTGCGATAGTTGTCTGTTCACCTGCTCCTGAATAATCTTAGAAAAAACTGGCAGTACGGAAATGGGCCTGTAATTAGCTGTAGGTTTTTTAAGCAGAGAAAGAATCATTTCCTGCACCATAGCTGTTTCTGGGGATAAATTAAGCGTCTTATTAATCAGCTAACAATTTGGCGGGGGCAAGGATCGTTCAGGGAACCTGATTTTAACGTTTTGGGAGTGGTGAGGGAGTCCTCCAGAGAGATGGTTTCGAAGGCGTCCAGTTTTAGATTAGTTGCACAATTCTTGATATTAGGAGTTTCATCTTCTGTAGCTGGCCTTCTACCAGCTCCTAGCATTGCTTGAATACCTTGGACCTTGGCAGCAAAAAAGCCTGCCAATTCTTCACACTATTCCTTGGAAGTCTCCTGAAGTGAGTACAGGCTGCTGGAGTCAAATAACGCTTGACTATGGTAAAAATCTCTTTTGAGTTATTTCCAGAGTTCACAATGCGGTCCTCGTAATACAGACATTTAGCTTTTAGAATGGCCGCATAATAGCTGTTTTGTGCTTTTTCAAAGACCTCTTTATCCCCTGAATTATATTCCCTCCTCAATTTGCTTTCTAATATCTTGAAATGTTGTTTTTCCAATTTCAGAGTGCCTGAAAACCAGGGTTTAGCGGGGATGCCTCTCGATCCTCTATACTGGATTGAGGGGGCACACTCTCCAGTAACCTTTTTAATCCTGTTATAGCAGCTTACTGCATCATCCTCAAATATGCCAGAAAGCTCAGGAGTGTTCAGAGCTAGGCCCTCCATAAATTCATGGGAATCTATCTTATTAAAGGCTTTCACCATCTGTGTTTGTCCACTAGGAAGCTGATCCAGTTTATTTGGGATCTGCCATGCAAACTTAATCAAAAAGTGATCAGACCATAACAAAGGTTTAGGGTCATCCATTAGTAGAGCCCTGTTGGAGCAGGCTTGATCTAAAAGGTGTCCCTCTTGATGTGTAGGTTTCCCCACAAATTGTTTCAGGTTGAAATGATTCATGGATTCAATAAATTTGATGGCCTCGCCATCTTCAGTTTTATCTAAGTGTAGATTGAAATCGCCTAAAAGCATAAAATGAGAATATCTCAGGGCCAGATGAGTAATCGCATTCTCCAATGATTTTAAAAAGGCACCTGTTGAGCCCAAATGCCAAGATAACAAGACTCCTGCTACTGCATCATGGTGAGAGAAGTTGATACAGAAACCCAATGCTTCTGCTTCCATCAGCTCCGCAATCTCATTCCACTGGCAACCCCAGTGTCCTTCAACACAATTGCTAGCCCACCTCCCCTCCTCTCCTTCTGATCTAACCTGACTACCTTAAAACCTTTAGGAATGGCCATCGCAATGACTGGATTCAAGGCTTCAGTCAGCCAAGTTTCTTTATAAAGAGCAAGTCGCCATTCTCCATATCTAACAAATCAAAGATGCTCTGTGCGTACTTATGTATAGAGCATACTTTGACTAGGACTGCCCTAACCGTGAGCTTGCCCTGAGCGCGAGTCCCCAGTTGCGTCTGTATCTGGATGCCTCGCGTGTACATAAAGTTACTTTCTGAGCAGCAGGCGGAATGCTCCTTCGCGGGATCGCAGCACTCCTTTATATGATTATTGGAAGGAGCAAGCAGCAAGAGCTCAGTTCTGCTGTATTTAACGGTAATTGTCTCATCTTCTGTGAACGAACAGGCAGCATGGCTGGCGCAGGCCACTTCTGGGACACTGATGGGCTCAGCCAGGCTTGCCTTAGGAGTGCCAGCGGTGTGCCCGCTACACCCGTCCGTTCAGTATGTGTCTTTTTAATCATGAGCTCCCCCGGATGACTAGAGCACGCGCAAACTGAAAATGGCGTCTCTAGTCGTCGATCCCAGAAGACTCTCAGCTCCCTTTAGTGCGTCTAAGGCCACTTCCCTGATCTAATGGGCAGAATGCGGATCAAATTGAAGTACAACAGTTAATTAGTGGAATAAAGTGAGCAGGATAAAACACGAACATCAATTAACACAATTCTGAATCAATTTGGTCTAAACCAATAAAATAGATATTTAAACAGAATAAAGTGCAACTTGCATCTGACTGACCCTCAGTTGCCTTCGATAGAGTAGAGCATCCCACTCTCATACTTACCTTGGAGTCTCTGATGGATTCAATGGCAATGTCCTGCTCTTGTGATCCTCCTATATTTCCAACCAACACCACTTTGTTCACATGGACACCTCCAGGTCACAAAAGATCCCTATCAGCTGTGGAGTCCCCCAGGGACGCCGGTTATCCCCAGCCTTTGCATGCTGTCACTTGGAGCCATGGTGCTATATTCACAGATTACAGCATAACGATTCGGCAAATTACAGATGATACACAACTATACTTGAAAGTCTCCTCTGCTTCAGACATCCAAAGTCAAAAGCACTACTTGAACGTCATTCAGATATGGATGTCCAGCACCTACCTGAAGCTCAACCGAACCAGGACAGAATTTCTGTCATTTGCCCAAAAAAAACTAACAAGATACAATATAAACCTGTCTCAATAACATCGGTTTTGATGGCTTAGAACCCGAACTTACACCCAATGACAAGCCACTTGGATTCACCATGGATACCAACCCCATCCCCAAGGAACACATTGCCAAAAAACATAGATGGATTGAATCCTGCTCTCTATTCTAAAGAAAGTCAACAGGTTGCATCCAGAAATTGACTTCAGTGCTGCTTTTCAATTCCTCATACTCTTGCATCTGGATGTTGGTCTCCCCCACACCACAATAGCCCCCCTTTTGGACATCCTACATGTTGCAGTATGTCTCTTCGGTGGCCTGAAGAAATATGATCACATCACCCCCATCCTGTTGGAACTCCATTGGATCCGCGTGCTGGCTTGCACCATCATCAAAACCAACTGCATCAATTAAGGAGCCATCGGGACCAGCACTCCCACTTATCTTGCAGACAAGCTCAACATCTCTGGTGGTTCTCAGCACACCCACAGCCAGGATGCCATCGGAGAGCAGACACATATGTGTAAAGATAAAGAAAAGACAGCAGGCCTTTTCCATCTATGCACAAAGGATCTGAAACAACATCCCCATTTCTCTCAGGGCAACTCCAATGCTGCTCCAACTTATACTGAAGTCTCACCTCTTTAAAGACCCCTACGTCACAGTCAGTAACCATCCAGAACCCTGCTACTCATTGCATTTATGCTTGTCTTTGCAATGTACGGTGCTCTGCTGCTTTTTGGCAAAGTTTGCCTTATAGAAATAGCATGTATATACAGACATAGAATTGACAATGGAAATGTTCTACTCATGGGTAAAGTACACCTTGTCCCACTAAAGGTACTTTAACATGATGTTGGTTGCTGGGAGCAAATGTTATGTCAATATTGCTCCAGCTTTCCTCATTCTCTAATGACTTCTGATTGAAGTCAGAGGTACCTGAAAAATGGCTTGTCAGATGCAAAAACCTCTGTACACTTGTGTCCACAGTTTTATGACAAAGACATTTTATGGAATATCCCTTCCTTTGAAGTTCTGCAACTGCTTTTGGAGCCACAAGCTTTAGGTCCAACATACCATTGCTGATTCCTTCTCAGATGGTGGGTCAATTGTTTGGAATTCTTTACAACCCTTTCTACGAACTAACGTCTCTTTTGCTGCCTTCAAAATAGGCCTGAAGTATCATCTCTTTCACCCTTACCTCTAAGATTGGATACTACTTCCCTCAGTCTCTCCTTCTCCTGCTATGCAGCGAGTCCTTCACTTCAGAGTTTTATCTCAATCATTAAAGGGGCCATCCAGTGTACAGGGGAGTCCTCCTCTCTCCAATCACCAACGATAGGCATTTCACAACATTTGTTTGTTTGGGATGCCAGCAGCAGTTTTTGAACTTTCTATTAGTTGGTAGTGGTGCTGAAGTTAAGAAGAGCATGTCAGCTGGGAGTTTTTGTATGTGCAATCTACACGCACCTAACAATTGTGGAGCATGCTATGAGTGTGGCAGATGCAGATCCTAGTGCGTCCCATAATTCCCAAGGTCATCCACTTGCTAAAATTAAAACACAATACTTTGGGAAGCCAAAAGTCTAACATGTTTATGTAAAAATAGTGGGCAGAACAACATATAATCAAAAGGAAATTGTCATTTCATCCAACAAGAGCTCTCTCCCAAAACACCAGATGAAGCATGCAAACTTGAAAGTGTTTTTTATATTTTCCCCTCAATGCAATTCTATGCAGCATAATCATGTGATAGAAACTTAGGGGCATATTATCAAGACAGGCGATAAAATTATCGCCGCTTTAGCAGCAGAAAGCGGTGATAATGGGCTTGATAATATGCTCTATGGAATCCTAATTGAAGCCCATGTTAGATGTGAAGGAATAATTTTATTGCCTGTCTTGATAATATGCCCCTTATTACTTTCAGCAAAATGTATTTAATGAGCAGGTGGCAGGATCTTCTCAGGAAGAAAAAGTGACACCTCCTTAAAACTGAGACACTATACATGAACGTATTGCTGACTTCATTCATGTTTTAAAAATGTAGTTCTGGATTTCTATATCAAAAGTGGAGCTACGCTTTACCACGAGATGTAAATAAGGTGGAAATGTATTACTTTGAATGAAATGTATTGAAGGCCTACAAGAGTCGTGAAATTTAGCAAGCATATGGAGGCTAAAGAGCACCTCAAATTAATAAGGAACAGCCATATTTGATTATAAAATATAATAGTGCACACAAAAGGAATCAAAGATTATGTTTTCACACTTTGGAATGTGAAACAGGAACATCTTCCACTAAGGGCAACCCTGGACAAGCACAGGACAGGTGCAGGGAAAAGCACAAGAGAGGCAACAGCATTGGAGACTGGTACTCTACTGCTATACTGCTCAAATACTCAATGGTCAAGGCAATACTAATTTACATACACAATCATAAAACAGGGGTAGAAAGGAAAATGTGAACACTGACAGTAACTGGACTTTTAAGGCCGATTCCTAACAATCCAGCTCCAACTGTTGAGCTGAGTATGTGATTATGGCCTGCTTTCATCAGCAGGTCCATCACTATGCTCAGGTGGCTCAAGAGAGATAATGAGTCACGCTTATTTTCTAGGGCCAGGCAAGATGTGAGCAGTTCTTCTGTGCTTGCCCTGCTTTCAGCTCCTGACCCACTGACCGGCTGCATGTTCTGTTGGCAACAAAAACCCGAAGCCAAAAAAATGCTGCTACAGTTTCATGCATCACATGTTACTCCACATAAATGTGCTGCCCCGTTTTGTGGATATTGCACCATTTTATCTCCACCCAGGAGTAAAAGAGGCCAAATTCTTAAAGCACGGCAAGAAAAAACAGAATACTTAATATTAGTGTTTTACCTAAAAGTGGAAGCATAGTTAAACAGCCAGAGTAAGTATTGGTACTGTTATCGAGCCCTTCTGAACATTCTGTGGCGATGGTGATGGAGATGAAGGAACTAAGGGACAGGGGAAACAACCTTTACAATGCAGTCATTACATCGCACTACATTTACATAGCAGTCATGACATCGCAACATCCTTTACATCGCATGTCACTACAACGCATGTCATTACAACGCATGTCACTACAACGCAGGCATTACATCGCAAGTCATTACAATGCATACCATTTCAACACATAGTACCCTTACACTATACAACACTTAACTTACTGTTGCACTCACTGGAGTTAGAATAGTCATTTTTACCCATACAATATCCAACATTTACTCTACTGTTGCACTCACTGGAGTTAGAGTAGTAATTATTACCCCTATACTATCCAACATTTACTTTAAAACGCATACCACTACATCGCATTTAAAGGTATAATGCGATGTAATTGAATGCGTTGTAAAGGTAGTTTCTGAAAATGCAATGTAATGGCATGCGATGTAAAATAATGCGTTGTAAAGGATGTTGTGATGTAAAAACTGTGTTGCAAAGGCATGTGTTGTAAATGTATGCGTTGTAACTTCATACATTCAAGGGACAGATGTACTAACCATTTTTGCAGTTGCAAACGGCCTGATTTCTAGAATCCGGCCATCTATAACCGCAAAAATGTTTTTTCAAATTTACAAAATGCAAATTCCGATTTAGAAACTTGAAACCAAATCACACTTTGTATTTGTGATTCAGTATTTGCAAGGGTGTGTTTTGGGCGTCCCTTCCAAATACCGAATCGGTATGCAATGTATTACTGTATGTGACCGAATTCCGGTCGCAAAACAGTAATATTTTACCACCAGTTTAAAAGTGGTGGTAACCCATTCACTCAGGAAAGGGAGTTCCTTGGAGATCCCTTTCCCTTTGATAATGTTAAAAAGTGAGACTTCAAGGTTTCATTTTTTTCTTTTTAAAGCATTCAATTTTTCTTCAAGGAAAACCGGGTGTATTTTTTAAAAAAAAGATTGCTTTATTAAAAAGCAATCACAGACATGGTGGTCTGCTCATCCCAGCACACCACCATCACTGTGATAGCTGAGATTCCTAATGGGTCGCAAATTGCGACCTATCTCATTATTATTCATGAGGTAGGTTGATTTAATCACAATTAGGAAATCGGTGTTCTCAATGTTTGTACATCCGACCGTAGGAGTACATCACAGCTTGATGGTTCTATCACTGAACCCATGAGACGTGGTGATGTAGCCCACAAGAGTAGGTATTAAGAGACTGCGCAGGTTAGTCTGCATCAATCAGTGTTCCTTTGGAATGAATATGTTTGGCTTTGGAAGAGTTGGAGAAGGGGACTTTAAAGAAAGTACAACGACAGATGGAATAATAGGGCAGGTCTTCTGGCCCTGCATCAGGGAAGATGCCACTTAAAAAGCAGTGCTTGATTTGTAAAATAAAGAAGACTGGTGCATAAAGCTCTGCTTTGAACCCAGTGTCCACATCATGTCTCTCTCATCCACGACCACAAAAATCCTTACCATTTAAATCACTCTTGCAGGTTTCTACTTTCTCCCTTTCTGGCACGTTTTCCCTCTCTGTGTGTGTTTTCACTCTCTCTGGCTCTCAGGAAATATCCAATCAAGAAAATTAAGTTCTCGTCTCCAAACATTAAAGCCAGTGGCCCTCACCGGCAACCACCAGGTAAAATTAGGCACTGATACGAGTCCTTTATCCTCGCTGCCCTTTACCTCAATTCCTCTGGCTGGTCACCTTGGGAGGAAAATTTAAGAAGGCATATTAAAAGTTAAATGGAAGTATCTATTTACCGGGCCGCCGGCCAAATAGTACATAATCTCTGATATTTGCCAGCGGCCGGCAAAATAGTATATATTCTCTGCTGTTTAGGAGGCCAGAGTCACAGTAGAGATGATGTACAATTTGATCCATGGCTGGATAAATAATGCGAAGCTGGTCTTTATGTGACAAGCCATGAAAGAAAAAGGGACTACGGGAAATTGTAGGGGGGTAGTCATCTTTTATGGGAATGCAATATAAATGAAGGATATGAAAATAATTGCATATACAAATGTACAGTAGTTTGTACAAAGTAACTGCATGGATTAAATTAAGCTGTTTATAGTTGAAAAAGAGTACAATTGAATAAAAATATCTATGCTTTTTTAATATTCAAATAAGAAATGCAGAAATCAAACTTCTGATTTAGGAGCTGGTCAAGTATACTTACTTAAGAGAGCGCTAAAAAGGTTCTAATATATATTTTTTGGAGCACATTAGGTTTCTAATTTGCATTTAGCACCTTCTGGTAGTAGGATGTTTGAACCAATACAGCACCTCAACCTAATATTGTTGTTTAAAAAAATATATTCACACATAATTTGACTGAGAAAAACCCAGTAATATTTGCAGTGCGGTACATTTTCACATGAGGAACCACTACTAATCTGTTTTGAATTTATTGTATGTTTTGTGGTTACCAGCACTCAAGCTTTTTTGAAGGTGTGATCTGATATATGAGTAGTTATCAGAGGAATTGACAGCAATAGAAACATAAAAATGTCAGGTTTTGATGATGACAGAGATAAGGTTTTTAATGAAATCTTCTCGGGACAGAAAATTCAGGATAGAAAACTAACAATCCCGGGTGACAAACTTCAGGGATTAAAACAGTTTTTCATAAAATTAGAAAGAACACGTAAACAAGAACTTTCACAATGGTGGGATTTAACAACCTTAAAGAAATGTATCGATATTAAATAAGTACCGAGAGGGCTTAGAGTAATCATCTATCCCTCATTTGAAGATTTGGACCCAGACCTATTAAGTGAATGGGAGACCTTGATGCTATCATCATCATTCGGGATGATGGATATATTGATAAGGCATGCTGAGAGAAAACGATCCAAACTATTGAGTGCAATTGAACAACTAGAAGAAGAAATCAAATCACTTAATTTGAAAGAAACCACTGAAAAGTGGTTTAAAATTTTGAAGGATGTTCTGAGTGCACACCAAACTTACATTAGAGATAAGAAAATGCGAAAACTCAAGATAGATGACAACAACTACAGAAATGGCAGGACATTTACTTTTGCTAAAAAGTTTGATGAATTCAAACCAAGAAAGACACAGAATGTACCAAGTGAAATAATACCTGTGGCCTCGACCTCAGCCAGTGAGTCAGACCTATCTAGTATCACTAGCGAAGTTAGTGAAGCCCGTAGTGAAACAACAACTACAAGGGATGGGGGGGATGGGACAATACGACAGCAGCGTCTTTTTTTTTTTCGGAGCTAGTACGGTACAGAAAGGGAACCAGATCAGGCTTTTACGAAACAACTACAGGAACAAAAGAACCAGACGAGGGGGAGGAAAGATCAGGAAAAAATCAAGAAGAAAAGACAGTTACGAGATCGACATAACGCTTTCAAAAGGACTAAGTGCTGGAGAGGGTGTCACACTTATAGACGCATCTGTGTCGACACACACTATGGTTAAAGTTACAAGTGATGATATTTCAATCTGTCAATATATCCCAACATGTATTATCTACTGCTGAAAAAGTTGTGTTCAAAAAAGGTTTACATTTCTGCCCTATATCCAAACCAGATTTTACTCAGATCCATATCGATCTGTTCAAATTTGTACGTATGTTAAAACTAAATGAATATTTTTATGCTAATCAGAAACCATGTCCAATACCTAACTTTTCGTGACCAAAAGCAACAAAACAATTAAAGATATTCAAAACTTACAAATGTTGTTTTCATTGGATGAAAGCATAGGGCCAGCACCAACCATTAGTGAATTTTTCAAGATTTGGATATAGACACTCAACTAAACTTAGATAGTGGGCTCAGGAATAAGTCTACCTTATTCCTAGAAGATACATTTAATCACAAACATACTAGATTCAAAGATAATCTCAGTAAGGATGAACGCATAGCATTACAACAACTATCGGGATACTCGGATATGGTCATTGAAGAGGCAGACAATGGGGGGCAACATTGTCCTACTCTATATGGATATTACATCAGGGAGATAGAAAACCAGTTAATAGACATTGATGCATTTATTAGAGTATCACACAATCCTTTGAAGGGGGTAACAGCCTTAATTGAGAAGAAATTGAGTTATTGGTAAAACTTCTGTCTTCTTGCAGACATGGAATTTAAATATCTTTTTACTCCAACACCACGAGCTGCATGTATCTACACTTTACCAAATATACATAAGAACTGCACTTCTCCGCCAGGTAGACCCATTATTTTGGGAATCGAGTCACCCACAGAGCACATTTTGGAGTATATCGACATATTCCTGCAACCTATAGTTCAAAACCTACCATCATTGATCTTAGATACCAAGGATCTATTGAACAAACTGGATGACCTAGTTTGGTCAGAGGAATTTACTTTTGTTTCTCTAGATGTCAATGCGTTATATACTTGCATACCATTGGACAAAGGCATGGAGGCCCTTACTTATGACTTGTCCAAGCGGGATGCAACTTTATATGAACACACTCAAATGATTTTGGATCTGACACATCTTACTCTTGAAAACAACTTTTTACACTTAATGGCACATGGTTTAGAAAATCATCTGGGGTTGCCATGAGATCAAAATGTTCCCCTTCTTTCGCCAGCACCTATATGGGTTTCTTTGAACAGCACCATATCTGGAGAAGCTGTCCACCAAACATGACAGGATCTATCATTTACTTGGGACGCTTTATAGATGATATCCTCATGATTTGAGGTGGAGATGATGAGACTCTTCAAAAATTTCTTTCACATCTCAATAATAATGTATACAACTTGACGTTTACTAACCAGATCAGTAAGCGTTAGATTGACTTTTTAGACATCACTTTATACATAGAAAATTATAAGATTGCATCGAAGCTCTATCGTAAACCCACTGCATGCAATTCTGTACCACACGCAGATAGTGCGCACCCAGTACACAAATTAGAGCAATCCCCTTTGGGGAAACAACGCGTCTCAGAAGGAACTGCAGTAATGACGCAATATTCGAAGATGAACTAGATCATTTGAAATCTCGCTTTACAACTAGAAGTTATGACAGCATTACTTTAGACAAAGCACAAAGTAAGATAAGAAGGAGATATCATACTAAGCTTTTAAGATCTGCTAGGAAAAATAAACCGCAGAGCACTAGTGTTGCGTTTATTACACAATACAATTCACATAGCCAGAATATATGTAAAGTTTTACAAAACTATTGGCATCTATTGAAGCTTGATCACAGTTTGGATCAATATATATCCCAAAAACCACAAATCACGTACAGTAGAGGAAGAACACTTAGGAACAGATTATGTCCATCATACCTTCCTCCAAAAAAAGACAGGAGAGGTTACAACAAGGTTACCCAATAGACCCATGGGTTTCTGCATGTAATGTTTGTCAATATGCAACAAATAGAACATTAACTTTCAGTTACAATTCTGGACAGGTTTACAAAATAAACCATTTCATTAAATGCAACCCTAAATTTGTAGTGTATTGCATTGTCTGCCATTGTGGCCTAATTTATGTGGGCAGTACAATTAGGCCACTCAAGGAACGAATTCAAGAGCACATTAGAGCAATCTGAAATGGCATCATCAATTGCCCATTGACTGTTCATTTTAACAGCATGCATGCTGCGTCGGAAATTATAAGACCTAGTTTCCATGGCATTGCAGTGGTGGAGGACAATGCACGAGATGGGGATAGAACTTTAGCATTGAGAAAACTTGAAACTAAATGGTTCATTAAACTCAGATCTGTAGACCAAGGACTCAATGTGGATAGAGAGTTGCATGTGTTTCTCCGTGACTGATATTATACAGTGTGCTTGTGAATTGATGCTAAATGTGGATAGAGAGCTGCATGTGTTTCTCCTTGACTTGATACAGTGTATTTGTGAACTGATACTGTAATACAAATGCACTTTACGCCTCTTTTTCCATGATAAGACTAACAATGGTGGAGTATCATTCTATAATATGATTTATCATACCTCATATATGTATTGTTTACCTCTCCACTATATCTACTATACAGTGTTTTTGTGAATTGATACTGCAATATAATTGTACAACATGCCTCTCTCCATGATAAGAATAACAATGGTGGAGTAACATTCTATACTATGACACACATCTTTTCCTATCATGTCTCTTATATGCATTGTTCACCTCCTCCTTTGTACGTTTCACCTAGTTTTTTATATCTGGTGATCTTTTCTATCACTTTGGCTATGACCGCTTGTTGGTGAGCGGCGCTGGGAAATAAGTGGATTATTCCACTTGGATATGTGTTAAATGTGCACAGGATAGTACACATTCAGAATTACTCTTATATTTCACCCTATTATGATTATTTCAGCTTTCTTGTTGTACACCACGATTTAGGATTACGGACATGCTAATACTATTTATACTAAGGATTATTTCCACATCTTTGTATTTCATAACAATATGGTGCTGCCGACAAATCCGATATATAGGAATTTGTTGGCCTCCAGAGTGGTCACAGGAACAACCTTAATAGGTTAGAAATCGTGCATTAGTTGAATCGACACTATCAAATTATATTTCATTTTGCTTTATGAGTTTAGGATAACCCGATTACAATGATAATAATTCATACCGGCTTTGGACTCATTTTCTTGCAGCTGTTCTCCATATTAGTTGGCATGATTTTCAATGCAAATTATAGCGTGTAAATGACATATATTACACACTATATTTTCAAGCAAAACTGGTGTCTGAATTCAAATGCGTACTCCAGGACCCTTCCAAATTGGCGCTGCCTGTTGCTCCCTATTTGTGTTCAGATATTATGGCATGAGATTTCCGGATGGGGGAGTCCCATGACTGTTCCCGGGCATTTAAAAGACTGATTAAAATAGATGCATATATTCGATGCCGAGAGCACGGACTTGCGTTGCGATACTATTGAAAACTTTGTTCAGGTAAGTGAAGACCTTGGGCTTTTGCAGCTTTAGGAGTGTAGCTTTTGTGGACCTCTCAACATGGGCTGTTTTCACTACATCTTTTGTTTGTTAAATGTTTTTTCAAGCGAGGAGGCTTATCAAGGAATTCCCCTCTACAGGATTACTTTCGCAGGATTGTGGTCTAAACACCACGCTTTGAGGGTCATAGAATTGCATATATATTTTCTAAAACATTAAACATGATATTCCGTGTCTGTATTAAGGTATACTTATTCTTCAATAACTTTATTTTTCAAGCATTAATGTATTCATCACCCTTACAGACTTAAAAATCAATACACTTGTGGGGCCATAGTTTTTACAATGTATAATCTTGGGTTCATGTAAGGATGCAATTCATGCTTCTTTTACTACAAATAATATATTATTATTTTTCACTTGGTAGAGGCAACAATGCTGTAGCGCAAATACCATATTTGGTTATCAAAACGTGGACGCCATACTTGGATGCAGAACTCACTCATCAATTGATTTGCAAGTACGTTGGCTTGATGTAACAATGCCTTGATAGACATCTTGGGCTAATGCTGAGCATTGTGAAGTGAGACATAGGCCCGCTAATCTCACCTGTTTATGGATTTTTGGACCAGACTACTTAGTCCGTCTAAAGCTTTAACTGATGATAGGTTAGTGGATTTACGTATTATTGTTCCATTATTGCAGATTTTTTTTTAGACATCTACTGGTTTATGGATGTGGATCTATGATGTCGGGTTAGCGGAATTTGAAGGCCAGGGACGTCTAGACATTTTACTTTTGAACTGGTGGGTTCTTATAAATATATTCTTATTTTTTAAGTGTTATGGGTTGAATCACGCTAGATACTTCTTTAACGCACATTTAGGTGAAACATGGATTACTTTTGTGGTTATCTAAAACTACCATTTGATCTCTTCTATCTTCACATTACTCTTCTTATTTTTCCTAAATTTCTCTTTGTTGGTGAAATCTTTGGTTACACAAAAACACACCAGACTGGGTCAATTTTCTTGTTCTATGGAAGGACTCACTGTACTATACATATATTTTTTTTCTTGGCATGACTTCTTTTCATTATCAGTTATCTGGCTTATTGCAAAATTAATGTTCTGTGCTTTTAACAAACATCTTGCTGCTATGACGTGCACTTTCCCAACGAGCCGACTGAGCGCTCACGAGGGATTCTGACACACCGGCGCTGGGTGAGGGGAAGACTGCGGCCACGCCCACCCCCTTCAGGCCACGCCCCCTTTTCCCGTAGCTATAAAAGAGCGCGCTGATCCACAAGCGCGGTCACTGTCCTGCAAGCTCCTGAGGCGAAAAGCCGGGAGGTTTTTAAAAACTGCATTTTAAGCTTTGTTTGTGTAATAACTCTGTGCTTTTAACAAACATCTTGCTGCTATCACGTGCACTTTCCCAACGAGCCGACTGAGCGCTC
Organism: Triturus cristatus; assembly: GCF_964204655.1. Lineage (NCBI taxonomy): Eukaryota > Metazoa > Chordata > Amphibia > Caudata > Salamandridae > Triturus > Triturus cristatus. The sequence continues at coordinate 444,945,009 of NC_140594.1, read as the reverse complement.
ACGAGGGATTCTGACACACCGGCGCTGGGTGGGGGAAGACTGCGGCCACGCCCACCCCCTTCAGGCCACGCCCCCTTTTCCTGTAGCTATAAAAGAGCGCGCTGATCCACAAGCGCGGTCACTGTCTTGCAAGCTCCTGAGGCGAAAAGCCGGGAGGTTTTTAAAAACTGCATTTTAAGCTTTGTTTGTGTAATAACTCTGTGCTTTTAACAAACATCTTGCTGCTATCACGTGCACTTTCCCAACGAGCCGACTGAGCGCTCACGAGGGATTCTGACACACCGGCGCTGGGTGAGGGGAAGACTGCGGCCACGCCCACCCCCCTTCAGGCCACACCCCCCCCAACATAAAAACATGTGCTTCCCCCGGAAGCGCAGCGGACGGGCGCAGCGGGCGCGCCATTTGCGCGCCAAAGGCGCGCCTAAGGCAAGCCCGTCTGCGCCCGTCCGCGACCGGTTCGCGTCCAGCGCCAGCCATGCTGCCTGTGTCCATTCACACAATCAAAGGATTGTCTGGTCCAGTGCGGAGCTACGGTCACTGAACGCTGCTACTCCCTGTCAGTCGCCTGAGCTCAATCTAACGACTCAGGATCTCCCGCCCCACTGCCCACGTTGCCAAAAGTCTCTTGGCATTGTCTCTCCCCAAATAGTATCACCTTTCAAAAAAGCAAGTAAACCATCTCGCAACACCTCCTCTACCCAACTTAGGATCGGTCTACTGAACTGCAGATCCCTTCCCAAGCATGCTGATGATTTATGCTTACTAATAGCGGACTCTAATTGGGACGCCTTGTGCCTTACGGAGACATGGCTCAATGAGGACAACATGGCATCCATTTCGCTAGCAATCCCGCCAGGCTTTAAACTGAGCTTCTCTAATAGAAAGGAAGGCCGAAGAGGTGGTGGAGTGGCTTTTATCTAGAACGAGAAATACACATTGTTGTCCTCCACGCCTACTACATTCCCAGGCACAGAGGGGTTACACTTTTGCCTCCAAACTACCCCCCAACTGTCTCTTACAGGCCTAATTATCTACAGACCCCCGGACTACCCGGCATCATCTTTGAGTGAGCTTATGGACTTTATAGTCCTAAACTCTCTAGCCCACCCGCATTATATCGTAGCCGGTGATTTTAATCTTCACGCCGACAATCCTGATTGTCCACAGGCTACTCACCTCATCTCAACCCTGCAATCGGCCAATCTAACTCAAGCTATTGCAGGCCCCACGCATCGGGCGGGGCATATGCTGGACCTTTTCTTTTCCAACATATCGAACACAAAAGCTAATTCTCCGATACCACTGCTCTGGACGGATCACTACTTAATCACTTTGTCCATCTCAATCTCCTCCCAGTCTCAGATCACAGGGAAACGCTCCTATGTGCGGAGAAAATGGGATAATTTATCAGCGGACACTCTATGCCCAGCACTTCGAGCAAACCCCCTACCCCTTACCTCGGATGTAAACTCCGATGCTGCATCACTGAACTCGTGGATTGGCAATGTAGTGGACTCTATCGCTCCGGCCAGAATCGCTACGTCGCGCAGAGAATCTCCCTCTGCTCCGTGGTTCTCCCCTGAGCTGATGGCCGAAAAAAGTAAATGCAAAAAGCTGGAGCGCCTTTGGCGAGCAAATTATTGCGAATCAGCCAAAACCAGCTATAAAAAAGCCCTCCATGCCTTACATTTATCCATAAAAAAAGCCAAAAAAATCTTCTTTGCGACCTCCATCCAGCAGGCGGAACAATCAAGTAAAAAAGTTTTTAAGATTGTTAAATCTTTCTTCAAGCCCAGAGCCATCGAGACGGATATTATCCCATCCGCAAGACTCTGTGAAACCATCTCAGATTTCTTTGACACCAAAATATTAAAAGTGTATGATACTTTTACGAACCCCGAGCCGACATCTATGGATGAGCTGGGAGTTTCTGAGCCACCCGCTTCCTCCTTAAATCAATTTCAGCCCATCACCCTCTCTGAGGCATTGAAAGAAATAAAAAAATGCAAATCTGGGGCACCTGATGATCCATGCCCTCCTAAACTGTGGAAATTAATGTCTGACGCAATCGCAGTTCCCCTCTTACACATATGGAACACGTCCATTACAACAGGCATGTTCCCGGATTGCTGGAAACAGGCCACTCTTCTCCCGCTGAAAAAAAAATCCCAAGGCGCGCCGGATGATCTGAGCAATCTCCGACCCATCTCTCTTTTAGCAGCCCCTGGCAAAATGCTCGAAAAACTGATCCAACGGCAGCTTAACAGCTTTATTGAAGAAAGCGGTGCCCTACATGAAACTCAGTCTGGCTTTAGGGCCGGCTTTAGCACCGAGACGGCCCTCATTGAGGTTGCCGAGTCAATCAGGTGGTCCTTAGATTCAGGGGCATCAGCTATGCTGGTGCTCCTGGATCTATCCGCTGCTTTTGATACGGTAGATCATAGCAGACTGCTGATTCGACTTAAGGACATCGGCCTTGGAGACAAAGCTCTTAACTGGCTACACTCCTACCTCACAGATCGGTCCCAGAAAATGGCTCTGGGCCCCTTCTCTTCTTAACCTAAAGGCCTCTGGTGTGGTGTCCCACAGGGGTCGGCACTCAGCCCTCTGCTGTTCAATGTCTATCTGGCCCCGCTTTTCACCTTGATTGCTAAATGGGGGGTCAAGGCAATATAATACGCGGATGACACTCAACTGGTCTTCCCCTATACAGACACGTCAGAGGCAGCTTTTAGTAAAATCAGGGGCTGTCTTCGAGACGTGGCCAAATGGATGAACACTAATAAACTCAAAATGAATGCGAGCAAAACAGAGGTGTTATTCTTTGGAAATCTCAAACACCCCCCTCCGGACTTGTGGTGGCCAACGGAAATGGGCCCTGCCCCATCTCCCGGAACCCATGCAAAAAATCTAGGAGTAAGTTGGGATGAGAATTTGTCCTTCTTGCCGCATATACAACAGCTTACCGCTGGCTGCTTGCACAAACTCAGAAATTTGCGAAAATTTCTGCCCCTGCTACCAGTCGAGTGTCGAAAAACGGTTGTTCACGCAACAATCACATCTCGACTTGACTATTCTAATGGCCTCTTTCTTGGTCTGCCCAAATATGCGGTGCAACGCTTACAGATCGTGCAGAATGCGGCTGCGAGATTGATAAAACGTGTCCCTTTCAGGCAGCATATCTCTCCGCATCTGCACGAGCTGCACTGGTTGCCAGTGGCAAGCAGAATTAAGTTCAAGGTGCTTACCTTGGCTTTCAGAGCACTAAAAGGCACGTGTCCCAACTATCTAAAACTTCGACTTCCCCGTTACCACCAAAAACGAGAGCTGCGCTCAAACTCCTTGCTCAAGCTAACTTCTCCGCGTGTGAGGAAAGCTAGACTTGGAGGCAGGTCCTTCTCTGCCGGCATGGCTAAACTATGGAATACCTTGCCCCCTGCCATCCAATCTGCCACTACAGAAGCTAGCTTTAGAAAGCTCCTAAAAACTTGTCTCTTTATGCAATAATCTTGATCTTCCCCCTGACTACTCGCTCTTGGCTGTAGGACTCGCTAGCGCCGGGACACCTCACCTGAGGTAGCTGTTCGCGCTCTACAAGCATCTGTATTATTATTATTATTATAATGTTTTATTCTCACCATCATTTTGTATGTACCAAGACAATATGTAATATACTTGCATTCCAGCCTTGAAAAAGTCTTTAAATAGACGAAACACGTGTCGACTGAGGACTGAATCCATGCTGAATGGACTGAGCTGATTTGTGCTGGATACACTAATGAATAAATCAACAGTTGAACTAATGAATTGATGGACTCTTATGTTTGTTTCCGTCTTGAGAAGAGAGATCATTGACCTTGGATTTCTGGCACTAGCAGGGATATCTGGATCAATTATAATTTTGTTGCTAATCTATTCATGACTTAATGGTCAAGTGTACTTACTTAAGAGAGTTCTAACAAATGTTCTATTGTATACTTATTTCATTCTATTCACCCAACTGAGTGGGTTTCAGGCGTAGATGCTCATTAGTTGTCTTGCTTGGCCATTCAGTCACACTGACATTTTACTCACCAGTACAATGTAATTTGGGAATAGTAATTTTGAATATGCTAAAGCAGTGTTTTAAGTGGGCAATGTCATGTCTCAACTGAGCCCTCATTTCTGACCTTGACAGTGCTTTGTCAGAATGTGACCACCAGGAGGTCTAGAACGACCAGAGCTATGATGACCAGGACAAGAAAAAACATTCCCAGTGTGACCTAATCCAGACGGACCAGGCTCACTAATGACAGAGGGTACTAGTAACAAATAGATGAAGAGGAACAGGATAAGGAAAAATAGGGCTAGAGGTACAGGAATCATGGTGAAAAGGATGAGGCGGGCCAAGAGGATGCAGAACAGGGGGATCTGGACCAAGTGGACAAGGGCCTGCTGGAAAAAAAGAACTAGAGGTAGAAGGAATATAAGGTCCTGGACCACAACAGCATGGAGAGCTGGAAGGGCCTGAATGCACTGAGTAGGAGCAGAGGGACAAGGACGAACAGGGCCAGAAGTAGCAAACCCAGGTAGACAGGCCAAAGAGGACTAGTACCATGAGACCAGTAGAAAGAAGGAGCAGACACAGAAGGACCAAAGCCACAGAGATAAGATCAAGAATGACCAAGAGATCAGAAGCGAATGGACAAGGATCAAGGAGACCACAACCAGAAAGGACTAGGACTAGCAGGACCAGGAGACCCTAGAATTCCCAACGACCAGGATGTCCAGGCCAAGTCGGGCATGGATCAGAACATCTATGAGGGTCAGACTCATCGGTATCCTAAACCAGGGTGGCAAATATTCAGTGAACCACGGTGACACAGAAAATGAGAATTAGGAGGGCCAGTGCCACAGGAATGAGGAAGACCAGACACAGGGGGCCCATTGCTAAGTAGACCAGATTGGGGAAACCATGGTGGTCAGATGGAGAAGAACAAGATAGAACAGCCAATGTTAGTGTCTGAATCTAATCACTTTTTAGCAATAAGGGGCTCATGTCTCGAACTCACTCTGTTTGTGATCTCAAAAGTACACAGGGACAGCTTTAGGGTGGTGTGACCGGTGCAGCCGCACCTGGTGCCACCTCAGGAGAGACTCTGTACTCAGAAATAACTTTGTTTTAAAAGCATCTGCTGTTTCCTTGAGTTTCCAGCCATTTTCAGGCAACAGTAAAAAGGTCAGGATAATGTAGGTGATTAATGTTTCTGCTCTGAAGAGATTGAAGTTTTTTCCAGTGGCAGTTTTGACTCATCATAAAGTAGCACAGAGGGATGACATGCCTACTACAAAGAACATGTACCATGCAGATTAAAGAACTGTAATCCTCTTTGTTTTCGGTAGCATTTTCTATATATGGACTGAGTTATACATGTAAGATTCATTGCCTCTGTATAATTTGTGTGTGATGTACAGTGCTCTGATGCTCTAGGGTTGTAATGAGTAGTGCTATGAAAAAAAGCATGTGAAACAGGGGCTCCGGAGAGATGAGTAGCACTGTTCAAAGGTGGAAGTGATGATTCCGTGGAGAAGGAGGTAATGGGGAGGGAGGGGCGGAGTGGGTGCCAAAAAAGATTATCTCACCAGGCACCTACTAGGCTCCTCTAACTCTAAAGCTGGCCCTGAGTGTACAAAACCCTTATTATGTGTTGTAAATTCTTTCAACAGGTAGAAGGACTTTTGTGAATGTTTAAAGATTGCAAGCAGAAGGGTTCATGAAAGTGGTTTCCTCTCTTCACTTTTCAATTCAGAAAGGAATGTATTGAAAGTTTTGACTGTACTTGCTGTTGCAAACCATTGATAAGCTAGCAACCACTAAGTTCCCTTAGAACCCCTTTCCCTTTGGAAATCATGTTGTCAGCCACAGGAAGGAGAACTTTTCCATAACCAGAAACTATTTTTTAAAACCATAGCTGGTTACTTTAGGGAACACGGGCTGCCTTGAAAAAACGAGATTTACATTTTGGAATGCTGTCAAAGAGATGATGGTTTGCTGTCCCTTGCAGGCCACCATCTCTGTTAATTCAGCCAATCACAGACGATCGTGAAGTGGCACATACCTAATTAATAATAATTAGGCAGGTTGTTCTGCAACACCCTACGATTCAAAATTTTGTGAACTGACCTAGCAGTGCGTATGTCGGTTTCTCAAATACTATTCCATTCGAAAAAAGTATGTGGGTAATTTGCGACCACTTTTTGCAAATGAAATATTAATACATCAGAACCCTAACTTTCATAAGGAGATGCATGGCAATTTTGTTCACTCTTTGCTTGCAGTTCCACCTAGTGTAATCTCCATAAAGCATCATAAAACAAAATTGAAGCTGTTAGATATTAGCTGGGGAAATATTAAAGTTCCTCTGCTATTTGCATGGCTACTGGACAAGTTGTGTACACTGTATAATATTTAGCCAGCTATCAGGTAAATAATGACTTCTCTTTTCAAGTTTTCAAGGCCACCAGCAGAATAGTACATCGTTTCTGCTATTTAGTCAGTTGCCGGGTAAATATTGAATTGTATTTGCAACTTGCCAGGCTACTGGTCCAATAATATAAAATGTTTGGTATATAACCAACAGCCATATAAATAATTAGATTATTTGCAATTATCATGCCTGCTGGCTTAATTGTACATGTCTGCTGTTTTGTCAGCAGCTAGGTAACGAGTGAATTTTTTTTTGTTTGCTAGATTGCTGGACATCTAGTACAAAATCACTGCTATTTAGCCAGTGGCCTGGTAAATCGTGAAGTTTACTTGGTATATAACCAGCAGCCACATAAATAATTAGATTATTTACAATTCTCATGCCTGCTGGCTTCATTGTACATGTCTGCTGTTTTGTCAGCAGCTAGGTAACGAGTGAATTTTTTTTTGTTTGCTAGATTGCTGGACATCTAGTACAAACTCACTGCTATTTAGCCAGTGGCCTGGTAAATCATGAAGTTTACTTGGTAGTTGCAGTTCAACATCTCTACTATTTAGTCAGTAGCTAGGTAAACAGTGAAGCTTTTCTGCTATTGCACGGCCGCCAGCCGAACAGTGCAGGATCACTACTATTTAGCTAAAAGCCGGGTAAATCGTTAAGTTTTTCTACTATTTTCACGGCCACTAGCCAAACAAAGCTGAATCTCTACCATTTTGCCAGCGGCCTCCTAAAAAGTGAAATGTTTCTGTTATTTGCCCGGCTGCCGGCCAAACAGTGCAGAATCACTATTATTTAGCCAGCAAGTGGGTAAAAAGTGTCGTTTCTCTGCTATTTTCAAGGCTGCCGTCCAAATATTGATTAATTTCTACTATTTAGCCAGCAGTCAATTAAACAGCAGACAAAATACACTATTTACCCGACGGCCGGATAAATAGCTTCTACCAATTTAAATACTAGACGTAGTGGGCGGGCCAGAAGAAAAAGGCCAAGTCATATGAAAAATCATTTTTTAGAAACAAGCTGAACTCCACTAACACAATATATAACACTGGTGTTTATATTATTACAAACTTTGCAAAGTTAAGAAATACACCTACTGGTACATTGCGCTGTGTTGATGCAACACCCCTAAATGTGTCAGCATACAGTATTTAAATGGCACCCCGTCGTTCTGGTAGATAGATCTGCACTTCACAAAGACCCAAAATTCAAAATAAACATTGATAAAATAGCAAGAGGCTGTGCTGCAGATCATTAAAACTCTGGGCTGACAGGGACCAACTGTAAACAAACTCCAAACACATCGCCGCAATGCGAAGGGGAATTTGAATGAGGTGACACAAAGTCAAATATTTCCTTTATTGACGGGAAACGTGCCCCGCTTTCCCCACATCTGGCAGCCTCCCAAACGAGCGTCCTGGGATAGCCCCGCGTGAATATGAATGACGATATAAGTACATAAGGAGCTCCAGACAATCTTCCTCTATAGTATTCCAAGCAGATTTGTATATTAAATGGGCCGAGGTGGCGCCAAGGGAGCTTGCATTCTCTCACCAAAGGTGGTGGGGGGCAGGAATTATGATCCGAATTGGTCATTTTTATCGGGGACGCAGCTCCTTAAACAATTGTTTCAAAAGTTATATATTCAGAACGGCGTTTGTGTTTAGCTCTCTCCCTGTTTCTCGAAAGCCTCGCTTCTGAGCTGCTGATGTGCCACTCATAAATATAGATATTGTAACCGTATATGTTTATTTTATGCCTGGCCATGATTCACTAAATTCCCCTGAAAGCTGACTTTGGAATGTTGATAGACGTTAGCCATCGAGGGACACAGTGGTCAGAATAACCTCCATTATTATCTCTTACTTGTCGCTCTGGTCACAGTTCCAATTATGGAGATGCAGCCATCTCTTGCAGCGTCCTCACGCATGTAACGTATGAGGTAGTCCTTTTTTTCTTTTTGACTACCTTTAAAACTCGTCCTTGCCCCCAGGCACTTGCTGTTTGTTCAAAGGAGTGCTTTCTAGCTTTCTGAGTTCAAGAGATATTTTAGAGAGCATCCCAGTAGGGCAGGAGAAGGTTGGGTGTGTAAAGTTTTGTATAATTAGGTAGCGTGGCTAACATGACTGATGGCGCTTTCCCATCAGCACTATGACCGTCGCGCTCCCCGCTTGTATGCATGGCTATGGCAGGGAGTGATGATGCTGTGGTCTCTGTGGCAGTGTGTGTGCAGCAGGTATCCGTTGTCAGCCCTACACCTTAGTGTGAGTGCTGCTGCACGCCTAGGGTCACGCAGTTTCTGGGAGGGGCAATAAGGTCAAAACAGTGTAAGAACGCTGAGGGGAAAAAAAGGAAAGAGTGACTTGTGTCCTAATGAATGAGGTCTTTATAATCACAATGTAAAGTTTAAGGGTTCCAATCCTGATGTCTAAGGGGTTTATGTATGTGTTGGTGGAGAGGGAACTCCATCGCAATGGCGTCAGATTTCCCTTCCTGTCAACATAGATTTAGTTGTGGGCAGACCTTCAAATTGGCTACGGACCTTGTCACCGCCAAAGCCAAACGTCTCAGATGGTGCAACAGAGTAAGGGCCATTGGAGAATTGGCTATGTATCCACCTGCCCAATTAGGATGAACTGACATATAGCTGTTTTGTACTGTCCATCAACTCCAGGCAACGCCCTGGTGTTGAGGAACAGTAAAAAATAAATAATGCACCCCTCACCATGCGAGATGATCTTTTTCATTTTTAAAAAGAAAATTACATTTTGGGATACAGTGATGAAGATCAGTCCCACTGAAAAAGTTACTTCTCAAAGTCGGGCGCAAAGAGTTCCGCTTGCTGTGTAGGAGGTCACAAGGAGGAGCAAGAAGAGCATTGTAGATGGTTGTCGCTGTAGCACGAGGAGCTGATGGGCATTGCGGATGGTCTTTGCTGGAGCTTTACGGTGGCAGTCACGGTGGGCTATCTTTGCTGTAGCATGATGTACAAATCTTGCATTCCTGGAGGGCATTGGCTCTCGCTGTAGTGCGAAGAGTTGGATTCACGGGAGCATCACGTTGCCAGTCATCGCAGGTGTCAGAGCATCACGTTTCCAGGCCCATTCGTAACATGCCCAAATTACATGATTTTGCATTTCTTAACAAGAGGAGCTCAACTAACACCGGCAAAGGACCCAGGAACTCTTTGGGATCAGAAACTCACTCCAGCAAAGGACTTCAGGGCTCAGACAAGTCCAGTTGTGGGTCCAGGCTGGTCCAGTTGCAATAGGTCAGCCGGGCAGTTGCAAGGAGGCCTCTGGAGCTTGTTGTATCCCTGTAGCTCAGAGAAGAGGTCAACAATTGACCCTTAGAGTCACTCAGGTTAGCCTGGGATGAAGGGAGCATACCCAGTCTTCTTTATCAGAAAGCAGGGCAGTCATCTGGGGGCCAAGGCAGTACTCAAGCAACAGGGCAGTCCTCTGGGGAGCAAGACAATCCTTCTGTAATGGCCACAGGTCCAGAAGTGTACTGATGAGTGGTTAACAAGGTCCAATATTCATACCTGTGATGGATTTCCTATACTAATCCCACATCTGGTTCTGAAAAGTTCTTCCCTTCCTATGTCAAGGCTCCAAAAAGTCTGGGGTGACAAAGACTATTGTTCGGATTCCTTTGTGTGCTGGAGGCAAGGCTTTTGAAATAGAAGAGTGGCATGGCACAGCTCTGCTTCCAGCCATCCCGGCAGGATGTCCCATCCTGCCCACATCTAGTCCCTTTTGTGTCACTGTCTGGAAGGAACACTCAAACACCAAACGCAGAGCCATTCACAATCATGTGACCCATGACACTGGCTGAAGGCACAAACGGTTAAAACAAGGAAATCACAACTTTCTACATGTGGCATTTTCAGAATTGTGACTTAAACTCAGAATTTACTATTAAAAGAGGATTTCAAATGACAATTCATATGAGTGTAAACAGCATTTTCCTACCTGTTTCCAATCAAAAGTTGTCACTTATTAAATTTAGCAAGTGTTAGTGTGAGCGATACGCCTTAAAGTAGTAAAAAACTACTTAAGGAGTTTTTCACTACTCGGACATTAAAAACTAGGACATGTTGGTGTAAGTTTTACAACACCATAGACCCTGCCATAGGGCTTAGAGGACCTACCTTAGGGGTGACCTGTAAGTATTAAAAAGCAAGATGTAGGTCTGGCAAAACCTTTATTTGCCATGTCAAAATGGCAGTTCAAAACTGCACTGCAGGTTGCAGTGTTTGGCCTTAGACATGTTTTAAAAGGCTACTTTAATGTATGGTATAACGAGAGCAGCAGGCCCACTAGTAGCATTTAATTTACAGGACTGGGTAGATAAATTAGCATCTACTAGGGACTTACAAGTAAATTAAACTCACCAGTCAGGGTGATGAAAACTGTACAATGTTGTAGGCAGAGAGCACAAGCACTTTAACTGGTTAGCAATGGTAAAGTGCACAGAGTCTGAAAGCCTGAAGAAACCAATTCAGCAAAATAGGAGGAGTGAAAGTAAAATGTTGGGGGGAATACAATGCCAAGGATGCCAAGTCTAACAGGAATTTCTTGCATAGTTTTTGTTATACACAGATTTTGTCTCCCTGTGGGTGGCGTCAATTGCATCAGGGGCTTCAATAGCAGGTTGAAGGCTACTCTGGCTTAAACTTTGGAATGTGGAACAGTCACAAAGATATTTGGGTCATCATCTTTTGTTTTGGTTATTTGGTTCACAATTAAATAAGATGTTTAAAAAAATCAGCAAAGGAGAGGAAAATGCTCTTCCATTTTTGAGCCCCTCTGGTAAAGAAATCAATTTTTAGAAGAAACCCGGACAAACTTTGCAGAATAAAAAATATCCCTTTGGAGGCAAGGGCTGAGGTCAGAGGGCTGCACTCTTCTCAATATCCCGGCCACAGTCAGCAACCTGGTGAATACTGACTATATGCTCAAGACAGTTGAAGCCTGGATGGGGGATTTTTCCTAAAATGAGTTTGAATAGTATTGGACAAATTGGTATAGGAGGTAATAAGAGAGGGGTATTTCATAACATTTTCAATCCAAACCCTAAAACATTGTTTCCGGATCACTCCAGTTCCAAACGAGCTGTTAAGAAACAGGCAATGCTTAAGGAAGTACAGACAATGTTCTAAAAAGGGTCCATACTGCAGAACCAGACACCAAGAAAGGGTGTGGTGTTTAATTAGTCATCTTCTTGGTGCCAAAATCAGGTGGAAAATACAATCCAGTTCTGGAATTAAAGTGGCTCAACAGGTCTGTGCAATATACACCATTCAGGGGGCTTAAGCATCAGGGGCCCTATTTGTATTATGCCCTATTATGTGTTATGCACTTTCCCTGTTTGCTCATGGCAAACCTTAAAACAAGTGTGCCATGTGAAAACAGGGAAAGTGTTCCCTATGAAATGAAATGCACTTGTGCTGTCCTGGGAGCATCGCATTCAAGTGAACTACGGAGCGGCATTGAAGCAGCCTTTCTGTGTTTTACTGTACAGGCGGCACCCCGCCTTCAATTTTAAAGAGGATTAGAGCTCTCCTTTCAGGCGGATGCAGTGAATGACTGCACCCGCCTGCAAGGGGATGTGTGGGGGGTCCATAGGACCCCCTTTACCCCCCTCAAGGGAGCTGCTATCAGGGGCGCACAGACAGTTCACTACCTTGTAGGTGGTGTATTGTCACTGTGCCCCCTGACAGCTTCTTTGCCTTTGCGCCTGCATCTATGATACGGCGTGAGTGCAGAGGTAAATGGATTCCCTCATTTGCATGGGGTCATGCCCCATACAAATGAGGGTATGCTTTTTTGATAAAGCACTGGCACTGTATGTGTGTCAGCGCTTTCAGTATTACAGAAGGGCTGACACACATACACACGCGTCTGCGGTCCCTTCTGTAATGCCAAAGTGCCCCGGGGACATGCAAAGTGGCCACAAAAGCCCATTGCCCCCCTGGGCACTGTGTGTAATATGGCCCCAGATGGTGATACTATTGCTGTCGAAACTTGAAAAAACATTGGCATCTATGGGACCTGTTGCCGCACCACCTGGAGTGCTCACAATGTTTCAGACAAAAGTTGCCCACCTCAAATGACCAGCTATCAATTGGCCATACATTAGATATATTTAAACACAAAGCAAGAGGCAACAAAAACAAGGTATGCATATAGAGAGTTGTACATGAAAAAACCAAAAATAATAAGACATGTAGGTCCTTTGCTTGTGTTTGTCTTTTTGTTTGTGTTCTTCAGAGAACACAAACAAGCGGGGAAATGTGTTTCACCCAATCTCAGGCTTCCTTAGGGCTGCAAAAATACAAGGAACATATATAAGTCTAAAGTCCTTTAACTTGATAAATACATAGTGCATGAAGTGATTTGACACATATAGTAAATGAACCACCACGATTAGAAACACACACACATCACATTGAAGGCAAAATAATTCGGAAACATTAGACACATGTCAATTGGTCTAGAGATTTGACACCACGGGCCCGATTCACAGAACTAACTTAAGACAAAATCCTAAACTTACTACTTTTGGTATTCACAGAAGGCATTTAGTAGTAGTAAAGTTAGAATTTTGTGTTAAGTCTGTCTTAAGTCTGTCCTAATTTTGTCTTAAGTTTGTCTTAAGTCTGTCTTAAGTCTGTCCTAATTTTGTCTTAAGTTTGTCTTAAGTCTGTCTTAAGTTAGTCTTAAGTTTGTCTTAAGTCTGTCTTAAGTCTGTCTTAAGTCTGTCCTACTACTTTTGGTATTCACAGAAGGCATTTAGTAGCAGTAAAGTTAGGATTTTGTCTTAAGTTTGACTTAAGACAGATTTAAGACAGACTTAAGACAGACTTAAGACAGTCTTAAGACAGTCTTAAGACAAACTTAAGGCAAACTTAGGACAGACTTAAGACAGACTTAAGACAGACTTAAGACAAACTTAAGACAGACTTAAGACAGACTTAAGACAGACTTAAGACAAAATCCTAACTTTACTACTACTAAATGCCTTCTGTGAATACCAAAAGTAGTAAGTTTAGGATTTTTTCTTAAGCTAGTTCTGTGAATCGGGCCCCATATGTTTATAAAGATTGGCAAACACATATACAGCAATACCACATATGTACTAATACATACACTTCATGAATGAAACACATGAAATGAACATACTGTAATAAAATGAACAAGCCATCCTTCAATATGGATATGGACAAAAAGAAATGAAAGCAAGAAGGCATAAAACATAAGAGATAAAAAAAGCCTTTTAAACACTGTGAATAAGTGATGAGGTGAAAGTGAAAGATACATGGACATGGGTTAGGGAAATGTGTGAGACAGGTTCAGGAAGGCCCTAGTACTCAAGATTATGGGTGTCAGAAGCGCCCACAAAGGAGCTTTGTGAGGGGCGAAAAACACACTAAAACAACACTTCAATGAGAGTATTATCCTAGAGAACTTAGTGACAATGTAGTAGAACCGCCATACCCAGAGTAAAAGGTGGGCAACAATGAGAACAATGTCTTACCAGAAATGTATGGAACTGTATTGTAGGCGGATCTGACCAAAACAGCGTCTCAAAGGGACTAACATCCATCCGGAATACACTAAAATGTAAGGCAAACATATTATGAGTAATATAATTCCATTTGGAACTCAGAATCCCCAAAGTTTGTAGCACCAAAATGTTTCGGATATAGTAACTGAAAAATAGACGGAGTCAGAGGTCAAGGAGCCAGAGAATCTAGGCAGTTCTCACCATCTACCAGAGGTGCTCACAGAATAGTATAGCTTGATACAGAAACCTTAGGACCCAAGTAGAAATTAAAAAAAGAGAAGTAGTACCTTATTATAAGACTAAAGTAGATTACGTCGTAAATGTTGCAAAATAATATGGTTCAAGAATTCAGAGTCTATTAAGTTTGCTTGAGTATCTCAATGACTGGTTGATTTCTGATTCTTCATTTTTGAAGATGGAGTTCAGCATGAAAAAAGTTTGCTCCTGTTGAAAGGATCTGAAATTCATACTGAAATATCAGATGTCAAGTATAATCCCAGAACAGTTAAAGACATTCATTTGGGCACTCATAGATGCAAAGAGAAGGGTGGCCCAGTATTGCCAGAAAGCAAAGTCCAATCACTAAAGACAAGGGTGACACAGTATCACAATGGTTGAAAATCCAGGTTTTAATGTTAGCAACAATGAGTTTGGTTCCTTGAGCTCAAAACTATTTGCAGCTGTGGTTTTTTAAATGTCAGCCAGTTGTTCACCAGTGACACAGGAGTATGAGACACTGATTCTAGGGTCCAGGGAGATAAAGGATCCCCTAAAGTAGTGGCTGGATCTGAGGAGTTTACTTTGATTACCCAAGCCCAGGAGTTATAACATCTGACGCAAGTGCATGGGCAATGTGGCTTCACTCAAAGGGGCATATTCTCAAGGACCTATCGCTGAGTTACTGGCACTTTAACACAGCCAAAGTTGCAATAAATTAATCGCCCCATTCACAAGCTGATGCAAACAGCCGATATCACCAGTTTTCCGGTGATAGCACCCGCAAAAAACATCGCCACAGATGACCCTGGCAACTGTCGCTAATGAGATGCAGAGTAGGTGTTCCCGAGCAAAAAGCCGCAACAACACCACTTAGCAACATTCTCAATCTCAACGACCAGCCAGTGACTCACGGTCAAGCATGGCCACTGACTCATTGTCAGTGAAATTGCTCTCCCTTCCTCGCAGCTCCACCAATAAGTGAGGCCGTCCCCCAAGCCCCTGCACTCTCGAGTGTTGGTGTTCGACGCCCTCCTCCACCCGCAGGTTTCACCTGCGCCTCATCCCAGGTGGTCCAGTGGACCTCTGTCTCCATTCTCTCGCTCTGCTTTTTCCATCCTTTTTCACTTGTTTTTTTCCCTCAATTCTATCTCCCCCCTTCACTCTCCTTCTGGGTCTTTCCTCCGTTTTTTACCCTCATCTCAATCTTCCCCTTTCACTCTCCTTCTGTGTCCTCTGTGTCTTTCCTCCACTCTTTCTTGAACTTTTGCTGCTTTATTTGCACTTTTTCCTTTTGCCTTTTTCAGCCCGTTTTTCCCCACAGCTGCTGTGTCCGTGGCCCCTCCCCCCCAGCATGACCAGTGCGACCGGCCCAATCCAGCTCCCCTACTCGCTCCCGCCTCCCAGCTGTCCAGCCCGTCCCGACCCCTACTTAATGGCGGCCGCTGTGTGGCCGCGCAGCGGGCACGCCGCCTGCGCACCAAAGGCAAGCCCTTCTCCGCCCGTCCGTAACCCGACTGTGACCAGTGCCAGGAACCCTGGATCTCTGCACCGCCAACGCTACGACCCAGCGGCACTCCATGCTCTCAACCCAGGCTGCAACAACATCTGCAAGCTAGCATCCCCAGCCAACACCCACGGACCCTTCAGCTGTCACCGCTGCCAGCACACCTGCAGCACCGCCAAGACCGCAGACCCAGTGCAACCCATTCGCTAGAACACAACCAAACCGAAGACCCTACAATGCATCCTCCTCAATGTCTGATCCCTCCACAAATACGCCACCGAAATCTGGGACCTCCTCAACAGCACCACCCCGGACGTAGCATTCTTTACCAAAGCCTGGATCAACACCACCTCGGGACTGGACATCGCCATCGCCATTCCCCAAGGATGCAAGATCTCCAGGAAGGACCACCCAGCCGCCCTGGAGAAGGAATCGCCATCATCCACAAATCCACCCTCCACCTAAGCACACTCCCCGATGAGCCCACAGACCTGATGAAACACCTTCACTTCAAGATACTGGCCAGCCCTACCTCCACCCTCGGAGGAACCCTCATCTACCGACCCCCTGGACCCCGTGGATGTTTCGCCAACTCCATCACAGACATCATCTCCCCGCATGCCATCGCGTCCACCAACTACTTCCTACTGGGAGACCTCAACTTCCACCTCGACAACCAACTGGACCCCAGCACCACATCCCTCCTGGACAACCTCCACAACATTGGACTCCACCAGATCGTGACCACACCCACACACTAAGCAGGACATAACCTCGACTCCCTCTTCACAACAGGGAACTCCATCACATTCAGCCACACCACCGAACTCCCATGGACTGACCATCGATGCGTCCACTTTACCTTCAGAACACCCACCATCCACAGACACCAGCACCTGCTTCCATGAAGAAACTGGACCAAAATCACCAACGACCAGCTAACCTCGTCACTCAGCAACTCCACCCCAACCATCACGGAAAACGATGACCCCAACACCGCAGCCCGAACCCTGCACAGATGGATCTTCGGCAGCGCCAACACCATAGCCCCCCTCAATAAAAACAACAACACCCACGCCAAGAAAGCTAGATGGTTCACCGCTGAACTTCGAGAGTCCAGGCTCACTTGCCGCCGCCTGAAAAAGGCCTGGAGGCACACCATATCCACAGAAGCCCACAACAACTTCAGAGCCGCCACCAATGCCCACCACCAACTCATCAGAAAAACGAGGAAAAAAGCGATTGAAGACAGAATCTCCACTCATGCACACAACAGCAAAGCAACTCTTCAACTTCATCAAGGAGTTCGCCCAACCAACTTGCGAGTCCACCGACATCCCTCCCTCACAAGACCTCTGTGACAAACTCAGCACCTTTTTCCACCACAAAATTAAGAGCATCTACAACAACTTAGATGAAGACAACCAAAACACTGAACCCTCACCAACCACCCCCTACAACCTGAAGCCAGCGATCGACAACTGGACAGCCCTCACCACCGAAGACACACTGAAGATGATGAAGTCAATCCACACCGGGGCCCCCACGGACCCCTGCCCCACCACATTTTCAACAGAGCCGCCAACATCATCGCACCCATGCTCTGTCACACCATCAACCACTCCCTGGCAACCACCTCGTTCCCTGATGACTGGAAACACGCTGAGATCAACGCCCTCCTGAATAAAAACCCTCAGCGGACCCCACTGACCTCAGAAAAACTACAGACCCATCTCCCTGCTCCCATTCCCAGCGAAAGTCATCGAGAAAGCCATCAACAGCCAACTCGCCACATTCATCGAAGATCACAACATCCTCGACTCCTCCCAATCTGGCTTCAGAAAAAACCACAGTATGGAAACCGCCCTCCTCGCCGCAACAGACGATATCCGTACCTTACTAGACAAAGGAGAAACAGCAGTCCTCATCATCCTTGACCTCTCAGCGGCATTTGACCCAGTCTCTCACCGCACCCTAATACGCAGACTCCACGACGCAGGGATCCAAAACAAGGCCCGCCACTGGATCCGCTTGTTCCTCTGCAGCAGAATGCAGTGGGTCAGACTCCCCCCTTTCCTCTCGGACCCTACACCTACCACCTGCAGAGTCCACCAGGGGTCCTCCCTCAGCCCTACGCTCTTCAACGTCTACATGGCTCCGCTCGCCCCCATCGTCAGAACCTACGGACTCAACATTGTGTCATATGCAGACGACACCCAACTCATCCTCTCCCTATCCAACAAACCCAACACCGCCAGACACAACATTCGAGAAGGCATGGAAGCTGTCACCAAATGGATGAAAAACAGCTGCCTACAACTAAACACCAACAAAACGGAAGTACTCATCATGGGTCCAAACCCTGACACCTGGAACGACACCTGGTGGCCCCCTGCTCTCAGAAGCCCACCCACCCCCACGGACCACTCACGCAATCGGGGAATCATCCTGGACTCAGAGCTCAAAATTGACCGCCAGATCAACTTCGTCTTGTCCTCCTGCTTCCACACCATCCGCCTCCTACGTAAGACCTTCAAATGGATCCCCCTCAAACACAGAAAGACTGTCACTCATGCCCTGGTCACCAGCAGGCTCGACTACGGCAATGCACTCTATGCCGGAATAAACAAAAACCTCACCCGCAAGCTACAGAACATCCAAAACGCCGCATCAAGACTGGTCCTCAACCGGCAAAGACACTGCCACATCTCCCAGTACCTGCGCACACTCCACTGGCTCCCCATTGAAGCTAGAGTCACCTTCAAGATGCTAACCCACGCTCACAAGGCCCTCCACGACACCGGACCAGCATACCTGAACAGCCGACTCAAATTCCCCGCACCCCAAAGGACCCTACGATCAATCAGCCCAGCTCTCCTACACTGTGGTCCCCCGCACCAGAAAGACCAGATCGGGAGACCGCTCCTTCTCCCTCCGCGTGGCCAGAACCTGGAACGACCTTCCACTCCACCTCAGACAGACATCGCTCTCCATCTTCGCAAGAAACCTCAAAACCTGGCTCTTCGACAGACCCCCTACTTGATGAACTGGAACCTGGGACCTCCCCCACCCACCAGCGCCTTGAGATCCTTACGGGTGAGTAGTCGCGCTTAACAAACACCTGATTGATTAATTGAATGACCAGCCAGATTGGCGATATGATCACAAAACATGCGATAAGGCGTGTGAGCAGCAGGAAATTAACATCCGCTCTGACCTGGTGCAAAGTCGGACGACAACCTGCACCAGAAAAGGGAGCCCAGACCACAGCCACACCTGAAGACCAACAGATGCCATGGAGCCACTGATCATGCATCTCGGAGCCCCAACAGGGCCACAACACCCACTGCCACCGCACCCAGGAATGCCCCCCGTTCCCCCCCGCCCCCAGACCACCACAGAGGCAGTGCAGACCAAGACAGCGGACCTTCAGAAAACGTACCAACCTCACAGACCCTACACCAGAGAATGTCATTGCCCACTACAGGCTCAAAAGGACAACCATCCTACGCATCCTGACCACCATTGCCCACAGGCTGATGGTCCCAACACAGCGGACCACCAACATCCATCCACAGACAAAGCTGCTGGCTGTGCTGCACATGTTGGCCTCTGGGACCTTCCAACCAACAACCGCCAGAATCGGAGGAGTCCCACATCCAGCCCTATCAAAGTTCCTCACAACTGTCTTGGATGCCATCATCAGCTTGGTACCCCAGTACCTATACTCCCCCACACTGCGCAGGAACAGCTGGAGACCAAGCAAGGCGTCTACGTCATAGCTGGCTTCCCGCACATGTTAGGGCGCAATTGACTGCACACATGTCCTACTTATGCCCCCTGGTGACACTGCACACAATTACCTAAACAGAAAGGATGATTCCTAATTCTACCAACAGTCCATCATCAACCAGCGCTAACAGGATGGCACTCATGGAAATGCACTGCTCATTGGCAAGTACCAAATGAACACACGAAACCCCCCAACTCCACAATCATGAAACTCGCAACTCTGGGAATGCACACGTCACAGACTCACATTCAACATGCCCACTCACCAAACATGACAGCATATCTTACTGTGGCAACCTGGGCTACATGTACATGAGCCATCAATGGCATGGCACCTTAGCCACACAATAGCGGAATGTGGGGAGAGGTGGGAACCAGGCATGTGCGAAGGAGGCAAGTGACCCATGAATGAGAAGGTACACAATGCCAAGTGTGGCGGAGATGTGCTGGACAGACTGCAGTATGCAGACCACAGACATATCAATGTCCACATGCACTGCTGGTGTATGGAGCGTAGTGGACAGTGGAAACAACCATGTCACCTCAGCCAGTGGGGAAGATCCCAGAAATGTAGCTTGTGATGTCCCCCCCTGTAAGCGTGAGCGGAGTGGGCCGACCCGACATATACCAGGCCAGCGTAGGGGTGTGAATAAAAAGCACGTAGCTCTGGGCGTGGTGCTCTTCTGGAATGCCCAATGTCTCTGCCAGGGCGGTGCCTCCCAGCCCTCCATGAGGCCAACGCTGTCACTGTGAGTGGTGTTGCCTGCGATCCTGTGCACCTGCCGCACCCTGGCCAGCTTGTCCCCGAACCCGTCTTGCTCGCACCTATGCACTCAGTGTTGACAGGTGAGCAGTGAGGCCTGTCGTGTGTCAAGGAGGGTCCACCACATGCCTGCCCAAGCTCCAAGCCCGAGGCCCGCGAGCTTAGCAGCCTCCTCAGACCATCACGGCCTCCGCGACACAGGCCCGCAGTACTCCTTTCTCATTGACATACTCCACCGGCCTACACAGCTGCCAAGTCGGTCACACATGTGGAATTGAGTCTTGATTATGCAATGGCAGAGTACACACTTTATGGTAGATTTTATGTCACTGTACTCCCTTCGATGTGGTGCCACCAACTCCGTGCCTAGCATCCGAACGGCACCTGTCTGTGGTCCCTTGCTGTGGTCCCTTGCTGACTACTGCCTTCGGCCTACACTGCGGTTGAGTAGGTCACACAGTTGGAACTGAGTCTTGATTTGTGTATGGCAGAGTTCATATCATTGAACACATTGATAGGAGTAAGAGGAAGACGTGGTGCAGTCCGGAGGAAAAAAGGATCCTCGTTACAGAGGTGATTGAACACTGCCAACAACTGCTCTGGTGTCACTAACTCTATGTATCACAAGCCAACCACATGTGGCTGTGGGCCCCTTTTGACCGCTGCCTTGGGCCTACACTGAGGTCGAGTAGGTCACACATTGGGAACTCAGTCTTGATTTATTTATGGCAGCTTTTATATCATTGTACTGGCCTCATCGCAGACTGCATACCCCTTCAGTTCCTGTGCCACTAAGTCTGTTCCCCGACAGCCATGGACACTTTCTGGTTGAACTTTGGTGGCGACTGTGTCTATGGATTGGAGGATGGCTTCTGCCCTCTGCATCATGCCCTGGAGGACACCTTCCACTGTCCCCTGCAACCCTCTGCCACATTCACCTTTGACATCGTCGAGGACCCACTCAGTCCGCGTGGCCCTACCTCAGTGCACCGCAAGTCACCGTCCCATGGCGGTGTGCCTGTGCCGGCCGCAGTGCATCAGGGCCACTAACTCTGTGCAGCTCAAGTCAAGGGCCCTGTCCGGTGAGATATTGGATGGCCTCTAAGACGATGGCCTTGGGGTCATCAACACCATGTGTCTGTGGCCCTGCGCTGTCCGCTGCCTCTGGCCTCAAATGCGGTCAACCAGGGCTCACACATCAAATCGAGTTCTGACCGGCCCTGACATCGCATCACCGCAGGAGGCACACACCACCACCGCCAGAACCACCTCCAAACAGCAACTGTCAGAGTCGAAATAGCTGTAATGGCAGACCAACGGAGTTGCTCACACCTGTCGTGGATGCCATCATCTGTCTGATACCCTGCTCAGCACTCCAGGTGCCACTAACTCAGTGCACCATGACTCATGGACCATTTCTGTAGGAGTTGTGTGCTGTGGAGAGCTCACGCAGCAATGTCACCTCAGGAAGTGTGGGAGACCTGGGACGATGATGAGGAAGGTCATGCAGGTATAATACACCCCACTGCAGCTGCATCAGGAATATCCAAAAGGGACACAATCCTAGACATTTTCTTCACATGTGCACGCTCAGCTCTAGTGCCCAACCTCAGTGCACTGCAACTCACAGACACTTGTAGATTGGGTGACTTCTGTACTTGCTCCAGCTACCACCATGATGCTCTGCAGTTGTCTCTGTAATGCTGGTGTTTTCTGTTTCCGTTTTAATAGTGTTCACTGTTCAAGTTGTTGCCAGCACCAACCATTCCATGCGGGCTGTCTTACACTCACCTCACACACATCCAGCAAAGGCATCACTGTACATGTGACCCTGCCAATAAAGGGCCTGGCGCACGTGCCAGTAGATAGTTCCACAAACTATCTGCATGTGTCTGTGTGGTCATGATGTATGCATGAGGACCCCGGGGCCTACAACATTACATTGTGCTGTGTACAGTGGACAAAACCATGTCACCGCTGGCAGCGTGTAAGACCTTGGACATGTAGCTTTGTCATCACCCACTCAATACATAAGAGGAGTGGACTGGGCTGTCGTACCGAGGTACAGCCTGGGGGTGTGAATGATGATCCCGGGGCTCTGGGCGTGGTTCATTACAGGAAATGTGCAAATGCATGAGTCTCTGTTGTGGTGTGGGTCTCCTTTGTGGGTTGTAGGATGTCCCTGATGGGACTTGAAAACCCACATATGTGATCAAGTTCGGCTTCCATGAGCTCTGACCCCACCCACACCTATTCAGCCACCTCCTTTTGGCATTCTGACACCTGGCATTGGAATGTGATGTGTGCCTAGGTGAAGTGTTGGGAGCCAGCCGTGGTGGCGGGTGATTCCTGCTGTGTGGTCTGTGCAGGTACTGGGGTCTCCTCTATGTAGCTTGGCTGCCCTGCTCCTGGGGGTGGGTTGCCTAAGATGTCCATGGGCTGTTGTAGGGCATCGGTGTCGAAGGTGTGGTGGTCCTCTCCAGCATCACTGATGAGTAGTCTGGTCTGCTCTGCTGGAGGTGTTGTTTGTCCCTCTGCATTGTGAAGGGGCGATGCATGTTGACATTGTGTTGACATGTATGTTGGCGCATTGTTCTAGTGCACATGCAGACTGCATGACAATGTACATTGTGACTGTTTGGGAGGTGCTCAATATTTGATGTGGGACAGTGGACATTTGGACCACATGACGGATGTGAGATTGTACACATACATTTCCATCTCACAGTTTCCTGCTATGTTAGTTGTGATTGGCCTGTTTCTGCGCATGAGCGAACCCAGTTGTGTCCTCTGTTCTGCAGTGTCGGTGTTGAACTTTGTACCACATTGTCGTCGGATGTGCTGTTATTGCTATGTGTGTCTGCTGCAGTGTGCCACGGGGATCAGGGACATGATCCAGGGTCATTGTGGGTGTGCAGTGTGCTACACATTGTTGTGAATGTGTGCCATTGTGCCCATCTCCCCCCGCCCCCCAAGGCCCTGGTCGTTATTCACCCTGTTGATGTTGTGTCCAGTCCTATTGAGCTGTGTCCGGACTCCCAACTCCTTGCACTGTCTCCACACTGATGACTGTGGCCTCCATTTCCTCCAGCTCCTCCTGTGCGGCAGGACTCCTGCCTCCTGTCGCCGTTGCTGCCTTCCTGTTGGCAGCAGGTTTGTGCTTGGTTTGGCTTTTCACATCATGCCAGAGCCTCTTGTCCTCCTCCAGAGACCTCCTCGAGACTCCGACTGCATTCACGTTTGTCATATTGACGTCCAGTGGATGGTAGTGTTCTGTCACCTCTGTGATGCTGATCTTGTTTTCATTCGGACTGCACCCCGTCTGCCTCTTCCTCATCTAATTGGCTTTCCCCGACCACGTAGTTCCTTGCTGGTGGTCTGTAGGGCTTGTGGGGTTCGCATTGGCCTCTGCACTCGGTCCGGGTGCATCAATGGTGCTACGCAGTTTCTTTTTTTCTCCCTTTTTTTTTTGTTGCTTTTGTAACGGGGACACTTGGTTAGAGGTACGACAAGGATCAATGTCCACACCAAGTCAGAATAAACGAGGCTTTATTTTCCTATAAACTCGTCTCTTAGAGGTCGCCAGAGTCCAAAAACAAAATAATACAAGAAAAGAGGAGTCCTCTTCAAGGGAAATAATTCTTCTTATCCGGTCCTTGGTTCCAGGGGCTGGGGCTCCTTCCGTCTTCTTCCTCCTCCGGAGTTTATGTGGCACTCAGACAACAAGCAGGTGTGAGACTGATTGCTACTGTATTTGTTTGGGAAAAGGGAGTGAGGGATCACCAGTGCTGTTCCTAATAACTGTGGGCCGTGAACAAGTGCAAGAGAAACACAGGGTGAGACCACACACGAGAGGGATGCGTTATTCTCTGTCCTTCTCCCGTTTTCCTACCCACCCTGCCAATCATTCACATACCTGGCGAAGCCACACTCCTCCAGGAGCGTGGCTGGGTGCAGCGGGATATCGTTGGCCTCCTGGCTCTCTGCTCACACTCCGCTCCATGGCGTCTTCCAACAGCAGCGGTGTGGTGTCTCCCAGCGTCTCCTTCTCTAGTCCTGAGGCGTCCACCAACCAAACACCTTTGCAGCTTCTAGGGTTTTGAGCCTCGCTCTGGTGAGTCTGTGTCCGTGGGATTTGTCGGGCGAGGTTGACGTCGTAGGGCTGGGTGGTGCCTTCAGTGGACGCCTTCTCTTTCGAGGGGTAGGTATCACCATGAGGCATATCGGTGTCCCATATCGGGTCTCCCTCCAGCTCCCAGACACCGGGCTGTATGGGAAGGAGACGATGGATGTCAGGTGAGGCGGACAACCCCTCATCCATGGTTGTGTTTCCCTCTTCACCCTCCCCTTCGTCGGATGGGCTGGCGAAATCGTGACACTTTTATAGTGCATTTTCCCGCATGACGCATGGGAATTACAGGCCTGTCGCTGGTTTACGCTGATTTTTGTTTCATGATTGGCCTCATTGCAGCTTTCTTTACCTTTGTGTTTCGCATTTTTGCGGTGTTGCGTTGACTTTATCGTGGACATTTGACGCGTTATCGTGAGCCTATCGCATGGTACTGCCGGCTTGAGAATACCACGTTACCACAGTATTATTTTCCCACGATAGAACGCGATGTGCAAAGATGCGTTAAGCTAATTTTGCGATGATCATCACACGTTCTTGAGAATATCCCCTAAAGGGTTGTAAGAAAAGAAAGTGTGGTCAGTGACCTTCAGAAATTTTCTCCCCGGAATGCCTTGATCTTGGCAAGAACCAAAAATTGAAAGCATATCAGAACTAGCGGTGGGCAATACTCACGTAATTCAATGTAGTGTAATCAAGTGGAATTACCTAAACATTGAGGGAGGTTATGCATAATTACGTAACAAGGGTAAGTCTACGTTTAGCGCTATTTCTTAATGTAAAAATGCGCCCTCACATCTAAAATGGGTGCAAGAAAGCATTTGGCACTAAGAAATAGTGCTAAATCCAAAAGTACACGAATAGCAAGTGTGAGCAGCTACTTGCACTTGCTAAATGTGCTCTTGGGGTAGGATTTCATTACAGGACCAGAGCAACCATTATGCATATTTATTTTAAGGCTAACTCCAGGCAGCCAATTAGAAGCAATACATCATAAAGTGAAACAGATCTAGTATAGAATCTATGTTTGCACATATTTTCCCAGATTCTTAATCATGTTGTCACTGAATAGAAGGCCTATAGAGTTCTGTGAGGTTTCTATGTCGGCCATGTCACTTAATTTATTGTTGATTTTGGCGAGGACCACTCTTCTTCTTTCTACATCCATTCCAGAATTGACATTGCCTAAAATGATGAGGGCTCTTTAACTCCATCCTCTGACCAGCTCAGTGCCAAGTGGGGTGACTTTGATATGTCTTTTTTCTGCCAAATCAATTAGTCTAACCAAAGGGCCAACAATATCCATGAGGCAGTCTTGGCATGCTTTTATTGATCTCTCCATACCTTTTCTTGGATCCCTTCCCAGTTTGAAGACAAACTTGATTAACTTTTTCTTGTATGGTAGGTCTGAAACATTCTGTTTTTAAGATGTTCGGAGTTTCTCATTCTAGGGGGTTTCTGAGCCATTTCTTAATGAATTTTGCCACGTGCTCCTGAGGCCACCATTCCGAGCTTCTTGGGTGTTTAATAGTATATGGAGAGAACATCTTCTCACATAAGGGGTTAGTTATGATCTCATTGTTGCAGGATGATGGGAGTTCTTCCCTTGTACCTTGACTGTCGAATTCTAAATCATCCTTGTCTAAGTCAAGCACATATTCATCTATTAGGTTTGAATAGTCGTTCCCTTCTTCGACCATTTCGATACTTTGAATGTTATAATGAGCACTTGGATAGTTTGTGGGCATGAGAAGGCATTGTTCTCTAAGAAATAATGCTAAATGGGCTGTTAGGTTGAATTTTCCCCCCAACTAACTCTCTGCATCGAGCGCTGCAAGACACTGGAAAATCTTTGAAAATCTTTGAAAGGTCTTGCAACCTATTCCTTATTTTGGACAGCAGTTAGAGGTTTCAGAGAGTCATCTGAACATTGCTAAGATTATTCTTTTGGTTTTCAATTTTTTGAAGAGTTTTAAGTTGAAAGAGCAGTGGCTCATTCACCTACAGCCACATGGGATTTATCTGTAGTTCTTGAGGGCTTACATAAAAAGCCATTTGAATCACAGGAGTATATGGTCATGGCTTCCATCTTGGTGAAGGTGGTTTTTTTATTGGTGACAATATCAGCCAAACAATTGGGGGGACTAGGCGCACTGGTTATGAATTACCAGTACCTGAAATTCCGTCCTGGTGGAACAATTTTGAGACCTAAGGTCAGAAGCAGTTTCACTGTTCATACATAGCAAATCGTTCTGCCAGTGCTGGTTGATGGGGCAAATTCAGGAGCTCCTGAGTCATTTGACATCAAGAGAACTTTGTTTTTCTATTTATCCAGAGCTAAGGAGTTTTATTGTGGTAAGTTTATGTGACATGTTGCACCAGATATAATTGACTGATAACATCTATGTGAAAATTTATCAGTGCATAAGAGCCTTTTTTATATCCTCAGTCACTAGGACTGGGACGGGGAGTGCTGATGAGGCACTAACGAGCCAATTACTTGCAAGTAATCTTCATTATTCTAAATGAGGAGCTCCTCATCCCAGTTTAGTGCTCAACCCTTCCTCCCGACATAGCCCCAATCAAACTGGCTTGTTAAGACAATAGGTTCCTGGGGGCAGGAAGGAGCTTAAAGAGTAGTCAAAAAGAGATGACCAACGACCATATGAGTCATTGGGTGTGCAAGGACGCAGGACGGGCTGAATCTCAATCGTAAGGACCAGAAAGAGGAGCTTCTGATTTGAAGCAATGAAGAAAACAAGTAAATAATAGATTCATTACAATGCTTGACACCCTGGGTCTTTGGCCCTGCCCCATAGCCACAACCCATCCTAGCAATGATTTGGCTGAATTCATATATATAGCATGCCACCCAGATCGAAGCCATTTCAAAGGGCTCTTGGGAGTGACTGGTGACAAAAAACACTCTTCCAAAGCGCATCGCTAAAAGGTTTTTCCATGTCAGATATGTGATTTTGAAACTACTCCCTGCATTTTAGTTAAATGAGTTTGCATTCTGTACCTCTCTTCCTGCATAATACATAGGGTATTAGAAACTGCAAGAACCAGAATGCAGAGCAAAGAGAAATTAAGAGGCCTACTGGCTAAAGACCAGACACCTGCCATCATCGGCAATTTGAAAACTTTGCTAATCAAAAATCAGGGAAATGTTTGTTTTTTATGGTTGTACCTCAGTAAACCTTTGAGCTTAACAATTACAAATTATTTTTACTGGATGTAGTTGCTATTGTCAGGGTTTTTGAACATCTAAAGAACTGCTATTAAGGAAATTCCAGTCAAAGCTGCGAAGTTTTCAGTTTGCTTATGTGTGACATTACAGTGTTTTCAGTGGCCGTATGTGTGACTCTTCAATGGCTTATACGTGACACTTTTAGTGACATTTTATCTTAAGTAGAAAAAGAGCTGTTGGATACACTCAATTAGATAAGTGTCTACCTTATTTAGAACAACATCATTAAAGTGTGTTTTTATTTGTCTAGGCCAAAGAAGTAAAGATAAGAATTGTGTCCTGCACTAGCACTAATAGTAGACAGTTCCTCATGGGCACATCTTAGAATGAGTCACCGGCGGCGTGGCCACGCCGAACATGGAGTAGGAAGCAGACACCTCCGGATCCTCCCCATTTGGGCCCATCAAAGCTCAAAAGCACCCCACGTTGGAGTCCAAATGCTCTCAAGCAACTTCCAAAAGCTAGGGAATGCTGCCAGTGAGATACAGACTGAGACTCCAGGAACAATTTGGTGATCTGCAGCCTTGGCAGTGGCTGCATGGCTGGAAGAGGTGCATGGCCACCATCTTCAAAGCCGTGAGTGGCCCTTCATTACGGCAGCACCTGCCTAGCCCTCTCCCCAAGTCCTCAAACATAGATGCTACTTCGCCCTCAGGACTGAAGAAGGAATGCCTATGACACTAGTGCAGCTGAGAGGTCTGCGGTCAACACTTGGGAACCTAAAACCAGTCCCCAAGCACCAGCGACCTCAGAATCAGGGAGCAAAATTCACAAGGCTCTTTTCTTGCAGGGAGTCTGAAACTCCTCCAGTGGACCCACAGGAGAGAGGGTGTACACCTGACAACATACAGCCAGTGACCTCAGGAGTGACTTGGTCACCCGAGCCTCCACAGCAACCACACAGAGAGAGGAAAAGTGCAGCCGCCAACTGGAGGGTTGCACTCACCCACAAATATTGCAGAATCTGCCTGTACTTTTCTGCATGACCCTAAAGGCAACTAACAATGACTCCAAATTAGCCACATGACAGGGAAGACAATGATGACCACCACTTGTGGATCTTGGATATGATTGAATGCAATGGTGCCTAGGGCCTTGAGGTACAACATTGCACACTCTTTGACATAGTTCAGTCAGTAGCAACACAGAGCTTTAAACCAAAAGACAACTGATTTCTTTGCAAGTACCTTCGTGGGCAGCTTCATGGTACTTGCTGGCCCTTTAGACTCCTGTGTGGGACAAGTGAGACCCCACAGGAATCTGGACAACAGAACTGAGTTAGTACAGCACAACTGCTGCTCTATAAACAAAATGCAATCTTTTCCCCAAAAAGTAGCATTTCTGATAGGGAACCACTACTTCCAATGGGGAAGATTGCATCCATCATTATACACTTAGTGAAAAGAATAGGCACTGGACCAGCCCAAAACCATGAGCACCCTAAACATAAATGGGCCTTAATCTTAAGAGTAAAGTTTTGCTATATCAGTAAGTTGTATACACTCTGATCTCACCTCCAAATAGCTTTAGAAAATCATAGTGAGGACATGGCTTTCCCTCTACCATGTGTGAAACTGTGCGCCGACCGATGTTGCTATCATTGAAATATCCAGCTCATTTGCACTTGCCTCTCTTTGCCCTGGCCCTAGCCAACATGTTCCCGAGGTGGACCTCCCAATTTTGCTATGAAAGAGACAGTCGGCATACTTTTGTGTTCATAGTGCCACAGTAAGGCCTGGACCACTGGGTCACTTAATGATTGTCATGGCTTCCATAATTGCCCTGCAACACCCGCTTCAACAGGTCATAGAGAAGACCAGCAAGGCAAAGTACAGAGCTTTTGGCTGTCATGGACTATGACTTCCACTAGCCAATTTTCACCCCATTGTGTTTATTTGTCATAAGTATCCACCCTCGGTCTAAGTGAAGGTTCAGCACCACCCATGGTAAACGTTATCCCTTTACAATGCTTAATTTATAGGGTCCAACACTTCCCAAGACTCCTATATCCACACTTTGCTTAGACAGCAACTCCTGAATTCCCTAGGAGACATTATTGCGGATGGAGAATTTGATCTGGCATGGGACTCAGACAGAGACAGGAGACTCAACATATTCCAGGTGACAGGGGCAATGTTAGTCCTTCTCAAAAAAGAGGTCACCGAACTGAGGGCCATATGTACAATGAAGTGGCGGAGTAAGGTGTTAGCCGTCATGGCTTAATGCCTCACTACGCCACTTCTGAACCGCAAGGCTGCACCACATTTACGATATAGTGCAGCTTTGCGTTTCCCCGTGCACTGGCGCTACTCTTAGAAGTATAGCACCAATGAAGGCACCCTTGCACCATAGTGAAGGGTGTGCGTGTGCAGGGGAGGATTGTTTAGGTGTAGGAAGGTGTCTCTCTCTGCACATAAACAATCCTGAAATTCCATTTTGTCACTTTTATGTGTGCTGCTTCATTCAGCACGCATGAAAGTCACAAAATGGCATTTTTTGTACGGATGGTTTATGTACAGGAAGGGGGACCTCCCTGTACATAAATAATCCATGGCATTTTGCTTTTTCCATGTGTGCTGCACAAGGCAGCACACATGGAAAAGCAAAAACGAGGAGAAATAATGCATTCCTCCTTGATTCGAGCGAATTAAGACCAGGTTTTCCCTGGTCTTAATTTTGGCACTGCCTTCTATGTTCGCTGCCCTTGTACACAGGGGGCAGCATCAAAATCAATGGGTGTTGCAGTGGAACGCCCACTGCAACACCCACCGCCCACCCCTTTCACGCTAAGCATAGCGTGAAAGAGGGACTTATTTACAAAGCAGCGTAATGCTACGTTAAGCGGCTTCACGCTGCCTTGTAAATAACGCTAAGCCACTATCGTCACCACAACATCGTAAAAGTGACGTTGTGGTGGTGATAGGGGCTTGTACATATGCCCACAAGACTGCTAGATGCATGGCGTCTTCTACATCCAAACCTCAAAGACTTCTCTTTCTTCTACCATGTCCAATTTACCTGTTCATACATAGATTACTACTTTATCACTCACTCACTGCTCCATAGGCTAGAATCAGCTTCACTCTAAGGTATATCTGTATCTAAGTATGGCCATTTATAACTTATTTGGAAAGATGAGTCTCAATCAATAAATCAAACAACTTCATTCGGTTTTAGCATATAAAACCATAAAAGTTACCAATACATAAAAATCCATTAAGAGTTTACAGAGTTCATCACATAATAATCCAGATTCCACAGAGGTCTACAAAATACAAACTTAAATACACGTTCCCTTCATCCCAGGATAAAAAATATTAAAACCACTGTACGAATAAGTCCCAATGCTTTTTCTAATATATATATTTCATCTGAATAGAGTTAAACCTTAAATGTTACTAACATTTAATCGAGACAAGTCCTGGCCTTCACAGCAGATTTCAGTAATTGAGGACAAAAAGAATACAATCTTCATGCAATAATTGTAAATAAATAAGCGCTGGGCGAGCCTGCCTAAAATTCAACCTCTTTAAAATAGGGGAAATAAAGATTTTCCGGGGGATCTCATAAAACTTACAGAATAACAGAAAATGTAGCAAATCTTATGGAGACTCACGGTCACAGCCACAGGGTGCTAACAGCTGTCCTCTACTACTCCCCCGTGGCAAAGCCAACAGGAGATGAAAGAAATCCATACGAAATCTGGTCAATAAAAAACATTCGTAAGTACTAAAAAAAACAATAAATATGGCTCGGACAATCATGTTGTTTTCAGCATTATAAATTGGTACACAGGTCAGCTCTTCCTAAACTTTCAAAACTACTCTTAACATATCTGAGCCAAGGTATGTGGTGAGCATAATCAAGAGTCATATACTCTTTCAATATCAGTTGGTTCAAAGACAATCCTTCACTCAGCCAGATTTTCAACCAGAAATTTAGAGGGCGGAGGGCCACTATGTCACTCAGATAAGGAACCTCCAATTCTTCATGTGCCACCATGTTAGATGTACCACGGGGCACGCCTAATAGGTGCTCCAGAAATGCATTCTCACCCACTTGTAGGATATCTGTAGTGACATGCCCCCATATTTCACTCCCATAAGAGACCATTGCGACACACTTGGCCTGATATCTTTTTAGAAGGGCCGCAATCCATCTCTTACCTAATTTGGAAGCAAAGTTGAAAATGGTGATATTCACCCACACCAGGTCTCCCTTCTTTCTTCATTTAGGAGGGCCCCATTTCATCTGCTCATCCAATACTATCCCCAGATATGAAAAGACATCAGTGCGGGGAACCTTGGCAGAGCCTACCCTAAATTGGAAAATCTTTTTCGTATGGGGTCCCACCTGCATGACATAAGATTTGGAGTCACTGATTGAAAGATCTCGAACCGCCATAAAGGTAGCGAAGGAGTCAAGCAGTGTTTGTAGTCCCCTCGCAGTCCTAGATATAAGGACCGCATCGTCCGCATGTAATAAAACTGGCAGACCACTTCGACCTACCTGCGGATAATCAACCACTGTCATCAATAGCGCTTTATCCAGCTCAGTAATATACAAATTAAATAGAAAGGATGCCAAGATATACCCTTGACGTACTCCTCTCCTCAAGTCAAAGTTATGTGAGACTCTAAGATCCTGCGAGTATCTGACATGGGCCTTAGTTGCTCGGTGAAGTTCTTCTAAAAAGGCAACAATGTTAACATCTACCCCACTAGCCAGCATGGACTGCCAAAGTTTAACCCTGTTCACGCGATCAAACACGGAGGACAGGTCTATGAATGCTGAGTAGATAGTACTCGGGCGAGCAACCTTATATTCATTAAGAATCATATATAGGTTGAGGCAGGGGGCCACAGTGGTCCTCCCCGGGCTGAGCCCGTGCTGTTTGTCCGAAAGATTGGTGTGTTCCTCCGCCCACATTGTCAACTTATCTAACACTTCTCGACCCACCACCTTAACCATCGAATCCAACAAGGAAATCGGTCTGTAGAAATGGGTACTATTTCGATCGCCCTTTTTAAAAACGGGCACTATGGTCGAGGTAGCTCAGGACTCGGGGCAGCTTGTTTTCACCGTGGCATTAATTACTGCAGTAAGAACCGGGGCCCAGAAGGATGAATACGATTTGAAAAGATCAGACGGGATAGCATCAGGTCCTGGGGCTTTGTTACTTGACAACCTGATAATGCCCTCCTTGATCTCCTCTATATTAAAAACCAGATCAGGGATACTTGCCACTCGACCAGGCGGGCTGTTTAACTCAGGGGACTCTCAAACATGGTTTCAAAATAGAGTACCCACTCCTCCTCAGTGATATGTGCATCTACTGCACTTCCACCCTCATGAGTTAAAAAAGAGCTATTGATTATACTCCAAAATCTTGAGCTATTCCTCAGTGTGCTAGCCTCAATTAACCCCCTCCAGGCTTCCTCCTTTAAAACGGACTTACGTCTAACCAGTTCCGTTTTATAATCTCTTCGACACGATCTCACCAGAGTCAGGTCTCATTGGCTAATATTTAAGGCTTCCCGCAATTTCCTTGCTGCCTGAGAGAAGGAGGAATCAAACCATCTAGGTGTCTTAGTAGCTGGTCGTTGAGCCGGTGTGCTTTAAAACGTACTTATTTTAACTGAGATGGTTTTAAAAGCGCAGATGACTTCCCCCGGTGGCGTAAGCGGTATAGTGCATAAGGCTAACTCATTGGCACATGAATCTGAAATTGTCTCGTAGAATGCCTCTGGGGAAATCTGAGTCTATTTTAGGCGTCTCCCACCATCCATTGGCCTCACCACCCCACTCTGTCCTACCCCTCCTTTGGGCAATAGTAAGGGTCCACATAGATTAACACACACATGATTGTGGTCACTATACTCACTGGCTAGTATGGGGAAACCTGCAAACAGGTCTTGTAAGGGGGATAAAATTAGTATAAAGTCAATCAATGAACCACCACCCCTCCCTTTAAAGGATGGGACAGTGGCCTTGCTGCATGGATCAGTTAAAAACATGAGAGACAATAAATCAAATTCCTGAAAAAGATCATTCAACATGTCCCCCTGAACAGAATGATCAAAGTGAATTCCTCTCATGCATGGGCAACCCAGATCAGCCTGACTTAAAACCCTGGGGTCGCCTCAAGGGTGGATATTAAAGTCCCCAGAAATCATGAAATTCTGAAAGTCAGCATTATAATGTTGCCCTAAAAAAGAGCCTAACATGGTAACATTGCATACTGTCCTGTAACATGAAATTGAATTATAAAAATTAATAAGCCCCACTTTGTTAGCC
This sequence comes from Triturus cristatus, assembly GCF_964204655.1. Classification (NCBI taxonomy): domain Eukaryota; kingdom Metazoa; phylum Chordata; class Amphibia; order Caudata; family Salamandridae; genus Triturus; species Triturus cristatus. Next base: position 444,911,016 of record NC_140594.1, on the reverse strand, counting down.
CCCTTGCATAATACCAAGGACTGTATGCACGGGCTATCTGTGGGCATGACCAATATCTTACATTCTACTGCCAGAGAGATGTAAATTGCAAGTTCACCTTTTGGTCTCCCTACAGGTGAAGAGGTGGCTGGAATAAAGAAAGACTTATAACCTTCTAAACATAGACTACTATCGGTCAGCCATGTTTCCTGTAATCATATCACACTAAACTGTTTTATGAATACAGTCCAGAGCGGGTCAAAGAACGTATTAGTTAACCCTGCAATGTTCCATAATGTAACATTTCTGCCACATTCACCCAGGATCCCCTGGCTTCACTCTGTAGTTTCTCGTTGAACATATGGTTTCACTTTATCCACAAAAGAGGGTCGGCTAAATCAATCACAGTCATCCATGGCAGCTAGGGATGCAACACGGTTTGTCAGCTCCAAAACAGAGGTGCACCTGGATCCCGTCAACCTTCAGCCATCCATTTCAAGTTGGTTAGATTAGAAAACAAATTGAGATAACCATTCCTGCTAGGTAAATTTAATGGTGTCCGACCATTGAATGCGCCCCCAAACGGATTAACCAAGTAACTGCAATCCGCTAACTCTGGTTTATAAAAAAAGCCAAGAGGTAAGGCCATGATGGACGACATAAGACCAAAAGGGCCAGAGTTCAAATTTGTGGACAAAACCCTTTCTGCAATATGGAGTCTATTGAAATTAATTATAACACAATCACCCTTACAAGGCTTAACGGAGCTGCCTATCCAGTTGACCCTTCACACCATATTGATGTTTTTATCTACTCTCATACCTAAGGTGGTGTTACAAGATAACCAATGTAGGACTTTGGTCTTAAGTTGGGGAAAATCCTCCTTAGTGCCCTGAGGGAGAGTTTGCACATTCCCCAATATCACAACATATTAGGTCCATTCTGCTGGCAAATGAATAACAGGCAAGTTCCTTGTGGAGAGCTCCCCTCCCCCATGTGATTGCTCCCCAGCTATGTTACTCTCCAAAGCAGATAGATCCTGTGTAGCCGGCCTATCCACATGTCCGTGATTTGTGCCAGGGTTTGTCACTGGGTGGAGGGCGCGTGCCTGCCCCCCTGATGACTGTGATTCATCCCTGATGTTTGAGTGTGGGCCTTTCAAAGTGGGGCGTTCCGTAGCACGAAGAGCCATTGATTGTCCTCCCCACCTGATGGTACACTACATTTAAGGTCCAGGAGACCCTTTTCGATCGAGATCAAACGTTTGGTTTAACAAACCCAGTTTAGAGTCTATCAGAGCCTTCAAGGAATCCTGGAAAGATTCTAATAAACACATAAAATCTGCCATGGTCAATGCTTGAACATTTGAAGACTCTTGGGTTGTCTGATTAGGTCTTGGCCTTTTTCCTTACCCCCTTTGGTTCCCTTTCTTTTTGTACCTGACCCTAGGGTAACAGCCTCAATGCATCCCAATCTACCCCTCGTGATAGAACTGGCAGCCTTTGATTTGTCCGAACACTTGATGAAAGTAACTGCTGCATGCCCTTGGCTTGAAGATACTTTATCAGCCCTGGGATTAGTGATCAAAATGGTGGGACGGAGAGGTAACTGCTGGTCAATTAAATGATTATTTGATCCGTTGATTTCTTGTACCAAGTCTTGTACCCCGGGGTTATTTAAAGATTCATCATTGCTAACCGGTGATGGTCGAATGTGTGTGGACATAAGAAGAGGACCATTGATGGAGGACCTGGAAAGGTGCCGGTTCACCAACTCAATCTCCTTATCTAGGACTGCTGCGGCCCGCTGCAGAAATGAATCCATGGTTACCACCGGACCTAAAGTGCCTGCAGTGGCTCTACCAGGAGCTATGGTCACCTTACGCTTCAACATGTTGCATCCAAGTCCAAGTCCAGGTCAGAGCTAAAAGGACAGATCTCTAGGACAGCTCTCTAGTCCAAAAGACAGGCGAGGTCAATGACTAGTTTGGGTGTAAAATTTAACTATGTGCATGTATCTAAGTGAACGGTATACAAGAACCCTCAACTTGCAAGCACTGTAGCCCTGTGACCAATGAGCAGAATACCGATGTCTGTGGAAATCAATATGAGGTAAGCTGTTCTCCCTACCTGCTCCACTGCTACTCCCAGGTGCTACAGCAAGGCCTGTGGTATTATTGGCAAGGAAACTTTCATCCAGGAGGGCCCACCCTTGGCCCGGGCATCACCCGTGCGCAGCCTGGGCATGCCCGCGCATGTCCCGCACTGCGGGCCTTTTATGAGCCTCCAGGCGCATCCCCCAGTGCGTGGCAGCCGCTGGGCAAAGTAGTCTGGTAGCGGTGCTGAAAACTACTTCCACAATTCAAAATCGCTCCTGTGCTGCGGGAGCACTGTGGGCCTTTTATGCACCTCCAGGCATGTCCCCCAGTGTGTGGTAGCCGCTGGGCAGGCTGGGCAGGCTGGGCAAGGTAGTCTGGTATCGGCGCTGAAAACTGCTTCCACAATTCAAAATCAAAATCGCTCCTGTGCTGGGGGGGCCCTGCGGTCCTTTTATGCGCTTCCAGTCACGGCCCCCAGTGTGCGGCAGCTGCTGGGCAGGCTGGGCAAGGTAGTCCGGTATGGGCGCTGAAACACAATTCGAAATCAAAAGTCTCATCTGCTTTGTGATTCACCCTCGCTGGCACCTAAACCCTCAACTAATGAGAGACCCAGTAAAAAGTGACACCATTCTAGATGCAATTAGCAAATGCTTCACACTAAAAATTTCCCCCACTATTTGCCCCCACACACTTCAGGGGTAAAGCCATGATCAGGGAAATGATGACTACCACTGGAACAGATAGAGCGCTGGAAACACGCCTCTTAGAACAAAACCTCACTTCCAAGGTCAAGGCGCACGAGAGGCTTGATAAACAGACTCCCTCTTAGCTCCCACAAAGGAAATGAGACATTTTAAGGGGACAGTTACCATAAAATAGTATCAATCGGCCTTAACTCTCCCTTTTCTCTCTGGGTCAGTGCTTCTATGTTAAAGGGGATAAAGTAGGTAGCTTACTCGATCACAAAATCTGACTACACAAGGTCAAATCAAATATCCTTCCAGTTATCACATTTTAAGTGCATGGGCTACCAAGGGAAGGGAAAAGCAGAACACCTTCCATAAACTCTACCAACCATATACAATCAAGGTAATGAGATTCCAGTGGATATCCAGCATTACCTACGCACACGTGACTGGCCACCCATCAACCCTTAAAACAGGGAACTACTTGAAGCTCCCATTGAACCCGTCAAACTGACGCAGGCACTTAATTCAATGCCATACATAAGTCTCCAGGTCTCGATGACCTTAACTTGGGAGTTTTATAAACTATTCCTCTGCCCTCTACAAGTAGATATGACCTCCTTGTTCAATTCAGTTCCCTAGCGTACTAGCCTTGTCCCTACTTTGTGTGAAGCCCAGATAACTTTCATTCCCAGACCCGTTAAAGACCAAGCCAACTATGTGTCCTATCACATGATTGCTCTTTTAAACACAGATACAAGACTTTAATTCAAAATCTTAGCAATGTAATTTTACCTTCTTCTCCATGATCCTACCCAATTTGGTTTGATTCACAACCATCAGGGAAGAGATCATTTTTGCTGCCTCACCCTTCTAGTCGAAAAGGCCATGCACACAATGGTTTAGATATGCTACTAACTTTATGTTTAAAACGTTTTTATTGAGACAAAACAAACCATGGGGGAGGGGGATAGGAGGCAGGATACATGGAATACAGTCAAAGAAGAGGGGATGCATCTCCAGAGGGTTGGCAATAGGTGGCGCGGTGGCTCAGAGGGAAGAATACAGTAACTGAACGCTAGAATTGCAAGCTGTGGAATCCCTCGCGCGTATCCGACACCCCAAAGCTGAGCAAGAGCATCCCCCCCCATCAACACCTCAACAGAACACAATCCCCCCCCTCCCATCCCCCATCCTCCCAGTAACAAAACAACAACCCTCCCCCCTCCCCCCCGTCCTATGGTCCCGCATCAAAGCAGCCCTAACCAGGAAGCCCCGCACCCCCCCCCCCCTCCCCGGGGGTCCCCATCTCACATGTAAGCTAGTCCGCCGGGGTCACCGGCGGCCGCAGCCTGAGAAGCCTAAGGTACCTCGGGCAGGTGAGCTCCCGGAATTCAGTGGACAGCAGCGCTAGAAAGGGTTGCCATAGCTCTTCAAATTGGTCTATCTCCCCCGCAACCGTAAGCGACAGCTTCTCCATCCCCAGCACGTGCCAGAGCCTATGCAACCAACCGGTGATGGAGGGGACGGTGGATGTGCGCCAGTGGATTAGAATGTTCTGAACCGCAGACCCCAGCGCTATTGCAATCTGCCTACCCCTGCGGGACTTCAGTGGGTACATTAGGTCATTGGGGAGGCCCAGCAGGACATACGCCGGGAGTCGCGGCAGCTCTATCCCAAAGTGCTCATCCACCTCGTCCAAGACTTCTTTCCAGTAGGCGGTCAGCACTGGGCAATCCCATAGAATGTGCGTAAGGGTACCTTCCTGCCCGCAGCTCCGCCAGCACCCCTTGTCAGTGTGTTTATGCATTTCATACAGTCTCTCCGGGGTGTAGTACCAGTATGTGGACACCTTAGTGAATGTCTCCGTAAGGCCCGTGTGATATGCAGAGTGCCGAGCCCGATACGCAATTTGGTCCCATTCCTTGTGGCTGAGTGTCCTACCCAATTCCCTGTGCCAGCGCTCCCTCCCCGGGTTGTAGTAGTGAAACGGCGGGGGTTGTAGGTGTTTATACAGATCAGTGATCAGTTTAGCGTCGGAGGTCCGAGTAGCCAACCACCGCTCGTACGGTGTAATTGGACGGGCAGCGGTGGCACGCACCTGAGGCTGGAGGGCCCAATGCCGAACTTGCATGTAGCGCAATCTGTCCAGCTCCGTCAGGCCGAACTCCTGGCGGAGTTGCTGAAAAGGAACCACGCCTTCCGGGCCATAGATCTGGAAGAGTGCCCTGCAGCCCGCCCGTACCCAGTGGGAGAAAACCCCCGGCTCCATCCCTGGGGAGAAGTCCGGGTTGCCCGCAATGGGCGTGAGCGGCGAGGGGAAGGTGGTGAGGCCCCGGGTTTCGCAGACCGCGTCCCACACACGCAGGGGGACCCGCGTAACAAAGGAAGCGTAAAGATTAGGGGGGCGGTGCGTGCGGCGCAAGAATGGGACCTCTTGTAAGGTGCGGCCCGCCACTGCCTGGTCTTGAAAAAGCCAATGTTTGTCGGACTCCCACCTGCTCCACTCCACCAGATAGCGAAGCTGTGCCGCCTGAAAGTACTTACGGAGGTCCGGAATGCCGAGACCCCCCGCTTCCGGAGCAAGCGTGGAGAGGACTCTCTTCATGCGTGGCCTGCGGCCCTGCCAGACAAAGCGGGAGATGTCAGCCTGCATTTGTCGGATCCAGCCCACCGGGGGTTGGAGCGGAAGGGCTCGGAAAAGATATAGTATCTGGGGCAACACCGTCATTTTGACCGCCGCGATTCGCCCCAGCCAGGACAGCAGGCCTTTGTTCCATCGGCCAAGCTCGTCCTTGATCTTCCTGCTGAGGGAGGCATAATTGGCCGTAACCATCTCCGATAATGTAGGCGCCAGCAGAATCCCCAGATACGGCACCGTGGACGAGGACCACTGCATGGGGAAGAGCCGTTGAAGATCCCTCCTGGTTTCCGCAGCCAGGGACACGTCTAATGCCATCGACTTGCTCATATTCATTTTGAAGCCGGCCACCCCCGCAAAGGCGTCCAACTCTCGGAGGCAAGCAGGCAGCGACCTCCTAGGGTCGTCCAAAGTCAGCAAGACATCATCCGCGTAGAGACTGACGGTGTGGACGTACCGGCCCATCCGGACCCCGACAGCATCCGGATTATTACGGATCCTCTGAGCAAACGGCTCCATGTAGAGGGCAAACAGGAGCGGCGAGAGAGGGCAGCCCTGCCGCGTGCCGCGCTCGATGGCGAAGCCACCAGAGCTACACCCGTTTACCTGCACCGACGCTGAAGGATGCTTATAGCAATTAAATACCATGGTGCGGAACTTATCGCCGATTCCCAGTTTTGTGAGGACCCGCTCAAGATACGGCCAGTGAACTCTGTCGAAGGCCTTCTCCGCATCAACGGACAACAACATCCGCTCCCCCGAGATCCTTGAGGCCTTCTCCAGAACATGCGTCACTCTCTTGGTGTTGTCAACCGTCTGTCTACCGGGCACAAAACCAGCCTGGTCCGCCTCCACCAAGTCGGGGAGGTGTGGACCCAGCCTGGATGCGAGAATCCCCGTGTACAACTTGAGGTCGACATTTAGGAGCGAGATGGGCCGGTACGAGCCGCAGAGGGCCCGGTCCTTCCCAGGCTTCGGGATTACCGCGACCGTCGCCCTCAGGAGATCCGGAGGGATGGCTCCCGGTTCGGAGAAGGAGTTAAACAGCCGCGTAAGGACAGGGGCCACGGTCGTGCAAAAAGTCTTGTAGAATAGCGACGTGTACCCGTCCGGGCCCGGGGCCTTGCCATGTTTCAGCCGCGCGATAGCCGAAATCACTTCCTCCACATGGATGTCCCGCTCCAGGTGGTCAGCCTGAGCCGGGTCCAGTACCGGGAGGGTCACCGACTCCAAATAGCTATCGGCATCCCGTGGCGAGGAGGGCTCCTCAGCATACAGCGCCTCGTAGAAGCCGCGGAAAGTCTCCGCTACCTCCGCGTCCCCGGAGACAACCCCCCCGTCCGCACCCACCAGTTCTTTCACCACGCTGCGCTGTTGCGCGACCCGGAGCCGGTGTGCTAGGAGCTTGCCACATCTGTCCCCCCCAGTGTAGTAGGCATGTTTCAAGCGTAAGGCGGCGTACTCCGCCCTATCAAGATCCAGAGCCAAGAGGAGCTTCCTCGCTGCCTTCAACTGCCTCCATACCCTCGGCGCTCCCGTACGGCGGTGGACCTGCTCAAGCTCCCGGACTTGAGCTGTCAACTCATCCCTCTTCAGTTGCCGCTCCTTATTCTCGGCTGCAGAGATAGAGATGAATTCCCCCCGTAAGACGGCCTTCAGTGCCGCCCACTGTGTCGCCTGCGAAGTGTCAGTGTTGCTGTTGTGAGTGAGATAGTCCTGTATGACCTCCCCGACGCGTTGTACCACCGATTTTTTGTGTAGAAGTGTGTCCCGGAGGCGCCACGCCCCCCGAGAGGGGGAGGCCGCCGGCCACCGGAAAGCGCCGGTGACTGGAGAGTGGTCAGACAGGGACAGGACTCCGATGTCCGCCGCCGTGGCAGCGGCACGCATCGGTCCACTCACCAGGAGGTAGTCTAGCCGTGAGTAGGTGCGGTGTGCGTGCGAGAAGAAAGAGTAGTCCCTATCCGTGGGGTGCAGGGAGCGCCAGAGATCGTGCAAGTCCATTTCCGCAATCCGGGCCTTCCCAGCCTGGGACAGCTCCCCCGTCTGCTGAAAGCGCTGCGCCGATCTGTCCATCCCAGAGTCAAAGACAATGTTGAGGTCTCCGCCCAAGATAATGTGTCGGTCTGGGGAAGCAGTGACATCCACCAGCGCGGAATCTAGGAAGCGCTCTTGATGCTCGTTTGGGCTATAAACGGAGCCAACCGTAAATGCTATGCCTCCCAGGCGCATGCGATACGCAAGGAGCCTCCCCTTCTGTTCAGCACACTTATGCAACACCTCCCCCCGAAAGGAGCTCGCTAGGAGAATGGCCACCCCCGCTGTCTTGTTCGCTGCCGAGGAAAAGAACTGGGTGGGGAACTTAGCAGAGCGCATCCTATGGCAGTCTCGGGGCAATAAGTGTGTCTCCTGCAAAAGGCAAATGTCCGCCTGCGTCCCCTCCAGCAACGACAGGATCGCTCTGCGCTTCACCGGGTTATTCAGACCCTGAACATTAAGGGTCACTACCTTTAGGCCCGGCATTCCTCACAGGGATCGGGAGCGCCATGCAATGGGTAGGGAATCAGCGGGCGGGGCGTGCGGGGCCGCAGCGCGGGACAAGCCAAAACAAAGCGGGCATAGACAACATCGGACGGGACCTTCCCAACCCCAAAACAACCCCCTCCCCCACCCAAAACCCAACCTCGGCAACTAGCCATCCCCAAACTCAAACACCCCATAGTCTCAGTCAAGCCCCAAAGGGCAAGTCCGTAGAAAAGAGCAAAGTGGACGTCCAGCCACTCACCTCCACCCGCTCCCCCCAACCCCCCCGCCCCGTGCCAAGCATGTTAAGAAGCTAAAGACATCTCCCCCCGGAGTGCGTGTTAGGCCGTCAAGGCCACGCTAGAGGAGCCGGTTGAGTCCCCGGCCGCCGCCCTCAGGGCATCAGCCCTGTCCGCCCTAATGGTAGGGGAGTCCGGGCGCCCTGCACTGGTCGCTGAGCGCCGCCTCGTTGACCTCCGCCGATTCCGTCCCTCCGAGGACCTCCACGACGGCGTAGCTCCCTCCTCCTCCGCTGCCGTGAGCCCCAGGACACCACAAATGTCTTGCAGGGAGCGTAGCTGGTGTAATACTCCGTTCCACCGAAAAATCAGGCGGAAGGGGTGACCCCAAGAGTACGGCGTCTCATGCTCGCGCAAAAAGTCAGTGGCAATCCTAAAGGACCTGCGTTTCTGCAGAGTGATGGCGGAGAGGTCCTGGTAAAGCGCCACCGGCCGATCCCGAAAGGTCAGGGGCTGTTTCCTGCGGGCTTCAGCCATGATACGCTCCTTTAGTGGAAAGTCGGGCAGGAAGGCCAGAATGTCCGGCGGGGGTGCCGATGGCTGGCGCTGACGGCCAACCCTATGCGCCCTGTCGATGCTGATGGGAAAGTCCGTGGCCTCCCCCAGGATCTCTCGGAACAGGGCCCGCAGGTAGCCCCCCAGATCGGACCCCTCATCCGCAGTCGGCACGCCACGCACTCGGATGTTGTTCCTCCGAGATCTGTTCTCAAGGTCCTCAGAGTGGGCCTGGAGCTCCACACACTGTTCCCGGAGGCGAAGAACGTCCTGCTGGAGATGGACTATCTCCTCCGCTCGCTGTTGGCCCTCCGTCTCCGCCGCTTCCACACGCTCACCTAGGCCCTCCACCTCTCTGCGCACCTCTCGGACCTCGCTGGCCACCTCCCGCTTCAGTGTCTGGAAGTCCTCCCTGAGGGAGCTAAACAGTTCCTCCATAAAGGCCCTCGTGACGGGTGGCTCCCCTCCAGTCACATCTGCCGGAGCCCGGGAGGGCCCCGGTGAGGGCTGTGTCCTGTCCCGCAAGTGCTGGGCCCTGCCAAGCATGTCCGGCAGAGTACGGTCCCCTTTCTTCGGGCCTCCTTTTCCAGACATCGCCAGCTCCGCAGTCGGGCACTGATCCAGGCGCCCCAGGGATGCTCAGCCGCCGGCTAGCACTCGGCCCGGGTATCCCCCACAAGTGAGGTCGCTGCGTCACAGGTGACAAAATGGCGGCCTAGTCCGGTCACCGTCAGCCGCAAGAGCTAGCGTGAGACAACCAAGGGGGCCGCAGCGGAGGGGTCCCAACAGCTCATCCCTCCGGTAGTCAGTCCAGCAATAGCGGGAGGTCGCCCGCCGCCAGCAGCCAGGACTCCAGCGGAGGCCGCCACCACTGCTCCTTCGGGGACAAAATGGCGGCCGGTCGGGGCAAGCCAAAACGACTAGGCCCGGCGACACCTCCGGGGCCTCCGAGGCACCCCGCAGTAAAATAAGTTCCACCCCCGGCCCCCGATTGTCACGCACAGGGGGCCAAATGGTCCGACCCCATCAGAGAGTCCGCCGTACCTCGGCTAGGGGTCAGGGCTTCCGCAGTGCAAGGTGTCGCCATCACCAGCCCGAGTGCCGGGGCACCCGTCCCAAGCCTTCCACACCGTCGGGCCCCTTCCCGCCAGGCTCCTTCAGTCACCGTCAAGCGGCGGGCCAGATCCCCTCCAGACCGCAACTTTCAGCACCAGGCCCAACCGAGGCGCCCGGACAGCTCTCCAATACGCTCCGCCCCTCGGGCTCGCCGCCGTCGTCCCTTGATCTTGGGCGAACTTTTGGGGGGGTTCCCCCGGGGCGATCCGGACAAAAACAGCACCGGTGTATGCCCCTGATGTTCCGCCACGCTCCTCTCCCGCGCTGAGCCTCAGCGGGGGGAGAGAAGCATAAGAAAAGGGCTTTAGCTTGGCCGGGCCGGAGGAGCTACGGGAGGAAGCGTCCGCTCACCCCGCCATCTTGGCCACGCCCCATGCTACTAACTTTAGAGGCATTAAAGAGTTCAATCATTTTAGTTGGGAATTTCTTAGAGTGGTGACAGACAAAATTCACTTAAGCTATAACTATAATTGATATAATAATTGTTGCTTAGACCACTCTCATGAAGGTTATCTGGATCAATGTTCAAAGCATCGACCCCATAAAATTTACCAGGGTCACCAGCCAGGGATGTCCTCAATCCCTGCTACTTTTTGCCCTGGTAGTGGAACCTCTGGCAACTTGAGAAACGGAGGAGATTTTGGGCATCATATTAGGAGGCCGTATACACAAAGTCAATCTATTTGCTGATGATGTCCTTCTTACATTGACCAACCTCTCTAGCCCTCACAATCTCAGATACAAGTACTTGACCACCATAAACTGGTATAGGTTTTCGGGATTATTATGGAGAAATCATGAATACTTAACCTAACAGGACCCCCATGTCAACTCCCACAGCTTCAAACATTATACCCTTTCCAATGGAGCAACACCTCCATTAGATATTTGGGCCTTAATCTTACAAGCCATCTTGATGGATGGGCAAAGGTCAACTGGGTGGACTACCAAAAAAACAACCTCAACTATCTGAGGAGATGGTGCCCCTTATACCTGTCATTGTGGGGCCATATTGATGTTAAATACAACGAATGTCGCTACCAGAGACAAAGTAAGTTTATTTTGGTTATTAAAAATCATTATGTATTGTACAAAGAGGCCAATAACATGTTACAATTGCAAAGTGACTGGATACTAAAAAAGACTTCTTTATGATTGACAATAAATGGTATAATTTCTAGAAAATTTCTGTTTAAAATGCAAAATCCGAAGACTAAAAATTATATACAAATGCAAATAACAGCATGAGTGCTGGCTTTCTTATTTCCTTAAAATTTAACATTTTTAAACGTAAATATGTATAGGGATGGGGCCACAAAACGTTTCTACAGAATTCCTAGAAGAATATAGCAGAAATTGAAATGTAAACTAAGATCATCAAGCTCACAATAGCTTTGATTAGTACTCGTTAAAGTGCATGTGTCAAGATATAACATTTGGGTGATCTCCATAGCTATACATTTATTTACATATACAACGGCAGTGAAAATAAGGTGTTAGACAATACTTCATTAGGGAAAGCAAAAGTGATTAAATTATAGTCTATTTAGAATGTTTATGATAAAATCTCCAAGTATCTCATTTAGTGCCGTCTTATACCAATATAAACTGCAGAGATGTATGTGCATTCTCGCTTAAGGTGCAGAAGATTTTGAAACAAGTTTCCTCAAAATATTAGAATAACAAAGCTGACTATTTACACATGATGTCTCCAGAACTATGTATTGTGATTCCCATGAGCAAAAAACAATATAGCAGATAAAGTCAATGGAGTTATAGATTTGTTTAAAGTGACTCTGTGCCCTTCTGTTTCCACCTGGTTGCCAGGTTAAAGTGCAAACGTGTCTATGCAAAATCACCTAGAGTGCATGACGGGTTTGGACAAAACTCATAAAGAGAGTAGTACAATAAAAATGACTTGGGCAAGTAATGCCTCAGCATCCATTTGTTATAATTCCCTTGACAAGCGACCAGATGTAATCAATGTTGTTACAAATGTATTCAAAGTGTCACTGTGCCATTCTATTCCCAAAGTATGACCAGAACTGCAGAGTTATATTGATTCAGGTGAATCGATTGAAGAACTATGTGGCGGTCATCTGGCCTTTTACTGACAATAGCAGGTTAGCTTTGAGAATTAACTTTATAAAGGCTGCTAATATTTGTGGAGGTTGACCTTTTATACAAAAAAGTAAAGCATGTCGACATGTTCTAATACCATGCTGATTAAAGATTATTTTCAGTAACATCTTATGCTCGGCTAACAGAATGGGACAGATCGATAAAATGTCCCTACCTGAATTTTTTACCTCTTCCAACCACTCCCAACCCCCATACTCCACTAGCTATAACCCTAATGTAGTCCAAACTACGTTTATTTATCTGGGTTAGCAGGAAACCCCACATATCTAACGAACGTCTCATGCTTCCTGACGATAAGGGTGGATTGGCATGCCCAAACATTATGGAATACTAGTGGGTGGAACATCTTAACTATATCTCTGAATGGGTGATGACAGCGAGCGTGAAAAACTAGATTCATATGGATTGCGCAGTCGCATTCCACACTTTATGGGACTTAGCCTTGCTCCCTTACTATACCAGGCCCAAAAGCTCCTGCATTGCTACTCCACCTAGAACAGTCCTTGAGATATGGGACCATGTAGCTGTAAAAAAGGACTTCGTAATATCCTTTTCCCAAACACATGACTAGCAAGAAACCTTTCTTCATGCCCGCTGTAGTCTTACAGTCTTTCACGGAGTGGGTAGAGGTACATTGTCCAACCATCAAGGACCGCTTACAAGGGAAGCCCATAAAACCTTTGAGCAATGCAAGCAAAAATTTAGAATCACAAAGAAATCACATCTGTATAACTACCAGTTTCTACACTGGCTTCACATCAGCTTAATACACTAGCTATGATAAGACCTCTCACACACTTCAGAAAATTGGTCCGCACACTTGAAGGCACAAAGCGTTTGATCTCCAGATCCTATTGTGCTATCCATGATTCTAAACCGACCACACTGCACCCATTCCAATTTCACTGGGTGTGGGACCTGAAGAGAGAAATACCGATTAAAAACTGTGAGCAAATTTGGTGAGACATCCCTAAAACACTCAGAAGCATTCCCCACAGGTAGTTAGCATACACTGTAATGTACCGATGGTGGATGACCAGTAGTACGTGACCCCTCAGCAACAGCTCAATGTTGGTGATGCAAATGAGAACCAGGCACCTTCTACACATTTGATGGTCCTGTGCAATAATCCAAACATTCTGTAAGGAAATACTGGGCCACAGAAAGGGGACATTGGGCTACCCAATCACTGCTGATCTTGATATTCTGATTCTGGGACTATGACCAATGAATATGGAGGGTATGGTTGGCACTGATTAGACCTTATACGCCACATGATGGTATCAGCTGAACAACTCATTGCCCTTTACTGAGAGAAAAAAGACCCCAAAAATGCAGCAAAATGCAGAGGGCATCATGTCAAATTAAGTTTGGGTTTTACTGCTTTGTCCTACAGCGTGCATTATCCCTAATGTCCCATTTATCAAGTTATGTTCAAACCTCTACTAGCAGATATTATGAAGATTATTGTCAAATATAAGTAGTTAGTTGTAAATGAAAAATATCAAATTACAGTGTGATATGTAAATACACAATGTTGTTCTTACTTCCTATATCAAAAAAACTGTAGGTTCATTTTATATGTTAGTCAATCTTTCAGATTATAACAAGAGCTTGTTTTTGCACTAATTGTGAGATGCTGCTACTACCAAATTTATGGTGTTCAATTTGTCATCTGGGCTGGAATGGAAGGCTGAAGTAGCCTTTTCCTGATTTCACCTTGTGAACTCCAGACAGCTTATTTTGCTGAAACCATTTAACTCACTAAGCCAATCCGAGGCTCCGTTGCACTTTCGCATAACATATACTGTACATGAAGAAAGATGTTTTAGTCAGATTGTGAAGAGGAATTGAAGAGAATATGCAAAGAAACCTCGTGAAGGATGTGTTGTCTAAAACACTGCATCAAACCATTGTGTTACAACTTTGCTGTACATAATTATTTTCAGTCAAACTAACCAGATCATTGTATAAAAGGCATTTGATTTTTTGGGTTTAGCTTTATAAATGCTACAGCAGTTAGCCCAAATTCAGCCTTGCGTGGATGTTTGAGATGTACGTGCACTTTGCATATGTCTCAGCACTTTCAAATGCCCTTTTTACTGGCTGATTCTAAATCTTCTCTACAAACTTCCACAGTAAGAGATAAAGCACTCAGATCCATATTTGGAAAAGTTTACACTTTGGCCCCATCCCTGAAGAACAATCGCACACATATGGTCTCTCACCATCTCTATTGAGCTGCAGGTGGACAGAGACCAGGCACATGGCCATAGTGCTTTCTACTGTGCAGATGATAAACTGACAAGTCTTTTCCTGAGGTTCTTCGGAGCTTTCACCCACTTCACGGTGCTCTCTGAGGCTTCCTACATGTGGTGTGGGGTAGTGAATACGTATGGAGATGCCCACAGTCTGTGCCCCGCTCGCGGATCCCAGTCAACACAACACACATGCACACTGTGTGTGGGTCTCGGAATGAACCACAAGCAGTTCATCTTCTTTTATTTAAAGCTTCTGGCCACGCCTGACCAGAGAATGTTATTTGTGCACATCTAAGGTCTCCTGCTAGCAGGACCACTGACCTGCTACATTCTTTTCTGACTTGGTTTCAAAAGACAAAGTTCTTTAGCTAGCACACAAAGTCTTTGAGCCATTGGCTGGGCAGAGGGTTGGGTTGAAGATTACACGGATGGGACTGGCTATGAGTGGGCTGATTGCTGGGTCAAATGCTGGCTTGCGTGTTGAATTGCTGGTCTTCTACTAGGTCTGCTTGACTCTGGAATCGGGGTTCATTGTCCAGAGTGTTGTTCTCATGATATCCAGACCACTTGATATCCTCTTCATTATCTCCGTGAGGGGTTTGTTGGGGTAAGTTATCAATTTGTTCAAACCATATTATGTTTCTTGAGACTGTGTCTTTTTCCTTCTTGGCTTTTTTCATAGTTCCATCACTTTTGATTACAGTCCAAACATCTGGCTCGAATGGTGTTCAGAACTTCCGCCCTGGCTTTTCATCTTTGATGACAATATGGTCACTAGGTAGGATTGCCCGGGTCTTTGCTCACCAAGTTTGGCTGGTGAGTAAATTCCTTTGTTCACAATGTGCTTGGGCCCTTTGGATGTCATATGGTGGGTGGGGACACCATGGGCAAGTAGGAAACATGTCTCGATGAGCTCCATGGAACATCAGACTCCACGGAGTTTGTTGGGTTGTGCAATATAGAGTGCTTCGATACTCCCTCAGAAAAGATTGTTAGTGATGTTATGGATTTGCTTGTTCTGTGGTGGCAATTCTCAGTGATTTGTTCACTGTCCCCATAAATCTCTCGACTTCCCCATTGGCTTGTGGCCATTGGCAGGTGATACGGTGATGGTGTCTCCTGAGTCTATTGAGGAATTCTATGCCATTGAATGGCAGTCCGTTGTCGCTCTTGATCTCACAGGCAATCTAAATATGGCAAACACCTTTTTGAGGACTTGGGCGACATGGATAAAACCTGATGAGTCTATCACTTCTACGATTGGGTACTTCGAATACGCATCCATTGGGACCAGGGTTGTCTGTCCATTGGGGAAACTCCTGAAGTCCATACTTAGTTTTGCCCAAGGGGTCACGCAAGGTTCTTCGGTGATTACAGGTGCCAGCCTCTTTGCCGCGCCAGTCAGTTGGCATGTGGCCATTTGCAAACAAGGTCTTCGGCCATCTCTTCTAACCCCAGGAAGCATACTTTCTCTCGTAACCTGGTCTTTATCTTCATGATGCCTTAGTGTCCCCAGGCGCTAGTAGCATGACGTGGTGTCTGAGTGTTTTTGGGATTACAATGTGAAACTCACGTAGGAGGAGCACCTCCGCGGTAGTGGTAAATTTATCTCGCACCAGCCACATCTTTGTTAGACTCTCTCTGTCTTCATTGGTACAACAGTTTGCATCTTGAAGAAAATCTCGCAAAGTGCCACTTTGCACAGCTGTGCGTAGTCTGGTGAGAACGAGGTCTGTCGCAGCAGCATCTCGGATGTCTTCTAGCTCTAGGGCGCAGGGGCAAGCCGCTTCGTAGACCATTCTGATGTAGCCTTCCACCCCATCTGGGCTGTCCGGTGTGTTGGGCGGTACTGGGTGACGAGATAGGAAATTGGCAGGGTTCTTTTATCCTGGGCGGTATACAACTTCCATTTGATAATGCTGCAGTTGTGTGGCCCACCTCTTGATATGTGAGGGTGGATGAGGATCTGATCCTCGGAATTGGGTAACCAGGGGCTGGTGGTCCGTGATCATTTCAAAAGGTTGTCCGCTCAAGTATAAATGGAAATATCCGCATGCCCACTCGATTCCAAGAGCTTCCCACTCAATTTGAGCGTATCACATTTCTGTGGGTGTCAGTGCCTTGCTCACAATTGCTAATGCAGCCCACCAACCTTGTTCTTGAGCTAGGATCACTCCCAGTACTACTGGGCTAGCATCAACCAGCAGCTCGGTGCGTTTGTCAGGATCAAAATAGACGAGTGTGGTGTTGTTGAGAAGAGCATCTTTCATCTTCTGGAAGGCATTTTCCTCCTGCTGGCTCCACACCCACTTTGTGTCTGCTTTTGTAAGGGACATCTAGGGCTCAGCGAGAGTCACCAGGTCTGGGATGAACCTCCTGCAATATGTGGCCATTTCTAAGAAGCTCTTCATTTATGGTACTGTGGTGAGTGCTTGTGCCTGCTTGATCGCTTGTGACTTGCGAGGATCCAATGGAATCCCTTGTTGGTTTAAGACACAGCCAAAGAATTCGACAGAGGTTTGAAAAAATTAACATTTGTCTCTGTGCAGCATCACTCCATGTTCCTTGAGCCATTTGAGGGGGGCATTTAGATGTTTGTGATGTGGTGGGTGAATGGATCTAGATGTCGTCACTGACATTCAGGACCCCCAGCAGCCCAGATAAGTGTTCCCTTATAGCATTCTGGAATACTTCCGCTGCTGAGATGACAAGGTTGAGGCACTTATATTGTCGTAGTCCTTGGTGAGTGCTGAATGTCGTGATATAGCGTCTCTCTTGAAACCCCAAAACTGGTCCTAGGATGCTTATTTCCAGTCCACGGAGGACCTGGCTTAGCAGTTCAGGCTGGACTGTTCCCATGAGGCACAGGGTCAAGACTGATTTGCATATGGCCATGTCTAAACTGGGGTGGCATGGTGAGCAAAAGAATGATGGATTTAACCCAGATCTCTTGACTGGGGGGAATGTTTTGATTTGTTCTGCATTCTGTCCATCAATTGTGTGTCTTTTGCTTTCTCTCCCTAAGTGCGCCCGGTATGCCCAGACATAGGTCCCGGGCTCACACTGCCACTGGATTCAAGCTATCCTGGCTGATGAGGGGTGAAACCCAAAAACTGGTCCTAGGATGCTTGTTTTTGGTCCAGGGAGGACCTGGCTTGGAAGTTCGGGCTGGACTGTTCCCATGAGGCAGATTCAAGACTGGTTTGCATATGGCCATGTCTAAACTGGCGTGGCATGGTGAGCAAAACAATGATGGATTTAACACAGATCTCTTGACTGGGGTTGAATGTTTTGATTTGTTCTGCATTCTGTCCAGCAATTGTGTGTCTTTTGAGTTCACTAAACAGTGGGAGCAATCCTGGGAAGGCGTGTTGTTTGCGGGCCGGCTATTGAGGCACTTGGGGCTGTTGAGGCTGTTGAGGCTGTGCTTTATCTGACATGTCAGCTGGGTTTGAGATCTGCCTGGTCTCTTGCGGGCTTGGTCTGGTCTGGCCCTGCTGTTCTTGTGCCAAAGCAACTAACGTCTGGCCACAGGATTGTGTTTATTTTCTTTTTCTGTCCTCTCCTGGCAGTTGTGGGTGCCACTGCTTGTTAGTTTTTTTTTCTCTTCCTGTGCTTTGGATTTACTGGCTCCCCGGGGCATGCCTGTGGGCGTGGCCGGCTGTGTTGGGAGCACACTGTGCCTTTGTATGGGCTCCTCTGCGGACTGGGGATGCCAGGTACACACGTGTTCCTGGACGTGGAGGGCAGGGCTTGCTGGCCACTCACCGCAGTCCTCATGTACCATGCCTGTTTTTCTACTGGGCACAGCCTTACAGGTATTCGGTGGGACGGGTCCTTTCCTTATTGCCAGTGTGGTGTGGGGTAGTGTATTTGTGTGGAGATGCCAACAGTGTTGGTCACACTCCCGGATCCAGTTAAAACAACTCACAAGCACACTGTGTCTGGGTCTTGGAATGAACCACAAGTATATGATTTGTGCCCACCCGGGATCTCCTGATAGCAGGACCTGCTACACTACCCACCCAGCCTTTACTCCTTCTCCATCCTGTTTGGAAGGGGCCTTTTGTACTTTTTTGCTGGCGGGTGTGACTAAGGCAGAGAAGGAAAAACAATCTGGTCATTGTGCCACCTGGATCAATTAATGATCTGCAGCTACAAGATTGGTCCAGAAAATAACTGGAAACACCAGATCCATGTGAAACTCGAACTGGCACTTGCCGTTTATTTGCTCAGACTTCTCTCTATGACAGCTTAGCAACCCTTCCCACCAGATGATCATGTGTATCCGGCCAGTCATGGCCGCGAGAGGGAGACAAATTTGTTTTTACCACAGGGTACAGAAACAGTGTATCTGAATAGTGTGATTGTGTCGGGTGATCATAGCAAGGAGATCTTCACGCTGGGCGTCAGACAATAATTTTTGGCAGGCAGAGCAGTAGTGCACAGCATAAGCATTGAGCGAGGGCTGCTTTTGGAGTGCCTCATGATCCCCACAATGTATCAAGGAACTCTATATGTATGACTAACGCATTGAAGTGTGGTGATGTAGATATACGCACTAAAGGGCATTAGTCTAACCCCTGGTGCGTGGTACTTAGAAGGGCTGCCCAGGTGCACTTGAAAAGTGGTTATCGGTGTCTAATGGAGTTTTTTGTTTTTGGGTAGTATTTTTATCCAGTGGAAGTGCCTTATTTTCTCTGCTTAGTATTAAAAGGAACAGAGAAGTGAGTATTGCATAAAGGTTCCAATAGACAAATAAATTATTTGTTCATACACATCCTCAGTGTTAAAATATAAAGTTCGTAATTTATTCAAAGTACCCAATTGCCCACAATGTTGATGGTGTTTTGACCCGAAATTAGTTGAGAGTCGTCATCAGGACTGAGAAAAATGTATGCGCATAAGCAAGAGTCTGAAAATATAAAACAGGAGAGAGTGTGGGTAGATTAGGAAAGGTTCAAACTTAAAATAATGAGATGTGGCTAGTCCAGTTAAAGGACTTACAGAAACAAATAGTCAAATAGCTCAAAGGGCAGTTCTTGGAGTAAAACCGGAGGCCAATTAAAAGCAGACAAAAATGGACAGGCACCACGAAGGAACAGGATATAAGAAGTTACTTACATGGCATTTACATTTTTTTCGCAAATAATGCAGTGTAAAATCAGCGTTCAAAGTTCATGTGCCAAAAGATAAACACTAGAAACCAGATATTTGAATGGAACAAGAAAACCAATTAGTATCACTTCAGTGGTTACCACGTTTCGTGAGAAAAAGCTTCTACCAATGGGTAAAGCGTCTCTGTCGGGAAACACCGGTGAAGCGAGATTACTTAAAAAACCTCTAGCACACAGTTGTTAGAGTAAACAGAAGGTGAGAAGTGTGAATGTGCAAAGACGTGTCTAATGCAAATCCTAACTTCTTTCAATAATTCAATAAGTAGTCGGAGGCCCACAGCCAAATGTCGATGTTCAGTAAGTGGATGTAATTCCAAGCGACGCGCTGGAAGATGACACGCATGCAACTAAAAGCCTAACTCGACAGATAAGGGGAAGCATCTCCATATAAACCGTAAAACACCTAAAAGAATGAAGATACTAAAATATACAGCACACAGATGCTGGCTCAAAAGTGGTATAGATGTGACAAAGAAGTGCTTCTTGCAATTCCTTACCTCGGTCACAAAGGTAAAAGGAAAGTTGGAACCCCACCACCAAGAGTCGGTGTGCTGATTCAATTAAACAAGCATTCGCAATGCATTCGGTCTCGCCTTTGGGACCTTATATGTATTTAGCTATGCAGCACATCTACTGTTCTTTAATATGAAAGGAAAGTAAGCACCAAACTGCGTGACACGCCAGGTATGAAAACACAGGGGGGCAGATTTACAAGAAAGTGACGCATCTGTGAAGATGCGTCACTTTACCTACGCCACTTTGAGAAACCCTTCTGCCACTATGGATGCTCCGTATTTACAATACGGCGCACCATGGCGCTAGGTTTGACAAATGCGTCAGAAATTCTGACGCATCTGTTGACGCAAAAGTCACGCATTGCTGGAGTCGTATTGCAAGTACGACGCAACTCCAGCAATGCAGGGAGAGGCCTATCCTCATTGTGCTGCGTCACTCCTTACGCCTGCTTCAAACAGGCGTAAGAATTTGACGCAGTGGTGTCCTAGAAGTGGCGCAGTGAAATCTTGTAGATTATACTGCGTCACTTCTACGAGGCTTTTTAGCGTTGGAACACCCACCATGCATACATTATACCTGACGCAGGTTTAATATGGTGCAGGGCTTTACAACGTGACGCATCTCCCCAGATGCGTCACGTTGTAAATGGGCCGCGTTTTTACTCGGTCTAAAAATGACGCAAGGGGCTTGTAAATCTGCCCCAAGGAGCAAAATATTGCCTTTCAGTGGGAAATGGTATACTCCAAAGCTCTATTTTTAATGTAAAAGCAGGGCCTTTGGCGGTCATATCACTGAAAATACAAGATTTGAAAAAAATATTATTGTCTACGGGTGCTCGTGGAAGACAATTTCTATGGACTAGAATCTAGAGAATGCTAAAGTGATTCTGGTATTTTACTAACCTCTGCTGGTCGTTTTCTATCAAGAAAGTTAAATAGAGGCCGTTGCCAGAAAAATAAAAAAAATAAAGTTTCTCAGAAGAAAGCAAATCTGGTATTATACTAACCTCTGCTGGTCATTTTCTATCAACACAGTTAAATAGAGGCAGTTGAACAGAAAAGAAAGTCTCTAAGCTGAAGCAGACAAGTCCTAGGGCTGATCTCCAGAGCCCACAAAGTACATACACATATAAGTATATACTAAAGAATATGTACTAAAGTATATACTAAAGTATATACAAGCGGTCTCGAATGCTCAACCTAAAAACTTGCACTCCAGAGTGAGATACATATTTATTAAGATGCCTGCTGTGGGTCTTCTTCCGGTGCATACGTCAACAAATGGGTGAAAAGGGAGTTCTACAGCACAACAATGTGTAATTCACCTATATGAGTGTATAATTAATTTAGGAGGTGGGAATAATGGCAAGGTGGGATCATTTAACAATGGAAGGAAGTCTACCCTGAAGCCAATGATGGGTTCATATATGTGTGAATAGTAAGGTGTGAGAACATAGACCAATAAGATAAAATATATTTAAAATATTGTATAGTTCAGCTGACTTTATAGATATTGTTATGGATCCGTTTGTGTTTAGACTATGTTTGAGAAATCTTAGAGGTTGATGAATAATCAAATTGACAGATTGCTTTTGTAAATGCTGATCCGGTAGAAATTCTTTCTAGCTGGTCTGTTATGATTTCTACCAATGTCTAGTGTTGAGCGGTGGGCTTATATATATGAGGGCTATAATAAACAAAGTGTGTTTTAGCTAATTTCTGAATGGCAGATGTTTTTTTTTCAACATCTCAATGGAATGCTTGCCATTCTGCCTGAGTGCTTTAGACACTTTACGCATTCCTCGCCCTGGCCTGACGTTTATTGCTGGTGATTTGGGAAGTCCGTGGTCTTGTGGTGGAGATTCATTGTTTGTATTTGGAAGTTGAACGTTTTTTGAATGAATGTGGGTACATCACCTGAATGGCGAATTTAGAGGGGTTAGGAATTGAGGGCTGCCCTCTATCACTGTATAGTGCCCTTTCTAGCTTCTCTTCCACCTCACGTGAGAGGGTAATCCAAGGGAATGGACAAGAATATCTAATGTCCACCTTCTCCAGGGTGGTGGCTGGTAAGAAGTTTTAGGGTCTCCATTTAGGGGTTAGACACTTTTCCTTTCTCAACCACCTGCAGAACCTCACCATTGCTTCACTTATAGGCCTCCTCCATGGAAAACTGCACATAAGACTTTGACACTTGACATTCCAAACAGTGAGCTTGGAAATCTAGCACAGCGTTCCAGGCATACTGTGGGAATACTGGGGAATTCCAAATAGTAGTAAATCTGCACCCCATGTAGACGTAAATCAATGGATGCAGGTTAATTACTTTTTTCTCAATCTATTTTGTATTTTGTTTTCTGAACTGGGATTACTGCTGTGTCTTTTCGTCAAATATACTTGTGCTTACTTGTCTTGGTCGCAGGATGGCATTACAGGTCAATTGTAAGGAAACAAAAAACAGCAGTATACCCCTCTAGCTCTTTGGGGGCTGCAAAAATTATACCTAGGGAGCTCTGCACCAGGCCCATAAGATGAATGTTTACACATTCTTTTTTCTGTTTGACACTGCCGATTTGATGGTTACCTTATTTTTGCTCGGCATGTTAACCTCACTGTTGTCTGAAGACGAACATGTTGTTCCCCTATCTCAGAGTTACAACTATCCTTCGATTTAGGTACGGACGCCTGCAAACAAGAATAACCCAAATACTTGCTTGATGTGGTCGCAGGAAGAAAGAGGAGGGTAGAGCGTCCTCTGGGGAAGTTATTGGACTGGATACTACTGTTGGACTTTTTCGCTTTACATTTTTCGTTGCATAATGGGAAATGTAGTTTATGGTTATTTTGTTTCTTGATAAACGCTGCGCGAATAAATGGAGAAAGTTTAAGCCTAATCTTTGCCTCTGCGTCCTTAATAGAATTGAAACTTTCCTTTACGATAGCTAGGACATTTTTCATTGTTGCCTGTCCTCAAGGAAAGAAATTAGCCAATATCTGCAGATCAGTATAGATTAGTCAGTGGTATCGAAAGCCTCAGATAGGTATATTAAAATTAGGACCCCAACGCTACCATTATCCACTAATCTTAGCATATTGTCCAGAACAAAGCGAACCACCTATTTGGTATTTCTACTAGGGCAGCCTTGAAACAGTCCATAAAATGGTTGTGCTTTATCTAGTTTGAAATTTGATTACATACAATTTTTACCAGGACCTTACCTAAAAAAGAGATTAATGAAATGGGTTTGTAGTTACAAAAGTTCGAAGGATTTAGTGAAGTGTTCTCTAATAAGGCCTTTGTGATCACCTGTTTTCACTGCTCTGCAGCAGTGCCATTTCACAGGGAGCTATTAAAGTTAGTGATCGATAAATTGGGTGGGAACTGTCCGGAATGCCGGCAACAATCAGGGTCAGGGCGCAAATCAGTAATTGGCACTTGCCCCTCCTAGTGGCTACACCCAAGAACCACTAGCTTGAACAACTTAGCAAGGGTATGGAAGGGAAAAGTTGTGTCTATAAGTCGTTTTTTCCCAAAATAATATGTATTTTTAATGATACAGTCCAAGATGTATTCTTCGGATGAGAAAGAAGTCTCATTGGGACCGCAAAGACGCCTTGCTGAATAGGACATTTCCGAGCCGTTTTGACTTTGAACAAGACTTCTTGCTTTGAAAAAGCCATTGCCCTATTGGCCCCAAAGCCGAAAACACATGTCGGATGTTTTTTTTTCCCCTGCGTACGGGCACAACTTTCTTCCTCCATACCCATGCTAACTATTAAAATTGGTTGTGAAGTCCTCAGGTAAAAAAATCATACAGGCTTTCAACCATCTTGCAAGAGCTTGATCAGCTAGGGAATATAAAGGGCAAATGTCTCTTACTACGTCTAATACTGAGTTATGGGTACAGATATTAAACTGTTCAAGAGATGCTGTTACGTTTGTGGAGGTGGGAATCTGTCATCCTCAGAAAAGAATGAATTTTTCAATAATATCATGTTCAATTTCATTGTGAATCTTAGAAAGCTTGTCTTCAAAAAACGTGCAAACTTGTTGTATAATTCGTCTGAAGGTGTAAAATGAACAGAAGCTCGGGAATGCTGCTCTTTGTCTAAAATTCTATATAGTTCCTTAGACAAATTAGGAGAGTTTGCAATTAAATCTGAAAAATATCTTTTTTTAGCTATTGTGAATTGATCCTTATAGGTTTTGGCAATACATTAATTATACAAGTAGGGGCTATTTATGAGCCTGTTTGTGTCACTCTTGCACCACTCAACGTCGTGCAAGAGAGACACAAACCTTACATGTAATTTATGAAGCTACTCAAGGCCAGTGTGCATGGCCCTGAGTGGCTCCATAAATATGGAGTAAGGCAATGCAGCACAAATCACTTGCATTGCCGTGGAATGCCCTGGGAAGGCATTCCATGGGCGTTGCATGAGTGTTCCAATGCAACTTCCATGGTTTTTGACAAATTTCCTGATTTATCAGTACTGGGAGACCTGGGAAAGCGCCAAAAAGATACGTCTTCTCGGGTGAGGCGTAACAAGGAAAAATATCTTTATTTTTCCTTGTTATATTCTGCAGCATACATAGAAAGAGGAGTATGTCTCAGGATTGTTTTTGTGTCAGAAGGTGTCCCTTCCTGCACAAAAACAATCCTGCATGCAACTCAGGCACCTTTGCCTGCTTTGGCAATAGGCTGCCAAAAGGGCGCCAGCACAGGGTGATAGGCAAGAATGCCCCATACTGCCTTAAATACAGCACATTCCTGCCCTTTCCATCATGCAATGAAGCAAGGTGACTTGCTGTGCTCCACTTAGTGACATTCTTATAAATAGGCCCCTTAATATTCATTATCAGAGTGTAATCTTTCTGCCATTTCAGTTCACATTGGCAGGTTAATAATTTAGTTTAGCCAGTTCAGGCAAAAGAAAATACATGGATTATGTCTCCTTGAGTTTGTTTTTCTCCATGCCCCAGAGTCTATTAGGGTCATCTTCTTGTCCAAGAGTCTTGCAGTACTACTGGGAAGAATGCCAAAAAGATGATACTGTGGAGCATATTTACAAGCCCCTTTTTCCATCAGAGCATCACTGGTGCCATTTCACATATTTACAAGGTGGCGCTAGGCTTAACGCCACCTTGTAAATATACCCCTTTCTGCCACAGTCCTCTGCGGCAACGGGGCATGCAATGGGTGTTGCAGTGGGTGTTCCACCACAACACCCATTGGTTTTTCATGCTGCCTCAGATTTACAAGGCTGAGGCAGCACCACAAACTAATGCCAGGGAATACTTGGTCTTAGTATGACGATATAAGGAGAAATTATAGATTTCTCCTGTTATTTTGCTCTTTTCCTTGTGTGCTGCATTCTACAGCACACATGGAAAGAGCAAATCGCCTTTAATGATTTTTCATGTGCAGGAAGGTCCTCCTTCCTGCACATAAACAATCACCCCTGCTGAGCAGGCAACCTTGAAACATGGCCGCAGGATGCCTGCACTGGCACTAGGCAGCTTTTTTTAGTGCCAGCGCTAGGGGAAACACAAGGGGTGCACCGTTTTCTTGTGAATATGGCGCATCCCTGCATTTTAATAATGTCAGGGTGTGGCGTTGCCAAATTTGGTGTAACATCAGTCTCCAATGTTTTTTGTAAATATGACCCCTGTGCCTTTTTTTCAGTCCAATATCAGGCCAGCCTTCAACTTCCCATCTGATCTTCAGCAACTGGACAAACCCATAAATCTAGATGGATCAGTGAAAAATTGGTCATTTTACTGCCACATTGTCACTCCCTTTTAAATTTCCAAAAAGATACCCATGTGTCTCATTCGATCTGTTCTTCTGATGCTGTAATGTGACTGCGACACATTTGCTCTGGCAAATGCCATCTGCTGCAAAACGCTCTTCTTGGTACCACTACCTTGTAAATGTAAATGTCATCCTCAATTTGCATTTCCAGCAACAGCAACCTTAATTTATCCAGTTTCTTACTAGATAGCCTTGACCCCAAGGCAGGTAAATCCAGTTCGATACTGGAGCAGTGTATATTCACAAATACGCAATATATATGTGCATTTAACACTACATATTCAGAGTGTTCTAATGTTATAAATGTAATGTGTTGCACTTAAACTCAGTAATGAAGTGCATTCACAGTAGAACTAGATAATTATATAAACAGTGTGCCTTAACTGTATTGAATGATATACATTTCTTAGAAATCTGAAAAAAACATCCTCACACTTTTAAAATGTTCGTACTTTAGAAACGAGAATGATTTCACTAAGGTTTTCGCATTGGTATTCATAATGTAGTTCTTAGTTATACTTGTATTCATGCATTTAATGTTACTTTACATTTATTAAACTGTAATATGAATCTAGATTTGAACCTAATGTACTGACTTTTTCATTTATTTGTAAGTCGTAGGTGCACACAAATATTAAATGTGCACCATTCAGTTAATGCATTAAGTTGCCATGACAAGGCCTATATTTCTTTCTACATGAGATTCTGTTTTCCATTTTCTGATTGCATGTCTTTTCTTTGCAGGTCCATTATCATGGTTTGTTGTTTGAGAATTGATCTAACTCTGTGTTAGCGATTGAGAGCCTGAGAAGAAGACCTTTACAAGGAACATGGGGAGCCGGAGGGTAAACTGACTGATTCTATTCAGTAATGTTGCAAGGAGTCGCAGATACCCAAGGACGATTTCGTTCCCAGTTTTGATCAGGCAAATTGCACAAATATTGCAGCTCGCAAGTGAGTATGAACATCTGGCTCGCCACTTCCAGAGGCAGATTCATCCTCAGAGAAGCGTAGGCAGAATAAACCATGAATTGCGACTGCTCTGTTAGGATGTAAGCAAGAATTAGACCTGTTAGGTAGAAGTTCCCAGATAAACGTGAATGATCGTGCTACTCAGGTAGGCATTAATCAGCTGACAGACTTGATTTTTTTCCCTGTACACAAAATTACAGTTGAAAGCAAACTCCAACATTCAAAATGCATTTTCTGACCATGCCACAGTAAAAACGGAAAATAACAGGCATTAAGGTAGCGAGGCTGAGCGGAACGTGTATTTTTAATCAAATACATTTTGAGGACGAGGAGTGGTGTAATGAGATACAAAGAGGGATAGATAGTTATTTTAAAATAAATAATAACTCCGCTAGTATTGAGAACATATGGGAGGCTTATAAAGCTACAATATGTGGAAACATTACATCCACAGAGATTGTAAAGAGAAAGGAAAGGTTGTTACTAAGGGTGGAGCTGGAGACATAATTAAATCAGGCAAGTGTCGGCGCACAATGCACACTAACAATAGCTAATAAGGGTGCACTTAGGAAAACTAGATTACATATGCAGGAGTATTCATGTGCACAATGATACACAGCTAATGATGCATATTCACAGAAGATGTTTGAAGAGACTGAGTATGCAAGAAAGCTTCTGGCTTGGCAGACAACAGATCTCCATGAGAAAAATAACATAACTTCAATAAAAGAATCAGTGACAAAAAGAAGTATCAAAGACACTGAACAAATTTAGGAGGAATGACTTAAACATTATGAATCCATATATAGCACTCAACAACAGGGTGTTGCGGAGACCCTCAATGATTTTTTAAATAAGCTGGACATCCCACGATTAAAACAAGACCAAGAACAGGCATTGATGGCATAAATCATTCATAACAAGATTGAAGCAGTTGTGAAGTCTTTAGCCAATGGCAAAGCCTGCGACAAAAATGGTATTCCGGGAGAAATGTATAAAAAACTTTAAAATTGGCTAATCATGTTCTGGAGGGGGCAAGATTCTGGCTCCGTTTCACATAGCAACTGTAGTTAGTTTTTTGTAAAAAGCAAAGGATAAAGAAGACAACAATTCATACAGGCTTATTAGCCGTTTAAATGTACATTACAAGATCATTACAAAACTTTTAGCTAATAGAATCAGTCAAGTTACGGGAACGGTGATTCACCCAGATCAGTGCGACTTTGTGCTTGAAGACAGTTATTTTTAATGCAATAAAACAGAAGCCCTAGATTATTTTGCACAGAAAAACATTTCTGCGCAGGTAATATTTTTGGATGTGGAAAAGGCCTTCGATTTGCTAAGGTGGGAGAGCCTTTTCACTATTCTTCAAAAATTCAGATTACTTTTTAGACTGATTAAGTTATTATCTAGCTTGTACAGGGAAGAAAAAGCCCACATAATTACAAATGTAACAGAACATGTGCAGTAAATAGGGAAACAAGACAGGGTTGTCCCCTGTCACCTATACTTTTTGCTCTTTTCATATCACTACTAGTTATCGCCA
The DNA here is from genome assembly GCF_964204655.1 of Triturus cristatus. Classification (NCBI taxonomy): domain Eukaryota; kingdom Metazoa; phylum Chordata; class Amphibia; order Caudata; family Salamandridae; genus Triturus; species Triturus cristatus. Next base: position 444,882,750 of record NC_140594.1, on the reverse strand, counting down.
TCAGTACAACACCAAATATAGATCTGCCCATAAGGGGTATGACTGCCATTAAATTATTTGCAGATGATATAGTGTTGCTTTCACAGCCAGATATAGAAAATCACTTTTTTTTTTTTCCAAACTTACCATGACTTAGGAAGTTACAATTTTATTAAGTCCAAAACTGAGATTTTATTATGTAATTGCACACAAGACACATTATTACATTAATTTTACTCATTAAACAATTCCAGACCAAAGTGATATATGGGGGTCTGTTTTACAGAGAATGTTAAAAACGTATTTCAATTGAATTATATCCCTCTTATTAACATGGTTAAGGCATACTCGCTAGATGTAACAAGCTACCTCTTTCTATATTGGGTCTTATTGCTTTAACCATGATGTCCGTTTTACCTTTGTATAATTTCTTGTTTGCTGCTATTTCTTTGGTTCTGCTGCTTAAGTTTTTTAAGGAAATAGAGGGCATGATTACAGCTTTTATTTGGGCAAATAAAGCACCTCGTTTAGCACTAGACACTTTATCTAGGCTTTAAAAATAAGGAGGCTTAGCTATTCCTAATTTAACAATGTATTATTTTGTGAATTTTGCACATGGCATGTTTAGATTCATCAAGTCTCTAAATAGCTATGTGTCTGAAGATTGTTTTCTGGAATTATTTTGTTAAGAATATGACATTATAGATTTTTTATATATAAGACTTTGCAGTAGCATATGAAACGGAAGGAACAAATATTTAAACACTGTGAAATTCTAATAATTAATGGTGTAACTCACATAATGGATGTTTATGAGGGGGAAAGACCACTTTTAGAAAATAATGTTGCCTCAAAGTGGGAATTAATGGTTTTAGTTTAATATCAGATTTCTTAAATGGAGAGTCATGGAAGGTCTGGGGAGATATAGAACCAAGGATTAGGTTTAATAAAAACATAATTTAATGGTCCTTTATTTTAATTGAAGTTATTTTTAGGGATTGGATGCACTCAGAATACAGGCAAGACAGGAGCTAGCTGAGGAATTGTTGGAACTTAGAATGAAAAGATCTATCAGTGGATGAGTTTTGTTTTTGAGGCAAAACAAAAGTGTAATGGTGTTCGAGAATGGTGTACAAGTGGCATACTAAAAATAATTTTGATGTTTTTTCTGACATATGGAATTGGATTAATGAATTTGATATTACTTTGATAAAAGGGGAACATTTTAGGCGCATGCAATTTTTCTCCAAATGGCTGCTTTATAGTACTCCACATGTTTTTTTACAATGAATAAACCAGGAAATGTCATCTAATTGTTTTCAATGCAAGAAAGAGGGGGCTGGGACATGAACCCATTAAATTTGGAGTTGTCCAGGTATTAGGTAATTCTGGAATGCGATAGAATTATATTGTCTACACGTTTTAGAATTGGTTCAGTCTATAGATACCCAGACTGCACTTATGAGCTACTTAGCGGATATAAACATGGGCCTTCTGAAAAGAAAAAGAATATATATTGTTGTTTTGATTTTGAGATCATTTATTCTGCAAAATTGGAGAACGGAAATAATTCCAACATTACAGCAATGGCGATTAAAATTAAACAAACAATTGAAAAAAAGATGTGCTCTGAGATTGGGTTCATATGCAAAGTTCTACAGTCTTTGGGGTGCTCTGGAATAGAAAGAATTTAGGGCCTCATTAGGATGGTGGTCGAACTTATGTCCGACCGCCATCCATTTGGAAACGGGACTGCCGATTAAAAGTCGATGGTCTCACCAGCTGAATTAGGATGCGACCGCCACCACGGCAGTCGCAATGTCTATATTTTGTATCGTGATGGGTGCTGCGGTCTGTAGCACACACTGCAGTACAAAAAATGCACTTTACACATATCCCTGCACTACGTGGCAGGCACCATGTAGTGCCTGCCACATGGTACAAGTATACCTAGGGGGGGCAAACCCAAAACTGAGGGGTAGAGGGCCTGCTGCAGGCCCCAGTGTCCCTTTCAGCCTGCCTTTTCATGGTAGGTAAACCACCATGAAACAGCCAGCGGGGAGGGATATCATAATCCCCACAGTGGATCGATGTTCCCTCCGATGGTCCAATGAGCTCCTTGAACTTGTCGGATCCGTGGCGGTCGGTCTCTCCAACTGCCACCCATCTGCTCACCATCATAATGTGGTTGGTGGAAAACAATATTGTGATGGCGGTGGGACTGCCACCGTCTTGTCGGTGGTGGTTCCACCATCATCGTAATCAGGCCCTTAGTTAATGTAACAGGTGGAATTGAGAAGATATGCAATATAATATTTATTGTTTATTATTCATTTATTAACTGTGAATTGTATATATTTGCTGCTATGTAACTAAATGAAATGTTTCTATAATTTTTTACCTCCAGGCATATGTGAATATTTATACGATATGCTTTATTTTCACTATTCCATAAACAAATGAATACATAAAAAGAGAATGATAAGAACAATGGAGCACCTGATGGTGTGAGAAAGGGGCGTTACCCAGAAGAGTTGTGTGGAAATTACTTGAGTTCTCATAGGTTGTGGGAGGCCACTTTTCCATTGAGAGGTTTAATGCTGTATGCTTCTCTCTTTGAATCTTTGATGAGTGTGGCTTAGACTAACACTTAGGGGCTGATTACAATGCTAGTCGCACTGACTGTACGACTGCCAGTCAGACGGACCATCCGACCTCCATGGCCCAATTCCGACTGCCGAGGCCGCAAAGTTACCCTGCCGTATTATGATACATGTAAGCTGAACCTCCAACCACCGCGGTCAGAGTTTCTCCGTATAGGCCGTGGCGGTCGGAAATATTGTCGATAGGGACTCCGCCGCTGTCTAGTACCGCTAAGTAGATTACGATGGAACCACTGTACTGACAGTCCCTTGTTGACGGTTTTCATGAGGGCACTAGACAGTTGCACTACTGCTACTACAAAGCACCACAATAGTGCACATTGAATGGTAAAAAAACAACACAGCTGATGGCCATTGCCAAAGTGCATACACCTACAAATCACACCACAGAGCACACCCCATCCCAGACCATGAGCTTCTGCTTCTATACAGCAGCACAGCAACTCAGAACAGAATTAGCGGTCAAAGAGGTTAAGCTTTTTCACACACACCCATCACACACTCTACACACTTTTTATTCACGTTTTATTACATATTTCCTTAGTTGAACAGCATTTTTCTTTTTTGTCCTTTCAGTCACTTAATTTAATTTAAATGTCACTGGCAAAAATTCCAGGTTTTTCTGGCACTGAGTTGTCAGCAGCGGTGGATGAAATCATTAGAGTAGAGCCACACTTTTTAAACCCAAGTCCAACAAACTTCTCTCGCTAGGAAGAACGAAACGTAGGACAGAATAGTCAACAAGGTGAATGCTTTAGGTACCACCCTGGGCAAAAAGGAGGACATCAGGAAGAGGTGGTATGACCTGAGGACAAGGATGAGGGACCTGGCCTCCAGGCACCACCCTGCAGCCCAGAACACTGGTGGTGGTCCTTCTGGCACACCATTACCACTCACACCCTTGGGGGACAAGGTGCACACCATCCTGCGTTCTGAGGGACTTGCAGGAATACCTGAGAAGTGGAGACTGGTAAGTAACACCACACCAAGTGTCACCACATATCAATGTTCTGTTTGCACACATCTCACCTCTTGCTATTATGTCTCTCATCTACTTTTTCTAAAGACAGTAGCCAAAGTGTCAGAGATGTAGGATTGCCAGTTACAATCAGTAGCCCTGCACATACGATCACAAGCATCAACCTCCATTACATCCCACTTGTGGAAATGCAGTCGGTAAGTGCTTTGCCATCAGTTAATTATCCCAGCACCCATTATATGTGCAAATGTCTAATAGTATGGGCCTCCACAACTGCATTTTCCAAACAGCTATTTAACACAAACCTGCTTTTCTAGTGTTGGCAAGTAGACATTGAAATTACTATAAATACCATGAGGCCCGCTACCTTTGAAAAGGAGGCCCCAGTGTTGTTTGTCCTAACTCACTTGTCAGCCATGTCACTACTGAGGTTTACTTCACAGGTAGTTAATCAATGGTCAAGTATGGGTAAGGAGAGGAGTGATTGGAATGACTACAATTACGATCATGGCTTCTACCTCTGAACAGGAAGCTCCGGTGTTGTTTGTCCTAACTCACTGGTCAGCCATGTCACTACTGAGGCTAACCTCACAGGCAGTTAGCCATTTGTCAAGAGTGAGGGAGGAGTGATTGAAATGACTGTGACTACCATCAGGCCCTCAACCTCTGTACAGGATGCCCCAGTGGTGTGTCTTATAACTCACTAGTCACCACTGATCCCCAGGTGAAAAGGACTAAGCACCTTACACACAGTGCTCAAATCGGTACATGTCTGCCTACTCAGCCTGAACTTACCCTGGTCTCCACAAAAAAATAAAGAAAAAATGAGTGACACCATTTCAATTGTATTACTAAAATATCTGTAACGTGTAAAGGTAACCCATCTGATATGAAATGGCTGTGAACCAACTGACACTGCAAAGCACACATGATTACCAGTTCTAAATCTGCTACCAATTAGTATGTATACCTGTATTGGACACACCTACGAGTTTGAATTCACTAATACACATGTAACTTCAACACTGTGTTATTGGGAGATGCCATGTTCATCCCTCATGTCAACTGAAGCATATTAGTACAGCAAATGATCAGGCCAAATATACTCAATGTCTCCCAAAGTCTTCCAAATAAGTCAAACAGAATGGGGAATAGCTCACTATGTCACTATTCAACCCTCACCAACTCTTCCAGGCCTGAACATACTGTGTACTAAATGATGTGCATGTACATACCACACTTACAACAGTAACATTCTATTCTATGTCTGAACAGGTGGACCCAGCAGTACAACTGGCCACACTCTGGACACTGACCAGACTCCTCCTTGCCCCAGATGAAGCCTCCAGTGATGTAGAATCTCTGGGATATTTGGACATGGAGGACTTAGCTGCCCCATCTGGACAGCCTGGGCAGCCAGAAGCAGTGAGAGTCACACTGTGCCCACAACCACACCTCCCACCCCAGCTTCAACATCTCAGCTGACCTCTACCCTAACAACCGGTGGAACTAGTCCTGCCAAGAACATGTCTTGCACCCCAGTCCCACTTCTGCAGGTGAGGATTGTCAACACACTCACTGAGGAGCCAGTGGGAGGGAGCAAGCTGGACCAAGGTCAAAGGCCCGTGGAGGCAAGAGTGGTGGGAGGGTAACTGTGGGCCCACTAAGTGAGGACACTGGTGACACTGATGCCCAGAACAACATCACTCAACTCATGGGGGCCTATGAGGACTCCCACAGGGTGATGGGCCAGGTACTTGAGGAACTCTGGGAGATGTAGCAGCTGCAGAGGTCCGTAGACCAGAGGCTGTTCACTCACCAAAATAACATGGACCAGTTCATAGGAGTACTGATGAACATTAATACCACTCTCTGTAGGGCTTTTCCCCCACCACCTATCCCTTCCTGTTGTACATCTACATCAGGCCCTTCAACATGTGCAACAGCCACAGGAAGGGAGGCCCTGTCAGAGGGTCATTCAGACACCTCGGACCCTACAGCAGCCCTCCCCCCCTCAGCAACTGGGACGTCCAAGAAAAAATCTAGGAGGTTTGGATGGCAAGGCACCCACCACCACCAAGAAGAGATGCCAGAAATGACACCCTCCTTTGTGTGCAACACATTCACTTTGTTGACTATTCCTGTACATGTTTCCACTTCTGATGGGAGGAGTTTTTTGGACTTTGGACTTCAGAAAATGTGGCTCATGCTACAATGGTTTCATACACCAACACTGACAATAACTCCTGTGTTGTCACTATTACACTGTATCTTTAATTTTATGTATTCAGTTTGCGCACTGTAATAAATTCACTCCTCACAAAATCATTAGCTCCTGTACTATCATTCACATCTAAGAAATTATTAAGTTATCCCCTTGTATATTACCAAATGTAAGTAGAAGCTACCTGTGTGAGCATGGACATGTGGAATGTCAACAATGTGAAACTGAGTATCACAGCCATGTCACCCAATACAGACATACCATCTCACAACATCTTAATTTCATAGTTCCCACCTTGGGCTGGCAAAATGTCAAAACAACAGTTAAATAATTTATCACTGAAATGATCTGTGTCAGTGAGCACACATGTCATATAGAGACCTCAACAACATGGCCGCAGGGGGTACATCTGACAATGCCAAATAGAGTAGGCAAATGACAATTGATTCATGGAATAGCTGCAGCCATATCGACAATCTCACAAGAGGAATCTCACTTCATTGAAAACAAGGAACCCAAACAGGGCAGTACAAAGGTTTCTGAGCACAGGTTCATTTCAATCCAGTGTTGTAGCATCTGGTGGAATGTCACAAACATTTGTCAGTGATGTGCCACTATTCAGGACTTAGTAAATGTGAGAACCTACCATGATGTGTTGGAGAACATGATGGCGCACATATAGCTAAAGGATCACCTCATGGCAGGGAACAAGTCCAATGGAGTATCAGCAACTTCCATCCTATCGCTATTTAAGCTGGCTTAGTACCAAAGCAGTACCCAAAGTATGTGCCTGTCATTCCCAGGAATATTCCATGTCCAGTTTGTACTTTAAAGAAGCATCCAATACCTGCTGATGTCACAACTGTAAAAACCAAAGGAAATGATGGAGGGAGTGTTGAACATTGCAAGCACTCACCCCCCAGTCAACTGATCTGGGTTTAATCCATCACTGTTCTTTAGCCCACTCTGCCACCCCAGTTCAGATATGGCCATATGCAAATCAGTCTGACCCTGTGCCTCATGGGAACAGTCCAGCCCGAATTGCCAAGCCATGTCTTCCCTGGACCGGAAACAAGCTTCCTAGGACCAGTTTCTGGCATTTCAGCCATCTTCAGCCAGGCTTCCTTGAATCCAGTTGCAAAGTGAGCAAGGGACTCATGTCTGAGCATACCCTGCCAACTTATGGCGGACAAAGCAAAAACCAAAGGAAATGATGGACGGAGTGTTGAACATTGCAAGCACTCACCCCCAGTCAACTGATCTGGGTTTAATCCATCACTGTTCTTTAGCCCACTCTGCCACCCCAGTTCAGACATGGCCATATGCAAATCAGTCTGACCCTGTGCCTCATGGGAACAGTCCAGCCCGAACTGCCAAGCCATGTCTTCCCTGGACCGGAAACAAGCTTCCTAGGACCGGTTTCTGGCATTTCAGCTGTCTTCAGCCAGGCTTGCTTGAATCCAGTGGCAAAGTGAGCAAGGGACTCACGTCTGAGCATACCCTGCCAACTTATGGCGGCCAAAGCAAAAACCAAAGGAAATGATGGACGGAGTGTTGAACATTGCAAGCACTCACCCCCAGTCAACTGATCTGGGTTTAATCCATCACCGTTCTTTAGCCCACTCTGCCACCCCAGTTCAGACATGGCCATATGCAAATCAGTCTGACCCTGTGCCTCATGGGAACAGTCCAGCCCGAACTGCCAAGCCATGTCTTCCCTGGACCGGAAACAAGCTTCCTAGGACCGGTTTCTGGCATTTCAGCCGTCTTCAGCCAGGCTTGCTTGAATCCAGTGGCAAAGTGAGCAAGGGACTCACGTCTGAGCATACCCTGCCAACTTATGGCGGACAAAGCAAAAACCAAAGGAAATGGTGGACGGAGTGTTGAACATTGCAAGCACTCACCCCCAGTCAACTGATCTGGGTTTAATCCATCACTGTTCTTTAGCGCACTCTGCCACCCCAGTTCAGATATGGCCATATGCAAATCAGTCTGACCCTGTGCCTCATGGGAACAGTCCAGCCCGAACTGCCAAGCCATGTCTTCCCTGGACCGGAAACAAGCTTCCTAGGACCGGTTTCTGGCATTTCAGCCGTCTTCAGCCAGGCTTGCTTGAATCCAGTGGCAAAGTGAGCAAGGGACTCACGTCTGAGCATACCCTGCCAACTTATGGCGGACAAAGCAAAAACCAAAGGAAATGGTGGACGGAGTGTTGAACATTGCAAGCACTCACCCCCAGTCAACTGATCTGGGTTTAATCCATCACTGTTCTTTAGCGCACTCTGCCACCCCAGTTCAGATATGGCCATATGCAAATCAGTCTGACCCTGTGCCTCATGGGAACAGTCCAGCCCGAACTACCAAGCCATGTCTTCCCTGGACCGGAAACAAGCTTCCTAGGACCGGTTTCTGGCATTTCAGCCGTCTTCAGCCAGGCTTGCTTGAATCCAGTGGCAAAGTGAGCAAGGGACTCACGTCTGAGCATACCCTGCCAACTTATGGCGGACAAAGCAAAAACCAAAGGAAATGATGGACGGAGTGTTGAACATTGCAAGCACTCACCCCCAGTCAACTGATCTGGGTTTAATCCATCACCGTTCTTTAGCCCACTCTGCCACCCCAGTTCAGACATGGCCATATGCAAATCAGTCTAACCCTGTGCCTCATGGGAACAGTCCAGCCCGAACTGCCAAGCCATGTCTTCCCTGGACCCGAAACAAGCTTCCTAGGACCGGTTTCTGGCATTTCAGCCGCCTTCAGCCAGGCTTGCTTGAATCCAGTGGCAAAGTGAGCAAGGGACTCACGTCTGAGCATACCCTGCCAACTTATGGCGGACAAAGCAAAAACCAAAGGAAATGATGGACGGAGTGTTGAACATTGCAAGCACTCACCCCCAGTCAACTGATCTGGGTTTAATCCATCACCGTTCTTTAGCCCACTCTGCCACCCCAGTTCATACATGGCCATATGCAAATCAGTCTGACCCTGTGCCTCATGGGAACAGTAAAGCCCGAACTGCCAAGCCATGTCTTCCCTGGACCACAAACAAGCTTCCTAGGACCTGTTTCTGGCATTTCAGCCGTCTTCAGCCAGGCTTCCTTGAATCCAGTTGCAAAGTGAGCAAGGGACTCACGTCTGAGCATACCCTGCCAACTTATGGCGGACAAAGCAAAAACCAAAGGAAATGATGGACGGAGTGTTGAACATTGCAAGCACTCACCCCAGTCAACTGATCTGGGTTTAATCCATCACTGTTCTTTAGCCCACTCTGCCACCCCAGTTCAGACATGGCCATATGCAAATCAGTCTGACCCTGTGCCTCATGGGAACAGTCCAGCCCGAACTGCCAAGCCATGTCTTCCCTGGACCGGAAACAAGCTTCCTAGGACCGGTTTCTGGCATTTCAGCTGTCTTCATCCAGGCTTGCTTGAATCCAGTGGCAAAGTGAGCAAGGGACTCACTTCTGAGCATACCCTGCCAACTTATGGCGGCCAAAGCAAAAACCAAAGGAAATGATGGACGGAGTGTTGAACATTGCAAGCACTCACCCCCAGTCAACTGATCTGGGTTTAATCCATCACCGTTCTTTAGCCCACTCTGCCACCCCAGTTCAGACATGGCCATATGCAAATCAGTCTGACCCTGTGCCTCATGGGAACAGTCCAGCCCGAACTGCCAAGCCATGTCTTCCCTGGACTGGAAACAAGCTTCCTAGGACCGGTTTCTGGCATTTCAGCTGTCTTCAGCCAGGCTTGCTTGAATCCAGTGGCAAAGTGAGCAAGGGACTCACGTCTGAGCATACCCTGCCAACTTATGGCGGACAAAGCAAAAACCAAAGGAAATGATGGACGCAGTGTTGAACATTGCAAGCACTCACCCCCAGTCAACTGATCTGGGTTTAATCCATCACCATTCTTTAGCCCACTCTGCCACCCCAGTTCAGACATGGCCATATGCAAATCAGTCTGACCCTGTGCCTCATGGGAACAGTCCAGCCCGAACTGCCAAGCCATGTCTTCCCTGGACCGGAAACAAGCTTCTTAGGACCGGTTTCTGGCATTTCAGCCGTCTTCAGCCAGGCTTGCTTGAATCCAGTGGCAAAGTGAGCAAGGGACTCAGGTCTGAGCATACCCTGCCAAATTATAGCGGACAAAGAAAAAACCAAAGGAAATGATGGACAGAGTGTTGAACATTGCAAGCACTCACCCACAGTCAACTAATCTGGGTTTAATCCATCACCGTTCTTTAGCCCACTCTGCCACCCCAGTTCAGACATGGCCATATGCAAATCAGTCTGACACTGTGCCTCATGAGAACAGTCCAGCCCGAACTGCCAAGCCATGTCTTCCCTGGACCGGAAACAAGCTTCCTAGGACCGGTTTCTGGCATTTCAGCCGTCTTCAGCCAGGCTTGCTTGAATTCAGTGGCAAAGTGAGCTGTGACATGTCCAAATGAAGAGGACATGGGGAAGGTGCCTACAACACACCAATACAAAGGGATTAGCTGGGAAACCATACAAATGACACCAATTACATTCCACTTCTGTAGTACCCACACATAAGTAAATGTTACCTACACAAAGCAACATCAACAATGTGTGCATGTGTCAAGACCTTTCTCCACAAACAGCTGTGCACAGAGCTTCCCACAGTTGTATATACTTAACAAGTATCCATGAACACCTTCCTCACAGCTTCACAACAACAGTCACTGTAACAGTCAACAGTCATGACATCTCACAGCATATTTTACACTCATAAGAAGAATTTGTTGATGAACTCTTAAATTCTTCCTCTTCACCACTGCCATCATCATCTGGCATTTCAGGATTATCACCCAGTAGTTCCTGATGGACTACTTCCTCTGCGAGGAGAGGTATGTTCCTTCGCAGTGCGAGGTTGTAGAATATACAGCAGGCTATGGTGATCTGACACACCCTCCCGGTTGAGTATAGGAGGGCTCCCTCATTTTTCTCCAGACATCTGAATTTGGCCTTCAGGAGCCCAACAGCCATGGGCAGTTGGGATACTCTGAGTCTCCTAGATGGAAGACACACATATGTGCAATAATGAGTCACACATTTGTAGAAGATGCAACCAGATTTCACATATACAAAGGCTTGACACATCATACTCACCAAGAAGCCAGGCCCTCTCTGGTAGTAGTTGTGACATCAACTTGGGTACGTTGCTGTTCCAAAGTATAAAGGAGTCATGGGCAGGCTCTGGAAATCTGACACAGACATGTGAGATGTATAAATCCGCTAAACATACCATTTGTACATTGACAGAATGGAAGTGCTTCTTGTTCCTAAAGACCTGTTCTCTGATTTGCGGGGTTATTAAGTCAATATATTTGCCATCAATATTTCCCAAAACATTTGGAATTTAACCTAATCAATAAAAGTCACCCTTCAAATTGGCCAAATCTTCACATCTGGGGAGCTGAATGTAGCTGTGCATGTGTCTCATCGGTGCTGAAAGCACATCACATTGCGCCCCATTGTGACATTTCACCAGATAATGCCACTTTGTACTGAAAGGAACCTGTGTCCAGGAAACACAAGCTCCCATGAGTTTCACCATTGGTGTCAGAGATGTGGGACAGGTCCTTCGTGGATGTAAATAAGGCTCCAACTATTCACATAGATCTTGTATTGTCCACCTCTTAAGATGAAACTTCCTGATGACATCTCTTTCTTCCATAGTTTGTAGGTCTGGAAATCGCCAGAATACTGGAGTCTGTCATCTCCCTCTGCCAGGGTACCTATGTATAGAGTGCAGACACTTATGGGTATTGTTCACAGTGTCCACACCAAAATATACCAAGACATAGCCAAAAGCCATGTGAACAAACAGTACAGCCTATGTGAACAAAACACAGCATTACAAATCATTCTTGTTTGAAAGATAAAAGCATACATAGCAACTTCTTGTATGCAGAAAGTGGAAGAGATGTCTGAAAATTATCTGGATGATGCATATCTCCCATGAACCACTGTTGAGGGAGAGCCCATTCCTGGTGGAAAACAGCCTATATGCGATGGTCACCTGGATGAATCTGATCCATTGCCATCATTACAAGGGAGTGCAGACAGAATATCGAGTAAAAATATCAAGTTGCACAAATATCGAGTAAGAAATAGCGTAGTTCAGAATTATCAACAGCAAGAATATTGTGGTCAAGAATATCGACAAGGTAAGTAATATCGATTTTAAAAATATCGAAGTGTTTAATATCATTTGCAAAAATATAGTTGTTAAAAATATCATGTTTTTGATTGATGTTATGTATTTTAGTATATATTTTTGTATGAAGGTGATGTATGTTTTTTTGTATAAGAATTGTTTGTATTTTGGGTTTATAGCTGCTTAGCGGGATGTGGGTCTATAGGGGAATAGGGTGGCAAGTAATCCAACTATATTAAATTAAGTGATTATTTTTGTTTATTAATATTTGTTTATTTGAGATTTTATAGTTTTAAATGTGTGAAGTAATTTATTAAAAATTAATTATTAATTAGTTGTTAAATAATTTTAGTTAATTAATTGGTAATACATTATGGTAATTGTGTAATATATTTTAGGCATGTGTTGTCATGTTTTTAGGTGTAAAGGGTGGGAAGTAATTTATTTTTAATGGCTCAGTTAAGACTTGGTTGTTAATTAATTTAAAATATGTAATTGGTAATTAATTATGGTATTTGTGTAATTAATTTTAAATGTGTGTTTTGGGATTGATAGGGGTAAAGGGTGTTAAGTAGTTGATTAATTTTTAATATTAAATGTGTATTCACTTAATCAATTAAATTAATTAAAATGTTATTTTGGTAATTCTGTAATTAGTTTTTGGTGTGTGTTGTGGTGTTTATAGGAGTATAGGGTGGTAAGTAATTTGTGTTGAATTAATTAATATATAGTTGCTAATTAATGTTAACTATTTGATATTTATTTTGGGTAATTATATAAATAGTTTATTTTTGTGTGTGTTGTTTTTACTTTGAAAGGGGTAAAGGGTGGGTATTAAATGCATGTTAAATTTAGGTGTGTGTTGTGGATATTATAGTGTTAAAGTGTGTGTAGTCAATTAATGTTTATTAGTTTTTTATTAATAATATTGTTTTAAATTGATTATTAATTATGTTAATTATGGAAGTAAATGTATTTAAAAGTGTTTTGTTTTTGGTGTGTTGGTATAGGGTAGGAAATAAAATAAAGACATTTATGTATTTATGAATTTTTTTGTTTGTAAATATTTTCCAATTTTCACATTTTTTAAATGTAAATGTATTTATTATTTTCTTTTATATAATATTTGTAGGTTTTTGTTATATGTAACTTATATTATAATATGTTTTTACTTTTTTAATATTGTTTATGTATTTATAAGATTTTTAAAAAAAATCTATGTATATATTTGTTATTGTTTTAGTGTGAATAGTAATTTTTGTCTCTCTGCAATGCAAAACTTTCCCTAATGTTGCCTTCACTGGAGTGGGAATAGTAATTTATACCTCTTCGCCATCTAGCACTTTCCCTACTGTTGCACTCATTGGAGTGGGAAAAGTTAATTTTACCCCTCCACTATGCAAAACTTTCACTAGTGTTGCACTCACTGGAGTTGGAATAGTAATTTTTACCCCTCCGCTATCCAACACTTTCCCTACTGTTGCACTCATTGGAGTGGTAATAATCATTTTAACCCCTTTGCTATCCAACACTTTCCCCACTGTTGCACTCACTGGAGTGGGAATAAAAATTAACCCATTCGCTATCCTACACTTATCCTACTGTTGTACTTTTTGGAATGGGAATACACATTTTTGCCCTTCCGCTATCTAACACTTTCCCTACTGCTGCTCCCACTGGAGTGGGAATAGTAAATGTAATTTCTCCGCTATCCAACACTTATCTTACTTTTGCTATTCAACACTTTCCCTACTGTTGCAATGAATGAATTGTGAAATTTAAGTTTAAATAGTTTTTAATAGTTTAATGTTTTAATTTATTATAGATATTTGTTTTATATATTATTTTAAACATTTAACATAAATTAAAAATAATAGTTCATTAATTGTTTTAAAGTAACTATACATGTTTAAAATATTATCTTTGTGTGTATTTTTCTATTATGTTTATTTGTTATATTTTATTGAAATGTATATTAAATGTATTTTATTTTGTTAAAATTATATTTAATATTTAAAATATTGAATATATTATTTTATTTTATATTTATATAAAAGTTGATATTTTATACATCTATATTTTCAACATCGATATTTTTCTGTCGATATTTTTGTACTTACCTATTTAAGTATATGAGTCGATATTTTTAAAATCGATCGTTTTTTACATTGATGTTGTGTCAGTGAACCCATTATAAGTTCCACGTAACATCCCCAAACATGACTGCACTGTGCGCATCATACAAACTTTATTTGTATGGTTGGCATCATCTTTAACCCTGGGCGTAATTCGCGTAGCCGCGTTTCGTGAAGCTTCGCGAAGATGTACTTGCACTACGTGACCTTCGCGTAGCTTCACGAGCTTGCGTAGTTGCTTGGGGCGCCCGTTCGCGATGGCTTTTTTGTTCGGGAGCGCAGTGAGCGTGTTCGGGGAGCTGTTTGCCTGCTCGGGGAATATATCTCGCGATCTTACCCATGCGGTCGCCAACGGGCGCGGCCATCTTGTTTTTCAATTATCCCGCCCGCTCGCGATGCCTATTACATTTTCCGTGTCGCGGATAGTGTGTTCGCGATGTGCATTGACGTGTTCGGGAGCGCATTTTACTTGTTCGCGATGAATAGTGCATGTTCGCGAGAAATATCACGCAAACTTACCCACGCGGTCGCGAATGGGCGCGGCCATCTTGTTTTTCACTCTATGCTATGGTTCTGGGCCTACTTTTGTATCTACCCTTTATCTTTGCAATCCTTTGTCTTTAAAGCATGTTTTCTGACTTTTTTTAGTTATTATCTATCTCTCTCTTTGCCTAAGTTTATATTTTGCATTTTATTTCTACTTTTACTGTGTTTTTGTTACTTTTATAAAGTTCTTTCTATCTTCTTCCCCCTAACTTTTTTTTCCCCTTCTAACTTTTCTTTTCCGCGTCCCACCCACCCCAGAACCATGGCCAAGGGCACACCAAGTCCGAGTGCCAAGGGCAAGGGACCTGCAGGAGCAGAGAAGGGCCGCCTGCCTTGCGGCAGAATGCGTCCTGCAGGGGTGCAGGCCCGGCAACTGTTTGGGGAGGAGGCCGCCCTTGTTTTTTTCATCCAGCGCCACCTCCCCTTGACCTTGGCAGCAGGTGGCAGGCCCGGCTCCGGGTACGCTACCCAGGAGCGGCACCGTCAGTGGGCGAAGGTGCACCGGGCCGTGTTCCGGTGCTCTGGGGGCCGGTGCACCCACAATCAGCTAGCCCACCGGTGGTCCGACATCCTGGACCGGGAGCAGGACCTGTTGGACCTGCTAGGTGTCGAGGTCGTCGGGCTTGGTGAGTTACTGATTGTGTATATTAAATTTGATGAACAACAAGATTACTGCTGCGTGCCAAGCGTTGCTGGTAAATTACGTTCCAAAAAGCAAAATGTTCGTTGATTTAAGCCAAGGACCCAGGTGCTCGGTGGTACTCTTACTTGTTTGCAAGTTAGTTTGCGCTAGCTTGTGCTGCTGATGCTGATTATGTAAGTTTATTTTACAGAACTGAAGTTAGGTAATGCGATTTGCTAGAGAGACTCTAGTCCTTCCATTGTCCTACTGTGAAATAGTGGTGGATGGATATTGGATACTAGGTTTAGTTTGTTAGTATTAGTTAATAATTGTTTTATGCGGTCTGCGTGACGCCTCCTCTGTCACTGGTTGCTGCTTACCCCAGTCCTCCGTCGAACCTTTTGTACTTTATTTAGTGAGTGGTAGGCTTAGCATGGTCAGTCAGTAGCAGAACTAGATCAGAATTATGCAACCAACCCACAATTTGTTGTATGTATGTATGCACTAATGTATGCATGTGTCCTCCATCACATCTATGCTTTTGATGGCTGAAAAAAATGGAAATGCAGACTTAGTGAACAATTGGCCCGTCTGGAATAGGTGGTGTAGGTCAGGTGGTGCTTACTAGGCTTCGTGAATGCAGGAAGAAGTCAGTAGTCGATCCATCTGATTAGATAGGTCAATTTTATTGCAATTGTTGTTTCCTAAAATGTTGTTTGACTTATTTTTCAAAATTATTTATTATTATTTGTTTCACAGAACTCCTTAATGTTTGTCTTTCTTTATTATATTTTACATGCTCATCAGCACCACCTAGGGGCAAGAAGACGGGGTCGGAGTCGGCGGGGGAACCACAGGACCGCTCTTCTACCGAGGCTCCTGCTGCTGGCCCCAGTAAGTCCTCCAGTGGTTATATTGACATTTGTATTTCCCTAACTTTTACTGCATCTTTTTTTTCCAAACTATAAATTATGGTTCCACTTTCTAATTCTATTTTTTACAAAAGCTTACTTCTTTGACCTTGACTATCTGTTTCCAAATTCTGTTTATCCCTGCCTCTAACTAAGGTGCCGATTACGATCCGTGAAAAATATTCCCCGTATGAATCGTATCCGTTTTTTTTTACGTACGAATCGTACAAGTCCCGTACAAACTGGCAAGTACGATTCGTATGTTAAAAAATCCATACGAATCTCATTGGGAAAATTCCCCGACACGTCAGCGGGTCGGAAAAAGTGTCTGACACGTCCCCGGACAGTTTTACGTACGACTCGGGAAACTGAAGTCCGAGCGCGCAAGTACGATCCGTCCCGTCCGTCCGAATGCACAACCGTATGGAAAAAACACCGTACGGAGCGAACTCCCATAGCAACCATGGAGACGTCCAAACATGTGCCCGCATACGCGGCAAACACCCCCCCAGCCCACCATCCCAAGTACGCGCCGTACCCCCAGCCCCCCCAAGTACGCACCGTACCCCCAGCCCCCCCATGTACGCCCGTACCCCCACCCCACCCCCATAGGTACGGAGCGTACCCCCACCCCCGTATGTACGGAGCGTACCCCCACCCCCATATGTACGGAGCGCACTCCCACCCCCGTATGTACGGAGCGTACCCCCACCCCTGTATGTACGGTGCATACCCCCACCCCCGTATGTATGGAGCGTACCCCCACCCCCGTATGTACGGAGCATACCCCCACCCCCGTATGTACGTGCATACCCCCACCCCCATATGTACAGAGCATACCCCCACCCCCGTATGGGGGTGGGGGTACGCTCCATACATATGGGGGTGGGGGTACGCTCCGTACCTATGGGGGTGGGGTAGGGGTGCGGAAATGGTGTTTCTGTATAAATCGTACTTGCATGTTTGTAAGGTATTTTTCCCGGGTACGAGTCGGACGGAGAAAACGCTCCATCCGACGATTCGTACCCGGTTTTTCCAGGATCGGAATCGGCCCCTAAGTTGCTTCTAACTGCCTCTGCTATGACTCTCTGTACTACTACTACTACTACTACTATTACTATTATTACTCTGTCTGTAGCGAAGCTTGCACAGTTGCCCACTCTGTATAGAAGGTTTTCTTTGGAATAATAAAACTCTGATTGACCAATAGCTCTAGCCACTGTGTCCTGTCCTTTGGGTTGTCCTCTCCAAGTCTTCTCAATGTTGAGGCTTTGAGAATTACCACAAAAAAAATGGCCAACCAGATACTTGACTAGTATTTTTGATCAGATAGTACATGATACTACTATTGTCTAGTGATTCTGCAGAGCCACATAGAGAACTATGCACAACAAAATAGGATGTTGCTGATGGGAGGTTGGACCTTACTGATCACACCTCAGTCCGAAGAAGCCATGATCCCCTGACCGACTAGCTATAGTGTCTCACATTAGGGTCCCACTCCCGACCACCCCCCCACGAAGAAGATACACAATGTTCATGATGACTGAGACAGACAACCCAGAACATAATAATTAATAACACCATTTTGCTCACTCACTTGTGTAAGTCCACCCCACCACACCAAATACCACAGAGTCTATGTGTAAGTTCAAAAGGTTTATTTGAAACAAGTATTAAACTCTGTACATCGTTAATATGAAATTTAATTTACTACAGCCGTAGTCAATAAGCCAGCAAAAAGCCTAAGATTAAGTGCATTACAACAAGAACAAGAGCCAAGATCTTTTGAATTCTGGAAGACCCCTCACCGTAGAACGTAGAAATACTGGTTACATCATCTTGCATCATAATATGCTCTGTAAATCTCTGGTTTGTAGAAGGGAATCTTCCGCCTATTATATGAGAAAAATGCTGTGTGTTAGCCGTTAGATAGTATACTGGTGAATGCAAGCATTTTGCAGTCATGGCAAAAAGTGTAATATGTATGTGATGACTAAGCAATATGGACTAAACAAACTCAATAAGTGGGTTATTTTTCGACCTCTTCACTTGTACGCAACAGTCAAGTGGCCTCAAAGGCATCTACTGTACATGTCAATAAGCTGGCAGGTATAATTAAATATGCGCCAAAAGAGTAGTAGTCGACATGATGAACCTAAAAGGGTTACACATGGCTCAGGCTAACTTGCAAAAGAGTAGAGTAGGACTAGATGACCCTAGGAACCATATCACTACTAGTGTCTGTCTACTGACTGTACTTACTGTCTAGTGCTGATGTATGTTGTATTAACTTCTTTTTCAATGTTCCAAGTGAACACTTAAAATAGGGGGAGGTTTCCAGGCATCTAAAAATTTGTGTTGTTTTTTTCTAGGCACACTACCATCCACCAGTGTCGGCGGGGCCAGCGGCGATGTGGCCATTCCGGAGGGGGCAGGAGAACTGGCGGCACCTGCAGGAGGGACAGGGGTGGAGTCAGCAGCAGTGGCCGGCGGCGATAAGTTATATTCATTACTTCTTGACATTACTACTAGATGGAAGTGTGTTCACTATTTCACTGTACTGTGCGACTTATTAAGTTGTAGTGAACATTATACAACGGTTGAAGAAGACACCCTTTACTTAGCATTAGCAGCGGGAGTTGAGTAACCAATGGCCTCTTCTATTTGACTCCAAAATCGGCTGTGAAGGTTTTATGGAGAAGTCAAACTCAGATCAGATGACCTTGATGGATGTGTTGAACAAAGAGGGAAAGAACTAAGGGTGGAAGGACGGGCGAGAAAAATAATATGACTGACTGGCAGTGAAGGATATGTTGTTGGAAGCATGCATAGGTGGCTGATAGTAATCAGATCAGATGCATGGGTTGTTGAAGGATGGGTGGAAGGTGAAAGAGAATGCCTGCCTGGGTGGGCGACACAGTATGGGTGGATAGTGCTAGATAGCAAGAATCAGCGTTGTTTGGTTCAAATTCAAACTCAAAGCCAAGGCAAGCAAGGAAGGAGCGGAAGCATGGGTGGTTGTTGTGAAACCAACTAAGTATGAGATATATAAAAAAAGAAGGATAAACGTTTACTTTAATGGATGTAATAATAATAATAATAATAATATCTTCTTTATTCGGTTTTTTGCAATTTTAAAAACCATTAAAGAACATTTTTAAACAATAAAATACAAAATAGGAGCACATATATAAAACAAGAAAATGTCAAATAACCTTCAACCGAGGATTCACATAATTTCGCTTCGTCACCAGTGAAAAAATCAAAATCCATTTTACAGGTTGTTCCTATGTTTTACAATGCATCTTAAAAAGTTAAGGACATGATAACAGATCAATTGAGAGTCTAGCATTTGAAGACGTAGCATCGCCGGGCGACATTGTCTTAGTCCCCATCGCTTTAATACAGGTAGTAACCAAACCTTCCTATGTGGATGATAAAATTTACAAAACAGAATTGTATGTAAATTTGACTGCATTGATATTTCATCACAAGGACAAGTAGTGGGAATCAAATCCCATCTATTTTTATCGGGGAAAGATACTAATCTGTAGAAGAAATCTAATCTGAATCTTGTCAGTAACATTCTGTGATAGGTACTAATCTGTAATGTTAAGTATGGTTGGATGGAATAAGTGGTCTGAATCAAATTAGCGTGGAGGGCCGATGATTTTGTAGCCTCCGATGTCAACCTCAGGGACTCCAGATGCGTTAGAGCCAGTTTTTTCAGCTCTCTCTTTGGTAGTTCAATGATTTTTTTGGGTTCGGAATAATATTTCTCCAGGCCTAGATCCTTGAAGAAATTTTTTATATACCGAAGCCATTTTATTTTTAGGGAATGGTCAATGGTCATTGAATCTATCAAAATTTCCTGTGAGAAGGCATTATTCTCAGAGGTCCAAATACGCCGCCAGAGCAATAAAGGCTGAATTCTTATCAGGTCCTCGAGATAGGAGATTCCAAGCTCAAGATGGAGGGCATAAACTGAGGTGCTCGTTGGTACCGCTAAAAGAAATCTAAGGAAATTGTTTTGAGCAACCTGAAGTGCACTAACTTCAGCGTATCCCCAAACTCCAGCTCCGTAGAGGGCAATCGCCTAGCATTTGGCTAAATAGATTTTTAATAGCTCCACTGGAGGCCTTTTCCCTAATCTCTGTGAAAAACTTGTCAGGGACATTATGGCTCTTTTGAACAGATGACATCTAGCCTCGACTGCTGGTCTCCAATTGAGCCTGTCATCAATCATTATTCCCAGGTAGCAATACTTAGTGGTCACCTCCAAATTTTGTTCTTTAAGGTAGATGTTCTTTACTCGTTTTTTGGCTCGACAAGCTACCATGACGAATGTTTTTTTGACATTGACTTGTAGGTCCAGGCCACCCATAAACTCAACATATCTATTCAGGGACTTTTGCAATTCACGTGGGGTGCGTGCCAGGATGACCGCGTTGTCCGCATAGAGCAATGCAGGTATCAAACGCCGTTTTACCCAAGGTAGGTCCAAAGCCCCCCTCAACATCTCCGCCTCCAAGCCATTTGTATATAGAGAGAAGAGGAAGGGAGCGAGGACACACCCCTGCCTAACTCCTCGCTCCACGCCGAAAGGTGCAGTCAGTTCCCCCTTCGTGCCAAAACGCACCCTTGCAGAATCCCCTGAATATAGCTCTCTCATGAAATCTAAAAGAGGGGGATCTACTCCCATATATGTCAAGATTTTCCAAAGTTTTATGTGTGAAACACAGTCAAAAGCGGCGGATAAGTCTACATAGACCATATATACCGTTTCTTTTTTTGCTTGGCAATATTTTCCCATAATTAGGCTAAGATTAAGGGCCTGCTCCACCGTTCCAAACCCCTCCCGAAATCCAAATTGAAGGTCTGAAATAATATCTCCCTCCTCAGCCCACTGCCGGAGTCGTTCAAGCACGACTCTACCAACCACTTTACCTAAAGAGTCCAATAAAGAAATAGGACGATAACAGTTAACGTCTTGGCGATCTCCTTTTTTGAAGATTGGGACCATAATTGACTTTGTCCATGATTTAATCAAACCCACCTTTGCCGCTGCGGTGCATACTCTTGTGAGGATGGGGGACCAGAGATCCAAATTAAATTTAAACAGGTCTACTGGAACCCCATCAGGGCCTGGGGCTTTCCCACTCTTACTTACTTTCAGGGCCGCTAGGACTTCAGTAATGTCAAAGTGCAGGGAAATAGGAAAGTCAACTTTTGGGAGAGAGGGTTCTTGACCTGTTCTTACTGTTACTGTATCTTCAAAGATCTTGGAGAAGTGTGCCACCCAAGTATCTTCGTCGATGGACACTTCTATCTTTGGGCTATCTGAATCCAAGAAATATGGTGTTTTGACAGTACGCCAAAAAACCAAACTATTCTTTGATGCAGCGCTAGAGTGTAAATCATCCCATAATTTCTTTTTTAATTCAAGGATTCTTTGCTTCCGTGCACATACATATTGGCGCCTCAAATGTTGGATCGTTGCCGGAACTCTATCTGTTTTTTTCAATTCCTTTTTTAGATTTGTTAGGGCCGTAGTACAGCAATGATTAAACCAACCTTTATTGGTTGAATGTGACCTCCTTGGGGTTGTAGTAAGAAGTACCTTAATCTTCCCTAGTATTTGTACGAAATTATTTAAAATTTCTTCATCAGATTGCGATAAATCAAGGCATTTAATTATATTTATATATGCCTCTTTTACCAGTTTCCCAGTAATTACTTCCGGGTTGATCGCCTCCCACTTCAATGTATAACCGTTTGTCCTGCCTAGCTCCAGTTTATTCTGTGCGAGGGTTGTTGCTATAGCGTCCGTTGCCGGTTGACCCTTTGTTCGATATAGCTCTAATCTAAGAGCAGAGTGATCACTTAAAGTATTTATCAGTACCTCAAAGGACCTCACTCGGGGGGACAAACCTGACGAGAGGAGGATATAGTCTTCTGTCGTGCTATGGCCCCTGCCCACATAAGTTGGTTGCAAAAGATTTGACCCTGGGATTAATTCGTTAGCTATTTCAAGTTCTAAATCTAATAGCACGTTATTCATGGTGGTCCCCACTTTGCTATGAGTAAAGTGCATGATGGGAGCATTATCTTCATCCACGATCCCACATCTGTTTTTCCCAACGTGTGGGCATGGATGTAGGTTCAAATCTCCACCACATATAAGGTGGACTGGCCCTTTACCGGCTATAGAATTATTTATCAATTTCTCCTTAATATTAGAGATAAGAGACAAAAATTGATCGTCCTCTAGATTATTATATAGATTAAGCAAGAGGATAGGCTCGGTTTTATTTAGAGGAAGCTTAAATAGTTGGAAATTTGGGTCAGACGCAACTAGAGATGTTTGGAAATAATTTACTGTGTTAGCAATATAAGTGGTCAGCCCCCCTTTGGGTCTACCAATGCCGCCTCCCAATGCTGGCGTAAAGTATGTTTGGAAACCCGGGAGATGAAGTTCCGTCAGAGACCAGGTCTCCTGTAGACATATAATTTTCCCCTGCTCTAAAAAGTTTGCTGCCGAACCATCTTCAATTTTGGAGCGAAGCCCCGCTATTTTCCAAAAGAGAATAGATAGCGGCTGTGGTTCTGGATTTATCACTACTTCGTGTTTCGGGGAATTCATTTTAGGATTGGGCATTAAATGTACTGTGATATGGTTGATAACTTTAGACGGAATTAGTGGTCAATCAACCATTTCAAGAACACTAAATCTATTGTCCGTTGGAATCGCGGACCAGGGTTCCCTTTGGGGTGGCTCTCTGTTTGGCCTCCGCTGTAAATGGGGACCCCAATCATCTCGTCCTCCACCCCAAAATCGTGGTCCCGATATATACCCAGAACCATCATTTTTATGGAAACGGGAAGCCACTAATTGCCGTTGATTGAAATATTTACCGTGAACTGGATCTGTTGTTTCCCAAGGAGGAACATTGTTATTGGGAAACTCCCTGAGAGACCTAGAGGGATAAAAGAAAGAGAGTCGCCTGGTTCCTATTTCACCGTATACATTCGGAAACTCCCAAGAGCATATGTAATCCGCCACCCAAGGATGTTCAAATGAGATCAAGATACAATCTCCCGGTATCGTTTTCCTACTATTTCCCACCCAAGGGGTTCTGCGGACCATCAGAATCCTAGATGACCCGGGTTCTGAAATGGGGCGATTATTATTTAGCCAGTATTGAACTTTGTTTTTCAGCGACCATGTGGGTTCCACAACATGATCTTCTATTATTTTAGGAGCCTGCTTATTTAAGGTCAGAGTGTTAGTTTGAGACAACAATTTTTTGGGAGGAGGAATTTTAGGACCTGAAGTTTTTACTATCGGGGCATTATCCTGAAGAGAGTTTATATTGTTGTTAGCGGAATTTTCTGCTACTCTCTCTTTATTTCGTACTTCGGAAGGTTGTAATTTAGAAGGATTTTCTACGAGTACAGTTTCGTGTTTTTTGTTTTGCATGTGTAGCATCTTTTGGGGAGGTGGCTTAGTTCCCCTCTTTTTTTTATCCCCCAATACTTGGTTAGGTTTCATAATATTAACAAGATGCCGTAGCTGGTGCTCCATCTGAGACAATCTTAGTTCAAGTGGAGCGATGAAGGTTTTTAAAAGGTCTGCTATATTATTTATCAATTGTGAATTTGCATTGTCCCTTTGCGTGTTATTAGATAGAGAATGAGTGGGGTTTTCCACACTAATAGAGTCTAGATTGTCATGTGAGGACTGGTTAATGGCCGAGGAGTCAGGGAAGTAATCAACTTGTGGAGGTATTGTAACTTTTTCTTCATGTTGGATGCTAATATCATGATGGATAGGATTTTTTGATTTTATCTTTCGTTTCCTTATCGCGCCCTCCCTCCTGCCTCTAGTATTCCTTATTTCATCTGGTGTTAGTTCGGGGATTAGTTCAGGCGTCCTTTCTAGATCTAAGCTTAGTTGAAAGTCAGAAAGTTGGGAAGCCGACAGATCTACATTATTTGGGAGGCTTCTCCTGCCCTTACTAATCAACCCACGCCCACTATTATCCGGCGCCTCCGGGGTTTTTGCATCCCTTAAGTTTCCTATAGATGACCTTTTTGCCAATGCGAGATCTAAAGACACCCTGCCTTCAATTAGGCTGATGCTTTGATCGATGAATGTATTTGCCTTAATGATGAAATCGTCCATAGGACCTAGAGTCTTTCCCCCACCCCCCTTTACTTTAGTTTTACTTCCTCTAGTTAGAACCATATCTACTACAACCCGATGCAGTTACTCAACGGCTGCTATGAATGGATTTAAACAGATACAGTCAATCAGGGGGCGATCGCACACAAAAATGGCGACCTGGCGATCGGTGGATTTCAAAAGATACAGACCACTACATATAGCAAAATCATTTTTAGGGACAGGACCCGGTCCGGTCTCTTCTGTTCTCTGACGGCCTCAGACGGCCCGCCCTTTGCCCGGGCTTAGCCCCGGGCGCTCCCGCGCGCTCCCGCGGTGCAGGAGAGTGGGTCCTTATATTTGGGACGTGTGTAATCACGGGGGCGTGTCGTCCAGGGAGAGCAGCCCAGGTGTAGGCAATTGGGCATGCAGGGACTCCTGGACAATGGAGTCCCCTGCTGCTCGCAGCCCTGTGCACTAACGCTCACCCCACTTGAAGAACCCCGTTCCACACAGCCGTTACGATGTTTGGTGGGCGCTGCGGGACCCGCGCAGCGGGTCCGGCGAGATGCTGGCGCTGAGAGGGCAAAAAGAGTCACGCTGTATTCCCACGTCGATGTCAAAGCGAAGGTAAATCCCAAGGATAGAATGTTTGCACTCCGTTTTAACTGGCAACTGTTCAGGGGGGCGTGTTGTCCAGGGAGAGCAGCCCAGGTGTAGGCAATTGGGCACGCAGGGACTCCTGGACAATGGAGTCCCCTGCTGCTCGCAGCCCTGTGCACTAACGCTTACCCCGCTTGAAGAACCCCGTTCCACACAGCCCTTACGATGTTTGGTGGGCGCTGCGGGACCCGCGCAGCGGGTATGGCGAGATGCTGGCGCTGAGAGGGCAAAAAGAGTCACGCTGTATTCCCACGTCGATGTCAAAGCGAAGGTAAATCCCAAGGATAGAATGTTTGCACTCCGTTTTAACTGGCAACTGTTCAGGGGGGCGTGTCGTCCAGGGAGAGCAGCCCAGGTGTAGGCAATTGGGCACGCAGGGACTCCTGGACAATGGAGTCCCCTGCTGCTCGCAGCCCTGTGCACTAACGCTCACCCCGCTTGAAGAACCCCGTTCCACACAGCCCTTACGATGTTTGGTGGGCGCTGCGGGACCCGCGCAGCGGGTCCGGCGAGATGCTGGCGCTGAGAGGGCAAAAAGAGTCACGCTGTATTCCCACGTCGATGTCAAAGCGAAGGTAAATCACTGATGACATATGTGTCTTTCTGAAAAAAAAATATTTGTAATATATGTATAGCTAAAAATTAATGGAAGAAGACATGGGTAAATAAGTGTCTAAATACAGTGATGTAATATCTGACGTCATCAGCAGAGGATTGCGGTCGCGTGAGTTATAGTTGCCTGCACTAACTATAACGGGGGAATTTCAATGGTTTTTCACGAGTGAAATGTCCAGCTAACTATAACATGTGTGAAACCTATGGTTTTTTCAGTGAATATATATATATATATATATATATATATATATATATATATATATATATATATATATATATATATATATATATATATATATTATCAAGCGGAAGCCCCTTCCTCCCACTCTGGGGACCACTCCCTACCTATTATTATTTATGTATTTTCGATTGGGTCAGCCAGCCTGCAAAGGGTGGCCTATCTGTTGTTTATGGTTGGTTACACAATCAATGAAAGCAAAGTACCCTCTGCAGTAGCGGTTGGTGGTGGGAGTGCTGGCGGGCGGTGACATGGGGAGGGGACGGGTGGGTGGCACTGGCGAGTAAACTGTGTATTAGGGCCAAATACAGGTAATCAACATAAAAATAAATAAAATTATTTTCAATGTGCGCACTGCTCCGCCGAATGCGATGCAGTGCACGACATTATGCCAAAATGATGTCTTATTCCTCAAAAGAACTCATCGCCCTTCAAGGCCACTGGCCACTTCCCGATCCCACCCGCAGGCTCGTCTCCGCATTAGGCCTCGCTTCTTCCTCTTCCTCCCCCACGATACCACACCCTCCGTTGCATACCCCCCCGTCACCATGTCCCCTCCCACCCGACCCTCACCCCACTACCCCGCCTTTGTCTGTATTCCTACTCAACACCAGGTCAGCGGTCAAGCACCACCACGAGCTGTTCGTCCTACTCGATTCAGAGAAACCTGACCTACTGCTCCTGACCGAAACCTGGTATTGTGATTCCTCCCTTCCTGTTCTCTTGGCCACCCTACCCCCCTCCTATGTGGCCTTACGTGCCGACCGCCCAGCAGGCAGGGCCGGTGGTGGGGTCGCCTTAATCGCCTGGTCGGAATTTAACTTTCAATCACTTCCCTTTTCCCCTATCCCCTCTGCTGACTTTTTGGTTGTCCGTTCTCTTCTATCCTCCCCTCCTATTATTTGCCTTTTAATGTACCGCCCTCCTCAGCCTTCGCCCTCATTCCTACCGGCATTCCAAGACCTGTTGGCCAACTTGGTGGTCAACTACGCCTCGGTCTTGGTGCTGGGAGATTTCAATTATTGGCCCTCAGACCCACATGAGTGTACGGCCTCTAAAGAATTCACAGAATCTCTCCTGTCTCTCAACTTTGCTCCGCATATAACTGTCCCTACTCACTCCCATGGGCATATACTCGACCAGGTCTGGTCCCTCAACCTCCCAGTGGCTTCGGCAGCAGTCTCTCCCTGCCCCTGGTCTGACCATGCCCTCATTTCCCTCTCCATTCTCCGCAACCCGGTATCAAAAACTCCGCATGCCAAAAACACCTGGGCGCGGAACTGGAACAAACTGGATTTTCCCTCCCTGACCTCCCTGCTTCGAAACTCCACTCCCACCCTCTCCGGCTTATCATCTACCTCTCAAGCCAAGGCCATAAACACCTGGCTGGCTGGTGGCTGTGATTCAGTGGCTCCCTTACGTCGCATTTCCATCCGTCGACCTAAGGATTCCAACAGATGGTTTAACGACCACCTGAAAGAGCTTAAACTGAGCGTCCGACGGGCGGAGAGGCAATGGAGGAAAAATTACTGTCCTTTATCAAAAACTCACTTCCTCACATCACTGGCCAAATATAAAATAGCTATTCTCGCCGCAAAAACCACCCATTTCTCTGCAAAAATAACGTCCGCTGAAAATAAATCCAGGGAAATTTTTGGCATAGTGAATGACCTGGCATTCTCAGATCGAACCTTACCCCAAATCCCCCCCTCCCAGCCTCTTTGTGATCAACTTAACGCCTACTTCCTGGATAAGATCGTTACCATCAAGGCCAACATTCCACCACCTTCACCTGCATTCGTTGATCCTTCCCCTCCCACCGTTCAATGCCCTCTCACCTCCATTCCCCCCCTTTCTCAGGAATCATTTCTGGAGATCCTTCCCAAAGTGAAGTCGGGGTCTCCGGCGGATGTCTGCCCGGCACGTATTCTGCAGCAAATTTACTCCTGCTGTTCTGAACCCCCCATTGCCTTCCTCAACAGCTCCCTATCACAGGGTTTAGTGCCCCCCGCGCTAAAGGCAGCTACTATAGTACCCATTTTGAAGAAACCTGGCGTGGACCCTTCCATCTCGGCCAACTATCGCCCCATCTCCTTGCTGCCCTTCTTGGGCAAGGTGATGGAACGCCACGTCACCGTGGTACTCAGCGCCCATATTGAGACCAATGGGGGGCTGGCATCTCGCCAGGCCGGTTTCCGTCCCAGACATTCGACTGAATCGGTTGTGGTCTCAGTCCTAGACAACCTCAGAAAGGGTATGGATGATAACAAACACCAGGCACTGGTCCTCCTTGACTTGTCCGCCGCCTTTGACACGGTGGACCATACCATCTTACTGTCCCGCGTCAGGGCGGCTGGAATCGGGGGATCAGCCCTGGTTTGGCTCTCCTCCTTTCTGAGGGACCGCACCCAGGCAGTGCGGCTAGGCGACTTTTCTGCCACTCCCCTCCCTGTCACTTGCGGCGTTCCCCAGGGATCCTCTCTTTCCCCCCTGCTTTTTAATCTCTATATCTTCCCTCTTATCTTCGCGCTTCAGCAGCTGGAGGTCACCGTGTACAACTACGCGGATGATCTCCAGCTCATCTTTGATCTGTCCTCCTCTCCCCTTTCTGTCTCTAATTTCCAGTCTACCATGACATTCATCAGGGACTGGATGAACCACAACCATCTTAAGCTGAACCCGGATAAAACCGAGTTGGTTCTCACCGGTGGTTCATCCAGCCCCTGGAACTCTCTTTGTTGGCCCCCCTCTCTTGGGCCCGCACCTTCCCCCTCAACCACGGTCAAAACACTGGGTGTCAAAATGAATAATCAGCTCACCCTTCACCCACAAATCAGCTCCGTGGTCTCCTCTTGTTTCCTCACTCTCCGCACCATCCGCTCGGTTTCCCGCTTCTTTTCCCCTCAGGCACTCAAGATCATCATGGCCGCCCTGGTGATATCAAAGCTGGATTATGCCAACGCCCTCTATCATGGCATTCCAGCTTACAGCCTGCGAAGACTTCAGTCGATCCAGAACCAGGCGGCCCGGCTGGTTTACGGCCTCCCACGCTATCACCATTCCACCCCCCTTCTCAGGGAGCTTCACTGGCTTCCCGTAAAAGAACGCTCCCTTTTTAAGACGGGCTGCATGGTCTTCCAGGCCCGCCAGGGCACTGCCCCCGCCTTTATCTCTTCTTTAATAAAACCCTATGTTCCCACAAGAGAGCTCCGGTCTTCCTCTAAGTCCCTTCTTCAGATCCCCCGCTTCACACGTAAAAAGTGGGGTGGGGCCAACTTCTCTACCTTGGCTCCAACATTCTGGAACTCCCTTCCTGACCATCTCCGTTCTGCTACCCAGTACCTCTCCTTTCGCAAAGATTTAAAAACCTTCCTCTTCAATCAGGCTTTCCCCGCTTAGCTCTTCATTCTTATCACTCTTGTCTTTTCCCTCAGTTGCCGATCCTGCCTACTAGCGCCAAGAAACCGCATGGTGTACGCTGCGCTTTAGAAATGTTTTAAATTAGAAATTAGAATCAGTGCGTGCAAAGTATTTTTTTAATGTATTGTTCAATTACCTGTGATTGTCCTAGTTCACTGTCCCCACCCTGCACCTTCCCACCACCGACCACTACTGACCTGATGTCGTATCATATTAGCATCTATAATATGAATATAAGCAATGATCATTGGATCAGATTAATAATAAGCCTTTTTGTAGTACCCAGGGCAGGGTGTGAGTGAAATTGTGCATTTGCCCTCATGTAACAGACAGAGTATGGCCAGTGCCACCGGCCGTAAGGCGTCATACAAAAATATGAGCTTCCCCACCTGCAGACAGTAGTAGTAAATAAAACTAACGTGGGTCTGCATTATTTGGCTCATATCTGTTTCTCTTGGGTGCAAGCTTAGCTGACTGAGCTGGCATGCCGGCTACAACAAGGTTATGTAATTGGGCTAAACTACAGATAAGAACAACACGACTGGTGTACCGGAGTACATAGTACGATTATATTTATAATGTCGGAAACTCCCACAAATGTTAGAGTCCAAGGAAGTAGGAGTAGAGATACTTACCACCAAATCACAAATGTTATAAACTGTGCTTGCTAGTGATACTGTGACACTATGTGTTGAATGATTTTAGTGTTTCTGTTTTGCTAAGAGTATTGGCTACAACATGTTCTTTTTCTTTCTTGATATAGATACTCCTTCCACATCAACAAAACCATCTCGGAAGGAGTTGGACGCTAGGGCCCGGCGCCGTAAACTGGAGGCCATCTGCGAACATTATCGCCGGCTGGTGGCTCAGGCGGAGGAGGAGGAGGAGGCAGCTGCAGCTGCAGCCTCCCCCAATGCCCCGGGCCCCAGTCAGGCCCTGGCTCCAGTTTCATGGCGCCGTGGTCCGGCAGCCGCCCGCCGCCGCGCCTCCATTTCAAGCACTGCTGCCCCCCACCCTGCATGTAACTGCAGGGCATTTCGCCGCCAGCTGCTCCGCCGGATGGCCCACTTAGAGGAGAACCTGGAGGAGCGGGTAAAAATCCTGGTGGACAAACACCTCAAGGCCCGCCGACAATAGAGGACCTCGTCATTTGCCCCTTTTTTAATTCCTTTTGTTGAGGGGTGGGTTTTGGGCGTTGGGGATTCGTTCGGACATTGGGAATCTTGGACTTTCGTTTCGTTTTGGACATTGGTTGGGGTTAGGGAGGGGGGTGGGTTAGGTCAGAGTGGGATAGTTTATTTTTGTTAGGGGATATTAAATGTTATACTATTTACTAATACGATGTTAATGTCTTGTGGTGGGTTACAGTTTTCTGAATTCAATCTAAGTTACATGGTTTGTTACTTTGTTTCTGTGCTGCTGCATGCCCACAGCCAGTGTTTGATTTAAAAGATCTGCCGATAGATGCAGTACCCCTCACTGAGTTATTTTTAATTGTCATAATAGTACTGTCAGTCTCTCCTCCTAGTCCATACCTCCCACCAAACTTATCTTACCTGTGATTGATGATAAAGTTCGGCACACTGATGGCTGCATGGTTGGTTTCCCAAATTAACGGAGAAGATGCCATTATTGTGGTGGTAGTAGTAGACACTGGCAATAGCATTTGAAAAAAGAAAGAGAAAGGCACTTGACTGAGAGACTTTGGGAGGAGTAGTAGAACAGAACACAAAGTAAACTACAGCTTGGGTGGGCAAGCAGAAGAAGATCCTTGACCTGCCTTAGTTGAAATTCAATTAGTGTTGCTTTCACCACATCTGCCCCAGCAAGCGTGTGATCAATTGTTGGTGTACATTTAATGTAGTTATCACATCACACCTCAATATAAATCACACAGCCCGGGGGAAGAGGGTTAGGGATTGATGAATAGATGGGAAGTAGGGTTTTGGGAAAGGTTTGAGAAAGAAAAACAGACAGTATGCATGGACACAACAAAAATAAAACACAATCTTGTAAGACGACCATGATCCATTATCAAAGAAATCAAAGTATAAAGTGAGAAAAAGCAAATGCATGCATGCTGAGGAAGAGAACTTGATGGTTAATGATAATGAGTTGTACTTACTATAACTACTATTACCCAATGAGACAGTACAGGTAAGAAATTATTAATATGATATTTGCCTTGCCTGTCTGCCGCCCTCAGAGCTCAGACCGAACCAAATTACATGCTGTACCGGGCTTACTTTTATTTTTCAAGCTAGCAAAGCAAATTAAAAAATAGTTGTAGGGGTCAATTACCAAACAAACCACAACACACAGTTGTAATGATTGAAGAGAAAAAAGCAATCAAATAAATTTAAAGACGAATGATGAATGATACTAAAGTTACTGTATTATCCTGGTCCAAATGTGGAGTTGCATCATTCTCGTCATTCCTCTTGGTCCTCCCTTCCATGGACACTCTGCACATCAATCTTGGGTACCACTGCCTGCCTGATGCGGATTGGTAAGGTAAGTGTGAGTCGTTTCTCCCACTATAGCACAGGTTAAAGGCCGGTCTGTAAGTGTAGATGGAAAAACAAACGGGGTATTGAAAAATTACTGCATTTAAAACAATAAACACAATTACAGTGGAGTGCAAGACGAGAAGACAAGACTCTGGAGAGAACACTTTCAGACTGAGGCAGCTTGGATAGGATACATAGTGTCTACTCTACAGCATTAAGCTACAACAACAACGGGACAGGACTCAGGAGCCAGCACAGCCACAGAACAGGAGAACCGCGGCACAGGCCAGGCACCCTACCCCTTACTTACATTTTGACCGAGCCAGAGAAATGTCATATGCACTGCAGCAACCTAGCATTTTCCAAATTAAGTGATTAAATCAATGCGCCACTGTCCCTCATACCACTACACTCTACTCCAGTCCACACCACTACACGGACATCTAGCCTAGGTCTACTGTGGTTCTTGTTCACACTGTTTACCTTTTAAGTCAGCCCATGAAACGCAGTTATTCCATCAATTTTCTCCGATCCAACTGACTGTGTGCAAATATAGTATGCTCAGCAGCATCATGATGATGACCGTGTGGTACGTATTCTCCAACACCAACTCAGTCTGTAGTGACTGATTAAGTATAATATATTCCATATTACAAAATTGCAACGGATATTGGCCGGCACCTGCAGTGGTAGGAGTACAATGTGGTTATTATTAAACAACAAGGAAACATTAGCTGTCACCACACCTGAGTCACTTTTACTTTGTCGATAAACTAGTATAGTTCTACTTCATGCACAATTATTCGTAGTCACCCAGCATCCAATGCAATGCATGCCATCATTCACAATATTAATCACTCATTACCTGTCTTGCTGTTCTCTTTGGCTGTCAGATCTGATGCCTGCCTAGCCTTCTGACAGTCAGTGATGAGTTTCTTTCGGCTTGGAAACAAAACGGAATATAGCTGGAGTCACGTTTCACTTCTTATGGAGGGACTGTTAGAGGCAACATGTATTGTACTATTCTCCATCTCCATCCAATGTCTGGCTTGCTTGAAATGTACTTAGGGAGAGTAAGGAAGATGGAGCATGACCCTGAGGAGTGGAGTGGACAGTTATGCACAGACGTGCAACTTCATTAGGGAAATAAAAAGAGGAGACTGTTGATGGATTTGTTGTGATTAGATTTTGAACCAGAAAAACAGATTCACAGTCACACACAAATAAAGGAAGGGACAACAATTTGAAAGCCTAGTTGTCAGGGAAGAGGAGCTCGTCCTCAAACTCTGGTGGTTCGGACATAAGTACGTCTAACAACCTACTACTTATGTCATCGAAGTCGCTCTCCTCTTCCTGCTGTCATTCACGTATTTTGTACTCCGGTAGTATAAAGTGTTGATTCATTTTGATCATGGTTAACATCTCAACGCTTTTGGGCGAGAGACTGGTCCTTTTGACAGTCACAATGGCACCAGCAGCACTGAAAACACGCTCTGAAGAGACACTTGCAACAGGGCAAGCCACATATTCTATCGCCAGCCTGCTGAGCACTGGCCATTGGCTTCTTTTCCCATACCAATACACCAATGGGCTTTGCTCCATGAAGACCTCTGTTGTGTCATCTAGATAGGCCTGAACCATCCGCTCAATGTTCAGGGATGCTCTGATTTGCATGGCCTCTTTTGCCTTTGCATCAGTCATGGACGTACAAAACCCTTTCCGTGGAAACCAATCACCTGCCGTGTTTTTTAAATGTGCCTGATGATCCTGTTGGTGCTGTTGATGTTATTGCTGGCAGTGTTGTTGACTGCTGGGAGGCAAACGCACTGCTCTCGGCCTCTGAAGTAGAACTTGACTCAGGGTGCCCTGCAGTACTTTTTCTGCCCTGAGGGGCGGGCCTCTAATTAAGATCCTTTCGTTTTCAAAGTCAGTGGCTTCCTCAGCTATCAAAGTTTTGCACTGGGCAACATCCACTTCTGAAAAAGGAATTACTTCATTACTGCGCAGCAATAATTTGTAACGTGGATCCAAAATTGATGCAGTAATTTAATGTGGATGTGACACAATGTTATTTTGAATCCTTGTATTGTCAGATAAGCGAGCGACTAAGGTGTCTGCCAAATAATATGCGTCTACTTTGTCATCCTTACATGCGTACATTTCTGACACCTCCTTCAGCTCTTGCTCTAGCATGTACAACAATGGGATAGCTTGGCCCATAGTACAGTCCTCCCTGCTCACTTCACGTGTGAAGACCGAAAAAGGAAGTAGCATCTCTGTCAGGCATTTGACGAGGTCCCATTGGGCCATCTCAACTCTCATGCCTTTCACAGTAGGATCCCCTGACCTTTTCATGACATAAGCATTAAGTGGTATGTACTGCTCAAACAGACGCTCAAGCATGTAATACGTTGAGTTCCAACGTGTTGGCACCTCCTGGATGAGTGCTTTGACTGGCATTTTATGCTCACGTTGAATGACCCTCAGCTGCTTCCGGGCTTGAAAAGAATGGTTGAAATGTGTGCATATTCTTCTGCAGGTGGTCAGTAAGCTGCTGACTTTGCTTTCATTTTTCAGAAAGTCTTGAACAACAATGTTAATGCAGTGTGCCAAACATGGGACCCTGAAATAGCCACCATCTTTCATGGCCCTAACTACATTACTGCCATTGTCAGTGGCAACAAAACCAATGGTAAGCCCGCCCTCTTGGTCGCAGCCAATCAAACACCTTGCTGTTAAACTAATCCAAAATGTTTGCAGCAGTATGAGATTTCTCCATAGCAAACATGGCTACAGTTGCGAGTGTCTTTAAAAATCTCAGCGGTGTCAACAAGACCGTCAGATATCTTATCTTTAACACCCGAAAAAGAGACCCAGTGTGCAGTGATGCACATGTAATCAGTGGCTTGGCAACTGGTCCACATGTCTGTTGTCAGGTGTATACTCTGAACAGCACTCTGTTTTAAGGCTTTTCCAAGCAATTCCAGCACGTCGTGATGTAGTGCTGGAACAGCAACTCTTGCGAAATAGTAGCGTCTGGGAACTTTCCATTTTGGGCAGATGGTGGTCACAAATTCAAGAAAACCCACCCCTTCAACAAAAGAAAAAGGGAGAAGGTCCAGTGCTAACATTTTAGCCAGCTTCGCATTGTACAAACGTGCTATTGGGTGGTTGCGTTTGTACTGCCCCTCCGGCCTACTAAACATGCTAAGAATGGTAGGCTGCATGGTATTCCTTCCTGTGGTCAACGTCGCACTTTTTGGGCCAGCAGTACTCCTTGGTGTCTCAGGCTGACTCTTACTCTTGTGCCAATGAGATGTGGCTGAGGATGTGGGCGTTACCACTGCAGTGCTGGGGACAGGGCTACTTTGTGTACCACTAGCACAGAGAATGTCTCCCTCTTCTTCCTGTTCCACCGTGAGCGGACTTTCTACTCGTTTATGCCCAACAGCAATGGTTCCAGTTTTTTTCATGCGACTAAGGTGCTCCTCCCACTGGATTGCGTGGTGTTTTTTCAGATGGGTCATTTGGCCTCCGGTACCATAGTTTGTACCAAGCTTACCACGACTAACAGAGGTATGACAAACGGAGCATATAGCAATGTTCTCCTCCTTTCCGCTAATCGTAAAGAAGTCCCACACTGGGGAGCTTAACTTTTGTCTCCTGCTGGAGGTGCCACTGCTGCAGATCGGAGCATATAAATTCTCCCTACTTCCACGGACAGAGTAAATCCACAGTCACACGCACATACACTCATCATACGCTAGGGCCCATCACACTAACATTCATTCTATTACTCTATCTACACTGAATATATAGGAGAAACCTAAACAATCTGCGTCTAAACGAGGTCAATGCAACCTAAAGAAATTGTCCTGAGTCATGATTTTAAACATAGGAAATACATTTGAAACTCAATAAATGACAAAGAAATAACCACCCGACACTTGAATTCAAACAAAGGTTATCTTTTATCTAAATTAGTTCAAAGGAAATCAATCAATAGCGAAATCATTATTCTCATAGTTACCTATTCTAGCTAAGTGTCATTTAGGTCAGGACAGGTCTCTCAGTAAGGTCTCCCGAGTCGCCGTCCTCTCAATCAGCGTCGATCCTCTCGAGCATAGGTTCAAGAAGAAGTGGCCCTAGATAGACCCTCTCTAGTCTAACATATTTATAGTGAAAATAACAAACTAAAAGTAACAAACAAACTCTAAACGTCCATTGAGCCGTTGAGCAGAGTGAGCAGGAAAGGATGTTGACTCGCAACATTTAGAAAAACCTCCGCTCTCGAAAATCACAAAAATAAAAACACGGAAGAAGGAAGCTCAAACTAAAAAATGAAACATCCATGAATGCTTTTCCTCGGAACCATAGTGAAGCCACCGCAAGTTTATCAGAGTTCATTGTGGCTTTATTCTTCTCCAAGGGCAACTGGCAGCATGCCTGGAGCTGCTGTCCTCACGGAAACTTTTAATACAGTCAGAGGCCGAAGTCAGGTGGTTTCTGACCATGTTCAGCAAGGCCTCTCGTCATATTCCAATCACTCTAGTGCAGGCTGTAAATATCGGCCATCTTGGATAAGGCCAAAACGGACCATCTTAATAAAAAGAAATACAAAACAACGTTACTACATCGTAATGATTAAACAGTGTTAATTCCCACTAATACCCTTATGTGTATGTAATTATCTAGCCATCTGTGACACAAAGAAGCACTAGCACTTTCACAACACTTATTTAATTAATTTGCTCACCAATTTAGTTCACGTATTAATAAAGCAACATAAATGCATTCCCACGTGTAACTCTCTCATTAGTAATGTTGATTAATAAGAAAACTTTAACAAAATTAGTGATTAATAATTAATTATCAGTAATTTTAATTATGACATATAAACATAAACTGGAGTTTAAATCTCAATAAATTTTCAATAGAAAACTCTGCTCCAGCACCACTCCCACTTCCAATGCCGGATGAACTGGAGGGTGTGTGTTGAATTTGACTCTGTGCAGTACCACTACCTACTTCTGCTAAGATGGTGCTTGTGCTGGATGTAGGACGCTGCCGGCCCTTTGCTAATGTAAATATGGAAGCTGGAGGTCGTGTTGGTGTTACCTGTGTTGGAGGTATGCATGCTACATCCCTCGCAGCTATTTTGGATAGTGTAAAAATGTTGGTCTCCATCTCCTCAGACCCGTGAGTGATGTTCGTGATGACTGGCTCACCATCATCATCATCATCATCCTCCTGCTCTTCTACATCAACCTCCATAAGTGTAAGGCTTTCTGGAACCTTCCTTTTCCCATACCTGCTCTTGTGACGTGTTTCCCTCTCAGACTCAGTTTGTGGCTTCCAAGTGGCATCTAGATCATCAGAAGGGGGGCGTGGTGAAGAACTTGATGTACTAACCCTCCTTTTCCTTGCTGGGGGATTTGGAAGCCAATGGAACTTCTAAAGGAGTGGCTTCCTCTTCTTCCTCTGCATGAGGCTCAATTTCCTGAACTGCCCCTACTTCGGGAGGAACTACAGGTACTATTGCAGGCAGTGGTTGCGGCTGTTGACCACTTATCTGCTGTGTTCCCTCCTGCATTGATTGTGTACTACTTTGAGATAGCGATAAGTTTAGTTCAGGCTCAACATCACTGCTTTCCACCATAAGGCTGGCTACCTCTTCCACACTCATCTGCTTGGGCCTGGGTTGGTGGGTTGGGCCCACTGATGTGGAGGTGCTGCCCCCAGCTTGGCCCCCCGACACCGCTGCTGCAGGCATCATTTTTGGTGTTCCAAAAAAGGTTTTGGGAGGCACACCAGACTTAAGTAACACTTCCTTCTTCTTCTGTTCCTTCTTCTCCATGGCAACTTTCTTGGTACCGGAGGACCTGCTACCTGCTTTCTTTGGGGGCATCTTCTTCAGATGTCAAAACAGCACTCAGTTGCACAAGTTGCAGAGATGCCTGGTCAGCTCACTCACACGTCACGTCGTGTACAGCAGCAGGACGTCGGTCTGGCACCACAACGGTCGATGATGATGACACACCTCCTCTGTCTTTTGTGCACCTAAAAGCAAAAAAGCCAGAAGAACATCAGTCAAAAGATCAATAATATAATATATAACTTCTTAGTGTCTGGTGGGTGGTCACAATTATTAAATTTTATGAAGTCAGTGAACAACAACAGTATAGTCAGCCATTAAAGAGACTGACAAGGCCAGGGATCCTGGTGTATTTGTACTGTGTACACTCAGGAAGAAGAATAGCAAAGAACAAAAACATAAATGTAGTCTAGCCTGTTTGCCCTAAATAAAAATTTGTGCATCTTATGGGATGGATGCAGCATCAGGGAGCAACAACAACGAACATATACACATAAAAACTAAAGGCATTTATTTACAACACCCAAAAAGTGAAATGTACCCCCGAAAAAAAATAAAGGCCACATTTTACAATTCCATCCAAAGCCATACATGATGTTGAAATTTAACGCACAACACAAAAACAATTGTTTAAATTCCATGCACCCGTGATGATAGATGAGTAGTACCCCTGGGCCTACTGTACAACTAGGCTACAAGCTTGGAGGCCTGTGGAAAAAGCACAGTGGCTGGTACCACAAAATGGCCGCCATCACATGGCCAGGCCACTCACAAAAACAAGAAAAGGTCAGGAATACAAGACAGACAATGCAGGCCTATTGCAAAAGCACAATGCCTGTGTTATATCCTGCTAATGTTAATACAATGCCATTCTACCACAAGTGGAATGTTAAGGTGATGATGCTGTCAGAATGTTGGGGATCTGTCAGAGTAGTCACAGTTGACTGGGCTGAGCTGCCTGCTGGCTGCTCCTGGTGGGGTCTTGTACTGGTCTCCCTCTGGACCTGAACTGATCCTTATCTGGTCCTGTTCTTATCTACCTGTGATCTTGTACCATCTTCTAATAAACCTACTTAAATCATCACAACAGAGTGGACCTGATTACTACAGCCTGCCTCCACAAAATGGCCGCCACACATGCTGAGGCCACCCACCACAATAATAACCAAAAAGTGATTACAAAGGACAGGAACAGGAAGTTGTAGTCTCTGTGGGACTTACTTCCTCTCTCAAAAATATTTTAAAAAAAATAAAAGCTTCTCCGTGCTCCAAAACTACAGCTGAATGACAACCTGAGGAGTTTTTTTATCAAAATGCACAAAATCAGCGTTTTCAAGATGGATTTATGTTGCTCGTGAGATATTGTTTGCCAGATTGCAAATGCTGCGTGTTCGGGATCGCGAACTGTACAAAAATGCTTTATCGTGTGCGCGAACACGCATATTGAGAGCGCGAAAATGTCGAAAACTGTAAGTCCGCGTTGTCGCACTGTGCAGAGTTACCAAAAGTACGCGAGCTGAATCCCTAGGGTTACCTACTTGCTGAAAAGCCCTATTTATTTAACACACACCCAAAAACTGCTATCCCACCCCGAAAAAAACCTTTTGCAATGAAACCCAAAGCCATACACGGTGTAAAAAAATAATTCAACACACAACACAAAATGTTAATTTTAAAAATGCACCAAAGATTTGAGGATGACTACCTCTGGCCGTACTGGCAGACTAGGCCACAAGCTTGGAACAGAATGGCAAAAGCAAGCACACTGCTTGGATGGCTCTACAAAATGGCCGCCACACACCCACAACAACAAGAAATGGAAGGCAGTCAATGTACGCCTATGGCAAAAGCACAATGCCTGCCTTCCTAAAATGGCCGCCACACACATGCTCAGGCCACTCACCACAATAATAACCAAAAAGTGATTACAAAGGACAGGAACAGGAAGTTGTAGTGTCTGTGGAACTTGCTTACTCTCATAAAAAATATTTTAAAAAAAATAAAAGCTTCTCTGTGCTCCAAAACTACAGCTGAATGACAACCTGAGGAGTTTTTTTAGCAAAATGCACAAAATCTGCGTTTTCGAGATGGATTTATGTTGCTCGCGAGATATTGTTTGCCAGATTGCAAATGCTGCGTGTTCGGGATCGCGAACTGTACAAAAATGCTTTATCGCGTGCGCGAACACGCATATTGAGAGCGCGAAAATGCCGAAAACTGTAAGTCTGCATTGTCGCGCTGTGCAGAGTTACCGAAAGCACGCGAGCTGAATCCCTGGGGTTACCTACTGGCTGAAAAGCCCTATTTATTTAACACACACCCAAAAACTGCTATCCCACCCCAAAATAAACCTTTTGCAATAAAATCCAAAGCCATCCATGGTGTAAAAAAATCAACAGACAACACAAACTGTAAATTTAAATAACGCACCAAAGATTTGAGGGTGACTAACTCTGAGCCTACTGGCAGACTACGCCACAATCTTGGAACAGTCAATGTAAGCCTATGGCAAAAGCACAATGCCTGCCTTCACACACATGGCCGCCACACACATGACCAGGAGGACACAACAACAACAAGCATAAGCCAAGGGGAACAAAGAAAAGAAATGCAGGCCTTTATGGAAAAAGAAGCACACACTACTAAACTACCACCACAAAATTGCCACAAGCCACATGGGCACTCACAATCACAACAGGCCATGGAAAAAAATGAACTGAAACAGGCCTATAATAGATGACGGGACAAAGGAGGCCTGCTAAACAACACAGCTTTAATCCAAAAATGAAAATCAACAGGGCTACAAAAGGATTGGAAAGAAGTTACACATCAAGCACACACATCCAACAAAGGTATTTCACACACACACACACACACCAACAGTCAAATACACCACAGCCACATTTAGCATTTCATCCTATGCCATCCATGCCCTACATGATGCTGAAAATTCTAGACACCACAAAACAGGGACCCATGGGTACCCTACTGGCAGAAATTGCAGAGAAAAACAACAAGGCCCCTATTGAAAGTACAGGCCACCCGCCACAACAATAATTTTAAAAAACAATGAAAATCCCAGAAAAATGTAGGTACAAACAAGCCCCAATGAAACAAACACACCAATTCTCCAACTTACTTGTAATAAATTAAATCTCAAATCAAAAAGTCCTCAAATAAATCCAATCCAATGGTATGATGCAGCAGACAGACACAAAAAGTGAACCTTCCAGCTCCAAATTCAAATGAAAGTGAACAGCACATGCACAAAGCACTGGGAGGAGCCTGCTGGACAGGAACAGGAAAATGTAGACTCAGGGGCACTTCCTTCCTCTTGAAAAAAAGAGTTAAAAAAATTAAAGGACTCCTCCTTACACAAAAGACTACAGCAAAATCATAATCTGAGGAGTTTTTCTGAGCAAAAGGATCATTTTAGAGAAGGTTTTATGAAGCTCGCGAGATATTTTTCGCCAGATTGTAGTTTTTGCATGTTCGGGATCGCGATCTTACCAAGACAGCCGCCGGAAGTCAGCTCGCACGCCCGAATGACGTGTTCGCGATCGCACACTCTCGCGGGCTTGGGCAGCCATATTACAAATCTCGTGGCGCTCGCGAACGGTCAGAAAAGCAAGTTGGCGATCGCAGAATCACAGTAAGACATTACCGCGCGCGCGAGAATGAATATTGAGCGCGCGAGGAAGCAAAAGTACTACGCTACGCGCTAGATTGCATAGCAATCTGCAACTTCGCGCTCTACGCGAATCGCAAAGTTGCCTAAACTTTGCAAGCTCCGCGAACGGAGCGTAGTTCAACGCCCAGGCCTAATCATCTTGTTCTGGAGTCTGCATTGCACACACTACTACCATTAACGCCGGTATAGACTGCACTGGAGTGGGAATAGTTAATTTTATCCCCTCCGCTATCCAGCACTTTCCCTACTGTTGCACTCATTGGAGTGG
The DNA here is from genome assembly GCF_964204655.1 of Triturus cristatus. Classification (NCBI taxonomy): domain Eukaryota; kingdom Metazoa; phylum Chordata; class Amphibia; order Caudata; family Salamandridae; genus Triturus; species Triturus cristatus. The sequence goes on along the minus strand of NC_140594.1, from coordinate 444,841,056 downwards.
GAAAAGTCATTTAAACCCTTTGCTATCCAACACTTTCCCCACTGTTGCACTCACTGGAGTGGGAATAAAAACTAACCCCTCTGCTATCCTACACTTATCCTACTGTTGCACTTAGTGGAGTGAGAATAGTAATTTAACCCTTCCGCTATCCAACACTTTCCCTACTGTTGCACTTTTTGGAGTGGGAATAGTAATTTTTGCCCCTACGCTAGCCAACACTTTCCCTACTGTTGTACTCACTGGAGTTGGAATAGTAAATGTAATTTCTCCGCTATCCAACACTTATCCTACTGTTGCAGTCACTGGAGTGGGAATAGTTATTTTAACCCTTTTGCTATTCAACAATTTCCCCACTGTTGCACTGATTGAATTGTGAAATTTAAGTTTAAATAGTTTTTCATAGTTTAATGTTTTAATTTATTATAGATTTTTGTTTTTTATATTATTTTAAACATTTAACATAAATTTTAAAAAATAGCTTATTAATTGTTTTAATGTAACTATACATGTATAAATTATTATATTTCTGTGTATTTTTTTATTATGTTTATTTGTTATTTTTTATTGAAATGTATATTACATTTATTCTATTTTGTTAAAATTATATTTAATATTTAAAATATTTAATATATAACATTTTATTTTATATTTATATAAAAGTCGATATTTTATACATCTATATTTTCAACATCGATATTTTTCAGTCAATATTTTTTTACTTACCTGTTTAAGTATATGAGTCGATATTTTTAACATTGATAGTTTTTTACATTGATGTTGTGTCAGTGAACCCATTACAAGTTCCACCTAACATCCCCAAACACGACTGCACATGTCTGTAACAGCACTGTGCACATCATACAAACTTCATTTGTATGGTTGGCATCTTTTTTTTCTGGAGTCTGCATTGCACACATTACCACCATTAACACCCTTGTACACTGCACTGTGGTTATCATGTTTTCATGCACAGTAATGTGTGAGTAATTGTATAGGTAGAGGAGTGGTTCATACATCATTTGACATGTTCCAACATATATGTAGTGGCTGAAACGCACTTGCTTTACAATGTGTTGCTTTACAATGTGTGTTTACAATGTGTTTTTCAACACTGACATGCTGGATGCCTGATCACACCAATGGGACATGCAGGATCATCGATCGCCGACGGATTCAAACTGCGGTCTAGACAGCTTCATCCACAGTGGTCACAGCCACAGGCTAAATATGGAAAATGCGACTGTCGCTATTCAAGGGATGTGTCTGTCTACACAGAAGACCGCCTATGTGGATGCCTGACCTCGCTAATTGGACACGCTCATTTGCCGTTCACCAGCTCTATGGCTCAACAGAGGAGCAGGTGAGTACTGCTAATATAGTGTACTCTGCAACGTTTACCCCATCCAATCCCATGGGCCACAATGTGGCTCAGAGTCCTAGACTGACAGTAGAGTTTTGTGAGTCAGATAGTGTCTCGCCAACATAGGACAAATATGTGATGGTTCATGTGGCACTGTACTCTGTGCAATTACATCATCATTGTGATGAGTACACAGTCTTAAACCCTACAACTGTTGTATGCAACATATCTGTGCATGTATCTACCTATTGTTGCAAACGATGATTTTTGCAAATCATTTCCTGGCAGATGTGCTAAAAAATGTATAGTCCTTAGACCCTAACATGTGTATGATTCTTGTGAGCTGCATGTGAGGATGTAGTCAAATATGTGTACAGTCCCAAAAATCACTCAACATACATGAGGCCTCACCATCATATTGTCGGGGAGATACCATCACTTTACAGACCCCATCACAGAGAACCACAATGGTAATGTCATACATGGGATGGCCACTAGATGTACTGTTAGGTATGGAAAATATGGGCATATGATGGGCATGTGGGACGGGTATGCTCAACATGCAGACAGCAAACACTGCCAATCATGTGTGCAAAATATGGTCCATGGTCCAGGCCATAGCAGAGTTTCTTTGCCAATGGAACAGATGCACATAGCAATCTCCATGTAGCTTTGCTGATCTTCAGTTGTGGCCTGAATCAGTGAATCAGGACCATGAGTTGGCCTATATGAACCTAGTATTACTACATAGGTATGGTGCATGGACCCATATTGTCACTGTGTGTCATTGCCTTTTGACAGGCCCCTTACTCCCATATGTTTGGAATTCAGCTGTTATATGAGCAATGCCACCAATGTATAGGAACATTGCTCATGTGAAACATGTTCATTGCAGATAGATTATTTCAACTGCAGTGCATTTACAAAGTGAATCACCTGTTGTGTAATAATGTACAACCATGCAGTATGTACAATAGCATGTTGATATTTTCCCATACACACTGCCATATATGGCATATGACACACAATTGATGGACGGAATGCAGAACAAATCAAAACATTCACCCCCAGTCAAGAGATCTGGGTTAAATCCATTATTCTTTTGCTCACCATGCCATCCCAGTTTAGACCTGCCCATATGCAAATCAGTCTTGACCCTGTGCCTCATGGGAACAGTCCAGCACGAACTGCCAAGCCAGGTCCTTCCTGGACCGGAAACAAGCATCCTAGTGACCGGATGGCACAGTGAGCCCAGGACCAACTTCTGGGCATACCTGGTGCACTTAGGGCGAGAAAGCAAAAGACACACAATTGATGGCATACGGCATGTGCTGTGATGCCAGGACTTTCCACACAAACACTTGCAGACATAGAATGATGTCCGAATGAGTAAATCACATGTCCACTGAGTGGGAGTTCTCAGTTACACACATGGCAGATGTTTGATTGTGACCCCAAACTTTGAATGTAGACCATGCAATTGTAGCAGTGATGTCTTGGACAGTTGGAATCAAGTCATGTGTCCAGACTGCTCAGGTGTCTGTCCAGTGTTGCACTACTACTGTAGCCTTCAGGAGGACACAATGGTTTGCTGTGTTAAATGGTGACACATTTAAGAGCATATGTTGCATGGGCCAGGGCTACATGATGTCAGTGGTCTGGCATAGTCAGTATAGGCATGATTAGGATGGAGATTAGATGTCAGAGAACTTTAACAGTGTACAGTAATGGTTTTTCTAGTTCTCAGCATATGCGCTTCGAACATATAATGTGTGCAATTTTTCTAGTTGTGTTTGCTAGCTGTGTACTACCTCTGTTTCACAATAGCAGATAACCTATGTCTTGCATGTCCACTCAGTCTTTTCATGTATTGCATCCATAGAGGTGAACGCCAAACAAAAAGTGTCCTTATGGAAAGCCATTGTTTGGAAGGAGCGGACACTGGGGGTCTTTAATAGGCACAGAGTTCACTGCAGGAAAAGGTGGGAAGATCTGAGATGCTGGACCCAGAAGGTCATGGAGGTACAGCTGTGGCTGTACTCCCAAGGAAGAAGGAGCATGTGATGGACCTTGACCCCCTTAATGGCTTGAATACTGGCCGTACAGTAGAAAATAAATTCCTAGGCAACCTGAAGGTTTAATAATTGAACTAACGTTGATTGGCTCAGTGTAAAAAGATCAAGTTTGTACAATACGTTTAGATGAAATTATTTTAATCTTCAGTTATCAAAATCTTGTTGACACATTCATTATTTTAAAATACCAATTCGGTGACATAAAAAACAATATTTATTCAAAACATAATTGATTTTCAGAAAATTACAATAAAAAGACCCAAAATGTGGCAGAAATTAAGTCTTCGACGCGCGTTTTGCCGCGATATGCGCCTTCATCAGGAATTGCCACAATGCAATCTCAAAACAATAAAAATGTATACTAAGAACCAACATAACATGTTGTAATAAAAACAATTTTATATTGTGATTAATGAGCATTTACACTGAGATACATATTCATAATCATAGTGCCTTCACGCTAACAGACTAATACTCATGAGAATTGAGCAGGATAGTCTATAGATAGAAAATGAAATAGAGTGTAAGAAAGGTAAGATCAGAAAACCCCAATATCAGCTATATTTCACCTAAGTGTCAAATCCCTATATGTATGCTTACATTTAGGCGATTGCTGGATGGCACGTGACTGGATAAGAATGGCGTGCCACATTTCTTATCTTTTATATATTAAAATCTGCAATAATACATATGGCAATATTAGACATTACTTGGCATAATAGATTTAAGTAAAAGTTTATAAATTAGAAAATACGGTTAAAACCTTTGAGTTCTAGATTTCCCAATTATTCTCTGAGGAGCTTTATTTTCTAGTAATTCTTTATTCTATTCTAATACGGTGGAAGTTTATTTATAGTTGATTCTAAAAATAAAGATGAGAATATTTCTGGCAATTATAGTCACATTATAGTATGGATTTGTTATACACTAAACACTAAACGCATTTTAAAAGTTTACCTAGTGTAGATTAAACTTTTCTCTCGCTTTTCGTGTTCGATGTATGCACGTGGTAATTTACCTGAAGAAAATGAGGGCCTTAATTAATTATGACTGCCCACATAATACTTTTTACTTGTAAAAAGAACAATTTATTTTGGATGTATTACCTGATACAAAGTTAAAATTACAGTCAAATTTGATTAAGGCTGTCCACATAAATGGCAAACATCCATGGGATGCAGTATAGCTCCTGAAAAACGAGAAAGCAAACAATGCCGCTGAATTTGTTACTATTCCCTAATTAATAGTTTAAAATATCTCAATATTACATCAGGTTTGGAAATATAGCCCTTTATTTCGCCTTGTCTTACCTTTTTATCAATCTGTCGTTGTATCGGGGTGCCGTGCTAAATGGCTACAGGCTTCTCCTCAATTGCGTTTCTGGCATCAAATTGAAACGCATACAAATAAATAAATTTGAGCTTTACCAGGACATATTTCCCTTTTTTCGAAAGATTAGACTAAATAGATTTTACACTTTGTTTTATTCCTAAACCCATATGAAATTTAGATAAAAACAAATTTTTATCTTTAATATCTCTTACTCAGAATAAGTCAATAACAACAAAAAGTTGTTAAGGCAATGACACACATGGTTGGAACTCTTTGAGTACTTTTAGGCAATGTGACTTTGCATAACACTGAGAAGTCTGTATTCAGTCAGGTGGGATGCATATGTGCATTTGTGGAGTGACATTCTGTGGCTGGTGAAATGAATCAGGGAGTGATATGCTGACATGCTCATATGTGTTTGCCAGCACTCAGTAGTACAATGGTATTTGTGAAACATGGAAAATACAGTGAACTCCCTTCCCTTGTGGACATGATCAAGACCTCTTTATGGGTTGGATATCTACTAAGCCTCTTGTACTTTCAGAGTTCTCTGCTTTGAGATTTGCAATGTGAAAAAATGTGTGCTCACATGAACGAATGTTGACTGGGGATGTTCCTAGGTGAACATCGCATATCAGCTGGAGTCACTTTGTCTCCATTCTACACTTCTGTACTACATATGGCCTCTAGCTAAGCTACTCATGTGCAACTTTCAACTACGCTATCTGGCAGTGGACAGGTGTGAAAGTGTCACTTGGGAAGTGTGTCCAGTGTGGAATGGGTACTTCCATGTCACATTCTTCTTTGTAGTCACATATTTGTGCAACTTAGCTGTAGCAGGTGCCCAGCAGTTCAACATGTTGTGGGTTAGGGACACCTGACCATTTGTTGATTGCAAGGCCTTGTGTGAATGGGTAATAATGCATTCCATGTGGACATCCCATTTGATGACATCAGGTAACTATGGAATGCTACAATGGCCTAGGTTGACAGGGTGATAATATCTTCTTCTACATACATGAGAGTGAACTTGGGACAAGGTCACACATGCAATTGGAGCAGACTGTGGTTATGACACCATTATGGGTGATTGTGCACAGGTCATGTAGCATTCATGTATGTAATAATGCCAATGTTGGAGTCAATGCAGTCATCAATGTACATGGTGTGATCAGTGCAAGTTTTTTAATGTGTTAGTATCTGTTTTCCCAGTGTGTTCACACAATTGCAATTAACCTATTTCTACTATTGTTTCAGCATCAACCCAGGGCTGCGAAGGAGACAGTGCCAAGGCAGTCAGGGAAACAGCTGGCCACAGTAGTCCCATTGCACCAATGAGACAGAGGAAACCAGTGGCCCAGAGGGTGGTGTGAGTGCCATGGAGGAGCCAGATGACTCATCGTCATCTTCATCATGAGAGTCAGGGTCTAGTGGCCACTCACTTGTGGTGGTGGACTCCCTTGTACCTGTGACCCCAATATCCATGTTCACCACCCCCTGTTCCATTTCCACCTTGCTTGCAGGCAGCAAATGACAATAGATACATAATTAAAAAAAAGGCACACAACCACTCACCATGCACTCGACCCCATCACCATCGCCTCAAGTCACATACACTACAAGACACAGCCACTACGGATGTCACACACCCAGGCACCACACCCACACCACCAGACAAAGCCACTACTGAGATCACACACCCAGGTACCACACCCACACCGCTAACTTCTCATCCCTCTACCTTCAATACCCAATCCCTTACATTACCTCCTCTCCAGTCTGCCAAAGTACTGACCATGTTTGCCCTTGATCTCTTCCCTGCCTCTGTTGCCCCTCTGCCAATCCTAAAAGGTATTTTCCCACCCCTGCCCTACCCTTCCACTTCCAAGCCTACCCAAACTACTCCTGCCCTTACTAAACCCCTCCCTACCAACCATGGCCATAACAAAAGGAAGACAAATGGTCCAAAGAGCCAACCCACCCTCCCAAAACCCAAAGGACCTCTTCCCCACCCCAACACAGATCTGTCAAGGCCACAAAAAACTTTAAAAAACAGCTCCCCCTCTCTATAAACATAACTACCCTTCAAGCTTCCTATATACCCTGTATGGTCAATCCCAGGCCTCCGAAACCCGAGCCCAGCCCTCCCACAGACCAACCCAACTCTTCCAATCCTGAGCCCAGCCCTGCCAAGGATCAACCCAGCTCTCCCAATCCAAACCCCAGCCCACCCTAATTACATCATTAAGGTGCCTAGACTGCCCACTAGATGCCCTTTTTGGTGAGGTTTCCCTGGCAGTGTTCTCTTTGGCAAGTTAGGTGTCACAACTGTGTGCTGGACCACATCCTGGATTATGGACTGGTCATTGGCCTTTGTTTTTGAATCACAAAGTGGGCTCCATAATAAAAAACTTGCTTTGTTTAGAAACCTTTGTCCGCCCATTGCAACTGGTGCTACTAGTTGTTATTGGCTAATTTGGGATGTGTGAATACAACTATGTTAGTTTGACTATAATAACTGTCCCATTAGCAGTGGTTAGTATGATCAGACCTTGGGACAAGTAATGGTGTTACAGAGGATGGGGGAAATGTGGAATTAATTCCAATTGGGGCAGACATTGTATTAGGTGGGATCTGCTATGGTAGGTATTGCAGCTTGACTCGGCTTGCTCTACTATCTGAGCTGTAGGGTGGATATGTGTTTAAAGTGTTCAAAGTAGGTTTTTGTTTCGCCACACATGGGTTATGTTGTGTTGTCATACCTATTTTGTACTTAGGATGCACATGTATCCTTTCTCATGAGTGTTGTTTACACATAATTTTAATAGATGTATGACAACTGCTGCAGGGTTTTCTTTCAAGGCTTCCACTTACACATTAGCCACATGTGCATGCCACTTTGTGACAATATTGGTTGTCCCTGATATGCCTCGTGCCACAGGTCTAGTGCATGTGGAGACATTAAAGAAGGGGCAATGTGGAGTGTGGCCTTGGCCCGTTGCCTGTCAGGAGTCCACATGGTTTAGATGACCGACATCTGCAGGGATTCATTCAATTTTGACCTTTAAATGTATGTAAATGTGGTTTGTGGGAATCCCATTTACCTGACTTTCCTGTCTTCATGTGGGTGATGTGTGAAGGTCCATTTTAGTGCTTTAGCAGTAAAGGTGTGTTTATGTTCCACAGACATCCATGTTGATGTATGTTGAAAGTCACAACAGGACCTAGCTCATGACCAATGTAAGGATGTCACCGGAGATACTATTTAGTTTTTCATGAGAAAGTGACGTTTAGTGATGCTGGTAATTGCACACATCAATACACCAGCTTTTGAAATGTGCACACATATAGTTTGTGAGAGCATGCCTGTACATTGTCACTGACCTGGACATTTAGGGAATCATTCAGGTGTGATGGGAACATACATTTCGTGATATTGCTTACAGGGACACACACAAAAAAATTTGGACCAGGGATACAGCGCCCTTAGCCTTATCCATTGTGTTGTGGCTCCAGGGAGGTGTAGGTAGTGTCCCAACACCATGACTGATGTATTGTGTGGGACAAAGTTGGCTAGGAGTGCTTTTAATCAGGTGGTGAGCAGTGTCTGTAGAATTTTCAAAAGGGATATTTGACCTGCCCACACTGACACATACACACGCTCTTGTTTCTATGTTGTGGTGGACTTGAACATTTCAGCTTCTCCACATGAGGACTTTGAGTGGAATTACTGTACTTGGGGAGGGTCTTTCACAGTGGAGTGGCTGGTGTACATGAGGGAGTGGCTTAAAAGCATGTAAGCTGTACATCTCTAACTAGCATATTATCCTACACAAACAGTATTTACCTGCTTCTTTCATTGCACAACACCAAAGTTCGCAGATACAACAAGTTGCATTGCACCTACAAGAAGCCTGTACTAATGGATTTGCCAATGATTGTGAGTTACATTAGTTATTTGAGCGACAACTGTGAATTTATTGCATCATGTTATAATAAGGCTTAAGTCCTGACTTGAGAACACTGGGAATGGGGTATTACGAGTCTCTTTACAGTTACATTTGCGGGAATGGTAGGTGGTACTGCTGCAGAGTTGTATTGGATTCGCTCACCGAGGGTGAGTGCAAATATGGAACTTCTTGTTTGCCTTATGCTGATGCGCTTGAACTTCTTTAGGAGGTAAGGCTATCCTGTTGCTGTTCTGTATCTTTACAGCATGGTATTGACATTCATTTACCTGATTTGACTGCTAAGTTGTAATGAAACTTTTAACTCTATTCACTGATTACTAGCAAACAAATGGGTTACACTGTTAATTAATTAATTGATTAATGCTAACTCCCTTTACCTCTTAGGCAATGAAAAAGGTTAATCGGATGACCAAAGGTAAGAGGGTTGGCCCAGTGCTGGATCAACTGGTAGCATTGTCGGATCGTTCATCACTAAAGTGGAGGAGTTTGGGTGTCCCCTTTAAAAATTGCCCAAACTCCTTAACGCCCATGGTTAGTTTGAAGGATTGATGGAGTTCCAGCAGTTAGGAAAGAAGTTGTAGCAGTGGAGGTGTGAGTATTATTAGGGCTGCACATTGCTATTGCTTATGCTTAGACTGAGGTGGTTTGCAGTGATTGTGTAGTGTTTGCAGAGATGTTTTAAGCAGTTGTGTGAATGTGGCACTTAATGGCTAGAAGGAAAAGTGGTTATCAGGTCCACTGTGGCCTAAGATCCTGGGATGAGAAAGGGTAATAAGTTATCAGTGTAGAAGACACTGGGTGAAGTTCTCTGTTGAGTTATGGTGCTAATCGTGAGACGTCGTCGACATCACTACTGAGATAGGAACTTTATCTTTGCATTATTGTGAGGTGTGGTTGGTATAGTTAATCTGAGCGCAGAGGGAGGAACTGTATCAATCCGAATGAGACCCCCCTAGTTGAGGTTTAATTCAAAGTGATTTCCAGGGTAGGTTGGAAAGTGTTGCTCTGAACCGTTTCTTGTGTGATTGTCTGCGCCTTTAAAGAAATGAAAGTATTCAAAGTTAAGTGTTGAAATTGCTTGCATTTACCTTGTATGTAATTTGCTGAGAGAACGCATTTATGGAAATTGTGAAAAAGGGTAAACCACTGCAAGGTGTGTGATTGACATCACAGAGTGCTGTGCTGCTGTTGGTTGGTTGGTATTGAGTGGGGCTGGTATTGATTGGATATGTCATAGAAAACAGCGCTGGTATTTGTTATGTACACTGAAAGGAGAATTGTGGGTGAGGAATTGTTTCCTGGTTTAAACTAAAAGTCATATGTGAATTTTTCAAATGTTTTACATAAAATGCAATTCATTAAAGCACTACAAAGTCTAATAAGGGGAGATGTGACTATACCTGTTAGGAAGGTAGAAGAGCACCACAGAAGATACGCCAGGTCATTATATGGCAATAAATGTGGTCTTCACACATGTATTTGGCTTAAACTATGGCATAAGATTACTGAGAAAGATGGTCCTTTGACGTTTCCCTGTTATGGTACATTTAATTTGAGAATCATAGAATATTTAAGGACGTTGTATGACATGAACCCGCCTCCTAGACCAACACAATATATGAAATACTCAATGCTTAGAAACATACAGCTCATCTTAGGCAGAGGGAGAGGTTTGAAGGACATTCACACTTGTGCAGCTGCTGGGTGGGATGCAAAACAGAAGACATGGAGAGCGGACATGATTGAGGGAGCTATATTGTACCCTGAATTAATGAGTAAGGAAATGGAAAAAGTAAACACCAGGATGAGAAAAAGAAGAAAGAGGCAGATGATACAGAGAGTGTAGCTGGGAACAGTGATAGCAATTCAAATTTTGATTTAATAAATAAAGTATTGTTAAATTGTCCACCCCAAAACAATGTGACCAATGCTGGAAGAGTGAATAATGAAAATACCAGAGGGAATTCTGATGTGCCTATGGCGCCAGTAGATGTAAGTTCTAATTCCATTGGCGAGAGCACAGAGATGACAGTCACTAAACATTCACCTGTCCTAAATACCCCAGATGCATTGATTGTTTCTGTTACAATTGGTCTTGTAGAGCCTTCATGTAAACCTGGATTGACCGGAAATATTACACATACTTTGACTGTTCCTACTGGGTTGCGTACTTTAAGTAGCAATCCTGTGGGCTCAACAACAAGACCAATTTCTCAAATTCCTTTGGTCCAGGCACAAGCAAATGCTCCATGTGCTGCAAGTGCAGATCCATCATTAAGTCAGACAGGGTTTTTCACGCATACAAGGTTTCTCCAAAGATGGTCACACATTTTCATGACCAACACAACTGTGCCCTCTAAATATTAATCACAGTACTCCCTAGACAGAAATACCTATGGGTTTGGCAAGTTCAGATATGTCTCTTTTTCATTCTTCATCTAATACAAATCGTGGTATGTTTGGAGGAGAAATAAATATTAATACTTCTGCAGAACAACCTGGTCTTACTGCTCGAGAACTCAATGATTTGTACAAATGTATAGATACACTGAGTTAAGGTAATATCCCAGGGCCAAATGGCAGGAAGTTAAAACCCCAGTGAGGAGACAGTAGATGTGGATAAACTGAAACTAGATTGAGACAAAATGATACTTAGAAATCTTGACATGCTCCAATTAAATTCCTACAGGGAAGAAGAGCTTCTGTTCATGTATAAAGATATTACTAGCTGTGCTGATGAAACTCATGAAATGTTGTCTGAATTGGCCCACAAATGCGAAATTGACTTACAGAGATCCAAAGCCTTACAGACAAGTTACAGTTTAAGATTTAATGACCGGAACTCTTTAACTGTCAGAAATTTAATTACAGATTAGGGAATTAATTGGCCATGTCCAAAAGTGGAGTAAGCTGGCTAGGGAGGAAGGCAGGTGGTCAAAGAAAAAAAAGACCCAAATAATGTCAGAATAGTGCTGCCTCCATTTGGAATAGAGGAGGAGTATGGCGATGTACACATGCTTGCAATAAGAGAGGGCCTGGTGATGGTTTTTCTCCATATGCCTTGGAGCAGAAATGATCTTTCATCATTCACAAACAATTTTCTGGAAATTGAGAGAAAACCCAGTGGAATGGTACAGACAGGTTGACCGGTCTGTGAAGATCTCAAGTTTTGTGGATAGATTTGAATAGTTTGTTTGAAATTGTGGTTGTGATTTGTGGGTAGAATGCAACATAGCTGTGGATTGTCCCAATAAATAGCTGATGAGACATCCCATAACAAAGGGTCCACCACTAGTGGTGATGAAAAAGGATCATCAGTTGATTACATTTTTAAAATCTAAGGAATCCTCTAATGATATTGATTGGTTCAAGATTGACGGGATAACCCAAGATTCCAAAGATACAATGCATTCTTATTATGAAAGGCTGCTGCAAGCATTAACTGTACAGTGGAACAGAGACAATTGAAGCCAAAGAGGTGACACTCTGTGTTCATATTTGTGCAGGGATTGAAATATAATATTAATATGATGATTCAACAGCATCTGATTTTTTGGCAGAATAAGTCAATTGATGAGATCCTGAGGTATGCAAAGTATTGCAGTGATGAGCTGGAGATGAAGCACAAGAAACTCAAGAAGTTGATTGTGGTACAGATGAAAGCTGCACAGTGAGATCAGAATCAGCAGTTTGTTGGGAATACTGGTCCCAAGCAGGGAGTATATCAACATGGAGCCTTGACTGTGCAAGGTGGTAATGGGTTTCAACAAGAAGGTAAAGCTCATGGTGTTCAGATTGATTTGAGTACAGGGATTGATGTGCCTACTTTGAGGAAAACAAATCCTTGCCACGTTTGCGGCAAGTTGGACCATTGGAAGTGGGAATGTCGTCTTAATGTTGGAAGTCAGGCTCAGAATAATGGATTGTACAGAGACAAAGGGCGCAACATTTTCAGCTTCCCCAAGCCTAGGTAATGCAGGATCCACAAGCACCAATGCCACAACTAAATGCGAATGTTCACAGATTCTACCCGGATCAGTTTCCTAATGTGAAGACCAAGCCTTTTGTGAATCAGGGTGTGCCTCAACAGTACCCTAAGTTGCAAGACAATGAATATTACAGTTCAGGCCTGTCGCAAATGACAATGCCTGAGGGGAGAGGAGGATTGTGTACTTGGTGCAGCCTTAGAGGTAGTCAATGATTGTCCATTTGTGGTTGGTGAGGTGAATGGCCACCTCTATCATTCCTGATTGATACTGGTGCTACCAGTTCTACTCGAGAATAGAAGAGGTTCCCAACCTACCACTCTCTAGAAAAAGAATCCAAGTTGTAAGAGTTGCCAATAAACAATTGACTAGCTCTATCACTGGAGCCGTACCTGTTAAAATTTGTGGAGAATCACCGATTTGTAGTGTGTGATTTAAGCCCTGTGAATCGGCTTGGATGTGATCTTTTGTGCTAGCTGAATTGTTCCATTTACTCTACTCCAAATGGCATTGAGTTTCAAACTCATGATCAAGACGTTGTCTTCAAACTTGCAAACCAGATGTTAGACTGAACCCCATGTTGACAAAAGATGACCTGCCCCCAGAATTGAGAGGCACTGTGCTACCTGACTTTTCAGGGAAGGATGTAGGTCTCATTAGAGTTGCTGGACCTGTCTGCATAACAGTGAAACCTTATACTGAGTATCTGAGAATCCCACAATATAATCTGACCCCTAAAACCATTGCTGGAATTACTCCTGTACGTGACTCATTGTGTCAATTAGGCATTCTGTTAGAGATGAGGGGGAGTCCATATAACTCACCCATTAAGAGTTTGCAGAAGCCCAATGGAAAATATCACAAAGTGCAGGAACCTGAGAAAGATCAACACCATTCTAATTCCTTGTTTTCCTGTGGTACCGAATCCAGCTGTGATTTTATTTCAACTTCCATGTGGTTCTCTGTCATTGGTTTGTGCCAAGCCTTCATTGCATGAGAACGGTCAGTTCATCTTCTCATTTTGGTTCAGCAGTCATGTTTTGGCATGGTGCCAAAGATATATGGAGAGTCCATCCATCTTCAATCAGACCCTTAAAAAATTATGGAGTCCCTGGCAGTGTACTTTCGCTCAGTTCTGGTCCAGTACATTGACAAGCTATTGATTGCTTCAAATACACAGGAGGCTTGCAGACAACTTACTATTGCAATACTGATCCACTTAGCTGAGAATGGACATGAGCTGTTCCTGACCAAGTTGCGACACTGTAAGAAAGAGAACCTGTACTGGCAACATCACATTGAAAGAGGAGTGAGGAAGGTGTCACAAGACAGATTCTTAGTGATTCTGAAGATGAATCCACCAATCACTTAGAGAGAAGTCAGGGTTGTCTTGAGAATGGTGGGCAACTGTCAACAGTGAAATCCAAACTTAGACCTAGTGGCCAAACCTTTACAGATGATGACACACAGGGTTGTGTCAGATCTGGTACCATGGATATCTACATTTGTGCCTTATCAAAGCTGAGGAAAAGGCTCTGACGTGCCCCAGCACTGCGAATGCTTGATTAGAATAAACTTTTGCTTTATTTCAGAGTGAGAGGGAGGGCTGCATTCTCTCAGTGCTAACCCAGATGCATGTGAATGCATGCAGAACAGATACATATTTTTCAGCTACACTTGACCCAGTAGCTGCTTCTTTGCCCGGTCGTCTGAAAGCAGTGGCTTCTACACGTGTCAGCATTGAGCAGTGCAAGAGCAATGTTATGGGTCATTCAGTGACTGTTTGTGCCCCCACTCTGCAGAAATATTGTTAACTCGTACCAGAACCCTGGACCTCACCAACAGCTGCCTCACCAAGTATGAGCGGGTCATATTTGCAGCAGAAAACCTAACCCTCAGAAGATGCACCTCTCTAAACCCTGCTAATCTTTTGCCTGTACCTTTGAAATGATATTGTTGAATGTGAAGTTGAGCATGAGTTTCCAAAGTTACTGATCTGTGCACCAAGCCAAGACCTAACATTCAAGATGTACCACTACCTGAATCAGATTATGTAATGTTTGATGATGGCTCCTGGGTACAACACCATGAAAAAAGCATAAGAGCTACCTATGCAGTTTGTACTTTCTCCGGTGTGGTCAATGCCTCCTGGCTTCAAGGAGTGTTTTCTAAACAAATGGCAACATTGATTGCTCTTACTAGAGCATGCAGTGTTTCAGATAGCTGAAAGTGACTGTTTTCACTGATAGTCAGTATGGCTTTGCACAGTTATGGTCACAACAGGGATCCATGACCTCTTCAGGGTCAACAATCCGCAATGTGGAAAGCATGCATAACTTGCTGAAGGCACTCCAGCTACCTGACCAGGTTTTGGTTGTGAAATGTTCCACACACAGCAATGGAAGGGATTATGTACTGTGGGCAACGCGTATGCTGACAAAACTGACAGATATTGTCCTTTAAAAGATTCTTGTACTTTCAATGAAGAACACCAAAATGAAGGAACATACTAGACCAATTACAACCTTTAGTTAACCACAACTGACACATGAGAGGAAGTTAATAGACTGTAGAAGGAAGTGTCAGAAGCAGAACAGCAAGGTTGGGTTAGGGCAGGTTGTATCAAAGGAGATTAGGATGATATTTGGGTTTCAGAAGACGGAAGACCTGTGTTGGCAGACTGTTTGCTACCTCCAATGGTGAGATATTTCCATGGTCCTGCATATGTATTCCGAGCTGCCATAGTATGTTTGTTCAGGCAAACTTGTTTTTTACCCCCAGTTTCAGATTGATGGCTGAAGGGTTCTGTCATAGGTGTGTTGTGTGTCAACAGATGAATATAGGGAGGTCCTCTTGCAGGGAGCCTGTACATAAGTTTAGAGGGGCTGAAGCCAACCCCCTTCTAAGGTACTTCCCTGTGGGGGAATAAAAGCATGGAAGGATGATGTCCCACTTCCACCTCATATGATCCAATAGGCCCATTATCATGCATTTTAGGGTCCTGTTGAAACTTTTAACAGGTCCATTGGTCTGAGGGTGGTAACAAGTAGAGAACATTTTAGGTTACTCCAAACTCCTTCCATATGGCCTTCATGTGCCCTAAAATGAAGTTGGTATCCCGGTCAGATACTACCTCCTTGGGGAAGCCCACATTGGTAAAGATCCCCATCAGTTCCCTGGCTACTGCAGGTGCAGTCACTGTTCTCAGAGGGATAGCCTCTGGTTACTGGCTAGCATGGCCAACTTAGACCAGGGTGAGCATATTGCTCATGGCTGTCCTGGGGTCCTGAGACCCAATGATGCCAATGCCCATCCTTCCAGAATGAGTGCCAATGACAGGAAAAGGTTGCAGTGAAACCTTGTGCTTCCCTACTAACTTGCTACTGCCCTGACAGGTAGGACAGGACCTGCAGAACACATTGAGGCCTTCCTCATTTAAGGCCAGTAAAAGTGGGTGACAAGCCTGTCAAAGGTCTTGCCCTGCCCAAAAAGAACTGACTGGTGTACATGATGAGCCAACTACAGTAGGAAGGTCCTGCAGCCCTGACATCTCCCAGTGGGACCTGCGCTCTACTTCATTCCAGATATAGTGCTTCAGGTCATTGCCAAGCAGGCAATCCACAAGTTTGAATGGACTAACAGGTACCCTCAAGGGACCTGAGACCCCTCCCACTCAAAGGGAACCAGAGCCACTAAAGAGTGACTCTCATGGTTGTTAACTGCAACAACTTGGTGGAATACATTAGGTACTACCTGCTCTAAGGTCACAAGATGACATCTGAAGGCTGCCATGCTGGCTACAGTGTCTCTCAGAGCTTCCACCCTTTGCCTATTGATGGTGACCCACTGCCTGTATTTTCTAGTATTACTAGAAACGTGAGCTCTCTGTACCATCTCTCAGCTTCCCAGGGACACTAGGGTACCCTCTACTCTGTCCCCTTCACTATCCGGGACAACATTCTCCCCAAGCGCTACACTAGACAACCCCAGTGACTGTCCACTGGTGGGGGGCTGTTCCTGCTTGGGACACTTGGCATCCCCCTTGAAGTGCCCTTCCTGCTGTTGCTCAGCACTTGGGGAGTGCCTTCTCTGAAGATTTACTGTCGGGAACCATGTTTTCTTGTTCTCATTTAGGAGATGGGAGTCCTCATTCATTAAACTGGTTTAGGGTGCTTTAGAGAACTTCTTGTTTTTATGTTTGCCACTCCCTTCCTTCTTTTAATGGGAACCCTGCCCACCCTTTGTGGTGATCCCCTCCAGATACGTTTCTGTGAACCCTGGTGCTGACCCGGTAGTCCACCTCCTTAGTAAACTCCCTGGGATCAGAAAGCTTACTGTCAATCAGGTGTTGGTGCATCTGCAAAACAAAAACGGAACATGTGCTCCTTTACAATTAAATTGCACAGCCCCTGATAATCTGTTATTTCAGCCAACCATCCAGTGCATTGCAAAAGAAATCCACTTAATTCACCCAGGTCTGTTGGGTCAGTTTCTGGCTGTCCCTAAACCTCTACCTATCCTTCTCATGGGTCAGACCATACTTCTTGACAAGCATGCCATTCAGGGGGGGGGGTACCTAATCCTGTCTCCCTCTTCTAGGGCCAGTGTGGTGCCCCTCCCTTCACTGAGGATATGTCTCCTCAGACTAGCCGCCCAATCCTCCTCAGTGATCTTTTGCATCTATAAGGCAATCTCATATGCTTCGTACCACTTGCGGATATCATCTAACACAAAAAAGTCAGACACCAGTTGTTTAGGAATAGGGACCCTCTTGTCTCCAGAGGCCACTGTAGGTATGCTGCCACTGTTGGACTCCACCTGCTTAGTTCTGATATCCAGATCTCTGAGACTTTCCTCATAGGCCATTCTTATTTCCACCATCCTTAGTCTCTTTTCCTACAAGGCTCCCTCAGCTTTAGCCTTCTCTAGCTCCAGTTTCAATTTGACCAGCTCTAACATGAGCTTCCTTTCTTCCCTCCTGTCCTCCAACTCATTTGGGGACACTCCCCCTGAAGACACACTGCACCCTGCATGGGGGGGATTTCCAAGCCTGGGAGTAGGTTACCCCCTCCTCAACAGAATGCCTTACAAGATCCTCCTATTAGTCCTGCTCTGATTGATTCTTCCTCATCCTGTTCCTCCTCCTCATCAACTGTTGGCAACTGGTGGGTCTCTGTCCATTCCTTTAAGGCCTTCTGGAGCTCCACCTTCCTGGTGCTTCTTTTAGTGTGCAGCCCCCTCCGCTGGCAAAATTCCTTGAACTCAGCCACAGTGTAAGACTCTTGGTTAGCCAGCTCAAGCTCCATGCAAGTATGGCTGGGTTCTGGCACAACAGTTATAGAGATAATTTAGAAAAAGCAAAAAGGGCAATCAGGGAATTTTAAAACTTGAATTGGTCTTAGATATAACATGGCAGTTTACACTAAACACACAATATGCCTATCCTCACGGCTGTGTTCGAAATTGGGTTATTGGTTGACTGGTGTGTAAACGCTGGTCAAGTAACAACCACAATCCTAGTCAAGGTAAGGCCCAAGCAAACCCCAAAATAACCTGTGCCCAACCCCATGTTGCTTGCCACAGAGCAGTCAGGCTTAACTTGGAGGAAATGTGTTAAGTATTTGTGCAACACTTGAAACAGTAAAATAGTGAAAACACCACACAAAAATATCTCACACCAGGTTAGAAACGTAGAGCATAATTTAATAAATAGAATAAGACCAAAATGATAAAAAATCAAATAAGTAAAACTGGAGATATTGACTTTTAAAGTTTATAGTGGAAAATAGCACCAAAAAGCACTAAACGCTATTGGAGGTATCTGGTCGCGCAGAACTGGGACAAAGTCAGAAGTTCAAGCCGACAGCGATGGAGCACGGGCCAGTTACAGAGACCCTGTTAGGCCGCAGCCAAAGTGCCTGAAATCCTTGTTGTGGAGCATCGCATGGATCTGTGTTAAAGATGCATTGTGCAGCTGAGGTGATGCATTGGTTCTGAGAGGCAGCAAGGCTGTGGTTCGAGGTCCTGTTGTGTCGACGTTAAGGATCCTGTTGATGAGGCTCATGATGTAAAATTCAGTGTCATGGGATGTGTTGCACAGCTCAAGTGATGCTTTAATTGTGATTACCAATGAAGCTGCAATGTGGAGTTTTGGTGTCGTCATCTAGGCTGCCATTTAAGAGAGATATGAGGACATCCGCTGGGGAGAACAAGGCGGTGGTTCTGAAGATGATGCATTGGACCCAACATGCGGTGATGGCGGTCTTTTGTTATGGGTTCAATTCACGCAGCAGCGGCGATGCTTTGGTTCTGCTCAGGGATGCACCACTCAGCCAAGGAGATTAATCGGTTCTGGTTGGGGATGGGCTGCCCAGCAGCAAAGATGCAGCGGTACTACTGGCAAGCACCTTAGGCTCACTTTCATGAGTCAAGGCCTGGGGTGGCACCACTTGGCACAATAGACTCACAGATGGCAGAGTCCAAGTGCAGGGCTTGGAAGCCTGATATATGTCTCTTGGGCTTCAGATTAGGAGGCCTACCAACTAATTGTTGGAGTCCCTTTGGGTTTTGAGGTCAAGAAATGCAGTTCCAGTCCTTCTCACCCAGGCAAGAGAGCTACATGCAGCAGATCAGCACAGCAAAGCAGGAGTCCAGAAGGGTGCAGACCAGCAGAGTGGCAGTCCCTCTATTAGCAGCACAGCAGTGCTTTTTCCTGGCAGAGTATCCACAGGCCCAGAAGGGTACTGAAGTGGTGGTGTCTAAGGGCCTTCTTTTATACACAGTTCTGCCTTTGAAGTGGGAAGATGACCTGCCTTTCCTGCCTTGGCTTCAGGCTCAATGCAGAAAGGTATGCAGCCCTTTGTGTGGGTACATGACACAGCCTATTCGCGGGTAAGTGAGACTGGGTCCAGCCGCACCCTCCCATCCTGTCAGAGGGACAGAAATAGCAGAAAGAAACATTTCTGTGGAACTGTTTGGTAGGCAGACTCCAGGTAGTTTGAGCTTTTGACTGTATTTGTGTGCCTCCATTACTGAACGTTTAACATAAAATTCATGCATGGCTTGCTAATATAATAAAGTTTTCAACATGGGGCCCAAAAATATATCAAGCATAAGGCCCAAAAAATGCTTAAGATGCCATTGGTTATTAATCAGGCTTAAGCATCGTTTTTTTTCTTTAGTGACAAAAGATAGGGATTAGATGCAGCCATTCCGAGATGCTGATGACTCAAATGTTATGTGGAGGTTTGTTACTTCCAATGCACTCTTTCAGCCTCCATGCTTCCCCCCTTCTCCATAATATGACTCCAAGGGACATATGTACAAGCCCCTATCGCCACAGGAACATCACTTTTTGTGACGTTTCCGTGGCAATAGTGGCCTTGCCTTATGTACAAGGCAGTGTTAAGCCACTTAACGTGGCTTAACGCTGCCTTGTACCTAAGGCACCCTTTCACACTGTGGTTAGCGTGAAAGAGGCGTTCAGTGGGTGTTGCGGTGGGCGTTCCACCGCCACACCTATTGTGTTTGGCACTGCTCCCTATGTACGAGGGTGGCGTACATAGGTGGCAGGGCCAAAATTACGACCAGGATAATCCTTGTCTTAAGTTAGCGAAACGAGGAGAAATGCATCATTTCCCCTCTATTCTGCTTTTTCCATGCGTGGTGCAGCACACATGGAAAAAGCAAAATTGCATAGTTTGTTTATATATAGGAAAGTGTCCCTTCATGTTCATAGACAAACCTTTTTTTAACAACGCCATTTTGTAACTTTCATGTGTGCTGCATGAAGCAGCACATATGAAAGTTATAAAATGGCATTTTAGGATTGTTTATGTGCAGAAAGGGACACCTTCCCACACATAATCAATCCTCCCCTGCACACAGACATCCTTTCACTCTGGTGCAAGGGTGCTCGCGTTGGCGCTAAATTGGTAAACTTAGCGCCATTGCAGGGGGAAATGCAAGGCTGCACCACATTCCTGTAAGTATGGTGCAGCCATGCGTTCCCAAAGTGGCCGAGCATGTCATTAAGCCCAGGAGCCTAAGGACATGCTCCGCCATTTCCTTGTACATATTCCCCCAAATGCCAGAGACTAAGGTGGCACTGTGAAAGGCTCAAAGAAAGGGCAGGTAGTTTCGATGGAACAAACCTTTTGAGAGTTCCAGTGTGGGAGAAAGAAAATGAAAACTACGTAAATGTGCTTTGTCGGTACAGCAGGACCAGATACATAAGTAAGTAATGGGTAATGGAACGGGGAAGGTAGATTGTTGCTCTTATCAGAGAAAGCCAACCTCGCTTCCATTTCCCTTCCAAATTTATCATGGTTTTTCCTTATATTTACTTTGCAGGAATCTCATGTATGGTTCACTTTTGCCTTATGATTATCTCAATATCAACGTGATTTACCTTATGCTGCTATTTATTCTGCGGGTGTCCCGGAGGCAAACATTTATCTCCTGTGGTCCTTCTGTTTATGTTGATGTTTATCCTGCGCTTATCATGTATTTCCCTTCCGTTTACCGCTGATTTACTTAGCAGTAGCATATACCTTCTGCTCCTTCTTTTTATCTCCTGGCTACATTATGTTGCATTTAAATTACAATCGGGAATGATGCGGCAATGTGGGATCAAGTTATGCGGCTCGCTTTGCCAACGTACTGCAATGCTAAATTATGTAGCCTGGAAAGGCTACTTTTGTGGCATCACATGCAACATATGGAATTATTGCCAAGCAAATTTAACTCACGTAGAGACAGAAGGAGCAAATGCTATTAAAATATACGAGTTTCTTAACTTTCGTCTAGCATAGAACCTTGGGAAACCAATGTTATTAACGCTGTCGTTTGTACCTAGAGAATGAAAATAGATTGTGTTAACTGGATACAATGTTCCAATCTGCAGAAAAACATATAAATATCTCTTGTAATGAATATTATTCCCCATTTATTCAGCATATCCCAGGTATGCTCTAAAAACTGTCTTCAGTTTAGGGTTTGCGCTGTGATCACACTATTATGAATCTAAGCACACATTCCTCCATTAAAAACAACCCTGCCAAACGTTTGGTACATTTCATACTTGCTAAAATTAAGAGCCGAAGAGGCATTTATATCTGTTACAAAAATATTCATCACAGAGCTATGCCAAAATAATTTAATTGATTTTCAATTTTTCTTATTTTCTCTAAATGCATTACTCTTTCTATATAAATAGCAGTTTATGTTGTTGTCTACTTACCCGTTTTACATCCAGTCAACAACGTTTTGCTCTATAAAATTCCATTTATCTTGCCTGGAATAATTTAAAAAAAATAACAAATTGATCGGTATTCTAACACAATCATAATCTGAATCAATTGTTATCAGCGTATCTGAAAACAAATAAACCTTCCTTCAAGAAACATTTTTCTAACAATAATATTTCTTACCTCTGCATAGAGAGCACTATTCACAAACTGCATTTTGGAGTAGGTTTGTGGTATTACAATAACACTGCTAATTTTACAATTGTCTGGACACACCTCCGTTGCTATTGTTAACTTTTATAACAATGCTTGCAGCCAGGAAATAGTTTTAGCCCTCAATCACTTAGATCATGACCTTGAGACAGCCTTTCCATTAGCCTGTAAGAACCCAATAATCGTGTGGGGTGGTGATTTTAATATTCACGCATGCCCGCACCCATCCAATAAGATTTGTGGCTTGGTGTCCTCTGATAATAGTGACATTACCCATTTCTACCATTCAGCTTATGGGGATTCCCTAAACGACTTGCTTTTTAAACATAACTTGTCCTTTTGCAATGAGCTTAGCAGCACTCCGGTCATGGTGCGTAGCACCTATAATGGTAGAAGCGAGAACGGCGTGATAAATTTTCTACTTTTTTCCCAGTGTCACACTGAGCTGGTCCTAGGATTTTCTATACATGATATCTCAATCAGCGATCACTTCCCCCAAAGTGTTACTCTAAATATCAATCTTTTAACTCACAGATGGGACCCACATAGAGCCATTACTTTGGAAAACATTGATATCTCCCGCCGTAACAGGTACGCTATATGATGGTCCTTGGTGGACCCATCCAACTTCTTAGCAAAATTAATTTGGGAAATGAGGGAGGCCTTCGAACAATGCCTCGATGAGAACACGGAGCCACATGAGTTCATCCAAGCTTTCGACCAAAGGTGGCAGTGCTGATTCTGTTGGATCTCTCGGCTGCTTTTGATATGGTCTCCCATACCATCCTGGGAGAACAGTTAAAAAGAATCGGCATCTCGCATAAAGCGTTGGCCTGGCTGGTATCATTTCTTGAGAACAGTAGACAAACAGTAACCATAGGTAAATATACATCTACAGAGAAACAGCTGCTCTCAGGGGTCCCCCAGGGCTCAGCCTTGAGCTCAACACTCTTTAATTTATACATGGTGCACTTACTAGACCTGGTGTCATCCTTTGACATCGAGACTGTGTCCTCTGCTGATGATACACAGCATATTCTAACCTTGGATAAAGAATCTACGGCAGCAGAAGAAAACTTCCAACATTGCCTCGCTGCTGTCTTTGAGTGGATGAAATCCACTCACCTCAAGTGTAATAGCCAAAAGACAGAGATAATGCTGCTAGGAAAACACAAAATCTTTACGCCTAAACGGTGGTGGCTGACTGACACAGCGCCCCCCCAAATACAGTGGACACTGTCAAGAACCTAGGGATTAGATTTGACACCTCCCTGTCCTTTCATTAGCAGGCACTGTGGTTGACAGGCTCATGCTTCCATTGGATTAAAACACAAAAAAAAATATTTGATCTCCTTCCAGCTACAGCGCGCAAGACCTTGGCAGTGACATTAATCCTATCGCGCTTAAACTACTGTAACAGCCTTTACACAGGACTAAAGAAGACCACTCTGAAAAAGCTGCAGACTGTTCAAAATGCAGTGGCCTGGCTGGTACTGAAATTACCAAGGGGGTCCTCAACCTCGGAGGCCCTTCACACCCTCTATTGGCTACCTATACACAAAAGGATACTTTTTAAGATCCTCGTGATAACCTTTAGAACGGTAAAGCAAACTGGACCCAAATATCTCTGGACAAGAATTAAACCGTATGTAACGCAATGTGCTTTAAGATCCTCCACAGAAAATCTGCGAGTACCTCCTCGGTTCAGCCTGACGTCCAGAGGAGGAAAGTAAATGGCTGTCCTTGGACCAAAAGCGTGGAACCACCTGCCCAGTCTTTTGAGACTCACGCAGTTAGAAGCCATCTTTAAGAAAAGATTGAAACCCTGGATCTTTGCAATTCCAGATAGCCTAGCCCTATCTCTCATCTGAATATGGCACTAACAGAGACCACTCTCCTCGACAGCTCGTCTACCCGCCACTTAGCGCCAAGATGCTCCCTGTGAGTGATAGTTACGCTCTATAAGTGACTTCATTCATTCATTCACATAAAGAAGGGCGTTGGTGAAGGGCTTCATGTTAATCAAAGCAAAACCAGGGCATCCCACCCTGGCTGGTTTGATTCGGCCTGCTCTAAAGCACACAGAACTTTAAAACTCACCCAGGCTAGAAAGCCACGACAGGTCAGGGAGGAACGCGAATGTAGATCCACATATAAATTGGCCATTAAGCAACGGAAAAAGCTTTTAAAAGAGGATACCTGGAATTGTCTATTTGAAGCCAGTTTGTCTAACAATAACATTAGGTTCTGGCGCATTATTAATTCTCCTTCTTATGACCCCGTGGGTTGCCCTTGTGCCGAGATAGCAATTTCTGAGGCCACTTGGCTAGCTCACTTTACAGACTTATATTTCACCACAAATGACATTGTGACCCCCCAGAACACTGTACTTTCTCCGGGGGAGCCAGCACCTACCTCACTCCCTAAACAAAGGAATTACCCGGTCTTCACTTTAGATGAAGTGGTTGCAGCACTGAAATCTAGCAAGGGCGGTAAAGCCCAGGGTCCGGATAGGATCCCTATTGACCTATTTAAGTCCAACATTGACCTCGGGGGCCCTATTATTACTTTGCTATTTAGAGCCTGTCAGGAAAATGGTTCCTTGCAAACCTGGCCCGAATCGCTCATTGTACCAATATACAAAAAGGGCGATCGAAACAGTCCAGCACAGTATAGGCCAATTTCCCTCTTAGACTCCCTAGTGAAGGTGGCGGGACGCATTCTTTTAGACCGACTGCAGGACTAGGCACAATCTAACAGCAT
Source organism: Triturus cristatus (assembly GCF_964204655.1). Lineage (NCBI taxonomy): Eukaryota > Metazoa > Chordata > Amphibia > Caudata > Salamandridae > Triturus > Triturus cristatus. The sequence goes on along the minus strand of NC_140594.1, from coordinate 444,816,108 downwards.
TCTCTCAGACCTGTAGTACAGCTTTAGGCCTGGACTGAGGGCCACAGAATAAGCCATCAACTTGGACTTTTTAATAAGCAAATACTCTCACAGGAAGGGAATTTGTACTTCGTCTTTGTGGATTTATCATCCGCTTTTGACTTTGTGGTACATGAAAACCTATGGTCCACTATGACTAACCTGGGAGTCAATTGCACAATTGTACATTTTCTCAGAGACTTGTACGCGCTCGGCCGCGGAAGAGTACGCTATGGCATCAATGGCAATTGTACAGAGCAATTTGATATAAATAGAGGGGTACGACAAGGACGCGTACTACCCCTTTTTTGTTTAATGTTTATTCGAATAGTGTAGGGGCAACCTTGCCAAGCAAGTACGCTGACTTACCCCAAGTAGGTCATCACCCAATCACAGCAATTTTTTTCGCGGACGATACCGTTTTAATGGCTCGGACTCCAGCGCCTAGTTGATGAATTTGGTATTTTCATGCAAGATCATGGCTTGAAAATTACCATTGGCAAAGCTTTTTTCCGTGAATGTTGTGCTTACGACCTCTCAATGTCTTGATATCTTCATTGAGGGCACAGACCACTTTCTCTTATTTGGGGATAGTATTTAGTCGTACCGGGAAGTGGCAACGGGCTATAGAATCTAGGCAACTTCCATTTCTACAAGGGCCCTGCTACAGTTTGCTAGCACTCAAGGAATTAAACATCCAAGAGAAATGATGATGATCTACATGGCCAAATGTAGGCCCACTGCTTGTATGGGTCCGAATTATGGGAACACGGGCAGATTGATAGTCTTCAACTCGAAGAAAATGATTTTCTGAGAAATATTCTTGCAGTTCTGGAAAGTGGTGCAACTTATATCTGCCAATCAGAACTATGGAGCCCCTTTTTTAGCAGACCTGATTAGTATACAGCCAGTGCTACTATGGCACATAATCAGATCATCTGAATATACCACGCTCAATTGATCAATTATAACTGATTGTCTTAGATCCTCGTTTGCCCTTAAAATCTCTTGGCTCAAATTCGCGTCCAACTTTCTGTCAGACATTGGTCATCCTGAGTACTATGACCACCCTGAGAGCTTGGCTCTCGTTCAAAGAAAAGTACTCAAAACAAAATGCTTATCACTACTGGAGGAAAGGAGATTAGCATCTGAAATCTCGAAACCATCTGTCCTGAGGAATCAGATGGTACTGTCCAGCTTCAATATGCAATTTTACCTAGCCAACGTGTTCAATGCGCACCACAGGTTTGTGCTGACTCGATTCTGTTTGAGTATTTTTCATCATTTATTCAGCTTCCACACTATTAATAACTGGGCATCTGACCCAGGGAAATGTACCTGTGATGACATCTCTATCCAGAGCACATTGCACACTGTTCTGTTTTGTAAGCATTTCGCTGAGATGAAGAGGAAACATGTGATAACCCTGTTACAGCAGCCGGGTTTTGTGCAAAGCATTCCAGCTTTCCTATACCTGCAAACATTTTCTAATATATGTGTTGTAATGTCTCGATTTCAATGGGCTGTTATAAATTGCAGGAAGATTTTGTTGGTATGCTTTACTCCCTATGATTTCTTCTACCACAAAAATGTCCCTCAGCTCCTCCTTAGTTTTAGATAATTCCTGCTGCCATTTTTAGGTGTTGCCTAGCGTTGCAGCATGAATGCTCTGCCATCGCTTTGCGAGGCATGCAGTATATACTGTAGTGTTGGAGCTTCGTGGAAGCACGGCCCACTCTCTGCCCATTGGCTTTTGTCTTAAATGCTGCCTTCAGATTGGTATGAGGCTTGTTAGTCCCTCCTCATTCATCATTTGTATCCTTCCATGGCTATTGGCCCCTTTACTCCTAACACTATTTTCTTCCCTGTCTCCCCACCCAACCGCCCCCCTCCCTCAGTCTGTGACTTCTCACCCTACCCGCCCCCCACTCCTGTTTGTGTTTTCTTGCCCCCGTTTTCATCTTTATTATTGCCACCTTGCAATATGCGAGTTCAAGATGCGTGCTGTAGAAAAACTTCTTGAATTTAATGAACTAGATTTTAATGTTACTCTAAATATATCAAACAATCAATCAATAATAGCATTTGTAAAGCACACTAAATACCCGTGAGGGTCTCAAGGCACTGGGGAGGAGGAATGCTGCTACTGTTCGAAGAGCCAGGTCTTGAGGAGTCTCCTGAAATATAATAAGACTCTAGGCAACATTCGGGGTATGCATGGCAACTGATGCCTCTTAGTTCACAAATGGCATTGTTGTCAGGCGGGAGGAGCGGCAGTGTTTTAACTCATGCTTAAAATGAGCACTTTTAAAAACTTCCTCTCAATTCAGTGCTATAATCTTGTGTACTGAGGTGACGCGCTAAAGAAATGCACTTTTTTGAATTCTGAAGAAATATTATCGCACATTTACATCATGTTTACTGTATGATTAACATGCCGATCATTCTCACGGCTCGCCCACTGGCTCGTGTACGCTTGGCTCGTCTCCGGTTGGCTCTACCTGTTAATTAATATATTGGCTCACGCACCTCTAACAAAGAGAGATGAATAGACACATGACAGTGAGCCCGGTAGATGGTAGAGAAATAGACTGGTGCAGACAAATAGACAAAGTCAGTCTCCATTGCCTCACGTCAAAATCATCACTTTCAATAACCTGGAAATCTGCCGGCAACTCCCTCATGCCCCAACCTCATCCCCCTCACCTATTCTTAGCAGAAGTGACAGATTCTGAGCTGTGCCCTGCAGTTGCAGAGGAGCACGGCAGAGTCTGTAGAAGCGCTGGGATCCCTAGCCTCTCTGGGCAGGCACCTAAGCCTTCCGGGTGCCTTCACATTCATGATAAATGAATGCATTTAGTTCTGTGCTTTAGTTGCCCCTCTGTGAGCACTGTCTGGTAGATGAAGCTCTGTGTTAATAAACACATTCAGAGAGGTGGTTGTGTACAAAAAAACAACAGCCACAATACCATACGTTTTGAACGTGTAGTTAAATACCTGCTCATCGAGTACCTAATTGGCTGATCATTCCATGGTACTACCAAAATTACATTTGGACACATTTGCTCAACTGTAAAACACTCCCTGCTATGGGTCATTTAACAACTCGGGCTTTGGGGTAAGGTGACCTACTTTGGATGCTGTGTAAAAGAGTAAATACAAAAATTAATGCAATGAAACTAAGCAACCAGTACTGTCTAAAACACTGTGAAAACTGACACACATTCTGGCATTTTGTTTAGTTAATGACGATTTTGTCATAGATGCGAGTAAAGAACTCTTAATATCTTAATGAAATCTGCACACTTTTAACTAATAGCACCGGGCGACCTTTGACTACTAGGCAATGAATACATTTTCATGTACCCCCGAAGCCCCCCTGCCCCTCACTCCCTTGGCAAACTTCATTGCCTCCCAGTGTTTGGGGGATAACCAAGACGCAGGAGAGTGAGTCAAATAGTCTAGAAAATGAAAGAGAAGCCAGGATTCGGATTCACACGCTCCGATCTTGATCGCGTTGGTTAGTCTATAAGCTCTAATTTTATTAATGGGTTTCGCATTAGTAAAGCACCATGGTGTGCATGTGTGGCGACACTTCAACCATGAGGTACGTGCCAAGCAATTGTTGACACAATCCACTCTTTGCGTCTCTTTCAATATATTTATTACGAAGTGCAGGACCTTTCCAAGGGATTTTGCAAACTACATACATTCACTCCAAAAATAAAACGTGTAGGTAAAAATCATTGCCATTTACAATGTCAATAGCTCTAACTCACAAATGCAAGACCTATTTGCATTGCAAATGCTTGTTTTCAATGATTGTCCCTCAATTGAGGCTGCATTTAACTTTTGTCTGGTTTTGTCCACAGCTGCTTGCAGCCCCTCTACCTTTCGCTTACGCTGTTTAGCAGTCCGTGCTTTATAAGAGATAACTTGCACTCTAAATGTAGCTTTAGAAGCCTCCCAGACCATAAAAATAGAGGCAGTGTTTAAATTAAATTTGAAGAACTCCCTCATAAAAACCTTTGTTTCTTTTAACCAAGTAGGATCCTCCAGTAATGTTTTGTCAAACTGCCATCTTGCTTTCTTCTTAGGTGTAAACTGAAGAGAGAATATAAAGGAGCCCACCAAAAAGGAGTTGACAACAATCTCAGCCCTACCATTAGCCAGCAATTTGCCTACCAGAACAAAATCCAGTCTTGAAGCTGTTCTATATCGGGAGGAGTAACAGGTGCACTGGGAGAAGCCTGGGTGTCCCATCGCCCATGGATCTGCAAGCGCTAAATCTGCTTTTATCATATTTATTAACCCTGCCGTCTTGGGTTTCTATTGACACGTGGTTTTTTTGGAGGTGTCAAGTTTCAGATTTTGAATAAAATTAAAGTCACCCCCAATGATTAAAGCGCCTTTTGATTGTATTGCAGTATCATAAATGTGTTCTAGCGCTGTAGTATCATCATCAATGGGGCCTTAATAATTCACCAAATTTAGCCCTATTTCCTCAATGTGTACTTTAACGCAAAGCCATCTCCCCCCTCTTGTCCCGAATTACTTCCAAAACTTACCAATCAATTGAATTTGATAATAAAATCCCAACTCCTCGTACTGCTGCAGTAGCGGAAGAAAAATATGCATAAGGATATTTCTTTGGGAGGTACATCCTAGGGGTATTAGTACTAAAATGAGTTTCTTGTAAAAAGATGATTTCTGGAGCAAATGTGTCTAACCATTTCAACAAAGCCCCCCTACGTGGATTTAAAAGCCCATTCACATAGCAAGAAATGATCTTAATCTGTTGCTGCATTTCTTCTATTTTCAGAAATGTAACCCTGTACCCAATTTAACAACAATATCGCGACCTTCCTCTCACTCTCTTTTCTTATACCACCAGATATGCATTGTTGCACATTAGCTCTTGCCCTGCTTATTTTTTGACTGCAAACCCCCCATGTCCCTCACTCTTCTTCCCCCTCCCCTTTCCAGCGCTGAGTAATTCCCCACCCATCAGCTCTGGGCCCTCCCTTCACCAATAGATGCAATGATGTTGCACCTGACCCGCCAAAATCACTTCCCTCCCACCGGAGAAAAGAGAAAAGAAAAAAAGAGAAAAGCCAAGAATTAGACATACACTCCCAGCAAAAGGTTTGCATCTTCAATATCAGAAAAAAACTTGAAAACACCACTTCACCATCACTTTTAGTTTTGCCTGTTGCACAATGGAGGCTTGTGTTTAAATTCTTGAGCCAGCTCCAGGAAACCCTTGCGACGTCTGGCCGTTGCAGCTGCTAAGTCCTAGAACACCATCATATGAACATTTTCCGCAATGAGAAATGATTTTTGACGAATTGTGGTAGCCAAAACCTGTTTTGGTAGTATATTTTTGTTGATAAGGGAGTTCATCAGCTGGGGGACGTTCTGGATTTTCCCCTTGATCCTCGCTTCCTTCTGGGACCCCGATAAACCTGAAATTACCATGTCGTGATTGGTTCTCCAACATCTCTGTTTTAGCCTCCAGCTGTTGCAGTTTCTTTAACTCTGGCAAAATGATGTTATCCATTTTCTATTAATATTCTTAAGATCAGAAATTCTTTGTTCAGCCTCAGCAAAACATTTGGATAGTTGCATAAGGGTTTCCTCAAATAAAAGACAGTCTTTGATTAACTGTTGCTCTATCTAGAGCTTACTGTACTTGGAGACTTCGAATCTCCATTAAAATCACTTCCAACCGAGGTCTCAACATTTCAGAGTTAGCTTCCAGGTGTGGTTCATATTTGTCTTGGGTTGGCTTTAGACCTAAACTTACTGACTTGAGAGTGCAAGTTAATTCAGTGGCGTTTGGTAACCCTTCTGGTGCAGGTATGCCTGATATCATGTTGTCTTGAATCTGAGACAGTTCTAACGGGGCCAAGATGGTCTCTGTCTGTACCACATCTGCTTTGGGCAGACTTTTTTTAAACAAAGGGTAGTATTTGGGCCTCCCTGAGGTGGTAATAGCTATATTTGAAGCTGCCACAGTTGGGGAGGAGGTGGGTTGGGTAATCACTGAAGGAGATCTCTCTTGAAATAGCTCATTCCCCGTTTCTGCTCCGTCTTCCTCTAAAAAGGTTTCTTCCTCTGTAGAACAAGATGAATGGGCACGCTCTACCATACCGATCAGTTGTGTTCCATGGTGGATGGTATCTCCACAGTAGCTAAGATCTTCTTCTCTCTCCAGCCTGCTACCCAGCACGGAGACATCTTTTTCCGCTGCTTTGATATAATCGGGGTCGTTGTAGGATCACCAGACTGCTTAGTGCATTGTTGTCGCATTAAGTTGGGACACATGGGTTCCCCCCTGACCCTCAGGTTGAGCCCACTCTGAGACTACTCACATGCTAGGCCCACCTACCTTGGTCAGTTGGTCTCCCCATGCCTTCCACTGCCACAGGGATTTTCAACTCTCCCAAGCAAGCATACTTTCCACCGCTTCCCCTTGGTTGAGTATGGCCGTTCTCTCGACTCACAGCTCCACTCCAGCTCTCTGCCCCACTCTGGTAACCTTCAATAGAGCTAAAAATCAACACTTGAGGACTTTGGAGCTTCCACCATTTCCAGCTATCCAGCCACGTGCATGTCCACACTACTGTGGCCCCACAAGCTTCATGCTTTCAAACCCCCTTCCCGGGTCCGAAATTCACTCTCTGGGAGGGGGGGGGAGCTTTGCTGAGAAAATGTTGGAAAAAAATGTCCAGAGGGTCCGTAATTTTAGAACTTGCACCCTTCTCAGGACCCCAGTTAGCTCTCTGGGGGGGGGGGAGACTCCCCAACAAAAACAAAAAAGAAATGTAGGAAATGCATACACAACAGATCGGGGTTTCAGATCCTGCACCGGAGATCTGTGAGCCACGCAGGAGCTGCGTCACATCGCAGGAAGTGTTTGACGTCAGCCGGTGGGAGTGATTGCATTCTCAGAGTTCAGCAGACAGGCATGGGGATTCCGCTTGCCGCCCCAAGTGATTTTTATCTCACCTTGAATACTATTTCAGCTATTTACTTATCTATACATTTATATATGTATATTTCTTGGTAGCCAAATTTTTTTCCTATATTTTTTATATTTGTTTGATTCTTTAACCATTGACTCTGGGTATGTGACTATTTTTGGTTTCTTTAGTGTTACTAATTCTATAATTTCCCTCTTTTTATTTTATCTTAAATTGTTTTTGGTTACAGCTTCTTTTCTCTTCTGTCTCCTCCCCTCCTTCACCACATACTGTTGCTTTTAGAGGGTTTCTTGATGATCCACTGTATCACTGTGATTAGGTGATATTTTAGACCTTGTTTGGGTATATTTTTTTGAAATAAGAAAACTCACTTGTCATATTGGGTTTATGTACAAAAAGTCAATCAAACTAGAGAATTTTACATGTGTTAACACACATATTTATTTGTTGTATCTAAGTTTTTGTGTTTTAAACATTGTCGGTATACATGTCAATAGTCTTGATATTTAGGAATGTCTAATATTATACTATTTGCTGCCTCCATTTTTCTCCCCTTTTCGTCTTGTATGATGTTTAATGATATATGTGTTTTTATACAACAATGTATCCCAACTCGTGAACAAAGGATACAGACAAACTCCACGGCAAACTGCTCAGCAAATGTTTATTTTACAGTGTGACAAGTGACTGTCTACGCGTTTCGACTGCTCACATAGCCTTGATCCCGACAGTGAGCACCATTTTTTCAAAACGTACTCAGTGGTAAATACGAGTGATAAACATAAACAAATGGTGCAATAGACATACAAAACATTTCCAGTTTCAAATGTGCACATACACTGGCATGGCTTCTGTTAGATACATTCTGTATTTCACAGGAGGGTGTATTTATAATTCTAAATGTCTCCATAACAATGTATTTATTGAATTTGAGATTTGAATTTAAGAAACCAAAATAATTACAATATAAAATATGTTGTCCTAATTCAAGAAAGGAAATGACCTATACATAGTCCCTTATTATATTAGTATTATACTTCATATTTGTTGAGCACCATGATATCAATTGTTGAAATAATTCAGTATTTAAACCAAAGTTGGTTCAAGCTCCTCAATGCCACGAACAAGTGACCTGGGACTAATCACAAAAACCCACTTTCATATAGGCTTAATTTTCAAAAGAATTTATGGGCAAGTGCCCTATGTATGCCATGTAGTGTATCTATATCATATAACATAAAGTGCACATGTGTAAAATTAATACAAAACAACATAAGTATTTACACGTCCAGCTTGGGGCAGGAAAACCCAGCAGAAATTATACCATATAGTAATTAGCGGATAGGGGATATATACCATCTTCTCACATTATCATATATACACTAAAATGTAATCACGGAGATGACATGGAAAGAAAAATAAAAAGTAAAAATCTGAAATTCAGAAATTCAAGGTTCAACGTAGTTCACATTGTGAAAATAATGGAAGTGGAAACCTTTACTTCTAATGTTACACAGTACAAAAGTAGGTATCACTTAACAGAAAGTAACCTCACATATTGAAAGAAAGGTGTGTCCTGTGCATATATCTGACTCTCAGAGAAGGGAGGTGTACAATTCTTCGTCCATATTTAAACCCACAGGTTCTCTGCTATCTAGTTCTAGAATGAATCAGGGTTCAAGTTTTTGCAGTTCTTTCTCCCTGTCCCCTCCTCTTTTCCTTTTGGGTATTTGTTCCACACAGCTATATCTTGGGGCTGTGGGATCATCATGATGGACTTTTTCAAAATGGAGGGCAACAGGGTAACTGCAATTCTTGTGTATGATGGCATGGATATGCTGAAATATTATTTTGTGTGACGGCAATGTGATGATACCCACATACATTTTTTTTTGCAGGAACACAGAATAATATTTACAACAAAGTCTGATTTGCATGTCAGATTGCCCCTTTTTTTGATGACTTTGGTAAATGGTGTTTCTATGCAAGTTCGATTCTCACCGTTCCTACATGTCTTACACTTAAAGCACTTCCTGAAGCAATCACATTTTATTAACCATGATTGGGGTCTAGCTTTTCTTTCGAAATCACTATTGACTAGATAGCCTATCATTGCCTTTGACTTTCTATAGGTGATCATAGTGCGTCTAGGGATTAGTGAACCTATTATTGGGTCTTCTCTCAGGAGATGCCAATTTTGTGACATAGTCTGATGCACCTTTTGGTGTTCCTGATTGTATGTGGTTATGAATCTGGGTATGTCTGTGGTATTCATTCTTTTCATGCTGGTTTTAGTAGGCTAAAAAGTGCTTTTTCCCTGTTTTTGCATCTGGTTCTTATACAGGCTGTATTTAGGATATTATCAGAATATCCTCTTTGCTTGAACCTTTTTAGTATTTCTTTCTCTGTAGCAGCATAGGATTCAGTGCTGCTACAGATTCTTTTGGCTCTGTATAATTCACCAAAGGGAATGTTTCTAATGAGTGGTGCTGGGTGGAAACTATTGGCATGGAGTATGGTAGTGCCTGCAGTGGGCTTTCTGAATACCGAGGTTTCCAAACCATTGGGTCCAACCGTAATACGGACATCAAGAAAGTCCACTGTGGTGGGGCTGATATTAGCAGTGAATTTCAGATTAAGGTTGTTCACATTAGGCTCCCTGACAAACTGTTTGGCCTCCCTCTCAGTGCCCTGCCACAGCACAAAGAGGTTGTCGATATATCTCAGCCATAAAACTATATGTTGTATCCAATGTTTCATGTCTTTACCACCAGGCACCTGCTCCTCCCACCAGGTCATGTGAAGGTTGACATAGCAGGGGGCGAAGCAGGTGCCCATCTCAGTCCGCCTCTGCTGTTGATATGGTTGTTTTTGCAAAAATAAAGATATTGTTAGTACGGCACCATTCAGTCATTTCAAGAAGTATGTTATTATGTAAGGCAAATCCCAATGATGTCATACGCAAAAAATGCTGTACTACCCGTATGCCATCTGTATGGTGAATGCTAGTGTACAGGGTAGAAACATCCAGTGTTATTAACAACATATCGCTTTCCCATTTGACATTATAGATTTGCTTGAGAAAATCGGAGGTGACCCTGATATACGAAGGTAATGAATTAACAACAGGATTAAGTTAAAAATCGATATACTTTGAGGTATTTTCAAAGATGCTGTCCTGAGCTGCTATGATGGGTCTCCCTGGTGGTTTTGAGCTGTCTTTCTGCACTTTGGGAATCATGTCAAATGTGGGTATCACAGGGTAGTCTTTTCTCAGGAAGCGATACTCACCCCAACTGAGGTGTCCTGGATCTTTCCAGAATTGCAAACATTCATAAAAGTTTTCTTTGATGGATGTATAGTGCTCCATTGTAACAGGGATGTCGCAATTCGTGTCGCTTAGTTGAGATAAAGATTCTTTTTCATACAGGTCTCGATCCCAGAAAACCATGTTCCCTCCTTTGTCTGACTGTTTCACTATCACTTCATCCATTTTTTTAAATATATCCCCACAGTTTCAAAAAATCCTTATCTCTTTGATTGAATGTATTTGGATTCCGTTTAGCGGAGGCATTGATGCATCACAATTCTTTGGTAATGATATCCGAAAATATATCTATATTATCCCTTGGAATATTTGGAATAAATCTAGATATGGGTCTGAACGGAGTAACACCTGCTCCTTTGATCAATCCATAGGTTCTTCCTTCCGTATGTGTTTTGTATATGGAACAAATATGATGACTGTATCTTCAGTCACTAGGTTACATCTTTTTACTATATTACTTTGACATGTCCTGTGTTTAATGTGGATTCGTTAAAAAAAATATGATGTGTATGTCTTAATGTATTGTCTTTAAAGTTTCCTTATACATTTCACAGTTAACTGATGTATGAATTTGTTTCATTTGACATGCTTGCAGCCCTGAAGAAGCCCATGTGTTGGCTGAAACGCATTGGCTGCATTTTTTTCTATTGTCAAGAAGAACGAATAAATCAACTTATTTCATATGTTAGCAAAAAATGGTGGTGGATACAACCCTGTATCTTCTAAATTGCCTCTCATCTTTTGTGTTCTAAAATGTCTAATATATGACCATCTGGTAACTGATCGTTTGAGGTGGGCAATTTTCATCAATTGTTGTACAAGTGATTACTTTTGGTGGTGCAGTGCCTGAGTTCCCTAGCTGCCAATACTTTTTCACACCATTAAACAGGCCTACATACCTCTAAAAAATGGTCCACATACTGACCCATCAGACAGCACCTCAGGCAATACCTTATTTCCCTACAGGCTATTCCTACCCAGCTGGAGAGAGCTTTAGGGAGGCACACGTATCTACCACAAAAGAGGAACCTCATTGTTAGTGACAATCTTCACCTGAATAGTTACTACAGCTAAAAAGTACCCAAAATCTTTATAAATATACTCCAGCTCAGAGCTGGACTACATTCAGCATCATACGTGGACAACTACGGGGCCAGCAAGACTTTTCCATAGGGCATAACAGAGTCAGGGAATAATAATATCCGCCATACTAACTAATATTAAAATAGACGTAATTATGCAAACTATTTAAAAATATACATTTATAAATTCATTTCATATAATGTTAAACAAATTGACCATACAAACATAATTATTAAAAATTGTATTCTCTTTTTAAATTAAAAAATATATGTAACAATAATTTGTAATAAAATAAATACACTACATTCAAATAAATCGAAACATTACATTTAATAGTTTTTGGTCCATAATAAAAAATCTTTTTACTTTGAATTGGAATTTTTGTTAATGTTACAAATTAAAAAAAGAATTGTATTTATTTCAATAATTACATTTTTAAATGAAAATTAAGGACCTGATTATGACTTTGGTGCAGCGGGGATGGCGCAATGCCTCCTCCGCTGCACTAAAGCTGCGCAAGCACCTCCGACCTATTACGAGTTGCTAATGTGCAACTTGCTATACAGTGGGCGGTTCTTTGCTATTCCCATTGCCGTGCCTGAGAAACAGGCACCACAAGGGGAAGAGCAAAAAAGTTCCATGCCATGCTGGAACTTTGCGGGGGTACAGACATGGGGGCAAATGTTGTGCCCCCCTGAATGTATCCCTAAGGTGGGGTGGCCATGGGGCCCTGTAGAGCCCCCCGGAACCCTGCCATGAAAAGACTGGCGGTCCAGGAACTCATAATATGCTGAGCGGGACTGCACCAGCATATTGCGTTGTGGCGCTTCTGCACCGCCGCCAGGGAACAACTGTTCCCTGTCATAGCCACTGTTGCCCCACTTCAAGTCTTGTGGTCGGAAGACCGCCAGACTTGAAAACAGGCCCTAAGTTATTAATGTGTTAACATTTTTGTATCGTTCTGCATTTAAAATAAATATATAATTTAACCTTAACGTATTGTTTCTAGTTTTTTTTAAAGTTTAATACACTTTTAAACTTTTCTGTGTGTGTTCAACATAGGGAGAACTCGTCCCCAATTACAGAGGTTTACCCCAAACGTGGAATGTCAAATGCAGTCGTAATGTCCACTACCCACTCTGTGAGTGGTAGTTATGACTGCAAACGGCTACACACAAATGTAGAGATCTCTGCACAGATTCATAGAGTTATGTCTGCCATAAATCTCTTTGTAAATTCCTGGCGGGTGTAAAACTGGTTAATTTAATCAAAAATTTATGTTTACAACCAAATTGTGTCCATTGTAATTTTATGGGCCGACTTAAAATTTTGTTTAGACGGCACTCAGTTGAAACTGTGATGAAGTAACCTCTCTGCCATACTGAATGTCTGCCCACCTCAGAGATGTGTGGACCTTCTGTATGTCAACAATGGAGACTGCTCCATTTCTGCCACAGACAAACCCCTTTGACGACCGAATACTGCAATGGCAATCCTTTGGAGGATTTGCCATTTGTCTGCCTGCCCTACTTAGAGTGGGGCGACAAATGGTCAGCTCTCTGTCACCGTGAAGTAAAATCTAGCAGTAAGGGGCAGTAAAAACTGCAAAGTGACCTCCACGCCATGTGAGGAAGCTTCCATGCCAAGGCTGGTCATTGCTTTTTTTTTATTTTTCAGAAACAAAATTCTTTTTTTTTTTTTTTAAAAGGTTGAAAGTTTATTGTCCACCATTATGGTGGTTCAAAAAAATGGGCCGGCGAACGCCTTTAAATTTGGCAGGCCGAGTACCCTCACCATGGTTGAAGAAAAATATTCTGCCCTGGTGATAGCATATAATCTGTCCGCCAAACTCTTAATCTAATACAGAGTTTCTATATATTTGGTTCATATGTACCAAAACACAATGGCTGTGAAGTCAGAAGTATACTTCACCCGCTTGTTGTTTGTTGCCTCTGCCCCTTCACGCCCCATTGTTGCATGCCCATGTTGTGTTGCTTCTCCCTTCCACCCTCCATCCTACATTGTGTTGCTTGCCCCTCTTTCCTTCCCATTAGTTGCTCACTCCCACCTTCCCATTGTTGCTTTTACAAACCCTTTGTTGCTGCCACCCATTCTGTCATTGCTTCCACCCATGCATCCCTCCTGTCGTTGCTTCTACTCCTCCCACCCTGCTAGAAATAAAAGCATTAGCATAGTCAATAGACCTTGCCTATTTGACCAATGGGCTTTGCCAATGTTTTTAGCCGTGTTGCTTAGCAGTATGACAGTGTGTTAGCAGTCCACTAATTATCATTGAAAAGTGACTGTCAAACTCCATAAATGGAGTGACCAAACTTGCAGCTGAAGAGAAAAATGAGTTAGTTGACTAGTCGATCCAGCACCTGCATACCCTTATCTCAGTTCTGTACCCCACCTCAAGAACCTGAATGTGGGCATGGATCATGTTCAGGATCTATATGTAAGCACCTTCGTATGGCGATATTGTGCAATGTTTTGCAACGCACAATGCACAACAGGCTACAACATTCTTCTACACAACTTCTGGGGAGTCAACCATCATCCCCCAGTACTTGCAAGATATCTGAATTATGACTTGAGGACCCCAAAAGTGCGTTCAATAATGGCTTGTGTGTGTGCTCTAGAGTACCTTTGGTGAGATAGTGTGGTTGGATGTTTGTAGGATGTGAGTAGATGGTGAGTAAGAATATATCAGGCATGAACTGCGAAAAAGAAGTATGATTTTATTTACAAACAGGCTTCTATTCTAATTGGACTTCATCATACCTACCTATATGCTATGTGTGTGTGTGTATTGGGCTGTGCTGATTATTGATTATGTGTGAGATACCAACCCAAATGCAAATAATAGGCCCAGTATGAGATGCTGTTACTTACAAATAAGCCACATGTCACCAAAATCTCCTGCAACCAAATAACGTGCAAGCACTAAGGGGCATATTTACTTGTAAAGTGGCTGTTTACCCCTGCACTGGCACTAAACTTAGCTGCCTAGCTCCAATGCAGGCACCAGGGTGTCTGTGTTGCAGGGGAAGATTGTTAATATGAAGGAAGGTGTCCCTTCCTGCACATAGACAAATCTTTAAATGGCATTTAGCAACTTCTATGTGTGCTGCTGAATGCAGCACACATTGGAAGTTGCAAAACCGCCTTTTTTTAAATGATTGTTTATGTGCAGGAAGGGGCACCTTCCTGCGCATAAACCATCATTGGCGTTCTGCTGTTTCCATGTATGCTGCACAACATAGCACACATGAAAACAGAAAAAACGAGGAGAAATTAAACAGGTTTTCCCTGGTCCTAATTTTGGTGCTGCCCCATATTTACGCCACCCTTGCAGCATCAAAATCGATGGGTGTTGCAGTGGAAAGCCCATACCAACACCCATTGCCCTCCCCTTTCACGCTAAGTATAGTGTGAAAGGGTGCCTTATTTACAAGGCACTGTTAAGCCACGTTAAATGCCTTAAAGCTGCCTTGTAAATAGGCAAAGCTGCTATTGCCACCACAACCTCCTGAAAAAAGACATTATGGTGGCCATAGGGGCTTGTAAATATGCCCCTAACTGCTTTGTGTGCTTCCAGGAAAGGCAGCACACACACATTGGTTGATGGAATGACAGCAGTGTCTGCTGCAGAAACGCTGTGCTGTGTGGTGAGGAGGCTGAAGTGCCTTGGGGGCACAGTAAATGGCACCTAGCAGACAAGGAAAATTAACAAAGGTATACAATTCCCTTGCCCCACTTTGCCTTTCCACCAGAGACTGACGCATGGCAATAACCTGGAGCACTCCTATGTTAATGCATCTCAGTAACTGATGTAAGGAATAAGACTGGTTTGCATGTGAGATGCTAAATGTGTTAAGGGATACCTTCTGGAAATATCCCGGGGACATGAAATGGAGTGCAGCCAGTATTTTGGCACAAGCTGGGATAGCCTGGAAGTGGGCGGTACGTAAGCACACTCCTGCTCCCAGTCAGCAACCATACCCAGGATCACATCAGGTGAAAAGCTGTATCTAGCAATGACAGCTTTCATGGACATCTCAATGAGGTTGATCCTTTGCCAGTAAACCAGTTCTTGCCTCCTCTAAACAAGGGGCAAACCTACAAAGAAGTGCATTACATAGTGAAGGCAGGAAAATAGGATTGGTGTGGGTACCTCTCTTACATGGTCAGCCTATCTGTGCTTGTTTTTTTTTTGTTTTTTTTACTGAGTTTTATATAGGGCGAACTTGCCCCGGTATCGGGTATCAGAGCCACATTAATTTTTGTTAGACACAGGGAGATTAAATTATTTGCCCAGAATCACATGATGTTCAGCGTCATTGCCGCGACTCGAACCCGGTTCCCTAGATTCGAGGTCGACCGCCCTAGCTAATAGGCCAACCCTTCTCCCCTATTGGTTGTTGTTGAAGTGTGTTTCAGCTGGAGATGGGTGGTGGAGTTGAGAACAATCACTTGTTTCATTAACCTTCATTTTTTCTATGCATTAATGTTAACATCAAATAACATGTCCTTAGATTTTTAACATTTCAAATAATGTAATTTAATTTATCATTATCTTCTATAGAATTCTCATTTAAGTTCCTACCTCCACTAATTTCTATAGGACGGTCTTGCAGTACCAGGGGTTGGCCGCTATAATGTAAACTTACATGTGTGGAGACTCAGCACTTTGGGCAGAGATCTCACACAGATAAAAAAGGGGGATGTAGCAGTGCTAACTGAGCTCATATGCTGGTGAATAGCATTTAGTGGTATGTTTGCGAAATTATTGTTGTACCATAAAATGTATTACAAATGCAGTTTGTGAATAGACCCCAGAATTAACTGAATAGATTAACTAATATAATATTTACAATGCACCTCTTGACTATTATAACACATCCCCATATGATAGAGTGAAAGCAATATTAAATGATATTAAACAATATCATTGTAACTACTGAGTGTTCGGTTACCCATATTTACAAGGGAAAGCTCATCAATGTGTGGATCTTTTACATTAGACCGTATGACCTTCAAACTTTTTCGTTAAGCCATTCTATTTATATTCCAACATTTATCATCGTGAGTGATGATGTTGCCTTTCTTGAACTTGATGACTTTCAATTCAAGTAATAACTATGGCAACCCCTCAGCAATATGAATCGGTAACCTCATATCAGCAGGGATGCGCCAGTTATTTTGCGTCATGGCAGACACCTCTTGTGCCACCTTGGATGCGCCGCATTTACAATGCGGCGCACCATGGGGCAAGAATAGACAGATGCTCGATGCATCTGTTGCTGTAAAGGTGACGCATTGCTGGAGACGCAGCTCCAGCAAGGCTCGGGGTGCCCCTATGCCTAACATGCTGCGTCAATCCTTAGGCCTGCTTCAAGCAGATGCAGGGTTTTGACGCAGCATGGCCGTAAAAGTGAGTGAAATCTTGTAGATTTCACTCAGCCACTTTTAGGAGGCGTTCCTGAACCGGAGCCCCCGCAACCCCCCCCCAACCCCCCCCCCCCCCCCCCCCCCCCCCCGGCGCCGGAACACCCACATGTGACTCAGGGCTTTACAACGTGACGGATCTCCCCAGATGCATCACATTGTAAATACCCCACAGCATGGCGCTGGCTTTGTGCCGCCGCTGCGTCACAAAAGTGACGCGACGGTGGTGCAAATGTGGCATACGGGGCTTGTAAATCTGCCCCACACTGCTGAAGTCCTTAACATACCTGCTTCAAGGGAAAAATTGATAGATAGGATGTCTTTCCCTCAACAAAAAGAATGCAACAACATCTGCAGTAGCATGTGGGATGATGCTATATGCCCATAGCCTTTCATGAATGCAGGAATAGCTTTAAATGGTTCAATGAGATATAATGCTAGTTTTTGTCATGCAGCATCAGGACATTGTACTAGGTTCCTGAAAAAAGGCTGATGTAGAAGCATTTTTGTCATTGGGTGTAGATACGTCACATTGTTTTACCCAGTTAACAGCATCAGAGTCAATGCCAGACCACCAAAAAAGTCTGCCTACAAGGTTCTTAACTGTTTCCGTGATGTGTATTCTTAAAGAAAAATGATCTGATATCATGAGCAGGAATGTGCTTATCATATTTGAAGCTGTTTTTAACGCTGAGTTTTTGCACAATGTGGCTAAAACCCTTTAATATCTTTGTAAGGATTTTGATGCTGGCTGTCGATTGATAAACTATTTGACTTTGGGGATTATAGGGTCATAATAATCAGCAGCACACCTAGCTTCTTCAGAGATCTCCAAAATGATAATCGATCCACAACTTCATGTGCAAGGCTTACAATGTCCCTCTGCAACTGATTCAGAATGTTTAGTAGTATTGATGTATAAACATGATAAACAATCTGCAGTGCAGATGCTTCTTCCTGGCACATATTTAACCTCAAAGTTACTTTCTTGAAGTTTAGAACATAAGTGAGTTATGCAGGCAGTAGCAGACGTACCACCACAAGAACAGAAGATGTTTGGCCACAGTTATATAAATACATTTTACAATGAACTTGCATCCTCACACATAGCACTAGAAGCAGGTAATGGCCTACATGTAAGTGAATAATCATTTTTCTATGATGACAAACCTGCTTTTGGTGGAAGAGCGAGTCCTAGAAGGAAATACCACATTCCGTATGTGGGATAGGTTCAACACCAATCCATATTCACAGGCATCAACAGTTTTTTCCCAGGTTTTCTCCATAAGAAAGGGTTTGAGGGTTGGACAGATGCAATAGCAACCTTGATGTCCTCAAAAATACATTTGTTGCTGGTCACCCCACACAAAATCCAGATTTCAATATAAAGGTTCACGTAGTGGTTCAGTCTTAATACAAAATTATTTACAAACCTCCTATAGTATTCACAAAGTCCATTGAGTGATAGCAATTCTCTTTTGCAATCCAGATCATGAGCTTTAATAATGGCATTGACTGAACTAATTTTTGGAACAATTCGTTCAGCTAAATTGGAATGGTGTAAGTATTCAACTTTGCATTAAAAGAATGCCAATTTTTCAATACATAGCACACAGCTCTTCTCGGCTTATCTCTAGCATACTTCTGGCAAAACGACTTTGTGAAATTCTCCATCCTTGATGAAAATCAAAATGTCATCTAGGAAAAATCTGACACAAGAATACTTAAATCCTTAAGTGTATTAGAAGGTCATATGTGAGTCCAAAGGCCTATGCTTGAAACAAAATTGACATAAAGGGGTAATGAATGTTATAACTATATATTCATTCTGACATCAACATGATGATATGTTGATGCCAGAATAATTTAGAATTTAAGAAATTTAGAAAAAATGCTTGTACCGTATTACATTAAAATCAGGTCATTTATAATAGGAAGAGGATGTTTATCAATCAATATGTTTCTCTTAAGGACTCTAATCTACACAAAGACGTATATTTACCATAGGAAACACTCAAGCAGAGCACTTAATGTCTTTAATTATATCCTTTTTCAAAAATTGTGTGACATTTAGCTCAATGTTTCTTCAACCCTTATGCAAAAGCCGCGGTGCGTCCATTGGGGCGTAGGGGCGTAGCCCCACCAGCCCTGGACCCGCAGCTGCCGTAATTAAAATAAATGTTTTGTTTACATTTCTCATTTCCGGGCCTGCCTGTGCGCTTCATTGGTGATAGTGCGCATGTCACGCACAGCCAGCGCACGCAGGCAGAGACAGCAGGAGTTCCGAAGATGGTCTCGGCATGTGAGTGAGGAGCATTGCCCCTCACTCACATTCACAAACCATTAGGTTTGCTGTGCATGCCCTGTGTAGTGTAGGAGTTTAAAGATAGGGTCCTGCTCGGTTGGTGATGCGTTATGCGCAAAGTCGCCCCATGCCCTATCAAATGTCAGGACCGAGTTGAGCTGCCAGGCCCCCCAGTCTCCTAATTGGCAAACGAAAAGAGCTGGGAGAAGTTACCTCCACCACCACGTTGCAGAGCGGACGTGAGGCGACGCGGGACCGGAGGAGATGCGCCTGGTAAGTTATTCTATTAATTGAATTAGTAGTCAGTCTTACAACAAATGTCAGCTTCTGTAGTGTCGGTGATAACCTGATTAAACGTGTGATGAACAAAAACATACAGGGACTTTGACACGAGAGCAAACGCCATTTTATTTTGCGTGATTCGAAACGACTCGTGCCGAAATTGCTCCAATATATGAGTGGAAAATATCCGTCGTCCACGATGTAATGGATATGTAACTAGATTCCTAGATAAGCAGGCACAAATGGTACCCAATTCCATAATGTGGAGAATACATTAAAAACTGTTTGCTGCTCTACAATGCTCCTTAAGCAGCATGAGCAAGGGGCGGTGCAGGACCAAAGCGCCTAACACAATGATGAAATACGAACACTAATCTCTTACAGAAACAGTGCCCCTCATGGAACCCAGCCATAAGAGGCACACTTCCTGCAAACGTGAGGAAACTGGGTAAGAAGTCATATGTTGGTAATTCAGGGCATACGCTGCATGCATAACATCAGAACTGTTACCGGCAGCGATTCACATATTTATATCGACCGCTGATCTATTCCACATACAACAGCAGCGGACATACTACAACAGCCTACAACTACCAGTGGCATCTTAGAAGTTAAGTGCAGGGGGGTCTGACTCTGACGTCACACTAGTGGTTTAGATGAGGTCCAGCCCCCCTTCTTAGGAGCCCCGCACCAAGAGTTCCTATATCTGTATGGAGGTCACCGCCTCCGTGATGCTAGGATGAGTATCCTTTCACAGATTTTTTGTTTGTTTTTTGTTTTACAAATCTTCATCAACTTGTGTGAGAACAACTGTCTCAATGTAAGACAAGCATTAGCAAAGACAATATGTCTCGCCCCAAGGGCCAATTGGCTTTGCCAGTGCCTTTTGTCTATGTATAGGCCAATGTACATCGGCGAAATGCTGTGCAGCATGACTAAAAGTTAAAGAAAGACAAACCCTGGCAAAGCCAATAGGTGTTGCCTATGCAAGATCGAGTGGCTTTGTTATTGTTTTTTAGACCTGTTGTACAGCAGCGCAGGGTGCTGTGCAACATGGCCTAAAATAAAGAGAATACAAAGCGCTATGACGTGGTCAGTGCTGGCCGCGTCAAGGCATGTTACAAAGCACCTTGTGCTGCTGTGCAAAATGTCTAAAAAATTACAAAGCCATCTGTGAAGTTTATAGTATTTTGACAAAGAGATTGCAGTGCTGAGCCAGCCGTATGTGCAGTGGTCATGGTGTCAGGGTCCTCAAAACTTTGAATTTCCTTCACTGGTCACAACATGAGAACACGCTGCTTCCACTGGTTCTGCCACTTGCAGATTTTGGGGAAGACGTCAATGAGAATCATGTGGTCATGTAGCAGTGATGTGAAGCACAATGAAACATTTAATGTGATTATCCAAATTCACAAAAATGGGATAAGCGCAAATCTGCTTTTTGAAACAATACAATTTGGAGCTAAAAGCCCTCAGCATTTTTAACCTGCTGTTCTCTTTTGCCTGTTCTTTAATTTCCCTCGAAGAATGCCCCACTTTTAGCATACTCTGTGGCCCCCAATTCCGAGGACCGCCGTGTTTCCGGTAGGAAACAGATGCAAGTAGGACCCTGTATTTGAGGGAAAGTCTAAGGCCCTCATTACGAGTGAAGGGTTGAATTCCTATCCCTGTGCATACATGTATTTCCTATGAGAGGCCTTCTGCTGAAATAAATACACAGAAGAAACCTAGGCTTGACCATGGAATAGAACTCTGTGGCTAATGATGTTTTCTTTACTACCCCTTGATCAATTATGGCTAGAGCTTGTTTAACTACATTTCTCTAGTGTAAGAGTGCTTTGGATCAGATACACAAATGAAGTGAGTGGACTGACTCGTGTGCTTGACCCCAAGGGTTAGCTACTAACCTGTTTCCCTTCCTGAGTTTCCTCCAGGTCCCTCCCGGATATACCCCTCGGGTCCAACAGCACCCTGGAGCAGACTCAAAAACCAGAGGTGAACGCCCGATCCGGGTGTACCAGCCACCTCAATGTGAGAGCCCAACACTTGGCATCAGTTCGCCAGCGCAAAAAACCTAGGGTTTCCTGGCACTTCAACACATAATTGCTAATTCCCAGCTAATTTTCTTTCTCTTATTTTTTTCATCAAGTAAATAAATTGTGCTGTTTTTTTCATTTTTTTCCGAAAAGTTAACTATTTGTTACAAGTGAGGTGTGGCTCCAAAAACATTTTTTTTAGGTTTACTTTATTGATTTCAAAAACAAAATATCATTGCAATTTATTAACTTGCCCCGTTCCCATCCCCGCCAATTTTATTCATCGAAGAACAAGGAGCTGTTGTCACCCCGAAGCTCTGAAGAGGGTACCCGCCTTCTGTTTATCAATACTTGTAAATATTCTCTAACTAAAAGAGGTGGGATTTCCAGGTTGTAAAACCCTCAATTAGCATACCAATGGTGGCATTACCCGAAATTACACCATGGGATTGTAGGCCCAAAATGACTTCTCAGGAATTTGAATCAGTGCGGCCATCTAGACCAGATGATATTACCAGGAATAAAAGATTGACTTTTGAAAACAGAGCCAACACTGATCTCATTGACACGAATCACCCGCAAGCCTATCAAAGTGGTGTGATGTTGTTAATCACTAACCCCGGTCATTCTGCTTACATTCCCAAGCCCTGTGACGCATTCTGAAGGTTGGGGATCATTTTCTTTTCTTGGAAGCTTGTTTCGCCTTTGGTGGGGTGTAATTTACACATTCTCCAGAGTGAGAAACGTGAGCCGGAACTGAAGGACGTGGGCTGAGAGTGAGGGACGTGAGCCGGAACTGAAGGACGTGGGCTGAGAGTGAGGGACGTGAGCCGAAACTGAAGGATGTAAGCTGAGAGTGAGGGCCGTGAGCTGAGTGAGGGATGTGAGCAGAAACTGACGGTTGTGAGCTGAGAGTGAGGGCCGTGAGCTGAGAGGGATGGACATGAACCTAGAGCGAGGACGTGAGCTGAGAGTGAGGGTCATAGAAGTCAAGAGAGTGATGGAGTTGGAAAAGAGTGACAGAGCAGAGAGGGGGGCGAGAGACGGAAGAGAGAGTGACAGCGCTGAGAGTGAGGGGCAAGAGCTGGCAGTGAGTAACACAGAAGCCGAGAATGAGGGGCAAGAGTTGGAGAGAGTGACAACGATGAGAGTGAGGCTTGAGTGAGTGATAAGAGTTAGAAGAGTGACAGAGCTGAGTGTGAGGGGCAAGAGACGGAAGAGAGTGACAGAGCAGAGAATGAGGGGCACGAGTAGGAGTGACAACCGTGAGAGTGAGGGATAAGTGGGAGATAAGAGTTGGAGAGAGTGACAGAGCTGAGAGTGAGGGGCAAGAGATGAAAGTGAAGGGTAGCTGCCGATAGAGGCAAGGACTGAAAGTGGGGAGGCGGGGAGCAAGAGTGGCATCTGGGTAAGACGACAAGTTACTGAGGGTGAGAGTGAGACAGGGGCTAAAAGGAAAGGTTGCGAGCTGCATGTAAAAGACAAGAACTGGAAATGACGGGTAACACCTACGGGGAAGGCAAACAAAAATAAGAATGCCAAGATCTGAGTGATGGAAAGGATAAAAGAGTGAGCGAGAGGAACTGAGAGTGACCTACAGGGGCCCAGCGAGATGAAAGGGAACTGAAGGAGACCGAAAAGAGGAGCGAGCGAGGGAAAGGGAGGGAAAGGGAATTCAGCACCTGAGCATAATAGGACAGAATGTATGAAGCTCTGTGGTAATACTGAATAAGCAGCTACCTATGTTATGCCATCTATTAATGTAATAACTGCACTTTCACAATTGCTTTATTAACTTTCCTGCTTTCTCAAATTTGCTTAGAAATGCACGATTTTTCTTCTTTTTTTTCAAAATTGTCTTGGGGGGGGTAACCCCCCCAAACACCCCTTTTGGGGTTCGGGCTCGCTCGCTACGCTCGATCGCTACGGTGCTGTATGCTAATTCGTTTGCGCCCCACCACTGTCAAATCTCACCCACCTCCCTGCAGCAAAATTAAACTGACAGCATAAAAGAAATCACTCATGTATGCCAGCGTCAAACATTTTAAATGCAGGTTTATTTCCTTTGAGGCAGGTGCCTTCATCAAGACTATTCTATCATGTGCATAGTTATGCCAGAGTCAAGATGGGCTCTTATATTTTAGACCCCATCTCGATAGGCAGGGGCACCCGCGGGCGATGCCGGCTATCTCCATACCTCTTCTCTTTAGCTTTAAAGCCACTTGCTATGGCTTTCTGGGCCCAAGACGCGGACTGGGGTATTCCGCTGGGAGACGAAACTCATCCGATCTCTTTATACGCTGATGACCTTCTCCTGTTTTTCTGGGATATGTGATCAGAACCTGCTCTACTAGCCTGGACACTTCAATGAATTCGTTGCCATCAATAGTCTGGTGGTTAATTGGGCTAAATCATGCTTGTTCTTATTTACCCCTTAGTACCCCAATACCACTTTTGCCCTTAGCGGTGTTCGACTGATATGGGAACCCAGTACATTTTGCTACTTAGGGGCCAAAGTCTTAATAGCCAGTAACCTTGTCAGAGTGACAACTGCCATCAGGTCCCATATGTTGTTCTAGGGCACACTTCCACTCTCTGTCATGGGACACGATGCTTCACTCAAAATGGTGGTCTTGCCTCGACTTCTCTACTTTTCACAAATTTACCCCTGTGTGTCGCACCCCCCCTTCTTCCGATCCCTCAAGGTAACCATGAGAGTGTTCATCTGGAACAAGTCCCACTGTAGGGTGACACGATCAAAGCTGTACTTGCCTATGGACCAAAGCGGGATTGCAGTACCTAATATGGAGCAGTAGTATCTTGCCTCTTAGCTCTAATGGATGGTTTGGTGGGTAGCGGGGTTGCAACTCCCAGACACTCAACACACAATAATACAGTGGTGCAAATTTTAACTCAAGATACTCTAGTTCTACTGTATTCCTCAATATGCATCCCTGATCGTAGCGCCATGTCTGAAAGTGCTAATGAAGTAGACGTCGCAAGGATGCCAGATTAGACTAGCTTACGGGCGCACTGAACTTCGAAACTGGTGAGTTTCTCTTCCAATTATAACAGTCTCATTCAACATTTCGAATGACTTTTGAGTCAAGGATCGTTTGTCATTTATTTCTTTCATTGATAAATCATGACGGTGATTATAATTGCCTTTTCCTACATGTTGCAAATCAAAGCAGTGATTTTTTCAGAACCCAATGCATTTCGAGTTATTTAAGACCCTTCCTCAGGGGTCTCTGATTAACAGTCAGAGAGGCCTTTTGTGATATGTATTTCCGCTTCGGAATGTCAAATGCATTGAAAGCTCCCAGACACTGTCACATTGTCCCTGGCATGGACACTCTCGGCAAAACTCAGAATGTTTCACCCCTGCAATCACGAAAATCCTCCGGATTCACTGCTACTTAGGGTTGAGAATAGGTGCTACCATTGTAACCTTTACCTTACATGATCCACTACTCCATATGCAACAGCTCTACCCTTGTTAGGCACATCCAAGGGTGGTACCACTACTTCACCTGTGGAGCTCTCCTCTTGGCTGGAGGCAGGCCTGCACACTCTAGGGGACTTCTACCGAGATGGTGCACTGGCACTTTATGACACACTAGTGGAGGAGGAGGGATTACCCCTGGGCCAATTTATATTACATTCTTCGCTGCATGTGGCAATGGGTGGATGTGAGGAATTCTTCCATCCACAATCAAACTTACCATATGTACATTGAGAACTCCTCCCCTCTGAATCAGCGAGGCCCCGTGGGAAAAATAAAGGAAAAACAAACGTGAAGAAAAAATCAGCAACACTAAAAACAGGCTCTTGTGTCTTTAAGCAGCAAGGCGACACCCTTAAGAAGACAGACCAATCACAAGAGAAAAGAGGAGGAGAAAAGGACAGTGACTCCAGAAGTCAGGGTCAAGAAAAGGAGAATCAGAACAAGACAGAAGCTGAAGTAAGGATTATTTTGCAAGGATGGAGATCAAGCATGGTGAACGCAGAACTGGAGGATGTTGCTGATAGAGAAGAGGCACCCAATTCCTGGTGCGAGGAGCGGTGGAGTCCACCAGATTAGGCTGAAGAGCGGCTGCAACTCTGGAGAGTTGTGGCAGAGTGGATGAGTGACAGCAGGATGGGGATGGGAGGTTTGTGCGTTGGGGAGGAGTAAGGGAATGATGGGTCACAGTGACTGGTAAACACCACGGGACACACTGAATTTTTATAAAGCGCCATAACCAATACTTGTTGAACAATTTCTTCATTTGGATACAAAGGAAATAGACTCTAAAGTAACAACCTCACCTGACAGCATTCACCTTAACAAAATAAGGGACTGCCTGTATGTTTGTGTGGGCATAACAACGGAGAGTTAATTAAAGAGCTTTCATAAAACCAGGGTGAGAGTAACCCCTGTACAATAACCCTGAAAGTAAGGGAAGAGGTCCATACCGCATAAGAGAGGAAAAACACATTTTTTTATAGCTGCATTCTGCTAATCTCCTCCCTAGGCACTATAACAACTACATATACCACAAGCCCACAAAAATGCACCGAAGGATGTGGTGAAGGGTTAGGATAGACACAGTTTTCTGACATATACTTACCGCTGTTGGTCTCCCTTTTTTTGAACCTCCGGCTCGGCCCCACACGAAGCAAGAACCATCTGGAAAACACCGAAAAGAAACCACATGGATTACTAATACACCGGCTCATACTGGCCTAAGTGCTGCTCATATATTTTCTTATATTACTCATTACCTCAATAAATGTCTTCATTAAGAAATACATCCAGCCTCCATGCCTATTTATCCACCCAGTCCTCTCACAGTGGCAAATGGAGGGACATGTCGAGGGAACCTCCAACAAACCTCCTGATCCAATACCTACATGTTGTGTGGACAGGTTGGCATCTCATGAGATGGTTTGCAGCCTCCCTACATCAACACATGGCAGTACCGCTCACACATCTGAAGGGACGCTGGGAAGAGGATCTGACCTATCCATGCACAGATAAGCAGTGAGCTTCCATATCGGAGAGCCCGGTCTGTGTCCCTCAGAAAGCTCAGTTCCACTTCATCCAATACTACATAATCCAAAGAGCCTACCTCTGCCCTGCAAAGGTTAACAGATACTTTCAACGAGCGGATGCTCACTGCTCCAGATGTCATTTGCTAGTTGCAGACCTCCTTCATGTTCTGTGGGCATGTCGCATATGACCAATTACTGGCTCCATGTAACCATCCAATTCACCACCTGCACAGGCAGCACAGAATTACACACATGGGAGACGTGCATCACGTGTGTCTTTGCAGGAGCAAGAGACAGAATGTCACTTCCTGCTTCCTTGATTTTTTTTTTTTTATTGGCTAAGAGTTTAATCACAAGACATTAGAAGTCAACTGAACCTCCTCCTCTGGTAGCCTTCAGAAAGTTGCTTCTGTTGTGGGCCCAAGCTGAGAGTATTGCACTAAACAAAGAAGACACTGCAGGATGAATTAAGACCCCTATAGCTGTCAACTGGGACACTATGCTACATGACTTCCAAAACTAACGACAGTCAGAGCAGTCAGACACTGTAGAGGGAGTGATGAACTTGGTGTAGCGTCCTAGCTTCAAGCACTGCAAAAGCCCAACGAGATGATGGTGCCATGCCATCCCCCTATACAAATTAGGATCTGTTGGGTTCATTGATGGGAAATATGTACACTGTTGTTTCTTTTGGGTGGGTGGGGGGGACCTAAGTTGGGCTGGTTTGACCAGATGTTCCTTTTCCTTATCCTTGATATTGTCTTTAATGGAGGATCTTGAGACTGACTCCCGCTTATGCCAATGCCACATGTCATCAACCCTGCAGTAAAACTCTCTTAAGAGCTCAGTAAAGTCCACTGCAGGTTCATACCGTTGCGAAAAGGGATGGACCCGATGCTGAAGCATGCCATCAAGGGATAACCCTGGTGGGTGAGGGGTTTACAAAAAATTATTTTGAGGGATCGTCTCCTCATAACAGTTTGGTTCTTATTTTGCATATTTAAATACCCAATTAACAATTTTCTGTATTTCCTGTATACATTGTGTTTTATTATACTATTTGTGTGTTTAACCAGTGCTCTGTATCCTTCTCACTCCCTTTTGGTGGTGCTACAGCTGAATCCTGCCACTTAAGGTTAACTACGTGAATATGACTTATTATTACCTTAGCAAAATGACAAGATGATATTTGGGGACTACATTACATTACTTCTCAAAAATGAAATGCTTTTGATCGAGGTCACAATTTGTACTTTCTACAACAATGATTAGTTAATATTTTGCAAAACCGAGTTCATTTAATAAAAATTAAAAGTTGGTAATTGTATTGTATTTGTAGGATAAGGGAGTACATTTTTACAAAGTGAACAGAAGATGGTTTATATAGTAACAAAGTCAAAATGCTGGTTATGAGCAAAATGTATATATTTCCTGAATATAGCAAACTTATATTTGGGGATAAAATGTGTGCATTCCTAAAATATTGTTTGCAGATATTTGTAAGTTAATTCATTCTGACTTTGGGCACTTATTTCATATAGTGAAAGCTTACAACTATACTTGTATTTGTCATTAATCATAATCTACTTCAGTCCTTTTCCTTGCTCATGCTAAAATTGCTTACAAGTGCCCATATCTGATATGGATCGGCTTCTACACTTTTGCTCATAACACGTTATGATTATAAGAGTGTTTTCAGCCAAAACTGTTAATGTATTTGCCTCCACTTGAACTCTGTCCTTTCTTATTCTCATTATTTGAGACTAGGCACCTGCAAGCTTTTTCTTTTTTTTAATAAGAAATAAGCATGTGACTAAGGGCCTGATTAGGATAGCGGTCAGACTTACATTTGACCACCATCCTGGTGGGGAACGGAACCGCCCGACAAGCTGTCAGCGGTCCCGCACGCAGCCTGAATCACGATGGGACCGCCTTCAAGGCCGTCACAAAGTACAAAATATGCACCCCATGCATATCCCTGCCATATGTGGCAATGTGGTGCCTGTCACATGGTTCAGGGATAGGTGCCCCTTGGGGGCCATGTCAGGGGACCAGGGAGGAAGGGGGGGCTCTCTACGGGCCCTCAATGTCCCTTTCCGACAGACTTTTCATGGCAGGTAAACCGCCATGAAATGGCCAGCGGGAAGGGATATTGTAATCCCTACAGTGGTGCCTGGCAGGCAATGCCACTGTTGTAGGGATACAAGTCAATCCGATGGACCGACGGGCTCTTAGAGCCCTTCATGTCTGTGGCGGTTGGTCTCTCCATCCGCCAACCATCGGTAATCGATATTACGACGGGCGGCAATCTGTATTACGATGGTGATGGGACCGCCACCGACGGGCTGTTAGTGGCGGCCCCACCGTCATCATAATCAGGCCCTAAATTTGAAACATGTACAGCTTAGAGCTTACATTTGCATCTTGCCTTCTGCATACAAGTTTACTCTAACTGTTGCTAAGGGAAACTAGGATTGAACCTGTTTCACTGACTAATCATTTTCCTTTTTGTCTTTCAAACTTCAATTTGCATGTAAGAAGTTTTTTTATATATTGTGTTGTGGCATTCTTGCTGCTAAAGAACATGTAATTACTTTTCTGCTGTGACGAGTATTTCATTACTTGTGCGCAGAAATGTAATGAATTAGATTTATAGATTTCCACATCATGATTGTCACTATAGATAACAGCTGTCTTAGGTGCTAGTCTGGAAGATGGGGGGTTATCTATACTTGAAGAAGTGTCTACCCTGAATAAATGATCTTCTGTTCAATGCCAAAGATTGTGAGATATTTGTAGCTTTCCTTTTCCCCATACTTTTCATTCTCAGTTTATTCTCAGTAAATCCCAGCAAGCATATCTGGAGATTGTTGGGTCTGTTCTAGGGACCATGCATTTTTGGAATGGTTCAAAAGTGTTCCATAGAGCTGCGTGTAAAATCTAATAAAAAAGAAAACACAAATGTCAACATACAATTCAACAAAGACGCATTATATCTTGTCATACCTGTGTAAAAGGTTCAGGCCCCCACACATACTGTTTTCATGTTTTCCAAATGCTAGCAGTTCTAAAATCAAATCTTCAATTGCACTGCTTGATCATGACCACCACACCCACTGAATCAGATTCTTAGAAATTAATAGTACCCCTAATATTTTGTACTCCATTAAAAGTCTGGAGCAATATTTAATATTTTGAAGAATTGACAAAAGGGATAAATGTATCTAAATTAATGTCTAATAGTACGTCTATTGCATCAAAGTCATCTAATCATAATCTGGTGACAACCACTCCATCTCTATATTAGACTTAGTTACTGCAGTCTGTTGACACACCCAAATAAACTAGAATCACAGTCTTCCACAGCCACTATACTGTCCCTTCTTTAAGAGAGTCTGCTGATGTATTTTCTTTTAGATAAAGTGTGGAATGAGATCGAGCTTGCAGGCCTCAAAGATGCTGCATAACATACTGTACGTTGGACCTTGTGGATTCTACATTTGTCTATTCTATCCTAATCTTTATCCAGTCTAACCAACAGAAATGCATATATTACAGAGGACGCATTAAGGTAGTCTGCAATCAGGGAAGAGATACTGGTAACGTTGAGAAAACCCTCTGACATCAGGGTCCTGTTTAACAAACAATGTGGATTGTACTTGCGTTTTATTTGTAATGCAACCTCGTGCAAAGTGTTGTGGTGGGATTTACAAACTAACAGAAATCGGGGTTTGCATTGAATTTGAACCTAAAGTAAGGTAAAGCTGCAAAACGCGCTGCCTTGCATCAAAGTGGCTTTCCATGGTTGGTGCATGGTGTTCTCATGGAACCTCAGATGGGTTTGAGGCAAATTCTTAATGTTTTTGTTAATCCTCATTTTACCCTCTTTGCATGTGTGCTGCATTCTACATCACATGAAGAGGGAAATGCCTTAAAGCATTGTTTTTTCACTGGAAGGGACTCCTTCATGTGCACAAAATATGCCTACCACAAAGCAGACGCCCTTGCACTATGGCACTAGGGTGTCATCACTGGTGCCAAACATGCACCAGCACAGGGAGAGAGCAGAACAGTGCCATATCATAATGGATGTGATGCTGTTCTGCTCTCTTCTATTCACTCTAACCAGTACAGCAACTTTACTTGTTGGCGTGCGTTGCATGATTTTTTAGCAAATATCGACCCAGATACTGTTAACATTGAATATCTGAGAGTCGTTTGTATCGTGCCTGATGTTTGATGTTTATAAAACACAATATCAGGGTTTGTGGTCCTAAAAGCAGAAAAACAGGTATTATCTGAATTAAGGGGCAAGCTATTGAGGAAGTTATTTTTTTTCTCCATATTTGGTAAATATTTTTGACTCCCAGGCCACATGGTATGTTTCCATTTCTAATATATTTCAGTGCCTTAGCCAAGTGGTGGGGGCGCTCTTTTATTTCACTAGAAGAGTGAATAACAAACTAATTCAGCCACTCATGTACATTTACAAGTGCAAGTGCTTCCCTGTCTTAATATACAGGGCTGGCATTTTAGGCTATGGAGATGTGCCCAACCTACAAACATAAGAAAATCAATTTTGCGGGCGACTGTTAGGTCTCCCTGAATCGACCCCTCATGTCATTCTACTTGAGGAATTGGGCTTATCCTATGCGCTGGAGTCAATTAAAGTTGCCCCTCTGATGCTATGGGTTTCTATCTGGGCAAACACAATTACATGTTTTTACCGAGCCTTTATTTTAGATTGTTTGGTCTGTGATAATTAATATTCAATTCCTTGATTCAAGTATAATTGAGGCTTCCGCCAAAGCGATCTATAACCACAATCTGTTCACTTCGTCCTACCGTTTTAGCAAGGCGGATATTGCTCAGGTGAAAAAGGTATTACTGTCATATTGTGCAGCACCAAGTTGCAGGAGAAACTTGGGAAACCAATGTTGAGGTACTATAGCATAGTTGAAACCACTCTATAAAGAATCTGTATGGGGCCTAGCCTTAAAATCCCTTGGAAAGGAAGCTCTTATTAAAAATACAGTTAGTCTCTCTAAGATCACACCTTTGTTTTCAGATTGGGCAATATGATGCTGCATCAATCCTAATTCATCCCTGCCATGAGACCTCAGTGCAAACGCTGGAGCACTTTGGGGCATATGTACCACGAGTTAAGGCCGCGTTAGTGGCACTTTTCTCTTGCTAATGCAGAGATATTTGTATCGCCCTATTAACAAGCTGTTGCTAATAGCAGTTAGTGACAGCTTACTGGCGATACCTGCCGCTTTCAGCATCACCACCCATGTTAGCGAAAACTATCGCTAATGACATGCAAGGTAGGTGTTCCTGTGCAAAAACGCACGCTAACACCACTTTTCAATATTTACAACAATCACCCGGACACGCAATACGTTAAAAAACTGCTGCTAAAGGTCATTAGCAACTGTCACTTAAGACCAAAACAAAATTGGTCTTAAAAATGGTGAGAAAGAACAGTATATAAGGAAGACCAGCCCAGAGCCTCATCTGAAGACCCACTGAAGCTATGGAGGTACTACTCATGCAAATCGGAGCCCCAAGAATGCCACAACAACCACCGCCACTGCCACCTCCACCTCCACCACTAAGGCAGCACCAAAGAAGACAGAGGGTCCATCGCCAATGCTTCAGCCTCACAGATCTAACGCCAGAGGATGTCATTGCCCATTACAGGCTCAAAAGGACATCCATCCTCCGCATCCTGACCCAGGTAGCCCACAGGCTGCAGGCCCAAAAGAGTGGAGAACCAACATCCCTCCACAGACAAAGCTGCTGGCTGTGCTGCACATGTTGGCCTCTGGTACCTTCTAACCAACAACTGTCAGAGTTGGGGGAGTCTCACAGTCAACCCTATCAAGGTTCCTCCCAAATGTCTTGGATGGCATCATCAGCCTGATGCCCCAGCACTTACTCTTCCCCAACACTGCGCAGGAACAGCTTGAGACCAAGCAATGCTTTTATGCCATTGCTGGCTTCCTGCAGGTGCTGGGGGCAATTGATTGCACACATGTCCTACTTGTGTCCCCTGCAGACACTGCACACATATACTGCAACAGGAAGCGCACACATTCCAAAAATATGCAGGCAATCGTGGACCACCGGGGCCTGTTCACCAATGTCGTAGCCAAGTTCCCAGGGAGTGTTCATGATTCCTACATCTTCCACCAGTCCATCATCAACCAGACGTTTCAGGATGGCACATATGAAAATGCACTGCTTGTTTGTAAGTACCAACTGAACACACCACACACCTCAAATCCACAATCAAGGAACTCACAAATGTGAGAATGCACATGCACCAATATCACATACAACATGTCTACTAACATGTCCACCTAACAGACACAACAACCCAGTGGCTAGCCTTGTAGACAAACCATACCCAAAGGCGTAGCCCCTCCGCCACACATTTGCAAATGCTGGGAGAGGTGGGAATCAAGTAGGTGCGATGGAGGGACTCAGCATTGTGTACATGCTTTCATCATAGGTTGAGTGTTGCAGGGGTATCCTGTACAGTCTGGAGTTTGCAGAGCACAGACCTGTCTACTTGGGTATATAGTGCATTTCCGTAGTCCAGTCTGATGGTAATGACTGCATGGGTGACTGTCTTCCCTGACTGGGGGCGATCCATTTGAAAGTCTCATGGAGGATGCAGAGGGTGTTGAAGCAGCTGGAGGCCATAGTGTAGATCTGTAGGTTCATGGAGAAGGAGGAGTCAAGTATGATGCCTAGGTACCTGGGGTTGTCGGTGGGGGGCTGCCAAAGGCTGTGGCCCACCAGGTGTTGTCACATGCTGATGGTGTGGTTAACCTATTGTATGCTCATGACGAGCCCAGCTCATCATGAGGCACAGTGGAGCTGTGCTCATGATGAGCTGGGCTCTTCATAATGGTCGCGCCACTCCCACGCATAATTGATTCCCTGCCTGTGTGGGAGAATCAATTAGTGGGCGGAGTCGTGATGAGCCCAGCTCGTCATGAGCACAGCTCCACGGGCACAGCGCCGCAGCCGCCGCCCCCCTGCGCCGCAAAACCATACCCAAAGGCATAGCCCCTCCACCACACATTTGCAAATGCTGGGAGAGGTGGGAATCAAGTAGGTGCGATGGAGGGGCTCGACCTATGATGAAAGCATGTACACAATGCCGAGTGTTGCGGGGGTGTCCTGTACAGTCTGGAGTTTGCAGAGCAAACCCCTGCGGCGAAGGGGTTAAGTGGATGAGGGCTTATGTCTCCTCTGCGTAGAGTACCATGCAGCTGTTGATCATCCATGTTGCAACTTCCTGCAATCCTTCCTGGAAGCCCAGTCTGGTGTGTGTGGACAGCTTGGTGAGGGATAGTGTGAGCTGGTTGTCCTTGTAGGTGGTGATGTCTAATAAGTGTCTTGATGTTGCTCCAGTTCTTCTCCAGGCATCTGCAGATGCATCGGTCATCTTGGAGGTCGGTGGTGACCGAGTTGGCTTTTCTTGCACGCTGTATGTTTGAGTTGCATAGTGGGGCAAGTGTGTATGTGCACTTGGAGATTCATGTGTGGAAATCCATGGCAGCACCGTTGGCTGCAGTGATATGGGAGTTGCCGTTGATGGAGGAGTGTAGCAGCTCCTCGGTGACTCAGCTCTAGTACCTTTGTGTGGGGCGGGATGTGGTTTAGGATGGCTTGGGGTTTATCGATGAGGAAGTGTACGCATTGGTGGTCACTCCAGGCGTGTTGAGTGGTGTGGATGAAGTGGACGTAGTTTCCACATGCGAAGATGGGGTCAAGGGAGTGCCCTGCCTTGTGGGTCAGTGTGGTGAAGAGTTGGGTCAGTCCGATGTTAGCAAGCTTTTGCCAGAGTGTAATGGATTTGGAGTTGTTGTAGTTTGAGAGGTGGAGGCTCAGGTCTGAAATGAGTACGTAGTCCATGGAGTAGATGGCTTGGTGTGTGATGATGTTAAAGGTGTGTGCTAAGCGTTCCTGACCTCTGTGGGCTCTGCAGGTGAGGTTGCCACAGAGTGTTGTTTTGTGGCAGGTCTGGATCTGAAAGTGCAGGTGTTAGGCGGTGGTAAAGGTCTGGCGGCAACAGCAGAAGCAGAAATGGACGTGAGTCGTATCTGGTGTGGCCAATTAACAGTTGTACATTCTCCTGACGTTGACTGCGAGGAGGTTGGGTGAGCCGTAGCACTAGACAGTAGGAGATCCAGGGTCCCTGATGCTGTTTGTGTTTGGCTCGCGGACAGGCGCAGACAGACTTGCCTTTGGCACACCATAGGAGTGCCTGTGGGGCAACTGCACTGCACACACAATTAAATAGGCTAGGGGGAAGGGACTAGCAGCTGTGAGACAACGTAATTTGCATTGATGCTGGTCAATTGTCTGAAGCTGCACATGGCTAACCTGAAATCCAAAGTTGCACTAATCACACACCACAAAATATAAACACTGCAAACGCAGCATGCACAACTACTAATAGACACATCTCTCCATTACATGTTTCGGGTGATCAAGGATATGCACTCTCCCGATGGCTGATAACACCCCTCCGAGCCACAAACACCCAGGCCCAGACACATTATAATTTGTCCTTTGGATGCACCAGGGCCATTGTGGAGTGCACTTTTGGCATGCTAAAGTCACGTTTCCGGTGCCTTGACATCACAGGTGGCAGACTGTAGTACAGCCCACAAATAGTGTGCAAGATAATCATAGCATGTTGTGTGTTGCACCAATACCCCATGGATTTAAGTGCCAAATGCACCGGACGAAGCTAAGGATGATGAAGAAGATGAGGCTGATGCAGCACACGCCACAGTTTTTGCTGCAGGAACTGCCCGAATCAACCGAATCAAAAACAATTTCTACACCTGAACACGGCACAATGTGACAGTCCTTTGCCATTTATCTGTACAAAGTGCACCTAAGCACAGTTTGTGCAATAAAACAACAAAACACACATACCATGTTTATCGTCTGCATAAGTACATCTCTCTGACAAGTGAAAGTCAAACATTATGTGGTAAGAATAGTACAATTGTAATTTGTTGGTGGGTATGTCTCATGTGCTCAGAGATGCTTTTTAGGGTGTCATTTGGGATAAATCCTGAATGTTACGGTGTCATAAGGGGTCATTAATGAACTTTAGAGTATCATTTGGGGTCATTTATGAATTTTAGGGTGTCATTTGTGGTAAAATCTGAATTTTAGGGTTTCATTTGTGGTAAAATGTGAATTTTAGGGTGTCATTAGGGGTAAATCCTGAATTTTAGGGTGTCATTTGGGGTAGAATAAGATTTTTAAGGGTGTCAATTGGGTTCTGAAATTACATTTAAGACTGGTCACCTGTGTAACAACTTGCACGTAGCGTGCAAAATATGGCCGCATTTACGTTGACGCGATGTATTTATCATACTCGCAATGGAAAATATATCGCTATACACATTGAACCACACAAAATATTACCTCTAAGCCAATTTGCATGCAGAGTTTCACAGCAGGGTCAAAAAATGGGCCGCAAACACACAGGAAGTGATGTCTGAATGCTTCCTGTTTACGGTAGGAGTGCTGTGCACTTTCACTTTCTCTTTTGAGCACATTGATGGTGATTGTGGAGAGTGTTAGAGGTGTTTGGTGGTCTGTGCTGTAGATTTGTGATAGAGAGAGTGTTGCTATGTCCTGTGTTCTGTTGATAGTGTCTCCGTGAAGTGTTGTGTACTTGTTTTTATGGTATTTTATCTCTTGTCCTCAAACTTGTCCGGTGTTTGTCTAAGGGGTAGTTTAAATAATTACTAGTTGTTGGGGCATATATTGGGCATTTTCTTTTCTTAGTAGTGGGTTTAGGTGTTTGCTGGGAGATGGTGGGTGTGGGTAGGGAGGGCAGGATGTCAGTGGGGCACTGGGGGCTTCCTCTGGCTGGTGAAATTTTACCTGCCCTTGATGGTGGAGTGTGGGGGTCGTGTCCTTTCTGGATATTCCGTCCATGTGCGGAAGGTCGGGTGGAAGCGTGTGAGGGCACAGATGCAAAGTGTCTTTGGTGTCGACAGGACTGTGTGCCAATGGAAGCACCGCTTGCAGGATTGTGTGGGCCATGAGGGTGACCTGTCGGCCCACCTGGGAGTCATCATTGGCCTACAGTGTGGTAAGTTCAACCTCTACATTTATATATGAGCACCCTAACGAATAGCCAAAAATGCAGTGTGGGACACACTGGTGTCCATGTGCAAACATGACGCAGCGCAGATGAAAGTGTGAGTAGGAATCCTCCCTCAGCCTGACACTGTTCAACATTTACATGGCCCCGCTTGCACACATCGCCCAACAGCACGACCTCAACATAATCTCCTATGCCAACGACTCTCAACTGATCTTCTCCCTCACCAAGGACCCCATGACCGCAAAAGCCAACCTCCACGAAGGAATGAACGCCGTCGCCGACTGGATGAAGATCTGCTGACTGAAGATGACCATGGACAAAACGGAGGTCCTCATCCTCGTCTCCAACCCTTCAGCCTGGGATGACTCCTGGTGGCCGACGGCACTGGGGGCAGCCCCGACAACCTCCGACCACGCAAGCAACCTGGGAATCATCCTCGACTCAACGCTCTCCATGACCAAGCAAGTCAATGCCGTCTCCTCCTCCTGCTTCAACACTCTCCGCATGCTCCGCAAGATCTACAGGTGGATCCCGACAGATACAAGAAGAGCAGTCACACAGGCCCTTGTCAGCAGCAGACTCGACTACGGAAACGCCCTCTACGCAGGAGCCCCGACCAAGCTCATCAAATGACTGCAATGCATCCAAAACGCCTCGGCACGACTGATCCTCAACGTACCACACCACGGCCACATCACCCCCCACCTGAGAAACCTGCACTGGCTGCCCATCTACAAGAGGATATCCTTCAAGCTTCTCATCCACGCACACAAGGCACTCCACAAGACCGGCCCAGCCTACCTCAACTAACGACTTTCCTTCTACATCCCCAACCGCCAGCTCTGCTCCGCCGTCCTCACACTCGCCACTGTCCCGCGCATCCGAAGAACAACCACCGGCGGGAGATCCTTCTCCCACCTTGCCGCCAAGACCTAGAACACCCTCCCACTGAGCCTATGACAGACCCAAGACCTGCTGACCTTCAGGAGACTACTCAAGACCTGGCTGTTCGATCAGTAGCGCCCCCCCCAGCGCCTTGAGACCCTCACTGGTATTTAGCACGCTTTACAAATGTTTGATTGATTGATTGATTGATTGATGGGGTTGTTACTGGATTGCTCATGTGCAGGTAGAGTAACCTTCCTACACATTAACAAGCTTCCCCTGCCCACAGAAACCCTTGCACTCTTGGGCAAGAGTGCCTGTGTTTGCGCTAACTTGGGGAACATCACGCCATTGCTGGGGGACACGCAAGGCTGCACCTGATCATTGTACATATGATGCAGCACTGTGTTGCCGAAGAGGATAAGTGAGGCGCTACACCCAGAGTGCTAATGCCTCCCTACACTGATTCCTTGTACATGTCACCTTCAAGCAGGGTATGCCATAGCACCATCATTTGACACTGACAGTCTCATTTCGTTGTGACAGTACATGTCACATGCCATGCACTGTCATGTCAGTCCCCCCAGCATGTAGTAACTGATCCTGGATTCAACATATCATTTTCCAGGTCACGCTCTGACTTCACAATGTTACGTTAGAGTGTAGGCTCCCATGTTGCACTGACCTTATGTTTCTGAGTTAAATTGAGAACATTGACATAGTCTACAGGACTCAAATTTTGTCATTGCTCTTATTTTACCAGCAACATGTCACCAGAGGAGTCCCACACCCTCCAGGTGAGGAAGGACCAGTACCTCCACATCCGAAAGGTCGCTAATGGATTTTGCAACATGGCACGGAGGTAACAAGACGACCGGGCAGCTGGGAGTTGGAAGTCGGTGCCCGAGGTTATGACACACGGTAGCAAGAGTGGCACACAGGCCATACATGGCCCCTCTGGTGACCGGCGTGGCTCCCGGCATGGGCAAGTCGTAACCCATCCCCCTTCAACACCACACACCCAAGGGACAATGCCACCTGCACCAGCAGATCAGGTGGTTCCGTTCACTGTGGGGGACCTGCGCGCTATATTGGACAACAATGTTTTGCTGGCTGAAATACAGAGGGAAATGGCGGAGCATACCAGGCACCTGCAGGACATGAAGGCAGCCCTGGGTCTCCCATTATGACTGGACATTTTGAGCCCCATTCCCCTCTTCTACCTTGCCCCAATGTTTTATCTTGTTCTTTGTAAGTGTTAGGTAAGTATTTTAAGTGTTAGGTAGTGTAGTTGTAGTGTAGGTAGAGTTAGTGTTAGATTTTAAGTTAGTTTTAGATATTTATTATTCTATAATATTTGTGGATAAGATTCCTTTTCCTTTGGGTGGGGGTTGATGTCTTTGTTATAAAAAAATAAAAACATAAACATGTACATATTTGTGTAGGATAACTGTGTTGTTAGTTCATGTTTAGCTTAGATGTCTCTGTCCAGTCTCATGGTGTGCCTTAAGGGTGTGAGGGGGGTTGATATCTTAGATATGTTGTTGCATGTTTAGGATTAGTTATGGTAGATAGTTTAGGTTATCATTCACTTGGTTCCAATTGGTTTAGTTTAGATGAGTTGTAGTAGTCATTAGTGTTAGTTTAGGGTAGTTTATTTTTTACTTTAATAAATAATGGTTACTACTTTAGAATTCTGTTTGCACGTATGTCAGGGGGTGATGTGGTCGAGTGTGGCTTTTTACCTTGTATGCAACTTATACTATCACTGGACATTCCTTTGAATGTGTTCGTGTGGTCATGGCATGTTACTTAGCAGAATGGATTGTGTCAGGATACCTTAGATGTGAGCACAGTAAACTTGCATGGATAATAGGGTGGCACGTAGGATTTACGGCCTAGTCTAGGGACACTGTTTTGTAAAGTTTAACATATTGAGTGTGACTCACGGAGTTGGACAGCACATTGTTGCACATTTACAACACAACGTAGGGACATGGCCTTGAGTGGTTATTAAAGTTGCAACTCTTATCCATCATGGAGATGTATGTATGTGCGGGGTAACACAGATTCCCTCCACCCCCTGCATATCACATGACCCTGGTGCAGAGTCCATCTACCATGCACAGACCTTGGCACACTTGCTGCGTAGTGCAATTGTGTCAGCATCATTTGAAATGTATGTTCCTGTGCATGGAGGCTCAGCATCCTGCCCATGCAGGATGCTGTCATTTTGTGCACCTCTATTAAACGGCATATGGCAGAACTGTGGGCCCGATTCACAAGAGTAATCTCCGACTAAGTCCTAACTGTACGACTTTCGGTATTAACAAATGGCATTTAACGAGTAGTAAAGTTAAGAATACTAACTTTAC
Organism: Triturus cristatus; assembly: GCF_964204655.1. NCBI lineage: Eukaryota > Metazoa > Chordata > Amphibia > Caudata > Salamandridae > Triturus > Triturus cristatus. The sequence goes on along the minus strand of NC_140594.1, from coordinate 444,776,166 downwards.
CACGACTAATTGCCTTTTGTGAATACTGAAAGACGTAAAGTTAGTATTTTGTCTCAGGTCACTCTTGTGAATCGGGTCCACAGTTCTGCTGCACACAGAAGGGGAAATGTAGCATTGCTTCCTGTAGTGCCAGTGTCATAGCCTCTTCTCCCAGCTGCTACTTTTGTCATTGGCTCATAGTGATGCCACCCTTGAAATGGTGGTACAGCATCTGACTAGATTCACATTGCAGTGCACTATACATCCCTGGACACATTGCCCTCTCCGCTCACATTGGTCACAGCACGAGAGGCTTCCTTATTGATAAGGCATTGTTAGTCCACAGGAAGGGACTGACTGGGGACTCGCACCTGGGATAAGTCCCTAGTGCCAACACCACTTCACTGAAGCAGACATTGTGGTTCCAATAGCGGCTGGTAGACATGTGCCCTAAAGATTCTTCATCTATGTGAATATGGCGTGCTCCATCTTGGAATGTCGTGTATAAGGAAACAAGGGACACCCTACTCACACGGAACCAGGGTACTTGCAATTAGACAAAAAAACAAAGTTTCCTGTGGACATTCATCAATGATTGATATTACAATGTATACAAGCACAATCGCAGTAAAAGGGAGGTACGCAGATGTCAGAAAAAGAAACAACATGTAACACAGAGTATGTAGAGAAACAAGGTATTTTTATATATTAAATTCCCAGTTGTAGTAACATTTCAGGTAAAAAATGTCCCATATGAAAAGTGAAAACCTATGTGACTTTTAGTGACATAAAACAACGTTTCAATATTTTTAAAGAAGCGACCATTCAGTAGATAGACAATCAATGTTGGCAGCCTCCTAGTGTAATCATAGGGGCTTAGAATTGGTTTGCTTCAAGTTCAAGTTGTTGACAACTTGAAGCGAACCAATTATCAGCCCCTATTATTACACTAAATTATAAATAAAACCATATTTGTAAAGTGCGAACTACTCGCCCTTACGGGTCTCAAAGCACTGGGGGCCATCGTAGAAATTAAGTAAGCTATTGCCCAGTGCCCCATGGTGGTGAGCTGCTGCCAGAGCCAAGGATTGAACTGTGAACCTTGTGCTCCTGGCCGCTGCACCACTCCTCTCCACTAGGAGGCTAACAACATTGATTGTGTATCTACTAAATGGTCGCTTCTATAAAAATATGAAAACCTTGCTTTTATGTCACTAAAGTCACATTTCATACTTATGGGTTTCACTTTTCACTTGGGACACTTTGCTCCTGAAATGATGCTACAACTATGAATTTAAAATATAAAAATACCTTATTTCTCTGCATACTCTGTGTTTTACGTGTCAGTTCTTTTTCTGACATCTTGTGTACCTCCATTTCTCTGCGATTCTGCTGATATATATTGTGATATCAATCATTGAGTGTCCACAGGAACCTTTGTTTTCCATCTTGGAATGTGACATGCAATGTGCCCCATCACAACAAGCTTTGTCCACCCCATAGAGTATGAGTCGATCTGCCAAGTGAGACTTTGTAGCAATGGTAAAGGGAGACACTACTTGTGGCATGTAACTGACTTGGACAAATTTGCTCACTTGCCTATTTCCATCTTGTACGTCGAGCTAAGTTGCAATTTCGCTAGAATGTTGTATTTAGGCAAGGAGGGCACGGCTAATTCACACATACCCGCTAATCTCACTGCCTATCTGGGACACAGTTAGACCTGGACATTTCTCATATGTCCTTTGGTGTACGTTTTGATGGATTCACTGGCACAACATTGTTACAGACTTCTCCACTTTAATGGTCATAGACAACACACACCTGTGTAACATCAGTAATTTTATTTTAATGCGCATTGTCGCTGTTGGAGACTGAGCCAGGACATGTCTAAAACAAGTCCCACATTCCAGAGATGCCCAGTGGGGGCTTGAGAGAGTACTTTAGGGGTGACATGTCCAGAGGAAGAGGTTGAGTTCAGTCAGCAGGCTGATTGCAGTGTCATTGGGAGCAACACAAATCATCAGATCGTTGATGGATGTTGGGCGTTTGGCCAGAGGTTCTACTGAGAAGTTTAGTTGCATTCTTATTAATGCGAGATCTCTGGTGAAACATAGTATGGAATGCGCCAATTTATTGATTGACCATGGCATTAAGATTGCTTTTATAACAGAAACCTGGACTGACGAGGCGTCCGGGCCTGATCTAGTTAAAGCTACTCCCCCCGGTTTCCATTGTGAGGTGCTCAACAGGCCGGACAAGAAGGGAGGTGGTCTAGCCATCATCTACCATAGTTCGATTCAGGGAACATGCAAAGCGGTCAATCAGCCCGCATGTGAGGCACTCACGTTTAACCTGAGGCTAACAGACCATTTAGCGTTTAAGGGCGTCTTAATATATAGACCTCCCGGCGCTAGATCCTCTTTTTTCCCTGCGTTGGGAATCCTCCTGGAGGATGCCTTGCTGGGTTTTTCCTATACCATACTTGGTGATTTTAATTTTCACTTGGAACATGTAAACGACCCGGAAACGGCTTGCCTACTAGATCTTATGGAAGATGCAGATCTCTCCCAGCAAGTAGCCGGTTCCCCGCACCTAGCGGGACATACCTTGGACGGGGTTTTCTCAAACCTTCCTGAGCTATCCTTCACGGGCCTTTTGCCTTTGGCTTGGTCAGATCATGCTGGAGTGTTGTTCAATCTTGCTGTTAAATCCCACAAGCCCAAGGGGAGGGTCCTACGTGATCAGAAGGAAATCAGAGCGTGGAATAGGGTGGAAGCTGAGACCCTGTCTATGGTACTAACAGCTTCTCTCACACGGGAAACATCGTTTACAACGCGGGGATTACATCGCGATGCCATTACATTGCGGTTTTTACAACGCAAGTCGTTACAACGACTTGCGCTAGATGGCGCTCTAGGACAAGGAATAGTATAATTTACTATCCAATACCTTCCCTACTGTACGTAGACTGGAGTTGGAATAGTAAATTATACTACTCCTAAGTCCAGCGCCCTCCAACGCAAGTCGTTGTAACGACTTGCGTTGTAAAAACCGCAATGTAATGTACCGCGATGTAAATGTATGCGTTGTAACGTCATACATCCCTCTCACACCCATTTCCGGTGGTATGGAGGAGGCTGCCTCCTCGTATACTAGATGGCTTACGCAGGCATGTAAAGACCTTGCACCTCCTAAATTTGTTGTACCTAAAAGAATTGTACCCTCAGCCCCTTGGTACTCGAAGGAATTAAAATTGCAAAAATGCATATGCAAAAGACTGGAGCAGAACTGGAGGAAGGGCTATCTGAACAAGGAAAAGGCGATATATCAAGCCAGCATGGTTACGTATAAACAAATGTTATGCTTGACTAAACAGAAATTTTATGCAGCTCAAATTGAAGCGGCAACAAATTCTGCCAAAGAGCTCTCTCACACTATTACCAATCTGTCCTCAGTCAGATCAGCCCCCGTCCAGTCTAGCACAGAGCTCTGTGAACAGATTGTGTTATTCTTTCAAACTAAAGTCAATAATATCTTCACTAGCCTTTGTGATTCGATAAGGACTGGACGGGAGACTGAGTCTGAAGTGGGAGACTTAGTCATGCCGGCTGGAACCCTGGAGTCTTTCAGGTCTTTAACCCTGCAGGACACATCGGAATTACTAGCCCACGCTAAATCCTGTTCTCCCCTGGATCCCTGCCCTTTCAAAATCATTAAATTGGCCCCGGTCCCAATTGCCTGCTATCTCACCCCCATTTTTAAGAAGATGTTCGAAGGAGGGCAATTCCCAAAGATTTGGAAGGAGGCCTGCATTCTTCCATTACTAAAAAAACCTAGTTTGGACCCTTTGGATCCGAACAATATCCAGCCCATTTCCCGTCTGCCTCTTCCAGCGAAGCTGGTTGAAAAGGCAATGAATAAACAACTCAGTGCCTTTCTGAAGAATTCCCTTTTGCTTGACTCATCCCAGTACGGATTCAGGGAAGGACATAGCACTGAATCCGCCCTGATCAGGGCCACGGAGGAAATTAGGTTGGCAGTGGATCAGGGAGGTAGAGCTGCTCTGATCCTTCTGGACCTATCGGCCGCGTTCGATACGGTCCATCATGGGCTGCTGATGGATCGTTTAAGGAAAGGGGGGATTCTGCGGAAAGCATGGGATCTGCTCAACTCTTTTCTCTTGACCGTAGCCAAATAGTCGCTCTGGGAAATTTTTCCTCTCAACCCTTCTCCCTACCCTGTGGGGTTCCGCAGGGGTCCTCATTAAGTCCCACCCTTTTTAACGTTTATGTTACTTCCCTTGCTCCTATTATCAGACGTTATGGGTTCAGCGTCACATCGTACGCTGATGACACACAAATCGTAGTGTCCTTACTTCCAGGTCTGGAGAAGGGGTTGGATCTCAATTTTCAGTCTTGCATGATGGAAGTGGGGCATTGGATGGCCAGTAACTGTCTCAGGCTGAACTCTAATAAAACCGAGGTCATGCTGTTTGGTAACAACCCCAATTTCTGGACGCCCTCATGGTGGCCGCCGGCTTTGGGGGCCCTCCCCATCCCGGTTGATAAGGTAAAAAATCTCGGGATGGTGGTGGATGCCAAACTTTCCATGGCCGCACAGGTTAAAGCGGTAGCCTCCAAAACAGGGTACATGCTGAGAATTCTGAAAAAAATCTTGATTCTGCTCCCACTTGAATGCCGTAAAACGGTGGTTACGGCCTTGGTATTATCTAGATTAGATTACTGCAACAGTCTGTACCTTAATATACAGCAAAATCTGTTGCATAGACTGCAGCTGTTGCAAAATGCTGCTGCCAGACTTTTGTCAGGCACCCCCAAATTCGCTCCCATTTTGAAGGCTATTCAAGATCTGCACTGGCTCCCAGTTAAAAACAGGGTCCAGTTCAAAGAACTGTGCCTGGTTTTTAAAGCTTTACATGAGGAAGGCTCAGATTTTTTAATAAAACAATTTAAATGGTATTTCCCTCTGCGTCGGCTTCGATCGTCTGATGCTAAACTGATCACTGTCCCCTGGATAAAAAAGGCCCGCTGGGGCGGGCGCAGTTTTTCCTTTGGTGCTGCTAAGCTATGGAATAAGCTGCCTATCCACCTGCGACGCATCGATAACCTGTTGTGCTTTAGAAAATCGCTGAAGACCTGGCTGTTCGTGAACTAATTTTTCTCTGTCTGACCGGTCAAGGGAGGAGTAGATAAGCGCCAGGACACCTACTTGGTAATCGCGCGCTCTATAAATCGCCATAACATAACATAACATAACATAACATAACATAACATAACATAACATAACATAACATGGCAGTCCATACTGAGGTCCAAGGTGAGTGTCAAAGAGTGCATCTGGGAACAGTGGAAGCTGATGTTCCGGGACATGATGCTAAGCACTGATCAAAGGCTAAACAGTCCATTTAGCACAGATGGATGCTACCGCTTTCTTCTTTGCAATAATGCAGATTCATCCACATCTTCATCCTTGGATGTGTCATGTGCCTCACATGTGCGTGGTGGTAGATTGGCTGCAGCACTGTGAGGCACTGACACATCAGGGGCGGAGATGTGGATATAGAAGCAGCAGGAGCATTCATCTGTGACAAACCTTGATGCAGCAATGCAGTGATGATCAGCTGTAGGGCATGATAAAATTCCGCTACGTCTCATTGGTGTGCAGCTGTGGCAGCCATTTGTTCCGCTTGCATCCGCTCCATGTTCTCCATTATCATTCGCATGCGGGCCAACTCCTGGCTAACATCGATGGAGCCACTCTGACTGGACAGTTGTTCTCGTCTCTGAGTCATAATCCCAGCGATGTCAGCCATGGAATGTCAGAGAGCATGGAGCGGACTGTGGGTGTCTGTCATGTTCTGTAGGTGATCCCGCATGTGACTCAGACACCCACGTATGGCATCGAGTTTGGCCACCAGGCTGGCAAAACCCACCCACACCAGATCTGCCATCTCCTGCTGGACCTCTACTGCATGGCGTTGAAATGCCAGAAGTGAGTCCTCAAGGTCCTGGGAGACAGCTGTGGTGGTAGTTGCTTGCTGGTGGGTGGTTTGTGCAGGGGGTGGATTTTCCATGACACAGCTGGATGGCCCTGCTTCCGTAGGTGGTGTGCTAAATGAGTCAAGCAGCTGTTGGAGGGTATCCTGGTTGATGGTAGAAAATTTGAAGAGTGGGATAGGCTGCTGTGCAGGAGGTGATGTTTCGACCTCTGCAATGTAAAGGGGAGATGCCGTTAAATGTGTGTTTTAAGTATGTTCATGCATTGGATGAGTTTACTAGCAGACTGCATGATAATGTCCATTCTGACTGTTTAGAAGGAGATGCCGGATAGTGAATATTTGTACAACATCACGGATGTGACGTTGTAGTTGCACATTATCGTCTCACAGTTTACAGCTAGGCCAAATGTGAATGGCCCATTTCTATACGCAAGCGGCACCAGCAGTGTCCTCGTCTCAGTAGTGAAAGTGATGCAGTTTGTATCACATTGTAGTCAATGTTGATTAGCTCAGATTTATGTGTCTGTGCACTGCATTGTGGGAGGGTCACCCCTCCAGCTTTGGTTTTACTGCCCTTATCCCTTTCAGCCAGTGAGCCTTTCACTTATGTGCATTTACAATGGTGAGATGTTGCAAGCTGGAGTAAATATGGGTCTTGATCAGAGTTGTGACAATTGTGCATTGTTTGACAGCAGAAGTCTTCTTTACATCAGGCGTTGTATGTACACGAGGAAGTGTCAGAGTGTGACTTGCTCCTTTAAGGCTGAACTCCACACTCAGCCACTTCAGTGACCGTGGCCTGCACCATGTTAAAATGTTTATGGTGCAGGCATGCAATTCATCATGCACTGTCACTTGCCTTGTCAGTGTGGCTCACAGACAGTCAGGTGTGCTGGGTAGTGTACATGTGCATGGATTTGGTGCGAGAATGGCCATGTGTGATGAGGGAACCCTTAAGGCAGATTGGCAATGATGGGCTAATAGCTGTTTCTATGTGTTCTGCACAATGCAGTGCACATTTACATAGAGGTAGCTTTGGCTCTTGTGATTTCTCCTGTGTGCATGTCGTCAGTCATGGTTTTCCGTGCATGCATTGCTTACTGCCCTCCTGTTGGCATACCCTTTGTGAGTATGGTGCAGCATGATTTTCTATTGTTGTTTCAGGCTGAACAGACAGTGACAACACCCATTCCCCTCAAAGTTGGCCCCACGTGTGGTGTGAAAATGGGCCTAGATTTGATGGATGTGGATTTCCATAGGTGTATTAGTGGTGCTCAGGCCCTATCACCGCCCCCCCCCTTCCATCAGATGCAAATGGCAGGCTGATGTGTGTTTGTGTATTTGCCACGCAGATGGTTGCATGGATGATACATGCTGTCCTGGTTCAGATTATTGAATGCCAGGGTTTACGTGTGGATGATAACAGACATGACTGCATATGTGTTCACTGACACAGTAGACTTACCAAGCAGACAGGTTTACATGCACATCATGGTGTGATGGGCAACTCACACCAGGACTGATGTGGAATGCTGTTTTCTGTATGGCACATGTGTACGCTTGAGAGTGGAGGAGTGCATTTTGACAGAAGGGTTTATGGTGCCATTTAGCTGCTTGTCATTATTTGGTGCTACTTTGCTATTCTTGCTTGTTGTCATACATAGGTTGTCCTACTTCTTTACAGGGACATTGTAGTTCTGTGAGTATGGCACACAACCAAGTCATATTGTACATATTTGGGTGACACATTCTGATATGCATAGTCCAGGCACTGTAGTGTTGTGGCCATATCCCCTCCTGCTCATAGTATGACATCACATTTGGACTCAAGTCTGCTGAATGTGTGCATTGTGGGTGATGCACCTTTTAGAAAGATGGCTACATGATCACTTTGCTGCGACAGTGCATGTGTTCATGGTATGCAGACTCACTGGATGCTTTGTCACTTGGTGTACACAGGACTGCATCTCATGAACAGGCAAGGGGGCACATTGACTGGAGATGCTGTAGGGTGTCAGAATTGCCCCCTTGCCTCATCACCACACATATACAATTCATATGCACAAGGCCACATCTCTCAGACACCAAGATGAGGATGCACTGTGAATGTGACTGATCATGTGCATGAGTAGGCATGCCACCGCCAATGTCAGCATACATGCAACATTGTGCCTGTATGTCTGAGTTGTGCAAGATTGTGTATGTGCAGTAAGGTCCCCCTTGATGCACATGCACATTCTTGCACACGGGTACATGAAAATGTGTGGTGTTGAGTCAAGGGGGCCATTTTGACACCCTGCTGCATCTCCAGTTAATGGGCCCTTTCGCTATTTCATGTAGCCCTTAGTTTGTTGTCTGATGTTGATCTTGGACTATATTGGGGTTACTTTTCTGTGCACATTTCCAAGTCTGTGTGCCCACCAATATGTGTCCTGCAATGTATTCGTTAAGTAGGGTGATATGTGTCTATGACAGCAGGGACAAGGGTATCCGGGACATGATCCACATTCATTGTGGTTATGCACTGAGAGATATTTAATTGGGCATGAGTGCCATTGGGCTATCCACCCCTGTCCCCCAAGTCCCTGGTTGTTACTCACCCTGTTGCTGATATGTCTGGTCCTGTTCAGTAGTATCCTGTCCTGGAACTCCAACCACAATCTCCTTGCAGATGACAGCAGACACCTGTTCCTCCAACGCAACCAGCTCCTCCTGTGGCGCTGGACTCCCACCTCCAGTCTGCATTGCTGCTTTGAGATTGGCTGCAAGTTTTGCCTTGGTCTTGCACTTAGCATCATGCCAGCGCTTCTTGCAGTCATCCACTGTCCTCCTCACCTCTCGTACAGCATTAACCTTAGCTGCGATGGATTGCAGAATTGCATTTTTTGTTGCCAATGACACTGTGGAGCTGACAAACAGCTGTTGTTCTTTTTCTGTCACCTCCGCAATCAGGACCTCGTTTTCCTGCTGACTGAACCGCTTCTTCCTCTTCTCCTTGCCCTTCCCCTGGGTCTCTGCCTGGTCCTCCTGGATGTGTGGGGGGTTGTTGTTGGCTTCGGTACTGGCCCTAGCTTTCTCCATGGTTCTTCTGTATATTTAATCAAACAGTAGGAGGATGCATCCAGGATTCACCTCAATGGTGTCGTACTTTAATATTCGGGACCACGTAGGGGACAGGGCCCTACCCCTGTCTATCTTGGTATTAGCGAACCGCAAATGGTGAATGCGGCATGTACGAGTGTTTTATATACCGTTCTAGCTATGAATGCACTGTGTACACGTCATTCTGCTTCACTACGCGGGTTCCATTTTGGAAGCAGTGGCCATCTTGTCATTGCCCTCACATAGGCTATAATGGAGCAAACACGGGCCTCACAGTACATGTGCTTTCCCGTGACTTCTCTGTGACCTGGGCAGCTGGCTCTGCTGCCCTGGGTCAAACCGGTCTCACGAGCTCCCCTTCCTCCGTCCACCTGTGATTAGCATCAGGGCTTGACCCATCATAAAACCCTTTCATTCTACACAAACCTCCGGCTAATCTCTTCCACACCTGCTTGTTCCTGCTTTATGACTTGTTTCCCAAAACAGGAGATGCTCATGTTTATTGGGGGGTCTGCCAACATCAAATGTGGGATCTGAACCTTACTGTGTAAATCATTGTGGGCTGGCCGAACTGGAATGTGGGATGGTCATCATGACTCTGCTTTTTCGTTTGTAATGTATACTTATAATGGCCATATCGTAAACCAAGGAATGTGTGCCTGGAGCATGATATTTTGTACTTAAGGAGAAGCCCGTTCCTATGATTTTCAGCAGTCTCCTGAGAACATACACGCTGTTGTACTTCTAGGATACCTGTAATTGGTCTGCAGCCAATAAATGAATCTTTGACTTCACCCAGAAGACTCTGTGTTTCTGTAGGTCTGGAACAGGGTGAACCCAGAAGTCATAGGGTATGTGCCCCTGCACCGCTGGGTCTAAAATACCCAGTACTTCAGTTTGGCGCCCAACGTGGGGCGATTTCAGCGGTACCAGTCCAAGCCAGAGGTTCGTGAGGAGCTTCGTGTGGAAATTCCGGAGGAAGGCCGCCACTTCATCGACCCCTGCATGTCGACGTGGTCCGAAAGTCTTTTCTGCGAGGTTCTCCGCGTCCCGACGGCTACGAAGGACTGCTGCCCTGATTAATCGACCTGTTTTGGACCCTTGACGAATCTGAGAGAGCGAAACAATCGAGAGAGTCTTCTGGTGACGCCATCGATCAACAATATTCAGTTAAGTATAAGTGGAGCGTCTCCCATTTGTTTTGGTATCCTTCGGGATCATTTGAATTAGTGATTTGGAGTTTGCAAACGCCAAAGCCAGAGGACTCGTGTATTCATGAGACTATCGTAATCGATAATCCTTTGACGTTTGGATCTAGACTAGTGAGCAAAGATGCCTGGTTCTGGACTATTTGGTAGATTATTCTGTTTGGGTTGTGGAAAAGATTTCCAGCTAGAGGAATCATGTCCGGTTCCTCCGGTTAGAACTCCAACTTATGAGCTCTATGTAAAACATGGCGTAGGCCCCATTGCATATAACGAAGTATGGATCCACTACACCAGGAAAGATGGTGTTTTAAAATGGCCCCAAAATGGTAGTTTTGATACCGATATTTTAGATAATTTGGAAATTAAATTGTTTAAGAAGAAAGCCCGGCCGGCGATGTTTGACTCTTTCCGCTTATGGCGAAAGGAAGCCAAACAAAAGGAAATTAAGTTAGCGAAAAAGAATAAAAGAGAGAGAGGTATGACAGTAATGCAAGCAGCTGTACAATTTAAAGACAATGAGGAGGAGCAAATGAGTGAGCAATTGCACAGGCAGCGCAAGTTAGGTATCGACAAATGTTACCCAGTTTTACCACACTCTAAGCAGAATGAGTCCGAAGAAAAGGAGAAAGATCCCCTGATGTCACATTTGTTGAGTTCGCCACCCCCGTATGCTCAAAATGCCACGCCGCCTCCCCAGCTTGTAAATATGCCACCTCCAGTGAATATACTGCAAGCCTTGCCGCAGCCGCCAGCGGTGTTCCCGACTGCCCCCGCGCTCCCTGCGACTTTGCCTAATTCAGCAGCTGCCTCTTCTGACACTTTTCCTTGCACTACTTCAGTACCTGTTTCTACATCCTCTTTTCTTCCCTCTGTTTTTCCCCCTGTTTTCGCCTCAAATTCTCCTTCGGCGCGACAACGTTTAGCTAATGTGGTTACTACGTTAATGTCGCCTCTCTTTGATGCGTCTGGTGCGACTCCTGGCTTACAGCGTAAGCAATTGCGTAGTCAGTTGCCTAACCCCGATGAGAAAAAGGTAATAGATCGCATGGCGCGCAGATGGATTGTTTTCCCTTCACTGTATGATGTGGAGTCAGTGGTTAATGTCTTCCATCAGTGGGATGCCCCGAAACAGAGATATGTGTTTGAGAAAATGTGTGAGATTCTCTGTGAAGAATTGGAGGATAGTGGTAAAAACCCGAGCCCGCAGGAATTGTGTAGAGTGAGGTCTGATTTTGAAACTGGTATAATTGTGGATCGCGGAGTAGATAAAGCAGTTGCGGTTGTATTGTCCTTTAGGAATGATGATTGCCAACAGTCATTGTTTGAACAAGATGTCCTTGTGGGGAAAAAGGTAAAAGCGCGACAATACCCTATGAGAGAAGTTCCCCCGGTATGGAAGGAAGCGGTTGCAGCTGCCGGTGGTAACCCCGCTGTGGCAGCACATTTCCAGCGTGTTTGGGTGCATGTTCCATGGAAGCGCTCTGAGGTGTTAGCGCTTAAGCAGTCCTTGCCTGATCCCCGTAAAAACCCAGCAGGTTATTATAAGGAGTTGTCACAGACGGCAGGGTCATGCGTTATGAATCTGGCCGACATAGACATGTTGTTTGGTAATGTTGTTCCACAGCCTCTATGGGGATCAATTCGTAATGTAGATCACAATGCAGAACTAGGGGACACATGGGCTAACATTGTTGCTGCTGATGCTAGACAAACTGGTGGTGCGAAACCAGAACCTTTAGTAGCTGAACTGCCTGGTAGAATCATCACGTATATGAAGACAATAATGCCTGCGATGCGCGTAAATTGGGACAAGTTATCTGCATGCAAGCAGAAGAAAGATGAGACAGTGTCAGACTTCTTTACTAGGTTTGAAGAAACGTTTATTGACCACAGTGGGCAGGATATGAGTACTGAGGGTGGCCAACGGCTATTTGTGGATACGTTTGTGCAGAATTTACTTCCTGACCTGTGTAAAAAGTTAAAAGATTCAGAAAGTTCTTGGGCTGTTTCTTCTTCAGCGCAAATACTGGCTACTGCACAGTATTATGAAAATAGAGATAAGGACGAGAAAGATAGAACAGAAAAGAAAACAAAGGAACTAAAGACAAAGGTCCTTTTACAGCAGGCCTATCCGCCACGTGGAGGTCAGAATAATTATAGGCAACCCCAAGGTGTCTATCACCAACCTCAACAGTTTCAAAACAATCAGCAAATGAATGGGTATTACCAACCACGTGTCCCTGTAGGTCCCAACCAATGTTCATACTGCAAAGAGGAAGGTCATTATAAATATAGTTGCCCTAAATGAATGCAGCGGAACGGTAATGCGTATGGCGCAAGGGGTAGGGGTGGTCAGCAAGCTCCTAGAGGCAGAGGGCGTGGAAGTGTTCCCCAGAACGCGCATCCTCTGCCGCCTCAAAGTACCATCAATAGCTTTGATCAGCAAGCTAACGCGACTAGTAATACGGCCCAGTATTATAATAATGATTATTATGCAGAGGACGGTGATGCAGAAAATAACGGTTACTAGGACAGCCATAGACAGAGAGAGGGAGTTGTTTCAGTGCCAGTGGATCAGAGTGGACCGTATGTTGAGGTGACTACAGCAAATGTAACGGAGCCTTTTCTGCTAGACACTGGTGCTGCAAAGAGTTCAATCATGCATTCAAAACTCCCTGGCGCACCTTTGTCTGGCGATATCAATGTTTCAGTAGGTTTTTCTGGCGCCCCTGTTAGGAACCCGATATCCAGTCCCATGTCACTTTCTGTTGGACCTTGCGAGCTGAAAGCACCCCTGATTCTGACAACAGGTTGTGGTGAGAATTTGCTGGGATTAGATTTGTTGAAAAGATTGCATGCTACACTGTATTGTTCTCCTTCAGGAGTACAACTTACATTAGGCAAGAAAAGTGATTTCCCCAATGTACTTGTCTAAAAATACAATGCCGCCTGAATTGTCATCCCTTCCGGATGTTCTTTGGGCTACTGGTCCCAATGATGTGGGCCTCTTGGAGATACCGCCATATGTGGTCACTTTAAAGGCTAATGTCAGACTGCCACGTATTCCCCAGTACAAGATCTCTAATGAAGGGCAGAAAGCATTGTTAGACATTGTCAGCGACTTGATTAATAAGGGTGTGATTGAAGAGACAAGAGGCAACGTTTGCAACAGCCCGATTTTACCTGTCTTAAAACGAACGGACCCTTCACAGCCACCTGTTTACAGATTTGTGATCGATCTTAGAGAGGTTAATAAGATTGTTGTGCCACAGTTTCCGGTTGTCCCCGATATAACCGCCTTGTTAACGATGATTCCAGCCTCTGCTGCATGGTTTTCAGTGATTGATTTAAAGAATGCTTTCTTTAGTATCCCAATTGCGGAAGAGAGCAGAGACATTTTTGGTTTTAGTCTGGGAGGCCGAAGCTTCCGCTTCAAACGCGCTCCCCAGGGCTACTGTGAGAGTCCATCCATATACAGTCAAGCTTTGAAAGCACAACTTGATGCACTTGTTTTACCCAGTGGCGCTATCCTGATTCAGTACGTGGATGATTTACTAATTGCCGCGGATACTGAGAAGATCTGTAAAGAAGCCACATTGTCACTGTTGCGCCATTTATCTGCTTTCCATCACAAGGTGTCTCTCTCTAAGCTGCAATATTGTCGACAAGAAGTGACCTACTTAGGTCATCTCTTATCGAAGGAGGGAAGGAAACTGACCCCAGAAAGAATTCAAGCCATTGCACAGTTGAGTGTGCCAAAGACACAGAGAGAAGTGCGTGCTTTCTTGGGCATCACTTCATACTGTAGGCATTGGATCCCTAGTTTTTCTTTATTGGCAAAACCTTTAGTAGCATTAACATGTAAAGACACACCAAATCCTATCCCATGGTCTGAAGAGTGTCAGAAAAGTTTTGTGGAATTGCGAAATGCATTGTGTTCGGCTCCTGTGTTGGGCACTCCTGACTATAGCAAACCTTTTACATTGTATGTTCACGAGAAAGATGGATGTGCGTTGTCAGTGTTAACACAGCCTTTTGGCGACAGACCGCGCCCATGCGCATATTTTTCATCCACCTTGGACCCTGTAGCGAGGGCATTGCCAAGCTGTCTGAGAGCGACAGCTGCTGCAGCGATGTCTATCCGACAATCTGCTGGTTTGGTGATGGACAATACATTGATTGTTATGGTTCCACACGCTGTAGACACATTATTAAATAGGACCAAGACACAACACTTGACTAGTGCGCGATTATCAGGTTATGAACTTACACTGTTAGCAAATCACATACACATAAAGAGATGCAATACGCTGAATCCAGCTACATTGTTGCCAATACCAGCAGATTCAGATGAGATTGAGCAACATGATTGTCTGTTCAGAACGGAAGAAGAGACGAAAGGGAGAGTGGATCTCAAAGATACTCCCCTGACTGAGTGTGATGGCACTTTATGGGTGGATGGTTCCTGTTTCAAGCTCCCTAATGGTGACACGACTGCTGCATATGCTATCACGACTTTACACACGGTCGTGGAAACTGCACGAGTGCCACATAATTCGGCCCAAGCAGCAGAATTAATCGCCCTCACGAGAGCATGCGTGTTATCTGAAGGAATGAGAGTAAATATATACACAGATAGCCAGTACGCCTTTGGCGTGGCTCATAATTTTGGGCGACTGTGGAAAGAGCGTGGGTTCCTGACGTCACATGGAGCTAAAATTCAGAATGGCAAGTTGGTGAATGATCTCCTTGAGTCACTGACCCTACCGTTGCAAGTTGCGATCATGAAATGCAGTGCGCACAGGAAAGTCACAGATGATGTTGGACGTGGGAATGCGTTTGCTGATGAGACCGCGAAAGGAACAGCACAGAATGTGAAGACTAGAATGTATGTTGCAGGCCCCGCAAGATGGGTTAATGATGTTGGGATGTGTGAAAGCACAATAGAGAGTGTGAAGTCGCTTCAAGATGAAGCCACAGAGGAAGAGTTAAGCAAGTGGAGAGAAAGTATGGGTAAGTTGGATGAGAATGGTTGTTGGATTGATCTGACAGAACATAGGCGATGGTTGTTGCCTGATGCATATGTGCTTCCAGTGGTTACAATGGCACATGGAATGGCACATATTAGTACGAAAGGTATTTGTAAGTTGTTGGCTCCAGTATGGCAGAATGCTGGGATTCCCAAGTGTGCAGAGAATGTGGTCAAGAATTGCATGGTATGCTTGAAGTACAACCCTGGTAGGGGAACCCCAACTCCAGCTGGTCACTTTGCACCCCCATCATGTCCATTTGAAGTTTTGCAGCTGGACTTTATTCACATGGAAAGATGTAACAACCTGAAATATGTACTGGTGGTTGTTTGTGCTTTCTCGAAATGGATAGAGGCTTATCCTCTGAAAGATAACACTGCCCTGTCCACAGCCAAAGCTCTTGTGAAGGAGTTTTTTCCCAGGTTTGGGATGCCAAGAATGGTGTGGTGTGATAATGGAAGTGAGTTCGTGGGTAAAGTGATGAAGAATGTATGTGAAGGGCTAGGGATAAAGCAGAAGTTCCATGCTGCAAATCACCCCCAATCAGCTGGATTAGTAGAGCGCTACAATGGAGCCTTAAAGCTCAAGCTGGCCAAAATTCAGGCGAGCACCGGTCTTAAATGGCCTGACGCTCTGCCTCTAGCACTCCTGTCCACCAGAATGACCGTGCACTCACGAGTGGGACTTAGTCCTTACGAGGTAGTTTTTGGCCGTCCGGCCAACGTATGGGGTGTACCGAGGCCTACGAAGTTCAGTGAGATAGAGCATCCAGTACTGCTTGATTACCTGTATGATTTGACTGTTAAACTGCGTGTTTTGCACCAACAGGTACATGATACTCTCCCTCAAGCCTCTGAAACTCCTGGACACCCTATCAACCCTGGTACGTGGGTGCTAGTCCGAAATTTCCAGCGCAAGAGCAACGACGAGCCTCGCTGGATCGGCCCTCATCTTGTTCTTCTTTCGACAAGATCAGCTGTGCGAGTGAAAGGGAAGAAGCACTGGATCCATGGCACTCACTGCAAAGTAGTCCCCTTGCCTCTGCCATATGACCAGTGGGTCCAGGAGGGTATCGCCGACTCTGAGACAGACACTGTACCTCGTTTTGTACCATTCAGTGACGCACGCCTAAAAGACACAGTTTCAGACCAAGAGAGTGACAATATTCTGCAGGAAGCTGTGCCACCATCAAATCGACTGGACACCACTGAGCCTGAACTTTTGTTTCAAGACCAAACAGCACCTGGCCGTCTCCGCTATAATTTGAGACCTAGGCCCATGGACAAATAAAGATTACCCTACTATTTCCTCTTTTTAACATTTTTGCTCTCCCATCTGAAGGACTTTCTTGATTTTTGTTTTTTGAACCACCATCCGGGTTCTGCCGCAGGGTCGCGGTGCCAAGACTTTGGGGTACAGGCCGAAGACGCTAGGTCGACGGTTCTGGTTGGTCTAGGGCGTTTCCCTGGACTGACAGGCGTGCCCCTTAGCAGAAGACACTCATCCGCCGCGAGCGGCCCGAGTAGAGGATGGAGTTTTTTAAGATGGAGAGACCGATTGAGGAAATGAACTTTATTGCAAGGATATGTAAAATTATGAAAAGTAAATGTTTTGTCTTTTTGTGCCTTTTTACACTGTGTAGTACAGTAATGTTCATTGTTGGATTTGTGTTTTTCTCCGCTCAAAAGCCCATTGCACCCACTCAACAGCCTATATCTCCTTCTACCGCCTCCTCTCACTCTTTTCACCCTTTGCCTGAGCACGAGCAGACCAGACGATCGGAGTTCGTAAATAACTTGTTTATCCAACTCTTGCACCAGCACCAACTGGTAATGAATACGACCAATTGCTGGGTATGTGGGTTAATGCCACATACCATTAACAAGGGTATTCCCTACCTGGTGCTGCGTATAGTTACAATGGATCGTCATGGGCATTCCAGACCATGTTTCTCTATGCTCTAGATACATATTCCCCTCGCCAACCGCGTTCCATCAGACCTATCACCAATAATAAGGCTTTAATGAAAGGAGTTGCCGATATGAGTAGGGATATCGACGCATACTCGTCCATTCCCAAAGAAGAGTTGAGACCTTATGTAGGATGGAACGCGACGGGGTATAGTATTAGTCTGGGTGAAAGACAGCGAAAAATCTCATCTCCAATCTGGGTCGTACCCCACATGGGTCGGTTCTGCTTACAGGGTAATGGTCAGAATCCTAGAGCTCAACTGGGAAGAAGTGACTGTACTGAAACGTACACTTTCCCATCACAGTTCTCCCATGCGTTTCTGGCTGCCAAGGGCACATATTTCATCTGTAATGACCGAGCATATACATGGCTGCCCCCTGATTTCTCGGGCACATGTTATATTGCGAACTTGCTACCGCCGACATTTACTGCTGCCTCTGACTATCACAAGACCAGAGTTGTGAGAGGTGTGATTAGTAAGGAGGATACTGCCGGTCAGGAAGCGGGAGACTTCTTCTTGGGTTTCCTGCCGTTTTGGGGACCTATGGTCAATAGTAGAAACCTGCGACAACTGACACGTGTGGTTGAATCCACTGTCAATGTAACGGCTGGTGCCCTTAGTAATCTGACAGCTGAGCTCCAAGCGGATCGCCTTATGACTCTGCAGAACCGCATGGTTCTAGACGTTATCCTTGCAGACCGCGGTGGAGTATGCAAGGTTATTCAATCCAGTTGCTGCATTTTCATACCAGATAATGCTCCAGCAGTGTATCAAGCCATCTCCAAACTCCATAAAATATCTGAATCCATACACGTGGATAAGGGAGACTGGTCACTGATGGGGTGGTTCTGGGAACTGATATCTGCCTGGGGTTGGAAAGTTCTGATGGTCATTGGAATGATCTTAGCCATTCTTTTCCTGTTCTGTCTGTGCATACAGTGTGCTCCTGCGATATGTGGCCTCTGTGCTACCTTATGTGTAAGGAAACCTGTATCGAGGGACGAACTAAGTAAAAGGATGATGCTACAGCAACATCTCCATGACTTTGTGAATATTGACCTAGACTCGGATTAAGATGAGTATAGTGATTGCCTATGTAAGGGCAAAAGGAGGGTCTGTCGTACTTTAATATTCGGGACCGCGTAAGGGACAGGGCCCTACCCCTGTCTATCTTGGTATTAGCGAACCGCAAATGGTGAATGCGGCATGTACGAGTGTTTTATATACCGTTCTAGCTATGAATGCACTGTGTACACGTCATTCTGCTTCACTACGCGGGTTCCATTTTGGAAGCAGTGGCCATCTTGTCATTGCCCTCACATAGGCTATAATGGAGCAAACACGGGCCTCACAGTACATGTGCTTTCCCGTGACTTCTCTGTGACCTGGGCAGCTGGCTCTGCTGCCCTGGGTCAAACCGGTCTCACGAGCTCCCCTTCCTCCGTCCACCTGTGATTAGCATCAGGGCTTGACCCATCATAAAACCCTTTCATTCTACACAAACCTCCCGCTAATCTCTTCCACACCTGCTTGTTCCTGCTTTATGACTTGTTTCCCAAAACAGGAGATGCTCATGTTTATTGGGGGGTCTGCCAACATCAAATGTGGGATCTGAACCTTACTGTGTAAATCATTGTGGGCTGGCCGAACTGGAATGTGGGATGGTCATCATGACTCTGCTTTTTCGTTTGTAATGTATACTTATAATGGCCATATCGTAAACCAAGGAATGTGTGCCTGGAGCATGATATTTTGTACTTAAGGAGAAGCCCGTTCCTATGATTTTCAGCAGTCTCCTGAGAACATACACGCTGTTGTACTTCTAGGATACCTGTAATTGGTCTGCAGCCAATAAACGAATCTTTGACTTCACCCAGAAGACTCTGTGTTTCTGTAGGTCTGGAACAGGGTGAACCCAGAAGTCATAGGGTGTGTGCCCCTGCACCGCTGGGTCTAAAATACCCAGTACTTCAATGGCTCCCAGGTATAGGGAGGGATGCACGTAGTGCAGGGAAATGCAAAACTTGCATTTTTACCATTGCGGCGGGTGCTGCAGACAGCAGCACCCTCCGCAATGGTAAAAATGCACAATGCGACTGCCACAGTGGCGGGCGCATTGTAATTCCATGTGCTGGCCTGCCACCATATAGGCGGACGGACCCAAGCCCCGGGACAATGGCGGATGGACGAAAGTTCGTCCGCCATCGTAATGAGCCCCTAAATTATTATAAATAATTTATCAACATATTTAAAATATACAGAATTAAAATGTTTCATACATCATATATTATAAATGCAATTATATTTTTTGCATTCAACATCTCTCAAAAACACATCTCTATATATGTGTGTGGGACTATACATATAAATAGAATATTCAAACCTCAATTACAATACAAAATTTAAACAGATCATTAAATAAGTTATCATGTAAATACAATATTACAAATACTAAAAAATCTAATTTAAAAAAATGCAAAATAAAACTAACATATTCAAATAAGTAAAATGTATTGCTAAACAAAAAATTCTTTTAAAACTTCAAACTTTAATACATATATTTTTATTAATCTACCTGCACTTGTTCACTACAAACCACACTTGTTACTGAAAAAAATAATATTTTTTTCAGTGAAAAATGTATCATTTAATTGCACTATCCTATAATAAAGCACAACTACTAAAATAAAAATAAATCATTACAACACAAAAACACCAACATTACAAAAATATTGGAAAAAATTATTACGAGATTTTTAGCAATGATATTAAGCACCACACTTTAATACAATATTCTAACCTGCGATATTCATATTGATTATAAACCTCATCATGATATTGTTATGATGATATTCTTGTATCACAATAAAAAATACCTCCATATTTTGTCAAAACTCCTCTCTGATAGTCACTGTTTTTTATGTTTTACCACTAGCCAGGCAAATTAGTAACTTACCTAACATTTCCACTTTTAAAAACCCTTGTTTTAATCAATGGTTTAAAGAGGAAACTAGTTTTAAATGTAATAGTGAAGCTTCTAAAAGCATTACATTCTATTCCTTGTAGTGCAGCAAATATTTGCCATCCCACCTCTCAAAAAGGTCGGCTGTAGGTATTACCTGTGTGTAATGTTTAAAGTGTAGTTACAGGAATCCTTCCATCTCTGTCTGTGGTTCATATAGAGCATTAATTCACTGCTGCTCCAATATGCTCCTATAGGCCCTTGAACTAAATTATTTTGATACCAGTGAAAAGAGGCTCACAGAGTATAGATATTGTGATGATTTTTTTAAACTTTAGAAAGCCAAATGGTACCCGCTAAGTATTTTTTTAAAAATTGCAGTGAAAATCGTGACTGATTTCCAGCTATTTTTTTTTTAAACCAAGCGTGGTACCCCAGCTTGTTTTTACCTTAGCCCCCAGGTGGGCCAGGTCCCAGGAGCATAAGGGTAATTTTAAAAAAAGGAGTGGTGCGCACCGGTCCCCCTCCAAGTGCTCTTTTTTATCTGAGGCATTACCACTTCCCTGGGGTTTTAATATGCCCGGGGACCACCAGCTCCCTGGGGCTAAATTATTATTTATGCTTGGGGGTGGACGGACTCCCCTGGGCCCAGGGGACCACCACCTTCCCAGGTCTGAATACAATTTTAAAGGCCCCCCTTCCATACTTCCATATACCACCTCGGGGACCACCACTGCCCCGTGGCTGACCCTTTGCATACTGAAGAAGGAGGAGCCACATGGCCCCCCTTCTAGAGCCAATAATGGTCCTCGGACCACCACTCCCAAGGAGATAGCTGTTTGCTTTTGCTTAGTGGGAGCTGTGAGAGCTCCAGCCAAATGAGAGCAAACACTAACTCCGCTTCAAACAAGCAGGAGCTGCTAAACTGCTCCTACTTGCTGGGAGCGGAGTTTTTATCTGCTTCCCAGCCTGTCATGCGGGCAGAGAAACAGATGAACTGAATTATCCCACAAACAGGGCGCTGCTTTTCTTGCTGCTCTCTGCATGCAGGAGCAATGCCAGCTTCTGCAGAAGGCATGGAGCTGGTTAGAACTGCGGGGCCTTGAGGATCCCCCCTCAGTCTCCATGCTAGGTGCCGGGGGGACAGGGCTCTCAGGTAGATGTGGCCATGCACCAGGGATGGGGTCCCTAGGGCAAAAATTGGTAAGGTCACCTAAGTAGTTCAATGCGTGGGTGTAAGTTATAGTTAGCACAGACAACTATAACTGATGAATTTCACTGATTTTGTTTAAGTGAAATCTGAAAAAATAATAATTGATGGACAGAATGCAGAACAGTGTCATACCTTTACCCCAGTACAGAGATCTGGGCCTAAATCCATCTGAGCCTAACTATAACGTCCCTGTAACCTTTGGCTTTTTCAGTGAATTTCTAAGGTTTTTTTATTTCTATTTCTTAACTATAACATCACTGCAACCTTTATATATTTGGCAGTCTTGCAGCTGGGCGCTGGCATGGTTGACTGCTGCAAGACTGCCAAACTAGTAATCAGGCCCATATTTAAGACCTGGGATTTGACTTGCTTATTAATTTGACGCCGTTTGACAAATCTTCCAGAGATTTTCCCAAAATTGTGACCTCCTGATTGTAGTTGTGCTTCTAGTTCTGCATTGAAAGTTTCGGAGTGATCTGTCAAGTGAAGACTGAGAAAATGGGGGGGGGGTTAAAAAAAAGTTTGTTTCCCATGTTAATTCTCATACAGATTTTAGACAAAACTACAGTCCAAACTACTGGACGGAATTACACTACATATGGCAGAGAGGTAGCCCTTGGTTCAGAAAGAACCCTTGTTTAGTTGGTGTAAATCTTGGTTCAGAAAGAGCCCTTTTTTATTTGGTGTAAATCTGTTCAGTAGTTTTTGAGATATTAAAGGAAAAGCAAATGTGTATATCTAGAGGGGGTGACCCTCTGCAAATCCAACAGATCTCAAGCTGAGATCTGATTGGCTAGCAACACTTCAACCAGGAAGTGATGGCAGTCATTTTGGGACTCAGGCTTAGTTGAGTCCCAAAAAAAAGGTAATAACAACGAAAAGGTGGCAAAGTAGGAATACTCTAACCCCCTAGGCCTTATTTTGGGGTCCTCCAATGACCCCACCTGGGCCAAACACATTTTTTTTGCAGCAAAAATAACAGTAGATTTGAGTATTCATGTTAAATATATCCCCCGTGCTTTTTTGTATTTCAGCCCCTGAGTGGGCCAGGCCCTGGGGCATATTTATATGTATATTTTGGAGCGTGGGTGCATGCGGCCCCTTCCCCATTGCTGATTTGGGGGCCAGGCCAATATGAAATTTTAAGGAGGGGGACCACACACGGCCCCCCTCTATAGGCCTTATAAGGCTCTGGGAACCTCCATGTTGCATGACCAAAATGTTTTGATTTTAGGAGGGCGATCACAAGCACACTCCTCCAGGTCCCTTTATGACCCAAGGGACCACTACCTCTTCAGAGCAAAGCCAATTGCAGTAAAAGGGGGAGAGGAGCTGCGTGGCCCCCATCTTGGGCCATTTTCAGCCCCGGAGACCACCACCTCTCCGGGGCAGGCCATAGAAGAACAAAGGAGGAGGGGGCAGCACAGCCCCCCTCCTGGAGCCATTAATGGCTCTGGGGACGGTTACCTACAGGGCTGGCCCCCTGTGTCCAGGGGTGCCCACCCCTGGGACATGGCTGTTTGCTCTTACTTGGTGGAAGCTCTTACAGCTCCTGCCAAGTGAGAGGAAAAAGTACATTTACTCCCAGAGGTCTGAAGCAAGAAAAACACCACCGCTCGCTGGGAGCAGACTTTTCATCTGTTTAACAGATGAAAGGATTGTCCAACATGCTGGGAGCGGCATTTGGAGACGGGGATCTACCAGGGACCATGGGGGCATTTGGGCTCCCTCCACTGTCCCCCAAACTGCACACTGGGTTCCCTGGGTGGGCTCAAGGGCACCCAGCATCAAGAGGCCAGGACCCGAAGGATTGGGTCCCCGGGGCCAAAACAGCCCAGGAAGGGGGAGTGAATTCTTTCTTGTCCTGTCCATGGTTCCCCATTTAAATTACTAGGAGTATGCAAATGTATAAATGATCTCGAAGCTCTGCCCATTTCGTCCGTACACCTTAGTACTATGCAAAGGTCTTCCTGTCTTTGTCAGGATCATGAACAGCTTTACAAAAGGCACGCAGTGCATTTCCTGCCAATTTTGGTTCTTGATAATGAGGAATATGAGGACATCTCCTTATTTAGTAGCTATTTACCTCTTTGTAGTCTTGTTGTCGTCTCTATAGGAGGATTCATGTTATCACAGATTTCTTGATGAAGACATACGAGGAACAATCACATTGCCAAAAAGCACACAAGGTCACTGGAGGCATTTCCTAGTTGTCCGTTATGCAGCTGTAGTGTAGAATATGTACTAGACATTTACCCAACAAGGAAGCACTTACTAATTAACCAGTAGAAAGTATTCCAGTTAGGCAGATATTTTGTGCAAAACTGTGGACCTATGCTGAATAAAGTGACAGGTGAGGTTCTGTTCTGGCGCAGTCCCTCACACAGCTGTTGACACACCTGCACAGATACCCTGAAACACCCATTCTGGTACTCTTTACTACTCACAGACCCACACAGCCACTCACACACCTACCCACACACTGAAATAGCTACTCACACACCCACTCATGGGCCCATACAGCCACTCACACACTCAATCACAGACCCATACAGTCACTCACATACCCATATAGCTAATCATACACCCACTCACAGACCAATACAGCCACTCACATAACCACAGAACCACTGACACTCATTTACAGACCCATACAGTCACTCACACACCTACTCACTCACATACAGCCACTCATATACCCACTCACACACCCATACAGTCACTTACAGTTCTACTCACACACCCATACAGCTACTCACACCCCCACTCACAGACCTATCCAGCCACTCACAAACCCACTCACTGAGCCACAAATCTATTCAGACACTCTCAAAACTACTTACACACCCACTCACTCATGCACCTGTTCAGATGCACACACACCCACTCACAGACTCATACATCCAATCACACACCCACTCACCGATCAGTGCTGGTACTCACACACCCAAAAAACCACTCATACACCCACTCACAAACCCATACAGTCATTCATACACCCACTCACAGTCCCATACAACCACTCACACACCCACTCACTGACCTATACAGCCACTCACACTCCTACTCTTAAAAATTACAGGTTACAGTTTGGAAATAAAATTTAAAAAAACCTTTTACATTCACAAACAAAATGAAGGTTACAGGGAACTTATAGTTAGGAAATCAAATATAAAAAACCTTAGAAATTCACCTAAAAAAAATAAGGTTACAGGGACATTATAGTTAGGAAATAGAATTAAAAAAACCTTAGAAGGCAGAAAAAAACAGAGGTTACTGGGATGTTATAGTTAGGCTCATATTTCACATGCACAAAACCATAGAAATTCAGCAGTTATAGTTACCTGAGCTAACTATAACTTGCACCCCCACAATGTACTGCTTATGACCTCACATATTGCATCACTCATAACATGGTCAGTGGCATCACTGATGGCATCACTGATGAAATCTCAAATGACATCACTGACCACTCACATCCCCACACAAACTCTCATACACTCGCTGACCTACCCATACAACCACTCACCCACTTACAGTACCAAATGACTAATCTATCAGGTTTAATGATATATATTTAAATTTGCTGTAGTTCAAATATTTAACCACAAATAATTAGGTGGAAGGTTTCCCTAACACCTTAGTGTTGGTCATTGAAGAAAAATGCAAGCTTATTAAGAGTTTAGTAGATGGGATACTCTGTCTAAACTTGACGGATATTCTGTCCCTCTTATTGCAAATGCCACAGGCTACAATGCACTTGTAATACATGTACTGGGATATGGTAGAATACCTCAGCTACCAAACCCTAAATAAAGCCCATAGCCATAGTTTCATGCTAGATGGTCCCTTGTCTGACTCTCTTGGTCAGAGTAAATTACAATTGAGGACAGATGCATCTCATAGTAATGTCTTTACAATTCTGCTACTGACTGCTTGTAGGAAAATGTGACTTATACAGTACTGATATCACCCAGAATCTGGTACAAGCCAAGAATCAACTAAAACACAAGGCACAAGAGCAAATGTGCAGTTGTCCACACTAATCATTATTTTCTAAATAGAAAACCTCAGTCAAAAAGAGACACATGGTGATTGAAGGGTGATGATCTCTCTTCTGTGACAGACCTACTTATCCCCTCACCTGGAGTTGTTTCAGTTTTCAGAGTCTAGTAGTTTTCAGGCTGCAATCAGACATTTTTACAATCGCATTAGAAAAAGTGTACCGTATATAGGCAGTAAATCAAAAAAATCAGTCAATCAATTACTGAAGTGCCTTACTTTAACAACATGTAGTATAACATTAGAAACTGAGAAACTGCTAGTGGTTCTTGTTAGTGTTGAAGTAGAGCCTTAACCAAAGTGTACAAATGTAACATTTACATACAATTTAGATTGAAAATTGTAAAAATAAATTGCACTTAATTTTTATTGTTATTTTATAACATAGGAACAGGAATAGCATATCATAATTGATGCATTAGTACACTATCAGTGAATGAGACATGAGTAGCCAGAGGGTGGGAGGTAGAAGCATTGCAAAATTATGATTATGGAAAGGAAGGCACAGCTCCTGTCAAATACAGTTAGCAATTAAGCTGGCATAATAGCATCAATGACTAAAGAAAGAAGAAGAACGGAAAGAATACCAAGAATGTCTTCAAGTCATGGATAGGATCGGACCTACCTCCGACTCTCCACCTCAACCATGAGCGACCCCCACTCCAACACAGAACACCTTCACTTGCATATACAGACCAGCCCCAGGACCACGCTATGCGGCACCCTCGCCGACAGACCCCCAGGACCTCGCACCCAGTCCGCAACCACCATTGCCGACCTCATCCCACCCCACGCTATCACCTCTATGGACTACGTCCTACTCCGAGACCTGAACTTCCACCTCCTCAACTACAGTGACCCCGACTCCACCATCCTCCTTGACAACCTCTCCAAATTCAGATAGAAGCAGCTCGTCAACACCTGAAATTTAAGAAACATGTCATGCTCAAGGGGGGTCATATGGTGGGCCCGATTTGACTTTATTACAGAGAGTTAGGAGCTCTTCGAAGGACAGCAATGGATAAAGGTGGAGGAATGGCGGGAGATGACTAGTAGGCACCTCCAGACTTAGATTACTAGTGTTGTAGACAAAGTTGAAGTAAATATGTTCTACCTTACTAATAAAATACTTTGCTATTTCCTCACATTGGACATTGAAAGCTATACAAGGCTCGGCTGCCAATGCGGGTTTCATAAATCCACGAAGGAGAGAGATGATTTTAGCAATGTTGCTACTGTTTTTTATTTTATTAGCAAAGTACTTGGCCCTAGACTTCTCAATCAATTTATGATAAGCCTTAATGGCAATTCTATAACATCTTTTAGTCAGAGGATCATAGGATCATTTCCAGGCGCGTTTAAGGACCTTGTAATTTTTTCTGGCTGAGATCAATGTCCCATTAAACCAATGGCTGGCCTGTGTTCTCTTATTATGGATCAATTTGACAGGAATGCACATGTCAAGGACATGGGTGATCCAGACTTGGAAGAGACTACTCGCTACCTCCACATTGGAGGACAAATGAGGAATCTATGTTTGAAGAAGGTCTCGAAATTTATAGGAATCGAGTTTATCCCATGGGCATTGAGAAATAGAGTCTAGGTGGGCAGGCAGTGTAGAGCCTTCATAGCAGAGGGACATAGGAATTAGAAAATGATCAGTCCAGGTCATGGGAAGAGGGGTATGGGCCTTTAGCAAGAAGATGTTAGAGAATACAGGATCAAGAAGGTGCCCAGGTATATGTGTGACTCTTGGGAGGCATTGCGTCATTTGGCATACAGCAAGATCATCTAAAAAATGTGTGATATCACCTTCATGGCAAGAGTCCAGGTTAAGGTTGAGGATCACCCATAATATTGGAAGTAGCTGCCGTAACTGTCAGAGTAGTAATCAAATTGATCAGTGGCTCCCTAAATGATTTAGATGGGTCAGGTGGTTGGTAAATTAACTTAACTACTTACCTTGCGCTTGCTGCATCACTGAGTTGGTGATGCAGTGTGCGCAAGGTAAGTAGTTTTATTTACTTACTTTTCTCTTTGCCGTCATATGTCCGACTCCACTACCCCCCACCCTGCCCCGCCTCACCACCCCACAGTATTCCCTCTGCGAGCCGCCACTGGGAGCCAACCTCATTTGTCTTAAAATCATACAATTCACAGTGGAGAGGTTTCCCAATTGTGACCCAACCATGCTCATTGCAAAGTGTGGAGCGAGTTCTAAAAGAAAGGAACTTTGTCTGAGAGTAGACCAACCTATGACCATTCGGAGAGGCAGAGTTTCTGGCTCCTGGTGATGTCCAGGCACAGACAGGCGCAAACGGGCTGGCCTTAGGTGCGGCATAGGAGCGCCTTCGACATGCCAGTGGCGCGCCCGCTGCATTCCCGCTGCGTGCATCTGCGCTGCAGATTGCATGAAGTACCCGGGGGGCTCAACAGGCTCGACTCTGATTGGTCAAAAGCAAACAATCAGTACCGAGCAATGCTGTCATGTGCAAAAGCAGCCAGGAACTTTAAAAGAATTTTAAAAAGTCATAGCACGAAATTAGCGGCAGTGTTTTAGTACCATTAAATCTAAACAGTACATTGAGAACATCTATCTAAAACAAAAATCGAATATGAGACGGACATCTACTGTTTGTAGCCCTCACTTCAGCTGCTGTACTTCGAAACAATGCCTGCACCAGAGTTCAGAAATATTACTTCTTAGTCTTGTTAGAAAGAATTAACAAGAAACGTGGCAACCGAACCACATATTTATTAGCTGAAAAATAAAATTACAAATTGTTTTCTTTCTGCTTTCCAGACCTTTCAGTTGCACTTTTCACATAAAGCATCTAAATACAATGTCAAAGATAAGCTAGTACATGCTGCATGCAGTCATGCCTGCGTTACATGTAACCACAATCTTTGTCAGGGTGCGGCACAAACCAATTCTAAATCAACCTGTGCTCAACCGTCTGGTAGCATGGCACAGGGCCATTGGGCTTAATTCAGAGGCAATTGTAAAGTATTTATGAAAACAGTGATAAAATTGAAACACCACACAAAAAGGATCCCATGTTAAGTTAGAAAACGAGAGTAATTTTTAAAAAATAAGTCTACAGAGACCCAGTTTGGCCTGCTGAACAAAGTACCTTAAATCCTGGTGTGCAGGGATTTGCTAGGATCCAAGTCGATAATGCATCGCGCAGCCGAGGCAATGCATTGGTTTCATGATGAGGAAAGGCTATGAAGCAGGTTCCTGCATTGTCTCCGAGTGACCTGTCGATGGAGGCTTGCGATGCAAAGTCCAATGTCATGGAAGCGTTGCACAGTCGAGTTGAAGTGTTGCTTCTGAGGAGCTGTGAGGCTAGTTCAAACAGTAATACAGTGAAAACATGACACAAAAATTATTCCACACTAAATTGGAAAAGCAGAGTAAAATGTAATCAACAACACAAGACCAAAATGACAAATATCCAATCAGTAGAACCGGAGTTATGAATTTTCAAAGATTTTAGTAACTATAGTGCCAAAAAACACAGAGCTCTAATCACAGCTATCTTGTCACGCTGAACAGGGTCAAAGTTACCCTTTCAGGCTGGTTGAAATGCGGCGCATGTTGGCTACAGTCACCAGGTTAGGCCTGCTGAAATTTACATTCTCAAATCCGTGACAAGAGTCTTCTTCACGATGGAGGGGACACGAGGAGCTGGGAGAGCATTGAGGGTGGCTGCCGCAGTAGCATGGAGAGCAGGCCAGGAATCGCAGACAGGTATTGTTGGAACTTTGCTTTGGCGGTCCACTGCTAGAGGTCAATACTGTAACATGAAGAGGAAGCTGTGAGAGCTTCACATTGAATTGGGGTGTGAGCGGTGAGGTCTAGGTGTGCAAGGTCCTGTTCACGGACGTGAAGATCCCAAAAGCTTGAATGCAGCTCCCTGAGCCACATCAAGGGTCTATAATCTGAGGGGCACCACTTGAGGGTCAAGAACTCACTTCAGCTAGGTCCAGGGGCTGGTGCAAGATGTTGGGGAGCCTTTTAAGTCCTTAAGGTTCAGACCAGGAGGCCAGCAGACAGCTACAGGTCCAGTTCTCTTCTCATCCAGGCAAGAGGGCAGCTGTTCAGCAGAGTAAGGCAGCTATTCCTTAACAGCAGCTGTTCATCAGAGTGGCAGTCCTTCCAGCAGCACAGCAGTCCTTCTTCCTCTCAGACTGGTGCAAATGTGTACTGAAGAGCTGGTATCTGGCATCCAGTATTTATAACCAGTTGTGCCTTTGAAGTAGAGAGAAGCTTATAGAGGCATGGCATAGAAGTGCACAGGTGCCCTGCCTTCTTGACCCTGGCTCCAGACTAACTACAGGGAGTATGCAGCCCTTTTTATGGAGGCAGGACACAGTCTTTTCAAAATAAAGTGGGGCTGGGTCCTACTCTTCCATCCCATCATGCCAGTGATGGCACATCCAGTCACACCCACGCTTCCCATTGTGTGTGGTGTCTAAGAGGAAAACACAAAGCACAACTGTCAACTACACTAGGCATTTGACCCAGAGACATGCTGCAGGGACCAAATGGTTAAGGCGAGAAAATGACAACTTTCTAAAAGTGGCCTTTTCAGATTTGTAATTTACAGTCTGACTTCAAGGTAAGTGACGATTTTTCATTACGATTCCAGAGAAACCAAACTTGAAGGAGTTCCCATTTGGAAACTTAACATAAAATGTAACGAGGCTACTCCAATGTTCTCCTATGGCAGAGGTAGGACTTGTGGTAGTAAAAAAGGGATTTAGACACTCTAGATTGAGGATCTCACCCTATCACATGGAATACGGGCATGCAATCCCCTTCCGACAAACTGCTTGCACCGACATTTAGGCAAGGCCCATACACTAGCACCATTGATTACATCATCTTGAACGTCAGCATTGGAGCAAGCTAGATGACATGATGGTTATGGAGAGATAGGAGAGCGACCACAATCCCTTGGTATTAAGATTAAAAGAAGTTATGATCCTTCCCTGCCCAGTAGTCAATGAGTATGCTTCCATGCAGCTCGTGGCCACTAATAATAGGAGGAATGTGAAATGGGAAGCAGTGGGTTCCTCACCCGAGGGAATCAGGGTCCAATACTCAATTTTGGGGACCCATATGGATAACATTTATACCAATTGGGAGAAAATGACTTGATACTAGCGGAGCACAACATGGTATTTGCAGAGTTGAGGAATCCCCTCACCAAGGAGGCTAGGGGGCCCCCAAACATAACACAGACCAAGGGGTGGTTCCATGGCCAGTGAACAAAGCGAAACCTGGCCCAAACTATAATAGGGATATGCAGGCCATAAGTGGAAACAGGGCTATTTGTCGGGCTACCCTAAAAGAAGCAAAAAGACCTTGGGAAGACGGCATCTGGTCTGACCTGCTGGATGCCGTGATAGCTAATGAGAAGAAGACATTTAGGGCATTGGTCAGTAAGAGCAATGGGAAAATGGGTAGCACCACTGAAACATCCATTGTACCTTGTGATTGGGTTGCCCACTTTAGGAGTTTGTACTCCCCTCCTGCCCACCTGAGCCTGGCCCTACATGCAGGGACCTCCATGGAACTAAGCCGATTCATTCCCCCTCTGGTTTTCACCATGGAGGACACTGAGTGAGCTGTGGTCTCGTTGATGCCTGGGAAAGCTCAGGGGCTAGTCAAAATCCCAGCTGACGTGTTCAATTAAGACCCTGCGGTGTGGGTCCCCTATTTCAATACAGTCTCTAGCGCCATCGCAATAGAGAGGGTGCGCCCTCAATTGTGAAAGGGGTGCACAGATACTGCCTATCTTTAAAAAAGGAGATCCTAGTTTGCCCTCCAACTACAGCCCTATCAGCCTGATTGACAACCTGCAAAAACAATTTTGCAAGCAGGTGCTAGGGCAGTTGTTGGATTGGTGCGAAGAAGATCACATTCTTTCAGGACTACAAGCAAGCAGGCTTCAGGTACAAAACCAGTGTGGTTGACCAGGCCTTTCGCTTTCTCCTAGTAAAGTGGAAGATGGTAGACATGACCAAGAGTAATCTCGATGTGGCATTTATTGACCTCCGTGCCGCGTTTGACCTTGTGCCAAGAGGGAGATTATGGGATGTGCTTCGGAAGATGGAGTCCCCCTCTGATCTCCTGCACTTGATTCAGCTGCTTCATGAGGAGAACTATGCCAAAGTAAGATGCAACGTGAAGGGAGAATTAACTGATGCTTTGCCTATGAACAGGGTGTGCACCAGGGATGTGTATTTCCTACCTATTGAGCTGTGCCAACAACTCCCCAACCCTGGCAGGAGAAAAAATACTGGCATTCCTTTTCACGGATGATGCGTTGTTGCTGTCCAAACCTGGACCATGGGACATTCAAAAATTGATTCACAGCTTCAGGCAATTCTGAGAAGACTTTGGCCTTGAAATTAATACCTCCAAGACCAAATATATGATTTACACCAACGGAGGCAGAGCGAGTAGGGTCATCAAGGTGGACTCCGAAACACTGGGAAGAGTCATGCAATTGAATTATCTGAGTATCTGGCTGGATGATACTGGTGCTGGGACCAGCAGATCACCAAAAGCACTTTAATTGTGAAACATCGAGCTGCAGCAATAGACAAATTTGTCAAAAAAGCAGCCTGGTCCCCTGCCCTTCTGGCAATTGAAATTTACAAAGCACAAGCAAGGGGGCCACACTATATGGAGCGGAATTACGGGGCCATTGCAATTCAAGGGCCTTGAGCAGAGCAGAAAATAATTTCCTTAGAGGCCTTTTAGGCTTAAGGAAAGGCGCACCATTGGTTCCCCATTGTCTCAATTTGGGGATCAACGAGATAGCGATACAGATAGTGTTGAGAACCTTATAGTTTTGGGTTTGTATCTGGAGTGCCCATGAACTGCGCCACCTTCGAGGTGGCCTGCAGGAAGATATTGGGTCCAATGGGGTGGGAAAGGTCAGATGGCTGGGGTTGCTCAAAAATGCCTGGATGGAGCTAGGGCTAGAGAAATTTTTTCATGAACCCCAGTCTATTTTTTATGGAGACGCTCTTAAAGTAAAATAACTGGCCCTGGAAAAAGCTGTTAGCAGTAGGGACCATTCATCCATGCCAAGTTGCCTAACACGTGCTCTCCTTCTCCACAAATCCATAACCAAGGTGAAGGAATTCCTGGATTTTATCAATCTGATGCATGCCCGCTCTCTCTTTCTCCAGTAGAGGTATGGGACCCTGCCAGTGGCAGTATTCACTGCTAACTGGGCAAAGCAGAAGCAGGAATCTGACCATTGTTTCTACCGTAAAATTGTTTATGAAAGTGATGAGCACTTCTTGTTCTTTTGCCCTCTGTACGCCAATCCCAGAAACAAATGGATCGTACCCCTGCGCAGATCCCTTAACTTACAAATTCGAGTGGAAGCTTTCAGAATATGCAAAAGCTGTACCTTCTTGATTGTGATTGTTGCCGTTTCTAAATTCTTGCACATAGCTTGGCCAACTAGAACCAAAGCACTAAAGCTAACACAAGCAGTCACACCCTAAATGTCCTATGTACGATTTTGATTTCAGGATGATTTAATTGTTTGGTTATGCACAGTATGTAATTTTACAACTTTTATTGGTGTTTAATTGTTTTAATGTTTTTTTATTGAGTTGTAATATTGCTTATGTGTTTGTTGCTGATGAGACTAATGTCTCGAACTAGCAAATAAATGAATGAATGAAAATGAATCTAAGAATTTTTCACTACCAGGACATGTAAAACTTAAATGTACATGTCCAACTTTTTTTAATGCATTTCACCTTGCCCTTTGTGCTGTCCAGGGCCTGCCCTATGTGTGATTATATGTATTAAAAAGGAAGGTTTAGGCCTGCTAAATGTTTTCCTTTGCAAGTTCGAAATGGCCGTTATAAACTGCACACACACACACAGGCTGCAATGGTGGGCCTGAGACATGTTTAACTTACTACCTAACTGGGTGTCACAATCAGTGCTACAGACCCACTAGTGCCATTTAATTTATAGCCATAGGCACAGATAGTGCCTCTTTACTAGGAACTTACAAGTGTATTAAATATGCCATTTGGGTATAAGCCAGTCTAACATGTTTTAAGGCGAAGGCCTAAGCACTTTAGCAGTGGTTAGCAGTGGTTAAGTATGCAGAGTACTAACGCCAACAAAAATTAATTCAGCAAAAATATAGGAGGAGGAATGCAAAATGTCTGGGGATCACCCTGCAGAAGGGGGCCAAGTCCAAAACTATGCATGACTATTCATTTACAAGAGTCTGGGGTTTGGAGTCTCATCAGTAGCAAAAATGTTCTATTAGGACTAGGAAGGTATTGTGGTAAACCAATTCTAATACAATGAAAACACTTGTCACTTCCTGCAATGAAAATACAGGGAGCCTCCACAATGTGCCTTGGTTAGTGGGTGGCATTTACGTGAACCTTGAACTCTCGCCTTCCTGATTGCAGACACTACTTAATACCGTCAGGGGCATCATCATGTATTGCTGCAGAGAGTGCTGCCAGCCACTCAGTCACTGGGCCAGGCTTCTGTCTGACTTGCTGACGCAATAATAATGGTTAGCTTATGTGTCAACCACCGAACGGTGTGGCCCTGTGTATTAAGAGCCCTGAAAGCACAGCATGAGCCAAACTCCCTCTGCAGGAATTTCCTTTTGGATATTTTTGCCTGCAACTGACTATTCTGATCTTGTTGGCTTTGGTTAATGTAATCGTTTTTTTCCAAGTTATACCTGGACCACAAAAACATTTTAGTATTCCTTACAAAAGTGTCTCTCATTTTTTTTTACCTGTAGGTGGATGATGAAGATTAGTGCCTTTCCAAGCCTTTATCTGTGTATACTTACTCTAGAAATCTTGAAGGAAGCAGCATTGACTAAAACCAGATTGTGGCCCTGACACTATGCTGAGCAAGAAACAGAATTTTGCACGCACTGGGCAG
The DNA here is from genome assembly GCF_964204655.1 of Triturus cristatus. Classification (NCBI taxonomy): domain Eukaryota; kingdom Metazoa; phylum Chordata; class Amphibia; order Caudata; family Salamandridae; genus Triturus; species Triturus cristatus. The sequence goes on along the minus strand of NC_140594.1, from coordinate 444,741,651 downwards.
TGAGAGGAATTATGGATAAAATAGGTTGTCGTGTTAAACTAGAAAAGTAGTGGAAGGGTGGGGTTGTATGACTGGCTAGATTTGTCCTTGTTTTGCAGTGCTAAGGAGCCAACGACTGGGGTCAAAATCATCATGTTTTGAATAAATTGAATAAAGTATGTCTTTTGCAATATGTTTGGTTTTAGTCAGTGGCGGCCAGCACTGATCAGTGGTGATGGAGCTGCAGGGGGGGGGGATAAAAAAAAAATGTAACTTACCTGCTTGCCAAGTCCTCCTTACCGCTCCTTCTGGTCGAGTCTCTCCTCCAACTGGCAGGAACAGGAAGCAGGCTGGAAACACCCAGGCTACCCTGAACCGTGAAGCTTTGTGCTTTTTCTGAGTGCTGAGAATCGGCACTCAGACAGGGCATGGGGCCTGGGCATGTTCTCCACCCAGGTTGTAATGGCGAGTGGGTGGGGAAGATAGAAAGTGCACATGACTGTTATGGTTGGCCCGAGAGAGCTGGCCAAACATTCGTTGCACACTTGGGAGTGGGGGCAAACCAGTCTGTGGCTGCGCTGTCAGCCCCGCGCCAACCTGCCTCACCTCGCAAAGCTGCCATGTACCAAAAAGGGAAAAATAAAATGATAATAACTGAGTTACTATCATTTTATTTTGTTCCTATTCTGCTGAAATAAACAAGTGGGGCAACGCTCCTCCACCTTAGTGGAGGAGCCGCCACTGCGATTTAATTATCACTGTTGAAACATTAATTTAACAAATTGTCAGCTTTTTGTGTTCACACCCCAATCTGTTCCACAGTAACAAAAGCTTAGGTGTTAAATTGTTAGATTGTCAAAGAACAGTGATAGTGTTTAAGCATGCAGTGACAAAGTAATGTCTGCAACGGTTGGCAAACAATGATTTTGTAAAAGTGCATGCCAGATGATGCAGTACATTAGTTCGAGCACTGTTTACTGCAGCTTGTGCATAATGAGTTTGACGTATGATTATAAGGTTGCGTTTGCTTTGCTTTCGTCGCATTCATTCCTTGTATGTTCTAGAAGTTATTCTTTGCTGTACTTTGTGTTCTTGCTTTAGTTTTCCTCCGTGGTTATTCACTATTTTAATTTGTTTATCTTGCGTTTGTTTTGATTTTTTAAATAAGATATCATGTGTACTTTTTCTCTAGCGAATGCTGAAAGCTATACCAAGCAAGCAGATACTGTTTTTGTTACTTTGTATATTTTGATTAGTTCGTGGGCGCATAGTTTATATTTATTTGCTACATGTGTAAGCACGATGTACACCACTAATAAGCCCTCTTGGGGCTAGACTAAAATAGAGGATTGCGGATCACTTAGAAGGAATTATAGTTCAACGCCCAAGAGCCGATGCATTGAAATAGTCAGTGCAAAAGTGGTTGCAAATTGCGTATTATGTTTTTGCGACCACCATTTTATTTTGTGAACAACCTATGTCCTAAAAGGTCTGTTTGCAAAATCATGAATTTCAAAGGGTTGCAGGCCGACCCGCCTAATTCACATTCATTAGTAAAGTCACAATTCACTACACCCAGTGATTGTACCGTCAGCAGGCCACAACCCTGTGATTATATTCTAATATGTATATATATATATGTATAGTAATAATTGTGTTTCTTAAAGGGACCCCGGCTTATTGGTAAAAAACCCGGGCTGATGGTTAAAAAAAAAAAAGAACAAAAATTACTTTTTCATTCTGGGAACCTTTACTGAGAGCAAGCATTAGTCCTTGAGGCTTCAGCTCTGATTAGCAAAGGGAAAGGTGTCCAAAAGGACCAATCCCCAAAAGGCAAGGAGTTCCAAAAAGAAGCCTTTACCCTTGAAAATCAGTTACAGCCCCAAAATGGGAGCTGGTAAATGATCAATGGTTTGCAATCGGTATTCCAGTTGCAAACCATTGATTCATAATTTATCAAATCAAAATTTGGAAAGGAAGCCATTAACATGCTACTACTAAATTTCAATTCTTCCCATATAACCATTTCCCGATCAGGGAATTGCTCACAGACACTTTCCCCCTGATTACAAGTTAGGCAGAGTAGTATACCCCTGGTGGATACCTCTCCATCTCATCAAGTACTGTCCAGATTTCCCATACCCACTGTGAGAACACCAGACCCAATTTTACCAGCCAGACATTGTGGCTAGTAACATTGCATGAGGCCTTGGCTGCAATAACAGCCAAGCCTCATCCCCTGTCAATGTTAAGCTTCTTTCTTTGAATAGGAACAGAGAATATTGTGCTCCCTCTGCCAAAACGATCCTGCCCTTCTGTCCCCTACCTTCTCATCCTGCATCACAAAACCCCCAATTCAAAGCAGGTGGTAAGTGGGAGCACCAAACCCCTGTGAATAGAAGATTAAAATGTGGAATATCACACTGTAATTCCGGCGTAGGTCTATTTAAACTTCATAGTTTGACTGGAAAGGAAACTGCTTTAGTCACACATTCATCAAGGTAGTTACCATGGTGGTTATACCTACACACCTTCTGTGGCCTGTCGTATGCATTTGGGCTGGCCATGGAGGAGAGTGTAGGGGTAGATCTACATTAGGTATCTCAACTTAACATTGTGGAAGTAGGGTAATCCACTTACCACGTAAGAGTGAAACGACAATTATTTTAGTATGCATCCTTTTCAAGCTCTGAGGAACGCCAATGACCTGAAAACATACACTAGCACAGGCAGAAACATGTTGGCCCATTTGAAGATGAATGGGGCAAAGTTTCCAAATTCATTCTAGTCATTTTTTAACAATATATGGGGTACCTGTGCATATAAGTATTTCCTTTAATATAAACCCAAGGTATTCTTAGACTGGATCCCAGCTCTATCCAGTTTAAGCTTTATCAAGAACTCCATGCAACCAAGGTTGATTCCACCCTGGTAGCCCTATCTTACCTTGGTGGTGTGAGGTGGCTGATGATGTAGCATGTCACAAAATGTGGGTGAGGCCTCCTCTTCCAAGAAGATTGGACTGTCATCCTAGTAGATATCATGAACTGATCAAATAGATAATTTCAGTTTTTCTTCACCCCTACCTTAGTGTTTGCATGATATGTTTAGCTCTCTGCATGTTACACAGAAGAACTTACTTATCATGAGTTCATAAGGAGTGCTATTTTTCTTCCATTTTCTTTTCTTTCTATGAAATGCATCACTTACTGACAGCCAAGTCTTACGAGAACCAGGGTGCTGAAGTATTTGGCTTGCACTTGCATGTTTTAGTTGGACTCTGGGTGCTTACAAAGTATTCCAAATAAGTTTGAAGTCATTTAAAAGGGTGTTGACATTGGATTTGGAGATGACATGGAGAGAGATGTGTTCAAGCACTAGGCTATTGATGGAGAAATCTTAGAACGACCGAAAGATTGGTCTTATCTGGGATGACCTTGGTTTGTTGGAGAGATGCTGTGAGGGATGGCATGGTGGTCCGTCCAGAGAAGGAGTATGGGTAGTTTTCTTTGGGTTTTTTTTTTGCTTTAGAAGAGGAGGTCAAGGATGTGGTCTTTGCAGTGTGTTGGTTTAGTGATTTAGTGTATCATGTTTAGTGTGTCAATGTCTTTGAGGCGGGTGGCTTTTGGTTTTTTGAGCTAGTGTACTCTCAGAGGCTGAAGACACACATGAGAGTGGTTTGTACATATTAGATGGTTGAGGTGGCAAAGAGATTCAAGAATTCATCAATGAAGTCCTTCATCTGGCAAGGAAGCCATTATATGAGATGGGATGTGGTGGTCTGAGTTGCAGAGAGTGGGAAGTTGCATGTCAGGAGCTCCATGGAGTTGATTGTCACTTTCTTGCTAGGATGCCGACCAGGAGGACTTATGGATGACAGCAATGCCTCTCCCCTTCTTGTGTTTGCGGTCCACACAATGCATGCTGTTGCCTCTGTGAAAAAGATCATCTAACATGTGCAAGGATGTGGGGATGAACCATGTTTCTGTGATGAAGATGGCATGGATCTTGCGATAGATGATAAAGTCTTCAATATCTGGTGTGTGGAGTTCTGCTGAGTGAGTGTTATTTAACGTGAGTTGTGTGCAGTTTGAGGGTATGTGGTAATTAACTTGATGCGTATTAGATTGGGCCTATGCCTTATGGGGATGCTATGTGAGTGTCTGTGTAGTACTGGTCTTAATGTGATTTTGGGGATGATGGGGATGATGGTATGGGGTGCTGGGTAAAATCACATGATTATATCTTACCTTGTAGGTTTCAGTGGAACAGGAGTTCTGGCCCAAGGCCATACCTGGTCCTAACAGCTCCAAACAGACAATGTCCCTGTCTGTGTCTGCCTTTTGAAGAGGACAGCCCGAGTAGTTGATTCAAATATGGAAAAGGTAGGAGATTAATTTTCTTTCAGTGCAGATGAATGCTGTGTACTGCAGTGATGGAACTTCCCCTGGAAATGCGTGCTAAGAAATGAAGTCTGCTTGACTGGCTTTTTCTTTTAAAGATTTTTTGACACAAAACCAGTGGTGTAGCCTCCTGTGCGGATGGATGCTGAGAAATGAAGTCTGCTTCAAACACCCAAAATATAAGCAACCAAACACTAGTTGTGCCCTGATTAGGGCTCATCAGTCTAGTGCAGCTTGGTTCCAGTGACACAGTGAGCAAGGAATCCATGCCCGGGGATACACTTGCTACTTAGGGTGCTACATCAAACACACAAAAGATGATGGGAGGAATGCTTACAGTTTGTCTAACTACTGGTAATCACTTGCATTAGCATTCCAACCCATCATTATTTTGCTTGCCATGCAACCTCCGTTTGGACCCAGCCATATGGATAGCAGCCTTGACCCTGATCCTCATGGGAACAGTCCAGCTGATCTGCCATGCCAGGTCCTCCCAGAACCGCACCCCAAGACCAATTTCACCCTCATTAAGTCTCATCAATCAGTATAACTTGGTTTCAGTGGCACAGTGAGCAATGGTCCCACGTACGGGCATATCATTGTGACATAGCGCATTACATCACAGACACAAAAGGTGATGGCAGAAAGACCTGCAATGTGTCAAACCATTGGCAATTGTTTGGGGTAGCACCCCCAACCATCATACTTTTGCTCACCATAACACCTCAGTTTGGAGCCAGAAATAGGCAAATCACTCATGACCCTGCTCCTCTTTAGAACAGCCCAGCTCCAACTGTCAGGCCAGGTCCTCCCTGTGTTCTGGTTTAGATTGCAACTGAGGTGGGCTTGCGGGCAAAAGAACAATAAGTTGGAAAACTACCCCGAGCAATTGTCAGTGGTTAGGCAAATTCCTCCCATCACCCCCTTTTTGAGTTCAAATGTATCTGCTACACTAGCGTCTTCCTTTAAAAAAGGTTTTGGATGAACATCTGCGTTGTCACTTGCTGTCCAACTGGATGATGCGGTATGAAGTCTGCTTGCCTGGCTGCTTCTTTTAAAACTATTTTTGGGGGAAATCAGTGATTCCTGTACAGACAGATGTTGGTAAATGCAGTGATGTTCCTTCCTCTGGAGATGAATGATGAGGAATAGGTGGGCGAAGTTATGCTGCTTTCCTTGCTTACCACTTGTAATCCTTGCAAAAACTATAGAAATTACACCTGAAGAGTCAGTTGCATAGAAAAAGGAATGCAAGGTATGTATTGGCCACAACCCACACTTTGAGTGCAAGCAAAATACATGGCACACATCCAGTTTTGAAGTTCTCACCTGAAATGTCCGCTCCAGGAGAAGTTTTGAAATAGAACATTAGGCAATTCTGTGGCTAAATTTAAAATGGAAAACCATGCATGCTACAAGTATTCAAGTAATCGTGATCTTGTCCTATAAACTATTCCTTTAAAACCCAATTACCTCGTGAAACCTAGCATTCCAATCTTGTAAAAATGTTGCCCAGTGTCACTAGTGTAATGTGTTTAGAAATTAACCATTTGGCACTAAAATTAGCAAACAAATATCTTCACTATAAAACCACCAAACCTCCTTGAAAAGCAATCATTGCATTGTTAAGGATTCTACCATTGTCATTGGCTTAGCACATTTCCAAATGCATCATTGGCCACCATTGATCTCAACTCCTCACACTCCCATCCACCAGGCATCTGTCCCTCAGAAGCACCCAGGGGTTTTTGCACTTTGGGGATCAATCAAAGTTGGTTAAAAACAGGATATCCACAGTAAGTCGAAGGATGTGCTGTTCTGCACACCTCCTGTTTCCTCCCGCACTTACTTCCTGGAATCTCAGAGTTTCTGATGGCAGAGTCTCCACTGTCACAAACTCCTAACTCTCAGCCTGAACAGTGTCTGGCAACGGGGCCACTGGCTCAACATTGTTGAATACCTGTGCTTTTTGGCGATGTTTTAATCTTGGCGGCAGCACTCTCAGAAAAAAAATATCATGCCCCCCCCCCCCCAACACTGGTGGGGAACTATAAACATTGTGAGCAGTCCACGATTGGGCTGGCAGAGGTAGGGCCTGTGCTGCAGGAGAATACTGGTGGCCAATTAACTGATGTCTACAATACCTATAAAATCTGCCCTGCCTCCTTTCCTCAACTCCTACTATGCTTACTAAAATGTAGGCTTATTTTTTATATTCTCAGTAATTTCACATCTAGTCTAGGGTTGATTCAGAATTCGATTAGCTTTGCTGCATTTGGAAAGATATGTGGAGCCTCGAAATACTGCAAGAACTTTGCATCTCCAAGAATAGCACTCTTGTCTTAGAGCAGAGGTCTTCAAACTGTGGGGAGCACCCCCCTGTGGGGTCCTGGATGGGTTCCGAGGGGGGCGCAAATGCCTCTATGTAAATTAAGATGGCCTGGAAGTGCAGTGATGTTTATTTGCTGAATTTCCAGGCTGTCTTCATTTAGTGGGGCCTGAGGTCAGTGAGTGTGCTGCTGTGGGCAGGGCTGGACAGTGTCAGCAATCTTATCTCCAGCATGCCCCAGTTTTTCACAGGTCTTCAAAGACCATTTGCATACCTTTGTAAACTGATTACCAAGGCTTAGTTTTTTTTCTGATTCCAGTGCCTCCTGGGCCCCCATTCTGCCTATTCCTTATCACTAATCATTGCCCATTGTGCCCTCTATGGCCAAGGACCCACTTATTTGCAAAAACGCTTCTCTTTTTATGCCCCTCTGAGACAACTGCACTCCTCATCTCAACTTCTGGCTCGTGTTCCCCGTTTTAAATGCCAGAGGTTAGGTGACAGCTCCGTCGCCCGGAAAGCGGCAGTGGAATGGAACATCCTCCCCTTGTCTGTTCGGAATATCAAGGATCCACTGGTTTGTAGAAAGCTCATGAAAACTCATCTTTTTCTCTAAATGTCTTTCTCCACCCCTCTATTGGCTCTGCGCCAGGACAATCCTGAGTATCTGTGCGCGTTATAAAATAAAATAACATAACATAACATTTGTATTTTACATTTACTGCTGTAGTGTGGAAATGCATTTCATGAAAAGTAATATAAAGTAGAGTTGCCAATAGAAAAAATACCAGCCATATGTTGTTTAAAGAGCCTGCAAAGTCCTCGTCTTGATGCTAAATAGGCTTATAAATAAAAAAGTATGAATTCATTTGCAATGTGACTTCTCTGTTTTTACTGCCTTTAAATATCAGTCATGGATCATTCACGCAGCCCTAGAACACAATTAAAAGTGCTTTTTATTTATATTTGCTGTTCGAAGTATGCACAGATAAGTGTTGAAAATAGTTCTTTAGGTGACTGTTTATTTTTGTACCATCTGTGACATCAAAATAAAGAGCTGGCAACCCTAATCATAAAACTGGAAGTTTGTTGCAGGATCAGCACATTATTTATTTCATTCACCCTCGATTCCTGATTAATGCCATAGTAGCAATAGTTTAACTTATATCTGAAACCCCATGCTGAGTTACTTCAAGTGTCTGGGAATGCACCCTGCATTCAGACAACTCACTCCTCATTCTTGCCCTTCACTTTCACTTTCACCCAGCACTCACAGCAATTATAATGCACTCACACTAATCACCATGCACTCACACCATTCACCCGCTCACCCTGCACTCAGAGATCACTCTGCACTCACGATACACTTGCACTGAATCACCCTGTACCCCACCCTGCAGTCACATAAGCACAATACACACCCTGCACTCATGTGATTTACTTCGGTGTCTGGGAATGCACCCTGAATTCAGACAACTCACTCCTCATTGTCACCCTTCACTTTCACGCTCACCGTGCACTCACAGCGCAAAGGTATAGATTTTTGCGACATAATCCATCATCTGCTGCATAATTAGCAGATTAAAAAAAATTGTGTCTAGCTCAAACGGTTCAATAGTTACTAAAAATGCAGCAACACATGTTACCTTTCAGTGGAAGGTCGTTTCTAAAGGTTGACTGGTCACCTTCTGTTGCTTATTGCTATATGTGGGTATTAATATGATACTTATGAGGGGCAATAAAGGCCAGGACAGTGTTAACAAGTGTAAAAATTACAAACAAATGCAGTAATGCCATCAGCATAATTCACATTTGCTTACCGCAGAATTTAGTCCACGATGCTGCATAATTTGGCCTTCTCCTGCCACATAATTCCATTGGCCCTGTTTATAGTGCAGAAAGCACTGTGAATATATGTCAATTTTTTAAAACAGTATTTACGTACTTTAACCTAGGTTGCTGCAAAATGACGCAGTAATTGAGATAAAACAAGTTCTTACAAAATATACCTTTTAGTAATAAATAATCAAACTCTATCTAATGTAGACATTTTTGTAAGTGTCTCCACTATTCCAGATCTCAGCTGATAACACCCTTACATTAGATTTCAAAAAGAATACAGCTTTGCCACCATGAAGCTTTAAGCAGAGGCACTGGAATTATTCAGCAGAAGAGGACCACAATAGGCAGCAGGTTTTACTAAATTCTGCAGCAAGAAAACGTAAATTATGCGTCACAATGCGCCACATTTTGTGGTTAGCAATACTTCATTATTTTGCCATTTTAACTCAAGTTAACGCTGTCAGGGAAAATATTTTACCTCATTAGCACCAGTTTAACAGCCAAATACAGCAGTAAGCAATTACAAGGTTACCAGTCAATCTTTGCAAAGGGCCTTCCACTGCTCCGGAACACTTTGTCATGCTTTAAGTAACTTTAAGTAACTTTTGTTCTGGTTAAGCTAGAATCAAGTTTTTTTTGTTGAAATCTGAAGAGTATGTAGCAAATGTAGTAAACTGATAATTATGTGGAAAACACAGCTGCTGCAGCAACTCATAATTTCAGTGGCCCTGGCTTTAAGTGGCTCAATCAATTAATGGCTGGTAAGAAGGCTGTTTTTTTTTTTCACTTTCTGCACTACCAACACACCCAACGATTTCAGGCAGAGGCATCTCAAAGTCAGTATTAACCACTCAGAGGCATTGTAAAACCTGAGTCCAAAGGGTGGCAGGTAGAAGGCCAGCAGGGTTATATTTAGATCCTGAGCCCTAATCCTCTTGATCCCTGTAGCCTCACAATAATAATAGTCTAGGAGACAGGGGAAAGGAGCAAGACTCACACATACTGTCAAAAGAAGGCCCAGAATAGGGAGCACTGTATGGGGACTCATTTTTGTGTTTACAAATGGTCAGAGACAGCTTCTTCAGAGAGATACCCCAAAGAAGGGGATAATATAAGTGTTTTTTTAAAGGGACATTCATTAGTAAAGCTGGTACTGCTCTGCAAATGGGGGTGTTAATTCACACAGCAAAATGACGCTCTTCAAATAGCATAATGTAAGTGAAAAGGAAATTCTTGTGGTGCCACAGGTGAAGGAAAACCCCTAAACCCTCAAAGTTGGGACCTACAAGCTCCGAAATGAATAATGTCAATTCCTATGCACACTGAAGAACCAGAACCTTTTGGGCCTGGCAGCGCAGGGTACGCCAAAAGTCTCCGGAGTTCACCTGCTCCGCTACACAGAGACACGGGACACTCTGTCGGCGTTAGAAGATTGGATTTATTTAGCTGCAGCTAGTACAGTTATCCTAGAAGTACACAAAGTAGGTTCTCAGGAGACTGCCACTTCACTCTGTGGCGCATAATGTTAAATAATCAATCAATCAATCATAGGCATTTGTATAGCGCACTGCTCACCCGGAGGGTCTCAAGGCGCTGGGGGGGGGGGGAAACGCTACTGCTCGAACAGCCAGGTCTTGAGTTGCTTCCTGAAGGCGAGATGGTCTTGCGTTGTCCGGAGGTGGATGGGGAGGGAGTTCCATGTCTTGGCTGCCAGGTAGGAGAAGGATCTTCCTCCGGCGGTGGCTCTGCGGATGCGGGGGACGGTGGCGAGAGCGAGGCTGGCGGAGCGGAGCTGGCGGATGGGCTTGTGGAAGGTCAGGCGGCTGTTGAGGAACTTGGGGCCCAGGTCATGGAGGGCCTTGTGTGCGTGGGTGAGGAGTCGGAACGTGATTCTTTTGTTGACGGGGAGCCAGTGCAGGTCTCTCAGGTGTCCGGAGATGTGGCTGTGTTGGGGGATGTCCAGGATGAGTCGTGCTGAGGCGTTCTGGATCCGTTGGAGTTTCTTCAGGAGTTTGGCGGCGGTGCCGGCGTAGAGGGCGTTCCCGTAGTCCAGCCGACTGGTGACGAGGGCCTGGGTGACCGTCTTCCTGGTCTCGGTGGGGATCCACCGGAAGATCTTTCGAAGCATGCGCAGGGTGTTGAAGCATGAAGACGAGACGACGTTGACTTGTCTGGTCATTGAGAGGGAGGAGTCCAGGATGAAGCCTAGGTTGCGTGCGTGTTCCGTTGGCTTGGGGGTGGCTCCCAGGGAGGGGGGCCACCAGGAGTCGTCCCAGGCAGAGGGTGATGATCCCAGGATGAGGACCTCCGTCTTGTCTGAGTTCAGTTTCAGGCGGCTGTTCTTCATCCATTCGGCAACGTCTTTCATCCCTTCGTGTAGGCTGGCTCTGGCGGCGTCTGGGTCGCTGGTGAGGGAGAGGATCAGCTGGGTGTCGTCGGCGTAGGTGATGATCTTGAGGTTGTGTTGACATGCGATGGTTGCGAGGGGGCTCATGTAGACGTTGAAGAGGGTGGGGCTGAGCGATGACCCTTGTGGAACGCCACAGATGACTTCGGTGGCCGCTGACCGGAACGGGGGGAGGCGGACTCTCTGGGTTCTTCCGGCGAGGAATGAGGTGATCCACTCCAGGGCCTTCTCCTGGATGCCGGTGTTGTTCAGGCGCTGTACCAGGGTGCGGTGGCAGACAGTGTCGAACGCTGTGGAGAGGTCCAGGAGGATGAGGGCCGCAGTTTCCCCGTTGTCCATTAGGGATCTGATGTCGTCTGTGGCTGCGATGAGGGCGGTCTCCGTGCTGTGGTTGGCTCGGAAGCCAGATTGCGAGTGGTCGAGGGATCCGTTGGTCTCGAGGAAGGTGGCTAGCTGTCTGTTGACGGTCTTCTCGATGACTTTGGCAGGAAACGGGAGGAGCGAGATGGGGCGGTAGTTCTTGAGGTCGGAGGGGTCTGCAGTTGGTTTCTTCAGCAGGGCACTGATCTCGGCGTGTTTCCAGCACTCCGGGAAGGTGGCGGTGTTGAAGGAGGCGTTGATGATGTCGCGGAGGTGGGGTGCAATGATGTGGTCGGCCGTGTTGAAGATGTGGTGTGGGCAGGGGTCCGTAGGGGATCCGGAGTGGATGGTGTTCATTGTGCGTGTTGTGTCTTCGGTGCTGACTGGGGTCCAGGTGCGGAGGGTGGCGGTGGGGGGCATCGGTTCGGTGGTGGGGTTCGTGGTTGGTGGGCCGAAGCTGTTGTGAAAGTTGGCGATCTTGTCGTGGAAGAAGGCTGCGAGGGAGTCGCAGAGGTCTTGCGAGGGAGTGATGTCATTGTTTCCGGCGTCGGGGTTGGAGAGCTCTTTGACGATGCTGAAGAGTTCCTTGCTGTTGTGGGTGTTGTTGTCTAGTCGTTCCTTGAAGGCTGTCTTCTTTGTGGCGCGGATCAGTTGGTGGTGTTTGCGGGTGGCGTGTTTGAGGGCCGTCATGTTGTCTGTGGTCTGGTTGGTGCGCCAGGTGTTCTCCAGGGAGCGGCAGTTCTTCTTGGAGGTGATGAGCTCGTCGGTGAACCAGGAGGCTGTCTTGCTGCCGCGTCTGCTGGGGGGGTTCTTCTTCAGTGGTGCGAGGGCGTCTGCGCAGTTGGTGATCCACTGTGTGAGGTTGTTGGCGGCTTCGTTGGGGTCCGTTGAGCTGGTGGGGGGGTTCTGGCTGAGGAAGGTGGTGAGCTGGTCGCCGGTGATCTTGTTCCAGCTCCTGCGGGGGGCTTGTTGAGGGTGGTGGTGGGTCGTCGTTTTACTGAAGCTGAAGTGGACGCACCTGTGGTCAGTCCACTGGAGATTGGTGGAGTGGCTGAAGGTGACGTATTTGCTGGATGAGAAGACTGGGTCAAGCGTGTGGCCGGCGTAGTGGGTGGGGGTGGTTACCAGTTGCTTGAGTCCGAGGTTGGCCAGGTTGTCCAGCAGAGCAGTGGTGTTGCGGTCCTTGTTGTCCTCCAGGTGGAAGTTGAGGTCCCCCAGGAGGATGTAGTTGGTGGAATTGATGGCGTGCGGGCTGACAAAGTCTGTGATGTCTTCGCTGAACTGTGTGCGAGGTCCCGGTGGTCTGTAGACGAGGGTGCCTCTGAGAGTGGTCTTGGGTTCGGTGTGTATCTGGAAGTGGAGGTGTTCGGCGGAGGTGAAGGTGTCATCGGAGTTGGTCGTGATGCGGATGGTGTTCTTGTGGATGATGTCAATGCCTCCTCCTGTCTGGTTGACGCGGTCCTTCCTGGTGATTTTGTAGCCTTCCGGGACGGCGATGGCGACGTCGGGCGCTGAGGAGGCGTTCATCCAGGTTTCCGTCAGGAAGGCGATGTCTGGTGCTGTCGAGTCGAGGAGGTTCCAGAGTTCGACGGCATGCCTGTGAACGGAGCGGGTGTTGAGCAGGATGCACATCAGGTGTTTGTTGCTGGGGCTCGGTTTAGCCGGTGCGGTGTTGGGTCGGAGGCCGGTGAAGCGGCAGGTCAGGCAGGTGAAGGGTCCGTGGGTGCGTCTCGGGGTGGCTCGGTAGCAGGCGGTGTTTCGGCCGGCGTTGAGTGCGTGGAGGGTTTTGGCGTCGTAGATGTGCAGGGTGTGCTGGCGAGGGCGACGACCAGGGGGTCTGGCGCTGGGCGTGGTCCAGGCGCGGACGGGCGCAGACGGGCTTACCTTTGGCGCACCTTCGGCGCTCAATCGGCTCTTCCGCTGCGCGCGTCAGCTGCACGCGTCCGCTGCGCGCGTCCGCTGCGCGGTCGCTCTGGGGGAGTCATAAGTAAGGAGCCGGGAGGGAGGAGCAGTTGGGTGGCGGGAGCGGGGTGGCGAATGGAATCGCAGGGGGGCGGGGCCGCAGGGAGGCAGCGGCGGGAAATTCCAAGAAGCAGCGGGCAGCGGGAAATTCCCAGGAGCAGCGGGCAGCGAGCAAAGGAATCTGCAGGCAGGAGGCGGCAAAGGCAGGCAGGAGCGGCAGCAGTGAGTGGGGCGACCAAGCCCTGTGGAGGGCTGAGCGGACGTACTCTGTGGTCCCCAACGGTCCCCTTAAGTAAGGAGCCGGGAGGAAGGAGCAGCTGGGTGGCGGGAGCGGGGCGGCGAATGGAATCACAGGGGGGCGGGGCCGCAGGGAGGCAGCGGCGGGAAATTCCAAGAAGCAGCGGGCAGCAGGAAATTCCCAGGAGCAGCGGGAAATTCCCAGGAGCAGCGGGCAGCGAGCGAAGGAATCTGCAGGCAGGAGGCGGCAAAGGCAGGCAGGAGCGGCAGCAGTGAGTGGGGCGACCAAGCCCTGTGGAGGGCTGAGCGGACACTATACAATGATACAATTATTAACAAAATACACTCCCAAAGCATACAAGAAGGAGCCAATAAGGAAAGTTGGAAAACAAGGCGGAACCAATAGGAAAGGTTTGAAAACAGAAATATCAGATGACTCGAAGAGACCTTTCCTCTAACTGTGTTTGTCACCCCACCCTCAAGTTAATACATTGACAGATTCATAACTAACTTGCAGGTGGTGAGATACGTTTGTGTGTGTTGGAGGACAGTTGTGAAATGAGAGAATGCTAGCAGGAGACAGTGAAGGACAGACGATAAGATAAAGTCAGGAAAGAATAGTGTGAGCCAACAGATAGTTGAGACGGGGATTAGAAAAGCCAGACAGGGTTTAGTGTACTCGGCTAGTTCTAACACCAGCTTTGCAAATAAAGGCCGAGGGCGTATTTCGACACCGGGCTACAGAAAGAGCAGAATAGACTTTGTTCGCCGTGCTGCCTGAGTGATGGCAACACAAAATGCCGGCGGGCCACAAAATGGCGGGTCGATTCGATCGTGATCGAAAATCGAAGTTCCTCAGACCCTCCTTTTGCCCGAACTCAGGCAAGATAGACTCATGTTAATCTGAGTCCACATCAATAGCCATGAGGTCATCGAGCTATTGCTGTAACATCAATCTTATATTTTCTGTTACATGTGGTTTGGGTTTTGGGATGCACAGAGTAGCACAGAGATCACAGATAGCGGGACCACAGTGCATACAGAGGCAACAGGAAAATATAATGGTCAGGATTATACCAAGGAACGTCAATGCTTTCCAACCCCATTTGGACAGTAGTCCCCAAAACCATTCCGTTAAAGACCAGTCTCCTTCCTCCTGATGAATAGACTCGGAGATTATGTGCAACTTGGAGATAGCTTGGTATACTGTCGGAGCGTCATTAGGTATGAAGATACAGCAACTTGACCCGATCAATTTGCATACTCCACCACGATCAGCAAGAACAAAGTCTAAGGCAATACGATTTTGCAAGGTCATAAGACGATCCGCCTGTAGTTCTGCCGTGATGTTACTTAAGGCTCCTACAGTGAGGGGAACAACCTTTACAACGCAACTTTTACAACGCACTACACTTACAACGCAATTTTTACAACGCAACATCCACTACAACGCATTCCATTACATCGCATGACACTACAACGCATTTTTAAAAACTACCTTTACAACGCATTCCATTACATCTCATACTACCTTTACAACGCATACCATTACAACGCATAATATTACACTACACTATCCAACACTTACCCTACTGTTGCACCCCCTGGAGTTAGAATAGTAATTTTTACCCCTATACTATCCAACACTTACCCTACTGTTGCACCCCCTGGAGTTAGAATAGTAATTTTTACCCCTATACTATCCAACACTTACCCTACTGTTGCACCCCCTGGAGTTAGAATAGTAATTTTTACCCCTATACTATCCAACACTTACCCTACTGTTGCACCCCCTGGAGTAAGAATAGTAATTTTTACCCCTATACTATCCAACACTTACCCTACTGTTGCACCCCCTGGAGTTAGAATAGTAATTTTTACCCCTATACTATCCAACACTTACCCTACTGTTGCACCCCCTGGAGTAAGAATAGTAATTTTTACCCCTATACTATCCAACACTTACCCTACTGTTGCACCCCCTGGAGTAAGAATAGTAATTTTTACCCCTATACTATCCAACACTTACCCTACTGTTGCACCCCCTGGAGTTAGAATAGTAATTTTTACCCCTATACTATCCAACACTTACCCTACTGTTGCACCCCCTGGAGTAAGAATAGTAATTTTTACCCCTATACTATCCAACACTTACCTTACTGTTGCACCCCCTGGAGTTAGAATAGTAATTTTTACCCCTATACTATCCAACACTTACCCTACTGTTGCACCCCCTGGAGTAAGAATAGTAATTTTTACCCCTATACTATCCAACACTTACCCTACTGTTGCACCCCCTGGAGTAAGAACAGTAATTTTTACCCCTATACTATCCAACACTTACCCTACTGTTGCACCCCCTGGAGTAAGAATAGTAATGTTTACCCCTATACTATCCAATACTTACCTTAAATGCAATGTAATATTATGCGTTGTAATGGTATGCGTTGTAAAGGTAGTATGCGATGTAATGGAATGCGTTGTAAAGGTAGTTTTTAAAAATGCGTTGTAGTGTCATGCGATGTAATGGAATGCGTTGTAGTGGATGTTGCGTTGTAAAAATTGCGTTGTAAGTGCATGCGTTGTAAAAGTATGCGTTGTAACGTCATACATCCTACAGTGATGTCTATCGTAGTCTCTACGACACGGACCAATTGCCTTATATTTCTGCTGTTGGCCATTGGACCCCAGAAGGGAAGAAAACCTTTAAGGAAATCTCCTCCCTCTTGTCCTGCTGTGTCTTTTGAATCGATAATCCCTCTGCCGTATCGGGTTTGGTGATGATTTGCGGAAGCGGTGTGAGTAGGGGGAAGAAGAAAGGCTATATAACAAGTACCAGAGAAACCCGTTGGTAACCAAGTGTAAGCTCTATTATAGCAGATGAAATAGGTACCTTGGGACGGCACTAGAGGAGGCGAGCTTTGAGAGGAATAAACGTACGTGTAGGAGCAGTTATTCCTTTATGTAGTGTCAGACGGGCGATCATTTATCTGTAAGCAGAAGTTATCCTGATGTGGTACAGTCCAAATCGGTGAGGACTGTCCTTTTCCAACCTTAGTACTGAGACTAGACATATATTGGGTGACGATCCAATTAGTGTACGCTTTTCTTTCGTCAACAGGGATTTTACTATTCTCCATGATTTTAGCCATAACTACCATACCTTTAATCAAAGAGCTATGACTAAAATCCGGATAATTAATTTGTGAACTAACAGATCGTCTGAATTTGCTTTGATAAGCATTAGAGAAAATGACAAAGTAAGCCCAAGCAGAACCCTCATAAGAAAAAGCTGGATAAAGGAATTGTTATAATACTCAGTTCTTCTAACGAGTTCATGTGAAGGAAGAGTATGAAAGAGATGTGGAGAGACAGTAGAAGAAGGCAAAGAAGGAGAAAGGGAGGCATCTTTTGGCTGCAAAGCATAAATTATCCAACTAATAATCGCCAAAATAATACATAATGATATAATGACGCATAATGTTATACTAAAACGACTGTACATTATTTCACAGGATGCTTTCTTCATTTCATCTCTTCTTTCTTCATTATTTAGTGTAGTTTCCATCTTACTAATGGATGCTCACGGTAATCTTCCTCAATCACTCAAGTCACGATGTACTACCGTCCTATGACACTGAAGATCCTGCAGGCCTATTGCCACTACTCAGGTCGTGACCTAGACTCCTACCGTGACCTTGCAACCAGGACAGAAAAACTACACAAGAGAGAAAAGAGTCTTAAATGTTCTTTGTTCTAGGTCTTAAGTAATATCGATTCTTCCCTGGAATATTCTGATCTTGGAACAATGTTCGTGGTTCAGTCGTATCCAAGCGATGATGTGATGGAATTGCTTCCTGTAAAATGTCGTCGTCCTCTTTCTCAGACAGTGTCCCACTCAGGTGTGCATCACTGAAGGGTACAAATCATGGAACTCTTTTGCCTTCACAGTCACCAACACCTCTGCGTACCCATTGATCGTAAGGCAAAGGCACTTTCTTACAATGCACACCGTGAATCCAATTTTTCTTTCCTTCGACTTTAACTGCTGTTCTCGTCGCTAGGAAGACCATTCGAGGCTCCCGCCACCTGGGCTCCAAATTGCTGGACCTCTGAAAATTATTCACACATACTCAGTCACCTGGTCGGATGGAGTGACCTGGGTCTGTGGAAGCCTCCGGCAGAGCACTCTGAACCTGTTGATAGAGAACACGCAATTTAGTCATAAGGTCATGCAAATAATCAATCAACATTGGATATGGCAAGTCTGAGAATTTCTTAGGGCGAGGGATTCCCCATACGTTAGCCGGACGGCCAAACACCACCTCGTATGGGCTAACTCCCAAATGAGAGTGTACGGCAGTTCTGGTGGATAGCAGAGCCAACGGCAAAGCATCAGGCCAATTGAGTCCTGTACTTGCTTGAACCTTTGCTAACTTTAATTTCAAGGTTCCATTGTAGCATTCTACTAAACCCGCTGACAGTGGATGATTTGCCGCGTGGAACTTTTGCTTGATACCAAGACCCGCACAAACTTTCTGCATGACTTGGCCAACAAATTCGCTCCCATTGTCACTCCAGACAATGCGCTGCAAACCAAACCTGGGGAAGAATTCTTTTAGAAGGATTTTAGCTGTGGATAGGGCTGTGTTATCTTTTAGAGGGTATGCTTCTATCCATCTCGAAAAGGCGCATACCACCACCAGGACATATTTGAGGTTGTTGCATCGCTCCATTTGAATGTAATCGATTTGCAACACCTCAAATGGATATGTCGGAGGAGCAAAGTGACCTGCTGGAGTTGGGGTTCCCTTTCCCGGGTTGTACATTAAACAAACAATACAGTGCTTTACTACATTGTCTGCACATTTTGGGATACCCTCATTCTGCCACACTGGAGCCAGAAGTTTACAAATGCCTTTTGCACTTAAGTGGGCTGGACCATGTGCCATAGTAACCACCGGGAGAACATAGGCATCTGGTAACAGCCAACGTTGATGTTCAGATAGTTCCACCCAACAACCCATCTCATCTAACATTCCCGTACTTTCTTTCCACTTGCTCATCTCCCTCTCTGAAGCCTCTTTCTGAATCGCTTTTACACTTTCCACTGTATTCTCACACATTCCTCTCTCTCTGACCCAATTCGCGGGACCTGCCACATACATTCGACTCGTTGAATCTCTCGCTGTTTTCTTTGCTATCTCGTCTGCGAATGCATTTCCTCGACCAACATCATCCGTAATCTTTTTGTGTGCACTACATTTCACTATCGCTATTTGGGTGGGTAAGGCAAGTGATTCGAGGAGATCAGTCACCAATTGACCATGCTGTATTTTGGTGCCATGTGAAGTGAGAAAACCCCTCTCCTTCCAGAGACGCCCAAAATTGAACGCTACACCAAAAGAGTATTAGCTGTCAGTGTATACATTCACTCTTTTCCCTTTCGATAATACATAAGCTCTCGTTAATGCTATCAATTCTGCTGCTTGCGCTGAATTGTGTCTAATGCGTGCAGTTTCCACAATAGTATGTAAAGTAGTTACAGCATAGGCTGAAACCGCATCTCCATTAGGCATCTTAAAGCAAGAACCATCTACCCATAGAGTTCCATCCGGATTCTCTAGCGGTGTGTCTCTCAGGTCAGTTCTTCCTTTTGTCTCTTGCTCAGTACGGAAGAAACAATCATGCTGGTCCTCAACATTCTCCTCATTCGGAAGGGGCAACAAAGTAGCTGGGTTTAGGGTATTACATCGTTTGATGTGTATGTGACTAGCCAATAGCGTCAGTTCGTATCCAGTTAAACGAGCGCTCATTAGATGCTGTGTTTTCATTCTGTTTAGCAAAGTATCCACTGCATGTGGCACCATGACAATGAGAGTGTTATCTAACACTATTCCAGCAGACTGTCGAATAGAAATTGCTGCTGCTGCTGTCGCTTTGAGACAACTGGGCAATGCTTTAGTTACAGGATCCAACGTAGCCGAAAAATAAGCACATGGCCGCTGTTTGTCTCCAAATTGTTGCGCTAAAACTGACAATGCACAACCTTCTCTCTCATGCACATAAAGCGCAAAAGGCTTAGTGTAATCTGGAGTGCCTAGTACAGGAGCAGAACACAGAGGGGTACGTAAGTCAGTGAAACTCTTTTGGCACTCATCAGTCCATGGAAGGGGCTGAGGCGTATCTTTTAAAGTGAGTGCTAGCAAAGGTTTGGCAATTAGAGAGAAGTTAGGGATCCACTGTCTACAATAAGAAGTGATACCCAGAAAGGCACGTACTTCCCTTTGTGTGGATGGTACAGACATTCACGAAATCGCTTGCATTCGTTCTGGTGTCAACCGCCGTCCCTGCTTTGATAGGAGATGACCCAAGTAGGTAACCTCTCGACAAACATATTGTAGTTTGGAAGGTGAAACCTTGTGATTCAGTTTAAACAAGTGGCGCAACAAAGCAACAGTGACATCTTTGCAGATATCTTCTGAATCAGCAGCGACTAATAAGTCATCCATATATTGAATAAGAGCAGTACCAGACGGCAAGTGGAAAGTATCAAGATTACTTTTTAAAGCTTGGCTGTAAATAGAGGGACTTTCACAATAGCCCTGAGGTGCGCTCTTAAACCGGAAGCTTCGACCTCCAAGAGAGAAGCCAAAAATGTCCCTACTCTCTTCTGCAATGGGAATACTAAAGAAGGCATTATTTAGATCGATAACAGAGAACCAAGTCGCTGTGGAATGTATCATTGTCAACAAAGCAGTGATATCTGGAACAACAGGAAATTGTGGAATCACAATTTTGTTTACTTCTCGCAGATCAATTACAAAACGGTACACAGGAGGCTGAGAAGGATCAGTGCGTTTAACAACAGGAAGAATAGGACTATTGCATGTATTACCTCTTGTTTCTTCAACCACACCCTTCCGAATCAAGTCATGAATGATTCCCAAAAGCGCTTTCTCACCTTCTGCAGAAATTCTATATTGTGGGATGCGTGGTAATTCAACATTGGGCTTGAGAGTGACAACATAAGACGGAATCTCAAGACAACCCACATCGTTCGGACCCGTGGCCCAAAGTGCTGTTGGAAGAGAAAGTAATTCAGGTGGAAACTGATCTTTAGACAAATACATTGGGGAGACCAATTTCTGTCCTAGAGTAAGATGTACACCAGAAGGAGAACAATATATGGTAGCATGCATTCTTTTCAATAGGACTAGACCCAACAGATTCTCACCACAACCATTCGTTAACAGAAGTGGAGCTTCCAAATCATAAGGACCAACCGAAATAGGCAAAGGGCAAGAAACTGGATTGCAAACAGGGGCGCCAGAAAATCCTACGGAAACATTCGTTAAGCCAGACAAAGGTGCCCCAGGGAGTTTAGAATGAATGATAGAACTTCTCATTGCTCCAGTATCCAGAAGAAATGGCTCTGAAACACCCATTGTAGTGACGTTAACATAAGGTCCATTTTGATCTACTGGGATTGGCACAACTCCCTTACTTTGTCCATGGCTGTCCTAGTTAGCATGAAGACTCTCATTCTCACCCTCAACATAATGGTCTTCATTGTAATACTGTGTGGATCTCACAATTTGCTGATCAAAGTGATTCACAGAATTGGGAGAAGGAAGAGCACACTGTTCTTGAGTCAACACACTCCGACCTCTACCTCTGTTTGCTGACTGGAGGCCAGCACGACCTCGTGGAGCAGATAACGCTCCATTGCGCTGCAATAAAATCGGACAACTATTCTTAAAATGACCTTCCTCTCTAAAATAGGCACATTGATTAGGACCTAACAAAGGTTGCGGATTGTTTGGCTCAGGTTTTTGATACAACCTTTGAAACTGCGGGGGCTGCTGAATTTGAGGCTGAGCATAACATGGCGGATAAGCTTGTTGCAAGAAGAACCTTCGTTTTTAAATCTTTCGTCTTTTTCTCTTGCTTTTCTTTTTCTTCTTTGTCCCTATTCTCACAATATTGTGCAGTAGCCAATATTTGAGCAGAAGAAGAAACAGCCCATGAACTTTCTGAATCTTTCAATTTGTGTGACAGCTCAGGAAGCAAATTAAATATGAATTTGTCCACGAATAGTCGCTGTCCACCCTCTGTAGCCATATCTTGACCACTGTGGTCGATAAATGTCTCCTCGAAACGAGTAAAGAAGTCAGAGACACTTTCATCTTTCTTTTGTTTGCATGCTGCTAGTTTATCCCAATTAACTCTCAGTGCAGGCATCATAGTTTTCATTAACGTAATGATTCTGCCAGGGAGTTCCCGAAATCAGAACGTCAGGCTTTGCGCCACCCACTTGGTCTCTATCTGTATTAGTTATAACATCCCAAGTAGCACCTAGTTCCTGCGTATGATCCTCTCTACGAATCTTAGCCCATATTGTCTGTGGGACTACATTACCCATTAGCATATCAATATCTGCCAGGTTCATAATACAAGTATCAACTGTCTGTGATAGCTCTTTGTAGTAACCTGCAGGGTTCTTACGAGGATCTGGTAGAGTCTGCTTAAGGGCCAAAACTTCAGATCTCTTCCAAGGGACATGTACCCATATACGTTGGAAATGAGCAGGAATAGCTGCATTAGCACCTGCAGCTGGAACCTCTTCCTTCCATACTGGAGGAACCATTCTCGTAGGATAATTTTTCGACGTCAGTTTAACCGACGGATCAGAATCAAGGAGAATCTGAGAAAACAATAAGGATCTATAAGAGATAAGTGTCCTTACAGCTTCCTCAACTTTAGAACCCACAATAAGTCCTTTTTCAAAATCCGTCTGTACATTTAACAGGTCTTGTGAGACCGGACTCGAACTCACATCTTCCCATTCCTTAATGGGAATGTCGCACATTACATTAAAAGCATATCTTTGCGTAGGCGCATTCCATTGCAAAAAGGTAGGCATAATATCAAGCACACTTTATTGTGGACCCTTCTTGATCCATTTTCGTGCCAAAGAGTCTAACTTTTCTCGTTCCTCAAAATCTGGGAACTGACTACGAGATTGTCTTCGAGCAAAAGCCGGAGACACATTTAAAGCTCCAAAGAAAGGAGATAGAATACTAGTGACAGAGTCTGTAAGACGCTTACGCACAGACGGAGAATTAGACATAAGAATTGGAGACAGAGTATTAGGGGAACTAACAGGAGAAGAATGGATAACTGCAGGAGGAGCAGAAGGCAAAGGAGATCTAAGATCAGGAGATGAGGGCAAAGAAGTTGAGACTGTCGGTAAAACCGGCAAGGGCGGTAATACTGGAGGGGGCAAATGCGGAGGAGCCGGAACAGGCGTAAGTACCACTGGCGGCTGAACAGGCTGTAACGGCTGAGGTAAATTGGCACTTTGCGCATAGGGCGGAGGCAACCTTAATAAATGGGACATTAGGGGATCTTCTTCTATATCTTTCTTATTATCAGAAGGAGAAACAGGCAACACCGGATAGCATTTATCTATCGCCATACGATGTTGTCTTTCTGAAATTAAAGCCGCATTATCGACTTCATCATTTTTGAACTGTTGGGCAGCCTGCATAATTGTCATACCCTGTGCTTTCCTATTTCGTTTAGCTTGTTTAATTTCTTTCTGTTTGGCTTCCTTACGCCAAAGGCGGAAAGAGTCAAACATTGCCGGCCGAGCTTTTCTTTTGAACAAAACTGCTTCCAAATTGTCTAGCACACCAGGATCAAAACTACAATTTTTTGGTCATTTGAGAACACCATCTTTCTTCGTGTATCGAGGCCATGTCTTGTTAAACGCAATGGGGCCGATACCATGTTTTTAATAGAGCTCATATGTGGGAGTTCCAACCGAAGGAATCGGACAAGAGTCCTCAAGTCGGGAATCCCTATTACAACCAAGACAACAAATTCTTCCAAACTAAGTCAGACAAGGCATCTCAAGATTTTTCCTGTCTGTTCACAAACTTCAAGGGAGTAAAACTCAGTTTACGCAGCACAAATGTACTTACCCTCGGCTTTAACTTTTGCAAAGGTTAAATCTAAGGACCCAAGGAAACTAATCAAAGAACAAAAATTGTGGGCGCGACCCACGCAAATACTTAACTAAGGACGTCTTCTTCCACCAACAGAGGCCCGTCTATCGTCTCGCCTTACCATACATCATCAAAGGAA
Organism: Triturus cristatus; assembly: GCF_964204655.1. Classification (NCBI taxonomy): domain Eukaryota; kingdom Metazoa; phylum Chordata; class Amphibia; order Caudata; family Salamandridae; genus Triturus; species Triturus cristatus. Next base: position 444,717,980 of record NC_140594.1, on the reverse strand, counting down.
AGGGCCAAAGCAGGGCGGCAGTCAGGGCAGCGGTCGTCAGTAGCCGTCAGGAAGGAGTAACCGCGCTGCAAAAGACCTTCGGACCACTTTTGACATACAGGGGTCGCTTAGTGTGGCTCGCGAACCCTCTGGAATTTTCTTGCGGGGTTCCTCACGACCTTCGAGCAGAACCGCTACCACTGAAGCCGCCCGACGTTGGGCGCCAGTTGAAGAACCAGAACCTTTTGGGCCTGGCGGCGCAGGGTACGCCTAAAGTCTCCGGAGTTCACCTGCTTCGCTACACAGAGACACGGGACACTCTGTCGGCGTTAGAAGATTGGATTTATTTAGCTGCAGCTAGTACAGTTATCCTAGAAGTACACAAAGTAGGTTCTCAGGAGACTGCCACTTCACCCTGTGGCGCATGGTTAAATACTATACAATGATACAATTATTAACAAAATACACTCCCAAAGCATACAAGAAGGAGCCAATAAGGAAAGTTGGAAAACAAGGCCGAACCAATAGGAAAGGTTTGAAAATAGAAATATCAGATGACTCGAAGAGACCTCTCCTCTAACTGTGTTTGTCACCCCACCCTCAAGTTAATACATTGACAGATTCATAACTAACTTGCAGGTGGTGAGATACGTTTGTGTGTGTTGGAGGACAGTTGTGAAACGAGAGAATGCTAGCAGGAGACAGTGAAGGACAGACGATAAGATAAAGTCAGGGAAGAATAGTGTGAGCCAACAGATAGTTGAGACGGGGATTAGAAAAGCCAGACAGGAATTAGTGTACTCGGCTAGTTCTAACACCAGCTTTGCAAATAAAGGCCGAGGGCGTATTTCGACACCGGGCAACAGAAAGAGCAGAATAGACTTTGTTCGCCGTGCTGCCTGAGTGATGGCAACACAAAATGGCGGCGGGCCACAAAATGGCGGGTCGATTCGATCGTGATCGAAAATCGAAGTTCCTCAACACGCATTCAAGTAATACGAAAGTTCGGCAAAATGTCTTTGAAAAAAAAAAGATTGAGGCAAGTAATATCTTTTTGTTGAGTTCCCTTTGTCCATCCGGACCTTGTGCTGCTATCTTGAATAAAGACAAAGGGGACTCAACAAAAAAGACATTACTTGCCTCAATATTTTTCAACGACATTTTGGCGAACTTTCGCATTACTTGAGTGCGTGTGCATAGGAATTGACATTATTTAAGCGGGTACTGCTGCCAAGTGTGTAAGTGGCCACTGCCGGCTATCATTAAGGAAGCAGATGCAGCAGGACTTGGGCCCAAGGATTTAAGGGGCCCACTGCATCACAGTTATGACTGTTTACCTTTTAAAAAGCGGCATCAGAGCTTATTTTCCTTTCAAGCATTAGGACATAGGTGATGATCCGTCATAGTGGAGAAGAGGTAAAAGATGCAGCGGAGATAGCCTGCTACTCAGGACTGCAGTTATAATTAGTGCAGCAAGTGTAGTTGCAGTGGGGTCAAAGAGTCTGAGGGGCTCACAACACCCCAAGTAGATAATATCTGGTTTTGTTTGATTCATTTGCTGTTTTATAAATCTCATATTTAGTGTGGTTCAAAAGCTATAGAAAACGTATTCCTGAAATCATCTCATAAGCCCCGTTCCCTGCACACAGCCAAGTCCCTCCCGCTCCCCCAATCCTTGCCATAAAGGTTTGGAGGGGGGTCCGACTTCAAAACATTTTGCTTAGGGGGCTCAGAGTAAACAAGTTCGAAGACCTCTGTCTTAGAGGCAAGCCGCTATGACTGTCGCACATGCAATATTTATATTAGAAGATGTGGTCCTTTGAAATCTATGCAGACTAGAGGAAAACGTTCAAGTCGAAGGCATAGCATTTTAAGAAGTGTGTTTCATTGAGAATTCATCTTCTTTGTAAGGTCTGACTTTCTCGGTTATGCAAGATGGGTAATTTGTGTGAGGCCTACATCTGAAAAACTGTTGATCATTAGCTGGGGTATTTAGATTGATTAAGTAAAACCAGGTGCAAAAATTCCTTGTCATATATTAAATTTGCACATGGCTACACACATTTATTTAACCTGATTCAAAGAAAGGAGCTCAAAATTAATAATATTTGCATTTTCATATATGACGGCAATGGCACTTCTGTCTCGGTTTTCTGCTTGCTTGTTCTCTGTGACATGGGTGATATAACTGTTCTCCGGGCCTCTCCATATTAAATCAATGAATCATTTATTTATTTAATAAATCTTTTATATAGAACTGCCTGTGACCAGAAGCCACTTCTCAGTACTAGTGTGAGAATGGATGACCAGTGTATGTTGTCTGCCCTTTAGGCTAATTTGTAGCTGTGAAGAACCTAGGAGACGTAAGGTGGTGGGTGGGTCTGTTCTGAGCCAGACCTCACAGTGAATGGCTGCATTTTCTGTTCCTTCTGAGTGGTACGAAAGTACTCTGAGTGTTGACTAGAAAAGGGAAAAAAAATAAAACGATTCAGATTTTGTGCATGGCATCACATTTGGTTCCTATGGGGTGGGCTTTGAGATATACAGGGATGAGCAATCATGACCCAATACATTCTAACTCCTTGAGTTTTCCAAGCGAAGGCAGCTGGCTATACCCACGTGTAGCCACTAGTGGCCATTGCTCCTCCCCCAACCCTCATGCCGATCACGTAGTCCGATGGATGCCGCGGCAGCAGAAACAGCGGCAGTGGCGGCGGCAGGGCTCTTTCTGGTTTTCCATGGTCGGCACCTTGGAGGCGCGCTGTTGTCCGAGACCGGACTCCGTTTCTCCTTTTCTTCACCCTCATGATTCTTAGAGCCGACTGGGGCTGATGGTGGTGGAGAATTGAAGCAGGACTCTCGGTGGTGGCTGGCTTGCACGAAGGTGAGCCCGGTAAAACCCATATGCTGAAGTGGGAGTGTCACTGAATAGTTGTTGGTTAACAGTGAAAGTACAGCAGTTCTTGGCAGCTTCTGGACTGGACCGTGCGGATTTTGGAGCTCTGGGCCAGCGGGATGACCAGGTACTTTCTCCCTTTTTGCTCACAGTTTGCTCTCTTTTTCCCAGGCATTTTTTTATGTTTTTTTAAAACTCTTTCTTTCACTTATCTCTCTGTTTTGCATTTTGGTCTTTATTGGTATGGTAAAATTTCAAAAGGGCAACTGAGAGAAGGGGATAAAAAGGGACAGACATCCGTCTGGGAAGTCGACGACAGACTCACTGCAGTTATAACTAATAGTCCTCCTCCTGCAACATAAGGGTCAGAGCTGTGTTGAACGGAGTTAGATCTGCAAGAAAGAGGGGAAAGGGCAAGGCAAAGGTAAAGGCCAACTGGAAGAGACTTTAAAGGAGAAATGGGGAAACATTTGAAACATTTGTTGATTTAGCAGCTGATATTAAAGCAAAAACACAACTAGCTCAGTCAAAGGCAGTGTCAACCGCATCAAGAGCAGAACACAATGCAAAAACACAGCCTGGCATAAACTCTAACTTTGAGAGTTCGGAAGAAGACCTGCCAGAAGCCCACCGAGATTTGGGTGCGGGAGACCTTGCTGCAGATAAGGGAACACTAAGAGCCCTAGAGGAAGAAACAAGGCTAGAGGGCTAACAGGCTTCTGCTGCAATTGCCGGGGCGAGTGAGGAGGGCAAGAGCAACTAAAAAGACTACCCGTTATTTTCAAAGGGCAAAATATCTCTGATTACTGTCTACATCGGCGAAACTGCAAAGTCCTCTTGAGGGGCCTGATGAAGATACATTAGTTAGCCGCTTTCAAGATCTGAAACCGCCCTCACGACAAGTAACTATCTCGGAAGAAAAAAACTTAGAAGGTTCCCTTCATAAAGACAATAATACTTTGAGGGGCGTCCAGCTCCAGGGACAGTTATCACCATCAGAGTCACAGTCGCAGACTCAGGCGCCCCCACAGGAATCAATGCTCCTCCAACTGTCATCTCAACATCTGCCTCAGCCCCAGTCATCAAGTCAACTAAGATTGGAAGCTCTAGGACAGCAATGGCAAATCAAAAAGAAAATGGAGAGTTTCTACACAGCCCGTCAACACAAATTCAAGAGAAAAGCACCATCATGCGATGTCATATAAAGACCATGTTGAGTCTTATTTTAGATGAGATATGAGATTTGAAGACACCACAAGCGAGCAAAATAGCCTCCTTACATCAGTGTCTTGTGAAAATCGAGGAGGCAGTAGCTACTTTTCCTGATAGGATACAAGAAGCCGAATCAAGGATCGCACATTTGGAAGATCAAATGAACACTATGCATCAGAAAGTGAATGAAGCAACAAAGGAAAAAACTTGATTAGAAAGCAAACTCGAGGAACTCGAAAATCATTCACAGCAAGCAAATTTGCGAATAGTTGGGGTTCCTGAGGGAAGTGAGGGATCTCAAACACTTCAATGGTTTGAGACTTTTATCAAGAAAAACATCTTAATAGAATTCACTGGAGACCTCACAATAACAAGAGCACATCTGGTCCCCCCCCACCCGCTGCCGAATTCAAAATTTACACACACAATCCTGATTAACTTTGCTATCGTATTAAAGAAAAGATTCTATCAAAGGCAATTCAGCAGAGGCAATTTACAATCAATGAGGTTTCTAGCTGTCAGAGTTTTGCTGACATGTCACCAGCTGCCGCAGATCAGCGAAAAAAGTTTGCTAAAATGCTATATCTTTTCAAGGCCCAAGGCGCACAGGCGTCAATAGCTCAGCAGTCGAAGCTACGAGTACTTGTGAGAGGGAAATTTCATATGTTTACTGACTTGGAGGAGGCGCAGGATTTGTTAAGAGAAATTTCCTCCGGAAAATAGAATAGAATTAGAGATTGTCATAAAGGTCCACTGGGGATGGCGGGGAGGGAGGTGTCACCTAGGGTGCAGTTCCAGGACACCCTAAAAGAGTTAGTTGGGGAGGGCTGAGATGTGGCACGCGGGTTCTTACACATCTCTGGGGGAGGGCAGGGATTGGGAGGGGGGAGGCAGTTGGTGGGTGCAGGGGTGAAAAACGAGCAGATGCACAGCGGAAAGCAGTACATTGTGTTGAATGGATCAATGCAATATCTGATGGAATGCATAAGTATGATTTTTTTTTGCCCTCATATCATGCAAAGATGAGATATAATAATACCGGGATCCAAAACCAGAAGCTTTACTGACCCGAATCATTTTCACCTCTCCCGGAACTGTGAAGACCTTCTTAGGTTGAGGTGGAATGTTGTCTTAAATCTCCCAATTCTTTAAATTGGCCTCTCGTGGTACCACCACCATGCCAAATCCAGAATTTGTTATTGCGGTGAGAGTAATCATCGGACTCCCTTCCTACATTTCCCTATTCAACTGGCCCAATCTAAACATCATTCTTTTCCCATTCCTCCCAGAACTTAATCCGCTTTCTTCCTTTTCAACTCAGGTCCAACCTCTTAATCCTACATACTGATGTTAACCACTAGTTCACAGTTGGGGGGCTGCTATAATCCATTTTATGCATATCTCCCGTCTGGCAAGTAAAATTGATTTTTAAAAAAGCTCTTTCTGCCTGTTGATTAAATGTAAAGAGCCCCCGTTGTTATTCGTCGCCCCAAAAATAGTTAAGTCCACTCTTATCTCTATGTTTTGTCCCATTATTTCATTTAACACCTTACCCACTTCAGATCAGAATTGTTGTAACTGGGGGCACTCCCGGAACATGTGTGTGTTGTTTGCATTTAACTCTTCACATCTCGGGCAACGTTTCTCCACATGCTTATTTATCTTGGATAACTTCCCCGGCGTCCAGTAAGCCCTGTGTAATGTATAAAGATTGTTTTTCCTAAGGGGTGCAGATTGTGTAACACGCCATAAAGTAGTCATAGATACTTGCCATAAATGGCTCAGATCCCTTGAAGGCAAATCTCTCTCCCAGAGCTTCAGAGGAAGTGTGAAGTTGAAATTAGAAGCCAGTACCATTTGGAGATCGCCTTCTTTGGTGGATCTCTTCGAATCTCCTCCTCTGCTTCCGATTCTTCACTTAACGCTTTCTCCATGCTTTTGGCCCAGCTTGTCAGTTGGTAATATTTGAACCTTGATAGTTTCCAATCCATGCTTTTTTCCAGAGATTCCCAACTGGCCAATCTCCCTGCTTGTGTCAGATGACCCCATTTTGTTATTCCTGCTTGTTTAATGGGGATTGCTAAAGTGTCTCTCAGGCGTTCTGGAGTACCAGGCGAGTCCCAGATTGGAGCAAAGGTGCTGTAATAAGATATTTGTAATATCTTCATGATCTGATGCCAGATGAGGCAGGCCACCCGTTGGACTTTCAGCTTGAGTTTTTCAAAATATATTTGGGTGACCAAATTTATACAAATAGAAATCATCTGTTAATTTTGACTTATAGTAGGAGGGATAGGAGTGCTGTTCTTGGAGTAAAACTCTAAAACTTTTAAATTGGAAAGCTCTCAAGTAAAACAGCAGGCCTGGGCTGGCTATGCCCCCATGTTCTTATTTCCTGTATAGTCTTTTCCACGCTATGCGCACTCTCTTTGATGCTCAGATAAAGCTGTTAATCTCGCTTTGTATTTTCTTAAACCTTTTTGTCTTAAATTCCAGAGGTATAGTGTTAAAAATAAAAGTGAATTTTGGCAGGATCACCATTTTTTGTGCATTTGATCTCCCCATAAATGACAATGGAAGTCCACTCCTGGTTTTCAGGAGTTTCCTAGCCTCTTTCGTCGTTCGTCTTTATATCAAAGTTTGCACAAGCTAGTCCATCGATATCCTATAGTATTTCCATTCCTAGATATCTGATTCTATTTTTGTGCTGCTGGGTGTGGGAGTGGAGAGTTCCATTCCAAAATTTCAGTTTTTAAATGGTTGCCTTGATATCCTGAGACTCTCCTAAAATCATTTAATAGTTTATTATTATTTGGTAATGATGTCGTGAGGTTATTGGTAAAAACCATCAGGTCGTCAGCGTATAATGCCACTTTCGTCTCCCATCCTTGAAAGCTAAATGGAACAACTCCCAGTGATGTTCTTAATGAGTAAGCTAACAGCTCAATGTATAAATTAAATAATATTGGAGAAAGTGGGCAGCCTTGATGTGTGCCTCTTTCAATCCTGATTTGTTTAGTCAGGACACCATTTACCAATATTTTTGCCACCGGAGAATCCTAAATATTCTTCATTGCCATCCGAAATTTTTCACCTAAGTTATATTTACTGATTCCCAGTTCACTAGGTCGAATGCCTTAGCGGCATCAAAGGTAAGAATTACAAGGGGGATTTTCTCTTGGGTGGCTATATTGATTGTTCCTATCAATTCCTGTGTAGCTTCATGTAGTTGTCTGCTCTTAATAAAGCCCTTTTGATCAATATGGATAAGCTTATTTGACACCTGCCCCAGTCTTGTTGCTAAAATTTGCGAGTAGATTTTATAATCATAGTTCAGGAAGGAAATGGGTATGTACGATTCACATCTCGTGGGTTCTTTGCCTGATTTTAAAAGTATGCTAATGGTAGCGTTGTGCCAAGATTCAGGTAATTTTGAACCCTTGTAAAAAAATCTCATTCAGTAAAGTTACTAATATAGGGCCTAATAGATCTTTCAAGTGGATATTCAGCTCGTTCGGAAGGGCATCTGGGCCAGATGCCTTCCCTTTCCTTAACCTAGACAGAGCCCTATCCACCTCTTCGATTGTTATTTCTGTGTTGAGTGATTCCCTTTCTTCTTCTTCTAAGCTTGGAACTGTTATTTCGCTCAAATAAACTTCCACCTGACCCTCTGATGGCTCTAAATCCTCTACATATAAAGACTGGAAGAAGTCCGAGAAGGGATTCACAATCTCCTCCTCGTCCACTGTCTGCTCCGCTTGATTCTCTATCTGAATTGCTGCAATTCTATTTCTACTCTGATTGGTCTTGAGTTTCCCACTGGCTTCCCCATATTCAAAATTGGACAGCTCACTAGCTTCCCACCTCACCCTAATGTTGGATTGTATTATATTGGTTAACTCAGTTTTCCTAGTCAGTATTTCTCTCTCAATACTTTCCTGATCTTAATTAGGCTCCCCTCCCTCCAATGTCTTGGTCTGTTCCGATATTTCTGATTCTATTTGATTGATTTTGATTCTTGTGCTTTTGTTCCTAAACGCCGACAGGATCATTAAGGCTCCCCTAATTACAGCCTTGTAAGCATCCGAGACTATCTGAATTGGTGTTTCTTTATTGCTATTATCCTTAAAGTATTTCTCCGTAGTTACTTTAAGCTTGTCAATCACCTCCTGATCTAAGAATAGTGTACGATCTAGGGTCCATCTGGAAGTTACCTGGTGCCTATCAATCTTTAATGACAATGTAACTGGGGAATGGTCTGACAAATGGGCTGGGATGCATTCCACTATGATTATGTTATTACTAAGAGTGTTGTCTGTCAGGTAAAAATCAATTCTAGATGCATGTCCATATTTTTTATTCCTGTAGGTGAACCTATTCCCTATCTTAATTTTTCCCTTAGTCTTCCATATGTCCACCATCCCCAGGTCTTCTATGTCCTCATTTTTGGGAGGTTCAACCCTTTACCCGGTGGGGATCGATCCTGCCTAGGGTCAACTAAAATATTAAAGTCTCCCCCCAGAATAATTGTGGATGACTTCTCCAATAACTAGGAATAGAGAGCTTGTAGGGGAGTTGGATCATCCAAATTTGGAAAATAGTATCCAGCAATTGTATACAAGTTCTTCCGTGTTTTAACTTTTGCTATAGCCCATCTCCCCCCTGGATCTGTTACCTCTTCTAAAATTGTAACTTTTGCTGATTTTACAATATAATTGCCACTCCCTTAACACAACAAGACTGGTTTGTACAAACAAAGCTGTCAATCCATTTTTGATGTTTTACAAGATGTGTTTCATGTAAAATTATCACATCACAACTTATCACTTTAAGGTATTCTAAAATGTTCTCCCTTCTTTTCTTTACTCTTAGGCCATTCACGTTCCAGGACGTGAAGTTCAATGTATTTATTTTATTATTTGTCTTCCCTTCACAACCCCGGCTAAAATCCTGTTACCTCCCAAGTTCGCAAATTTGGACCAGGTATTTTTATATATGATGTATGATGGACAAAGTTCTTTTTTTATTTTTTTCCCATATGCTCCCACACAACGTGAATTTGTTTATGCTGCGTGCCGCCCCCTCCCCATCTTAAAGAACCCTCCCAATTACTGTTGGGCAGATCAAATTTGCCTTATTTGACAGTCACCCGTTCCGAGCTGAGCCGAGTTCTGTCAATTTCACGTGTCCCCTAGATATCTCATTATTTATGTGCTGATTTGAACTGGTCTATCAGTTTTACAACTTCATTAGGGTCCCGAACATTATGCATGTGATTCCTCCACATAATTTTAAGTGAGGCTGGGAATCTCATCTAAACTGTTGCCTCCAGTGATCTGAGTTCTTGCATGTGATTCCCAAGTTCCCATTGTCTGTCCTGGGTAGCTTTAGAGATATCGGAGCGAATTCTGAAATTATAGTCTCCTTCAGTGAATGCACCAACTTTAAGTGCTTCATTTAAAATCTTCTCCTTGATTGTGTAGGTCTTAAAGTAATTAAATTTCTCCTTGGATTTTTCCTGGGTTTTCCTAATTTAAAGGGATCTCCATGAACCCTTTGAATGTCCTCTTCTAATGTCCTGACATCCATTCTGGGGATAAAGTCTTTGAGAAGATCGATCACAAAATTCCTGACATTTTGTCCTTCATCTCCTTCCGAAATATTCAAGATTAGAAGATTATTGCGCCTTGCGCTGTTCTCTAATGACTCGATTTTATCTTTCAGCTCCCTTTCATTTGTCTTTAGAATGCGGATCTCCCCTTGGTTCTCGATCGTATCTCTTTCAAGTTTCCCTACTGTATCTTCCACTGCTTGTACACATTCCATCAGGGAGTTCACATTCAATTGAAGCGCCTCGCATGTTGTCTGTATCTTCTCCTGATTTGTTTCAGATTTCGCGAAGTTTGCTCTCATTTCCACAATTAGGGTACCCATGAGTTTCCCTATCTCTGATTGAGCAGGTTGATCTGAAATCTGACTTAGTCCACCTTCTATATTTTTTCTGTTACTGGGCTCTCCATTGGCCCTCTACTTATAGGTGGCATAACTACTTCAGTATCTTCTGAGGCTAAGGCTTAGAATCTATTACTGGTGGTCAGCTCCTCTCTCTCTTGGAGTTCTGGGAATCACCTTGCATTTTAGTTATTGTATCACTTCGCTCAGCCCCTTCCACCATATTTGACTCACCGGGAAGCAAATTTTGTGTTGGTTGTTTGTTTTGGATTTTAAAGTATGTATAGAGAGAAGGGGTAATTTCAATTCTCACCCCTTGTTTTTCCTGTTTACCTTGACTTGAGTTGGGCGGTTTTGAAGTAATTCCCCCCGTCTTCGATTAACCCCTTTATTCCGCTCCATGCTGCTCCTAATCATAGGTGTTATGATCAGGTTTTTGTGTGGGTTTTCAGAGACAGGCTTTTCTATCTTAAAGTGTCTACTTCTAAGGCAGTGGCTGACTCCAAAGATTATTGCCTCTCCCTTGTTTAAACCTGTAGACGGAATTTGTCATTTCCTACCCCTCTGCGCAGGATTCCCTGGGGATGAAGTATTTTTCGGGTTTCCACTTTTTTCACCCCTCCCCCTACCTCTTCCCGGTGTCATACTAGGTGTTTTACAGGGGCTGCTCCCCTCTGCTTGAGCTGGTTGCCACTGCCGTTTTCCCAGTCCTTTCTTCCAATCTCCTTGTCCTCCGTTACTCCCAGCCTGCTCTCTATGCAGCTAGCTAATCCTCTATGGCAAATTCTGGCCGCAGCTCTCCGCAAGGACTGGAGCCCTTCCGCTGCCTCCGCCCACACAGTGCAGCAGAGTGCACGCACAGCTGTTAACTCGGTGGACTCGGCGCTCAACTCGTCAGACTGCCGGATGCAAAAACGCAAGCTCCACAGAACCTTTGGACTCCTCTGCCACAAAGCCGGGACCGCAACCTCACCACCGCAGGTCAGTGCAATAATTCCCTCATTTTAGCACCATAAATCAGGCCATTATCCAGCGCTCGTGAACAGAGTCTAGTATGTTATCACGGCTCGCTCACTCGGACGGGTGAACGCTTGCGGCCGGACGCTTCAATCGGCCGCCATGTTCTTCCTATAAGTATGAATTTTGGAAATGAACTTTAAATGTCGGATAATTTTGGTAAATGTAAACGGTGTTAAACAAGCAGAAGTATGGAGGGATAATAAGGTGGCTAGCTTCATTTACACCACAAGTCCTTTCCCTTCAAGCAACTCACTTGAAAACAAACACTCCAAACCTTTTTATACCAAAAACGTTTTCTAAGGCTTTCTTTGCATCAGCAGTGACGGCAGCTAGGGGGGTTGCATATATTCTAGTCGGGGTTGGATTGGGAATTTTTTCAAGTACAGAGGAATTTGCACGGTCGATGGTTCTGGATCACAGCAAGTTTAAATGGAAATATTTTAAATTTAATCAATTATTATGGTCCAATAATTGATGACCAGGTAGCTATGGTGAAGATAAATTAGATACTTAGCGTGGCTACAGGGCAAAGTAGCTTTGCAGGGGATTTTAATTACATTCAGGACTTGACTAAGGATACTTCAAATAAAAATAAAAAACAGCTGAAGCCAAAGAACAAAAAAGTAATTGATGTTATTGCACAAGACTATCAGTTTATAGATCTGTGGCGTAGAGCCCATAATGTTATTCCCAACAATTCCAGTCAGCTTCCCGCATTGACTTCTTTATGATATCTTGCTCCTAAAATATTCCGGAGCAAAAATTGGGGCTAATTCTATCGCAGACCACTCGTTGGTCAAAATTGAAACAGAAATAGATGAGGTTAGGAGGACGGGTCCAGGTGGCAGATGGATCGATTCCTTCTTCCGAATCTGCAATGATTAGCTAATACGAGAGAATGGATATTGTAATTTTTTTTTATTAATAAGGGCACAGCAGACCTTTTTACAGTTTGGGGTTTTTTTAAGGCCACAGTTTGTGGGGAGATAGTTGCCCTTATGGCCGCACAGTCCAAAACACGCAGGACCCGTATAGATCAACTTCAATCAGCAGTTGATTCTGCCTTGCTCCAGAAAAATGCTGACTTAGGATGAAATGAGCCAGTGTGAAGGCAGCTTCAGAAAGCTAAACAGGTGCTAAAGCAGTTTTTTACTCTTGAAGAAATTAACAGCTCTCGCACATTCCAGCTGCGAGCTGACAAAGAGAGCCAAATGGTAGGCAAGCTGCTGGCTTGGTCTACTAAGACTAAACAAAGAAGCGGCCCTAATTACTGAAGTTTTAGAACCAAACACAGGAACCTCGGTGACTGACAAAGAAAGTATTTCTAAAGTCTTCCTGCAGCATTACGAACAGCTGTACGCAACCAAATTTATGGTGGGGCAGGAGGCTATTCAACAGTATTTTGAGGACATTAATGTCCGACAGCTATCAGATAGCCAGGTACAGGAGGTTCAAGCTGATATCTCTGCAGCTGAAGTTCAGCATGACCTTGCCCCTATGTCGGGAGGAAAAGGGTGTGGTAACGATGGGCTACCAATAGAATTCTATAAAGCTTTTGCAAAAGAATTAACCCCTTTTTTGGTAGAGCTCTTCAATTATGTAAAAGTGGGGGGGCTGGTTCCGACAGTTTGTAAGGAATCCACTATCGTCAGCTTCGTAAAGAAAGGGAAGGACCCCAGAGAAGTCAACTCATATAGACCAATAAGCTTACTTAACTCCGACTGTAAAATTTAAATGAAAATCTGGACGCAGTGCTTCTCTCCTCTTGCACAAAAGGTTGATCATAGAGATCAGACAGGGTTCATTGCAGGAAGGTTGATGTCTACAAATACAGGGTTTTTAGTACAAGCACTTGAATTTTTTTAAATGTAAACAAACTCCAGCTCTCATTATGATGGCCGACGCCGAAAAAGCGTTTGACCTAGTGAATTGGGATGCCCTGTTTTATGGTCTAGGTAGGTGTGGGATCCCCACACAGGCTATAAAAATGCTCTGCAATATTTATCAAGGGGTGCAGGCGATTATCAATCCAAACCTAGCTGGGATGGTTATTGTCAATCGGGGACCCGACAAGGGTGCCCAAGGGTGCCCACTTTCCCGTGTAGTATTTACCTTTTTTATTGAACCCTTAGCCATTAAAATCCATAATAACATGGAGATTAAACCTCCAATACCAGGTATGGCTAAATTGAAACTGTTTGCTGATGATATCATTCTTTAACTCAGCCCGGGAAGACAGAATATTGATCTATTTTTAGCAGAGTTTACACAATTTGAATTAATTGGAGGCAACAAAATCAATCGTAAGAAGACTGAGGTTTTAATAATGAATACTTCGTACCATTTTCTTCCCGATAATCTTAAACAGCAAGCCCTTAGTTCCAATCCAATCCAATATCTAGGGATCTATGTCACCAGCCAATACACGAAAATGTATAAATTATTTACGAAGCCATGAGGAAAGAAATTATATAGCTGTTAGAAGAGTGGTCGTTATTACCGCTTACATTGAAAGGTCGGGTGGCTCTAATTAAAATGTCAATCTTACCCTTACCGGTCTTCTTGTTTATAAATCTTCCTATAAAAATTAATATGATTTATTTTGATTGGAATAAGAAGTCTTCGATAATAAAACTTCCAGTGCTACAACTTGACATCAGTCAGGGGGGCTTGCACTTCCTCAAGTCTGTACATATTACGAAGCAGCCTTCTTAGATTTAGCAGCCCGTTTACTTGACCGCAAGGACTCTATTACCAATTTCTTTTTAGGTAAGATGGTGCAAGAGGCGGGTTCGCAGGTCCCGGTTTTCTTGAAAACAGCTAAACTCCCTAAAAAAACGAGATATAAGACTTTGCAAGAGTACACCTACAGACTCCAGATATTTTATTCAAAACAGGCCTGCTCCACAGAATTAACCGAATGCAAGAGCTTGTGTCTTCAAATCCTGTCCAGCCATCTAAGGCTCTGGTCTATTTGGGGATTCAAAGAGCTAGGGCACTTTTTAGTGGCTGACAGAGGTACTACCTGGCAAGAAGTCCAAGCGAGGTGTGGCACTTCGAATAGGCCTCCTTTATTTGAGTATATTCAGATCTCAAAACTGCTAAAAAAGTACAGTCTTTTACCTGGTTCCAGCCCAACTCCACTTGTGATTACTCTATTTAGAGCAAAACTGAGTGGGGTGGGCAACTGGTATTGTTGCTTACGGTCTCAAGGGGAACCTACTATGGTTAATAAGCATTTAGATAAAGTGGCACTGGAGACCCAATGTAGGTTCTCAAATCAGGATTGGCAAGCCATCGCACAGCTAGGCAGTAAGGCCCTACGTGTGGCTAATTTAGAAAGAATGGCGTTTCTGTCACGCTGGATGGTGTATTATACTCCCTATGCTCTCCATAACATATATCCTGAAATTGAGAACAAATGCTTTCGCTGCCAGATTCAAGGCAAGGGAGGCTGGCTCTGTACCTTTTTTACCTGCCCTAAGCTAGGACTTTTCTGGAGAAAGTTCTTTCTGGCTATAAGCCAGGGAGTCCGGAAGAATTTCGAGCCTGATGCCGAGATTGCACTTTTCGGTTGGGCAAGCCAGAGATGAAATGTAGGAATGTCAAGAGGGGAGGAGACATTTGTAGCAATTGCCTCCCTCTTGGCACATTCACTGATATTGCAGAATTGGAGGTCCCAAAAAATACCCACTTGTTCAGAATGGCTTAATAAACTAATTTGCACTACGAAATTTGAAGAAGCATACGCTAAGAGAGTAGGCGCCAATAAAAGATTTATTAATGTACGGCGATTTATGGAGAGGTTGGAGCTCTGTTTAGAGATGAAGGGTCGGATCGAAGGAACAAAAGGGGAATTGTTCTTTTTTTGTTTTGCACTTTAGCACTTCTGCACTTATGTACAGAATTTGTTGTTAATTCTAGCTTGGAAAATACTGTGGCAGACGGTACTATTGAGCTAGGTTTGGAAGGGGAAGATCAATGTTTTTCTTTTTCTCTTTGTCTTTCCTAATGAAAGCTTGCTTAGATGGCATATTATCATATTGCATCTTACATGGAGTTATGCCCGGAAGAAGACAATTATTAATATTTCGTTTTTATGGTAAGTAGCACATTGCATTTTAGTCGGAATTTGTAGCAGTAGAATATATTTGTGAAATACCGCATCTGGCACTTTATATATGTCTGTTAGCTTTGTATTACATTTGCACTTGGCGCAATATTTATCTGTTAGTATTGTATTGCATTTGCTGTTTGGCCAGTTTTTGTACTGTAATTGGTAAGGAGATGCTAACGTTTATTTATTAAGAACGACATATCCGAGATCAATATGACATATTGTGCTTTATACTTGTTTATATTCCTCATTGTTGGAAATTTATATGTATACTAAGATGCTTTGGGGCCTATTAGGATGGCGGTCAGGAAACCACCACGACCGCCATGGAAGCGGGAAACAACCGCCCGCCTGTACCGTGGAAAAACCGGCAGCCAAATTATGATCAACCGCCAAAAAACATTGACCGCGGCGGAACGGGGCCAAGAAAAAACGCCCATGGCGGGCGGAGATGGCCAAAATCCGTCCGCTGTGGCCGGAAACGCGGCCGAAAAACACCAACCCGCCACAAGTATAGCGGAGACACCGCACGGGAAATTAGGATATCCCCTATGGTCCCGCGGTACGTACCGCAGTTTCCAACCGCCGCGGTCGCACACAGGGATGAATGGGAGAGCCAGCGGAAGAGCTGCAGCATAGCCACCGCTGCAGATGATCTGTGAAAAATATGGTGGACGAATGAAAAAACCCACAAGAAGGCCAAATAGTGCACACAGCAAACTAGCCATGCCCCACAAAAACACAAAACACACCCCACTCACACAACCACATGGCAAAAAGAAAAATACAATTTCCAGGACAACACACACACCACACCTGACAGCAATACCCCATTTGGACACACCCACATAGCTGAGTTTAAAACCAGCCCTTTCCCTGACCACAATCCTTTGCAATACTCCAGGAGAGAAGGGACATACACCCCAGCTTAAAGGAGAGGCAAAGAACACAACATCACTAGCCACACCACCCACAGCACCACCACCACTTCCACACCTGCACCACTAACCCCCCTGCACATCACACACCATGCACATCACAACCACACCCACCACTTACACCCCTGCACCCACAACCATGTTGCACACCACACACCATGTCAACACATAAAATGCCCAAATTCACAGAAAGTCAGTTGACAGTCATGGTAAATGAGATAGTCAGAGTGGAACCACAACTGTTTGGTAGCCTGGTCCAACAGACACTATTAGCCACAAGAGCACAAATGTGGGCAGGGATAGTCGAAAGGGTCAATGCAGTAGGGACCACCCCGTGATCCAAAAAGGAGATCATGAAGCGGTGGCATGATCTGAAGAGGGTTGTCAAAGAGAGGAGAAGCAAGAACCGTGAGCTGGCTGAGAGGACTGGCAGAGGCCCTCCCATTCCACCAAAACCATTCACACCATGGGAGGAGAAGATGCTTGCCATACTGCATCCAGAGAGTCTCACAGGAGTAGCTGGGGGAGTGGAGGCTGGTAAGTATAAACACATGACTACCACCACACTGATATGTACTGTCTTGCACAACTACAAAGCTACACCACCTATGACAAATTCCATTCATCTGCACCACAGACTCACAAAAACATGTCTCACAGATCCAACATTCGCTCACTCCCATTCACCCCAAATGCAGCTACCAACATTACCATGGGGGCATGTGTACAGGCAGACAGCACTACAACTCCCATCGGGCCCCCTTGTCCCACTGCATCAGTAAGATGGAGCCCTCCCCCCACCCCACCCAGAAGCGTGTATCAGACATTACATTAACCTCATCAAACTAACAGGTAGGTAGTCATCTTTCCTGGGAGGGTGTCTGGGGGTGGGAGGCCTGTACCACTACTCCCACCATGCACCCTGTCACACACCTCAGCAGGATGGAACACTCCCCCATCCCAGAAGCAGTTGGAAGCCATTGCAGTACATCACACAAACTTACAGGTAGGTAGCCAGCTTCCCTGGGTCGGTGTTTGTGGGTGGGAGGCCTGTACCACTACTCCCACCATGCCCCCTGTCCCACACCTCAGCAGGATGGAGCACTCCCCCACCCAGAAGCAGATGGAATCCATTGCAGTGTACCAAACAATTTTACAGGTAGGTAGCCATATTCCATGGGAGGGTGTCTGGGGGTGGGAGGCCTGTATCACTACTCCCACCATCCACCCTGTCCCACAGCCTAGCAAGATGGAGCCCTCCACCCACCCCACCCAGAAGCATGTGTCCGCCATTACATTACCCTCATCAAACTAACAGGTAGCTAGCCATCTTCACAGTGAGGGTGTTTGTGGGTGGGAGGCATGTACCACAACTCCCCCCATGTACCCTTGTCCCCCAGTACAGCAAGATGGAGCTCTCCATACCACCCTGATGCATGTAGCATATAATGGCCCACCTCAAACAAACTAACAGGTAGGTAACATATTATTTTGTCTTGTGACACCACTGAGCAGGATGTAAGCCTCCACCACGCACACACAGATGTGTCACATAACAACGCCAAATGTGAGCACATAACAGGTAAGTAGCCAGTACGTGCACCCACACATTTGTCACAAAATAAATGGTGCTATATGACAACACCAGCCCTCTCATTGCACAAATATGCACACCAACCCCATAGCCACGCACAGTGTGCACACAGGTAAGCAAAGGAAACTGTCACAGCTACCAAAGTGTGACACACCAATGCACATGTAGAAGAAAGTCTGGGCACAATCAAGCACCGCACCTATTGACATGTGCAGTGCCATGGGGCCAGAGCAACAAGGACCATTCAAAAAATAAGAAAGCATGTCTGGTGGTACAAATCAAGATATGCACATGACAGGACAAAGGTATGCAGGAGATGACAATGGCCAGTCCATGGCCAGATGTGACATCTGCCAGGTCAGACAAATCAACAAAGAGTCCTCAATGAAATAACAGGTTGTGCCAGTCCCTAGATGACAACAGGTTCCTGTAATAATAAATTATGCACGTGGCGCATGGTATGCATTGACACCTCACACCATGGACATGAAATGCATGTACCACTGCATCATGTCAGGAGGCACAGTAGTGCACATAGAAAAAAAATGTGATGATCAGTTAATTGTGTTGTGTACAAACAGTGAATGACACACAGCTAACACAAAGCTTGCAGGGTGCACTACAATGACCATTTCCCATCTGACCCACAGGTGACCAAGAACTCCCTGCAGAGGACAACACCAGCAACTAGCAGAGCTAGTATGCCCCCAGTACATGGACTCTCGGATGTTGACTCCCAGGATTCTCTTGACGATGAGCTCGAAGCCGGCCCATCTGGTGTGCCAGGGAGCAACAGGTCCCAGGGCCCCATCGTCCTCCCCACCACATCTGCTGCAATAACAACGGCACTGCAGACCCCTGCTGTTACAGCCTGTGTGGACACCGCCACCACCAGTGCTGCCTGCAACACCCTCCCTGTCCCAGGGGAGGACCATCCCACACCACCGACTGAGGAGGGCAGGAGAGGATGCATGTGCCCACTGTGGTGAGGCAACATGTCCGTGGCAGCAGGGTAGCTGGGAGGGGCAGGGTCACCCACAGACACCAAGAGGCTGGGACCCAATCCCTGGACCACATCACCAGAGTCCTTGGCGCATATGAACAGGCCCAGGGACAAATGGGCCGGTCAGACGAACTGTTACGCAAGCTCATCCTGCTGATGAGGTCCATTGACACCTGCATGGGACAAATTGTGGACCTCTTGGGCCAGCAAGTGGCGGTACTGAGGGATAGGCCTGTGCCACAACCAACACCTCCACCTCCCTCTGGTGGGCCGCAGGATGACAGTTCATCATCCTCCCCTGCGCCCACATAGAGGGGTGAGTCCTCAGACCCACTGGCCCTGCAGCAGAGCCCCCCCGCCAAGTGATGAAGGGGCCGTACTAAGAAAACCCTGGGAGTATCTGGAGACAAAGCACCTGCCACACGCCAGTCACAGAGCCAACCATGATGGCAACCCTCTTCACCACTGCATTGACTTTTTGGACTATCCTTCCCCACACTGCCTTGTGAATGGCATCTGTCTGTTGGACTGGGTCACCACATCAATGTGGTGACTACTCGATCATCTCATTTACCATAACTGTCAACTCACTGTTCCACCACCACCTCAATGTAAATGTACACCCCCTCAAATGTCACCATTGTAAATAAAAAATCCTTACACACATGTTGTTGTGTCTGCTCTGTCTTTAGTGCAGGATGTACAGTCTTCAACATGATCACAATGTACTAGGAGTATGGACTGTATGTAGGCAAGGAGAAGTTGAAGGCACCTAGGAAAACACAACAGAACAACATTCACTGGTCTGGGTGTGGCATCACAGACATCACACAACACCTACCATCAAGATAATCCAACATGCACATGTCACAATGGGCAACAAGTGTCAACATACACATCCTGTAGATGTTCCTAAATGACCTGTCCTAGAAACATTGCCAACCACCACTGAGTCTACAACTGGCTACTGTCACAGTTCTCATATACCCCTTCACGACAATAGCAACATCATCAGACAATGGGTACATTGAACATTGTCACCCACCTTCAAGTGAAGTAGCGGGTGATGAGCTGTTCATGCAGGTCAACACCTTCCTCCTCTCCACTGTCCTCATCACATGACACGGGTTGGTTTGCAGGCGGGGGCCTTGGGTCCTCATCATCATCCAGTAAGAATCTCCTTACGAATGGCTAGGTTGTGGAGCATGCAGCATGCCACTACAATCTGACACACCTTCCCGGGCGAGTATGCCAGTGACTTAAGCAGACCAAAAGTACACTCCACCACACGACGGGTCCTCCCATGGGCATCATTGTAGCGGACTTCAGCTGGGGTCCTGGGATTCTGCAGTGGGCTCAGCAACCAGGGACGGTTGGGATATGCAGAGTCACCTAGGTATGACAGACACAAATAAACATTGTAATGTCACTAAGGCAGAGGTCAGCAGGTCACGCACCCAGCACGCCATACGACTAGGCATACTCACCCACAATCCATGCATGCTCGGGAAGCCGATTAGCCATCAGCTGGGGTACAATGCTGTTCCGCAGGATGTAGGAGTCATTGGCTGAGCCGGGGAATTTGGCACACACGTGGGAGATGATCATATCTGCCAGGCACAACACTTGCACATTTATGGAGTGGTAATGTTTACAATTCCTGTAAATGTGCTCAAGTGCCTGTGGTGGCACAAGCCCAACATGAGTGTAATCAATGGCACCAACAACATGGGGGAATTGTCCAAGGGGATAGAAATCTCCATTCACAGCTTCCAATTCCGGACCCCTGGGGAAACGGATATATCTGTCCTTGTATATCATCATGGCAGACAGAACATCACACAGCACCATGTTGAACATCGGGTGTGACATCCCACCTGCACTGGCCACCGTGTGCTGGAACGATCCTGTGGCAAAAAAAATGCAGGGCCGCCATCACCTTATAAGTTGTAGTGAAAGCTGTGGGATATGTCCTGCTAGGCTGTAGGGGGGCTCTAATATATCACAAAGGGTTTTCAGGGTGGCTCTATCCAGGCGGAATTTCCGAATGACCGTCACATCCTCCATGTCCTCTAGCACTGTCAAGTAACGAAGCAGATTTGGGGCCATATGTACGTAAAACGTGTTTTGCGATTCTCAAATTGCGAGTTTTAGGGAATCGCAATTAGAGAATCGCAAAATGCAATGTAGGTAGGATTAGCAAAATATTTTGCGAATCCCACCTATTCCTTATTTGCGACTCGCAAATTGAGATTCGCAAATAAGGAATACCTTGCCATTCATTCCTATGGGCTAGAAGGCCAATAGGAATGAATAGGAAGACATTCTCAATTTGCGATTCTCAATTAGAGAATCGCAAATTGAGAATGCAAATTCAAGGTTGCAAGGGTGTCAATAGGACACCCTTTTGCACCCCTGAAATAAACATGTGTGCACATGTGGTGCACATACATGCGCTAAGGGCATGTATGTGCGCCACATGGCACTTTGAAAAATGTAAAAAAGTGAATTTTTCAAAGAAATCGCAAATTACCACCAACCTGAAGTTGGCGGTAATTTGCGATTCCTTAAGCCAAAATCACACAACTTGGATGCTTCCTACATTGCATTTAAGGAATCGCAATTTGGGATTCCTTAAATGCATTCGCAAAATAGGGAATCGCAAATTTTGCGATTCCTTATTTTGCGAGTGGGTTTTTGTCTGCTACATAGCACACTGCCCAAATTGCGATCACAAATGCTGAAATTCTGCGAATTTCAGCGTTTGCGATCACAATTTGGCTTCCTACATATGGCCCTTGGTCTCCTCCTAGTTGAGATGAAAGTGGACACATGTCAATGCAATACATCATGAGATGGGCACTGCATCTCACGTTTTGGATGACACAAGGCCAACAATTACTGTCATCAAAATTGAGTTACAGACCAACTTACATGTAGGGACACCTTCAGCTACACAAATGGCACACCTGTCAACTTACACAAAACAAGTACCTCAAACACCACCTCGGTCAATTGGAATGCACATAGGGATATGGCTACATGTACCATGGGCATGCCTGGGAGTATAGCATCTAGCATATGTGAAACAAATCAGCCCCACTGTCTCATACCTAGCTGCTGTACCTAACACACCGCCATGCGTCATTTGAACCTGGCACACATCCACAACACAATGACCACAGTCGGAGCAGAAATGACAATTGTGTGCATGATCAGACATAAGAGGACATGCAAAAAAGATCATCATTCATTGAGACAGACATTGCTGTGATTGTCACTGTACCTCAACACATTGACATGTGTAGACATTGTAGAGTCCAGGACAACACTGTCCTGCGTTCACGACCATCAATATCATAAGTGACATGTGAGGGAGTACAGGCCAATCAACAAAATTACGTACACAAACATGGCATGTGTAGTCACCAGTGGAGTAAATGGAACATTGGCATCGTGTGAACAATGATGTGCCATTGACCATGTGGGCACTGTGCACTGTTGATGTTTGCCAGATGGCCATTGTGATTGTATGGCACCCAAATCGTGGTAGCTACCGCCTGGCCCCGGCGGAGTGTCACCAGCACCCGCAATTTACACAGGTGCGGTAGTAATAGGCATGGAGACATGCCCAAATGGCGATTGGCATGCTCCGCCACCCAAATCGCGGTGCCTCATGTGAATGTATGGCACCTAAATCGCAGTAGCTACCGCCTGGCCCCAGCGGTGTGTCACCAGCAACCCCCATTTACACAGGTGCGATAGTGATAGGCATGAAGACATGCCCAAATGGTGGTTGGCATGCTCCGCCGCCCAAATCGCGGTGCCTCATGTGAATGTTTGGCACCCAAATCGCGGTAGCTACCACCTGGCCCCAGCGGAGTGTCACCGCCATGGAGCATGCCCTTAGAGCCAAGGGGAACCTTGATTGCGGTGGCATCATGCAATTTTGAAAATCGCGGTAGGCGTGCTCCGCCACCTTGGTGCCGGTCATTGGATGCATTTGAAAGATGCACCATCGTGGTAGCACACACCGGGCCCCAGCGGTGTGTCACAGCCATGGAGCATGCCCTTACAGCCAATGGGAACCTTGATTGCGATGGCATCATGCAATTTTGTAAATCGCGGTAGGCGTGCTCCGCCACCGCAGTGGTGGTCATTGGATGCATTTGAAAGAGGCAGACCTGGACCACCAATTGCTGGCAGTGACCACCCATCTGCTGCTGCCTTCAGGGACCGCTGCCAGAGACCCCTCACCACCCAATTCCGCCACTGTTGTCTCATGTCCACAGTGATGGCAAGAACAGAGAAGATCCGTGCCAGTCCCTTCACAAGCGAGGAGCTGGAGGTCCTCACACAGTACCCAAGGCTATATGGTGCCCCAAATGTCATGGTAAGTCCTCAACAGTGGGGGGGAGGGCAGGGGGGCAAACATGTAGTTGGACAGATGCAATGTATGCCTGAGAGTGTGTGGTTGTGTCATGCACTGCCTAACATGCTGTCTCCAGGGGGAAGGTGAGTGTACCCAATGCCACAGTTTTCCCTGCCTGCACATGTATGTATGAGTGACCTGTGTTGTGTTGTCAGCCATACAGTGACGCAGAAAGTTGTTCATGCAGGAGTCAGGACAGTGATTGCTTGGCCGAATGGCTGTGTGTGCGTGCCCCTGTTGTCCATCTCAGTGTGAGCCCAGCTGGCCTGCACAGTCCCCGCCCAATAAGACAAGGACACATCACTTCACTTACAGAGTATTACATCAGTCTTTTCTCATTGCACTCCAGCTAAGGGCCATCTCAGCACTGTAGATTGCACACGACCGGCCTTGTGATGCGGATTTTTGAATTGTGAGATCATGTCCCTCAATGTGACATCCATTACACAGTTATCTATTCACAGGGCAGGGACATTGAGGGCTGCGCAGTCTTGGACACAGTGAGTCTACCCCCAAACACAGGTTGATATGTGATGTATGTGTTGCTCAACCTAGACATGTACTGGAGATGTGGGCAGGCTACATAGGGGTTTCAGTGCTGGCATCCTGCATGTGTGTTAGATGTGCAGGAACTTTGTTCCCCCTCACACCTGAATGCATTTACATCAGCTTTTCCCATTCAGATGTACCATGTGAGATGTATTATTGTCCCTGTTAGACAGATCTTTGGATTTGTGATGAGTTTGTATCTTGCTGCTGTACTGTGAGATGTAGGTACATGACACTGTGTCACTGATCATTTCCCCCTCTTGTCTCCCATGCCTGCAGCTCAAGGTACACCAGCGTAAGGATATGTGGAGACCCAGTGGGGCCAAGGTGCGAGCTCTGGGGTCTCAAACCGACAGCGCACCCACTGCCACAAGAGGTGGGACAACATCAGCCGGCTGGCAAAGAACGTGGCAAAGATGACCTTGGGGCTGCTTCCTCGCACTGGGCGTTTGGCACGGCGCAGCATGATACCACTAATGGGCCCGCATCTTGGCGGTGACACAGCCTGAGCTGGATGCACGTTTGAAGGAGCGTCAGCAGCAAGCCAGCGGTGAGCATTCCGGGAGGGTGACTTTGGCTGGGAATGGCTGCATGTGTACAGAGTCTGTGCCAGCGCTGGCCAATTCGATGTTGGTAGTGTGATGCAGTGGCATGTAAGTGGCTGCTGTGCTGGGTGCCGGTGTTACGCATTTGCCCTACCTGTACTTACAAAGGTAATTGGAATGCTGTGCATTCCCATTGCATTCTGAGTCATGGTGTTCAGGTATCGTCTGCATTGTGGTAGTCTGGGGAATCCCACAGGAGGGAATGGCAGTGTGCCCGATCTGAGTGTGCCTTCATCAATGCGTCCATTGCATGCACTCAGATTTGGGAGGCTGACAACAATGTGCACCAGTCTTTGGGCCCCAAAGTACAACATGGTGGGTGGCATGGGCTCATGGCCATTGTGGAATGTAATGTTGTTGTCTGTGTCTGTGTTGTCCACTCCTGTTCCATCCAGATCTGTCAGTGGAAACAAGTAGTGTGCCCCCATCATGGCCCTAGGTGTGCTCAGAGCTATTTGTGTGTCTGGTTGAACGGAGCCACTAGCAGGGTGTTGTGCTGTGTGTTCATCACTTGGCTCACTTATGCCTGAATTTCCAGTTTCCATGCACTGTTTGAGTCTATATTGTGAGTTGGCACGATGTGATTGCACAGGCTGGTGTGCAACATGTAGATTTGGTAATCTTCTGTGATGCTTTGCTTGCATATGTTTGTCATGTTGCTGCCACTGAACTGACCCTACATCTCTCTCTCTCTCTCTCATGCAGCATCTCCTGTGGTCACGGAGGGACAGGAGACGGACACCAGTGGGGGTGAAACAAGCACAACAGCTGCACAGTGCCCAGTGACACAGATGTGACCACTGCCTCGGAGGGGGACAGGAGTCTGCTGGAGGAATCCCAGCTTGAGACACAAAGTTCCACGGCATCTGATGCCATCAGTGATGCATCCATGTTGGTGGGCACAGGGAACGGGGACTCTGCATCGTCTTCCACCACACAGCGGCCAGTGCCCAACCTCCCAGCCACTTTCTCTGGTGCTGCCCGTGTTCACACCAGTAAGAGGGGAAGAGTGTATTTTACCCCGGGCACCGCTGCCCCTACCCCTGTCCCTCCTACTGCCATCAGTGCTGAGTCTGTGGACCTTTTGCGCCAGCTGTGTACAGACCAGACAGCTCTCATCAAAGCCTTCATTGACCACGACAAAAAATTGACACAGATGGTTGCTTTCATGGAGGGTATATATTCAGTCGTGGGTGGGCTGCACCAGACTGTCCAGTCTCTGTCCTCTACCGTGGCAGCAGCCCTTCAACAGGCACCTACACACAGTCCAGCTCCGGTCCCTTCATCCACCCCTCTGGCAGTAGCCACGTCTGACGATAGTGACCACGGTCCACAGACCTCAAAGTCACGATACAGCACACAAATCACACAGCAGCAGCAACCCAAGTGGTCCCGGGCGCAGACACCATCCCCACAGAAGACTTAAGCCACCCCAGAGGGCAAAGACAAAAGCCCGTCATGCGACACCAGGGTCCAAAAAGCAAAGAAGCAGACCTCAGGCTCACATGCCGCAGAGGCATCCCCAACCAAGGACTCTCCTGTCACTAAAGCATCTCGCAAAGAAAGGCAGACAGTCTCTGTGCCCACTGAGAAGGTGGTGCATGGCAAGCGTACACCTAAGAAGGGCTCCAAGGCATATTCACCCATCACTTTGACTCCCATTCCAAGCCCAGTGAAGCAGGGGGAGGAGGGCACTGTAGGGGTAATACCTGGTAAACAGGGGATGGAGGGGCAAAGGTGAAGCCAGTCGAAGTGTTCCGCTGGATCCAACACGTTGCAAGAGGGAGTGCCAGTGTCTGCACCTGCTGCAGCCTTGGTGTTGAGTGTGCCTGTTGTGTCCACACCACTTCCCATTGATCCAAAGTCAGGCAAGCCATTTAGAATCTCCAAGAAGTGGAAAAGCACCCCTCCACAATCTCCCAGCCACACTGTGTCTCAGGTCTGCATGACTCCGCCTCCACGTGCCACTACACCACCAAGCAGCCCTCCGGCTTGCCAAGCCACTGTTAGCTCTTCCTCAGCTGGTCCGCTCTCACCCCGGTCAAGTGCCCCGACAGTCCCCGAGACACAGCCAGCTCCCAGTCCGCCTGACAGCCAAGTCTGAGTGGTAGTTACCCTCAGACACCTGTCCCTTACATAGGTGGGCCTGTACTGCACATTGTTACCCCCTGACTGTGTTGCTGACCATGGAAAGGTACAGTCGCACACATTCCCTGTGCAGCCTCTCATGGACATACCCTGCACTTCGTTTTTGCCACTGGCCTTGTTGCTCTTTGCTGTGTTCAAGTATTCCCTGTGCAGCTTCTCCTGGACATACCCTGCACTTCGTTTCTTCCACTGGCTTTGTTGCTCTTTGCTGTGTTCAAGTATTCCCTGTGCAGCTTCTCCTGGACTTACCGTGCACTTCGTTTTTTGCCACTGACCTTGTTGCTCATTGCTGTGTTTAAGTATTCCCTGTGCAGCTTCTCTTGGACATTTCCTGACCTTCGTTCTTGCCACTGGCCTTGTTTCTCTTTGCTGTGTTCAAGTATTCCCTGTGCAGCTTCTCATGTACATACTATGCACTTCGTTTTTGCCACTGGCCTTGTTGTTCACTGCTGTTTGGCCCTTGCCTGTGCAGTTTCTCATGGACATACTATGCCCTTTGCCCTGGCCACTGGCCTTGTTCACTGCTGTTTTGCCCTTGCCTGTGCAGCTTCTCATGGACATACTCTGCCCTTTGCCCCGGCCACTGGCCTTGTTGTTCACTGCCGTTTTGTCCTTGCCTTCGCAGCTTCTCATGGACATACTCTGCCCTTTGCCCTGGCCACTGGCCTTGTTGTTTACTGCTGTCTGGCCCTTGCCTGTGCAGCTTCCCATGGACATACTCTGCATTTTGTGCCTTGCTCTTCTCTACTCACGGTGCCTATCTGTGCAATATGTGAATAAAGACAGTTGCTCCTGTTGTCTGTTTTGTCAGTGTCCTTACTGAATAAAGTTATTTTGCTTTGTGTATATGGTTTACTGTGCCACATGGTCTGTGTGCCACTTCAACTTAGCCAATGTCTTGGCACACTTACTCTATTTTCTACAGGGGTGACAGGGACTTCAGTTATTCCTGACCCAGATACTTGTGGGGGCAATAATGTCAGTTTTAAATGGAAGGCAGTTGTCATTTTCCTTATTTGTTCATGTTGGCTATATTATACACATGTCAGGGCGGGGTTCACTGCCAGCACAGAGTGGGATTCTATCCACAGTATTGCAGGCAGGCTGGCCAGGGTCATCGTGTTTGTGTATTCTTCCTTTATGTGTGCCCATTGGTGTATGTGTGTGGTCATCTTGTGATGGGCAGTCATCCTAGTCCCATGGCTTACTTTCAATGTGTGCTCTTGGATGGTCAGGAGGTGTGCAGTGTGAAGGGGGTGAGTTTGTCGGGAGTGTTTATGTGTGCATGCCCCAGCATTGTCAACTACACACATGTGTCACCCAGGAGTTGTATGCTTGTTGTTTTGATTGTTCAGCTCTGTGGATGTGGTTGTATGCACATGTGTGAGTTGTATGTTGTGCACTGTGCAGTGTGTTGGTGTGTCCTTGCAGTTCTGGCTGACTCCTACTTGTTGTTCTTGTCACTTGTGAGTATGCAGAGTGTGTGACTGGCAAGTCAGTGTTGTGTTTTGTTGTTCATCCATGTGTCTTTATACTGTTTGTATGCACTGTGCAGACCTGCTGCTCCACACTGCCATTGTGGTTGTGTTTTCTCAGGCATTGCTGTCACATGGTGCCTTTTTGTCTCCAGTATGGCATGGTGTGTGTGTGTCATTCCATCCCCTATCTGTGCTTCAGATGCCTACCCATTGTGAGTCTGCACTCCCTCTTTTTGAGTATGGTACACTCCTGCCATGTCCCTTACTGACATGCAGTACCCCTTGGTTTACATGTGTGTGTGCCTCCCATCACTTCATTTGTGACACTGTTCTTTGTGGTGCAGTTCTTTGGCCAAGATCAATGTGTCACTCAGGGCATTTCACCAATGAGTTGTATGTGATGTTCTTGTGCTGTTTGGCAGTTATGGTTGCTCCTATGCAGTTCATCTGTGTGTGCTGCCCAGTCCTCTGGTCAAGTTGTTTCCACCTTTCTGTCCCAGCCTTGTGCATCTGTTGGTGTTGTGTTGAATGTATGTGTGTTGACTGTGGTTTGCTTCACTTCCTGGGTATGCTGTTGTCTTTGTGCTGTGCTGAATGATGGGCTGAAGTTATGTCACTCATGTCTGTGTTTGGCTGGTATGCTTGGTGTGCAGACACTGCGTGTTGTGCATGCAGTGCTGTGTGTGTATGTTGCCCTGTCATTGCCTGGTGTGCATCCCCTGATGTCATGCTGTGTTTCTATGTGATTTATTTGCCTTTGCATCTGTCGTTTGTTTGATGTGGCTGTGTTGTTCTGGGATGGTGCACTTCTTGTGTGTGTTGTGGTATGTTGTCTGTGCATTGTTCCTGAGTGATGAGGTTGTGCACTCCTGTTGTATCTGTGCTCCCATTGCCTTGCCACAGTTTAGCTGCACAGGGCATGTCTGTTCTTGTTGTGGTTCTGTGTGTGTTTCTGTTGGGTTATGTGTTTGTCTGTTGTTTTTGGCAGACATTTGTTCTGGCATCCCAGTGTGTGTGTGATGTTTGTGGCTAGCCCAAGGGTGTGTGATTGTTTGTCTGTGTATTGACTGGCAAATATTGCCAGCCTTCAGTGTGTTTGACACTGGTGTTGTGTGCTGCTGGTGTGAGGGGGATATGTGTGCAGATTCCTACTGGTGTTTGGCAGTCACGGAGTGTGTCAATGGGCCCTGTGTGTTTTGCTGCTGGTGTACTCCTGTGGAGTAGTTGTATACATGTGTGGCTGTTCACAGTTTGACTTCCCGGCCTTCCTTTCATCCTTGTGCCTATGCATGGTTTGCCTTGCTGTCTCCCTGTGTTGTTGCACTGAGCTGTCTGTTGGTTTGACTTCACTCACTGTGCCAGCCATGTGTGCTTTGATGGTCTGAGGGTGTTGTTATATGTTCCTTGTCTTGAACTGATGTACACATGCTTGTTGTTTGTCTCCATGGCCTTCCATTTGTGTGCACCCCACTTTGGGTTTCGTATTTGTTGTGCCCAATTGCTGTTGGCATGTGGTGTGGTATGTGTGTCAGTATGGGGTATGTCTGTGTGACTTGGCAGGCTGTGTGTCCAGTGGGATGTTTGTTCCTTGTGTGTGTGTGTGTGTGTTCATTTGGTGCTTGTACTCATTTTTCTTGCCCTGAGTGTTGTGGTGTTGTGGTGTGTGGGTTTGCCTGGCCCTGTGCTACTGTGCTGTGTGTTCCTGTGCAGCCACTCCTGCAGTGGCGGTCTCCATGGTTATTTGTTGTGTGGTGCAGGGTGTGTATTCACCTGGCTTGTTGTTCTGCATGGGGGTGCACAGGAGGGGTACATGGCATGTGCCTTCAGGGGGTGTGCTAGTGTGTGGTGGGTGGAGTAATGGCCCTGTGCTCTTTCTGCCCTGCCCATGGCTGGTGCTGGCCCTACCTTCTGCATTGTGCGCATGTATTCCCTTGTGTTCACCACTGCATTGACGTGACCGGGACATTGCTGCATGATCGCGGAATATGTGTGTCCAGGATGCGGAGGGGTGACTTGGAGGCAGGTGGTCATGTGTGGGGGCCCTTGTGGTTGTGTTCCTGTTCCCACCAGGGTGTCTGATGTGGATTTGGACACTGTGTCAGCCCATGTGTTGTGTGTTGTGTTTGTGTTATTGCCTACCTGCGGCAGCATCCGTGGCAGTCCATGAGTTGCTGGTGATGTAGCAGGTACAGCCCTAGAAAAACATGTAGAGCTGGGTCCATGGTGGTCAGGACCGGGTGGTGTGGACCGGGACTCTGGTTTCGCGCTCCACTGTCGAGCTTCCGCCATCTCTGGTTGGGCGGTTTCTCTGCTGCGGTGCGAATGCTTGTTTGGGGCATCCTAATTTGTGGAGCGGGTTGGATGTCATTCCGCACGGCGGTGAGTCTCCATTGGATCCCACCGCCGCGGTGGCGGGCACACTTTGATGGCGGTGCGCAACGCACCGCGGCAGATGGGAAATGGGCTATGTTTGGCCATACTAATATGGCGGCCGTGAGTACCGCTGCTCGTGGGTGGAAAAATGCATTTTTCCACACCGCCAGGTCCGCGGTGGTGCCACCGCCAGCCATCCTAATAGACCCCTTACTGTCTAATTCGTTTTCCAGTTTCCTCCTCTTTATGTATCTTCTGTGTTTCTGCTCAGTAAAAAAAAATAAAGGCGCTTTCCAAGTGAATCTCATTTGCATGAATAAGACTGCTCTGAGTGATCTTAGTTTTTGATTTGCAGTTATGTCATTTATTATTGTACCCACGTTATACTCAGTCCACTGCAAGTTTTGATGACTAAGCAGATAATTTGAAACTGTGTTTAGTTTTACTGGTAACAAGCAAAGCTCTTTGTGTGCTAGGGTAATTTGTGATGATTTTCCAGGATTAAGCAAATATTGGCTGGTTGATTTTTATTCCTCAGAGTTTTTTAATCTCCTTTTATATGCTTCTCCGTATATTACACTGCAACAATTGAGACTTGACAGTTCCGAGGCCTTGGTAAGTTCTACACATTTTTTAGATGGAGGAGCGGTAGGAATCTTGTTAAAACAATGATAGGGTGATTTTGATAACTGTTGACATTTGACCTTCAAGCAAGGTGCCCCAATTCGAACACACCCCAAGGATATTTAATGTTTGGACTGGGGTTTGAGTGGTACATAGTTCATGAAGCCATCAACCAACTGGGGTGTCTATACTAATAAGTTTTTCGATCTTCAGTTCATTCAGTTGAATGGAGTTCTTTGTTCAGTAATATATGTTTCAGATCAGTTGTCATGTTGTTTTGCTTTTTTGCATTATTGCCTATTTGGATGTGGAGGTGAATGTGTGAACATGTGGAATTTAATATGGTAAAGAGAGAAGACCTGTACCAAAGGTCTTGTGTAGATGTTGAAGAATAAAGGTGTAGAGGCAATCCTTTTGGGAGACTGCACTTGATTTAATTTTCCTGATGTGATTTCTGGAACCATACTAACTTGTTGGCTTTGGCTGCAAAGAACAAAGGACACCACTGAGGAGCCCTCGTAGTAATCCAATCCTGCTCTTCTGATGTTCCCGAAGACTTTTCTGATACACTTTGACTTACGACTTAGATAAATACCATGGTACATTTTCCAGGGTGTTTGTTTCAATAGAGGAAAGCAGTTCTTCCAGCGCATGGTTTATTGCCATTTAATTCCCCCTCCTTGGCCATAATTCTGATAGTCTGTTGTGAGTGACATCCTTTGCATCAACTATGTCTTTGAGCTAATATTCACCCACTTCCTCCATGATTCTGCTTGCCTTGAGGTCGGTTGGTATTTTACCAAAGTCATATTTGTTAGGCCTGGCCCTCTCTGCAGAGTCACCTCCTAACATTTTGCCTTTACATGTATTGTTTTTCTGAAATTGTTTTTGTTAGCTTTAGGACACTGTGCACTTTACCATTGCTACCCAGAGTTAAAGTGCTTGTGCTCTCTCCCTAAAATATGGTACAATTGCCTGATTCGTGATTGACACATTCAATTTACTTGTTAGGCCCAAGTATGTGGTAATACCTGTGCCCATGGCCTGTAAATTCATTGTGCTGCTCAATAAAGTAGCATTTTAAAACATGTCTCAATCTAGCCACTGTAGCCTGTGGGGCAGTCTTAAACTGACATTTTGACCTGGCGAAATAAACCAATTGCCATGGATATACCTTCCTTTTTAATACTTATACATGAACCCTAAGGTTGGACCTAAAGGTTCATAGGGCATGGTCCATGGTAATAAAATGTAGGACATGTGGGTTAAGGTTTTACATTTCCTGGGAGTGAAAAACTCCTACTGTCATTTTCAATGTGGTAAGGCTTA
The DNA here is from genome assembly GCF_964204655.1 of Triturus cristatus. Classification (NCBI taxonomy): domain Eukaryota; kingdom Metazoa; phylum Chordata; class Amphibia; order Caudata; family Salamandridae; genus Triturus; species Triturus cristatus. The sequence continues at coordinate 444,685,731 of NC_140594.1, read as the reverse complement.
TCGTTCTCATTGCCTGCTAATGCTTTACCTTATGTACTTTAAAATCCTCCTCAATGGTAACGTCGGATATTCAGTCACAATTCTAAAAATGCCACTTTTAGAAAACTGATATTTTCTTGTTCCAGCCATTTGTGCCTCTGTCAGTATCCTGAGTCACATGAATGGCTCTGCTTTTGGGGTTTATTTATTCCTCCCAGACAGTAAAGGTGTCTAGGTGTGGACAAGATGGGCCATACTACTTGAACGGCTGTGGGCAGAGCTGTACCCTGCCCCATTTATACTTCAAAGGGCTTTACCTCCAGTACACACAAAAGTACCTGACACCAGCCTTTTGTCACCCCAGAGAGTTTGAAGCCTTGACAGGGGAGGATAAGAACTTTGTATAAGCAGAAGTGGGGGTAGAACAATGAGCCCTCCCATGCACACCTTTGTCATGGTGCTAAAGTTGCCTCCTCCTACTAAAACCTGAAACCTGGGACTTAGAAATGTTTCTACCAAAAAACTGCTCTGAGAACCAACAAGAGACTGGGACCTACCTGCAAGTTATGTGACAAAGGAGCATCACAGGTGGGACTGGCTTTGCTGTAGCTTTCATAACTCCGGTTCAACCAATTAAGGGGCATATTATCAAGCCAGGCGATAAAATTATCGCCGCTTTAGCTGCAGAAAACTGCCGCTAAAACGGCGATAATGGGCTTGATAATATGCTCTATAGAATTTCAATTGAAGCCCATGTTAAATGTGAAGGACATCTAACATGGGCTTCAATTGGAATTCCATAGAGCATATTATCAAGCCCATTATCGCCGTTTTAGCAGCAGTTTTCTGCCGCTAAAGCAGCGATAATTTTATTGCCTGGCTTGATAATATGCCCCTAATTTTGGTGTCATTTTATATATTAAAATTTGCTCTATTTTTCCAAATTGGTGTTGGATTTGGCTTGAGATGTGTTTTCACTTTATTACTGTTTTTGTGCTGCATACATGCTTTACACATTGCCTCTGAGTTCAGCCTGAGAGCTTTTGTGACAAGCTACCAGACAGTTAAGCACAGGTTACTTTAGTAACTTTTTGTGGCCCCTGATAAGGATTCCGTTTATTATTTGAGTGGGCTTTCCAACCCGCTCAACAAACAAACCAACTGCCTAAAATATTGTTTTTTCATGAGACTTTATTTGAAGAGATGTGAACACAACTTTGTTTAGCATCTTATAACTTTACTTTACTGCTCTTTATAAGCGCTATCGATAAAATATACATTATTAAATCTTATGTGACCAGTAGTTTAACAAGGGCGCCATGGGTTCTAACACAAGCAATTAAAATGCCCCTTAGCTCCTTGTTAAGTTGTAAAGACAGCCATAATTGGTGGTGCAATGGACCCCTTTTATCCCTAGGCTCCAGTGCCACTGCACCTGCTGCACTAATGACAACTACTCCCCTGCACATCCAGATGCACCGCCTGACAAGAAATATTTCAATTTTTTCTTTGCATTGATTGTCCAATGCTTTGAAACATTTCCCTTTACAAAATGCTTGCTTACTATTTCAAGTCAGCCTTCTTCTCCAGTGCCCCCAAGGTCAGCCAACGGGCCAGCCTGAAACACATTGCTTGGTTTGCTGGAAAATGAAAAGTTAACAAAAGAGAGCTATAGTTTATCCTGCAATTGGTAATTAATTTTCTACACGAACTGAAATCACTCTGCCTAAAGCAAAATCCTTCTGACATTATAAAATGCCACAGTGCAGTTAAAGCACAATTATAAAGTAATTCTCCGAATAAATCTCATTAGTTCCCGCATGCTGGATGAATAAAGAAAAAGAAAATGTTAACATATTTGACTTTCATCTTTACTTTCCCATCCAGTTATGCAGTCAAAAGCCCGAGGTTTTTCCTCATTACAAATGACTGACACGCAGACTGGATGCAGGGGAGACTGTTCCCCCACAGCTTGCACAGAAACACCTGCTGTCAGCACCAACAAGTTATTATCTCATTGCATTTGCTTCATAATTAACACAGGATATCGCCACCTTAATTATTATGATTATCAACTATTTATAAAGCACCAGAATGTTCTGCAGTGCTTCATAATGGGCACCATGCAAGGAGGGGGCTTAGACAGAGTGCCAGTTTGGATTCCTTAAGTGTTATTGCTCTTTATTTTCTTCTCCTCATAATGTTATGTTTGATATCTTTAATGATTTGTGGAATGTTGAAAAGAGGGGATGTGGAGTTCTCTGTTTGCAAGGCTTAGCTGCAAGTGAGACCATTCTTTATGAAACTCTTTCCTTACACTGACTGGGAAGTAATCCAGCCGCGGCTGCTGCAGGTAAGAGCGAAGGGACAGTGGGGCCACGTGGGAGGGGGGGATTTCAAGAAATGACCACGAGGAAAAATTAAATAAACAATACATTTTTCCTCGTGGTCGTGCCTCGAAATCCACTCCACCCGGCCCCACTGCCCACCACTCTTACCTGTAGCGGCCGCGGCCGAAGTAATTTGTTTAAACTCCGGATTTGATATTTTTCCCTAAAAAATAGGAGCATTTGAAGGGTGGGAGAGTGGAGAATAGAATAGGACGCAAGACTGCCTCATACTTGTCAACACTCCTACGTGCTCAGCTCTTTTGTGTCCAATCAGGAAGTCTAGCAACCTTTAGGAACTAGATTGCCACACCTGGAATGACAAGTAAGAAGGGTGCATCGAGTGATACTAGTAAAGGAATTTGTGGTCTGCTTGAACACAACAGAATCAGTGATTCTCAGCCCAAAATGTCCTTGGGTTTAGTCAAGACAGAAGTGGAAGTGTGAGGAAATGTAATTGTGCCTGAAAGTAGGCAGCATGGCTCATTTGTCAGTCTCTCACAGAGCAGCAAAAGATGGTTGTATGACGGAACCACGCATGCCATCACCATGACAACATAGTTTTTAACAATAGATTAGTCTTTACAATGCATATCTTTACCACGAAAATGTTTACCGAGCATGCCTTTACGAAGCAAATGTAAATATTTTGTAGGTAAGTATAAAGACTTACATATGTGGGTGTGTGTGTGTGGGTGTTTATTCTGAATTGTTGATAAAGGCTGCAAGAGACATCTGAAACGCGTCCAATATTCAAGCTGCTGTGATTACAAATAAAAAAGAATACCTTGCACCCCGAGTGCAGTCTTCTTGCAGTTGGAGGAAACTTGTGTACCCTATATATTTATATTAATATATAGGTATATATATGTATTATCTACTGGCGGTCGCCAGTAGATAGTTATAGTTCGGACCGTGTTTCCATAGGAAATCCGCAACATTCTATTTGGAATAACTTTGGCGCCGGTCGACGAATCCTCGTGAAATTTTCAAAACTAATGGGGCGCTACGCTCCGCTCCTACCCTAAAAGTCTCGGGGGGATTCGTCAAGCGGGGGCTGAGAAAAAAGGGGGGTCCCAAAACGCGTTTTCCCAATGCATTTTTCCATAGGACCTTTAGACACAGCTACAGCCCTAACGGCTGAACAGAATTACTTGAAATTTGGCAGAGAGGTAGTCCTCAGGTCAAGGATGTGCCTTTTGTAGGTCTGGTGTAAATCTGTTCAGTAGGTCCTGAGAAAATAGCATTTAAATCAATATATATATCTGTAAGCGTGCTCCGTGCGCTTACCGTAAGCTTACCGTACGCGTACGGTGCCGTGCGCGAGCTCAATTCTGATTGGTGATTACATGACTGTAAACATTCGAATCGGTCGAAATCAGGAAGTGTCGGCCGCCATTTTCTGTCTCTCGCACTGAGAAACAAAGGTGGGGAACGTGAAACGGGGGCAACGAAGAGAGTTGCAGACCCCCTAGTGTTTGTCAGGGGGTCCAAGAAGGACCCAAAAGTACGAAAAATAAATTTAATAATTTAAAAAAAAAATCGCGTGGTACGCGTACGGTAAGCTTACCGTACGCGCACGGCAAAAAAAAAAAAAAATAAAGAAGTAACAATCACATTTATTAAATAAATTAAAGGACCCACAAGGGAGAAAAAAACAAATGTTACTGCGTAAAAAAAGGAGAGGCGCGCACGGCATGGACTGCGCAACGTGGGCGCTCGGCGCGCGAAGCGCACCGAGCACCCACAGCGCGCGCACGGTGCCCAAAGCGCACCGTGCGCGCAGGGTGTGCGCATAGTGAAAAAACAGAAAAAAAAATAAAAAATAAATACATAACTTAGCATTTAAAAAACCGTACAAATTCACTGAAAAAACCATAGGTTTCACACACGTTATAGTTAGGAATTATCATTTACAAAACCTTGCAAATTCACTTAAAAAACCATAGGTTTCACACATGTTATAGTTAGCTGTACATTTCACTCGTAAAAAACCAATGAAATTCCACGTTATAGTTAGATCAGGTAACTATAACTTGCGCGACCGCAATCCACAATGTGTAATTTCAGATGTCATCATTGATGTCATGAGTGATGTCACTGACCATGTCATGAGTGATGTACTATGTGACGTCATCAGCAGTTTATTGTGGGCGTGCAAGTTATAGTTACCTGATCTAACTATAACGTGGAATTTCATTGGTTTTTTACGAGTGAAATGTACAGCTAACTATAACATGTGTGAAACCTATGGTTTTTTTAAGTGAATATATATATATATATATATATATATATATATATATATATATATATATACACACACATATTAAAACCATAGGTTTCAGGGACGTTATGGTTAGTTGGACATTTCACTAGTACAAAACCAGAGAAATTGGAGTTATAGTTAGTTGAGCTAACTATAACTCGCGCCCACGCAATGCACTGCTGATGATGTCACATATTGCATCATTCATGACATGGTCAGTGACATCACTGATGACATATCTGATGACATCATCCATGTGATAATCTGATGCACCTCCTCACACCCTAATATAACCTTTGATACACCCACTCTAAAATGCAGACTACCATTTTTGAAACCATAGACACACAAATGCCAGCTACTACATACCCATTCACTGATTCCTAGGTCTACACACATGTCCTCTCATTCATCAATACAGTTACTCATACATGCAGTCACTCATCAATAGAGCACTATCATAGGCACTCATACACCTATACAGACACTCACACACCACCACTCACCCATAGAGTTACTCACACACCTTGTCAGTCATGCAAAGAATCAATCACTCTCCCATTTACTCACCTATACAGTTATACACACACACCACTTCACATATTAATACAGATACTAACACATACTTACTCTCTTCTACAATCACTGACACAAGCACATACTCATTCATACCGCCACCATCACTGACTCTCACATATAGTCATTTATATACTCCAACACTCACATATACTGCCTTTCACATATGTAGTTACTCACACATGTACCACTGAGACATACATTTACATTCACCAACACACTCATACACGTACTCACCCACCCATACAGCCCTTCACAGATGGACTCTTGAACCCATACACCCAGTGAATCACCTACTCAAACATCTATGCACGGAGTCACACACACCCCAGCAACCCACGGAGACACTCAGCCACCCATACAGATACTCAGACAACCAATAAATAACCCATATAGATGCTCATGTTGCTACTCACCTACCCATGCAGCCGCTTACACATCAACTGACAGACTAATACAGACATTCACACAGTTTAATCACCAACCCATGCATTCAGTAAGATATGATTAATCACTCACTTATACAGTCAGTCACACACCTACTAAATCATCCATTCAGACACTTATACACCCACTCATTCTTCAATATACCTTGACATATTTAAACTTTACAGAAACACATAGTCACTGGATGGTGTCATCAGTGATGTCATCAGTGATGTCACTGACCATGTCATGAATGATGTAATATGTGACGTCATCAGCAGTGCATTGCACGGGCACGAGTTATAGTTAGCTCCACTAACTATAACGGGCAAATTTCTCTGGTTTTGTACTAGTGAAATGGTTTTTTAAAGGCTAATTTCTAACTATAACGTCCCTGAAACCTATGGTTTTTTTCAGTGAATTTCAAAGGTTTTTATATGCTAATTACTAACTATAACATCCATGAAACCTATGTTTTTTTCATGGAACTTCTAAGGTTTTTTAAATGCTAATTTCTATCTATAAGGTCCCTGAAACCTGTGATTTTTTTCAGGAAATTTCTAAGGTTTTTTAAATTCAAATTTCTAACTATAACATCACTGAAACCTGTGTTTTTTAGTGAATTTCTAAGGTTTTTTAAATGCTAATTTCTAACTACATCTAGATAGATAAGTCGTGCGCACAAAGAGAAAGAAAGACGCATAAAGAAGCAAGAGAAGTGCAGAAAGAAGCAAGAGAAGTACGGGAAAAGGCAAAAAAGTGCAGAAAGAAGCAAGAAAGGTGCAAAAAGAGGAAGAAAGGTACAGAAATCAGCAGAAGTGATGAAAGAGGCGAGAGAGGGGCTGAAAGAAGCAAGAGAAGTGCAGAAAGAGGCAAGAGAGGCACAGAAAAGCAAGAGAGTTGCAAAAAGAAGAGAGTGAGGTGCAGCAAGAGGAAGAAAGGTGCAGAAAGAGGCAAGTGAGGTGCAGAAAGAGGCAAGAGAGGTGCAGAAAGAAGCAAGAAAAGCTCAGAATGAAGCAAGAGAGGTGCAGAAAGAAGCAAGAGAGATGTGGAAAGAAGCAAGAGAGGTGCAGAAAGAGGCAAGAGAGGTACAGAAAGAGGCAAGAGTGGAGTAGAAATCCAAGAGAGATGCGATAGAGGCAAGAGAGGTGAAGAAAGAGGCAAGAGAGGTACAAAATGAGGCAAGAGAGTTACAGAAAGAGGCAGGATAGTTGTACAAAGAGACAAGACTGGTGCAGAAAGAGTCAAGAGATGTGCAGAAAGAGGCAAGAGAGGAGCAGAAAGAGGCAAGAGATGTGTATAAAGAGGCAAAAGGGGTGCAGAAAGAAGAGAGTGAGCTGCAGAAAGAGCAAAGAGAGGTGTAGAAAGAGGCAAGATAGGTGTAGAAAGAAGAGAGAGAGCTGCAGAAAGAGGAAAGAGAGGTTCAAAAAGAGGTAAGAGGTATAGAAAGAGGCAAGAGAGGAGCAAAAAGAGGAAGAAAGGTGCAGAAAGAGGCTTTCTGCAAGAGAAGAGCAGAAGGAGGCAAGAGAGGTGCAGAACGAGGCAAGAGAGGTACAGAAAGACAAAGAAAGGTAAAAAAGAGGCAAGAGAGGTGCAGAAACAGGAAGAAAGGCACAGAAAGAAGTAAGAGAGGTGCAGAAAGATGAGAGTAATCTGCAGAAAGAGGGAAGAGAGGTGCAGAATAAGGCAAGAGAGGAACAGAAAGAAAAGAGTGAGCTGCAGAAAGAAGGAAGAAAAGTGCAGAAAGAGGCAAGAGGGTGCAGAAAGAGGCATGAGAAGTACAGAAAAAGGCAAGAGGGGTACTGAAAGAGGCAAGAGAGGTGTAGAAAGAGGCAAGAGAAGTGCAGAAATAGGTAAAAGGTGTGGAAGGAGGCAAGAGAGGTGCAGAAAGAAGAAGAAAGGTGCAGAAAAAGGCAAGAGATATACAGAAAGAGGCAAGAGAGGTGCAGAAAGAAGAGAGTGAGCTGCAGAAAGAGGCAAGAGAAGTGCATAAAGAGGCAAGAGAGGTCTTGATAGAGGAGAGCAAGCTGCAGGAAGAGGGAATAGAGGTGCAGAAAGAGGCAAGAGAGGTGCAGAAAGAAGAGAGTGAGCTGCAGAAAGAGGCAAGAGAGGTTCAGAAAGAGGCAAGAGGCCTGCAGAAAGAGGCAAGTGAGGTACAGAAAGAGGTAAGAGGCTAGCAAGAGGCAAGAGATGTACAGAAAGAGGAAGAAAGGTACAGAAAGAGGCAAGTGAGGTACAGAAAGAGGCAAGAGAAGAGCAGAAGGAGGCAAGAGAGGTGCAGAAAGAGGCAAGAGAGGTACAGAAAGAAGAGAGTGAGCTGTAGAAAGATAGAAGAGAGGTGCAGAAAGAAGAGAGTGAGCTGCAGGAAAAGGCAAGAGATGTGCAGAAAGAGGCAAGAGAGGTACAGAAAGAGGCAAGAGAGGTGCATAAAGAGGCAAGAGAGGTCTTGATAGAGAAGAGTGAGCTGCAGGAAGAGGGAAGAGAGGTGTAGAAAGAGGCAAGAGACCTGCAGAAAGACGAGAGTGAGCTGCAGAAAGAGGCAAGAGAGGTTCAGAAAGAGGCAAGAGACCTGCAGAAAGAGGCAAGTGAGGTGCAGAAAGAGGTAAGAGGTTAGAAAGAGGCAAGAGAGGTACAGAAAGAGGAAGAAAGGTACAGAAAGAGGCAAGTAAGGTACAGAAAGAGGCATGAGAAGAGCAGAAGGAGGCAAGAGAGGTGCAGAAAAGGCAAGAGAGGTACAGAAAGAAGAGAGTGAGCTGCAGAAAGACAGAAGAGAGGTACAGAAAGAAGAGAGTGAGCTGCAGAAAGAGACAAGAGATGTGCAGAAAGAGGCAAGAGAAATGCAGAAAGAGGCAAGAGAGGTGCAGAAAAGGCAAGAGAGGTACAGAAAGAAGAGAGTGAGCTGCAGCAAGAAGGAAGAGAGGTGCAGAAACAGGCAAGAGAGGTACAGAAAGAAGAGAGTGAGCTGCAGAAAGAGGTAAGAGATGTACAGAAAGAGGCAAGAGAGGTGCATAAAGAGGCAAAGAGGTGCTGATAGAAAGGAGTGAGCTGCGGAAAGAGGAAAGAAAGATGCAGAAAGACGCAAGAGAGATGCGGAAAGAAGAGAGTGAGTTGCAGAAAGAGGCAAAAGAGGTTCAGAAAGAGGCAATAGACATGCCGAAAGAGGCAAGAGAGGTTCAGAAAGAGGTAAGAGGAGTAGAAAGTGGCAGGAGAGGAGCAGAAAGAGGAAATAAGGCACAGAAAGAGACAAGTGAGGGGCAGAAAGAGGCAACAGAAGAGCAGAAGGAGGCACAAGAGGTGCAGAAATGGGCAAGAGAGGTGCAGAAAGATGAGAGTAAGCTGCAGAAAGAGGGAAGAGAGGAGTATAAAGAGGTAAGCGAGGTGCAGAATGATGCAAGATTGGTGCAGAAAGAAGAGAGTGAGGTGCAGAAAAAAGCAAGAAAGGTGCCGAAAGAGGCAAGAGAGGTGCAGAAAGAGGCAAGAGAAGTGCAGAAAGAGCCAAGCGAGGTGCAGAAAGAGGCAAGGTTGGTGCAGAAAGATGGACCGACCCTTGACCTCTGGGTAGGTTGCCCCCCCATCCGCACAGTGCCACCTGTGCGTCCAGCTCCCTGCTGCTGCTGAATCTGAGGCCCTCCTCCACCCGCAGGCTACCACCTGCGCCTCATCCCGGGTGGCCAGTGGTAGGCCGTAGGTAGGTTCTTGTCGTTGTGAGCATCACTGTTACTGTCTTGCCCCTCTGTATTTGTGCCCCTACTGTTCTCCACAATTTTGCCCTTCCGTTCTGTGCCCCGACTGCTGTTTACTGTTTTCGCCCTTACGTTCTGTGCCCCCACTGCTGCTTACTGTCCTCGTTCTGTGCCCCCACTGTTTTCCACAGTTTTTGCCCTTCCATTCTGTGCCCCCACTGCTGCTTACTGTTTTTTTTCTGTGCCCGCACTGTTTTCCACTGTTTTTGCCCTTCCGTTCTGTGTCCCCACTGCTGTGCACTGTTTTCGTTCTGTTCCCCCACTGTTTTTCCACTGTTTTTGCCCTTCCATTCTGTGCCCCCACTGCTGTGCACTGTTTTTCGTTCTGTGCCCCCCTGTGCCCCTTCTGATTTCTGTACCCCTTCGCCCTCCCGTTTCCTGCCGCTGTGTCCCCTGTGGCCCCGCCCCCCTTGCTGACCATTCGCTGCCCCTGCCTCCCGCCTCCCAGCTGCTCCTCCCTCCCACCTCCCCATATATGGCGGCCGCTGTGCAGTGAGGTGAGTGACCCTTGACCTCTGGGTAGGTTGCCCCCCATCCGCACAGCACCACCTGTGCATCCAGCCCCCTGCCTCTGCTGAATCTGAGGCCCTCCTCCACCCGCAGGCTACCACCTGCGCCTCATCCCTGGTGGCCAGTGGAAGGCCGTAGGTAGGTTCTTGTCATTGTGAGCATCACTTTTACTGTCTTGCCCCTCTGTATTTGTGCCCCCACTGTTCTCCACTATTTTGCCCTTCCGTTCTGTGCCCCCACTGCTGTTTACTGTCCTCGTTCTGTGCCCCACTGTTTTCCACAGTTTTTGCCCTTACGTTCTGTGCCCCCACTGCTGTGCACTGATTTCGTTCTGTGCCCCCACTGTTTTTCCACAGTTTTTGCCCTTCCATTCTGTGCCCCCACTGCTGTGCACTGTTTTTCATTCTGTGCCCCCCTGTGCCCCTTCTGATTTCTGTACCCCTTCGCCCTTCCGTTTTCTGCCGCTGTGTCCCCTGAGGCTCCGCCCCCCTCGCTGATTATTCGCTGCCCCTGCCTCCCGCCTCCCAACTGCTCCTCCCTCCCACCTCCCTATATATGGCGGCCGCTGTGCGGCCGCACTGAAGGCGCGCCAAAGTCACTCCAAAGGCAAGGCTGTCTGCGCCCGTCTGCGCCCGTCTGCGCCTGGACCGTACCCAGCGCCAGAACCCCTGGCCCTCGCATCCGCCACAAAGACCGCCTCTGATATGACGCCAGCACCCTCATTGCTCTAAACCCAGGACGGACCTCCACCTGCTTCAAAGCCACCCAAAAACGCACCCATGGTCCCTTCACCTGCCGGAACTGCAGCTTCACCTGCCTCGGAGACCCGAGACTCCCGCCAAGAAGTACCTCAACCATCTCCGGTGCATCCTATGAAATACCCGCTCCGCACGCAAACATGCCGTCGAGCTCTGGGACCTACTCGACACCTCATCACCGGACGTCGCCTTCCTGACAGAGACCTGGATGAACAAATCCTCCGCACCGACATCACCATAGCCATCCCCGATGGCTACAAGATCACCCGCAGAGACCGCACAAACGGAATCAGAGGAGGAATCGCCTTCGTCCACAAAGACACCATCAGGGTCTCGACCAGCACCGACGACACTATCAGCACCGCCGAACACATGCACTTCCAGATCCACACGGATCCCAACACCACCGTAAGAGGCACCCTCATCTACAGACCCCCCGGACCACGACCCCAGTTCAGCGACTCCATCACCGACTTCATCAGCACACACGCCCTGATCTCCACCGACTACATCCTCCTCGGAGACCTGAACTTTCACTTGGAGAACAACAACGACAGCAACTCCTCCACCCTGATCTACAACCTCGCCAACCTCGGACTGAAACAGCTCACCATGACCCACATCGCCGGACACACGCTCAACGCCATCTTCTCCTCAAGCTCCCACATCTCCTTCAGCCACACCTCCAAACTCACCTGGACCGACCACCACTGCATCCACTTCACCTTCCGGAAACCCGCCGCACACCACCGCACCCTACAGATTCCCTGTAGATGCTGGAGCAAAGTCACCGTAGACCAACTCCAGAAAAACCTCGCACTCAGCCCACCCACCGACCCCTCCAACTCCGACGATGACGCCCACAATGTCAGACGATGGATGGATGACTGCGCCAACACTTTAGCCCCGCTGAAAAAAACAACCTACAAAAACACCAGCAAGAGAGCCAACTGGTTCACCCCGGAACTCCTAGCATCCAAGCGCACCTGCCGGAAACTGGAGAACAAATGGCACAGCGAAAAGACGCTGGACAGCCGCACAGCCCACAAAAACGCCATCCGCAACCACCATCACCTCATCAGGTCCGCCAAGAGGACCTCCTTCAAAGACGGCCTCGATTGCCGTACCAGTATGTTTGTCAACGTGACTTGTTCATAGCAAACATACTTACAATTGCAATCATCAATATACAATGGACTACACATTACTTTAAAGTGAAAGGCTATCGGCCATATTGATCTAAACACTTTGCATATTATAGAGGTTCTTACACGAAAGAAAATAAAATAAAGTTCCAGTGATTATAGCTCCACTCCATTCACAGCTCATTTGAGATGTCATGAGTGATGTCTTGAGTGATGTCACTGACCATGTCACTGACCATGTCACGAATGATGTAATGTCTGAGGTCATAAGCAGTGCATTGCGGGGGCGTAAGTTATAATTAGCTCAGGTAACTATAACTGTTGAAATCTAGGTCTAACTATAACGTCCTTGTAATCTTTGTTTTTTCAGCGAATTTCTAGTTTTTTTTTAATGTTAAATAAGATGCCTATCACAATGGATGGTGGGGGGTTGGAAGCAGGGCCTGGCCGAACATTGTGCTGCCCCCACCCAAGCTAGCTGCTCCTGCCTCCCCTCCTCCTTGCCATCAATTATCCAAGTCCATGTCCCTGCTCCCTCAATACAGCCCTGTGTGGCCGTTGTTCTGCCACTGGCCTTCCCACCTTCTCTGAACAGTTAGCTTGCTGCCCCATCCACTTTCTCCTATTCTCTGTTGTCTGAATCCATGCACTAGCCTCCTCCCTCCTGTCATGCATGGTCTAATGTGCTTCCACTGCCCTCCATTTAACATGATGTCCCAGTCCACTCCTCCTGCCCATCATTGCTCTCCTGCTTAGCATCTGTGCTTAGCTTGCTTCCCCTACACTCCTTCCCCTGCCCTCCGATGTCTGTGTGCATGCCCCTGAGCCATCCTTTTTGCCTACCATGTTCCATGGACCTGCCCCTCCTATCTACTCTGAGTTTTCTGTTGACCTGCCACGCCCCTCCCACCTGCCTAGTGTTGTCAGATGACTGTAACCTCTCCCTGCCACCTCCACCCTGCCTGTCCATGCCCCTATCCCCTTTCTCTTGTCCTTCATGGTCCATTTTGCTGCCACATCCTTCTGCCCTCCCTGGTCTGTTGTGCTGCAACTGCTCCTCCTGCCTGCCCCGCGTGGTCTGTTGTGAGGCTCCTTCCCCTGAACTCTCTTGTCTTTGCCCAGCTACTACCGCTCCCTTGTAACCTCCATGATCCTTTGTGCATGCCCCGCACCCTCCTTCTTGCCTATCATGGCCAAATTGTGCTGCCTCTAACCCTCTTGCTTGCCATGCATGGTCTTCTGTGCTGCCATGGCCCCTCCCACCTTCCCTGTGTGGTCAGCTATTTGCCCCTGACCCCCTCCCACCTTCCCTCCATGGTCTGTGTGTATGCCAGTATAGTCTCACTGCTGCCCTCCATGGTGCGTTGTGCTTCTAGTGCCCATCCTGCCTGACCTCTATGGTCAGCTTGCTGCTCCTATCCTGCCCCCTTGCCCCTACCCTCCCTTTTCATGTGCAGACCCCTATTCCCTCCCTCCTGGCTTGTCTGTTCCATTGTCATGACCCTGATCCCTCCCTCCTGCCCTTTATGGTCCGTTATTCTGCAGCATTCTCTCCTGTCTGTCCAGTATGGTCAGCTTGCTGCCATTGCCGCTTTCCCCTCTGTTCTCTGTTGTCCATGTGCATGGTCTTGTCCCCTCCCTATTGCTTTCCATGGTTGGTTGTGTTGCACTGCCGTCCCGCATGCCCTGTGTGGTGTATTGTGCTGCTGCAAACCCTGATGCCTGCCCTGTAAGGTCACTTAGGTACACCTGTCTATGTCCCTCCTGTCCTCTGTTTTCCGAGTCCATGTCCCTACCCCAATTCCTCCTGCCTTCCATGATCCAATGTACCATACTTGCTAACATTTTGAACTTGGTAAGAGGGAGATTTTTGTAAAATAAATGGGGAATTGATTTTTCCCATTGACTTGCTGTTAGACCTGGCACCTTGGCGTGAGTCTCCCTTCCTCTTTTTGTCGCTGTGCCTCATGTGTTTTTATGGTGTTGGCCGCTCAGCGCGCTGTGCCACTGCCAACCAGTGTCGCGGTGCGAGTGCTCCCTTTGTAAATTGTATATGTTGGTTGGATTCCATGATTGGATTGTTTGATTTACTATCAGACTCCAGTAAAGTGCGCCAGGAGCGCCAGGGCATGTAAATGCAAACACCGCTGGTGGGCTTGCAGCATGGGTTGTGCCACCCACAGAAGCGGCCGGTAAAATACGTCTAAGGTCTGCCATCGCAGAACCTGCGTGCAGTCTGGTACTGACATGCTGACTGGCAAGTGCCCACACTTGCCGGTCCCTGAAACCTTCCCTTAGCTGCATGTTAGTCACCCCTCTGGTAGGCCCACGGGCAGGGTGCGTTGTAAGCCTAAGGTAGGACAAGCCTGGATGCGTGGCATGTCCTAGTAGTGAATGACCACCATCTTGTTGTTCACTACTGCAAGGCTACCCTGTTCTCATAGGCCAGTATGGGCGGCTTGGATTGTTACACCCTATGATCCTAACCGACCCAGGGAACATGGTAGAAGATCGAGTTTAGTATGCCTGAACTCGGAATAATAAGGTACATCTTTTCCCAAGGTTTATTTTAATATTCCGGGTTTGCAAATGCCGCTTTTAGAAAGCTGGCCTTTGCTTGCCTAAACATTTCAGCACGCCTCTGCGTGATGTGTATCTGATGTCTGGCTGGTGTGAGTGACAGGGCTGGGGAACCCAGATGGGCAGGGCTAGGTAGCCTGGTGGTGAATAGGACGATCGACAGGTAGATGGGTGGGAGGAGTACTCCTAGGCTCTGAATAAGACAGTGCTCTGCCACCTCAATGCCGGCTCCGCCCCCTGTGGAGCGTCTGAGGACTCTGCCCTGCACTCTGAAAGAAGAAACCTGCATCGCGTAAACAAAGTGCTCCGAAACCGGACTGAACTAGGCAAGGGCCCCCCTGGCCTGGGAGAACAAAAGATTTGCTGTATAAATGGAGGAGCCCTGCTCCTAAGAAACTAGATCCGCTTTTGACCAAGAAGAATCTCTGCCTGAGGAGGAGGCACCGGGAAAGCTGTAGGAGGAACACTGTCCCTATCCTGGGGGATTGGCCTGCAGTGGTGACCTTGCTGCCGAAGGGGAGAAGAGAAACTGTTGCTGAAGACTTTGCTTTATTTTTACTTTCAAGACTTGTGTTTTTCCAAAAACGATCTCCAAGGGCTTGGAACTGAGCTTGCCCCCTGAACTGAGCCCCAGGACCATTGGGCTCTACCTGATCTTCACTCGCCTGCCGCTGGACTGTGGTGTCCTTTCCCTCGCCGGAGCTGTGACCCTCGTGCCCCAGTCCCTCCTTGAGCCGTGACCAGGACTGCTTAGCCGCCCCCGCCTTGGGAAGAGCCTCGCTCGATCTGAGCCGCTCCCCCTACGCTGTGCTGGGCTGCCCCTGTCACCTCGCTCGCCGGAGGCTCGCTGCGCACCTTCACCCTCCCGCCGGAATCGGCGTTGTGAGCATCTCCAAGCCTCGGACGGCCCGGACGTAATCTGCGTGCCCGGCTGCCCCTTTTTGTTCACCCGCCCCCTGCAACACCCCGCTCTTGTCGTGAGCCTGAAGATCAGACCCCCCTCGTGAAGTGTGGGAGCCCCGGACGCCGCCTCGCCCTTCTGTGGAAGAGCCGCTGAAATCCCGCACCCGCCTTCGCGTCAAGAAACAAGGTACTGTACTTACGAACTCGACCGCGAGCTCGCATCGGATCCAGGGTCCGCAACGTTCTGATTTCCCTGTCATCTGCCGTGTGCTTCCCGGGCGCCGCCTCAGCACGAAGTGCGCTGAGGCCCACAGTACCTTGTGCCCGCCTAAAGAACTTTCCGTAACAAAGAGAACTTTACCGTATTCCTAAGAATTGTGGCCCCATCAGTTAACGTTACTGGGCCTTGTATTGAATCTGCTGAATCTACATAAAAGCGTATTTTTATATACTTCCTGATTGGTGTCCGTTTGTGGTGCATGCAAGGGGTTTACTGTATGTGTAATTGCATTTGCTTAACCGTGTACGCCTGAGACTTAGCCTAGACTGCTCGCACCACGCACCTAGAGGGTGAGCAGGGGTTATTCTGGGGAGTCATCCTTCGCCCTGACAAGAAGTAAAGGGTCCCTGCTTGTTGTGGGTACACACCTGCGTCAACCAGAGCCCCCTCATTTCTAACATTGGTGGCAGCGGTGGGATTTACGGATTTGCATTTGTGGTTTGCGTATAGTGAACCACTGATCACCACGTAGTGAGAGCAGACCAGTAACACAGCCACAAGACTAGAATTTGTTTTTGTTTTGCCAAGAATCTCCGTTGTTAGAGCCATGCCTGGTTCACTTCCCTCCGGAAGGGCAGCTTCTATAATCTCTGGATTTGAGGACATAGATTGGGAAGAAAGCGCACTTCAGAATCATACCAATGAAGAATTGAAAGGTTTTTGCTCCAAGTTCAGAATTGCCCAAACTGGATTGAAAAAGAAGGACCAACTCGTGAAGGCGCTGAGGGCCTGGTATGAGTCAAAGGCACCAGAGAATCAGGTGGAAATGGTTCCACCAGAAAGTGTCCATGAGTTTGGCAGAGGCCTGTCGCCAGAAGAGTTGGCAGACAGGGCAGCAACCCGGGCACACGAAGTGGAGATGGCAAGACTTCATGGGCAGATGGATATGGAAAAACAAAGATTAGCCATGGAAGAAAAGAAACTACAATTAGAGCATGACATGAAGCTGAGGGAGCTGGAGCTGAAAGCAAAAAGTTTGGAGCTTAATCCCTCTGGTGGCAGCACACCGCCAGTACCGGCGGAACCAAGAGTTTATATTCCCAAGGACGTAGTGAAGGAGTTCTTCAAGAATGACGACATCGGGCAGTGGTTCACAGCCTACGAGGTAGCCATGTCTTCCCACCGGGTCCCTGAGAGAGATTGGGGAGCGGGGTTGTGGGGACGGTTCCTGAGTGAAGGGCGGGACACACTGTTGGATTTACCTACTGATGTTCATAATTCTTATGCCCATATGAAGGAAGCATTGATGGCTAGGTATGGGTTGACCCCTGAGTTATATAGACAGAGGTTCAGGGGTTGCACAAAGATTCCCAATAGTACGTATGTGGAGTATGTGACTTTCTTTTGCAGAGCGCTGGATGGTTGGGTAAAGGGTAGTAAGGTAAATGATTATCAAGGGCTTCTTGATTTAATGGCATGGGAGCACTTGTCCAGTAATTGTTTTCCTGAGCTACGCCAGCACCTGATAGATAGTAGGCTGACTAACCCGAGGAAGCTTGCTGAGGAGGCGGACCGCTGGGTCAGTACCAGGGTCCACAAGGGTACCGTGGGAGATTCCGCCAAAGGTTGGCAGGGTCCCCAGCAGAAGAGTGGGGGGGACAGGGGTAAACAGAAGCAGTTCCAAAAAGGGCCCCAAAATAGTCCCCAAGGGAACCAAGGGAAGGGTTCTCAGCCTCCCCCACCCCAGAAACCGACCGGGGCCCCGACAGGTCCTCCTGTTCCGAAGGGGCCCGTAAGATGTTACAGGTGTAACAATTTGGGGCATTTTGCCTCTGATGTAAAGTGTCCATTGTTTGGTAAACCAGCACCCACTGCTGTTCCACCCCGGCAGGTGACTAGTGTAGCCTTGGGGGAGGAGAGGGATGTCCAAGGTGGGTGGTGTCCCGCAGAGATGTCCCTGGTCTCGCTAGGAGACTGTGAAGTGGTCCCTCCAACCCAGCTGCCTGAGAACACTAAGAAGTACAGGCAGTGGGTGACCATAAATGGCCATAGGGTGGAAGCTCTTAGAGATACAGGAGCCAGTGTGACAGCTGTCAGGTGTCACCTGGTGTCTCAGGAGCAGGTGGTCCCCAATGCATTCTATCCCGTTGTTGCCGCTGACAACACAGAGAGGCACTGTAAGGTGGCTCAGGTTCCCTTCGAGTGGGGGGGGTCTCTGGTACTCTTCAGGTAGCTGTGAGGCCCGCCATGCCTGTAGACTGTTTGTTATGGAACGATTTGGAGAGCTCACCTTGGGCTAAGGTGGAGCGGAGTGCTCACCTGGAGATGTTGGGTATGCCGGATTGGGCGTGTGTCACCACACGGTCCATGGCAGCCAGTAGAGGGACTCAAGAGGTCCTGGAGCCTGAGAGGGAGGCCCAGGAACCGGCCTCAGAGAGAAGGAGCAAGGGGCGCGGGAAGCCGGCCCCTGAAGTTCCCACGGTCCAGGAGGAAGCAGACCTTGAGGGGGATGCCCTGGAGCCTACAGGGGAGCAGATAGCTGAACTGGGAGACCTGCCGGAGCTGACCCATTGGCAGCAGGAAGGGGGTCCCACCAGGGAGGACTTTTGTAAGGCACAGAAGGAGTGCCCTTCTCTCGTGGGTATGCGGCAGCAGGCTGCAGACCAGGCCGCAGGTGATCAGTCAGGATCACATTTCGTTTACTGGGAGAACGACCTCCTATATGCAGAGCCTAAGGTTGCTGAGCCTGGGTCAGCCCGTGCGCTGGTTGTACCCCAGGACTTCAGAGCCTTCCTACTGGGGCTGGCTCACGATGTGCCATTGGCAGGGCATTTGGGGCAGGACAAGACCTTTGAAAGGCTTGTCACCCACTTTTATTGGCCTCAAATGCGCAGGAGTTCGGATACTCACTGCAGGACATGCCAGACTTGACAGGCAAGTGGAAAGAGTGGAAGGAAGCAGAAGGCTCCACTCCAGCCATTCCCTGTGGTCGGTACCCCATTCCAGCGAGTGGGGATTGACATTGTAGGGCCACTGGACCCCAGGACAGCGATGGGCAATAGGTTCATCCTGGTCCTGGTGGACCATGCCACCCGGTACCCGGAAGCCATTCCTCTGAGGACAGTGACGGCCCCCGTGGTGGGACGTGCACTGATGGGAATTTTCTCCCGAGTGGGATTCCCTCTAGAGGTGGTGTCTGACCGAGGTACCAATTTCATGTCCAAGTATATGAAATCTCTTTGGCAAGAGTGCGGTGTAACCTACAAGTTCACCACCCCTTACCACCCCCAAGGAAACGGGTTGGTTGAGAGATTCAACCGAACCCTCAAAGGCATGATAATGGGCCTGGAAGGACCCATGAGGCGTAAGTGGGACGTCCTCTTACCATGCCTTCTCTTTGCTTACCGTGAGGTGCCACAGAAGTCTCTGGGGTTCAGTCCCTTTGAGCTTCTGTATGGTCACCCAGTCAGAGGACCTCTGAGTCTGGTCAAGAAAGGCTGGGAGCAATCTCCCAGGAAACCTCCCCAGAATGTATATAGTTACATGCTGGCCTTCAGGAATCAGACTAGGCGATTCAGGCAACTTGCTGAGGCAAATCTGGAAGCCAGCCAGGAGAAGATGAAGTGGTGGTACGACCAGAATGCCACTCTGGTAGAGCTTCAGCCTGGACAGAAGGTATGGGTCTTGGCCCCCGTGGAGCCGTGTGCGCTCCAGGATAAGTGGACCGGTCCCATTGAGGTGGTGGAGCGCAAGAGTCCTGTTACCTACGTGGTGGACCTGAAGTCTCCTAGGAACCCCTTAAGGGTCCTACATGTCAACCGCCTCAAGCCCCACTTGGAGAGGTCCCAAGTGGGCATGCTCTTGGCAACAGATGCTGGGATGGAGGAGGAGACAGAACCTCTTCCGGACCTCCTGTCAGCCAAGGAGCAAGATGGGTCAGTGGATGGTGTCATCCTCTCTTCCACCCTGACCCCTGAGCAACAGAATGATTGTCGCCAGTTGCTGGGACAATTTTTTGATCTGTTTTCCCTGGTCCCTGGTGTCACTGATTGGTGCGTCCATGATGTGGACACTGGGGATAGTCCACCTGTACGGCACAAGGCCTACAGGGTGACTGACAGGGTGAGGACATGCATCAAGGAGGAGGTCTCCAAGATGTTTGCACTCGGGGTAATTGAGTCTTCTAGCAGTCCTTGGGCCAGCCCCGTGGTCTTGGTCCCAAAGGCTGCAGCGCCGGGAGCCACACCCGAACTCCGGTTCTGTGTGGACTACAGAGGACTCAATTAAGTCACGAGGACTGATGCACACCCCATCCCCAGAGCTGATGAGCTCATCGATCGGCTAGGGGCTGCCAACTACCTCAGCACGTTTGATTTAACGTCTGGGTATTGGCAGATCGCCTTGACCGAGGGGGCCAAAGAGAGGTCAGCATTTTCCACCCCAGATGGGCACTACCAGTTCCGGGTTATGCCCTTTGGGATGAAGAATGCCCCTGCCACCTTCCAGAGATTGGTCAACCAGGTGTTGGCTGGGCTGGATTCGTTCAGTGCAGCCTACCTGGATGACATCGCGGTGTTCATCTCCACTTGGGAAGAACACCTGCGACACCTCTGGGAAGTGTTGATGGCGCTGCGCAAGGCAGGCCTCACGATCAAGGCGAGTAAGTGCCAGATCGGGCAGGGTTCCGTGGTGTACTTGGGACACCAAGTTGGGAGTGGCCAGGTGGCACCCCTTCAGCCCAAGATAGAAACCATCCTGAATTGGGAGGCGCCCAAAACCCAGACAGAGGTGAGAGCCTTCCTAGGTCTCACTGGGTACTACAGGAGGTTTGTCAAGGGGTATGGCAACATGGTTGCCCCCTTGACAGCGCTGACTTCGAAGAAGCAGCCCAGGAAAGTGATTTGGACTGACACCTGTCAGAAACCTTTTGAGGCCTTGAAAACTGCTATGTGCACGGCGCCCGTGCTCTTGGCTCCCAACTTCTCCAAAGAGTTTATCGTTCAGACAGACGCTTCAGAGCATGGTGTGGGGGCTGTTCTTTCACAGATTAATGAGGAGGGCCTAGATCAACCCGTAGCCTTTCTTAGCAGGAGGTTACTTCCACGGGAACAGAGGTGGAGTGCTATTGAGCGTGAGGCATTTGCTGTGGTCTGGGCGCTGAAGAAGCTAAGACCCTACCTGTTTGGGTCTCACTTCCGGGTTCAGACGGACCACAGGCCCCTCAGATGGTTGATGCATATGAGGGGTGAGAATCCAAAGCTGTTGAGGTGGTCCATTTCCCTACAGGGTATGGATTTCATGGTGGAACATCGCCCTGGTACAGATCACGCCAATGCTGGCGGTCTGTCCAGATTTTTCCGCCTTAGTGATGAGGAACTCCCTGGGGTAGGGTAGTTCTCCCCACTTTTCAGCTGGAGGGGACACGTGTTAGACCTGGCACCTTGGCGTGAGTCTCCCTTCCTCTTTTTGTCGCTGTGCCTCATGTGTTTTTATGGTGTTGGCCGCTCAGCGCGCTGTGCCACTGCCAACCAGTGTCGCGGTGCGAGTGCTCCCTTTGTAAATTGTATATGTTGGTTGGATTCCATGATTGGATTGTTTGATTTACTATCAGACCCCAGTAAAGTGCGCCAGGAGCGCCAGGGCATGTAAATGCAAACACCGCTGGTGGGCTTGCAGCACGGGTTGTGCCACCCACAGAAGCGGCCGGTAAAATACGTCTAAGGTCTGCCATCGCAGAACCTGCGTGCAGTCTGGTACTGACATGCTGACTGGCAAGTGCCCTCACTTGCCGGTCCCTGAAACCTTCCCTTAGCTGCATGTTAGTCACCCCTCTGGTAGGCCCGGAGGCAGGGTGCGTTGTAAGCCTAAGGTAGGACAAGCCTGGATGCGTGGCATGTCCTAGTAGTGAATGACCACCATCTTGTTGTTCACTACTGCAAGGCTACCCTGTTCTCATAGGCCAGTATGGGCGGCTTGGATTGTTACACCCTATGATCCTAACCGACCCAGGGAACATGGTAGAAGATCGAGTTTAGTATGCCTGAACTCGGAATAATAAGGTACATCTTTTCCCAAGGTTTATTTTAATATTCCGGGTTTGCAAATGCCGCTTTTAGAAAGCTGGCCTTTGCTTGCCTAAACATTTCAGCCCGCCTCTGCGTGATGTGTATCTGATGTCTGGCTGGTGTGAGTGACAGGGCTGGGGAACCCAGATGGGCAGGGCTAGGTAGCCTGGTGGTGAATAGGACGATCGACAGGTAGATGGGTGGGAGGAGTACTCCTAGGCTCTGAATAAGACAGTGCTCTGCCACCTCAATGCCGGCTCCGCCCCCTGTGGAGCGTCTGAGGACTCTGCCCTGCACTCTGAAAGAAGAAGCCTGCATCGCGTAAACAAAGTGCTCCGAAACCGGACTGAACTAGGCAAGGGCCCCCCTGGCCTGGGAGAACAAAAGATTTGCTGTATAAATGGAGGAGCCCTGCTCCTAAGAAACTAGATCCGCTTTTGACCAAGAAGAATCTCTGCCTGAGGAGGAGGCACCGGGAGGAAGACTGTCCCTATCCTGGGGGATAGGCCTGCAGTGGTGACCTTGCTGCCGAAGGGGAGAAGAGAAACTGTTGCTGAAGACTTTGCTTTATTTTTACTTTCAAGACTTGTGCTTTTCCAAAAACGATCTCCAAGGGCTTGGAACTGAGCTTGCCCCCTGAACTGAGCCCCAGGACCATTGGGCTCTACCTGATCTTCACTCGCGTGCCGCTGGACTGTGGTGTCCTTTCCCTCGCCGGAGCTGTGACCCTCGTGCCCCAGTCCCTCCTTGAGCCGTGACCAGGACTGCTTAGCCGCCCCCGCCTTGGGAAGAGCCTCGCTCGATCTGAGCCGCTCCCCCTACGCTGTGCTGGGCTGCCCCTGTCACCTCGCTCGCCGGAGGCTCGCTGCGCACCTTCACCCTCCCGCCGGATTCGGCGTTGTGAGCATCTCCAAGCCTCGGACGGCCCGGACGTAATCTGCGTGCCCGGCTGCCCCGCTTTGTTCACCCGCCCCCTGCAACACCCTGCTCTTGTCGTGAGCCTGAAGATCAGACCCCCCTCGTGAAGTGTGGGAGCCCCGGACGCCGCCTCGCCCTTCTGTGGAAGAGCCGCTGAAATCCCGCACCCGCCTTCGCGTCAAGAAACAAGGTACTGTACTTACGAATTCGACCGCGAGCTCGCATCGGATCCAGGGTCCGCAACGTTCTGATTTCCCGGTCATCTGCCGTGTGCTTCCCGGGCGCCGCCTCAGCACGAAGTGCGCTGAGGCCCACAGTACCTTGTGCCCGCCTAAAGAACTTTCCGTAACAAAGAGAACTTTACCGTATTCCTAAGAATTGTGGCCCCATCAGTTAACGTTACTGGGCCTTGTATTGAATCTGCTGAATCTACATAAAAGCGTATTTTTATATACTTCCTGATTGGTGTCCGTTTGTGGTGCATGCAAGGGGTTTACTGTATGTGTAATTGCATTTGCTTAACCGTGTACGCCTGAGACTTAGCCTAGACTGCTCGCGCCACGCACCTAGAGGGTGAGCAGGGGTTATTCTGGGGAGTCATCCTTCGCCCTGACAAGAAGTAAAGGGTCCCTGCTTGTTGTGGGTACACACCTGCGTCAACCAGAGCCCCCTCATTTCTAACACTTGCAAAGAAAAAAGAGGAGATTGTAGACAAGAGACATATAAAATAAAGCCCTTTTGGGCTTAAAAACATTGGGTGTCTCCTGCCTGAATCGTCTCTGTTGGCATGTATGGTTGTTCTACCACTGCCTCTTCCTTCTGCCCTCAGTGGTCTATTATATTGCAACAGCCTCTCTTGCCTGTCCGGCATTGTTGGTTGGTTGCCCATGCCCTCCTTTCCACTGCCCTCCATGTTGTGCTGCCACTGCCCTTCCTGCCTACCCAGTGTGGTCAAATTGTTCCCTTTGCACCCTCCTACCTGCCTCAAATTTTCCGAGTCTGTGCCCCTGACCTATACCTCCCAACAGTATCCTAATGAACAACTAGATTGCTTACATTCTATATTTATTACAAAAGTGTGGCACGCCTGACGTCATCTTGATGTAATCAAAACTGTAATACCTAAAGCATTTCTTTTAGAAATTATAGAAATGAGAGGGTCTTATTTGCATAGAAATTATGGTTAGTCCTCTAATAAACTAAAATGAGGACATATTTTCTGAGTTCTCAAATAGCAACAAAGCACTTTTAAATTATTTGTTATCTTTATTTTTTTTATCCAGTTGACCACTTGATTAAATGTTATGCTTAGGGGAGAGAATGTGGTGTTACTTCCAGTGCTAATAGAAAATTATCGCCGCTTATGCGGCCGTTTTCGGCTGAAAAGCAGCGTTAATTTTATCGCCTAATTAGCAAGGTCACACTAACGCGTGAAACCTTGCATTAGCGCACCTATTCTTAACGCCCAGCTTTGCATCTCTAATCAGATGCAAAGTGGGCGTTCCTGACCTGACATGACAGGAGAAATGTCACTAAGCGACATTTCTCCTATCCTCAAGCCCCACGCTATGAAGCATAGTGGCAGGAAAAGTAGCGATAACCCCTGGTATCGCTACTTTCCTTACGCCTGCTCAAGGACTGACTTAGCCATGATATCCTATGGAAGGTGGATATCATGGCTAAGTTTATGAGTCCCTATCAACAAGCTAGCGCCGCATTTCGTGAGATTATCGCTGGGTTTCCAGCCATAATCTCACGTTAGGCAGTTAGCGCTAGGATTTTTGTCGCTTTTGAGATAAGCGTTGCTAATAGCAGGCTATCTCAGCAATAAAAATCCATGCTAGCCGGCGATAATTATCCTAGCGGTAAGTGCGCTTAGCGATAATTATCACCGTTTTTTGCGGATATGCCCTTTAATCTCCTCCTTGCCTACAACCAAAAAGAAGTTTGTCCTTATATGATGTAACCAATGCTCATGTAAAGCACTCCAATATCTGACCAGCCTGCACTATATAAAACTTCAAAAAAACAAAGGATAAAAAGTGTTTTCTACACTTCTGTCATTGGGCTATACGTGGGCTACATCTGGGTGATATTTGTGCTACATTTGGGCTCCTTTTTCTCTGGTGGCTATCTAGGGAGACTTCAATTAAATTCATTAAAATTGATTCAATCTGATTTAGAAACATTCAGAGCACCTTCCAAACCTCTATGGGACAAGCATGAGAAAATAGTTTTCTCTCAAACATGATTCATGATATCCCAGCAGAAGGTTTTTCACAGGGTAAAATCACCATAGAACACATCACAATTCCTACAATTAGTATGGTACCATCAACAAATGAATTCTAATGTAACTAAAGTCTATTATTACCCGTTATAGTTCTCCTTTTGGTGACCCTCAAAATATTCCATTCACTACAATGCATTTCAATTAGGCCTGGGCGGTAAATTTCGTTCCGCTCGCGGAATTTGTGATATTTTTACATTTTTGCCTTCCGCGGAGAGCGCGAAAATGTCAAAACTTTTGCAATCTGCCGCGAAACGGATGTATTTTACTTGTTCGCGCTTTAAAAATGCTTTCTCGCATGCGCGATCGCGACTTACCAGGTCCCTGCATTCACCGACGAGTTTTCCTATCCGTTCGCGTGTGCCACGAGATGTTGGATTGTTGGTAGCCGGTGGCTCTCCCGCGAAAGTTTGCGATCGCGAACACGTCATTCGACCCCGAACAGGAAATAAGCCGCGAGCAAGATGGCCGCACCCATTAGTGACCCATGGGCAAGTTGGAGATTTATTTCCCCACGAGCACGCAAAAACACATTGCGAACAGGCAGGAAAAGCCATCTCCGAATCTTCACGAAAGTTCCGCTTGCTTGCGGAGATTTTGCGCAATTTCGCGATAATTTGCGAAAGTCAATTTCGCAAATTCCGCCCACCCCTAATTTCAATGGGGTGCTCTCATGTATATTGGTCCCGAGATGGCTGCCAGAAATTCCAGGATGAAGTGCTGACAGCCAATCAGATCTCACGATGAGATGTGTGGTTAGGCTCCGCCCCAATATCAATATTTTTTTATTTTTGTATTTCTTAGAAACTAACTAACAGATGTACACCATTAAACAAAAAGGACTCTTTCTGAACCAAGGGCAACCTTTTTGCCAAATTTGGTGTAATTCCGTTCAGCAGTTCGGGCTGTAGCTTTGTCTAAAGTTTCCTATGGAAAAATACATGGGGAAAACATGTTTTGGGACCTCCCTTTTTTCTCTGCCCCCGCTTAACAAATCACCCTGAAACTTTCAGGACAGGAGCTGACCGGAGCGGGCCACTAATTTTGAAAATTTTGCGAAGATCCGTCAGCCGGCGCCTGATTTATTGGGAAAAGAAAAAATGCTTTTCCTATGGAAACTAGGTCCTAACTATAACTACCAACTGGCGACCGCCAGTAGGTAATATATATATAAATTAACTTATAAACCCCCAACCCCTAAACCCTACCCACCCTAAACCCTAAAATACCCTCTGCACCCAAATACCCTTCACACCCTAAACGCTAAAAATACCCTTGGTACCCAAATACCCTTACCCACCATAAACCCTAAAAATGCTCTTGGCCTAAAATATATCTATATATATATCACTGAAAGAAACAAAGTTTAAAGGGATGTTACAGTTAGCAAATAGAATTTAGAAAAACCTTAGAAATTCACATAAAAAAACAAAGGTTACAGAGACGTTATAGTTAGGGTCAGAAAACCAGAGAAATTCAGCAGTTATAGTTGCTGAGCTAACTATAACTTACCTACCCTCAATGCATTGCTTATGACCACGCATATTACATCATTCATGACATGGTCAGTGACATCATTGACAGCATCACTCATGACATCTCAATACATTTTTAAGGTTTTTTAAAAGCTAATTCCTAACGATAATGTTCCTGCAACCTTTTGTTTTTTCAGTGAATTTCTAAGGCTTTTTAAAAGTGAAATCTTAACTATAATGTCCCTGTAACTTTGATATTTTCAGTGAATTTCAATGTTTTTTAAATTAGTAGTCGTGTTTGCAGAGTGGTTGAGAAAGGGGACTGGGCCTTCGACCAGCTCTCAGGAATCTCGCATTTTAGGACTTACAGGAGGTAGCAGGAGGGCTTCTCTGCCCCTAAGGTCCCTCAGGAATAGAGTGAAACTCATCCCCCATCCAGTAAACCACGAACAGAGCCACGTTTACGGAGTGATGGAGAAAGGGGGCATGGCCTCCAAAGACCTCTTAGCAATCCCACTGTGTGGGACTTACTGGAGGTAGCAGGAGTGGTAGTTGACCTTCAAGGACGTCCTTGAAATTTTCCCAAAAATGTGCCCTACTTTGTCTGGTTCTGCATGGAGAGTTTATGGGTGATCCATCAAGCAGGGGCCCGGAAAATGGGGGGGTTAAAAAAATGTGTGTTTCCCATTCAATTGCCCATAGAGATTTTAGACAAGACTACAGCCCTAACCACTGGAAGAAATTACACCAAATCTGGCATACAGCTTGCTGTTGGTCCAGAAAAAGTCCTTTCTGTAATTTGGTGTAACTATGGTCAGTAGTTTTGGAGTTATTAAAGAAAAAAGAAATATAGCTATCTCATGGGGAGATCTGATTGGCTGCCAGCACTTCAACCAGGAAGTGCTGGCAGCCATGTTGGAACTCAGACTCAGCCAAGTTCCAAGAAAAAACATTAAAAAAGACAAGGGGGCTGGGTGGGAATACTGTTTTTTTAACAATTGTACTGCAAATTTTCAGTAAAAGTAAAAAAACACAAAAATAAACATGGTCTCCCAGCTCTTGTAGCACAAGCAGTGTAACTGACAGTTTTTCGTAAACCAGGCAGTTGAACCGTGGGTTTGATTCAAGTATATTCAATGATCTTTGGTAGTGATGCATAGTGATTGGTTTAAATGGGCGTTAGACATATATGGAGGAGAGCGAGCGGTCTAAAGCGGTTGAATGGTGTTGGACCCGGCCTCGTGGCGTGGTCTTAACCCTCTTGGGTTGTGCTCGTCCCCCGCACTGGCCTACACGGGCCGCCCTTTCAGGCAGCCAGGGACCCCTCCTCCCTTCGAGGTCCCCTTTGGATTGTACCCGTTTTCCTACACCTGCCTCAGTGGCCCCCTTTTCCAGGCCGCACAGGGACCCCTCATCCCTTCGGGGTCCCCCCTATGCTTGTTCCACGCACCAGCCCACGCAGCCCGGCTCCCTCCGGCCTCGGCCCCAGCGAAGCCCCGACATCGAGGCACCAAGATCTGGCCAGGGGGCACCGCATGGCCACTTCACCACTCCCGGAGGAGGAGAGTTTCGATGGGACCCCCACCGTCCCTCCACACCTAGGTGCGATCGTCCTCCGGCCTCCCCGGGCCTGGCGCCTCTCCCGCTGGGCATCTGGCCTCTCCCAGCCCGGCCTCTCCGCCCCCCCAGGCGCAAGGGTCCGGACATCAAAGGGCTCCAGACCTATATCTGGGGCAACCCCGCAATGGGACAGTAGTTGTATCCCGGAGTCAAGAGCCCTGCTGATGGAATCGCGGCTGACCCTACGGAGAAGAACTCTTGCCTGATACTGTACCACGAGCCCTGCTG
Source organism: Triturus cristatus (assembly GCF_964204655.1). Taxonomy (NCBI): domain Eukaryota; kingdom Metazoa; phylum Chordata; class Amphibia; order Caudata; family Salamandridae; genus Triturus; species Triturus cristatus. The sequence goes on along the minus strand of NC_140594.1, from coordinate 444,657,642 downwards.
ACTGCGTTGCGGCTCCACCTTATTGAGACCAGGAACCTCACGGAACATCGGGGCCCTGCTGACGCTGTCGCGGCCCAACCTCGCTGAAACCTCCACCAGAGCCCTGCTGAGGTCGTCGCGGCTCGAGCTGAACTGAAACACCTTAAGAGCCCTGCTGACCTAGTCGCGGCTCAAGCTCCACGAACTGATCGCCAGAGCCCTGCTGACGCCGTCGCGGCTCGACCACTCTGAGACCCGGAGTCCCTCCAGCTTGAGGATCAAGAACTGGGCCAAGGTACCCTCGTACCCCGCTGCTACTAAAGACTGTCCCGCTACCCCGTCCCTATCAAAGACTTTGAGACTCTTGCGGATCCCTCGATCCCCCCTTGTATATCGATAACCTCCTAAATGCTGATAAAGAATTGCTCGTCTTGATAAACATCCTCGAGTCCTGTGTGGTGGTGTTACTGTGCTAGTACGGTATAGGAGAAGGACCTCTCCTAGGAGGCTTCTCAGCAGCGCTCGGCTACTTCGTACAGTGTGGGGGCCCCTCTGGGTGGTCTCTCCGACTCCCCCGAGGTCCGCCTTCCAACATTTGGTGGCCAGCGACGGGATCCGAGCCGAACGCAGATCGTACAAGCAAGTAACCCACTCGCTATCCATCCAGACGAACAGAGACCATGAGCAACCAGGAAACCACCACGACCATGGAGTTCCAACCAGAACGATTGGAAGAGTACATGCACAAAGAGTTAAAACAGTTCTGCAAGGACAAGGGCATTGCGACCACCGGCCTAGGTACCAAGGAAGAGATGCAGAAAGCCCTGAGAACCTGGATAGAGTCCGAGGCGGGTCCCTCCCAGAGTGAAGGTCCCCTGCCCCTGAATGCAGCCACGCCACCAGCACCGACCCCAGCGAACGGAGGGAGAAACAGCCTGGAAACCGGCCTCTCTGCGGAAGAAATACGAGAGCGGGAGAAGGTCCGGACCCATGAGCTAGAGCTCGCACGACTTCGGCTGGACGGCGAACTCCTGCTGGCCGAAAAGAAATTGGCCATGGAACAGCTACGGCTACAAGAGGAGATAGAGGAGAAGAAGCGGCATCGAGAGCTGGAGGAGAAAAGTCTGACCCTCGAACACGAGCGGGGCCTCAAAGAACTCGAGCTCAAGGCCCAGAAGGGGGAGACCGGCACCCCCAGCAATCGAGACGCTCTGCCGCCCACCGAAGCCAAGGTCCATATTCCCAAAGATGTCGTCAAGGAGTACTATAAAAACGACGACATCCAGCAGTGGTTTAAGGCGTACGAGGTGGCCATGACCTCCCATCGGGTACCCCGGAAGGATTGGGGTGCCGGCCTATGGGGTCGGTTCCTTAGCGAGGGCCGAGACACCCTACTCCAGCTCCCGGAAGAGGTGATGACCTCGTACGACCATATGAAGGAGGCCCTGCTCACCCGCTATGGACTAACCGCGGAAATGTACCGCCAGCGTTTCAGAAACTGCCAGAAAATCCCCGGTACCACGTGGGTAGAGTATGTTGACTTTTTCAGCAGGGCCCTAGAAGGTTGGATCAAGGGGAGCAAGGTCACCACCTATGGGCAGCTGGTCGACCTCATTATTTGGGAACACCTCTCCAACAACTGCTTCGTGGAGCTAAGACAACACCTCCTCGACAGCAAGCTGACCGAGCCGCGGAAGCTCGCCGCCGAGGCCGATCGATGGGTCAACACCCGAGTCCCCCGGAGCTCGATGGAGGAGTACCAGCGAAACCCCACCGGACCCCCCCGCCAGCACGGCGGGGGAGGAGGGTCGAACAGGAATCGGGACATCCCAGCCGGGCCGCCCCGGAGTCCGCCTCGGGGGCCGCCTCAGCAACACACCTCCCCGAACCTAGCTCGAAGAGGGACGACGCCAGCCAAAACCGGACCCCGGCCCACGATAACCTGCTACGGCTGCCGCCCTGGGAGAAGGGGAGGAAGAGGAAGAACCCCTCGACGGGGGGTCCCCTGTGTGGGAGCCGGCGGCCATGTCCCTGGTCTGCCTGGGCAGCCGAGAAATGGTGCCCCGAACACCCATCCCGAGCAACACCCAGAAGTACCAACAGTCGGTCACTATCAATGGACGACGGGCCGAAGCCCTCCGTGACACCGGAGCCAGTGTCACCACTGTCCGCTGCCACCTGGTGGCCCCCGAACAGATCCTGCCGAATGTGCTATGCCCCGTCTGGGCGGCCGACAACAGCGAGAGCATGTGCCAGATGGCCCAGATTCCCTTCGAATGGGGAGGGGTGACGGGCATGCTGAAGGTGACTGTCCGCGACGACGCTCCGGTGGACTGCCTCCTGGGGAACGACCTCGAGAGTTCCCCCTGGGCTCAAGTGGAGCGGCGAGAGCATCTCCGAATGCTAGGACTACCTGAATGGGCCTGCGCCACCAACCGGTCCATGGCCGCCCAGGCCCCCCGTTCGTCCATGGCCGCTGACACCGTCGAGCCCGAGGGGCCCGTGCCACCACCTGCCTCCAGCGAGGAAGAAGCGGACACCGATGCCAGATCCACGGTGCCCCCCCCCCGGACAAGATCGCCTCTCTCGGCACACTCCCGGAGCTTGCCCAATGGCACCACGATGGGGGCCCCACCAGAGAACAGTTCTTGCAGGAACAGAAGACCTGCCGCGCAGGCCAACGGTGACCCGACCGGAACCCACTGGGTCTATTGGGCCGAAGGACTACTGTACAGCGAGCAGAAGATTGCCGAACTGGGGGCCAGTCGAGTGCTGGTGGTCCCCCTCCGATTCCGGGAGTTCCTCCTTAACCTGGCACATGATGTGCCCCTCGCCGGGCACCTGGGGCAGGACAAAACCTACAGCCGCCTGGTGACCCACTTCTACTGGCCCCGGATGCGGAGGGACGTGGACAACCACTGCCGGTCCTGCCAGACCCGCCAAGCCAGCGGCAAGACGGGGGGACGGGTCAAAGCCCCTCTCCAGCCCTTTCCCGCAGTCAACACCCCATTCGAACGGGTCGGAATAGACATCGTAGGGCCCCTGGACCCCCGGACCGCCCTGGGTCACCGCTTCATCCTGGTCCTCGTAGACCACGCAACCAGGTACCCTGAGGCCATCCCGCTTCGAACTGTGACAGCCCCCGTAGTGGGCCGGGCCTTAATGGGGATCTTCTCGAGAGTGGGGTTCCCCCGAGAAGTGGTGAGCGACCGAGGTACGAACTTCATCTCTAAATACATGCGGTCCCTGTGGCAGCAGTGCGGGGTCACGTACAAGTTCACCACCCCATACCACCCTCAGGGGAACGGACTGGTTGAGCGGTTCAACAGAACCTTAAAGGGCATGATCAAGGGCCTGGAAGAACCCCTACGGCGGAGATGGGATGTCCTGCTGCCGTGCCTCCTGTTTGCCTATCGGGAGGTCCCGCAGAAGTCCCTGGGGTTCAGCCCTTTCGAATTGTTGTACGGGCATCCAGTCCGGAGACCCCTCAGCCTGGTCAAGGAGGGCTGGGAGACAAAGCCCCGAGATGCCCCTCCCGACGTCTACAGATGCCTCCTGACCCTACGAAACCAGACACGAAGCTTCCGAGCCCTGGCCGAAGCCAACCTCGAGGCCAGCCAAGAGGACATGAAAAGATGGTACGATCAAAACGCCTCTACCATCGAGTTTGAGCCGGGCCAGCAAGTCTGGGTCATGTCACCGGTTGACCCCCTGCGCCCTCCAGGACAAATGGATCGGGCCCTTCAAGGTGGTGGAGAAGAAGAGCCCTGTCACCTACCTGATCGACATGGAGTCTCCCCGGAACCCCCTCCGGGTTCTACATGCTAACCGGCTCAAACCCCACTTTGCCCGGACCGAACTAAGCCTACTGCTGGCGACCGACGACGGGGGCGAAGGCGACTCCGAGCCCCTACCCGACCTCCTGCGGACCAGCGACCACGACGGGACCATCGAAGGTGTCCGACTCGCCTCCTCCCTGACCCCGGAACAGCACCACGACTGTCAGCAACTGTTGCGGCCCTTTGCGGCCCTCTTCTCCCTCACTCCGGGGGTGACTCCATGGTGTGTCCACGACGTCGACAGATGGCGTATTGTTCCATCCATCCCTAATGCCAGGGGGCTCTGCAATGTTCTCTCTCATGCCATGACAGGTGCCCTCTCCTCCACGGCATTGGGTGGTGGAGTGGATCCCATCCCTGGGCTCTTGATGATGCAGAATTCTGCCTGCCTCTCTTGAGACAGGGCAGAGGCCTGTGAGGGATCCACTGATGGGAGAGGGGCACTCTCAAGGCAAGCCAAGACACCAATGGATGGTGCGGAATTTCACCTGAACCCTCTCCTGCCTGGATGAAGCACGAAGTGGAGATCCACGTGGTCATTTGGGGTGAGCTGTTTCACTTGGACTACTCAGGACAGTACACGGTGCAGTGTTCTATGTGACCATACTCAGTCAGGGCAGAGGACGGTGCCAAGTCACACCTGACCCACAAGTTTGGTGAAGGTACCTCCGAGGCATGTGCTACCCGCTGAGGAACATGGACAGGTTAGAATAAATGGTTTTCAGACACAGTCTGGTAGCTTTGATGTACTGAAGCCAAAAGGATTTTCGGTGTACTGACCGATTGAGCTACATTGCTGGTTCTAAAGGGTGGATCCTTATACCCCTTCACTGCACAATACATACCCCCCTCACATCTGAGGTTATGTCTCCTTTGTGGGTAACTATTTGGCAGGAAGCGGTGGATTGTTAGATACCCTTATGTCACTCATACCTCCACCCCTGACTTAAAGAGGAATTCCTTAGGGTCAGACCAAGCATGAGCTCGATGTCTTGGGTATGTTTGAGGGAGCCCATCCCTAAATTCATATGGTGGTACAGTATAGTGCTTAATGCTCCTGATGAGGCTGCGTAGTGCTCCAATTGCCTCAGGTTTCAAGGCACCATGTATTGAGTGTGCAGTCTTCAAGGGCATGAGTAGTGGTTAGGCCTGTGGTTGATGTGTTGGCAAGGTGCACTAGGTGATGCTAGAGGCAGGCGCTGATACCTGCTCTTAATGTCTGTTTATAGCTTATAACAGACTCGAGGGTCACTCGCTAGAATGGAGGGATGAGTTGGCTCTGTCAAGATTCAAACCTGTGATGTGTAGGTGAGGCTCTGTGCTTTGTGCCAAATGCTTTAGCCAGCTGTGCTACTCCAGTTCCAGATCCATTACTCCGCTGGTGGTGTGCACGATGTTCAGTTTACACTGTTGGTCTGACCTTAGTCTTCAGTGGGTTGTGCTGGACACAGTTTTTCTTACTGTACCGAGTCCACCATTCTGGAGCCATGCTGATGCGGCTTCAGATTAGAGGTGTAGTGGTGGGTGTGTACGGTTTCCTAGTGGTCTCACTAGCACCTTAGTTGTAGGCCTTCCTTTTTTTCATTAGTTTCCATGGTGACTGGACAATAGGTTGAGGAGGTGGCAGATTTTCGGTAATGTGGCACTGAACTTTGTGCTGTTTTGTATATATAGGGTTCACTTGTACTCTTTTTGTATTTAGGTAATCTTTGGTTAGTCTACGTTTGGTTTGTGTATACCTAGCATTTCTGCTAGGCTTGTGATAATATTTACGACCGAATAAAACATGGTGCTTGTAATAAGTGTGCAAATAAACATACTGTCACTCATTATCAAAAAAGAAACTATAAGAAAAATAAACAAATAAATTAGCTTAAAGTACAGCAACACTTGAAAGTCTGAGTTTATAAAATACAGCAAAAATATTGATATTTTATCTTCCTTGTGCATGCATACCCTCTCTATGTATCTCTATGTTTTTACTTTACTCCTACTATAAAAGAAGAAGAAAAAAACTTTGACTCACTCCAATGCACTACCCTACACCTCACCCTAAACCTCTCTTTACCTCCACTCTGTCACTCATCCCAAACCTAATTCTACTACTATGATCTCTCAAATAACTCTTTCTTGAGTCGTCCTTCCTCTGCCCCTCCTTGGATCACCCCAAACCTAATTTTACCACTATGCTCTACCAAGGAACCCTCTCTAAATTCTTTCCTTATATATCCCCCCTTTGACCCATCCCAAACCTCATCTTACTACTATGATCTCTCTAATCCATCCATTTCTAGACACTCTTTCCTCATATATCTGTCCTTTTACTCATCCCAAACCTCATCTTACTACTATGATCTACCAAATAGCACTTTCTTGACTCTTCCATCGTCTATCCTTTCATTATCCTATTCAATCCAACCAACAGAATCACATATCCAATGCTCAAATTAACTCATATTTCCCTATACTAATCCACCACTAATCATTTTTGGGTTCAGGAGTAGCGTGCTACTCACTGAAAGTGCTTTGATGCCTCGTCTGTGGTAGTACGCGCTACATAAATACAATTACACTTACAATATATATGAAACACTCTACAAGCTTTGAGCATTTGGCACTGCACTGTCCAACTTAGTAGTAGGCAGAGGCCTTCCCGCTTTTTCCCATGTTGATAGGCAGCTTGCCAAAAGGCGCGTTCCCCACCGATTTTGATGACACGTTCTTGATGCAGAGGAAAATGAGGACATCTCCTCCAAACAAAGAATCCCTTGCTAAGAGGAAGTACCCTTGTTTGCTGGAGATTCACCTTGTTCTAGTCTTGTCGTCTTCTCTATAGGATGATTCATGTTATCTCAGATTTTCGAATGAAGACGCTCGAACAACAATCCCATTGCTGAAATTAACCGCACACAAAGTCACTGAAGACATTTCCTTCTGGCCCTTTACGCAGCTGTCGTGTAGAATATACACTAGACATTGACCCAACGAGTTAGCACTTACTGATTAACCAGTAGAAAGTACTCAAGTTTGGTAGACATTTTGTGCAAAACTGTGGACTCTTGTTGGATAAATGAGGCTCCATTGTGGCCTTGATGCTTATTGCAAAGAAATTAAACCTCAACAGGAATCACTTACAAATAAAAACATAGCAGGTGCCCCAGTTGAAGCTGCACTTCCATAGAGGACAAATGATCCTAGCTTCTTGGTCTTGGCGAAGACAAAGCAAGTTTGTTTACTTGGCAATTCCACTTTGAAAAACGATCCGAAATCCTTGATATAGGTGAATAGATTGTTGATCAGTCAGAGCACAAACTCTTCTGTAGTGACTGTGATGAGTGGTTCTTCTTGTCTCCTGGCGAAAGCAGAGTCCATGACGCTCCATTTAAATTGCTAAAGAGTATGCAAATGTGTAAAATCACTTACAAGCTCGCTCATTTGGCCCTGCACTGTCCACCTTAGTAGTAGGCAAAGGTCTTTCCGCCATTTCCCATGTTGATGGACATTATACCAAAAGGCCCCCGAGCTTGTTTAATAATAATAAATATAAGAATAAAGTTTATTTATAAAGTTTTAAAAGTCAGTATTACTAAATTGAACTTATTGTTGAAATTGTAGTACAATTTATACTAAAAAGCAGTGAAATTCACTGAAAAAACAAAGGTTACAGGGGCGTTATAGTTAGGAATCAATTTTTTTTAAACTGTAGAAATTCACTGAAAAACCAAAGCTTACAGGGTCGCTAAAGTGATCAAATAAAATGTAAAAAACCTTAAAAAATCACTGAAAAAAACAAAGGTTACAGGGGGGTTATAGTTAGGCACAGATTGCACACACATAAAACCATAGAATTTCAGCTGGTGTGGCGCAGACCAGCCCAGAGGAGGATGGGCTGAGCCACCCCTCTTGGCCCAACCATCCAGTGAGTGATAACTATTAATAATAAAGTTTGTACTCCAGGACGCAGGTTAAAACTTTTTATATACTTACATTTTACATGTATTTTAAATGTGTTTGTGGAACTTCTTAGTGACACTACTAGTTGTTTTTTTCTGGTAGGATTGTTAATCTCTTGTCTCGGCTAGAGCATGGTTAAAGGCAAAGCAACAGAACCACCACAAGGCATAATGAAGGATCGGAATGTACCTAAGAATGCGGCAGAGAATTGCATGCTAACAGTCTCAATATTATTATAGAAGAAGCTGAATCTATTTTGGCTATTGACCCTAATTTTGTGAACTCTAACAAAATAACATTTCTATGTTCATAGCGTCATTTCATTTTTCCTTTAAGCAAAATTGTTGCATAATTATCATCGTGTGTGGGTATAGTACCCCAATTCTAGACATTTGGCTGTTCTCACGAGTGATAAATTATTGCTTCATTCGATTCTGAATAGTATTATCTACAACATTTAAGTTTAGTCTAGATGTACATATAGTTCTTCATCATTGTTCATCCCTTTCGGGGTCTTGGTCCTCAGTCGAATAATACACTTTGATTCTATTTGTCGAAGTTTTTTCATGCGATTGCCTCCGCGCTCATCTTGTTGTACCATGTGGATTCCAAAGAAACTCATTGCTCTCCAGTCACTCTTTTGACAAAATGCCATATGTTTCGCTGTTGTGTACGACATATCCTTGTTCTTGACTGCTCTTATGTGTTCCAGAATTCGCTTTTTCAACACGATGATAATTATGCAACAATTTTGCTTAAAGGAAAAATAATCTCTTTAAAGAAATGACGCTATGAACATAGAAATGGTACAATACCAAAGAATATTGAGTAAATACTTAATCACTTAGTTAACAAACTGTACAATTTTGAATGAGATAAAACTGCAAAGCGCCAACAACATTATCTATAATGTGTAGAAATGGTTATGAATGTAATAACTTGTTGCCTAAGAATCCCTTTTTTAATTATATAACAATTGGTTAAGAAAAACTACAAATCCTATAATGCCACATGAAGGCAAAAATGGTATATATGTAGATATAGAAGAGGGCTCACTGACCGTGAACAAAGCCAGGAAGGCTGAAACGCGTTGGTCTGAGTGTTTCAAAATAAACTAGCTAAAACCGATGTTCCTGTGTGCCGCGTCATTTGGAGCAAAATTGATCATTTGGGTCTGGATCCGACCCCTATGCAGAGCACCCGCGTATGAGCGCGCAGGATCGTTTTTGGATCACATTGTGGCAAATATACATATATATATATATATATATATATATATATCCTATTCAATTGCCCTGCGGCAAGACAAAAAGAGTCTCCCAGTCTCACCACCTTGGATTGTCATTTAATTAGTAGCAGCATCAAGCCCCCTCACCTCATATGGGGAGATTTAAATATAATCTTTGAACTCCTCGAATGCATGAAATTAATAACCGGCGAAGAAGATGTATCAAAAGGCATTCCTACTATTGATTCCACCTCATTCATTTCCCATACAGATGCAGCTGACCAACTAGATTCTCTCAATTTGTCTCACAGCCTGCAGGCTTGTAACGGAAGGTCATTGTCTGACCAACATATTATTAATTATTATTAAAAAAAGATTTACACAGTACACGCTACCCCACTGGGGTATCCTGGCGCTAACAAATCAAGTAAGGATTATTCAAATAATGCTATATTTGAACAACAGAGTCTTAAGCTGCTAACGAAAGATCATTAATGTTGGACAGTTGCTTAAGACCTCAGGAAGTTCATTTAAAAGTTTTGGACCCTGAAATGCATACTACCAACCTCCCATTTGTGTGCGTTTAATCACACAGGCAATACACAATACCGTTTACTAGAACGTATTATTCTAACAGATTACCCCAATAATAGCCCCCAATGTGATACATCTGATCAACACTTCACTGGCCTCTGGAATAGTCCCCACTAAATGGAAAGGGGCAAGAGTTAAAGCGCTACTTAAAAAACCCAACCTGGACCCGGCAGATCTAGGCAACTATCGCCCTTTATCCCTTTTGCCTGCCATAAGCAAGGTAACGGAGAAACACGTTAACCGATCTCTTTCGGAGTTTCTGAAAAATCACGACCTGCTCCACCCCTCCCAGACCATGTTTTGCCCGCGCCAAAGCACCGAAACTGCTTTATTGGCAGTAGTAGAGGAGAGCAGGAAAATCCTCGACTCAGCAGGTTCAGCAGCCATTCTACTCCTAGACCTGAGCGCCTCATTTGACACGGTGAATCATTCAATTCTGACCGGCGACTCAGGCACATAGGAGTGGAGGGCACGGCGCTTCGATGGCTATCCTCCTTTCGGGAGGGGAGAACCTTTCAGGTCTTCGAGGAAAACACTGTATCCGCACCCACCAGTCTGCTGAGTGGTGTGCCACAGGGCTCATCTCTAAGTCCGACCCTCTTTAATGTTTATAGGTCCCCCCTAGCAGCCACAGTAGCCCCCAATGGAATCCGGATCATCACATATGCCGATGACACACAATTGGTGGTTGGGCTCAACCAAGCAGATCCAACAACCCATTCCCTCTACTCCTGCTTAAATTACATTTCAAACTGGATGGACGCCTCACAGCTCAAGCTTAATGGAGGAAAAACTGAGATTATGATTCTGGGCAACACTCTCAGTTTCAACCCCAGCTTGATGTGGCCCCCTAGCGTGGTTCCACCCCCAGTTCCGAAAGCAGAAATCAAGAGCCTCTGTGTATGGCTGGAACAGGATCTGAGCCTTAGGGCCCAGACCAGGAAAACAGCTGCTCTCTGCTATGGCCTTCTTAGAATGGCCCGAAAGGTCCTGCCCTCCTTCCCTTTGAGGCCAGGAAAGTATTAGTGCAATCACTAATGCTCTCGAGACTCGACTACGGGAATGCTTTGTATCTGGGTGCCCCCATCGCCACTATCACAAAGCTCCAAACAGTACAAAACAGTGCTGCGAGACTCCTGATGGGAACTACTAACAGACTCTCAGCCAAACCAGCCCTCCGTTCCCTTCACTGGCTTCCGGTTCAGGAACGGGTCAGGTTCAAGGCCTTGTGCCTAGTACATAAGGCAAGACTGGGACTAGGCCCACCTGTCATTTCCACCATGGTTCAGCCACACAAATCCAACCGGAATCTCCGATCTAACGATCTGTACTTGGCAAAGATCCCTAGGATCAAGAAGTCTAGGAGTGGCGGTAGGCTTTTTTTCTATAATGCCTCCAAACTCTGGAATTCCTTGCCTCTTTCTCTCCGCAAAACCCCTGACCATCTGGCTTTCCGGAAGCAACTAAAGACCATGCTTTTCCCTTAGCCTCTGTAGCTCCTTACCCCCCGTGTCAGTTACTAGCACTAGGATGCTTCCGAGTAGCCATGCGCTCTAAAAATGTATTTCTATTCTATTCTATTCTATTCTATTCTATTGTTAAACTTTCACCAATTTTTGAAGATGACTAGGACCAGCCCCGGTTCTAGCCATATAGACATATCACAGTGTCTTAAAGTGGATTCTTTTTTCCATTGCTAACCAGTGTATTTCTCATAAGAGTCCAGACAGAGATGCATATGTTGGCAGCCTGAACAGCAATCTTGCTTCTGAACATATAGCACCTACATTTACCAGAGGCCTGTATCACAGCAAGATTGATTATATTATTTTGGGCATCTCTATTTGGCATAAAATGATTGACTTCAAAATTTACTCTAGGTCTGACAGTGATCATAATCCCCTAACCCTTAAGCTGTCCTACTTAAAGTCAGCAGTACCAACGAATTCCTTTAGGACTACTAAACCTGACATATAGATTGGGAATAATCAAAGGATAGTTATGTGGTCTACAGCCGATGGGTCCTAGGAATATAGGCTCCTGACCATGATTCACTTCTGAGTGCCATGAGGCTAAATCTTTACTAAGCAAAGTTGTCAAGCAGGGCATTCCTAAAGGAGTCAAACAAGTGAGAGCCAACTACTACAAGATCCACGTATCTGCAAATCTAACTGGGTGGAAGGCAAGTAGTCAGATCTACTTGAGGGATCTAAACATTGGGACATGGTGTTAATTTGACACGTCTTTGCCCATGGTAGTGCTAAGGGAATGACCACAGACACTCACCACCTAGAGCCATCTAAGTGGAAGCAATATTTTGCTCAATTATACTCCATGGCAGATCAACCACTTGCTACGGTCCACAAACGCCCAGATAATCCTGAAATGGGTGGTGACTTTTCCCCACCATTGTATGGCACGTTAAAGCTGAGAGCAGCATTTGATCTTGCTCCCACATCTCTTTAATAGGAACAACTCAGGTGGGACTCAATAGGTATTATTATGCCCAGGTCAGAGGGGGCAAGAATGGTAAACATAAGGAACACATCCCTGTCTGGAGGGGGATGAGATAGTGGGATGTTCTGGCACCTACGCTTTTCTCTATACACATAAATGATGTCATTGAACATCTTAATGGTTGCCCCAATGATTCACCAAAGTTAAATGGGCTACCCATACCGGTGTTATTAATCACCATTTACATCATCTTCATTTACTAAACTCGTAGGGATCTAGAAAATGTATTGATTTGCTTCCAATCAAACTGTTCATATAAAAGACTGGAAATGAATACCACTATATCTATGATAAGGATTTTCAACCCACATAAGAGTTACAAGGTGAAAATTAGACTAGCCGAGACAGTACTCAATCGAGTTGGTAGCTCTGAGGAGCTGGGAGACAAACTCAAGGACAAACTTAGATGGCATCCCCATTCAGAGAAGAGCAAGCGCAAACTCACCCAATGGGCGGCAGCCATTCTGAAATTTGTTGAGCTGCTCATATCAAGGGCTTTCTATGTGCTTTGGGTCCAAAGCCAAACAGCAGCCCTTTATGGTGTGGAAATCTGGGGATACACCATAGTAACCCATCTACCAGTACAAGAAAATAATGTTAGTAGATCGTTAAACAATGTCCCCCAGAGAACCCTAAAAATTCCCTTATTCATGGGTATCCCTCTCCAACATATTGAGTTTTGTGCCACCCTATGCCCTTTCTGGATAAGATTATCGGCCACTGAGGAGCTTCATACACATAGGACAGCCTTAAAGGAGATACTCTCTCTTTTCCTTCACCATTTCCGTTAAAGATGGGACAGTTACCCAGAAAACAACTTGGTACCGAAATGATTTTGGTCCATGATCACAACTAGAGAACATATAATGGCACTCTCCCAAGACGTTTTACATTTCAACAGTTTACATTTGCTGCTATTTTGCACACTAAAGCATATTTCAGCAGTGCAACACCTGCAAGGATAGAACAAATGTTTTGTGTGGAGATGAACATTGTTTGATGCATCCCTCCACACATTAAAAACTCAAAGTCACATTGCTGTATTAAGGTACAGTTGATCTTTTTGCACCTCAATCAGAGCACGACAAAGAGAATGTACAAAGCAGCAAGGGCGACAGTTTTAAGCTCTATGATCTGATGATGGGTGATAGAATAGCAGATGTGACAAAATAAGCATTCGCAATGTAAATAGGTCTGGCCTTAATGTGCCATCACATGTAAATGCAGCTATTCGCAACTACTGTTTACATGTGCTGCATGCACAAAAGCTGTTTATCACATTAAAAGCAGTCCTACTGGCTTTGGCTATTCTGGGGAAAAAGTAGAAATACATAATTGCTTTATGTACAAAATATATGAAGGTGATAATGAATTTAATGTGAAAAACAGCATGAGGATTGAATGTACTTTTCAAATGCAAAGTTGTTCCCCATGTATTCTAAAGGAAAAAATTCCTGGAAGGTGTAATGATACAGCTAGCAGATAATAGCATAAGGTGAGAGAGTATTCGTTCTCTGGGTGGAGTTAAAGCCCACTCTTTGTATAACATGATTAATTGGTAATAGTAAATCTTGCAGACAGTTGCTCGGTCAATAAAAATAAAAATGATAGCTGCACAAATGGAAAGAGTCATCAGACGTCCTGTCATGAAGCTCTCTGCAAGACATCTGACAACATAGAAGCTGTGACCATTGGAGCATCAGGATCACTGAAAATAAAACAAATAGCGGTGAGTGAAAGCAAGGTAAGCAAGGTAATATGTATGGAAGAGAAGATGGCACCAAATTTCTTTGCAAACTGAAACCAGTGGTCAATTTGCAGCCTTTTGCGTTTATATGCTAATGAGGAGAGAATAATGCAAGAAAAGTGGTCTATACATGAGTTTTAGGTTTTACTGGTAAACAGTAGGCATGTGCACAATTTCTTTATTATGTAGGTATAATATTATGGAAATCCTGATTATTGGGCTACTTATAGCTCAGGGCATACTGTCTTTTAAAAAAAATCTTATGACAACTATGAATCTTTCTTTTATGGTACAGATGGATCTAGCAGAAATGTCTGGATTGAGCTGTGAAATTAGGTGTGCACCACATGCGCTGTCCTATCAATGTTCTCAACATGACTCACAGAAAAGGAAGAGGGGTCAGCGATGAAGGAAAAGTATGCAAGATCATTTATACCTCGTTTAGAGAGAGTGCAAATGGTTATCTTGTGAGTAATAGCATTGCAAATGTCTCAATTTTCTTGTTGAAATCCGTCCTTGCGAAACACAATTAAATACCCTTAGTGTAGGATCAGGATCACACATTCTATGCTACTTCACGCATCGTAAGTAAAGAATAAGCCCCAGAACTGGACTTCCTATGAAAGCTGTAGCCAGACAACAGATTCTAGAATGAGGCTTCTACGGCTAGATGTACAAAAATCTGATTTGCAATTTCATGATTGAGTTTTTTGCGAATCACAATTAGGAAATTGCGAATCCAAATGTACTTATGATTTGCAGCAATGTGTTGTGACTCGCTTCTTTATTTTCGTAATCATAATTTGTGCTTACCAAAATTGCGATCCCAGTCGTATATTGTGAACGTGACCACAAAGACAAAAATGTACTTCCTGGTTCTGTGTAATGACCTCAAAACCAGGAAGTGCTTCTCATTTCGAGCCTGGAAAGCAATCAGAGAGGAGATAGCGCACAGCTTCCAGTGCAAATTGTGATTTAGAGGAGCAAGCCACAGCTTTCTGCACCAGCAATGGCTAGCCAAGAAGCAGAGAAGTAGTCAGGGGACAGAAGAAGAAAACCCAACTCAGAAAAATAATTTGAGATGGTAACAGAGGAGTGATGCAATACCCATGACTTCCTGTTTGGTAGGTTCTCCATGACTGTCCAGGAGGCGCAGAATAAGAAAATATGACAGTAGATGCAGCAGAAAATCAATGCTGTTGGAGTAATGCAGCGATCCATTGAAGAAATCAGGAAGAGATGGTGAAACCTCAGGTTGCACACAAGGGAGAAGGTTGCGACTTTGCTGAGTGAGTGCCGGGCAACAGGAGGTGGCACGCTATTTTGCCCCCACCCACTACACTGGAGTCAATGGTGGAGAGTACCTTGGAGCCAGAGGCAGTTGTGGGTTTTGCAAAGGGTGATACATATGCACCTGCAGCATCTCAAATTAAGCGTGATAACTTTTTATTTAAACTTAATACACGCATTAAATTTGGTATCATGCACAGAGTTTTTTGTAAGATTTGTAAAACGACCATCATAGTGCATTATGGGACATGTAGTCAATAACTTACTCACTGCAGTCAGCGTTAGAAATGTATTAAGCAAATGATACCAAATACTCATGGCAACGATAATTGTATGTCCATTCTTTAAACAGACCAACCTGAGGAAGACAATGACAAATGTGGAGAGACAGGATGACTCAGTCATGGCAGTAGAAGATCCCATTGAAATAGACAGTCAGCCAACCACACCTCATGGCCACTGTAGCAATGCTTCATTCTCCCCACAGCCCCTATCATTTAATGAGGACGATGTACAACAGCCTCATAGTCCAATCCTGCAGCCAGTTGTGAGGCCTCGACAACAGTGTGTCCCGGTGCAATCTCACACTCTGTGCCATGTGGCATCTCATGGCATTGTCTGCAGTTACAGCTGCAAATACCCATTTGTTTGCTGTGTTTGAGGGTTCCATGCTGCAAGTTCTGTATCTGAAAAATATGCACTTAAAAATAGTTAAAAAAAACTGCAACATGTGCAGCAATGTATTTCATTTTCCTTGAATAATGTGGCCAATCAATTAGCTGAAAACCAAGGAAAGATGGACACTAAAATGGACAGCTTCACCAATGCCCTTGAAAAATTACGCCTACAAATGGCAGATGATAACACCAATTAAAGGCATAGAGAGAGAAGCACTGCATCACACATTGATGGGTTAAACCGTTCGGTTGGGTGATTCACACATGCCACTTCAACCTTATTGAGGCTTTAGTGGGGGTGTCCCAAGGGGCTTATAGTTAGTGGGGTAGCTGCTGAATCTCAAGATAGTGAGGACATCTCCAGTGTCAGCAGCATCTCTGGACTGATGCACGCTCACTGCGACGCAGCAGCAACTGCACTCCTGCTGCACAACATGTGGGCACAACCCATTCGGGACGCAACTGCAAGAAGTTATAAAGGTCACACTACAGGAATTGCCAAAAATACTGTATATTTGTATTTTCGGTGCTGTAACCACCATTGGCTGTGAACATTATGTATAATTTGCAAGTACAAGTTAAGAATTTGATTAAACAATTGAAACAAATGACAATAAAGTTTGCTTCACTTTGAAGCATCAATCAGGCACTTTAAATGTTATTTTATTTGAACTTTCACAAATTACTTAACTTGAAAAGTAATTGGTGACAATGTGGTTCTGTTGCCATCTCCCCTCCATTGCTCCACTCTCCTCTGTTGGCTGCTGAACAAGTGGCTCATGATCTTGATCCTACGAATCTGAGTCTGACACGGTGATATGTAGGCCTCTCCTGGTTGCAATGTTATGTAAAATAGCACAAGTTGCCACCATCTTGCATGCGGTTTCCAGAACATATTGTAAGGCACCACCACTTTTTATATGGCCACCGAAATTGAGTTTTCAGCATCCCAAATGTCCTCTCGATCACACCCCTGGTGCGATGATGTGCCATGTTGTATCGCCTTTCATTATGGGTTGTGAGGGATAGGTATGGTGTCAAAATCCATGGATGTAGAGCACACACACTATCACCTAAAACACAAAACTAACTGCGAGCTTTCTTTTTTGTGCAATAAATAAACACAAATGTGTCATATTTATTATCATTACTCAACAAATATCCTCATCAAACTCCCCGCTTTCCAGATGTCTGTATTTTTCACTGTCCTAAACATGAATGAGTAATTGGTACTTCCTGGGTATTATGACACAATATCAGTTAATAAATAGTTTGCGTCACACACCACTTGGATATTGAGAGAATGTTTTTTTCCTGCTTCTAGAAAAATATTCTAGATGAGATGGAGGACAAATAGGAACATGTGTTCCTACGACATAGGGACATTTAGCATCTCTGTAAAATTTTAATTTAGTTGATTGAAATTCCCATGCATTTCTGGGTAAGTTTATGTAGCTGTTGATATGGAGAAGCATGGCATCTGGAAATCTGAGGAAAAAATGTGAAACTGCACTTTGAGAAGCCCTACTAGCAACAGCAATCATGCCCTGGTAACTGCCAGAGGCAATAAGGTGTAAAGAGAACAACACTTGAGCATGGGTAGAGACAGGGAACTGCTCTCTCGACGTGGTTTTAAAAGTGTAATAATCTTTTATATTACAGTGCTACTTTTCTGGAAAATGGTCAGCCTAACTCTGAAAATCCTCCCCTGTCTCTGCCCCCTCCTTTGCTGAGCTGCCAGTATTCACATCCTCCTCGCAATCACATACAATGCAGCCACTGTGAAAACCCCTGTTGCTTTACTTGCCAGCTTTTATCATTTGCACAGTTACCACCTGAAATTAATTGATGGTACATTGCATGTGCAAACTGTTCTTTTTGCAACTGGTCGCTAATTGCAACATCCATGAGCCTATTGTTTGCGAGGGGCAATTATAGATTTCATAACCACGATTCACAGAATTCGGTCAGAAAAAAAATACAGTCACATCACAAACACATAATTGGAATGCCTTTCATAGATTGCAAATAGCCACTTTTTAAGTCGCAAAGCCGTTTGCGACCAATTTACAATTCTCAAAAGCTTTGTACATCTAACTCTTAGTCTATATCTCAGTCTCAAGAAGTAGAACCACGTCATGTGGGAGTGTCATAATTTAGTGTTATAGTTTTTCCGTTGATACAAAAAGTGCTGTTTCAATTTACACATAAACTAGTGTAGTACAGGCTGAATAGGCCAGGTATCTGAAGACGTGCTGCTTGAGCGTGCTTTATAGCTTTAAAAATGTACTTTTCAAACCCTGGAAGCTATGGGTTTCACTTTACAATGGATCGCCAGAATAAACCATATTTTAGACTAGCACTTAGCTTGTTGTACATGTTCAGAAAAAAACAGATCAATATTATTATGTAAGATAGATGATAGACTCATTCAATTGTGAAAGATGCTTAAACTGTTCTTCAATTCACCTAAAATGCATCAGTGACTCATCACAAATATTTCTCAAACATGTTGTTAATTGGACACTGTGGATGGTGTTGAGGGTTGGACAACTGTGATGTGAAATATTTGTTCCAGACTGAAGCTTGAAACTCTGGACAGATGGCATTTATGAACGGGTGTATCCTGAAATTAATTACAGCTTTTGATTAATTGTAACAGTCTTTCTGGCAACAGAGCAGCAAAGCAGGGTTGTTTGTTGGAACAACTCATGCCTTTACCACACATGCCATTGCTCCACAGTCCTCACAAATAATACACCTTTACCATGCATTCCTTTATCGTGCATCTTGTTACAACAACATGCCCTAGGAAAAGCGCTAGATATTGGAGCTGTATAATTTTCTATTCCAACTCCAGTCTGTGCAACAGTAGGGAAAGCGTTGGATTTCAAAGTCCAACTCCAAATTCCAATGCTGCTTCCTCTAAGGCATCTCGTGGTAAAGCAATGCATGGTAAAGACACATACGTTGTAATGCCTGCATTGTAATGTCAGTGTGTGGTCCACGCCACATTGTAAATGCTGTTTCCCGCACTGCAGTCCTTCTTCTTCAGGATCCACAGGTCAAGAGGTGTATTGAAGAGTTGCGTCTGAGGGTCCAATATTTATCTGTGGTGCCCACTTTGAAGTAGGAGAGGTTTCTAGACTTTCCTGCCTCCCTGCCCTGGCCCCGGCTTATCTGGGGAAAAAATTGACTGGTGTCAAACCCTTTCAATAGTGTGCTCAGGCAGAAGCTTTGTGATGTGCAAGTGTGGTAGGTGACAGCTCACTCCCTCCTATCACATCAGGGATGGCTCATCCTGCCAACAGCTACTATCCCTTTTTCTTTCCATCTGGGAGCAATACACAAAGACCCACTGCCAGCTACACCTAGTCATGCGATACAGTATACATGCCGCACGCACCAAATGGTTAGGACAAGAAAATGACAACTTTCGAAAAGTGGCATTTTCAGAATCCAATTTTACCATTAAAGAGGGTTTTAAATTAAAATTCTTCAGATACAAAATTCTACCTTCCTATCTGCTTCCAATTGAATGTTACCACATATTAAATGTAATAAGGGAAACCAATGCTATCCTAAGGAATGAGGTAGGCTTCACTGTAGTGAAAAACAAATTTAGGAGTTTTTCACCACCAGGACATGTAAAACTTAAAAGTACATGTCCAACTATCTAAATACACTGCCCTATGGTACATTTAGGGTTTACCTTAGAGGTGACTTAAATGTATGAAAAAGAGATTTAGGCCTGGCAAAAAGTTAATTTTGCCAGGTCGAAATAGCAGTTTAAAACTGCACACACAGGCTGTGATGGCAGGCCTGAGACATGTGTAAAGGTCTATTTAAGTGGGTGGCACAATCAATGCTGCAACCCCACTAGTAGCATTTAATTTACAGGCCCTGTGTACATGTAGTACAACTTTACAAGTATACTAAATGTGCCAATTGGGTGAAGAAGATTGCACACTTTACCAATGCTATAGTGTTTGTGCTAAGTCCTAAAAGTCAACGAAAATGAGTTTAGAAACAGGAGAGTGAAGGCAATAGGTGTGGAGATGACCCTGCAGAGAAGGCCAAGTCCAGCAGTATAAATAAAAGTATTTATTATATCCAAGTCCCTGTCAAATCAATGAGGTCAACTTAGCGGTGCATGTGTAAAAGGCTTAAAACAATAAAGACAAACATCTTTGAGAGGAAAGAATGAACATCTCCATATCCCAAGAAGCAGGTATGTATGTATATATTGTCATTCATGTAAGCCAGAACGAACAGAAAGCTAAGGAGCACTGTATATTTTTAGATGAATTACATTTCCTCTAGATATACTTTAAGCACAAGGGTATTAAGTGATAGCCATAATCTCAGGATTTTGAGCCAACTGCCCAGGCTGTAATTCAAAACAAGGCCCACAGATCCAAAGCCACTGGTTTTGGCCAGTATACCACATCACACCCATATCAAACCTTTGGAGAGGAAGAGCTAAAAAAGAAAAAATACAGGAACAAGCCTACTTTATCTACAAACTCAAAAATGGGACGGGCAACCCTCATGTTGGACTTAGCCCTTTTTGCAGTGTCATCCCTGAACTTTTTGCCTTCCTCCTGGTATTTTTTCTGACTTGGTGTTGGTGATTTTAGGACTCTGGGCACTTTATCACTGCTGTTCAGTGTAAAGTGCATTTGCTTTCTATGGTAAACATGGTAAGATTGATCTACACCTGTTTGGAGTATTTAATTTACCTATCAGTCCCCAGTAGAGTGGTATCTCATATACCCGGGCCAGTAAATTGATTTGGAGTAGTGGGAGGAGTAGTCCCTGACCCTGAATAGGTCTGTGCCTGCCTTGTACAATGCTGGCTCCGCCCCCCGGTGGTGTGTCCGGGGCCAGGACCTACTCTGTCAATGGGGACTGTTGTGCACTGTAAACAAATGTTGTAGTGCCCCCCAGAACTGGTTTGGACCGGTCGCAGAGCCCTGTGCAGGAGGAGAACAAAGACCTTTGCCATATAAATATTGGGGATGTGACCCCATGTGTGTTGCTTACTTGGATCTGGAAGAGAGGGCTGCTGGGCGCCAGGAGGAACCACCACCAAGGACTGCCCCTCTGCCAGAGGGCCCTGTGAGCTGGCCTGCCTGGACCCAGCTCTGCCCTGAGGGACTTTGGGGATTGAGCGTGTGGTGAGCTCTTAGAATTCCCTGGACCTGGGCTTGGAAGCGCTGCAGGCTTCCTATGTACTTGAGCCCCTGGCGTGGTTTCGTGTGGTAGTAGTTTAGCCCTGGACAGGGAAGCGCTGGAGGATTCCTGTGCACTTGAGCCCCTGATGTGGGCGTGTGTTGTGGTAGCTCGTGGCGAGCGCTGTTCATAGTGCCAGAGTGGGGTCCCGACGGAGACTTCGCTCCGTGAAGACGGAAAACCCAGAAGTCAGGCAAGTCGGCGCCTGTCTGTGGGTCGGGCTCTCGTGAAGAAAGGGAAGCCACGTGTGTTGCCTGGTGGCAGGCGGGACAAAACAGAATTGAGGCAGGAAGCCAGGCAAAAGGACGCCTGGTTGTGGGCAGGGCTCCCGTGTACCGAGTAGAGCCCCGTGTATCGCCTATGCCTGTTGTGGGCGGAAGCCTACCCAGCGTTCGAGGGCATCCAGGGCCCCAAAAGAAGAAGTTAGGCGGTTGGGGCCTGGTTGAGACCAGCAGAAGGAAGTGCTGCCAGAGTCCGGAAGACAGGCAAAGGTTGCTTGGATGTGAGTACGGCGTTCAGTGCACGGTCAGCGCAGCTGAAATGGCAGCGTTATCTTCCCGGCGGTGTCTGTTCTCTGGGAGTCCAGAAACGGCGGTCTGGGACAGTGGTGGCTGGCGACATTTGAAAGTGGTGGGCGTAAAAGTTAGGGATGACTTTTGAGGAGCCAGCGAGCACTGCATTTTCATTTACTTTCGCCTTGTTATTATTTCAAAGACTGTGCACCCCCATAATGGGGGTCCCATCACACCCATTTGCACAGAATCACAATTACAACAGGAGTACATGACCACTGCCCTGTGCTCTCTGCAGAGAGGCCAAGGATTGGATGGGCATGCATTCTGAACACATTTTTGACTGACTGGCACACACTGTGAGAGACTCACTGTGCCTTTAGCCTCAGCTCTAGAGCTCTCAAATGCAGCATAATACGTAGTGCTGCTGGTGTGACTCTGTTCAAAGGATGGGTGATCAGGAATGAAAAACTGCTCCAATGTGTTCTGGCCTGAGATATTGAGTGAACTGATTTATAAGGCGGCTGCATGCCTCTTCTGCAATATCAATTCTGTAGTGCAAGGGCAGCACCTACAATGCAAATCATGTAATGAAGCTGGCACCGTCTCCTTAACTGTTTGTTTGGCGTGCTGCTGGGGTACATGTGTTTCTGAACAGTGTGCAGAACGTTAACACGACCTATGGTGCGCTTGCAGTCAGACGTATTTGAATACATTAATTAGAAAATGAGTGGGCCAGTGCTAAATGTTAACTGAGCCTCTTTATTGAGGAAATTACAACTAGTGCCTCTATTGGCATATATGGAGCATAAAACGGCATCCTGCAGTTACTCACTATGAGTGCACATCATGGTACGTACTGACTGTGTTGGTCTCCAGCATTGCCACAGGCACACAAAGGCCAGGCAGGATGCAATCAAAGAGTCAGGTCCATACAAACAGAGCTGAATGTCATGCTGTTGGCATGGTTGACGCTGCCTTACATCACTGATGTGGTGGCAGATTTGAGATTTAGTATATTCTGCTAAGTAGCACTGCTAACAATCACAGTCCCATCTTTTTATTTTTTTTATTTCATCCTCAGGTTTATCTTAAACAGACACCCCAGATTCAGTCCTTCGCTGAACTATGTATCATTACTATATGCATCTACAGAGACCGATACATGCAGATCATGTCACATGGTCACAGCCACACTCTGGAAAGATGCAGGCAGGCATGGCAAGTCAAGTAGTGCACCGGCCTGTCTGTCAGCAGCAAACCTCAATCAGAGCTCTCAGATATCACCTCCTACTAGTATGAATGTCAAGCTCAATGTAATATTAAATATACCTCCCTGGCACGAAGTGAATGTAGTGTGTTTTCACCTGAGCAAAAAAAGACTTCTACCCTATGTAGCATCACAAGTGTACTCGTGAGACTCTGGGTCCCTGTGCCGAAGATAACCTTTC
The DNA here is from genome assembly GCF_964204655.1 of Triturus cristatus. Lineage (NCBI taxonomy): Eukaryota > Metazoa > Chordata > Amphibia > Caudata > Salamandridae > Triturus > Triturus cristatus. The sequence goes on along the minus strand of NC_140594.1, from coordinate 444,634,619 downwards.
ATACCAATTAAATAGCTTTCCAGATCCATCCCAGAGTAGCTGGGGTACAGTTTTCTTTGCATTCTGGAGATTGCATTACAAGAACTACAAGTCCCATAATGCAAAGATGCAGACATGTCAGCCCTTTAAAATAATCTGTGACGGCTTACTGTTTAAGCGAACTCTCGGTTATATCAAAATAAGGACTTCAACAAACATGCCATCAGTGGGACAGATATAACTATGCATTTAAGCACACTCTGAAATATTAGAAAAATATGTATTACTGAATTTATCGCTGCTTGAAAAAGATCTAGCTGGCGTACATGTGAGGGGAAAGAGTGAGCAGGGGCCCCTGAGGTGGTGAACGGTCAGACACATGCTGCCATGAGCCTGCCTATGGACCAACCGGTCCTCAGAATACCAGTCACCCCAATAGCAATTAAAAAAGCATGAGGGCAAGCCCGCTAACCTGGACTTAGGAGTGTTTATGGCTATGCTTGGAGTGAAGATTAGCTTTACTGGTTATAGCTCATAAAAGGCAGGCCTGAACCAGAGTGAGTTATTAAAGGTTTCTTATAAGGGTAAAATAAATGTAAAAACAGTCTTATCCGGTGATATTCAGTCGGGCCTGCATCTGCACTTTCCTTCCACTGTTGGCACTTCCTTCCCTCTCGCCGCTGTCTCATCCTTCTAATTGCCGTCGCTTCCCTTTCCTCTTACTGCTGTCCCTTCCTTCCCTCTCACCACTGTCGCTTCTCCTCTCACCACTGCCCCTTCCTTCCCTCTCACGCTGATGCTTCCTTCCCTCTCACCGCTGTCGTCTTCATTCGCTCTTAGCGCTGTTGCTTCCATCTCTCCTCTGTTGCTTCCCTTATGTGAGAAGTTGGCCTGGCATATGCTGGTCACTAGTTATAGTGGCCACCTTGCACCAGTCCAATTCGACTCTTATGGTAGATAGGTTTAAGACAACCTTTTAAAGAAAGCTATCCTAGTGGTAGCTGTGGAGAGCAGTGTGAGAAGTTGGCCTGATGTATGATGTCACTAGTTCTAGTGTACACCTTATATCAGTCCAAACAACCCTTATGGTGATTGGTTGTAAAGTCAACCTTATAGACCAGCTATCCTAGTGGTAGCATGGACAAGAGCAGTCTTAGGCTAAACTCTGAATGGCATGTGAAGCCAGCTGTGATACCATATATAATCCCTTGAATACCAAATGAAAGGACACCACAACAGATATATATATAAAATAAAGTGTATTTATTCTAGTCAAACCCTCAGCACTCTTTATGAGATTCGAGGTAAGTACAACACAGTCTTATTCAAGCATACATTAAGTCACACAGGTAAGTAATACAGTTAGGCCCTAGGGGCCACGCAAACCATATACTAAAGAAGTGGTATAAGGACCACTGTCACGGAAATAGAATAGGCCGAGGCCTAGGGAATCGCTGGGGCTACACTACACTACCAACAGTTAGGAAGTGGGAGGCCCACGGGATTCAGGTGCAGAGTGGAAACACTCACGCGTAATGCGAACAATCGATAGAAATAGTACAGTTCTGAAATAAGCAGTTTTAGGACACTTCCGGTATAGCTAGAAAGTCGAGACTCGGAAACTAGACCCTAGAATAGTCACTACCCTTGTGAGCACCGAAGTACCCAAGTTACCTAGCCCACGGGATGCGGGTGCATAGGTGTGAACTTGCGTCGGGTTTCGTCGTGGACTTCTATGGATGCCTGAAGGAAAGTTGCTGACAGGCAGTCAGTGCAGAGTGTCCGGTGGATCCCAAGGCCGGGATCAAGAAGGAAGGGTACCTGCAAGCAGAAGGGACAGAGTCTGGGTCACTAGCCAGTGACCACGTGGAACCAGGAAGGAACCAGGCGATGTCGTGAAGATTGCAGGTGAAGAGGTGAAGCTTGTCGCAGCAGCCACGGGTACCAGGAGACGTCGAGGACGACCAGGACCAGGAGGAGAGCTGTCCCATGAAGGCTCTTGCTGTCGGCGGCGTCGAAGTCGAACTAGGACTCACCAAGCCTTGGCAAGCGGAACCCACGAAGAATGGAGGACTTGCTTCTGGTGCAGACCAGGAAGGTCTGGGGTGCTTCTCTTTGGCAGAGGAGCAGGAGCCAGTCTGGAGGAGCCAAACCAGCAGTGAAGATTCAACGGTGTGTCGTCACAAAGGCCGCTAGCCAACGGGCAAGCAACCGGACAGATGCGGCAAGCAGGAAAATGCAGAAGGGCCCCACGCAGGACTCGTGGAGTGTGGTTGGCTGATCATCGGTGCGGATGGTGCTTGGTGTTGGGGCTTCTCAATCCCCGGTGCACAACTTCAATGGTACCTCAGAAGCTGCGCTGGAAGATACTCGCCACTTTTCCCAGGTAGCCGGTCCCACGTCTCTCGTCGCCTCCACGGATCTCAGCTCGGCTGTGGATGTGGATCAGGGCCGGAGAAGTCTGGAAGTCAAGGCTCTGGTCAGGTTCTGCAGTCGGTCCCTCGTAGAACTTCAGCAAAGCAAAGGGTAAGTCTCTTGATGGTGCCTGTTTGCACAGGGTAGCCACTCCTTGGCCACAAGGGAGATTCTTCAGTCTTCGTCTTTCGTCGAATGTCGAAGGTCCAGAGTTTCTGTTCAAGTTGCAGGTTCAGGATAATCTAATCTCCTGGGGCCCAGCTACCACTCTTATACTAATCTGGGGGGCTGGGTTGCCTGCTAGGTCACGCCTTATGGGTGGGACCTGGGAGGGGGGTGGTTACACCCCCTTCCCTTTGTCCAGTTTTGCGCCAGGACTGGGGCTGGTGTGCCCCAGCACCGGTTTGAACTGGACTATGCATGGGACACCTTGTGTGCCCCAGGCAGTGTCTCGTTTCTTTCATCCCTCCCTGCCCTAATACACTAAGGCCTGTCTGGGGTGGTGCTCGCACCTCCCAAGGCAGGAAACCTATTGTCCAAGCCTCCCGTGCCGGGATCACTCCCAGCAGCAGGAGGTCAGACTTGTGTCGTGGCAGCAGCATCCATTTTGTGATGCTGGGGCTCTGGTTAACTTTAACCGGGTAAGTAGGTTTCAACATGTCTTCTCCCTCTAGAAGGGAGGGATAATATCCTCATCCCTAGAAATGGGATGGGGGTATTATTCCAGAGTGTTAGACACCTTACACAACATGTTTTGATAAAGCCAAACCATAGTTACCATAACCGTTTAAGATTATAAGGCACTTTAAGAGTATATGGTAGGCTATATCATAGAACAGCTATTAGGACATGGTTCTGAAAGCTGCAGACAGGCTCAGCTCATGCTAGAGCACCATCTCACATGTTACCAAGCACTCTGCCTCCAGGATTGTTAAGGCCTGCCATAGGAGTGGCTGATAGGTACACATGTGTCTATATATAAGATAGGTATAGGAATACTACACCTAAGCAAGGGGTGATTACACGACCTTGCCCCAGCTGAGTGATCAGCCAGTTGTGTCATAATGGAAGGCCAGGCCAGGGATGGCATAATACATGCTGCAGCCCCTGGTAGGCCTAGGGTACACCTATGCCCTGGGTACCTAAGGTACACTGTACAGGGGCCAATAAGGTGATCCTATCCAATTGGGTTATGCACCTAAAGTACATAATATTAATTTAGAGAGAGAACAGCAGGGCTGTGGGTCTGATCAGCAGGCCCACAGCCACATCTAAGTAGAAAACCAGTAAAGCAAAAGCAAAAAGTGGGGGTGAACATAGAAAGCAGACCCTACATGCTAAATCTCAGAGGAATGTAAAGCAGCTTGTTTTACCTTATAATCTCTTGAATTACCAAATGAAAGGACACCACACAGGTATATATATCAAATATATATGTATTTATTTCTAGACACACTCTACTAATCCCTTTATGAGATTAGAAGCCAGATACACATTCAAATGTCAATGTTTCACAATAAATTAAGCACAAATATGGCTGGAGCCCTAGGGGCATACCAGACCATATACTAAAAAAGTGGTATAAGAATGTCGACTTGCAAAATGAAGAGGCCTAGGGCCTGGGGAATCGCTGGGGCTTCACTTCTGCAGGGTTAGCAGATAAGTAACAGGCCCACGGAAGACGTGTTCAGTGTGTGAACACAGCCGTGGGTTCCCAATTGATTATAATGGTGCAAGTCGCGGTTTGATTTTTAAAGCTCTAGGGTACTTCGAGGAAGTCTACAAGCAAGCCACTTACAAGGTAAGTACTTCGAGGGCCAACACACACTAGGGCACTGGAGTGCATGAGTTACCTCACCCAGGGAAGCCGGGTGCATAGGTGTCTTTTGGTGTCGGGTCGCGTCACTGTTTTCTATGGAGACCAAAGAAGACTTGCTGCTTGCGTCGACTGAAGAAGTGTCCGGTGGAATCCAAGGGTAGATTCGAAATGCTGAAGACCTGAAAATTGAAGGGACAGTGTTCAAGGTCACTTGCCAGTGACCGGTGGCCAGGAAGATGGCTGACCACAGATGTTGGGTGATTTCAGGTCGTCGATGGTGTTTTGACTCTTTGCTCACGAGGTCCAGGAGGGATCAACGATGACCAGCAGCTGGATTCATCGTTTCCCATAAAGTCTGCAGCTGATGGCGGTGTCGGCTACTGAATTGGAGCCAACAAGCCTTGGCAACTGCAAGTCTTGTGTAGACTAAAGAAAGTCGATGGTGCAGAGCAGCAAGATCTGAGGTACTCACCCAGCAAGGGTAAGTGAGGGCAGGCCTTGTGCAACCAGGGAAACCCTTTTAGTTGATGAGAAAGTCTTCGGGGGACCCACAAGCCAACGGGCAAGTGATCGCAAAGGTGCCTCTTTAGGAAATGCTTCACAGGAGCCCACGGTCACTTGGGAAGGCGTAGGCCTCTGATTTTCACTGCAAAAGATGCTAGAGGCTTGGGCCACAAATGGTCCAATGCAAAATTCCATAGGACATCGTAAAGGGTTTGCACTTGACAATAGTGCATGGTCCCCAGGTATTGTTGTTCCTCGTCACTCGTGGGGTCCACTCACCACAGCTTTGCTGGAAACTCACAATGGCCATCAAGAAGTCAGGAAATCCACTTCCAGGGCAGCAGGGACTTCGAACTCCGGCGGGAGCCGGAAAGTTTGCAACCGTTGAATAAGGTTTTTGGTGCCTGTCAAGCAGGGGAGTCACTCCTTGACTCCAAGGGAGATTCTTCTGTCTTCCAAAGGTAATGGAACATCGAAGGGCCAGGATTCTTCTTTGTAGAGCGTCATCCAGGGTTATCTGATTTGCAATGGAAAAGTTTGCTATCTTATAGTGAAGCTAGGGGAGGGACTAGCTCTATGACCACTGGGTTAGGGGAGGGGGTGGTTACACCCACTTCACTTTGTCCAGTTACCCACCAGAGCAGGGGCAGGTAGCCCCTGAACCGGTTTGAGCTGGCATTTGCACAGAGGAGCCTACTGCTCCCCCAGTGCAGCACTTCATAACACTCTAGGAGTGCACCCACCCAGCCCCAATACACTAAATCCTGTCTGGAAGGTGGTGACACCTCCCTGTGACATGATGCCTTTTGTTGGGCTTCCTCCACTGCGAGTTTCAGTCAGCAGCAGGAGGGCAGCCCAGTGTCTGTGCTGGTGGCATCCATTTTGTGATGCCAGGCTCTATAGGATTTCTATCCTTTTACATGTCATCCCCTCTAGAAGGGTGGGATAATGCTCCCACATCATGGACTGATGTGGGGGTATGATTCCAAGTTGTTTGACACCAAACACGACATGTTTTGATGCAGTCATTCCAAAGTTAGCATTTTAATGCACTTTAGAGTATATGGTTTAACCGCATCCACAAAGAGCCATAGAGAATAGACTCTGGTAGCTGCAGAGGGGCCCTGCTCACACAGAGGCACCCCCTCACATTGTAAACCACGCACCCTGCCCTAAGGATTGATAGGGCCTGCCATAGGGGTGGCTGATTATTTTTTATATGTGTGTGTATGGTGAGATATAAGAACCTATATCTCAGTGAGGAGTGCTAAAACTACCTCACACAGGCTGCAGTCGCAGGCCTGTGGTGTCAGATTGAGTCTGCTTCCCAGGGGTGGCATAATAAATGCTTCAGCCCCTGGTAGGCCTGTGAAGTGCCTATGCCCTAGGTACCTAAGGTACCATATACTAGGGGCTCATAAGGTACCACAGTATCCAATCACTAGTGCATCTAGTATGCACTCAAAGTCGTGTAGGGAAGACAGCAGATAGGCTGGGGTCCTGGATAGCAGGATCCCACCCAGACTAGTCAAAAACCAACAAAACACCAGGAAAAAAGTGGGGGCAACCATATAGTCAGATTCCACCTTCCTACACCTTACCTCTCACCGATGTCGCTCCATTAGCTCTTATTGCTGTCTGTCACAAACGATCAGCAGTCACTATCTTTCCTCCAGCCCTCTTTTGTTCTTGCTTCTTCTCACATACTCTGTCCTTCTCCTACATTCTTCTTCCTTCCCTCTCCTCAGGCTTCATCCTGGCCACCTCTCATTCATTTCTCCCCACTCTCCTCCCCTTATCTCGTCCATAGATCCGTGACTTTAAAACGGGCTTCAGTTGCTGACTTCCCTGAGGGCGCAAGAGGAACACATAATATTTTATATTCATAATGCTGACAATATGCCGGTTACTGTTTTTAATTAGTAACAATAACAGCAAGTGGTGTCATGTGGCAGGGGCAGCGGGCTTCAGATTAGCAGATAAATTGCAGAATGCCTCTGGCAATTAACCCGCTGAGCCATCGTTCCGGATAATAGCATCACCAGGCACCCTGCTTGCAGTATCACAGAGGCTCTGCGTACTCACAGTATCACGAGGTTCTGTGTACTCACACAAACACAAAGCACTCTGCAGTATCATGAGGTATCGTGCACGCAGTATAACAAGCCACTGTGTACTATCACTACTGCAGAATGCGCATAGTACCACAACGCCTGGTTCAGTAGCAGCAAGCACTGTGTGCTCACAGTCCCACCTGGTACGTTGTGCTCCCAGCATCAGTGTCACCAGGTTCTGCGTGCTCACTGTGTCCGGAGGCCCTCACCTCAATTGTGAGCAGCAGCACTGAACCAGTGTATTCATTGGTTTGAGAGGGAAGGAGAGGCAGTTACTGTATTGTGGTCCAGCCATAGCACTGCCAGAGGCCTGTATTCATTGATGTACAAATTATAACCAATACATATAAAAATACCGCACCCTGACTCCGGTATTTGTTCTTAAACTGCACACCTTTGTAAACACTTTGCATTTCGGTTTCATGACTCACAGTCCTTGCATTACAGCGCTGCCGAGATGTGACAACCCACCCCAGTCGCGGCCGGCATGACTCAGGGGTACACGTGCGGGGGGGCCCATTTAATTAAATTAAATAAAAACAAATAAACTTACCAGGATGAGGCATCTCCTCCACCGGTCCCGCGTCGCATCACGTCTCCGAGTCCTCTCACAGACGTTGGCAAATCATAAATCTGGATGCGACTGGGGGCCGCTACTCGGCTGTATCCTGCCATTTGACAGGGCATGGGGCGACTGTACGTCACCGCCCGAGCAGGATCCTATCTTGAGACCCCTGCACTACACTAGGCGTGCGCAGCATACCTAATGTATTGTCAATGGAGTGGGGTGCTGAAATAAAAAGCGCCCTTCTCGCAGATGCGCAGTCGGAGTCCATTTCTGGACTCCTGCTGCACTTGCCTGCGCGCGTGCATGCGCAGTGTGTTTATTGTTGACTATGACTCATGCGCACTTGAGGCTGTGAAGCAGCTGCCAGCACAGGCCGGAAATGTAAACAGACGAATTTTGTCTGCCGTCTGCTTACATTTCTTGCTGCCTGTGAGCAGTTTTTCTTGTTGATTCTGCCAAGTGGGCGCTGCCCCGGCGCCCCTATGGACCAGCCGCCACTGGTCTGGGAGAACCCAAGGATCCCGTACACGCCGCAATGGTGGGAAGGAGCTTTTTGATTGCTCCACACGGGGGAAGCAGGGCTCCCCCCCTCACCCATCAGAGAGGCATGAGAAGCCCCGGTGAGTGGGATTGAAAGGGCACATGGTTGGTGTCTGCTAGTGTATCAGGAGGAGCCCGGAAAGGGGGCTCCCAAGGCACTGTTGGTGCAAGGTGCAATTTATACAGCTGCACTGCCCAATCGCGGCAGCTGCAACATGGGGGGAATGTTTGTCCCATAAGGAGACACTGGTGAGCTGCACCCTCCCCCCAATTTCGAGCCCCGGCCTTTTGGGGCCCATACCCTACTGCATTGGCAGCCTGGTGGCAGACAAAAGCCACGTGCTCAGAGAGCCCTGACTTTTGGACAGAGTGCATTGCGGGGCAGCCCAAGACGGGCCCCTGACGAAGGCAAGTTGGCCTGGGATCACCTTCTGTTCTGATGGGGCGCAAGGCCCTAAGGTGATGTGTGCACCTTGTTAGTGTTACTAGGGTGCTCTGCTGAAGTAGGATTTATGCCTAATGTGGTTTATGCCTAATGTGATTCATGCATACTGTGCTTATTCCTCATTACTTGTGTGGGCTAATGGTTATGACAGTGGCCTGATTGGCCCTGTAATGTATATAATCCCCTGTAAAGTGATACCTACTGCCAGATGGCACAGTTTATATATGTGGTTATGCTCTAATGTGTTTTATGAGTAATACAAAGGCTATTTTTTACATAACCTTGTGTGGAGTTTCTTTTGTGGTGTGTTTAGAGTGTCGCTACTGTGTGAGTGTATTACGCAAACGTTTTACACATTGCCTCTGGGATAAGCCTTACTGCTGGGTGAGCAGGGGTTATCTTCAGTGTGTAACTCCCTTGCCCTGACTAGAGTGGTGGTTTTTGCCGTGCTTGGACGCTTGCCCTAACCAACCAGATATCCCATTTCTAACATTGGTTGTCAGCTGTGAGGATAGGGCTTGCGTTTGCGCAGTACCACAGCGATGACTGGTTGCGCTGCAAACTGTGCAATTTTAGGCTAATCACATGTTTGGGAATTTTTTTCTCCTGATTTTTATTTCTCCTCAAAAGTGTCATTTTTTTAATTGTGTTTTTCTGCTCTTCTAAAATTTTGGTGACACCCCTAAAGTGTCAGTCCTGTCTCACCTCGGTGAGCCAGCAGTTATTGTGACAGAAAGTGCATTTAATGTAAAGAAGTTGCGTAGATATGCTGTGAAGGACCTCAAGAGGTTCTGTAAGGATCTTGGGTGTCAAGTGAGTAGGTCTGCCAGGAAGGTGGAACTGCATAAGGCCGTGTCGGCCTGTTAGACATCCATACTGAGTGAGGGAGGAGTCTGGGAGGGAGGACCCCGAGATCAGTGAGGTCTCTGAGAGAGAGGGTCCCCGACCAGCACCCCTAGAAGGCAGTGGCCCTAGAGAGTTTGAGCAGGAGGGAGAAAATGACAGGCAGGGATGCCAGTAGATAGTGAGAACCACGTAGAGAGGGAGTCCCTTGCTGGGTTTATGCCTAATGTGGTTTATGCCTTATGTGATTCATGCATAATGTGGTTATGCTAAATGCGGTGTTTTACCAGTAGTTATTGGTTGTGCTTATTCCTCATCACTTGTGTGGGCTAATGGTTATGACAGTGGCCCGATTGGCCCTGTAATATATATAATCCCCTGTAAAGTTATACCTAGAGCCAGGTGGCACAGTGTATATATGTGGATATGCTCTAATGTGTTTTATGAGTAATACAAAGGCTATTTTTTATATAACATGGCATGGAGTTTCTTTTGTGGTGTGCCTAGTGTGTCGCTGCTGTGTGAGTGTGTTGCGCAAACGCTTTACACATTGCCTCTGGGATAAGCCTGACTGCTCGTGCCAAGCTACCAGGGGATGAGCAGGGGTTATCTTTGGCCTGTAACTCCCTTACCCTGACTAGAGTGGTGGTTTCTGCCTGGCTTGGGAGCTTACCCTAACCAACCAGAAATCCCATTTCTAACACCTCATCTCCCACACACACCTTTTAATAGCCCCATCAATTATTCAGTCTACAAAAAGAAGGAAGGCACATCTTCAAGTAGAACATAATACACTAATATGTGCTTCCTTCACCATCACGCTCGGGGAATAAGAACTCCATTCCCTCACTCCTTTGCTATGTGCAAGATTCAGAATTATCTCCCATCCCAATTTTTGTACTGGTAATACCTTAATGAACACACAGCTCTCTTCTGTTCCCACCTAAGAGAATGCCTTATGCTTACCTGCACATTTATGTAAAGGTTTTATTAGATTCTGAGGATGTCACTCTCAAGAACATTCTCGGGTGGAATGTTAACCTGGAATTGTGTAGTTATAACTAAGGCGCACATATTTCAGTGAACCAACATCACTCAGTGACCCCACTGGCAGAGCAGCCACCGAGTTATCAAGGAATATGTCAAGATGATGCATTCCGCAGGGAACAAATGAACCACGTTGCAAAATTGCTTTTGATTTTGCGCTGTTGACCGTGTAGTAAGCGTATTTAATAGGATGAATTTGCATTGTATTTCTCAGGGCATCATTATTACTACAACGGCTTCCACTGCCGCGACTAGCTCAGCCATTACCGCTTATAAAATTGGATCTAACAGAGCATGAAGCATGCTGCAGCAAGGACTGAGGAACCAGGCGGGAGCATTTGTTTAGATCTCGCTTGATGGGAAAGGAAAATAAATTTGTGCGTTTTGGGAAATGCATTGCTTTTGGCTGGAATCCCAGCGTGCAGCTAGCTGCTGCAAAGTTTGGAGGCTGGGATGCGTCTGGAGGAAATCACAGTGCTTGGAAAGAAGGAAAAAGATCAAACGGTGCTATTGTGTGTTTTCATTTATTAGTTGCGATTTGTTATTGCCTATTATGCACAAATTGAATTTTCTAACTTTGGGGCATATTAACAAGGGCAGGCGATAAATATCGCAAAGCGCGCTTAGCGCTTGCATATTTATCGCCGGCTATCTCTGGAATTTATCGCCCGGTTTGCGCGTTATTAACAACGCGCATCGCCGAGGCGATAAAAATTCCAGAGATAGTTGGGAAATCGCCGTTTTCCATAGTGGAAAACGGCGATATCCTAGATGATAGGGCCTGTGGTCTTAGCCACACAATCCACCCCCCATGTTAAGTATGCCTTAGTCGGGAATTTAACAGACGTTAAATTCCTGCGTTAAGGCATACTTAACGCAATTTTAAAAATCGCTACCCTCCCTTGTTAATATCGCGAAGCTGCCTTCGCGATATTTTCCCAAGGGAGTCTTGTCAGGCACGCCTCCTTTGCATCTCATTAGCGATGCGATCGGAGGCGTGCTGCAAACGGGCGCTAAGTCAGCAAGACACGCGATAGCGTGTCTTTGCTGATAAGGCGATGAAATTATCGCCGCTTTTCGCCCGAAAACGGACGCAAAAGCGGCGATAATTTCATATCGCCGCCTTGTTAATATGCCCCTTTGTCTCTAGATCTAGAGTGGGCACTGAGGTTGATGATGGCTGAGAGAAATGGGGGGGGGGGGAGTTGCAGAGTTGCAGAGGCAAATATAATGGGGGCAAGAGAAACTTTCGTCAAAGGAGAGACAGATCCTTTCTTAAAAGATAGGTTTGTTTATCATGCCTCTGCCGACAACTTCCCTTCTGTGTTTCTCTTCCCCTTTCTTTATCGTTTTCCCTGGGCCGCCACACGGGGAGGCAATACTGGGACTGTTTGTTGTCCCAGGCCTGGCTTCTTTCACTGTTTCATTATGGTGCAGCAAATCCTACCCCCCTGCTATAGCTACTTCCAAAGGTGTCCCAGGACATTGCTTTTATTCCAAAAATGTGCTCATGTTACTAGTAAACAAGAGAGGGGCACGCAGGATGTTTGTTATGTGTACCCCCTCAAAAGCTTCCGACCGGTTAACTCGTTCCCTAAAACTTAAGTTGACCACAGTGCACCGCACACTTGTCTTAGAGGCATCTGGCGACCTTCAAAAGCGATTTCTGCATTTATTAAATTTATATAACACTTTTGCTAAAATGCTAAATTGGAGATTACAAAATCATTGTACATTTTGCCAAATGTCAAAATAAACAGGAAGAAAAAATAAGCATTGGCATAGCCAATAGGTCTCGCCTTTGGGACCTTATAAGTGTTTAGCCATGCAACAGTTGTATAACTAAATACTTATAAGGTCCCAAAAGCGAGACCTATTGGCTATGCCAAGCGGCCGCGAAAGTGAAAGTAATCGCGGTCAAGCGCGGCACGCGCGCGCCCGTGCACATGCACTGTAGCTCTAGGCTGGCCTGGTAGCACTTTTTGGAGCCCTCTCAATAAGTCTTGCCAGACCAGCGCATGCGCTGGGTCAGGCGAGACCTAAAAACAAAGAACGATTAGAAATACAAGGAAAAGCGGCGACTCTTTGAAAGGACATTGAAGGATGAAAGAGTCAGCATACGCATCCATGAAAAGGCAGCGTTCCAAACTTTGGAGTAAAAACTTAAAAGGCAGGAAGACAGGATACGTGATTGAGCAGATGTGTGATGCGCAGGACCAGTTGAAATAGGGAATCGGAGGGGAGGCTGAGGGATGAAAGGTGAATTTTCTCCAGAGAAGAAAGCGGTATGTGTGTGAAATAAAAAGGAAGACAAGAAGAAAAAGAGAGTCTTTGAAGTGATGCAAAGCAACTTGTGAGAATAAGATGAAGTTTGAAAAGGAGGCAAATTTTAGAGCTGAATATACGGTGAAATTAATACATAGTAAAAGCAGGAAGACCAACAAGGAAAGAGAAATAGCATTCAAATGATAGAAAATAAGCTATCTAGCTAGTTCTGAGTTCTTTTGTAGTCATGCTTTGGGCCTTACTCGAAATGAAGTCCCAATCAGAATTATAATTATTGCAAATTCCACTAGGTAAAACCTGACAGAATTGGTTCACATTCTGAGTTTTCAGCTTGGGAGTGTGGAAAACATTCAGTATTTCAATGTTAACCCCCCTCCCAATCCCCCCCCCCCCTCCCACCACCACCACCATCTAGAGGCACGTGTTATGGGAAGGAAATATCCCACAAGGTTTATGCGACACCCTGAGTTGTCAGTATTAAACGGGTATAGAATTATATCCCAGAATGTCGGGGTACTTACAACCAGTTCCAGATTGTATGGATTGTATTTGTTTATATCCTAAGATAATAGATGATTCAATGGGTGGAGATAGATTGGTAGTGGCTGTTATGGTAGAAGAGATGGGCGTACATTGAATACGCAAAGATCACACTAAGGTCAAAGGCAGAGGAGTAGATTCTAAGTGGCCCATGGGAATAGGATATGAGATAGGGAATGGCATTTAGGAGGGGAGAAATCAGGAAAGAAGAGAATCTCAGATTTCCTATTCTAGTGATAGAGGGAATGCTGAGGCATCAGCAGATGTATAACCATGAGACAAATGGAAGATACATAAATAAAGATTTTTAAATCATCAGTAAAAAAATGCCCGGTGAGCTTTAAAGAGGAAATGAGAGAAACGTGGGAAGTTGGACTACTAAAAAACTGAGGGTCAGATAAGGATAGATCCTCTGCATTGAGAGAAATATGGGACGAAAGGAAAGAATGATGTCCCACAAGTACTTACTATTATTTTCTTCACCTTAGTTTTCTCGCTTCCACCTCTGCAGTCCCACACATTCTCCTGACATGAGGTGAAAATCGAAGCACTGCTTTGGAACCACGATATTTGTTACCTGGATTGGCCTTATAAATAATTTAGAACATGGGTCTAACTTGAGACGCTTTTTTGTAAAAACGACGTACTGTGGTATTGATTACTTATGGATAGTGCCTCGTGGCAGTTTGAGTTGCCTTACGAGTGCTTTTTATTAAGTCAAAACTATTGCATGATTATTCCCAGGTTCGCTTCTAACCCTGAATAAGTCAAAAAAGTGCTGAAGAAAGGGCGCAATTTGTTTGAAATGAAAGAAAGGAGCAATATTTCCAGTAAATTTGGAATCTGACCAGCCTTGTAATCCCTTACCCCCAAATGAATTCTTTCACGGTAGATGCTATGGAGTGTGTTGGGGCAGTTTTCTCCACTTCAAGTGTGAGGAATTGCATACCGTTGCATGTGCCTCACTGACCCCTCAACAATGTGAAAATGGATATTTCAGTGGTATAGCAGGAACCATGTGCAACACCTAAGTTTAGAAAGCACTGGAAAACTTTCTCCTAGAGAAGACCATTTTCAATAAACTCTGAATAGATGCCTGGGGAAATATCCTGGCTGGGACTGTACAACAAAAGCAACTGTGGGTCCAGAAATGAAACCGACTGGTCATTCCGGCTGGCTTCCAGTGGGCTCAGTGAGAGCCCGTCTGCCAGTCGGAAGGCAGGTAGTAATCTAAAGGGCAGTCCTTTTCGACATGGTTTCCATGCCAGTCTGCCCGACATGGAAACCATGGCTGAAAGCGTGTTTGGGGGCACACTGCAGGGCCTCATAGGTGCACAGCCTCTGGTTGAACCGCACCTCCCATATCACAATGGAAGCATGCATTATGGCCGGTTTACGGCAGTAATGCATGCTCCCATAGTGAAATATAGGAATGCGACCGAAGAGTGTTCGGGTGTTCGGTCGCATCCTAGTGGGTGTTGGTCAGTTCCAAGACCTAGGGCCATATGTATGAAAATGTCCATTTGCGATTCTCAAATAGCGATTTTTTTGCCAATCGCTATTTGAGAATCGCAAAAGTCTACGTATGTAGGATTTGCAAAAAAAAAAATTGAATCCTACATATTTATTAGTTTGAAATTGCAAATTGCGATTCGCAATTAAGGAATACCTCCCCATTCATTCTTAAGGGCCTAGAGGCCCATAGGAATGAATGGGAAGATATTCTCAATTTGTGATTCTCAATTAGAGACCCCTGAAATGTGCATGTGTGCCTATGTGGCACACATACATGCCCTAAGGGCATGTATGTGAGTCACATGGCACTTTGAAAAATGCTAAAAAGTGCATTTTTCAAAGGAATCGCAAATTACCCCCAACCTGAAGTTGGTGGTAAATTGCGATTCCTTACGGCCAAATCGCACTTTTATTGTGCTTCTTACATTGCATTTAAGGAATCGTAATTTGCGATTCCTTAAATGCAATCGCAATCGCAAAATAGGGAATAAAAATTTGCGATTCCTTATTTTGCGAGGGATGTTTTCTGTCATACATCTGCGAATTTTGGCGTTTGCGATCAGAAAATTGCCTTCATACATATGGCCTCTAGTCCGTGTCGGGCGGAAGTGATTCTGCCGACATCGTAATGACCCACTGTGTGTATAATGAGAGTAGTTTCAAGTTGTGGGCTTCATGCTCCAAGAGTTTGGTTGCAGAGCATTTCTTTGCAGAGTTTGGTTGCAGAGCATTTCTTTGCACTCTCCTGCGACCAGACTCTCTTGCTGGGCAAAGGATTCTCTGATCCCACACAGCATAAAGGGACTGTTCCTAATGAGAGACCTCCTGCCCACCACAATAATATTATTGGGGCTATGATCAGCTTGTGCCTCATTGCAACCAGTTTTGAATGCCAAACTGAGGCCCACATAGGACATTAAATGTCCATCAAACATTGCAATCTGCAAGACTTGTGACCCCTGTCCTTTAGAGGACCAGGCATTACAATGCCAGAAAAAGTGGCAGACTTTCAATTTTACCTTGGGGGAGAGCAAGCAGCACTCCCTAGGAGGTTGGCTGATACACCTGATATTCCCAGCCTGCAATGGCACAGTGTAATATTTCAAAAATGGACAGCTGAAACTTTGCCAATGGATTCCAGCTGCCCTTGACACTAAGTAACTATTTAAGTAACCATTTCAATATTTACTACTGCATAAGCTGTGGCAAAAAAATTGTACATACCGTTGTAAGTCACATGCGCGGAGGAACGCCCCTCCATCAGCCTATTCTCCATGAGGTTTGGAAGGGTTTTTAATATTTGCCTTATGATTTGTATTGACAAACACAGATCCCAATACACGTTTTTAAACTTCTAACTGGAAATTTGTCTTTTGTGCATCAGACCCTACATGTCTATACTTTTGGTAGAAATGGCAGGGAGAACAGTTTATCCTATTTACCTATAGACAGTAACATTGAAAATAAAAAAATTATGAAGACTAGAATGTTTTAGGAGCATTTGTTGGTCCTCCGAATAGCGCAAATGGCTAAGCCGAAGAAAGAGAGTGTATTGAAGGTCAGAAGAAGAATGACATTTTGAAAATAGCAACATGGTGGATTGATGGTGGGTGGCCCAAAGGCACAAGGTTCTCTTGAAAGCGTTTCATCACCCTGTCTGAAATAGAACAAGACATCAAATAAAGAGAGAGAGCAAATTTGTACCACCATTTTCATTATGACCTAAAGTAGTTAACATAACTTATGAGGTGTATTCAGTGTAACTCTCACAAAAAGGAGATTAGAAGAGCTCAGGTGGCATATGTGATGAGTAAGTTTGTGATTTCAGTATTTGGCTAGTAAGCAGCTTAAACTTAGGTGTTGGAAAAATGGCTCTCTCTGAAGGGTAAACTCCAAACTCTGCCTTCTTCCTCCACTTTTTCTGACTTTGTTTTTGCTGGCCTTAGAACTCTGAGCATTTTATCACTGCTAACCTGTGTTAAAGTGCATGCGCTCTCTCATCTAAACATGGTTGCATTGGCTTATACCCCTTGGCATATTTAATTTACTTATAAGATCCTAGTAAAGTTCACTACATATGCCCAGGGCCTGTAAATTACATGCTACTAGTGGGCCTCTAGCACAAATTGTGCCACCCAATTAGGTAACCCTTTAACAATTTCTCAGGCCTGTCACAGCAGAGCCTGGATGTTCAGTTTTAAACTGCCATGTTTACCTGGCAAATTAACTCTTTTGCAAGGCCTAAACCTTCCCTTTTTATACATATAAGTCACCCCTACGATAATCCCTGTATGACCCACATGGCTGTGTGCAATGTATTTAAAAGGCAGGACATGTACTTTTTATATTCAGTAGCGAAAAACTCCAAATTACGTTTATCACTACTGCAAGGCCTTTCTCGCCCATAGGATAAAATTAGGATTACCTTATCACATCTTGCCTGTGTCATTCCCAATTGTGAAGAAATAGACCTTTCTAGTTTAGTGCCACATGACTCACAATTTACATTACATTTCAGCAAATGCCACTTTTAGAAAGATGGCGTTTACATGCTTTATTTCAATACGCGGTATGACCATTTTATGGATTATTAGATCTAGAGAGGGATTGTAGAGACATCCAGTGTAAAGTATGTGGAGGATATTAAGGCTAGGCGTAAGGAAATTGGTTGGGGGAAAGATGCACATGAGGGGAATAGGAGAAAGGTGAGAAGTGGTTATTTGTTTAGAAATATGTTGGATTATGATTAGGAGATGTAGGTACAATATGTGTTGGTGTTTAACTATTGTCACATATAAATGATATGAGGCTGACCTATGCATTTTTTAACAATTGTGGATACCCCTGAGGAAGGTCGAGAAAAAGACCGAAATGCATTGGGTGAAGCTATGTAACGGACTAATGGAGTTTCTTTATGTGCCTGTGAATAGGCCCGGATGGGCAATCTGAGAGTGATTAAAATGTGTGAAAATGTAGAACTTTGTTTTCTGTGACTTGACGGGTAAAACATGAACAGAGTATTGAAATAAATTGGATGAACTTTTGTTTACTACTGAGTACGTGGTTAATCTTTTCACAAATGTGCATTGGGCTGTGCAACTCTTTGACACGTAAACCACGTGTCACAACTTCTTGATTGCATTTACATGCTTTAGCCATTTGATGCCTTCTGCCTGTCTCTCTTCAGTCTGGGTTGGATGACAGCTAGGCTTTGTGTATTCCCTCTAGACAGGCACACACATTGGAAGCTTAGGTGTGTCTTGATGGGCCATCTTGGGTGATGGGAGGGAGGTCCTCGACACAGCCTCACACAACGAAATAGACTGTGTCCTGTCCACACACAAAAGGCTCCATACCCACCTGTAGTGAGTCTGGAGCCAGGGAAGGAGGGGAGGACATCTATGGGCTTCAAAGCTTTCTTTGAAGTCTCCCCCACTTCAAAGGCAGAAGCTGGCATAAGTTCTGGACCTGTGACATCATAACTTCAGTACACTTCTGGACCTGTGGCAACTCTGCCAGGAAGAAAAAAAAACTGCTTTCCTGCTGAAAGGACTGCCACTCTGCTGGACTGCTGCTCTGCTGGACTCTTCCCTTGCTGTCCTCGTGCCTTGCTGAGCTGTCTTGCTGCCTGCTGTTCTTCTGCCTGGGTGATCAGGGCTGCACTTGCATCTCTTGAACCCAGAGTGACTCCATGAGTTTGATAACTTGCCACCTATTCCAAGTCTCAGGAATATCAATGACTTCAACTACCTTCATCGACATCTGGACTCTACAAGCTCTGATTCTACACAGCCAAGTGGTGCCACCCAAGTCCTGGACCCTTGGAAGTGAAGCTTAAGGTGCTTCTGCATCCAGAACCCATGCATCCTCATTTAACCCGTGCATCATTGCCTTTGTGTGAGTTGGAACCAGTGCATCCTTGTCGTAGCATGGAGCGGACCCAGCGCATCGCCTTCAGATCCAGCGCATTGCCTTCAGAATTGAAGCATTGCCTACTGCAGTTGCATGCAGCCGCACAACCTGTTCATAACAAGTGCTTCACTCTGGACCAATGCATCGCCACAGTTGCGTGGAGAAACTCGAAACAGCTCATTGACTACATGGCTCAACACGACAATTCGCTTTGGCTGCACCTCACATCTTCGTCAACGACGATGCATCTCAGATCAAGGTGGTTTGTTTCAATGGGTCCCTGTATCCGGTCCACGCTGCATCACATTCAGTCTGAACGTTTGACTTTGCCCCGAAGTAGATCGACTAGATAACCCATTTAAGCGTATTTTGCTTCTAAGTGCTATTTTACATTTATTCTTTGAAAATTCCTATCTCGACTTCTATTCATTGGATTTTTGTTGTTTTGGTCTTGTTTAGTTTGCACAAATACTTTACTTATTGCCTCTTAAGTTAAGCCTGGTTGTTCTGTGCGAAGCTACCAGAGGGTGATCACAGGATAATTTAGGGTGTGTTGTGACTTACCCTGACTAGCATTAGGGTTCCTGTTTGGACAGGGTGCATACCTCTGCCAACCAGAAACCCAATGTCTGACTCTAGGGTTATCTATCATTTTCCACATTAGTGATCTTTACAGAAAATCGTGGTGGACTTGGAAATACTTTTGTCATGCTGCCTTCTACGTTTCTCAGAGCTCAAATCCTAATGTATTACTATTGAAGTTGAGTTGGGTTTCATTTTACAGAATGTCTAATCACATCGTTACAAATCTATTTCTTTTGTGACCTGCTTGCAATAGAAAGTTTGCCTCATTATCTCGTAAGTCAAAATGGTGTTTGTTGCACATCCATCTGGTCAAGTCTGTACATGTTTTGGTTTAAGTTTATCTTTACAGGTACACTGTTTTTCAGTGCATTGAATGTTAAATTTAAATGGAAGGCAAGATAATTGTCATTTTTTGTGTGCAACTTATTTCTCTGTAAGTTTACCTTTTGCAGAAATGTTATGCACAATGACAAATATATTCAGAGCTTCTTTATCCAAGTTTACCACTTTGTGACATAAATTGTCTTATCATCATGGAACCGGCCTATAGTGCTCTTTATCCAGTGATTCAGTATGCACTCAACAGTCTGAATGGCATAGAACATGAGGAGCCTGAAGGAGCTGGATGGATCTGGGGTAGAAGTGGAGCAAAATATGCGGGTACAGCGTGGGACTGGCCTATAGGGCAATCAGGCAGTGCCCGATGGGCTAGTCTAACAGGTAAATGTGGGGGCCTTTTTTTGGCTGTTTGTGGGACTGTTTTTATGGTATGCTACAGAAAATAGTCCTCTCAGACCTATATCGTTTTACTGGTGGCCTGCAAAAGGCCCAAAACCAGGGCTGTTCCTCAATAATCAGTCTTTCCATAAAAAATTGTACAAAATATATTACATTTTATTAAAGTTTTTTCCTATTTTGTATATATTCATCATTGCCCCTTTTTAAATTACTTTTTTTTTAAATCTCAATCAGTGAAGACATATACATATCTATTTTTAAATCTCAATATGTAGAGCAACAATCAAATTGATAGTTCCTTTTTGACATATGCAAAAGATATTATTTACAGGTAAAATACATAGAAAGGCATGTGAATACATTCTATTAGTTCATACATGTGACCCCAAAGAAAACCATCAACCAATCTCACCACACACTCACAATTGAAACACTCACACACAAAAGAAAATCAGTGGGAAATTTCTATCCATTTATCTGACATACACTGATGGCTATCAAGCGGACTGGCTAAATCTCAAAACTTTCCACTTTTGTGTTGTTTTTGAGGTGTTTCCCATAATCTGGTCAACGTACATTTCAATGGATGTACATGACTACCACCTTCATCAAGACCACAAAATATTTGCAAAATAGAAAAAAAACTGTTTAATAAAATGTCATAAGTTTTGTACAATTTTGTATGGAAAAACTGATTATTGAGGAACAGCCCTGTTGTTGAGCCTTTTGCAGGCCACCAGTAAAATGATATAGGTCTGACAGGAGTATTTTCTCATGTAATTTTCCTTTTTCCCCTACTCTTGGACCTAAAAGTATTTATAGGGGGTACCATTTTTAAGATATCCATTTATGGTCTGCTAGACCATTAAAATAAAGATTGCCTGCAGCAAGCTCAAATCCATGCAGTCTTTCATACCATGCCAAATACTTACACACAGTGTCTATACAAGTTTCGAACTGCCCCAATTTGCAAAACCTGGGCCCCTCTTTTAAGCTGTCTAATTCACTAATAGGGCCAATTTTATTTTGATGCCTGGGGCTATTTTCTGTCCCCGTTGACAGTGTGAGGATGGAGGCTACTCCTTTGGCCTTTGGGTTCTCCCAGCCAAAGTAGATTGCTGTCAGGTTTAACCCTTTCTTCTACTATAGAGGGACATGCAGCCTTGGCTTTATAAAGAAGGTAACTTTTTCAACTGGACTAACTTGGTCCCTATATTCCGCCTGTTTGCAGGGTCATCCCTGAACTTTTTGCCTTCCTCCTTGTATTTTTTCTGGCCTGGTATTGGTGGTTTTAGGACTCTGGGCGTTTTATCACTGCTGTCCAGAGTAAAGTCCATGTGCTCTCTATGGTAAAACGTGGTAAGATTGGTCTACACCTGTTTGGCTAATTTAATTTACCTGTCAGTCCCTTGTAAAGCGGTATCCGAGATACCCAGGGCCAGTAAATTCAATGCTACTGGTGGGCTAGCTGCGCAGCTTGCGTCACCCACCAAAGTAGCATTTCAAGCCTGTCTCAGGCCTCTGGCACTGCAGAGCCTGCGTATGCAAATTTACTGCCACAGTGACGTGGCACATAAATTGGTTGCCACGTCCGTGACTCCCCTTTTACTACATATCACTCACCCCCAAGGTAGGCCCTAGCTAGTCCTATGGACAGGGTGTATTGTTGGTAAAAGATAGAACATGTGCCTTAACTGTGTGGCATGTCCTGGTAGTGATAAACAGCCATTTTTGTTTCTCACTGCTGTGAGGCTACCCTCTCATAGGAATGCATTAGGGATTCCCTGAAAAGTGTGTCAGTGGTAACTCCTGATATTAGAGGAGTAGTGTGATCAAGTTTGGCATGTTTAGAATAGTGGTATTAATTGTTGCGGAATGGTGTGCACAGATTTATTATCACTATTTTAGAAATGCAACTTTTAGAAGTTGGCATTTATGTGTGTTATATGTCTTTGTGCCTGCCTGATGTGTATTGCATGTCTGGCTCTGGAGTGACAGGGGCTGGTGAGGTGCGTGTCTCCAGAGGGGCTGGGTGAGTCAGCACTAGGCTGAATAGTCAGATCTGCATTTGGAGAAGTGGGAGGAGTAGCCCCTGACCCTGAATAGATCTGTGCCTGCCTTGTACAATGCTGGCTCTGCCCCCTGTTGTGTGTCTGGGGCCAGAGCCTAACCTAACACTGGGGAGGTTATGAGCACTGTAAACATATGTTAAGTGCTCCCCAGAAATGGTTTGAACTGGGACTCAAGCCCTGTGCCAGGGCAGAGCAAAGGACACAAGGGGGTTAAATATTGAGGCTGTGACCTCACAAAAAGAGTTGTGTGCTGCTTGGGGCCGGCAGGCTGCCAGTCTGCCAGGAGGAATCGCCGCTGGGAAGGACGTGCTACCCTGCTTGGCAGCTGAGGGGTCTGCTGCCTGTTTTTGAGCCCCAGTGCACTGGACTGCCTGTGCACTGCGGGAGGGAAGTGCTACCTGCTACCTGCTGGTGCCTGCAGGTGTGAGCCTCTGAGAACACTGCCCAAGCTTCAGATGGTGATTTGGGGCAGACAGCGAGTGGTGAGCACTTTTTCCTGAGCCCAAAAAGGGGGGCTCCTGCTGGCCAGTGCCTCGTGTGTGCTCTATCTTTATTGCCCCTGTACACCAGTGCCGAGGCACGCCCATCTCCTGCATTCTGAGAACAAGAGCAGGTGGTAGGGCGCTTTGCTGCTCAGAGGGCAAAGGCGGGGTTAGATGTACGAGGAAAGTGCAGTGCCCGCATCCCCGAAGTGTGTTGATGGCACGTTATCAGTTTTCTACCTGCAGAGACCGGAAGAAGCAGGTGGAAGTAGGATGAAGGCAGGCGAGACGAGCCTGACGGTGGGCGGGACATCCCTCCCTCAAGAAAGGAGTCTGTGCCCGATACCAGAAGTCAGGCATCTGTTGCCTGGTGGTGGGCATGGTCGAAAAGCCACACGTGGAGCCTGGGCGGAAGGATTCTGAGTTCACCCGTGCTGGCATTGAGAGGTACAGAGCCTCGTGGGCTCCCGTTGTCCAGCTTTGCGCCTTTGCCCCACAGCCGGACGTGCAGTGCTGCAACGAGAAACTCCGGTGAGTGGGGCTTGCAGGGGAGCACTAGCACGAGGTCCCAGTGAAAGGAGCCCTGGAAAGTAGGGGCTCCCAAGGCATTGTTGGTGCCTAAGGGTTGTGTACACAGTTGTACCGCCAGATCGCGGCAGCTGCAGCGTTGGGGGCATTTTGCATCTCAGGAGAGACAATTGGTGAGTTGCACCCTCGCCACCCATTTCTGGTACCAGCCTGTTGTGCCTGTACCCTGCTGCAGTGGCAGCCTGGTGGCAGACGGAAGCACCAGACTCCTAGAGCCCTGACTTTTATGGACATAGGGCATTGCGGAGAAACCCAAGACAGGCCCCCGAGGAAGGCCAGTGGGCCTGAGAGCACCTTGGGTTCTGGTGGGGCACAAGGCCCTAAGAGGATGTATGCACCGTGTTAGGGTTACTGTGGTGCATTTCTAATATGATTGATGCATAATATGGTTTATTCATGATCTAAGGTTATTTATGCATAATGTGTTTGTGCTATGGGCCTGTACCAGTAGTTGCTGGTTGTGGTTTACTTTCCCTACTTGCATTCTAATGGTTATGAAGGTGACCCGACTGGCCCTGTCTTGTATATAACCCCCTGTAAAGTTATATCTAGTGCCAGGTGGCACAGTGTAAATATGTGATTACCTTCAATGTGCGTATGACTAATACAAAGGATATTCTTTATTTAACCTTGTGTGGAGTTTCTTTTGTGGTGTGCCTAGTGTGTTGCTGCTGTGTGTGTGTGTGTTACGCAAACGCTTTAAACATTGCCTCTGGGATAAGTCTGACTGCTCATGCCAAGCTACCAAGGGGGTGAGCAGGGGTTATCTTCAGTATGTAACTCCCTTGCCCTGACTACAGTGGTGGTTTCTGCCTGGCTTAGGCGCTTGCCATAGCCAACCAGAAATCCCATTTCTAACACCGCCCACTAACGATCGTGGTCAGCATGATCTTGTGACTTTGTCCTGGTCTAGTGTGACCAGATACCCACAGTTACTGCTTTCTGCTTCTTGGCTCCATTTTTACTTAAATCTGAAAAATTGCATACCTACAGTTCTACTGATTGGATTTATGTCACTTTGGTCTTATTTTATTTAATATATTGCAGTTTATTGTTCTAAATTGTTCTAAATTGTTTTAGGTTTTTCTTGTGTTGTATTTTCACTGAATTACTTTTGATGTGCTGCCTAAGTACTTGACACAGTGTCTCTAAGTTAAGCCTGACTGGTTTTGTTCCAGGCTACCAGATGGTTAAGCACAGGTTAATTTAGTGACTTTTGTGGTTCACTCTAAAAATGATAGTGACTGTTCCTTGAGAAGGGCTCCCACCTCATTCAACCAACAAAGTAATTTGTAACATCGAGTGAGTGATTACTTATTCTGAATATGTTCTCCTGCCACCACTAAGTCATCACTCAAGATTATTGTCCACACGAGGATAATTTGAAAATCATCCAGTCAAATGTATACTTCTCTTTGGATCGACTTGTTATTTTCAACTTTGTCCGTGTCAAGGAGCAAGAATTAGAGGGTTATTTTCTTTTGTCTTTTCTACAATGGCTACAGCCTTCCCTAAAGTATCTTGCAAGCTATACAAATCGTTTTGCTCCCATTACTGATATTGCTCATAATGTTTTTGAGGTCTTGTAACTAAGTAATACAGGTTCTTTGAATAGTGCACTACTTGACAATGATCTGCAATGTTTTCAGGAGGCCTGGTGGCATAAGTCTGAGATGGTCCTATCAGTTTGATCAGGTAGCAGTGTAGCATTAGGCAACCATTGGGGGTCACTGTGAGAGGTTGGGTGTAATATATGGTATGGCTGTGCAGCCTTACTGTGGAATACGTTAGACAGAACTGTCCTAGATCCAGCTAGACTAATTTGCAGAACCTTAAGCTCAACCATAGGTAGCTATGGCTTCAACTAAAAGGCTTGAATAAATGAACTAGTGTAAAGCATTTAATATTACTAAACAATGAAATAAGAAAGTCATGCAACATGAAAGAAATACAACACCAGCTTATAAAGATAGATTATATATTCTTTTTAATTTTAGAGCCCAAGATGTGTAAAATCCATCATGGAGTTCTGGAGATACAATTTTTTAAAGAAAACTTCATTAATAACTCAACCGCAAACATGCATTGGTAATCGTAATATTTGTTAACTTTTGAAAAGTTTGTTCAGCTACTCTGGCACGGCTTGGGTGACCAAATCCCATAAGGTCTGGAGGACCAATGGGGTACATTTGAACAGTTATCTGGCCACCAGAGTGTTTTCCAGTCCAGTTCCAAATTTTACAGCACGACCGCCATAGACTTCAAAGGAGTGGTCCTGATACGGAAGATGCAGGAGATGAAGATGCTCAGGGATGCTCTGGATGCTGTGTGGCTCACGGATCAGATGGGGCAACTTTGGCCATAGAGTTCATGGTCCCTGGAAGTCCTCTTTGAGACCGTAGAAGGCCAGCAGCTTATGGGCTACTGGTCTCTGTCCACAGCAGTCCCAGCAACAGCCATGAATAGTTTGAATAGTTTGATACCTTACAGTACCCAGTAGGGGGTTCCATTTAGAAGTTAGCTGGATTGAGGCATAAGCCGGTAACCCTGTGTTAGCCAGAGGGGCTACTAACCCTTCCAAAGCAAAATGATAATTTAGAAGTGTTGCTGTTAAGACATATATACAAAAAAATGTCCTACATATTAATTTACAGCTCCCTATATTAAGAACTCAATGGGCCTTCTAGGCCTTCCTAGGGGGGACTTTCACATATTGCTAAAAGAAGTGGGGGCTTTGCCATCAGTATAAATGGCATAGTCTAATTAGCAGTTTTATCACTGCCCTTTCAGTCTGCAGTGGCAGACTGAGAGCCATTTTTTGTACAATATTACACACAGGTCGGCCTAAGTAGTGCTGCAGCCCTTGGTGGACATTCTGCCTTCCGTGCCTGGGTACCCTTGGTACCATATACCAGAGACTTATAAGAGAGTTAGGCCTTGGTATAGCCAATTCGACATACACTTTAATGGGTTAGAACACTAATGATCCTCTTGGGTGAGTTGGTATGCACCCAGGTGGCACCCTCAGAGGTGCCTTTATGGGCTTACTGAGCCATTTGCTGCCAAGACAGAAGTCTGACCTCTTGCTGGTGAGTTCTATCACTCCCAGAGGATGCAAGACAAAAGGCCAGGGCAGGAAGTAGGTCTCACCACAACCCACCCATGATGGCTTATGAGAGACCCATCAAGGCAGTGAGCTTTGAAGGATTTACCACCTCTGATATTTAAGTGACTCATCTTCCAGTGGAGACAAAGGCCCCCCACTGCCCCCAAGCACTCATGTTTGCAGGTAGGTGGAAAATTAGGTATTCAGGAGGTGTACACCCCCCAAAGGCTGGATACACCTCTAGGGTGGGCTAGTGGGTCTGTACAGCTGAGGATGGCATGTGCCATCTTGAAATGTCCCAAGAATAGTGGGTTCTGAATAGTTTGGTGACATACACCCCCTGGATGTGGCCACCTCGGGCGGATTAGCTGCAGGACTAGTAGCCTATTGGCTACTAGCCCTCACACCCCTAAACACCCCCTAAATCCAGGATTTAAGTCGCACCCCTGACATCAAAGCTCCAAATCTGTTCTGAAGAAGAAAAGCACAGAGACCCGTTTCAGCACAAGACAGAATTCCACAAAGAAGAAGCCTGAAGTACAGCACCTGTGGCAGCCCCCTGCACCTGCTTCACCACAACTCTTCTCAGACAGAGACCAGTTTCAAAAGGAAGGTGAACCCCTCTGCATCCCAAAGACTTCACCAGGACTCCGTAGGACTAGAGGTACTAGTCCCCTGCAGTCGGCAGGTGCAAACAACACTTCCACAACCCAAAGAAGGACTGGCCACCAGGTTCTGTTGAGGACCAGCCCAAAAGTAAACAGCCAGGTGCCTTCTGGGAAGCGTACTCCTGAACCTCAGTGAGTTTCAGCCCTCTACAGCATTCCCAAGACTTGTGGAAGAAGAATTGTTTCATTCCTGCATTTGCTGTGGCCAAGGTATGTTAGTGGTCTTTCTAACTATTGATTAAGTTACTCAACGCTCCAAAGTGAGGGAATCCCTTGCTCCATCAACCTTCTCCTTCTGTGGTGTAGTTGTCGAGTGCTTGCATACCAAACCTGCCAGCGCTGGCACGCCTCGGAAAGTCAGTTCCTGCAGTCCTGTTCAGCACCACGGATAGCAAGGGAAAACCTCTGCACCTGAGGTGCCCAAGCTAGCTAGAGCTATTCTTTCTGGTGAATCCAAAGGGCCCCTCCAAGCTTCACCCAGAAGCGGCATGTGTAAACTCGACATGCAAGTATTGTTTTGCTAAGTACTGCTTTTCAGCAGCCACGGATCCCATTCAGCACCAAGGACAGCAACTCGCCTCTGCACATGGCCTCCCTGGGCAAGGTAAAGTTGCTCTGACTGTTGAAGCTTGGTCAGTCGACTTGCAAGACTTTAACTCCAAGTTGGTTTTCGTGGAACTCAACCCGCAAGTGACTGAGTGTCGCTTTGTGTTTTACACATTGAACGCAATGATAAAGTTTTAGAGCTCTGCACCTTATTGATTTGAATATCACTGTAAATCACATACAAACTGTACATACTTCATTCTGGTGTCTAAAATTATATAATAATAAGCTCTATTGTGATAAATTGGTGTCGGATTTCTTTCGAGTCATGTCAATAAATTTTCATCAATATTGGTAGTGCAAAATGCTTTACACAGATTTCTACATGTAAGCCTGTATGCTCTTTGTCACTCTACCAGCACTGAGAGAAAGATTGCTGGTGTGAATACGAGGTTCACTTTTCGGTTGTGCTAATATTACACAGTAAGTCCTCCCAGTTGCACCACATAATATTACTGCATTGCAACAAGTGTTAAATAGATGATGGTCATAATAAATATAACCAATCACATTTGCCACAAAGCTGAAACTACCCAACATCACTTTTTCACTTTCCCGTGTACAAATATCTTTGGAAGACACATTTGCCAACATTTCTTAGGAATACCACACCCAACGTCCTTCCCATAAATGGTCCCCCTATCCTATACATTGCAATTCAAAATAATGTTTGGATGTAGCTGATTGTGTGAAGGCATCTGACACACAGTGACTATTTTTTATAGTATTTCTTCCGATTTCTTTAGACTGTGTTGTTTTAGAGCTGGACCTAACATATATATATTCAATATGACCAGCTCTGACGCGATATCTGTCCATCTTTCTCCCATCATACGTTCTTAAGTGACTATTAATCGCCATGCAAAAAACACACAAAATCAACTAATAAATACTTTAGAGAAGGACTTGTAATTACACGTTTTACTGATTCTCTTGAACAATTTGAAAGACATTCTGAAGCCCTTTCGGTCCTGGTGTACTTTTTAAGAAAGAAGCAAAAAAAATAATAAGAGCAGAAAGCGGTGTCAGGAGCGTGATGGGGCGCATTTCTCCAGAGGCCCTGTGCTTGCCGCTTTTAGAATATTTCTAAGAAGATGCATGACGCAGACAGTCCTGAAGCTTCTGCCTGTCGCCTTAATGAACAACAGTTATTGCACTAAACATTGTGTTTAGTGAAATCATTTCTCTCTTGTCAGAAGCCTGGATTCCACGCAGCACCGAAATGAACCGCTGTTGTCCTCTGCATAAGCAATTTACTTAAGGGATAATGTGCAAAATGTGATTACTGTCTCGCAAGCCATGAGGGGCCGGTTCAATAAACTCCTAGCCCTGGCTCCGGTTGATTATAATACGTATTCATAATTTACTCAGGCCAAGGTACAGAGGCCTGCGTGGTCCAAACTGCGCAGTGCTGCTGTCACGATTTTCCTAAAGGGTCAGTTTGCATTCTATCTGAAAACTGTATGGAAATTCACAAATCAAGAAGGCCTCAGGGATGTTCTTATTAAATGGCTCTGCCAGAAGATTTTGGGAAGGACCACTCGTTATGCTCTAGTATATGTGGACGAGGCCACTTTATAGGAAAGAAGCAGCAAGAAGTCTATTCCTAAGAACCCTAACATCTGTTCAAACAAACTCTTCTAACCACTAACACATCCTCCCCTAAGCTTCGCCCACTCCTGAGACCGTCTTTCCTCCTGCAATGCAGCATTATCACCATAAATACAAATTAGGGGGCATATTATCAAGAAACGGTGTTAAAATTATCGCCGCTTTAGCGGCAGAAAACTGCCGCTAAAGCGGCGATAATGGGCTTGATAATATGCAGGGGCGGCTGGTGGAATTTGAAACTGGTGAGGCGTATGCAGAGCGAATCAATGCATGCGAGCGAGCGCAGCGAGCGAGGCCTACGACAATAAGGGGAGTTCGGGGGGAGCATCTTTTTGGTGCGATTTTCAGCACTATATCTGTGATAAATGGACTAAAAATTCAGTAGTTCTAGGCATTCATAAAGGATAACTCAAACATTGTTTCTGAGAATTTCTGGGTTGCCAAGCAAGTCTGACTTCTGAAGAGGGTTAGGGTACTAAGCAAGACTGCTTTGGCTCTACCCTTTCCAATAGAAAACACTAGTTAGCGACGTGAACAAGTTCAATGGACAAACCTGGGGTTGAGGGAGAGTCCCTCTCCTGAGAAAGAAATTTAAGAAAGATTGGCAAATGGTGCATTTTAAAGCAAATGAATGCAGCGATAAAACAAGGCTTATTAAGCAGTGGGAACATATAGTCTTGAAATATTAAAACATTAAAAACTGCCCTACTCCCTGCCCCACGGAAGGCGCACAAGAAAAATGAATCCAAGTGGGAATCGGAGCCTAACTCTACCAGGTTAGTATTTGACTGGGATTTGATACACGCTGCTGCCCTAACGAATAAGATTTCCCCGATTCTAGCCCAAACCAAATATATGCTCATTAATAGGACATACTGGACGCCAGAAAAACTCCATAGACTCCACTTGAGGGATAGCCCCCTATGCTGGAATTGTGCAGTCGAAGTGGGAGACTTAGCTCATATGCTCTTTGGGTGTCCTGTGTTGGGAGTATTCTGGGGGAAAGTGTTTGATTTCATAGACCACATTTTCAAGGCCACTTCTAAACGAGAATTTGTCTATGTTATACTGGGGGTGCTGGACCAGGAGCTTCATAATGATAATGATCGTCAATTGCTAGATATTTTACTTACTCTAGCTTGCAAGGTGGTACTATGCAAATGGAAAAGCGCCTCTGAGGTCTCATTCAGGGTTTGGCAGGAATGGCTCTCGTTTCTAAGAGGAGCTGACAACCCTGCTCTGCACTCATCCCCCTGGCGCGCTTCCCATAGGAGGCTCTGGAAATCTCTGGATGAATCTTCGTTCTCATTTGACCCGCCCTGAATAGTTGTGGCGGAAATATGGCGAGTAGGCTAGAATGTAAAGGGCGAGGCGGGACCGGACAGGTGACACACGACGAGATAAGGCATTGGCAGCCATGGAGCTCATACACCATAGTGTAATCAGTCTTGAGGGTTGAACTTGGTTTCATGACATATTTTCTTTCCTTTCATTTAATTCATTTAATGTGTTATAAGTTCATTCATGTCACTTGGAGGTGATGACCAGATTCATAGCCCGGACTTACGGATCTTGTTATGTACATGATGTTTATGACTTCATATATGTTTGTATTGGGGGCGATCCCCCTATAGATTTGTCCGGTTTTAGATCCGGTGGGCCTGTTTGTCGGGGATTACACATGTCATTTATTTTCATTTATTGTTGTGTATTGTATGTTTTGTCATCTTTCTCTTTCTTTATCAATAAAAAAGATTTAAAATTTTAAAAAACTGCCCTGTATCTTCTTGCATAAATTTGTTCAACAGTTACTGTAATATGGAAATTGTACAGCATGACAACTTTAAAATGTAGCTTGCCCAGTGTCTTGCACTGCATGCAGCATTAACTTTGGAAAGTGCTGGCTCAGATCCACCACTCCACAGAGCCAGAGCCAACGGCTGCAGCTTCTCCCACCTCACACCCAGGACTGGAACAAGCTTCCAATGCACAGCACAGCCACCTCCTCAGTCCTTGAATTCCACAAGAAACTGAAGACATGGTTCTTTACTAGACCTCAGACTCATTCAGCTCAGTACCCTTAAGGGTGAGGTGTGCGCTCTACAAATAGTCGTAGCAACATAGCAAAGGAGTCTGCGAAGGTCGCTTCCGGTGGAGCACCGCTAGTCATAGTGAGGGAAAAGTGTCTTTGTGTACAGGCTTTGCTACGGACAGTTTTTAGCTTAGCTGCTAATAGGCCTCAAACGTCTCCCCATCTGATGTCCACAAAACTGTCTGATATGAGGCTAGGTTTTTTTCGCTGCATTCTTGTAAAGTACTGCTGAATTTATAAAGGTATGAGCCCTTGGCGGTAGGCCCATATGTTACCTGTAATGTCACATTCAGCCATCGGTTGATGTGCTCGCGCATGATCAGCTTACTCACTGTGAACTACCGCTTTACAAGGCAGAACACAGGCATGCAGCTGAAATTACTTACTGAATCAGCCATACATGTGTGGGCTGCCTCACTGATAAAATGTTGTGCCTAACCAGCCGGTAAAAACGTCAGCTGTGTCCACGCTCTGTGAGAATCTTTGAAGAGCTGCAAAAGCAGAGACGTGCTGTATTCAGATTTGTGACCATCCTCTGTAGCTGCAAAAAAGTGTGTAAATTAGACAGCCATCTAACCTAGATTGCACAGACTGCACCGACTTTTATCTGCAGCGGTTTCTCCTGTGATCCTTCATTCTCCCTGCAAAACAGTACACACGCCATTCCTGGGGTGGAGCACGCGCACAGTGTAATGGACCAGCACAATGTCCAATTGAAGATCCAGAATGCTCACAACGCTGAATGGGCCATCCTGTGTGGTGATATGCAGCTCTACAAAGCAGAAGTTCGTTTTACCCGCAGTGGCACCGAGCCGCATGTCCTTCTGAAGCCTATCTGGCATGCCTTCACTCCATGATTAGACATCGACAAAACAGGAAATGTTTCCAAGTCTCAATTGAAGGTAACTGGCAGTGCTGTTTCTTGGTGACCTCTTGAACTTTCACTTTTTACTGTGTTCTCGTACACTTCACAAGTTGCCTGCTCACTCCCTCCTCTCCCCCGCATGCACCTTGCCTGCTCACTCCCTCCTGTCCCCTCACCTTACCTGCTCACTCCCACCTCTTACGTTGCTGTTCCTGTCACCTCCCCCTTCGTTGTGCACTCACATGCCTGCTCACCTTGCCTGCTTCGTTCACCTCCATCTCTACTCCGCACTCACCTTGCCTGTTTCTCTCATCTCTCCTCGCTAAACTCTGGTCGGCCGCACTGTCCCATGCTGTGGGCTGAGCTTCAACTGCCGAATTGCGAAAAGCAACGAGGCTGTAACCTGATCGCGAGAGAAGACACCGGTTCGAGTCTAGGCTGTGACGCTTAACATTGTGTGATTCTGCGCAAATCTCGTATTCTCCCCGCGCCTAACAAAATGAATGTGTCCGTTTGTAATGCAAATGGTGCTCATGTAAAGCGGTCTGATACCTTCACGTCTAGTTCGCACTTTATAAAAGTCTGAAAGAAAAAAATGACGGCTGAAGAGAGTTGAGGCCCACTAGTATTCTTTTATATATATTTTTATAATCACATGAAGTTAACAGGCGTAAAGCAGTCATTAGGCCAGTGCTAACAATTAAACAAACGTTCACGCAGACACTGGTCGAGTTTTTATTTCCCCTTAGGAGCACCCTCAACTTGGGCTTACCCACCACCAAGTTTTTAATTTATTTAATTGTGCCACAGATAGTAACGTAGTATATGAGAAGTTAAAATTCGAAGCCTGGCTTGAGGTACATTTCAAAGGGTGCGCCTGACGAGGTCCGCGTTTCCACTGAAGCATTGTGTGATCTTCTGTGTTTCCACTGAAGCATCGTGTGATCTTCTGCAAATCAAACTTTCGCAAATCAAACTTTCGCTCGCCCTCTAAATGCTGAAAAGGGAAGCTTCACGCAGATGACCAGCAACCGCTTTAATTTTGATCAATCCGTTCTTCAATGTACGTTTCCTTTACTTATGCCAATGCTATTCGCATGACTCCTAGTTTTCTCTTTTCCTTCTATCAAATTTTCTTCGCTGTGCTCCTAAACATACCTAAAAAAATGTGCCTTAATACCCCAAACTGGCAGAGTGGGAACATTAGCAGGCTGGGTCTGTACTGCGCATATCTGCTATTACCCTTCTCGCTCTAGTAAGGGGAGGTGTGTGCCTCCCCCCCGGCCTCCTCAAGACGTGCCCCTGAATCAATGTCCAACTCACCCCTTCCTTGCCTGGCGCTACCTGGAGCCTGCTGTCCCCTTTGTCCTCTGGTAAAGAGCCGGCCTGTCTGTGTAAGCATTGCCTCACTCGTGAAACCCACCATTTTATCAGCGCCATGCTCCACCCGGGACTGGCGGGGGCCGCGGGGTGTTTCAGGCGGTTGGGGATGGCTTGACGGACACACAAGGACATTATGTGTATACACTAAAGCGCTGCTAAGGCAACCCAAGTCAAAAAGGAAGATCATCCTGGACTCATTCTAGCGTCATCCGATGACTTCAGCCAGGCTATTCCTGTAATTATCTGGGGAAGTCATCCCAAGCCATCCTGAAGTCTGCCCACAGAGCAGAATATTTAAATGAGATGACTCTTACTGTAATCACAAAAACTACTCCAGGATGGTGCCCTGATTACTTCAATTAAAAATGCGTGATGATCCTTTACAACTCCAAGAATACTAATTGACAACTGCAGGAGGAGTGTGAATTACTCCAGGATGGTGTCCTGATTACTTCAATTAAAAATGCGTGATGATCCTTTACAACTCCAAGAATACTAATTGACAACTGCAGGATGAGTGTGAACTACTCCAGGATGGTGTACTGATTACTTCAATTAAAAATGCGTGATGATCTTGTACCTCAAGGAATACTAACTGACAAGTGCAGGATGAGGTTGAAATACTACCGGATGATTTCAGGACAACCTCATGGTTACTGTTTACAACCACTGGATGATTTGCTAACATCTACAGAATTATTATGCATTACTGTAGTATGATTTTATGACAACTTCAAATTGGAGTTAATGTACACAAGGGTATTGGGAAAACACTACAGTACATCCCCTCATCACTGCCTAACAACCAAGAGTACTCAGTGGAATTATTTAGAAGTAATCCCAATTCGTAACATCCAAGAGTATCCACTGGATGGGCACTCTTGGCTATTGCAAATGGGGATTACTTCAGAATGGTTTAATAAAATGTTCTCGATGCTTGTAGATCACTCCTAAATGTTTAAATACAGACTTTCCAAATGTCCTTTCCTTCATCCTGGATTACTCAAGTCTAATTTAAAAACAAATTTGAAATGAAATACTTGGGTGAAACATGGTGTCCCTTTAAAAAAGAAAACTGTATGGGTTTAAAACAGGATCCTTCTTTAAACAAGGACAATGATATAAATTGAATTTGTGAGGAGCGTTGGTAAGAATACCATTTGCATTGAGTAGCAGCCTTGCAACGTATGACCTTTCCCCATACTAACTGTGACAGGTCTTCATTTTAGCTAAACGAAGTCACTCTAAGAACTATTCCAATCATAAGCTAAGAATTACCACCTTATTTCCAGGAATGCCATTATGCTATGTGTGGGCACCACTATGTAACAAAGGGGCACAATATGTCAAGAATGACAACTATTCAGTCAGACCCAGAATTATGCCAAAGACAGGCACCGTCATGTAGAAGCCTCTACTCCAGTGGCTGCTTTCAATAGAAAGTGGTGGGGCAGCGGGGAGTTTGTATTAAAAAAAAAAAATAATAATAAATTTACTTACCTGCCACGGCCGGGGTCCAGCTTCTTCCAGAAGCGCAGTCCAGCTTCGAGACTTCCCACCCAATCCCAAAGCTACTATCATGCTATTACCCAGCATGACAGCAGTGCCGGGATTGGCTGAGCAGGCTGGTTTAACGCTCACTCAGGCACAGGGAGCCTGTGGCCTTTCTCCACCCGGAGATACAACACAGGATGGTTGTAGAAATATAAGTGCGCATGTTGGTTTGGCCGCCCTAAGACGGCCTTCCAAACCAACATGCAAACTAACTGCTCCCACCGCTCCTCCCCCTGCTACTGTCCCTTGAGGATTGCCCCGTCCTAGACTGGGCCACTTAGCGGACTCTGCCTATCCAGGAAAAAATAAAAGGATAATACATAGTTTTGTTATGTTTTATTGTTAATCAGCTGGCTTTTAGCAGTGGGGAAACGCTCCTCTGCCATTACGGAGGAGCCGCTGCTGCTCTACTCTCTCTACCTTCCCAACCCCACCACCTTCAAACCTTACCAGGAGAAAAGATAGAGGTGAAGGCCATCATTCCCTGTAACATGCGCGCACAGTGCATTTCACCAGCGCGCACAGACTCTTGCATAGCGCGCATGTAGTTGATTAACATGCACCGGCCACGGCCTTTAAATTTGAGCACCGTGAAAGGTGTGGTCGTTTCTTAACTTTGAAGCGCAGTGGTATTACGGCACAAGAAACACATACACACACCCCAAGTATTTACCTTATAAGGCAATGTGCGATTTTAAGACCTAAAGTATTTTTGCTTTTAGACAATTATTGTTTTAGATTCATGTGCGCCTGACGTGTCCCCTAACAATGTTTTTCAAAAAACATAATAAAACAAACAGTGACAAAGCCAAATGGCTGGTAATCAATGGCAGAACTTTTGGCTTTGCCATTGCTTGTTTAATATTTTAAATTGTTCAAA
This sequence comes from Triturus cristatus, assembly GCF_964204655.1. Classification (NCBI taxonomy): domain Eukaryota; kingdom Metazoa; phylum Chordata; class Amphibia; order Caudata; family Salamandridae; genus Triturus; species Triturus cristatus. Next base: position 444,598,862 of record NC_140594.1, on the reverse strand, counting down.
CCCAGTTGTGTCACTTTGTGGCATAGTAAGGGAGTAGCGTCACCGTAGGAGAGTGATTCCAAGTTTTGTGACTATGCAAGGGGTGGCCTGCAATTTAGTGATCGAGTGGCCCAAGGGAAGAGATTTGGGGTAGTGGGCCAATTTGGGGTCACTTTTAGTTGCTATCTGCACTGTCTGGAGAAGAGTGCGAGTGAGTGTTGGGCTGGCAAGTGAGTCCTGAACAAACAGTTCTGATGATAGTAGTATATAAAATGTTGAAGTTACCCCCACAGTGCATGGACTGTCGTCGTAATAACGTACCAGACCTGGATTACAATGTACAAACACTTTCTAAGGTATAGGAGTAGGGAAAAATAGTGACGAAGAAGAAAGGAATCAGACAGGTGGAAACCATGAAAGATATATGCAAGAAGGAAAAACAAAAGGGAAAATAAGTATGGAGAAGTACGAAGGAAAAGATAAATACGTTAGAAAAAGTATGTTAAGAGAACTGGGAAAGCTGAGATTAGGAGTGCAAAAATGGGCTACAACATGGTGAGAATAAAAAGTGAAAAGAGGAGCGAAGAAAGAAGACAGAGGGAAAAACGATAAAGGAGAGCGGAAGGGAAACCCGGGAAGGAGAATAATGGAATGCAGCAAGTGTGAGGGTAAAGCGAAGCAAAAGAAAAATTGCAGACAGAGCAGAGAGTGAAGGGAGAATAGAGAGAATGGTAGAAAAGCTCAATAGTGAGACAGATGTACCATGCAGTCACGAAGAGTGCTTAAACAAGAAGAAAAATTAAAACTGGGAAAGGTGAGTAGTGCGAGGACACAGAAATACTTCCATGCTCCAGGAGGGGCAAATACAAAAAGCGGGGAGAAAGTAAAAAAAAACGAAAAAGAAGTAAGCAATTCAGAGTGGCAATGAAGCCAACTGGCAAACCAACATACTGGCTCTAAGCCAACAGAAGCTAACAATACGTCTCTTATGCACTGCCTAACAGACCTAAAAATGGAGCAAATGTGTTGACCTATATTTTGAACTGCTTGTGTAGTAGGTCATTGAACATGGATTACTACTGCCCCCACTTCATAAAGATGTTTGCGCCAGGTCAATAACAAGCATAGACAAAGCCAATAGGTCTTGCCTATGCAAGAGTTATTGGCTTTGCCATATGCTTCAGCCATGTTGTACACCAGCGTGGCTGTTGTTCAGCCTAGCTAAAGTTACTGGGGAAAAGGAGAGTGGAGAGTCAGAGTGGAGTGTTATGGGGGCTGTCAAGACTATCATGAAGGGTAGAAATCAAATCATAAAGCAGCGTTTGTATACTTACAACATTATGCAGAAGTTTCAAACATAAGATTTGGCACATTTATGAAGCTCTCTCATCAAACAGCATATTGTCGAGGTTTTGACAGGTCCTGCATTTATGTAACTTATATACAGGGCTACTTGAATTATAATATTCTACAACTGCTGCGTTTTCCACGTAATTTGCCACATAATCCGTCTATGCTGCATAAACTGCAGATTTTTTTTAAAAAGTTGATTCTAGCTCAAAAGGATCAAAGTTACCAAAAGGAGAGTAGTGCGTATTGTGGCACAGTGGAAAGCCTGTAACAAATACTGTCCAGTCACCTTTACTTTACCTATTGCTGTATTTGAGTGTTAATTTGAAAAGTAATGAGGCAACACATTTGCACAGACAGTGTTAACATATGCACAGATGTCAAAATAACGAAGTAATACTATCAAAAAAATGAGACCCATTATGCTACATAATTCTTGTTTTGTGACCGGCTTAGTTAGTCACCATGCTGCATAATGTGGACTGTCCCTACTGCTTAATTCCCGTGTCTCTGCTTATTTAGCACAATAAATCACCAGGGCACGGTGGGGGCGGTTCATAGGGGCATATTAACAAGCCAGGCGAAAAAATTATCGCCGCTTTAGCGGCAGAAAACTGCAGCTAAAACAGCGATAATGGGCTTGATAATATGCTCTATGGAATTCCAATTGAAGCCCATGTTAGATGTCCTTCACATTTAACATGGGTTTCAATTGGAATTCCACGGAGCATATTATCAAGCCCATTATCTTCGTTTTAGCGGCAGTTTTCTGCCGCTAAAGCCGCGATAATTTTATCGCCTGGCTTGTTAATATGCCCCTGTAAGCACAGTAGATGAGAAGTGCAACCTACTAAAGGTATGGGCTAACAGGAACGAACAAAAATGTTGAGAATATTCTGTTTCTTGATATGATTACGGCTGTAAAATGGAGGCTTTTCATCTGCCACAGTGAGAAAATCGAAAGAGAAAATGTGGCCACCGCTTAAGAAGCCGTGGAGCGAGTGATATATATGAGATAAGAAGGGCTTTAAGTGGAATGAAAAACCTAGGGTTTTCTCATTGGGGCGTGACCGAAGTAGAGGGTGGCTTGAAAACCCTTAAGCTTAGCAAAGTGTGTCACCCGACTGGTATGTTTCTTCTTCTGTCATTGCAGCCAGATATATGATACAACAAGTAACATTACACCTACAACATGCGAGGACTATCGGCTTTGGCAATGTTTGTTATTTGCATAAGATGTATAAGCAACAACTAAGCCTTCGTTTTACCGAATATTGAAAATGGGTTAGTCCTCGTGGTAGAAGTTGTAGACTAACGGCTGGAGATACCGACTTTGGTGCTGGGAAAAAGCAGGTTCGAGTTTTGGCGTATGCTCACCATTCCGTGATTCTAGGCAAATCACTAAACTCTGTGCCTACCAAAAATAATATGGAGTGATGTATTTGTGTCATGTAACTATTACCCATGTGAAGCGCTCCAATACCTTTGGGTCAAGTTCGCGCAATATACAATTGCAAGAAAATCAAAAGTGTAAACTGCCGCAGAATTGGCTTTTTTTCACCCCGAGGGCAAAAAATGTGGAGTCCGATAGGGACCAATCTCAGCACCTGCTTCTTCAGAGCTGCCGGTGCCACTTAAAGCCCTGGACAGAAGGAAAAGGCGCGACTGTGGCGGAGGGTACTGGGAACGGAGACCTTGTTTGTGGCCAAAATGTTTGTGGACATTGCTAAATTTCAGACGCATAGCATGGCCCTAATTTTGGCTAAAAGTGTGAATAATACGCTGCACAGAGCATGATCCGATTCACGACTATACTGTCTGCCAGCCGCATAATGCAGGCTTTTCTTGTATTCAAATTAACCTTGATTTATGTAACCCTAGAAAGAGAGTGCTCGTTTTCAAAATAATCCTATTAACATTGCACGCATATTTCTTAGCAGCCTCCCATGTGCTTAAAGTAGGATCGTTTTATCCTTAACCTGAATGCGAACTCGTCCATAAAAGTAGAGGGGAAAGGTCAACTTTGTTTTCACCCACGAACGACTCAACGCTGCACTGGTACCAAGGATACAATGCACATACAAGACTGGTCTTGCACTAATACCCCATCCCGCTTCGCACCATAACTGGGCCTTGTAAGTTTTCAGCAGCTGGGAGGCTTGGACTCCCGTGTTTACTCCACTGGCAGCCCAAACATAGTCTTACCGGACATCTTGGGTTCTCCCACGTCTGCTGCAGTGACACGGAGAGCATGGAAAGTAGTCAGGTTAGTAGTACATTTCGCCAATACTACCTGATATATACTTGCCCACTCTCTGTTTCACTGCAGTGATGTGATGCTGAACGAGAGTCCGCTCGGTCTCGCATCACCTTTGGCGCCTCATTCATCAGCCGGCATGATTACAGATTCCCGCCTTTGAAAGCGCAGTTGAGGAAGAAGCCCATAAGTGTAAAGGTGGCAAGCCATAAACCACTCTACTAAAAACAAATACCGACGACATTCAGCAATGCATATCCCTTCCATTCTCCTGCAAACACGCACAGAAGGCACCGGTAATCAATAGTCGGTGGTTTGGCACACCAGCACTTAATCTCCCCTCGCCTCGCCTCGCTGGTCTTGCTTGAGACCCACTTCCGGCTGAGTACAACTTCCGGTATGAAGAACTTGAAATTGAAGAAGGACAAAAGTAGTCCCCCGGGCTAATGTTTAGCTCAGCTTCATTGATACCTCCAAATTGTGCCAATGCACAAGTGGCCGATCCCATGAACACACAATTTTCAATGGTATTCAGAATTAAGTTGGCTCTTTTTTATGCTTGTAAATTTGTTTTTAACTCTCCAACTTTATTAGAATTTGGCTCTCACAAATAGTCAAGAGTGTTAGTCACTAAAATTGACTAGATCGTGCTGGCAGCATCGAGGAAGGAAACACAGAAAAAGAGAGCAAAACGAGCGGGACAGAGAGCAGAAAGGCACAAAAACGAGTTGCACAGAGGACAGAAGGGCACCAAAAACGACAGGGGCAGAGGGCAGAAAGGCGCAGAAAAAGAGAGAAAAACGAGTGGCGCAGAGAGGCACAAAAAACGAGGGAAAAACGAGAGGGACAGAGGGCAGGACACAAAAACAAGTGGCAGAGGGCAGAAGGGCACCAAAAACGACAGGAGCAGAGGGCAGAAAGGCACAGAAAAAGAGAGAAAAACGAGTGGCACAGAGGGCAGAGAGGCACCAAAAAGACAGGAGCAGAGGGCAGGAATGCACACAAAAAGAGAGCCAAACGAGTGGCACAGAGGGCAGAAAGGCACAAAAACGAGTTGCACAGAGGGCAGAAGGGCACCAAAAACGACAGGGGCAGAGGGCAGAAAGGCGCAGAAAAAGAGAGAAAAACGAGTGGCGCAGAGAGGCACAAAAAACGAGGGAAAAACGAGAGGGACAGAGGGCAGGACACAAAAACAAGTGGCAGAGGGCAGAAGGGCACCAAAAACGACAGGAGCAGAGGGCAGAAAGGCACAGAAAAAGAGAGAAGAACGAGTGGCACAGAGGGCAGAGAGGCACCAAAAAGACAGGAGCAGAGGGCAGGAATGCACAGAAAAAGAGAGCAAAACGAGTGGCACAGAGGGCAGAAAGGCACAAAAACGAGTTGCACAGAGGGCAGAAGGGCACCCAAAACGACAGGGGCAGAGGGCAGAAAGGCGCAGAAAAAGAGAGAAAAACGAGTGGCGCAGAGGCACAAAAAAAAGAGGGAAAAACGAAAGGGACAGAGGACAGAAAGGCACAAAAACGAGTGCCCACTGGTATTGTTGTGAGTACGGAAGATGAGACTTGCTACTAGTAACAAGTGGCCTGCTTAGTGCCAGAGCGCCCTGTGTTTCATGTTGCTTAGTGCCCTTCCATTTCTAGTGCTTTGCAGCTTTATTAAGACTTTTTTTTAGTGTTTCTGGTTGCTCAAATGGATCTAATTTCTGTTATTTATATATTTCCCTCATCTTCATTGTTTGATTTTTGTTCCCAGGAAAGTGTCACTCATAGTCGTTGAATGTCACTCCTAATTACAGTGAAATATGAAAATGTCACACATACGCAATCTGAAACCTTGGCAGCTTTGATAGAGGCATCATAGTCTTTCCACTTTTAGGTGCGTGAAATTCTATTTCCAAACTTTAACGCTGCATACATTTTGCTATTCATGCACAGCACCATTTCTGCCCTTTTTGTTTATTAAAAATTGCAAAGCAATTTTTCACCTTTGTATAAAAATGCACAACCACGCGATATAATCACCCCGCAAACTTTTACTCCGCATATGCCTTTACCACGCATGCCATGACAACGCAAAGGCGTGCACGGTGAGTGCATAAAATTTGTAAAAGTGTTTATGGTAAATATATATATATTTTTTAATATGATATGTATATATATATATTTAATTTTAATTATTTTTTAAAAACAACTAAAAACAAAAAAAGGCCTTTTTTATCCCAATAACTAAACACCCCTAACATTGTTATATTACCCATACCACCCCAATACCCATGCCCACTAAAATCTTAAATTACCCTTGGCACCCCAAATCCACCCTGAACCCTAAAACACACCCTGACCACTAACAATACCCCTGCACCCCCAATCCCACCCTGAACCCTTAAACTACCCTAGCACCCCAAAACCTAAACTGAACCCTGTACACTGAAATTACCCTGAGCACCGCAAAAACAAAACACACCCTGATCCCTAAATTTTCTACTACACCCCAAACCTAAAGCCACTCTGAACCCTAAAAATCCCCCAGCACCTCTAAACCCAAACACACCCTGAACCCTAAAAATTCCCCTACACCCCAAAACCCTAACCCACCATGCCACTTAAAAATACCCCAGCACCCCAAAAACTAAACCCACCCTGAACCCTAAAAATACCCCAACACCCCAAAACCCAAACATACCCTTACCCCTAAAATTACCCATAACCACTAAAAATAAACCTGCACCACAAAACCTAAAATGACCCTGAACCCTAAAAATACCCCTGCACCCCAAAACCTAAACCCACCCTGAACCCCAAAAATACCCTGGGCACCCCAAAACCCAAACATGTCCTTAACCCTAAAACTACCCCGGACCACTAAAAATAAACCTGCACCCCAAAACCTAAACCTTAAAAATACCCCTGCACCCCAAAAACTAAACCCACCCTGAACCCTAAAAATACCCCAGCACTCCAAAACCCAAACATACCCTTAACCCTAAAATTAGCCATGACCACTAAAAATAAACCTGCACTCCAAAACCTACAACGACCCTGAACCCTAAAAATACCCCTGCACCCCAAAACCTAAACCCACCCTGAACCCCAAAAATACCCTGGGCAGCCCAAAACCCAAACATGCCCTTAACCCTAAAACTACCCCTGACAACTAAAAATAAACCCGCACCCCAAAACCTAAACCCTAAAAATACCCTTGCACCCTAAAACCTAAACCCACCCTGAACCCTAAAAATACCCCAGCATCCCAAAACCCAAACATGCCCTTAACCCTAAAATTACTCCTGACCACTAAAAATAAACCTGCACCCCAAAACCTAAACCCACCGTGAACCCTAAAAATACCCCTGCACCCCAAAATCTAAACCCACCCTGAACCCTAAAAATACCCAGACACCCCAAAACCTAAACCCACCCTGAGCCCTATAAATACCCCAGCACCCCAAACTCCTTAACCCTATAATTACCCCTGAACCCCAAAACATATAACCCTACACTCCAAAACCCAAACCCTATACATACCTTATACTTACATATAAATCACATATGCTTCTACCATTCATGCATTTACAACAAATTTCGTTGTAAAAGCATGTGTGGTTAATGCATATGCATTGTAATGCCATGCGTTGTAATGGCATTGCCGCGTAATGGTAGTTGCATTGTGATGGTATGCGGGGTGATGGTAGTAGTGGTAAAAGATTAGTTGTGCTTACCTCTTGCACTAGAAGTATAATCATTCTCAAAACATAAGGAGCAATTTCATCATGTTAAGAAGAAATGATGCTTGTGGAGATTTGGATGTTTATTTTCAAATCATCAAGCACAATTGGATCTTATGAAGTAATCACATACTCATTCTTAAATCCTCCTGAAGTCATCAGGAATAGTCACACCTTGTGAAGTCATCGCATACTCATTCTTAAGTCTTCCCGAAGTCATCAGGAATAGTCACACCTTGTGAAGTCATCGCATACTCATTCTTAAATCCTCCTGAAGTCATCAGGAATAGTCACACCTTGTGAAGTCATCAGATGCTCATTTTCAAGTCATCCACAAGTCATCGAGCTCAAGTTTCTAAACTCTGCTGATGACTTCAAGAGCTTGATGATGTCTGATGATGTGAAAATGACTTCTAGAGTAGTTGGATGATCATCCAATGACTCTGAGATTGCTTCTAAAGTAATCCTGTTTGACCTGGGAAGGCCTCTCTAAAGCCACCCCCCAACCCCACCACCACAGAATCAAAGTCACCCTGCCTGCCGTCCGGGCCCCCAGACGTCAGAGTAAAGCAATAAATTAGCGGATTCGGCTCGCAGCACAGTGATAAAAACCTTAAACAGTGCCCCTATAATTAAGAGGTTGTTGTGGGTGGTGGCGGCCGGCGTTTACTTACCCGTGTTCCGACGTGATGATGACCGTCACCTCGATGTTGTTCAGTCCAGGCCTGGTTGTGTCTCAGTTCAACTAAGCCGGGCTCCTCATTGTGACCAAGAGGACTGCAGTTCACAGCGTGGCAATAGCTATGAGAGCACGCACAAGCCACGATGAAGCAAGCCAAAAACTAGAAAATACTGGATTTTGTTTTTTGACTCCTCCCCCAGACCCAAGCAAACTAATCACTTGAAAGCAACAACAACTGTTGCTGGGTCTGGTGGAAGAGGCAAAGGCCACTGCCACACCCCCACAAACTCTAAGCTTGCCAGCCAGCCCCGCCCCCAGCCATTGGAATGAATGGAGGGTCTCCAACTCCTCCCTGGGCCAAGGGGATAACACCCAAAATCGAAATGCTATTCTGCAAATGAGACACAGGCTGCACCCACCAGTGTGTCGTCACTGCCCTGCTTTCTGGCTCCAGGTCGAAGAAATCTTCGCCCAGCCAAAAGCATGTGCAGAGCAAAGGCCATACCCCCCACCCCCCTAAAGAAAACCCACATTTTCACATGTTCACTGAGCACTAGCAGCCAGCACAATTTATTGCTAGCTGCTCAGTGTTTTTCATCAGGCATTTTTTTTGTCCCCCAGGTTGGGAGGGCGACGCCCATCTCGCCTCTGTGCACCAGCCTCCCCTGATAATATGCCTTTGAGAATTCCCATAGAAGCCCATGTTCTGGTGATAATGTTAATGCCAATTCTTGATAATATGCCCCCTTGTTTGGCTTTGGACACTTGCAACTTCTTCTTCTTCTCCTTCTGCCTGCCTACACTGGCCGAGGCAGCCTTACCCTCGTGTTCCTAAGATATCTCGCCTTTTTCGACTCTTCATCTTGCAATCTCATTCCCTGCCTTGATCTGTGCTTTCCTTTTCGCTAGAAGAAAACCCCTCTCCCACGGTGTTCTTTCTTCCTCCCCCTTTCTTCCATTTTACCTCCTCTTGGCCTTAATCTGTTCACCCACCACGTCTATCACTCTCATCAGATGCTGTCACTAGGCACATTTCCTAGTCTGCAGACCTATTGTGCCTCACCTGTAATTTGTTTCCTCGATGATCTATCTTTCTTCTCCTAGCCACCCTGACCTCCATACCTGCCCTGGCCACACTCACATCCTGCACATCCAATCCCGCATACGTCTTTGCAGCTACAGGTTCCTACACCCTGGATGCCCCAAAGAACACATCACATAAATTACTTAGAATAACCCTACCTATCAGGCGGACGGAGACACAGTCTCACCTGGTTCAGCCTTTCCTTCACCAACCCCGGTTTGATGGATTTCCTCCAATCCTTTGCCTCGGGTTTACTTCCAATATTCGCTGCACAAATTCAACTCCTCGCAGCTCATATCCCCAAAACAATGCCACCTGCCCACTGTGCTGTGGTCAGTATGGCCTCCCCAATCTCCCCGCGCGGAGACAGCTGCATTCCCCTCCCCACCCCCCACACACACACAAACACACATGCACGGCCCATCTTTTAATGTTTTTAACATGTTTTCATTTCTGGTGTTGGGAAAGCCCGTGCTTAAATTTTATTAAGCAATCTTACTGAACTAATAGCTTTCTACAGTGGAAGGGTGGTTGAAGCAGAAATGTCTAGCTGTATTTTCGAGTCTGGATGTGTGTCACGTTCACTGTGCTGGCAACATTCACCATGTGATTCACAGATGTCAGAAGATGTTAGGATTGACAAGGGAAAAAAAAGGATCGCTTCATTATTGCTCTCAATAATTAAATATTGTGAATATATTAATGAAAGTCTCCATCATATTTTAGTTTCTTATGTGAATCTGACATTAAACAAATCTGATTGCCTAAATCAAGTGCCATGCCAGAATATTCACAAGTTTCTAATAATAGCCAGGCACTTTCTATGAATAGCCAGACAATTTCTATTAAATTTACAGGTGAAAACTACTCTTTCTTTAAAAATGACTTACAAAGAGAGGAGAGCTGCTCACTGAGAAAATGGGTTCGAATACTGGTTTTGACTTAAAATCCTGTGATTTGGGGCAAATAAATAATTCTTCCTGTTGCGATTAAAAAAAGTTCATATAACATATTCTGACTCTCATGTACAGTGCGCTAATACACACACACGACAGACTTGTGCTACATAATCTCACAAAAATAAAACGAAAAACATTGCAAAAGTCACAATTTTCACATAGACACGTCCACTGCAGAGCACGCATAAAAAACAACAGGCTTCATTAGAATTACACATACTACATCTGAATAATCTCTACAACTTGACCAACCCCTTGTGTTTTTTGTTGTAGAGACAATGCCTAGAGAGCAATATTTTCTTCAGTATTCGGCTCAGCTACAATTACTTGCTCTGAAGCCCGCTTGACTGCAAATAACGCACAACATTACATAGCGTAGCAACTCAGTGCCTTAATTACAGCAAAATGACGCAGCCTGGCACCGCAAGCCATTATGGTGCTCCGAGCTGTGTCATTTTAAAAGAACAGGGATGCGTCATATTAACAACAATATAAAGCATCTCTGTGCTTTCCCCTCCGCTGGCCCACAATTGGCTGCCATTTGCCACCCTTGCACCGAGTGCCTGCGTTGTGGAGTTTTTGTGCAGGAAGGGACTTAACAGGATGTCTTATTTGATCAAATATCAAGTGCATCTAAGAATAGAAATAGAAATGGCTAGTGATTGTAGTATTCTGTCAGTCAACGTAAATGTGATCCTCAACAAACAGTAATATGGTGGGCTCATCAGATGGCTGGCCTCCCTTATGCCCCATGTTTTGTTTCTGCAAGAAACACATCTCAAGTCTAATTCACCTAAGCTTTACCTACCGAGGACATTTTCCGAGGCTTTTTTTTTGCATCTGCTGGGCTAGCTATGAGAGGGGTAGTCATCTATTTTTCTAGAAATTTGTCCTGGGAATTTGAACAAGTTCCACAGGGGAGATGGCTTTGGGTAGCTGCAAGATTAAATGGGAGGATTTAAAATTTTGTAAATTGCTATGGTCCGGTTATGGACGATGCCTCGGGGCTGGTGAAGATCCATGAGCTGTTAAGGGGTGTCCTCGGTCAAATTATTATTGGGGGGATTTTAATTATATACAGGATCTAAAGAAGGATACCTAAAACAAAAATAGAAAACAATTAAAACCAAACACTAAAAGAGTGTTTGATGCTATCAAGTACGACTACCGACTAACAGATCCATGGCGCAAAGCCAACCCAGATATAAACTCCTATACTTGTCATTCCCGCCGTTATCAGACTGCATCCCGCATTGATTTTTTTTTTAACATCTAGATCATTCAACATCTTAAAGGTAGATATCGGGACTAACTCTTTCTCTGATCATTCTTAAATTAGGCATGAACTAGAAATTGGTGAGGGGAGGAGGGAGCGTTCCAGGTGGCAGATGGATCTCCTCCTCCGTCAGGATCAACAGTGGGTAGAGGGCATCAGAGTATGGATCCTTGAATATTTTAGGATCAACGAGGAGATGGGGAAATCCTTTTCGGTTTGGGGGGGTTTAAGGCAGCGGTGAGAGGACAAATTATCTCTGTCTCGGCCGCCCAGTCAAGAATTCGTCGAGCTAAATACCTGAACTCCAGCTGGCAGTTGAAAGGGCACAGGTCCTGAGAACTGTGTCAGGTTCCAATCAGCTTGAAAACGCCAAACAGGTGTTGAGGGAAATCTTTTTATTAGAAGAGATCAGTAGCTCCCGAACCTACCAACAACGGGTCTACGAAAATAGCCAAATGGTTGGAAACTTGCTAGCTAGCTCCACTAAAACTAGGCAAGAAGCAGCTTTAATCTCAAAGGTGGTAGATCCTAAGACTGGAGGAGTGGTATTAAATAGTGAAGAGATTGCTCAGGTTTTTATGGAGCATTACCAGCAGCTCTACACAATGGAATATCTGGTTGGGGAAGATGTCATTCAGGGATATTTTGATAAAGTAAATTTCCCAAAACTATCCAATTTATTGGTGGATCAGGTAAAAGCAGATCTAGAATGTATGGAAATCTTTGCTGCCCTAAAATCAACAGCTGGAGCTAAAGTGTGTGGGGAGGATGAACTCCCAATAGAATTTTACAAGGTTTTAACAAAAGAATTGACTCCGCACTTGACGAAAGTTTATAAATATATTAAAAATGGGGGGCTGGTGCCCTCACCCTTTAAAGAGGCGACAGTTGTCAGTTTTGTGAAAAAAGATAAAAACCCAAAAGATATAAATTCTTAGAGACCTACTAGCCTCCTCAACGCCGACTATAACATCTTAATTAAGGTCTGGCGAAGCGCTTTTCACCCGCAGGTCAGGAACTAATCCATAAAGATCAGACTGGGTTTAGAGCTTGTAGATCAATGGCTGCAAATACCAAATTTTCAATACAGACATTGGACTATTGCAACATCATTTTAACCCCGGCTTGTCTTATGATGGTTGATGCGGAAAAAGCTTTCGACCTGGTTAATTGGAATACTTTGTTTTTAGCTCTTGATAGATTTGGTATTCCTCCCCAGATCATTCTAATGCTGCGACATATCTATCAGGGGGCACAGGCTCAGGTGGTAATAAATGCAAAACAGGTGGGTACAGTAAAATTAAATAGGGGGACAAAACAGGGGTGTCCGCTTTCCCCTTTACTGTTTATGTTTTTTATAGAACCATTAGCCATCCTTATACGTGAAAATGATGCAATTAATGCCCCACTCTTGGGTATGGCCAAGCTAAAGCTATTTGCGGACGACATTATTTTATACCTGAAACCCAATTGCCAGAATTTGGAGTTGACTTTGAGGGAATTTAATGAGTTTGAGTTAATTGGGGGCTATAAAATCAAAATAAAACTGAAATTCTCATATTGAACACTGACGTACATTTTCTCTCATCCAATCTTAAGATACAAGCAGCAAAACCCGACCCCATACGATATTTCGGTATATATGTCTCTGCTCAATACTAACAATTATTTAAGGTGAACTATGAAAAAATGCAGGGTAAAATAAAGCAATGGTTGGAGAGGTGGTTGTTACTTCCTTTAAACTTGGTAGGACTTGTATCTCTCATAAAGATGTCCATTCTCCTGTTAGTTGTCTTTCTGTTTATGAATTTACCGATTAAAATTAACATTAACTATTTTAAAGAATTGGAAACCATGTTTAGACAGTTTGCTTGGGAAAAAGACATCGCGGGTTAAGCTTGCTTCGATACAATTAACTATTGAACAGGGTGGATTTGCCTTACCGCACGTACGCACTTACTATGAAGCAGCCTTCTTAGATTTATCAGCTCGTTTATTGGCTTTTAATGGGTTGAAAGATAACTTTTTGGGGGAGAAAATGATGCAGGAAGCCGTGTCTCAGATTCCGATATTTCTAAAAACCTCCAAACTAACAAAAAAAACGAAATATAAGACATTGAAAGATTATTCCAAAGACTTCAATTCTATTTTGAGGGAACAGGCTCTTCTGGGTTTATTATTTAAAATTGGGGGAATGCAAAAACCTCGATCTCCAAATCCAATTTCATCACTTAAGAAACTGGAAGGTTTGTGGTTTAGAAGAGTTAAGACACTTTCTAATCCAAGACAGGGTAATCACTTGGCAAGAGGCGCTGATGAGAAGTGGGGATCAAAGACACCCTGCTTTTTTTTGAGTATTTGCAGATTGTTCATTTTTTGAATCAACAGAATTTTTCTTTTTGAGCACTGACCAAACTGGCAACAACCATATTCGGAGCTAAGTTAGGTGGAGTGGGGAATTGGTATTTTCTTTTGCGTAACCAAGGTCAATTCCAATTGGTGGAGAGCCATCTTGAAAGGGTAACGCTGGAAACGCAATGTACCTTCTCCAATAAAGAATGGGAAGTCATATGTTTATGAGGGAGCAAGGCTCCGAGAGCAGCCAATTTCAAAAGAAGGGCCTTCCTATCTCGATGGCTGGCTTACTTTACAGCAAAAGCATTAAATAAAAAATATCCGGAAGTCGAAAACAGATGCTTTCGCTGCCAGGCAGAAGGTGAAGGGTACTGGCTCCATATTTATTTTACATGTCCCTGAAAATTAGGGCTTTTCTGGGAGAAGATTTTTTCGGCCTTAAACAGGGCAATTAAGAAAAGGATATTGGCAGAGGTGGCCCTGTTCGGAATTAGCAAAGATCAGACTAATTTGAGTAAGGCTGAAGAGATTTTTCATTCCATCGCCTCCAAAATAGCCCGCTCTTTAATTGTTCAGAATTGGAAATCAAGGGAAGTTCACACGTATGACAAATGGTTCAATAAAATAAAATGGATAAGGGCTTTCGAGGAAGCTTATGCGATGCGAGTAGGCGCTTCCAAAACGTTTAATGAGAATAGGACATTTTTTAATAATTTGGAAAACTAGACTGACCAGGAGTATAATACTGAAAATAGAGTTTGGAGGGGTTATCTGGTTAATTATAGCACTTTAGCACAAGCACTTTAGTACGGAATTATTTTCTGGCTTCTCTGCAAGTTCTCACTATAGCTTTTTAAATACATCAGCAGCTAAATATGATTGTTTTTCCTTAGATGGCTTCTCTGCTTTTTATTAATATTTAAGTGATGAAGTTGATCTTATCTAAATGTTAACTTATGAACGATTCCTTGAATTGTATTTCACATGTGATTGCTGTGTTCTTGATGCTCTGCTCAATAAAAAATGCTTAAAAAAAACAAACAAAAAAAACAATCATTGATGGCATATTCCTCTTTCTGCAGCATGCACAGAAACAGGGAAAAACTAGGAGAAATAAAGGTATTTTTCCTCGTTGCACCTCCTTATGCATCCCCTGGAGAGGAATAGGATTCTGATGCAGTCCCAGGTTTAAGAAATGTTGTAAATCTGGGAATGCAGCGCAATCCATGGGTGTTGTGTGGGAACCCCCACAGCAACACCCATGGGAAGCCCTATTCACACAATGTGATGTGTGAAAAGGGGCCATATTTACAAGGCCATGCAAAGCCACCCAGGGTAACTTTGTGTGGTCTTGTAGATATGAGGCAACACACTGCGCCACCGGTGCATTAAATAGCAGTGCAAGGGGCTTGCAAATAAGCCCTATATTATTTATCATGCTGTTACGTATGGACATTCCAAGGATGCAGATGGTGGAAACATTGACCTCTAAAAATGGTACAGGCTCTTCCTAATGACAATTAAATGATTGGTTAAGCCAGTGCTTTAAGCGAGATGAATACATGGATGAGGGTGGGGGGGAGGGCTAAAAGGACCTCGAGTAACATCTGTAGCAGATGAACCCCTGGGGCCTCATCTACAAGAAAATGGCGCAGCGCAGAACCACAAGCCATTTAGCTGTGCCATTCTGCGTCATTTTCAAAGCACAGGGATGCGTAGTATAAACAACAGTATGACATCCCAATGCTTTCCCCTGTGCTGGCGCACAATTGGCTGCCATGCGCCAGAGCAGGCACCCTTGCATTAATTTACAAGTGTGCCTGAGCTACCGGGATTAATGTTTTTGTGCAGGCAGGAACAGCTTCCTGCACAAAAAAAAATAATGAATGTTTTTCCTCTTTCTATGTGTGCTGCAGAAAGCAGCTGTTAGACTTGGCATCTTTTGGCGTGCTTCCCCTGAGTTTTTGCTTTCTGACCTCCCTGGTTTTGACCTGTTCCCCATAGGCCAGAATGGACAGTTTTATTATAACATCCTATAATCCTAACTGACCCAGGTAACATGGTAGAAATTCGAGTTTAGCATGCCTGAACTCAGAATGATAAAATACATCTTTTAGTGAAGATGGTTTTAACATTCTCTGTTTGAAAATACCACTTTTAGAAAGTAGGTATTTTCTTACCTAACCATCCAGCCTGCCTCTGCTAGCTTGTGTATTGTCTGTCTGATTTGTGAGTGACCGGGGCTGGGGGAGACTCCATGAGACAGGGTGAGTCAGCACAGGTCTGAATAGACCTATCTGCATGTAGATGGGTAAGAGGAGTAGCACCTTGGTCTAAATAGGGCTGTGACTGCCTTCCACAATGCTGTCTCCACCTCCTGTGTTGCATCTGAGGACCCTGCCCCACACTGACAAAGGAAGAAGGTGCACACTGCCAGAATGCACCCAGAACTGGTTTGAACTAGGTACAGGACCCTCTGCCTTCAGAGGACAAAGGATTTGCTAGTATAAATATTGGGACCCAGACCCCAAGATTTCAGAACTCTTTTGGACAAAAGAAGACTGCCAAGAAGAAGAGCAGGAGAAGCTGTGAGGAGGAACTACCACTTTGCTGTGTGCTTTGCTGTGTTGGCCTGCAGTGACTGCTTCTGTCTTGGGCAGTGAAAGGACTGGACTGAACTTTCTGCAATCTACTTTTGTTAGTTTCTCCAAGGGCTTGAGGTGGAGCTTTCCCCCTGTTCAAGAAGTCTCAGGAACAGCAAAGACTTCAAGCTCGACGCCGTCTATGATGCCGCTGCCGACTCCATGTCCTGAAGGCACCGCAGAGGGCACGGCAGCAACGCCGCACTGCGACATTGGTCTCACCGGCGACACCTGCTGTCGCCACCACCGAGCCGCTGCTCGCACTGCGACCTGTGGGCACCGCACTCCGCACCGCCTCGCTTCATGACGATGTCTTGTTATCCCTGACGATGCCACTCCATGACGGAATCGACGCCGCTCCTTGCACCGTGGTTCGAGGGCACCGCTCGTAAAGTTACACAACGAACCGCCCTCATCCCGCACCGTAGCCTTGGCCTACCAATGCCGGCGCCATCGACTCCAGTTCGTTAGCCAATGACAGCGCTTCATCAACAATGACGCCGCTGCTTGCAGCGTGACCTGCCAGCACCGCGACGAGCACCAGCTTCATCTCACACCGTGACCCTGGTCTCACCGACAATGCCATCTGACGCCGCCACCAAGCCGCTGCTCGCAACTTAACCTGAGTGCACTGCACCCCGCACTGCTACACTTCGCACCGCAGCACCCAACGCCTGCTGACACCAGTGCTCCTGACTTCAGCAAAGAGGAGTTAGATCTGCAACGCGTGTGACTTTGAGGGCCCCGACGACTCCTGCTCTGATC
Organism: Triturus cristatus; assembly: GCF_964204655.1. Lineage (NCBI taxonomy): Eukaryota > Metazoa > Chordata > Amphibia > Caudata > Salamandridae > Triturus > Triturus cristatus. The sequence goes on along the minus strand of NC_140594.1, from coordinate 444,581,789 downwards.
TCCGGAACCAACGCCTGCGGACGCTATGTGATCGGAAGCTCAACGAGAGGTCATCGACACCCTGCATTTCTCAAAGGTACTGTTTGCGGGTCTTCCTGACGCCGTAGCTGGCCCGCACGCTGCAGTCAGCCAGAACTGTTTGGATTTGTTTGCTCACAACGCTGTGATAGCCCCGGATAGAGCTATCGACTTCAAGGAACTGTTTTACAAAGTTATTTTGCTAACGGAAGATTTTTAAGTACTGTATTGTGGATTTTTATCGTTTTGGCTTGTCTTAAGTATATAAAAATATTGGATATTTTTCTAAACTGGTGTGGTGTCCATTTGTAGTGCTTACAATTATATTATTGTTGGTTATGTGCGAATGCTTTACACACTGCCTCTAAGATAAGCCTGACTGCTCGTGCCAAGCTACCAAGGGGGTGAGCAGGGGTTATTTTAGGAGTGTAACTCCCTTATCCTGACTAGGAAGAAGGGTCCCTATTTGGACAAAGGTGCAAGCCCTTGCCAACTAGAGAACCTCATTTCTAACAGCAGCACACATAAAAAGAGGAAAAAACAAGGAGAAATAAAAGTATTTCTACTCATTGCGCCATTTCTACACCTCCCCTGGAAAGGCGTTGGATTCTGACGCATTCCCAGTTTAAAATTTGTTTGTATTATTCTACTGTCTCATCTTATGCTTCATTGTAACTTTAGTACTTTACTGTAATGTCAATAAAAAATTATTAAAAAAATTAAAATGTTGTAAATCTGGGAATGCATCAAGTTCCATGGATGTTACATGGAAATATCATGAAACACTCATGGGACACCTCTTTCACGCAGAGTAATGTGTGAAAGGGGAGAAAGGGGGTGGGAGCACACTGACTTCACATCGCAGCGTCATTACCTCTAGGCATCTTGGTCGATGTAGTTCATTGTTCTTAGCACAGGAAAAAGTTCGAAAAATTACTTGGCTCAATTCCATAATTTTCAAAGCGTATCCCTAGACACGTGTTTCTGGATTTCTCCGTCATCAGTAGGGAAAAGAATCGTAGGTTGCTGGACATGCTGCCGCTTAATTTTTTCAGGCACAATTCCACTCAGGGCATGCAGGGGCTCCCAAGCTCGTCAGCTCAGGCGGCTCGAGGGAGCCTTTTAAGTTATGAGAAAGGGGGTGGGAGCACACTGACTTCACATCGCAGCGTCATTACCTCTAGGCATCTTGGTCGATGTAGTTCATTGTTCTTAGCACAGGACAAAGTTCGAAAAATTACTTGGCTCAATTCCATAATTTTCAAAGCGTATCCCTAGACACGTGTTTCTGGATTTCTCCGTCATCAGTAGGCCTTGTAAATATGGGCTAGCCCACTGTGCCGCTGGTGCATCAAAAAAGTGACGCACCGGCGGCCACTGGTTTTCAAAATAGGCCCCCTAGACCTTAAAGTTGGGAAGAGGAACTGGAGAAAGCCCTTGAACGATTGAGCAATGAAAAGAAGGACCTGGCTATACTAAAGATCATATCAGGAATTCTTTTTCACTTTTAATAGGGATCAAGTTCAAAGATGTTCTTGCTGTAGGTTTTGGGTCTTAGTGTATGTTCAATGTGTAATATGTGAAGTGCACTGTGTCCTAAAGTAGACTGTGTCCCCTAGCTGTTGTCATGGTGTCTTTCAAGTTCTTGCTATTCCACTGCCTTTGTATGCCTGCTGTGTTGGGATTTGGAAGTCTGAGTGTGGGTGGTTCAGAAGGAGCCTGACTGGCTGTTGGCCATATACCTAACCACAGATGTAACATAGGTGTATCACATGTGAGAGTTGTGGCATTGATATATTTCTGAGCAGTTTGACAACTTTTCTATCCCCACTGTTTAGTAGTTAGTTGAGTTTTACCTCAGTTTCATAAATAATGCATGACTTTTTAATCCCCGAACTAGTTTCCATGTCCACTGGCTTCCACGCCCCACTAGTGTGGACAGGGATCCTCATCGCCCAAGTATTTTCAGTTGGGGCGGTCCTTCTTGAAGACAACTGTAGGGAGCTGTTTGATGTCTCCACCACAGGAGCCATAAGAGGATGTGGCTGTAAACAAGCTTGTTGGTGTGGGAGGTGGAGTACCCAATTGGCTGAGGCGCTAATTATAAATTGTGGGATATTTTCCGCAACCAGTAAATAAAATAATCCCAGAGAGTGGTTCTTACTGGGTGTGGTAAATACCTCTTATTCCGAGTTTTCAACTTTTTGGTAATGAGACATAATATGCAGAATAGGAAATAACCAACATAATTCTGCATATTTTACAGTTTCAAGGTCCTTTGTTCAGATACATTTCCACAGGTTTGCCTGCCGGAAGCTTTCATGGGAAATCTAGGAAAGCATGATCATTTTCACGCAGTTCAGTAAGTTTTTTTATCTCTGTGCTACTCCTGTTTGCACCTGAATCGGAACTAGGAGGTCCATTAGGATGGCGGCCGGAAAAGCACCCCATCCACCATGGAAGCGGAAAACAACCACCCGCCGGCACCGTGGGAAAACCGGCGGCCAAATTAGGATTAACCGCCCAAAAAATCCGACCGCGGCGGAATGAGGCCAAGAAAAAACGCCTGTAGTGGGTGGAGATGGGCAAAACCCGTCCGTGATGGTCGGATTTGCGGCGGAAATACACCAACCCGCTGCAAGTATAGCAGAAACACAGCACCAGAGTCCTGGGTGCATACGAACAGGCCCAGGGACGAACGGGCCAGTCGGACGAACTGTTGCACAAGCTCATCCTGCTGATGAGGTCCATCGACACCCACATGAGACAAATCATGGACCTCTTGGGCCACCAAGTGGCGGTACTGAGGGACAGGCATGCGCCACAGACAACACCTCCACCTCCCTCGGGTAGGCCGCACAATGACAGTTCACCATCCTCCCCTGCGCCCACAGATAGGGGTGAGTCCTCAGACCCTACTGACCCAGCAGCAGGCCCCCCCCCAGCCAAACAACGAAGGGGCCGTCCCAAGAAGACCCTGGGAGTATCTGGAGGCCAAGCACCTGCCAGATGCCTGTCACGGAGCCAGCCATGATGGCAACCCTCTCCACCACTGCATTGACTTTTTGGACTGTCCTTCCCCACACTGCCTTGTGAATGGCGACTGTCTGTTGGACTGGGTCACCACAGCAATGTGGTGACTACTCGGCTAGCTCATCTACCATAACTGGCAACTCACTGCTCCACCTCACCCCCGCAATGGAAATGTACACCCCCCTCGCATCTCACCATTGTAAATAAAATATCCTCACACACATGTTGTCATGTCTGCTCCGTCTTTATTGCAGGATGTACAGTCTTCAACATGATCACAATGTACCAGGAGCATGGGCTGTATGTAGGCAAGGAGAAGTCGAAGGCACCTATGGAAACACAATAGAACAACTGTCACTGGTCTGAGTGTGGCATCACAGACATCACACAACCCCTACCATCAGGATAACCCAACATGCACATGTCACAATGGCCACCAAGTGTCAACATACACGTCCTGTTGATGTTCCCAAATGACATGTCCCAGAAACATTTCCAACCACCACTGAGTCTACAACTGGCCGATGCTATAATTCTCACATGCCCCTTCACGACAACAGCAATATCATCAGACAATGGGTATGTTGCACATTGACACCCACCGTCAAGTGAAGTAGCGGATGATGAGCTGTTCACGCAGGTCAACACCTTCCTCCTCTCCACTGTCCTCATCACTGGACATGGCTTGGTTTGCAGGCTGGGGCCTTGGGTCCTCACCATCATCCAGGAGCAGGGGAATCTCCTTGCGAATGGCTAGGTTGTGGAGCATGCCACTTCAATCTGACACACCTTCCTGGGCGAGTATGCCAGTGCACCTCCGGTCTTGTCCAGGCAGCGGAAACATGACTTGAGCAGACCAAAAGTACGCTCCACCACACGACGTGTCCTCCCATGGGCCTCATTGTAGCGGACTTCAGCCGGGGACCTGGGATTCCACGGTGGGCTCAGCAACCAGGGACAGTTGGGATATACAGAGTCACCTAGGTATGAACAACACAAATAGACATTGCAACGTCGCCGAGGCTCAGGGCAGCAGGTCACACACACAGCACACCACACAACTAGGCATACCCACCCATAATCCATGCACGCTCGGGAAGAAGATTAGCCATCAGCTGGGGCACTATGGTGTTCTGCAGGATGTAGGAGTTATGGGCTGAGCCTGGGAATTTGGCACACACGTGCAAGATGGTCATATCTGCCAGGCACACCACCTGCACATTGATGGAGTGGTAATGTTTGCGATTGTGGTAAATGTGCTCACTTGCCTGTGGTGGCACAAGACCAACATGGGTGCAATCAATGGCCCCAACAACATTGGGGATGTGTCCAAGGGGATAGAACTCTCCCTTCACAGCTGGCAATTCAGCACCCCTGGGGAAATGGATGTATTTGGCCTTGTATAGCATCATGGCGGACAGTACATCACGCAGCACCATGCTGAACATCGGTTGTGACATCCCACCAGCACTGGCCACTGTCTCTTGGAACGATCCAGTGGCAAAAAAATGCAGGGCTGCCATCACCTTATAAGTAGGGGTGAAATCTGTTGGATCTGCTGCGGGGCTGCAGGTGGGGCTCCAACAGATCACAAAGGGTTTTCAGGGTGGCTCTGTCCAGGCGGCAATTCTGTATGATCGCAACATCCTCCATGTCCTCCAGCACCGTCAAGTGACGAGTCAAATTTGGCCTCCTCCTATTTGAGATGATAGTGGACACATGTCAATGCAATACATCATGAGATGTGCACAGCGTATCACGTTTTGGATGACACAACAACTACAATGACTGACATCTATAGTGAGTAACAGACCAGCTCACATGTAAGGAGACACCTTCATGTACACAAAGGCCACACCTGTCAACTTACACAAGACAAGTACCTCAAACAGCACCTTGGTCAATGTGAATGCACTTAGGGATATGGCCACATTTCACATGGGCACGCCTGGGAGTATAGCATCAAGCATATGTGTAACTAATCAAAACCACTGTCTCATACCTAGCTGCTGTACCTGTCACACCTTAATGCGTCATTACAACCTGGCACACATCCACCACACAATGACCACAGTCAGCGCTGGAATGACGAATGTGTTCATGAGCAGACATGAGAGGCAATGCAAAATAGATCATCATTCATTGAGACGAGCATCGCTGTGATTGTCACTGGACCTCAACACATTGACATGTGTACACATTGTACAGTCCAGAATAACACTGTCCTGCCTACACCAACATAAAATCCATAAGTGACATGTGAGTGGGTACAGGCCAATCTACGATACACACACACAAACATGGCATGTGTAGCCATCAGTGGAGTAAATTTAACATTGGCATCGTGTGCACAATGATCTGCCATTGTACATGTTGGCACTGTGCACTGTTGATGTTTGACAGATGGCCATTGCCATTGTATGGCACCCAAATCGTGGTAGCTACCGCCTGGCCCCGGCGGTGTGTCACCAGCACACCCTTTCACACAAGTGCAGTAGTGATAGACATGGAGACATGTGGAAATGGCAGTTGGCATGCTATGCCACCTGAATGGCGGAGCCTCGTGTCAATGTATGGCACCCAAATCACGGTAGCTACCGCCTGGCCCCGGCGGTGTGTCACCAGCACACCCATTCACACAAGTGCGGTAGTGATAGGCATGAAGACATGTGGAAATGGCAGTTGGCATGCTCCGCCGCATGAATGGTGGAGCCTCGTGTCGATGTATGGCACCCAAATCGCAGTAGCTACCGCCTGGACCCAGCTGTGTGTCACCAGCACACCCATTCACACAAGTGCGGTAGTGATAGGCATGGAGACATGTGGAAATGGCGGTTGGCATGCTCCGTTACTAAAATCGCGGTAGCGCACCCCGTGGCCCCAGCGTTGTGTCACCGCCATGGAGCATGCCCTTACTGCCGATGGGAGTCATGATTGCGGTGGCATGATGCAATTTTGAAGATCGCGGTAGGCTTGCTCCGCCACCGTGGAGGCGGTCATTGGATGCATTTGAAAGATGCACCATTGCGGTAGCGCACTCCGGGCCCCAGCGTTGTGTCACCGCCATGGAGCATGCCCTTACAGCCAATGGGAGCCATGATTGCGGTAGCATGATGCAATTGTGAAGATTGTGGTAGGCGTGCTCTGCCACCGCGGAGGCGGTCATTGGATGCATTTGAAAGAGGCAGACCTGGACCACCAATTGCTGCAGCTTGGCACCTTTGAAACGACCCCAGGGGGCTATATATGTGTGGGAGTGAGCCTCACATTTTCACTGTTCCAAGAGTCTGCTGCCTGAGACACCTCACCTGCTGCTGCCTCTTGAGACTGCTGCCTGAGACCCCTCACCTGCTGCTTCCTCCAGGGACTTCTGCCTGAGGCCCCTCACCTGCTGCTGCCTCCAGGGACTGCTGCTTGAGAACCCTCACCTGCTGCTGCCTCCAGGGACTGCTGCCTGAGACCCCTCACCTGCTGCTGCCTCCAGGGACTGCTGCCTGAGAACCCTCACCCCCTAATTCCGCCGCTGTTGTCTCATGTCCACAGTGATGGCAAGGGCAGAGAAGATCCGTGCCAGTCCCTTCACGAGTGAGGAGCTGGAGGTCCTGGTGTATGAGGTGCTCACACAGTACCCAAGACTATATGGTGCCCCAAATGTCGTGGTAAGTCTTCAATAGTGGTGGGGTAGGGCAGGGGGCCACACATGTAGTTGGACGGATGCAGTATGTGCCAGGGAGTTTGGGGTAGTGTCATGCACTGCCTGACATGCTGTCTCCAGTGGGAGGGTGTGTGTACAAAATGCCACAGCTTTCCCTCCCTGCATGTGTATGTATGAGTGACCTGTGGTGTGTTGTCAGCCATACAGTGACACAGAAGGTTGTTCATGCTGTAGCCAGGAGAGTGATTGCTTGGTTGGATGGCTGTGTGTGCCCCTGTAGTCCATCTCAGTGTGAGCCCAGCTGGCCTGCACAGTCCCCGCCTACAAAGACAAGGACACCTCACTCAACTTACAGAGTATGACATCAGTCTTTTCACATTGCACTCCAGCTATGGGCCATCTCAGCGCTGTATTTTGCACACAGCTGCCCTTGTGAATGGCATTTTGTATTTGTGCGATCATGTCCCTCAATGTGACCACCATGACACATTCATCTATTCACAGGACAGGGACATTGATGGCTGCGAAGTCTTGGACACAGTGAGTCCACCCCCAAACACAGGTTGACATGTGATGTATGTGTTGATCAAGCCAACAATGGACTAGAGTGTGGGCAGGCTACATGGGTGTTTCAGTGCTGGCATCCTGCATATGCATGAGATGTGCAGGGACTTTGTTCCCCCTCACACCTGCATGCTTTAACATCAGCGTTTCCCATGCAGGTGTCCCATGTGAACTGTACTATAGTCTCTGATTGCCAATTTCATTGCATATGTGATGATTTTGTATCTTGCTGCTATACTGATAGATGGCGGTACATGGCACTGTGTCACTGATCATTTCCCCCTCATGTCTCCCATGCCTGCAGCTCAAGGTACACCAGCGTAAGGCTGTGTGGAGGGCCATTGCAGCGAAGGTGCGAGCTCTGGGGGTCTCAAACCTACGCGCACCCACTGCCACAAGAGATGGGACGACATCAGCTGGCTGGCCAAGAATGTAGCGGAGATGACCTTGGGGCTGCTTCCTTGCACTGGGCGTCTGGCACGGCGCAGTATGACGCCACTAATGGGGCACATCTTGGCGGTGACACAGGCTGAGCTGGATGCACGTTTGAAGGAGCATTAGCAGCAAGGCAGGGGTGAGCATTTGGGGAGTCTGACTCTGGCTGGGAGTGGCTGCATGTGTACAGAGCCTGTGCCAGCGCTGGCCTCTGTGATGTTGGTAGTGTGATGCTGTGGCATGTAAGCGGCTGCTGGCCTGGGTGCCTGTGGCATGCATTTGCCCTACCTGTACTTGCTTCGACTGGCGTGTGTTGGAATATCGAGCATTGGTGCAGGACCCAGGCAATTGTTGGAGACCACGATAAGGTGTGGAGCAGACTTTGAGAGTAAACTGAAGTACTCTGCACGGGTCCATTCTAGGAGGGATTTGTCAGGTGAGGAAGGCAGTTTCCCCATTTACTGGGGCTTCGGGGATTTGGCCGTCTTTATTAAACAGGCGCCCGGAGGACCACCGCCCTGACTGTGTGTACAGTCATGATTTTTACCCAGTCCTGAGGAGGCCAAGAAAAGAATAAGGCCGAAACGCGATTGCGTAGACTTTTTCCAAAGGAGGAGTCACAGAACTTAAGCAATGCTTGGAGATGCTATGTTAGTACGTTGAGAACGGTCGACACTAACTGATAGAGTTGCAGCGTACATTTTGGACTATCTCCCAGTGGTCCGTCTAGAACTACTTGGAGGACACTAGTAGACATTATTTTTGTTCATTGAGGGGTTAGTTTGTTTGTATAATTTCTTTTCTATGTTAGGTTTGTGCGTATGTACAATTTATGTGTATATGGTGTTTTGTTGTTTCCTTCCTGATTAAAAGTCATTCTCGATGTAGAAATGTATAAAATGTTTTGATAAATCCTTTCTAGATTAATAAACTAGAGATAGAGTAACTAAGTGTGCTCTATCTAAAAGTAATTTTTTTATTTATTCCTGTATACCATTTTTTTGTTTAAATATGGCCTGGGTGCCTGTGGCATGCATTTGCCCTACCTGTACTTGCAAAGGTGATTTGGATGCTGTGCCTTCACATTACATTCTGAGTTGTGCTCTTCAGGTTTCTTCTGCATTGGTGTAGTCTTGGGAATCCCATGGGAGGGAACAGCAGTGTGCCCAATCTGACTGTGCGCACATCAATGCGTCCATTGCATGCATCCATATTGGGGAGGCCTACACATCTTACAGCAATGTGCAGCATTATATTGTCCCCAAGGTATGACATGGTGGGTGGCATGGGCTAATGTCCATTGTGGACTGTCATGTTGTAGTCTGGGTCTGTGCTGTCCCCTCCTGTTCCATCCAGTTCTGTCATTGGCAACAAGTTGTGTGCCCCCATCATGACCCTAGGTGTGCTCAGAACTAGTTGTGTGTCTGTTTGAACAGAGCCACAAGCAGGGTGTTGTGCTGTGTGGTCATCACATGGCTCACTCATGCCTGAGTTTCCTGTTTCCACGCAATGCTTGAGTCTATGTAGTGAGTTGGCACAATGTGATTGCACAGGGTGGTGTGTAACATGTTGATTTGTTCAACTTTTGTCATGCATTGCTTGCAAATGTTTGTTCTGTTGCTGCCACTGACCTGACCCTACATCTCTCTCTCTCTCATGCAGCATCACCTGTGGTTACGGTGGGACAGGAGACAGACACCAGTGGGGGTGAAACTAGCACCACATCTGCCCAGGAGCCCAGTGACACAGATGTCACCAGAGGGGGACAGGAGTCTGCTGGAGGAGTCCCAGCCTGAGACGCAAAGCACCACATCATCCGATGCCAGCGGGGATGCATCCATGTTGGAGGGCACAGGGAACAGGGACTCTGCATCGACTTCCACCACACAGCGGCCATTGCCCACCCTCCCAGCCGCTTCCTCTGGTGCTGCCCGTGTTCACCTCAGTAAGAGGGGAAGAGAGTCCTTCACCCCTGGCACCACTGCCCCTGACCCTGTCCCCCCTGCTGCCATCAGTGCTGAGTCTGTGGACCTTTTGCGCCAGCTGTGTGTTGGCAAGACAGCTCTCCTCAATGCCTTCACTGACCATGACAAGAAATTGGCCCAGGTGGTTGCTTTCATGGAGGGCATACATTCCGATGTGGGTGGGCTGCACCGGACAGTCCAGGCTTTGTCATCAACAGTGACGTCTGCCCTGCAACAGGCACATACTCACAGTCCAGCTCCAGTCCCTTTGTCCACCCCCCTGGCAGTGGCCACATCTGACAATAGTGACCATTGTCCACATACATCAAAGTCAAGATACAGCACATTGAGCACACAGCAGCAGCAACCCAAGCGGTCCCGGGCGCAGACACCATCCCCACAAAAGACCAAAGGTACCCCAGAGTGCAGGGAGAAAAGCCCGTCAGGCGACACCAGTGGACAAATAGCAAAGCAGCAGTCCTCAGGCACACATGCCTCAGTGGCATCCCCATCCAAGGACTCTCCTGCCCCTAAAGCATCGCGCAAAGATAATCGTACAGTGTCTGTGCCCACCAAGGAGGTGGTGCATGCCAAGGGTACACCTAGGAAGGGCTCCAAGGCAGTATCACCAACTACCTCGACTCCCATTCCAAGCCCAGTGAAGCAGGGGCCGGAGGGCACTGTAGGGGTAACACCTAGTAAACAGGATAAGGGGGGACGGAGGCGAAGCAAGGCAAAGCATTCCGCTGGGTCCAGTACATCACCAGAGGGCCTGCCAGCGCCTGCACCTGCTGCAGCAATGGTGGTGAGTGTGCCTGTTGTGCCCACACCACATCCCATTGATCAAAAATCAGGCAACCCATTTAGGATCCCCAAGAAGTGGAAGGGCACCCCTCCACAATCTCCCAGCCACACCGTGTCTCCCGTCTGCATGACACCACCTCCACGTGCCACTACACCACCTGGTTCAAACATCCCTCCGGCTTGCCAAGCCACTGATAGCTCTACCTCAGCTGTTCCGCTCTCTCCCCCGTCAAGTGCCCCGACAGTCCCCGAGACACAGCCAGCTCCCAGTCCGCCTGACAGTCAAGTCTGAGTGTTAGTCACCCTCACACACCTGTCTCTCACACAGGTGGGCCTGTACTGCACATTGTTACCCTCTGACTGTGTTGCTGACCATGGAAAGGTACAGTCGCACACATTCCCTGTGCAGCTTCTCATGGACTCAGTCTGCACCCTGGACTGCCACTGGCCCTGTTGCTCTTTGCTGTGTTGGACCCTTCCCTGTGCTTCTTCTCATGGACTCAATCTACACTTAGTCCTGGCCACTGGTCTTGTCGTTCACTACTGTGTTGGACCCTTCCCTGTGCAGCTTCTCATGGTCTCAGTCTGCACCCTGGACTGCCCACTGGCCTTGTTGCTCTTTGCTGTGTTGGACCCTTCCCTGTGCATCTTCTCATGGACTCAGTCTGCACTTTGTCCTGCCCACCGACCTTGTCGTTCACTACTGTGTTGGACCCTTCCCTGTGCAGCTTCTCATGGACTCAGTCTGCACCCTGGACTGGTCACTGGCCTTGTTGCTCTTTGCTGTGTTGGTCCCTTCCCTGTGCAGCTTCTCATGGACTCAGTCTGCACTTTGTCCTGCCCACTGGCCTTGTCATTCACTGCTGTGTGCCACCGGCCTGTGAAGCTTCTCATGAACATACTCTGCACCATGAAGTGGCCACTGGCCTTGTTGCTCTTTGCTGTGTTGAACTATTTCCTGCGCAGCTTCTCATGTACTCAGTCTGCACTTTGTCCTGGCCACTGGCCTTGTCGTTCACTGCGGTGTGCCCCCTGCCTGTGCAGCTTCTCATGGACATACTCTGCACCCTGAAGTGGCCACTGGCCTTGTTGCTCTTTGCTGTGTTGAACTATTCCCTGTGCAGCTTCTCATGTACTCAGTCTGCACTTTGTCCTGGCCACTGGCCTTGTCGTCCACTGCTGTGTGCCCCCTGCCTGTGCAGCTTCTCATGGACATACTCTGCACCCTGAAGTGGCCACTGGCCTTGTTGCTCTTTACAGTGCTGAACTATTCCCTGTGCAGCTTCTCATGGACTCAGTCTGCACTTTGTCCTGGCTAACCCTGGGCGGCCAACTACGCTATGCTCGCGTAGTTTACATAGTTTGTGCTACTTCGTGCTACGCAAATTGCACGTAGCACAGTGCAAAAACGCGTAGCATAGTGTAGTTGGCATTTTATGCTCGCTCGCGGTCCTCAACGTCAAGTTGGCGACTGCGGGCGAGCAAAATGACATCCCAGCGAGAATTTTTCCTCGTTCGCGATCAGCAACATCAAGTTGGTGATCGCGAGCGTGGAAAATAAACCTCCTGGCGAGATTCTCAATGCGGGGAGGTCAGGTTTCTCATTGCGAGTGGTCGCACATGCTCGCGACCGCTCGCGATGAGAAACTACCAGTCCGCGTTGAGAAAGCTGCCGCTCGAGTAAAAATCTACTCTTGCGGCAGAAAACGACAGCTCGCACTGTGCGAGATGCTGTTTTCAATGTTGCACAGTGCGGACAAGCATCCGGTACTGTGCAATCATCCTGAACAGCGCACTACACAGTTCGCGTAGCGCTACGCGTATTTCACGTAGTGCGAAGTACATTTCGCGTAGCTACACATAGCGTTAATACGCAAACTACACCCAGGGTTAGTCCTGGCCACTGGCCTTGTCGTTCACTGTTGTGTGCCCCCTGCCTGTGCAGCTTCTCATAGACTCAGTCTGCACTTTGTCCTGGCAACTGGCCTTGTCATTCACTGCTGTGGGCCCCCTGCCTGTGCAGCTTCTCATGGACATGCTCTGCATCTTGTGCCTTGCTCTTCTCTTCTCATGGTACCTAACTGTGCAATATATGAATAAAGACTGTTGCTCCTGTTGTCTATTTTGTCAGTGTCCTCACTGAATAAAGTTCTTTTGCTGTGTGTAAATGGTTTACTGTGCCACATGGTCTGTTTGGCACTTCAACATGGTCAATGTTTGGGCTCACTTACTCTCTTTTTTTTAGGGGTGACAGGGTCTTCATTTCTTTTTGACCCAGATAGTTGTGGTGGCAATGGTGTCCATTTTGAATGGTTAGCAGTAGTCATTTACCTGATTGGTTCATGTTGGCTCTATTGTACACATGTCGGGGGGGTCACTGCAAGCACAGAGTGGGTTTCTGCACACAGTATTGCAGGCAGGCTGTCCTGGGTCATCATGTATGTGTGTTCTTCCTTTATGTGTGCCCAGTGGTGTATGTGTGTGGTCATCTTGTGATGGCCAGTCATCCTAGTCCCATGGCTTAATTTCCATTTGTGCTCTTGGACGGCCAGGTAGTGTGCAGTGTGAAGGGGGTGAGTTTGTGGGGAGTGTTGATGTGTGCATGCCTCTGCAATGTCAACTACACACATGTGTCACCCGGAAGTTGTGTGCCTGTTGTTTTGATTGTTCATTCCTGTGGATGTGGTTGTATGCCCATGTGTGAGTTGTATGTTGTGCCCTGTGCAGTGTGTTGGTGTGCCCTTGCAGTTCTGTCTGACTCCTACTTGTTGTTTTTGTCACTTGTGAGTATGCAGAGAGTGTTACTGGCAAGTCAGTGTTGTGTTTTGTTGCACATCCATGTGTCTTGTTGGTGTTTGTGGGGACTGTGCAGACCTGCTGCTCCACACTGCCATTATGGTTGTGTTTTTTCATACCTTGCTGTCACATGGTGCCTTCTTGCCTCCAGTGTGGCATGTTGTGTGTGTTGTCATGCCCTCCCCGATATGGGCATTCAGTTGCCTACCCATTGTGGATCTGCACTCCCTCTCTTTGTGTATGGTACACTCCTGCCATGTCCCCTTCTGACATGCCGTACACTTCACTTTGATGTGAGCTGTCCCCTTGGTTTGTATGTGTGTGTGCCTCCCCATGACTTCATTTGTGCCACTGTGCTTTGTGGTGCAGTTCTTTGTCCAGGGTCAATGTGTCAATTCAGGGCATTTACCCAATGGGTCATGTGTGATGCTCTGGTGCTGTTTGTCAGTCATGGTTGCTCCTATGCAGTTCAATTGTGTGTGCTGCCCAGTCCTGTGGTCAAGTTGTTTCCACCTTTGTGTCCCAGACTTGTACATCTATTGGGTGTTGTGTTGTATGTATGTGTGTTATTTGTGTTTTTGCTTCACTTCTTGGGTGTGCTGTATGGTGTTGTGTGGGTTGCTGTTCTGTCACTGATGTCTGTGTGTGTCTGGTATGCTTGGTGTGCACACACCGCTTGTTGTGCATGCAGTGCTATGTGTGTATGTTGCCTTGTGATTGCCTGGTGTGCATCCCCTAATGTCCTGCTGTGTTTGCTGTGTGATTGTTCTGCCTGTGCATCTGTAGTTTGTTTGCTGTGGCTGTGTTGTTCTGTGATGGTGCACTTCTTGTGTGTGTTGTGGTATGTTGTCTGTGCATTGTTCCTGAGTGATGCGGTTGTGCACTCCTGTTGTGTCTGTGCTCCCATTGCCTTTTCCCAGTTTAGCTGCACAGGGCATGTCTGTTGTTGTTGTTGTGGATCTGTGTGTGTTTCTGTTCGGTTATGTGTTTGTCTGTTGTATTTGTTTCCACATTTGTGGTGGCATCCGTGTGTGTGTGTGTGTGTGTGTGTGTGTGCGTGCGTGCGTGCGTGCGTGCGTGCGTGTGTGTGCGTGCGTGCGTGTGTGTGTGTGTGTGTGTGATATGTTTGTGGCTGAGCCCAGGGTGTGTGGTTGTTTGTGTGTGTATTGACTGTCAAGTATTGCCAGCCTTCAGTGTGTTTGGAACTGGTGTTATGTGCTGCTGGCGTGAGGGGAGTATGTGTGTAGATTCTTACTGGTGTTTAGATGGGCCCTGTGTGTAGTGCTGCTGGTGTGCTCCTGTGGGATAGTTGTATGGATGTGTGGCTGTTCACAGTTTGACTTCAGGGCCTTCCTTTAATCCTTGTGCCTATACGTGGTTTGCCTTGCTGTCTCCCTGTGTTGTTGCACTGAGCTGTCTGTGGTTTGAGTTCACTGACTGTGCCAGCCATGTGTCCTTTGATGGTGTGAGGGTGTTGTGCTCTGTTTCTTGTGTTGATGTGATGTACACATGCTTGTTGTGTGTCTCCATGGCCTTCCATTTGTGTGCAGCCCACTTTGGTTTCCCTATTTGTTGTGCTCCATTGCTGTTGGCATGTGGGATGTGTATGTGTGTGTGTGTGTCAGTCTGCAGTATGTATGTGTGACTGTGCAGGCTGTGTGTCCTTTTGTATGTTAATTCCTTTCTGTGTTCATTTGGTGCTGGTCCTCATTTATATTTCCCTGAGTGTGGTGTTGTGTGTGTTTCCCTGGCCCTGTGCTACTGTGCTGTGTGTTGTGTGTTCCTGTGCAGCCACTCCTGCAGTGTCTGTCTCCATGATTGTTTGGTGTGTGGTTCAAGGTGTGCATTGCCCTGGCTTGTTTTTGTGCATGGGGTGCACAGGAGGGGCACATGGCATGTGCCTTCATGGGGTGTTCTAGTGTGGGGTGGGAGTGGGTGTGGCCCTGTGGTCTTTGTGCCCTACCCATGCCTGGCACTGCCTTCTGCATTGTATGCAGGTATTTGCTTGTGCTCGCCACTGCGGTGACGTGACCGGGACATTGCTACATGGTGGCGGTAGCTGTGTGTCCAGGATGCAGCGGGGTGGCTTTGTGGCAGGTGGGTGATGTGTGGGTGCCCTTGTGGATGTGTCCCTGTCCCCCCTAGGGTGTCTGATGTGGATTTGGACCCTGTGTCAGCCCATGTGTTGTGTGTTGTGTGTTGTGTTTGTGTTGTTGCGTACCTGCGGCGGCGGCAGCGGCGGTCCATGAGTTCCTGGTGATGTAGCAGGTACAGCACCGGAAAGACATGTAGAGCTGGGTCCATGGCGGTCATGACCGGGACTATGATTTCGCCCTCCGCTCTCGAGCTTCCGCCGTCTCTGGTTGGGCGGTGTCTCCGCTGCGGTGCGTCTGCTTGCTTGAGTTATCCTAATTTGTGGAGCGGGGCGGACGTCATTCCGCACGGCGGTGAGTCTCCATTGGCTGATGGTGGTGGTGAGTCTCCAGTGGCAAATGATGCAGCACTGCGCTGCAAGCAATTTTGCTGCACCAAGCTGCATCATTTTAGAAGCACAGGGATGCGTCATATTTACAATATGACACATCCCTCTGCTTTCTCCTGCGCTGGCACACAATTGGCTCTCATGCGCCAATGCAGGCATCCTTGCACCTGTGTTGTGGGGATGATCATTTTAGTGCAGGAAGAGACACCTTCCTGCACAAAATCAATCAATGATGGTGTTTTCCTCTTTCAGAATGCAGCATGCAAAGAAGGAGGAAAAACAGGAGAGAAATACAATCTCCTCGTTGCTCCTCCTTACGCTCCACCAGGGAGGTGAAGGAATCTGACGCATTCCCAGGTTCACCAAATGTTTGGCAGAATCCATGGGTGTTGCTGTTGGAACACCAACAGCAACACCCAGGGCATGCCACTCTCACTCGAAGAGATACATAGAACGAGGTTGTATTTACAAGGTCATTGAAAGCCATGCAAGGTGGCTTAGCATGACCTTAAAAATATGGGCCCGCATCAAAAAAAATTATCCACTGGCGCCGCAAGGGGCTTGTAAATCAGCCCCTAACGCCTTAGCTATTTATCTTTGCATTTTTACATAACATGAACTTGACCCGAAAGTCCTGGAGCGCTTTACTTGGGCACCAGTTACATTACACAAGGTCAGATGATTTTTTTAGGCACAGGAAGATGAAGTGATTTGCCACAGGACGTTGAGTCGACCTAGTACCCCAGTTCCAAAGCCAGCAGCTCTGGCGTTCCTGCCACATCCTCTCTCCCAATCACTAAGTCCCTCACGCGATGTTTCTTTGCAAATGTGCGCATACTGATAATCATTCTAAGTACTGTGCTAATCCTAGCTGTCACATCATAAAACGACTTGCATTTGCCCAATTTCGTTCTTCAGTCAATTGTTTAAATGGTAAAGGGAGACATGATTTTCTCAGTGTTACATTTAGTCAGACTAGAAGCCGGCGTTTACGATTCAAGAGTTTCATGATTGTTAGGTTAACTTCTAAACGCAATGTACCCTTCGTCCAAAGATTGGCCTAACCTAGGGCACCTCCAGTGACAGTCCCACAAGTTCAGCCCTTTGTTAACTTACTATCCATATCAGCAAAAAAGTGTTAGGCACGACACAAGCGTGGCTGTAGGACATGCTCTATCTTGCATGCTCTCCATCCTTTTCCTGGGGTAGGCATGACATTAGTCCTTTTTTAGTCTCTCAGGGGGCTTGAATCTCCAAGGCCCAACCCTTTTATGCACTCGAGCACTGGGTACATGAAAGGCTGCATAGTAAATTCCTTTTTTGTCAGCATCAGCACCCTCGATGCTCCTCCACGGTGACATCCACAGTCAATTTGTTTAAAGTAAATGACATTTTTGGAACCCTTGCATCTTGCCAAGTCATCATTCTCCGCCTGAATTACATATGTTGCAGACTGCAAGGTCTTACGCTTCTCTTACGGTATGCAGATGTTCCATCCAGAAACAATCTTAATTATGCATTCAAGATGCTGATGTTCTGACTTCTGCAATGCAAAGTCATCATTAAAATCCCAAATGCTGCTTTCTGGGCATATTTTCATATTACAGTTTGCCTATTTCCCAGGATTTCTTTCAATGCAGCATAGTTGAAGTGGTATTTCCTGGACATATGCAAGCAACTAATAAAGTTAGTCTGCATTAGAGAATAGTAGTAAATAGAACATTGTTATGCCACTTTATAACTAATTATGTGAAGATACCGAGAAGCTATTCGGCTCTGATTGCGCTTCCCTTTACGGCCACTGTGTTTACGCACCTTGCTTACAGTAGCTTTACTATAATACAAAAAAGTTTATTCATTTTTAAATCACATGCAATGTACGGCCCATTTCAGTGATTCAAATCAAAGAACTATGGGGCATATTTACAAGGTGATTGCACCACCGGAACATCACTTTTACTGACATTCCGGTGGCGCAATGTCCTGCACCATATCTTTTTTTTGTGGCTTAACACCGCTTTGTAAATATGGCTCCCTTTCACATAGGTATCTGCGTGAAAGGGGGATGCAATTTATGTTACTGTGGGCGTTCCACCACATCACCCATGGCTTTTTGATGCTGCCCCAGATTTACAAGGATCTGTATAACGGAGGCAGTGCCAAAAAGGAACGGCATACAATTACAGGTGTTAGAATGCTGCAACGAAAAGAAATACTTTTATTTCGCCTCATTTTTGCTTTTTCTATGTGTGGTACATTCTGCAGCACACATAGAAAGAGCAAAATGCCATTAATGACTGTTTATGTGCCGGAAGGTGTGTGTCCCTTCCTGTGCATAAACAATCATTAAATAAGACGATTTGCTACTTCTATGTGTGCTGCAGAATGCATATTACATAGATGTAAAAAATCACCATTATGAATTGCTTATGTGCAGAAAGGGACACCTTCCTGCACATAAACAATAATTCCCTGCAACACAGGCACCCTTGCACTGTGGCTCAAGGGTGTCTGTTGGCATTAGGCAGCTATTTTTAGTGCCAGCTCTAGGAAAAACACATGGGTGTGCCATATTGGTGTAAATATGGCTCATCCCTGCCTTTTGGAAATGGCGGAGGGCAGCACTGCAAAATGTGCTGCAGTACGTGCCACCCTCTGCCTTTTCCTTGTAAATATGCCACTATATGTTCCACAGAAAATAACTCAGCATTTGTCTTATCGAAATAACACTAGGGGCAGAGTTATTGATTTTTAACGCAACGTGGCACTGCAGCCACATTGCAGCATAGCAACCTCATTTGCTTCACTGCTTTGTGCATGGGGGAAACAATGTGCAGGGCCATATTTATTCAGGATGTCTGCTGCTGTCTTCCTGTGCCCTGGCTCTCTTAAAGGTTGCCTTACATGACACACAGTCTTGCACAGGTGAGTTACACTTTCTAGCCTAGGTTTTGTGGTGGAAGCATACCATTCCAGGACAAATTGATAACTAGACATACACTAATGGACCCCAATACATTGGGGGCCTGATTCGCAAAGGGCCTCCACACTCTTTGCAGAGGCCCTGCAGTCGTGAGGGAGTCTCCACATTCGAGGTGGAATCTCCACAATGAGAGTTCTCATTGCGAATATTCAGCCCTATTTGCGGAGACTCCCCATTGGGAATTAGACCCTGGATGTTTACAGCGCACTTAAGCGCACATGTAATGTGTGTGTTTTTTTTTTTTTATGAAAACATCTCCTTGCTACTCAAAGCCCAGTCTCGCTGTTAAAGTAGTTTGGGCTTTTCATTGCAAACTATAAGTTTTTTTCATTATAATGAGCCCGTAACACCCCCTTGGATTTCACTTTCTGTGATGAATGACTTTTCACCACTTTGCAATGGTGCAAAATGTTAGTTTTGTATTTTACCAAACTTGTAGATCAGACAAGGAAGTTGTTGTGCTGTTTTGCATGAGAATAGGTCAGCACCATATCCACTGACATATGGTGCTGCTGGTCTCTTCCCAGTTGCTGGAACATTTTCCTCGCTGCCTAGCACCACAAATGCACCTTTGCATTTAAGAGTAAAGATGTCCATGTGAGCATAGCATAGGTTTTGTATCTCCGGGTAAAAAATGCAGGGGCATATCAACAAGGTGGCAATAAAAAATTATCGCCTCTTTTGCGGCCGTTTTCAGCCGAAAAGCAGCGATAATTTTATCGCTATATTAGCAAGGTCACGCTATCACGTGAATCCTTGCCTTAGCACCCTTTTCCGTAAAACGCCCACCTTTGCATCTGTAATGAGATGCAAAGTGGGCGTTCCGTCCCAAAATAACTGGAGAAATGTCGCTAACCAACATTTCTCCAATTATCAATGGGCACGCTAGCAAGCATAGCGATACGAAAAGTAGCGCTAACTTTGGTTATCGCTACTTTCCTTATGCCTGCTTTTAGTTTGACTTAGCCATGATATCCAATTGAAGGTGGATATCATGGCTGAGTCTCCCCTGCCCTATCAGCAAGCTATCGCCAAACGTTGTGCGATTATCGCTGTATTTCCAGCGATAATCGCACAATTGGCAGCTTGCGCATGGAATTTTATCGCTTTTGAGATAAGCGTTGCTAATAGCACGCTATCTCAGCGATAAAATTCGGCAATAGCCGGCGATAATTATTCTAGCGCTAAGTGCGCTTAGCGATAATTATCGCTGGTTGTTGCTGATATGCCCTGCAATTCTTACACTTTTAAACTTGTCCCACTTTGTATGTGTGTTGCACAGACAGTACACATGCAAGAATAGAACAACTAGGAGAAAAGAAAACTTTTCTCTGATCCTGTCACGAGGAGGGATTTTTTATGGTAAGGATTTCTCTACAAATGCCAACACACTACCCATGTAAAGCTCCAGTGATACAATGCAGTGCAAATTAGAGCATTTTGTCATATGTGATGTCATCAGTGATGTCATTTGAGATGTGATCAGTAATGTCATCTGTGATGTCACTGATCATGTCATTAGTGACGTAATATGTGAGGTCATAAGCAGTGCTTTGCAGGGGCATACGTTACAGTTAGCTCTGGTAACTATAAGAGCTGATTTTCAATGGTTTTCTATGAGTAAAATCTGAGCCTAATTATGATGGCCCTATAAAAAAAAAAACTACGATGGCCCTATAACCTTTGTTTTTTCCAAGAATTTCTACGTTTTTTAAAATTCTATTTCCTAACTATAACGTCCCTCTAACCTTTGGATTTGTAATGAATCTCAATGTTTTTTTAACTATTAGGCATGTATGCAGAGTGGTGAAGAAATGGGACTGGGCCTCTGACCAGGTCTCAGCAATCTCGCTGTGTTGAATTTATTGGTTGTAAAAGGAGGGCCCTCAGCATCTAAGGGGACTTCATCCCCCAACCAGTAGTGTGCCAGGAGGTGCATTTTCAGAGTGGTGGGGAAAGGGGGTGGTGCCTCGGATGACCTTTCAGCATTGTGGGACTTACTGGAGGTAACAGTAGGGGTTGTCGACACTAAGGAGCCTCACCAGCCAAGGTGATTTAATCCCCCAGCAAGTTGTGTGCCAGCCCAGGAGGCCCCTTTGCAGAGTGGTTGAGAAAGGGGGCAGGGACCCTGATGATATCCCCTGGGGCTGGTCTGTTAAAGAAATATATATATATTTTCCCTGGGGGCTGGGTCTGTTTTTGCAATGGAGAGGGGGCCATTTGGCCCCCTTCCCCAGGGCCGAGCCAATTACAAATGCAGAATGGGGCTCGCCCCCCCCTGGCTGATTTTGGCCCCATCCCCCAGGGCACATCCATTTGTCCTGGGTGTTCCCTGGACACCCAGTTTGCATTGGGACATGGGGGGAGCCTCAAGGCCTGGTGGTCCCTGCTGACTCCCCGCCAACTGCCAGAGCTGGCATGCTTTCCGACACAGGGAGGTGCTAAACGTGCAGCTCCCTGGGTCTGAAAGCAATTCGTCTGTTTCCCTGCTCACTTGACAGGGAGCAGGGAAACAGATGAATTCTCTGCATCCAGCAAGTGAGATAATTTCTCTGCTCTAGCTTTCCGGAAGCGGAGTGTTTGCTGTGGCTTGGAGGGAGCGGCTGAAACTCCTGCCAAGCGGTAGCAAACATCTATGTCACTGGGTAGCAGGACCCAGCCCTGGGGGGTGGTGGTCCCCAAGGCCATATATTCCTCCAGTAGGGGGGCCATGCAGCCCCCCTCCTTTCACTCAGTTCGGTCTGCCCCGGGAAAGCGGCAGTCCCCGGAGTTGAGAATAGCTCATGAGAGGTGCTTTGTGGCCCCTTTCCCACTTTTAATGTTACTTTGGCCTGGGGAGGTAGTGGTCTCAGTGGGTCCACATGGCCCCCATTACATTTAATTTAGCCCCGGGGAGGTGGTCCACAGGGTCAGTGAGGTCCGTGCAGATCCTCCAATTTATTTTTGCTTTGTGGTCCTGGGAAGCTGATTGTCCCCAGGGCCCCTCTTTTATTTTCACATAAGTCATGGGTAGGTGGTGGTCTCCAGGATATTTACCAGCCCCCAGAGGGGGGGCATGTGCCTCTCCTTTAATTCCCCCATGCCCATGAGACCTGGCCCACAAGTGGGCCTATTAGAAACGAAGTGGGGAAGCACACACTTTCCTTTTTAATTTTTCTGCAAGAGCCATGGATCCCGCCAAAATTATTTTTGCAAAACTAGTTTGTCCCTCATTTCAGCTGCTGTCTTTGGAGTTTTTGAGTGATCCATCAAGCAGGGATTGATAAAAAGAGGGGAGTGCAAAAACATGTTTTTCCCATGTTAATTTTCATAGAAACTTTAGACAAGTCTACAGCCCAAACTGCTGAATGGAATGACACAAATGTTGGCAAAAACGTTGCTAGCTTTGGGACCTTCTTGTTAATTGGTGCAAATCCGTTCAGTTGTTTCAGAGTTATTTAAAGGTTTTTCAGATATACAACTGGGGACGCAAAGGGTTCATGATTCTGATGTCGGGCTAGGCAAACGCAAAAGGCTGGAAGAGTGCTGTAATTGGCTGTCCACAAGCTAAGGAAAATGTCTCAGCCACCATTTAATGATGCGGTACCGGCCTGGGGGATTGTCAAAAGGAATAGAAAAAGTTAAAAGTGGTCTGGATAGGAGTACCTTAACTCCATGGGTGTATTATATGGGATTTTTAGTGGTCCTGTATAAGTTTTACAAAGGCGACTTCCTTTTTTTCCCCACATGGTTGGGGTCGCGACAACATCGCGCCACTCAGTGAGGCCACCGTGTAATGTCAAGGTGGAGTCGCTCATACCGCCTGGATTGTGCCGTCAATTTAAGAAGCCTGTCCTGGGGAATATTTGCAAACAGGAAAAAGTATAAAAGGGGTCAGGGTTAGGGTACCCTGACCCCATAATTGTATTGTAGGGTTTGTGAAATATGTCTATGAGTTATGAAATTACGTAACTCATACACATATACTCTTCCTTTTTTTCCCATGCACGAGGCGTCACAACCCTGTCATGAGGCTCAGTATCCAAACACTTATTTACACAGTAATGCATGCACTCACATTTACACATTTGCCCATCCACACCCAGACCCACTCAGAGACTCCTGCACCCACTCACAGACTCAGATACTCACCCAGTCAGAGACCCACTTACAGACTGATCCACCCACTTACAGACCCACTGAGTCACGCGCAAACTCACTCAGAGACTCATGCACCCACTCACATACCCCCTAAGAGACTCCCACATCCACTTACAGAACCACTTGAACAGTCACTCACCTACTTAGAGACCACTTAGAAACTCACACCACCACTCACAGAGCCACTCAGACACTCATGTATCCACTCACAGACCCACTCAGACACTCATGCACCCACTCACATCATCTTGTTGTGTTTGCTATGTTCACCCTAATTGGCCAAGGGTATGCCCAGATGAGGGTCCCTTGCTCGCTGTGACACTGGATTCAAGTGAGCCTGGCTGATGAGGGGGGAACCCTAAAACCAGTCCCAGGATGCTTGTTTCTGGTCCAGGGAGGACCTGGCCTGGCAGTTCGGACTGGGCTGTTCCCATGAGGAACAGGGTCAAGACTGATTTGCATACGGCTGGGTCAAAATTGTGTTGGCATAGTGAGCAAAAGAAAGATGTATTAAACCCAGATTTGTGACGGGGTGAGTGGTTGAAATGTTTCAGCACTCCGTCCATCATCTTTTTGTGTTTGCTATGTAAGTACAGAAAGGGCAGAGTTACTCATACATCATCTCAGACAGTGTTTCAACCATCTACACCTTCACTGACATGCACAGACATAACTCTTATGTATCTAGCTCTGATAGAGGAATGACACTCTCACTTAAACAACTCATTAATGACTGACACACCCAAGAGGCAATACTTGCCACCCCATGCATACAGATTTTTAGAGTCAAAAAGCCAGAAACAGAGCCAGCAATGTACTGAGAGACTTTTCTACATAAAGAACATAAGGTGCAGATAGGAACTGAGGGGCATATCATCAAGGGCAATATCGACGCTTTAGCGGCACTTTTTGCCACTAAAGCGGCGATATTTTTATTGCCCTATCAGCAAGCTGTTGCTAACAGCTGTTAGCGACGGCTTGCTGGCAATAGCGCCTGTGTCAATGCCACTTTGCATGTCAGCGATAATAATCGCTAATGACATGCAGGGTAGGCGTTCCCTAGGCGTTCCCTCTGGAAACAACCCTGGAAAAGTCGCTAACCGCACATCGCGGTATCATCAAGCCGGACCCTGATTCCTATAGCGAGTTAAAAAACTGCGCTAACTGTGGTTATCGCCATCAGCTAACGTCTGCTAAATGTCAGATTTAGCTATATTTATAATGGGAGGTGGATTCTCAGCCTAAGTCCACATCTCCCAATTATCAAGGATTCCCTTAGCGCTGTAGTTGCATCGCTGGATTTCCAGCGATGTTCCCTCATAACGCCGCTATCGCCGGAATTTTTATCGCCGTGGAGATAAGCGTTGATAATAACGCGTTATCTCAGCGATTAATTCCGGCGATAGCCGGCGTTATGCAAATTCGCTCTATGTGCGCTCTGCGATGTTTATCGCAGTTTGTTGGTGATATGCCCCTGAGACACTTATTCAGACAAGTAGTAAATCTGTGACAGTACCAAGTGAACCATCCAGACAGGTTGCCCTTTCAACATGTGTCAGTCCTACCACACTTGAGTCTGTGAATGCAAGTCTAACGCTAGACTGAATTTGTATTTAAAACCCCCTTGACAAGCCTGAAAGTGCTGTTGTACTGCTTAAAAGGTAGCCTGTAGCTAGGCAATAGGGTAAACTATGTGTGCATAAAAGCAAAGACATGTAGTTAGATGTTTTTTAAAGGTACATGGACACTTTTAAAGACATATGCTGACTTATACATCCAGTGCTCTACATTTAGTTGAATGTCATGTAAGTACTTATGAAAGGGCAAAGCTACTACTACATCTTCTACGACAGTGTTTCAAGAATCTATACCTTCACTCACATGCAAAGACATAACTCTTATGCATCTAGCACTAATGGAAGCAATGCCACTCTCACTTAAAGTACTCATTAGTAACTGACAGCCCCAAGAGACAATCCATGCCACCCCTTACATATAGATTTACAGAGCCAGATAGCCAGAAACAGAGCCAGTAATATATTAAGGAACTTTACTAGATATAGGAAAAAACACACAGAAAGGAACTCATACACATATCCAGATATATAGTAAAGCTCTGACACTACCAAGTGAACCATCCAGATAAACAGCCCTTTCAACATGTCACAGGCCTAGTACACTTGAGTCTGTGTATACAGTTCTACTGCTAGGCTGACTTTGGGGCATACTTACTAGGAAACTGTGAGAGCATGGTCTTAGGCCTAGAAGGCTAACGCCATTCTCCGACAGTTTCCAAACTCAGGGAGGCATCATATTCACAAGAATACAGTGCACCCCTGCCTTTCCCTTAGCCAGCTGCATTTAGCGCCAGCACTATCGCCAATACAGGCACTCTTGCATCATTGTGCAAGGGTGCCTGTGTTGCAGGGAAAGATTTGTTTTTTGCAGGAAGTTATCCCTTCTTGCACATAAACAATCACAAATGGCAATGTGTAACTTCTACGTGTGCTGCATTGTGCAGTACACATAGAAGCTGCAACTTGTAATTTTTTTTATGATTGATTCTTTATGTGCAGGAAGGGACACTTTCCTGCACATAAACAATCATTCATGGCATTTTGCTGTATCTACGTGTGCTACACAAAGCAGCACACATAGAAACAGCAAAAACGAGGAGAAATAAAGCATTTCTCCTTGTTTTGCCATGTTAAGATCGGGGTTTACCTGTTCTCGATTTTGGAGCTGCCCCATATTTATGTCACAATTGTAAATATAGGGCAGCACCACATATAATGGGTGTTGTGGTGGAATGCCCATTGCAACACCCATTACCCACCCCTTTAATGCTAAATATAGCGTGAAAGGGGGCCTTATTCACTAGGTGGCGTTAATCCAAGTTAAGTGGCTTAACACCGCCTTGTGAATAAGGCGAAGCCCATATCTTCAAAGGGAAATTGTTAAAAGTGACGTCCCTGTGGCAATAGGAGCTTGTAAATATGCCCCTTAGTTTTTCAAACCTCTTGACAAACCTTAAGGTGCTATAGTACTATTTAAATGTCACCCCTAAGGGAGCCTGTAGCTACGCCACAGGGTAAAGTGTATTTACATAAAACGAAAGACGTACTGAGAAGTTTTTGAAGGTATATGCAAAGTTGTAGGCGCAGATACTGGCTTAGATCCAGTGTTTTACATTCAGTTGAATGTCATGTAAGTACTTATTGTGAGAAAGTGCCATCTTTCTTGCATGGTATGCCCCCACTTTTTGCTGAATTGCTGAATGTACTTTGACTGAGTGCGCCCTGGACTCCTGCCAATCAGGTGCCCAGGGCGGGGAACAACCTTTACAACGCAACTTTTACAACGCACTACACTTACAACGCATTTTTTACAACGCAACATCTACTACAACGCATTCCATTACATAGCATGACACTACAACGCATTTTTAAAAACTACCTTTACAACGCATTCCATTACATCGCATACTACCTTTACAACGCATACCATTACAACGCATAATATTACACTACACTATCCAACACTTACCCTACTGTTGCACCCCCTGGAGTTAGAATAGTAATTTTTACCCCTATACTATCCAACACTTACCCTACTGTTGCACCCCCTGGAGTTAGAATAGTAATTTTTACCCCTATACTATCCAACACTTACCCTACTGTTGCACCCCCTGGAGTTAGAATAGCATTTTTTACCCCTATACTATCCAACACTTACCCTACTGTTGCACCCCCTGGAGTTAGAATAGTAATTTTTACCCCTATACTATCCAACACTTACCCTACTGTTGCACCCCCTGGAGTTAGAATATTAATTTTTACTCCTATACTATCCAACACTTACCCTACTGTTGCACCCCCTGGAGTTAGAATAGTAATTTTTACCCATATACTATCCAACACTTACCCTACTGTTGCACCCCCTGGAGTTAGAATAGTAATTTTTACCCCTATACTATCCAACACTTACCCTACTGTTGCACCCCCTGGAGTTAGATAGCAATTTTTACCCCTATACTATCCAACACTTACCCTACTGTTGCACCCCCTGGAGTTAGAATAGTAATTTTTACCCCTATACTATCCAACACTTACCCTACTGTTGCACCCCCTGGAGTTAGAATAGTAATTTTTACCCCTATACTATCCAACACTTACCCTACTGTTGCACCCCCTGGAGTTAGAATAGTAATTTTTACCCCTATACTATCCAACACTTACCCTACTGTTGCACCCCCTGGAGTTAGAATAGCAATTTTTACCCCTATACTATCCAACACTTACCTTAAATGCAATTTAATATTATGCGTTGTAATGGTATGCGTTGTAAAGGTAGTATGCGATGTAATGGAATGCGTTGTAAAGGTAGTTTTTAAAAATGCGTTGTAGTGTCATGCTATGTAATGGAATGCGTTGTAGTGGATGTTGCATTGTAAAAAATGCGTTGTAAGTGCATGCGTTGTAAAAGTGTGCGTTGTAACGACATACATCCGCCCAGGGCCTATGTTCCTTCCCTAAAACACAAAACACAAATTGGCAAACCATGGCCACATGTCAGCCCCTGGTAAATGGTACCCTAGGTACCCAGGGCCTTGTGACCAGGGAAGGCCTCTAAGGGTTGCAGCACCCATTGTGCCACCCTTAGAGGCCCTGTACCCTCACACACACACTGCCCTTGCAGGCTGAGTATCTGGGTGCAAGACAAAACAAAGAGTCGACATGGCACACATCCCTGTGTGCCATGCCCACCACCTACACTGCCATGGCATATATCAGCCACCCCTCTAGCTGGGTATGCTATGCCAATGGTGTGGGCACAGGAGCAGGAGCCCTGTGCCCCTACAGTACCCAGGTCCATTCCTGGGCACTGTAAGTGCAGTGCTGCCATTTAAGAGTATATGGTGTGGGAGCTCGTCAAATACGAACTCCACAGCACCATAATGGCAACACTGAAGACTGAGACGTTTGGTATCAAACTTCTCAGCACATTAAACCCACACTGATGTCAGTGTGGGATTTAATGTACCAAGCACCCAAGAGGGCATCTTAGATATGCCCCCTGAAACCTAACCTACAATCCCCATCTGTTCTGAGGCTGCCTAGGTTGCCACACAGCAGACATGTTGCTGGACCCCTGGGTAGGAGAGCCCCTGCTCTCCTGGGTCTGCAACAATGCACATCCTGGGTGAGGTGCTAAATCTCCTGCCCCAGGATGGGCAGGGGGAAGCTTCAAAGGCATGCCGACTCTGTGAGTTTCCCCAGGCCACTTCAACCCCCCACTCTGGCGGGAAGCTTGGCCGTAAACCCCAAATAAGGACAGGGCATGTGCCAGCCTGCCAACCCCACCCCTCAGGTGGGGGAGGCGAGGTGAAGCACATCTCCGGGCTCTCACCATCTTGAAGATGGGAAGCCCTGCCCAATCAGGACTAGGCTACTGCCCCCCTCCCGCAGGAGAGAGGCAGGATAGGGGGTGTACCCACCCCAGGACAGGGACCCATTGGTCCCTGCCCTTCACCTACCTGTAACACCCCTAAATCTAGTATTTAGGGGCTGCTTGAACCTTCCTTCCCCAGATTCCGAAATGCGTAGAGGAGCTAGAAGAAAGAAGACCTGCCCTGCAGCTGCTAAGAAGAGAAAGACACCAACTGCTTTGGCCCCATCCCTACCGGCCTATCGACCCTCGAACCTGCTCCTGCTCCAACCCGGCATCTCTTGTGGCCAGCAACCTCACAAACCCCGGAGGACCTGGCTACCTTTTGACTCTCAACTCCTGGGACTCTACTCAAAATCTACTTATATTCCCTGACAGCAGCCCCGAACCGGGAACCCTTCACACTCTGCACACGCCAAGCCTGGCCTGTGCCAGAGTGAACAAAGACCACGAGGACGACCCCACGGCGACTGTGACCCCGAGTCCGGCACCCAAGGACCTCCCTTGACACTCCTGAAGAAGCCTGCAGCCTCAGAACCAGGTGCACCCCCCAACCTCGATCAACAGAGGGTAAGATTTCCCAACACCAAAAGGCACCCCTGCACCCGGCGCCCCGCGGCCCCCTGTGCCCAATCCCGGGGTACCTACTTATCCTCCAACTACCCAACTGACCTCTCGAAGTGGTGGTGGCACCTGAAGAATCTTCATCCCCGAGCTTGCAGTCTTTTTTCTAAACCGGAGATTTCCCATTGAAATCAATTGAGCACCCGAAGGCTCAAAAGCACCCTGCACCCAGCCGCCCGAGTGGCCCTGGCAGTGCAACCTCTACACCTATCTAGTTCCCCACTTGCCCTGAGTAAGTGACCAGGAGCCCAGCTCCCACAGCCGCGTGGCCTGCTAGTCAGCAGCCACCAACCAAGGCCCCCCTACCTCTAATAGGATCACATTGGGCCTAACTCTCTCTGCACCCGGCCGCCCTTGTGCCGCAGAGGGTGAACCAACTGTACCTACCTGACCCTGGGAGACCCCTGAGTCTATGCCCAGAACCTTAACTCTGCCAGTCGAGTACTTACCTTTAAACCGATAACTCAATTTTCTCCATAGGGTAACATTGACTGACTTTTCCTGAAATTTTTTCTAAGTGTGGACTTTTCAAACCTTGAAATATTCACCAAAAATCAGCCGAGTAATGAAAACGAAAATACTCACCTGCTCTTCGGTGAGCTCCCAGTGCTGGATCTTGGGGCCCAGCACTGACTCTGAAAAATACTTACAACTGTACTTACCAGTAACCCAATTTTCTCCTATAGGAAATCATTGACTGTTTTTCTGTGAAATTTCTTGTGTCAATTTCTGCAAACTATAAATATTCTTTAAAAATCATAACATTTCTGAAAACGTAATTAGTTACCTATTTTGGATAAAGGTCCTAGTACTGAGTCTAGGCACCCAGTACTGGATTACAAAAGTAACGAGAACATACTATACCTGCAACTTGAATTTTCTGCCATAGGGAATAATTGACTGTTTTCTATGAAATATTTTCTAAGTGTTAACTTTTAAAATAGCAAAATATTGTCTAAAAATCATCACAGTAATTAAGTCGACTTTTATCACTTGATTCCAAGTATTGACCCAGGACTGAATCTAGGATCCAGTCCTGGCATTCCAAAAGTAATCCTAAAAGTAATCTGTGGCAAATAACTTGAAACTTCCATTGAACTCAATGCATTATTGTGTTTAGAATTGTGTTGCCTATTTCAACCACTTGTAACTTTCTACAAAAGTCAATTGCATATTCCAAAAGTATTTATATAAAGCATCTCATTCTGAGAAAGTATATTTTAATACGTATTGTTGGTTCTAAAATAAAACAAGCATATATTTTTTTATATATAAATCATTGGCCTAGAGTTCAGTTATTGAGTGTGTGAGACTATTTGCTGGCTGAGTGTGTGCAACAAATACTTTACACTGTCCTCTGACACTGCCTTACTGCTCGACCAAACTACCACTTTAGAGAGTAAGGTTATATCTAACTTTAGCCTCTGCCAAACTTCTGGGGACTGTGGACTCTGTACACCCTGTACCTATTTGGGAACAGTATATACAGAGCCACTTTCTCACATTGGTGGATCAGCGGTGGGATACAAACTTGCATTTGTTGGACTACTTGGTTACCATCTGATCACACAACAGAACTCTTAAAATTGCCTTTAGAATTCTGATTGGTCAAAAATACTAAAAGTCTTGCTAGGGCCTTGCTTAAGTTCCATTAGAATTTTAGAAAAATAAAAGTCACTATAGTCAGGTTAGAGGATGAGAACTGTCAGGTAAGAATGACTCAAACAAACCCAGCTATTAGTGAAAATAATAACATGGACCTGGTGGAGGAGCTCGACCTCACACCTTACTTGCACTTGTCTTTCAAGGAATTGAGGTCCCTATGCAAACTTAAAAATATACCAATGGGCCTGCATCCAACCAAACTAGGGCTCCAAGAGCTCTTGGCTGAGTATGCTAAGGACCACCCATCTGAACATGGTGATGGCCAGTCAGATGAGGAAGGGGAAGAAGAGGAGGTGGATAATACCCCCCCCCCACACTATTCCATAGGGAGGAGAGGGCACCCATATCCTTCAATCCAAGAATTAGCATCTGGGGACCTAGAGATCACACAGGTGACTCTGGTACCAGAGAGATCCCTGGGGGACCCACCAGTGAAGAGGACAGCCTTGTAAGGCTGGCCAAAGGATTAGAGCTAGAGTCCAGGCTCCTGGCTCTAGAAAAAGAAAGGAGAGAGATGGGTTTAGCACCCATTAATGGTGGCAGCAATAATAAAAACAAGGATAGGGAGGAAACTTCTGACCTTAAAATCCCCAAAGGGATTGTCCCTAAATTTGAGGAAGGTGACGATATCACCAAATGGTTCACAGCCTTTGAGAGGGCTTGTGACATCAGAAACGTAAAGAAACCTCTCTGGGGGGCACTCCTGTGGGAACTGTTCTCTGGTAACTGCAGAGACAAGCTTCTGACCCTCTCTGGGCCAGAAGCAGGATCCTATAACCTCATGAAGAAAGCTCTGATTGAGGGGTTTGGATTCACTACTGAGGAGTATAGAATTAGATTCAGGGGGGCTCACAAAACCCAGTCCCAGTCCTGGATTGACTTTGTAGACTTCTCAGTAAAGACACTGGGTGGTTGGTTAGCTGGACATTGTGTGCAGGATTTTACTGGATTGTACAATTTATTCATGAAGGAACATATATTAAGTAACTGCACAAATAAAAAGTTGCATCAGCATTTGGTAGATCTAGGTCCAATTTCTCCCCAAGAATTGGGAAAGAAGGCAGACCACTGGGTCAAGACTAGGGTGACAAGGACAACCACTGGGGCTGACTAGAAGAAAGTGGTCACCAAGCCTCCCCAGGGGAAAGGTGGTGAGAATCCCCAAGATAAAAAGTCTGAGTCTTCCAAAGGGCCCCAAAAACCTGTTCAGGTGGGTGGGACCCAAACTACTCCCTATGTGCCTCAACCCTATAGGGGGAAGAACTTTGATCCCTTAAAGGCCTGGTGTAATACCTGTAAGAGGTCAGGACACCTAACTGTAGATAAATCTTACCCCCACAACAAAGCCCCTAAGGCACCCAGTACAGCTACTACTGGGGCAACAAGTATACAGATGGGATCAGAAGTGTACCCTGAGCAAATCTGGGAACACACTGAAGCAAGCCTAGTCTCCCTGGGAGAAGTGGAGTTTGCCACTGTAGCTGTGTGGCCACCCAACTTAAAGAAATATTTACAGTACCCCTGGGTGAATGGAACTAGGATAGAAGCTCTGAGGGATACAGGTGCCAGTGTCACTATGGTGAAAGACACACTGGTTACCCCTGAGCAATATTTGATTGGGAAATCTTACCCAGTCACCAACGCTGACAGTGTCACCACTAGTCATCCCATGGCCATGGTGACATTAGGTTGGGGGGGGTTACTGGCCTGAACCAGGTAGTGATCTCTCCAAAGCTGCCAGCTACATGTCTGCTTGGAAATGATGTGGAAACCTCAGCCTGGGCTGAGGTTGAGCTAAAGGCCCATGCAGCCATGCTGGGCATCCCTGAATTGGTGTGTGTGCAAACCAGAGCACAGAGCAAGAGGAAGGGTGAAAAGGTAGGTCTGGAGACGGAAATAATGGCCCAACCAACCAAGAGAAATGGTAAGAAGACTGGGGAACCAGCTTCTGTACAGGAAAACATTCAGGACCCCTCTCCACAGGGAGAGGATTTGGATACCCCTGAGGGAACTGAGTCCATGGAGCTTGACCCTTACCAGGTTGAACTCTTGGGCCCAGGGGGACCCTCTAGGGAAGAGCTGTGCCAGGGTCAGCGAGACTGTCCCACTCTTGAAAACCTGAGGCAGCAAGCTGTTTCAGAAGCAAAGGGAGATGTTAGTGGTACCCACAGAGCTTATTGGGAAGAGGTATTACTGTATGCTGAGGCAAGAAACCCCACTCCTGGAGCCACCAGGAGGGTGGTAGTGCCACAGCAATACAGGGAGTTCCTCCTAACTTTGGCTCATGACATCCCCCTAGCTGGACATCTGGGGAAATCCAAAACTTGGGAAAGGCTAGTGAGTCACTTTTACTGGCCCCAGATGCACCAAAAGGTGAAGGAGTTTGTCAGCTTCCGTGTTACCTGTCAAGCCAGTGGCAAGACAGGTGGCCACCCAAAGGCCCCCCTCATCCCACTACCAGTGGCGGGGGTACCCTTTGAAAGGGTAGGAGTGGACATTGTGGGTCCACTTGAACCTCCCACAGCCTCAGGGAACACATTTATTCTAGTAGAAGTGGATCATGCTACTAGGTACCCTGAAGCAATTCCACTTAGGACTACTACAGCTCCTGCAGTAGCCAAGGCCCTCCTGGGTGTCTTCACCAGGGTAGGGTTTCCTAAGGAGGTGGTTTCAGACAGAGGTTCCAACTTCATGTCTGCTTACCTGACACACATGTGGAAGGAGTGTGGAGTGCAGTACAAGTTTAATACACCTTACCACCCACAAACCAATGGCCTTGTTGAGAGATTCAACAAGACATTGAAAGGTATGATCATGGGTCTCCCTGAAAAACTCAAAAGGAGATGGGATGTCCTGTTACCATGCCTGCTTTTCGCTTACAGGGAAGTACCACAGAAGGGAGTAGGTTTCTCACCATTTGAACTTCTGTTTGGTCATCCTGTAATGGGACCACTTTGTCTTGTAAAAGAGGGCTGGGAGAGGCCTCTTCAAGAGCCCAAACAAGACATAGGGGACTATGTGCTTGGCCTAAGGTCCAGAATGGCTGAGTACATGGAAAAAGCATCCAAGACCCTTGAGGCCAGCCAGGAGCTCCAGAAGCACTGGTATGACCAAAAAGCTACACTGGTTGAATTTCAACCTGGGCAACAGGTGTGGGAGTTGGAGCCAGTGGCACCAAGGGCCCTCCAAGATAAATGGAGTGGCCCTTACACTATCCTAGAAAGAAAGAGTGAGGTCGCCTATTTAGTTGACCTGGGCACTAGCAGGACACCCAAAAGGGTTATCCATGTGAACCGCCTTAAGCTCTACAATGACAGGGCTGACATCACCATGCTGATGGTGACTGATGAGGAACAGGAAGCAGAGAGTGAACCTCTCCCTGACCTCCTCTCCTACAGCCCACAAGATGGGTCAGTAGATGGTGTGATATTTTCAGACACCCTCTCTGCCCAACAGCAGACTGACTGCAAGCAAGTCTTGCAACAATGTGCTAGCCTCTTTTCCCTGACCCCTGGTCTGACAAACTGGCGTACCCATGGTGTGGACACTGGTGACAGTGCACCTGTCAAGAACAAAATCTATCGACAGTCAGACCAAGTCAAGGAAAGCATCAAAGCTGAGGTCAGCAAGATGCTGGAGTTAGGGGTCATTGAACCCTCTGAGTGCCCCTGGGCTAGCCCTGTGGTTCTGGTCCCCAAACCTCATCAACAAGGTGAAAAGAGAGAGATGAGGTTCTGTGTGGCCTATAGAGGGCTCAACTCTGTCACCAAGACAGATGCTCACCCTATTCCAAGAGCAGATGAGCTGATAGATAAGTTAGGGGCAGCCCAAATCCTCAGTACCTTTGACTTAACTGCAGGGTACTGACAGATTGGCATGGCCCCAGGAGCAAAGAAAAGACAGCATTCTCCACCCCTGATGGGCATTATCAGTTTACTGTAATGCCCTTTGGGCTAAAGAATGCTCCTGCCACCTTCCAGAGGTTGGTGAACCATGTCCTGGCTGGGCTGGAATCCTTTAGTGCAGCTTATCTTGATGATATTGCTGTCTTTAGCTCCACCTGGCAGGATCACCTGATCCACCTTGGGAAGGTTTTAGAGGCTCTGCAAAATGCAGGTCTCACTATCAAGGCATCTAAATGCCAGATAGGGCAGGGCACTGTGGTGTACTTGGGCCACTTTGTAGGTGGAGGCCAAGTACAACCCTTACAACCCAAGATCCAGGCCATCATGGACTGGATAGCTCCAACAGCCCAGACCCAAGTCAGGGCATTCCATGGCTTGACTGGGTACTACAGGAGGTTTGTGAAGGGATATGGGTCCATTGTGACCCCCCCCCTCCCACAGAACTCACCTCCAAGAAGATACCCAAGAAGGTTAACTGGACAGTTAGTTGCCAAAAGGCTCTTGACACCCTGAAAGAAGCAATGTGCTCAGCACCAATTCTAAAATCTCCAGATTATGCCAAGCAGTTCATAGTGCAGACTGATGCCTCTGAGCTAGGGATAGGAGCGGTCCTATCCCAGACCAATGATGAAGTCCAAGACCAACCTGTTGCTTTTATAAGCAGGAGGCTACTCCCCAGAGAGCAGCTTTGGAGTGCCATTGAGAGGGAGGCCTTTGCTGTGGTTTGGTACCTGAAGAAGTTGAGGCCATACTTGTTTGGTACTCACTTCCTGGTTCAAACTGACCACAGACCTCTCAGATGGCTAATGCAGATGAAAGGGGAAAATCCAAAACTACTAAGGTGGTCCATCTCCATACAGGGAATGGACATTGAAGTGGAACACAGACCAGGGACTGCCCATGCCAATGCAGATGGACTTTCCAGGTTCTTCCACTTAGACAATGAAGACTCCATAGGGCAAGGTTAGTCTCATCACCTTTCGTTTGAGGGGGGGTTGTGTGAGAAAGTGCCATCTTTCTTGCATTGTATGCCCCCACTTTTTGCTGAATTACTGAATGTACTTTGACTGAGTGTGCCCTGGACTCCTGCCAATCAGGTGCCCAGGGCCTATGTTCCTTCCCTAAAACACAAAACACAAATTAGCAAACCCTGGCCACATGTCAGCCCCTGGTAAATGGTACCATAGGTACCCAGGGCCTTGTGACCAGGGAAGGCCTCTAAGGGCTGCAGCACCCATTGTGCCACCCTTAGAGGCCCTATACCCTTACACGCACACACTGCCCTTGCAGGCTGAGTGTCTGGGTACAAAACAAAACAAAGAGTCGACATGGCCCACCTTCCTGTGTGCCATGCCCACCACCTACACTGCCATGGCATACATCAGCCACCCCTCTAGCTGGGTGTCCTATGCCAATGGTGTGGGCACAGGAGCAGGAGCCCTGTGCCCCTAGAGTACCCAGGTCCATTCCTGGGCACTGTAAGTGCAGTGCTGCCATTTAAGAGTATATGGTGCTGGGAGCTCGTCAAACACGAACTCCACAGCACCATAATGACAACACTGAAGACTAAGAAGTTTGGTATCAAACTTCTCAGCACATTAAACCCTACAATCCCCGTCTGTTCTGAGGCTGCCTTGGCTGCCACACAGCAGACATGTTGCTGGACCCCTGGGTAGAAGAGCCCCTGCTCTCCTGGTTCTGCAACCAGGGCCGGACTTGGAACCAAAACCGGTCCTGGCAAAGTGCTCGGCCCCCCCCTCCCTCGGGGCTTAGGGGTGCCGCCGAGCTCTTTGCCAGGGCTGGATTTCGGCCGATTTTGTTACAGGGCCGATTTTGCAGCTATGCTGCAAAAACGTCCCTGTAACAAAAACGGCCCCCACCCGTGCGGCTCACCGGGGGATTGCCCGGTGTCCGCTGCGGCCAGTCCGGCCCCGTCTGCAACAATGCACATCCTGGGCGATGTGCTAAATCTCCTCCCCCAGGATGGCCAGGGGGAAGCTTCAAAGGCATGCCGACTCTGTGAGCTTTCCCAGGCAACTGCAACCCCCCACTCTGGTGGGAAGCTTGGCCGGAAACCCCAAATAAGGACAGGGGATGTGTCAGCCTGCCAACCTCACCACTCAGGTGGGGGAGGTGAGGTGAAGCACATCTCCGGGCTCTCGTCATCTTGAAGATGGGATGCCCTGCCCAATCAGGACTAGGCTACTGCCCCGCTCCCACAGGAGAGAGGCAGGATAGGGGGTGTACCCACCCCAGGACAGGGACCCATTGGTCCCTGCACTTCACCTACCTGTAACGCCCCTAAATCTAGTATTTAGGGGCATCCTGAACCTTCCTTCCCCAGATTCCAGATTCCGAAATCGGAAGAGGAGCTAGAAGAAAGAAGACCTGCCCTGCAGCTGCTAAGAAAAGGAAGACACCAACTGCTTTGGCCCAAGCCCTACCGGCCTGTCGACCCTCAAACCTGCTCCTACTCCAACCCGGCATCTCTTTTGGCCAGCAACATCACAAGCCCCGGAGGACCTGGCTACCTTTTGACTCTCAACCCCTGGGACTCCCACGAGTAGAGGCTCTACTCAAAATCTACTTCTATTCCCTGGCAGCAGCCCGGAACCGGGAACCCTTCACACTCTGCACCCGCCAAGCCTGGCCTGTGCCGGAGTGAACAAAGACCCCGAGGATGACCCCACGGCGACTGTGACCCCGAGTCCGGCACCCAAGGACCTCCCTCGACACTCCTGAAGAAGCCTGCAGCCTCAGAACCAGGTGCCCCCCAACCGCGATCAACAGAGGGTAAGATTTCCCGACACCAAAAGGCACCCCTGCACCCGGCGCCCCGCGGCCCCCTGTGCCCAATCCCGGGGTACCTACCTATCCTCCAACTACCCAACTGACCTCTCGAAGTGGTGGTGGCACCTGAGGAATCTTCGTCCCCGAGCTTGCAGTCTTTTTCTAAACCGGAAATTTCCCATTGAAATCAATTGAGCGCCCGAAGGCTCTAAAGCACCCTGCACCCAGCCGCCCAAGTGGCCCTGGCAGTGCAAACTCTACACCTATCTAGTTCCCCACTTGCCCTGAGTAGGTGACCAGGAGCCCAGCTCCCACAGCCGCGTGGCCTGCTAGTCAGCAGCCACCAACCAAGGCCCCCCTACATCTCATAGGATCACATTGGGCCTAACTCTCTCTGCATGCGGCCGCCCTTGTGCCGCTGAGGGTGAACCAACTGTACCTACCTGACCCTGGGAGACCCCTGAGTCTATGCCCAGAACCTTAACTCTGCCAGTCGAGTACTTACCTTTAAACCGATAACTCAATGTTCTCCATAGGGTAACATTGACTGACTTTTCCTGAAATTTCTTCTAAGTGTGGACTTTTCAAAACTTAAAATATTCACCAAAATCAGCCGAGTAACGAAAACGAAAATACTCACCTGCTCTTCGGTGAGCTCCCAGTGCTGGATCTTGGTGCCCAGCACTGACTCTGAAAAATACTTACAACTGCACTTACCAGTAACCCAATGTTCTCCCTTAGAAAATCATTGACTGTTTTTCTGTGAAATTTCTTGTGTCAGTTTCTGCAAACTTTAAATATTCTTTAAAAATTGTATAATTTTTGAAAACGTAATTACTTACCTGTTTTGGATAAAGGTCCCAGTACTGAGTCTAGGCACCCAGTCGTGGATTACAAAAGTTACGAGAACATACTATAACTGCCACTTGAATTTTCTGCCATAGGGAATCATTGACTGTTTTCTATGAAATATTTTCTGTGTCAACTTTTAAAATAGCAAAATATTGTCTAAAAATCATCACAGTAATTAAGTTGACTTTTATCACTTGATTCCAAGTATTGGCCCCGGACTGAATCTAGGATCCAGTCCTGGAATTCCAAAAGTAATCCTAAAAGTAATCTGTGGTAAATAACTTGAAACTTCCATTGAACTCAATGCATTATTGTGTTTAGAATTGTGTTACCTATTGCAACCACTTGTAACTTTCTACAAAAGTCAATTACATATTACAAAAGTATTTATATAAAGCATCTCATTCTGTGAAAGTATATTTTAATACCTATTGTTGGTTCTAAAATAAAACAAGCATATATCTTTTTATATATAAACCATTGGTCTAGAGTTCAGTTATTGAGGTTGTCAGACCATTTTCTGGCTGAGTGTGTGCAACAAATGCTTTACACTGTCCACTGATACTGCCTTACTGCTCGACCAAGCTACCACTTTAGAGAGTAAGGTTATATCTAACTTTAGCCTCTGCCAAACCTCTGGGGACTGTGGACTCTGTACACCCTGTACCTATTTGGGAACAGTATATACAGAGCCACTTTCTCACACTTATGAAAGGGCAGAGCTACTAATATATCCTCTCAGATAGTGTTTCAACCATCTACACCTTCAGTCGCATGCACAGAGACAACTCTTATCTATCTTGTGCTAATGCAGCCAGTGACTCTCTCTCTCTCAAGCAACTTATTAGTGAGCCAAACACCAAAGAGACAATCTATGCCACCCCTTACATATAGATTTGGAGAACCAAGCAGCTAGATTCAGAGCCAGAAGTGTAGTAAGAGGCTTTACAACATAAAGGAAAAAAACTGGCAGGAACCCAAAGGAACCATCAAGACAAGTAGCCCTTTTAATATGTCACAGGCCAGATACACCTGAGCCTGTGAGTTCAGTTCTACAGGTAGGCCGACTTTATATTTGAAACCACATCACCGGCTTAAACCTGCTGTAGTACTACTTATATCTCACACAGAAGGTAGCCTGTTCCTAGGTCATAGGGTAAACTGTATCTCCATGAAAGCAAACGAATGTATGTAGAAGTTTTCGACAGGTACATATACACTTTTAGATGTATATGCTGACTTATACATCCAGTGTTCTACACTGCGGTGAATGACATGTAAGTAGTTATTAAAGGGCAGAGCCAGCAATACATCCTGCCAGACCCTGTTGAACCATCTACACATTCACTCATATGCACAGAGACAACTCTTATCTATGTAGTGCTAATAGAGCCAGTGACACGCTCACCAAAAGAACTCATTAATGTCTGAAACGCTCAACAGACAATCCATGCCATCCCTTAGATATCGATTTGTAGAACCAAACAGCTAGAATTAGGGCCAGGAATCTACTAAGATACTTAACTACAAATAGGACTAACAATTCCAGGGAGCAAGGAAGACACCTATCCATGTATGCAGTAAACAATGTTATAGTACTAACTGCACCATCCAGACAAGTAGTCCTTTCAACATGTTGCAGGCCTAGTACACTTGAGACTGTGTGTGTAGTTCTACAGCTAGGCCAACTATGTATTTCAAACCACTTGACTTGCCTTAAAGTTATATAGCACTAATTAAAAGTCATCACTAAAGTACATGTAGCTAGGCCATATGGTTGTAAACTCTATGTGGATAAAAGGAAAGACATGTTGTTGCAAGTTTAAAATAGATATATCTACACTTCCACTTATATATCCTAAAGTATGCATCCAATATTCAAAATTATCTTAAATGTGATATAAATAAGTATGAAAGGGCAAGCTACTGATACATCCGATTGCATAGTGTTTCAATAATCTACACTTTCACTCACATATAGAGACACAACTCTTATATATCTAGTGCTAATGAAGGCTGTGACTTTGTCATTGAATCACTCGTTAGCGAGTAACAAACCAGCAGACAATCCGTGCCACCCTTTATATATAGAGTTAGAAAACAGAACAGCTAGAAATAGAACCAGTAGAGTACTGAGAGAGTATACTACATATAAAAAAACTGATAGGAATGGAGACATTTATCCAGCTATGCATTAAAGCTCTGAACTATGCAGATAAGTAGCACTTTCAAAATGTCAGCTGTTGATATGCTATAGTACCACAAAGCTATAAAATAGTAAAATAATGTAAACTATGTATTTTTAGATGTTTTTATTTTATAAAATACTTTTGAAATTATATTTGTTTTCAGATATTTATTTATTTTGAAACAGATGACATAAATATGACAGGGCAAGAGCAAAAGATGAGTGCAGAAAAAATACTACTTCAAGAAGACTCAAAAGAACAAACTGAATGATGGACAAACTATTCTGAAGGAAAGAAAATCAATTAGTATGAGAACTAAACAGTTTTTTAAAAAACAGTAGTAAGAGGAATGAAAAATGTGGAAAGTGATGATAAGGTAAGGAAAATGTTCCCAAGAAGTCAGAAACAGAAAGCAGTAACTCATGTTCAAAGTGGAAAGAATTGTAAAAAAGCACAATCTCTAACATCAAGACAAAAACAATACAAGGATAGAAGAAGAAGAATGTTTAGAGGTTTGGTAATACAGAATGTATTAAAGAACATAAAACAGTATAGGAGAAGATCAGCAGCTTATAAATAAAAGCCACATACAGAAACTGTCATAGATAAAGCGCTTTCTTTAAAGAAAAAACTATTTTTCCTAATACTGAACAGAATAAGAACTCGGAATAAAAAGTGCTCTGTATGAAGAAGAAAAGCCAGAAAAAAAGTCTTATTAAAAGAGTAACTTTTGTAAATTCTTCAGTGGCGAATGGGAACATACTTCAAGTACTGAAGCTTTCTTTAATGAAGAAAGTAATTTACAAGAGAACACATTAGTGCATGCAGTGAAAACAACTGTTCGAAATTATTAGGTGAAGGATGGTAGTTCCATTAAAAAAGAGGAGATGGTTGCTAGGAATATTGAAGAAGTTATAGCTGGAGAAGTACAGGGAAGGCCTACAGAAGGTCCTCTGCTGTATATAAGTGGATTTGTAGTAATCTATAGTATTAGGCAAGAATCTATGGATATTTTACAAACATTTTTACATGAATTCCCAGAAAGATGTATCAAACGGAAGATTACTATGTTACAAGGATTAGACCCATGTAAAATGAGAAAGTATAGTAAGACACAGGGGTATTTTGTTGCTTATCAAGAAAAGTGTGCCAAAGCACCTTTCATCATTTCATATTGTTAGCTGTGCATCACAATAAAATGCAAAAGTTAATTTGGAGACTTTACTATGTGAAAACTCCTGCACAATGTTTAGAAGAAATGAATACAGCTCTCTTGCATGGTATAGTAGCAGAGGTAGAGAAAGTTTATGATGATGTACAGTTTAGTTTCTTTGGTCATAAAGAGGAGTTTAGGGAAAGTGAGGAGTTGATATCTGCAGGTGTTGTAGAACACGACAGAGAAATTACTATTGATAACTTTGTAGAAGAGATTACAAAGTTTAACATCGTTTTCTCTGAAAAACCAAACTGTGTATTTGTTGTCGATGCATTCACTACAGAAGTCAAACTAAGAAAGTTGATTTATAATTAAAGAGGGAAAAAGAAAATAATGAGAAGTGGCAACAATTTGGTGTTTATTAATTTGTAGAGGAAAGATTTGACTTGTCCAGTGATCAAGTTAATGTAATTACTATTACAACAAATTAGAAGAAAAAAAAATGCCAGCTCAAACAGTACATAACAACTTAGAATTGGTACCTATTCCCCAAGAACTAGGATATTTAAATGTTTATGATTCTTTTCAAATCCAATCTGTACACCCATTCCAGGCGATAGTTTGTATGGCGCCTAAGACAGGTAACCTGCCACTAACTGACTTTCAAAAAGGCATTAAATGAAGGATTGTACACTTACCAACAGATTGTAAGCAAAATAATAAAGCTATTGGTGTAGACAGACAGGATAATTACCCACTAGTTATTTTAGTAAATGAAGCTCCTACAAAGAATAGAAAGTTCTGGCATTAGTTTGTGGCCATTTGTAAAGTTAGAAATGCAACATTATACATGCAACATTATAATGTTTATTATAAGAATGTAGATGTTCTTACAAATAAGTTATAAAGAAGGGTATACCCAAAATCACTGGGACCTGGGTGTAGAACAGTATAGAAAGTGGTGGTCCCAGTACAAATACATTTAAAAGGAATAACAAAAATTCAATAACACAGAAAGATTGATTGATGCTAAAGTGTTATTTCATCACACTAAGCACCTGATACATATTAATTAAGGAAACAATTTACAGAAAACATTAGCATAAAAAAACCGTTGGTGGGCCCAACTGGGTGGAGGGAGGGAGGAGGGTGACTTGAGTGAGGTACTGAGGCAAGTGATATACAATATTCATGAAAGCATCACAATCAAATTGTTGGGCATGTCACTCAATGCCACACATTCATAATAAAGTTCATAACAAATAGCTTACAATCGTTTACATAGCCATGTACAATAGAAAGTCACAGTGCAAAGTGCACTGTTGATGATACTGGCATCAATGATGTGCCAACGTTTCGACCCCAAAAACCATGTAGGTTGGTTCTAGTCTTTACTAACGGGGTCTTCCTCAGGTCAATAGTGAAGGTGAGTGCAGAGGGGCACCTAGGGGTAAAATGAGGAATTTGTCAAGTCCGATAATTGGATTCAAGGACGAGAACAGAGGTAGGTAATATGTCTCTATATTTACCGTATCTGATGTGAGAAAAGCCTAGTAGGTACAAAATTTCGTCAAGGACGATGGGGCTCCAATGGCTCCGATGGGCGTAGGTGAGAGTGATGGACACCTGTAGAGATAAGGTGTCTGTCAGCAAAGGGACCTAAAAAGATTCCCTGGTCACTAAATTAAACAGAAATTGAAGCAAACTTACTCAGAGAAGTAAATGAATTCCAACAAATCCTTCAATGCAGTGTTACTGCTGCTTGGAAGACCGTGGTCGTACTATTGGTCACACGGTGAAAGTAATTACAAATGATTTACTCTAGCGAATCTAGAAGTGATAGAGAGGGCGGAAAAGAGGCAGTCAGTGCTAGGATCCTACAGTGAATGGAGTAAGTAGAGAGCAGTGCCAGGATAGCATACTGCACGAAAACGCCTAATTAAAACAGGGGGACTCATTCTCAGGAGAGAAAGGCCCCACACTTCAGTCAATGATGAGCGAGGGATGGGTAAAGAGCATGTAAACATCGATGCTGTGCTTGAGTCAAAAGAAGTGTATAACGAAAAGGCTAAAGCATGCCGCGCGCAGTGTTGAGCCCAACAGAGACATTAAGTGCTTATATATGGGCTCAAGCATTGCAACATCAGAGCTGGGCTTAAATTAATAAGCGTGAGTCAAACAGCGTGGGTGACAGAAGGCGCAGTACTAAACCCACTGATAACAATATGTGCTTATTTATGGGCTGTGAAATGAGGCTGCTTAGGTATTATCAAAGAGATCGCGTGAAACTGACTGGACAATCGGGCGAAAAATGATGCGAGGCTGTAACCACTCCCGCATTACCGAGAACAGCGTGCCGCTCTGAGGGGCGGGCCGAGACTAATTACAAAGCACTTAACTGTATTCTGTAACCGGGAGTCAAATCAGCAGTATATTAAATTAAAACCCGGTGGTCCGTGCTGTCAAGTCAAATCAGCAGTATATTAAATTAAAACCCGGTGGTCCTGTTTAGTAAAGTGACTAAAATATATAAAAATAGATATACACTTAGAAAAGCTGTTAATCATAATAAATCTTTTTAAAAAATCAAAATTAAAAATGTTGCTTACATTACGATATCACGAAAACATACATTATCTTTAAATAAACAAATGTTAAAAGCACTTTATGTTTACAAAGAAATATTAATAAACATTTAAAATTCACTTCAACAGCAAATGGTTATATGGTCAGTATAATAGCAAATGCTATTTGAAAAACCGTAGAAATTCACTGAAAAACACAAAGGTTACAGGGATGTTAAAGTTAGGATACAGAATTTTAAAAACCCTTCGAAATTCGCTGGAATAACTAAATGTTACAGGGACGTTATCATTAGGTTCAGATTTCACTTGTACAAAACCAGTGAAATTCAGCAGTCATAGTTACCCGAGCTAACTATATCTTATACCCCGCAATGCACTGTTTATGATCTCACATATTAAATCACTCATGACAAGGTCAGTGACATCACTGATGACATCTTAAATGACATCATTGACTACATAATCCACAGAACCACTCACACACCCACTCACACCCCCATACAACGTCTTGTATGCCCACTCAGACATCCACACAGCAACTCATATACCCATTCATGGACCCATACCAGTAGTCACACAGCCACTCCCTCTTCCAGAGAGCCACTCACTCACTCATACAGTCACTAACACAACCATTTACTCATTCATACAGCTACTTGTACAACCAGTCACTCACCATAACAGCTACTCGCAGGGCCATA
Source organism: Triturus cristatus (assembly GCF_964204655.1). Classification (NCBI taxonomy): domain Eukaryota; kingdom Metazoa; phylum Chordata; class Amphibia; order Caudata; family Salamandridae; genus Triturus; species Triturus cristatus. The sequence goes on along the minus strand of NC_140594.1, from coordinate 444,537,000 downwards.
GCTCACCCATACACATACTTGCACACAGACGCATTCACCCTACACCCACTCACAAATTCACTCCCACTCCCACATAGCCACTCAACATAGCCACTCACTTACTTATTCAAGCACTCACACACTCACTCATACACCCACACAACCACTTACATACCCTTTCACGGGAAACAACCTTTACATCGTGGTCATTACACCGCAATGTATTTACAATTTGCATTTGTAGTCATTACATCGACTTGCAGTAGATGGCGCTCTAACATAAGGAATAGTATAATTTACTATTCCAACACCTTCCCTATTGTTGTGCAGGCTGGAGTTGGAATAGTAAATTACCCATTCCTAATGTTACAGCGTCATCTACTTCAAGTTAATGTAATGACTTGCGTATTAATGGCATCGCGTTGTAACAATGCGGTTGTTGTAACAACCATGTTGCTACAGAACGCGAAGCAATTGCATGCGTTGTAGCATGCTAAATGTCCCTTTCACACATCATTGCAAGTACTCTCATATCTACTCACTCACACATAGTCATTCACACAGAAACTCACTCTCCAATACAAACATTCACACATCATATCACTTAATCAAACACTCGCTGAAACAGCCACTCACTCACCCATACAGCCACTTATACACCCAGTCACTCACTCATACTCAATAACACACCCACTCACTCACCCATACAGTCACTCACATAGCCACTCACTCACCCATACAGCTACTGACACATAAACTCACTAAACAACATAGTCACTCACATACCCACTCACTCATTCACACAGCTATTCACATGCCTATTTACACACCCACTCCCATAGCTAAACAGCCGCTCAAATACCCAGAAAACCACTTACACACTCACTCACGCGCCCATACAACCACTCCAATACTCACTGGTACATTCATACAACCACTCACACACCTACTGACATATTCAGAAACATACTCACTCACTCATACAGTCACTCATGCAAGCACTCACACATCCATACAGCCACTCCCACACCCACTCACACACTGATGCAGTTACACTCCCACTCAGATCACACATTAAGGATAGTATCATTCATTAGGAGTACAACTAGTTTACTAATCTAACTGTTGAAGTAGGTTAGTATACATGTTTAACACCCATACACTTAAAAACAATTACACTCACTTTAAAATTCCATATCTCTGGTTCTACTGATTGGATCTTTGTTGTTTTGTTCATAAATAACTTATTAAGTTTCACTCTTTTTCTAAATTGGTGTGGCATTTTTCTTCTGTTGTGTTTTCACTTTATTACTGTTTGAAGTGTTACATAAATACTTTACACATTTTCATCTAAGTTAAGCCTGGCTACTTTTGTACCAAGCTACTGGAGGGTTAAGCACAGGTTAATTTGTGGTCTGCTTGTTTTTCACCCTGACAGAGGTTGTGGTTGCTGCTAGAGTAGGGTTTTACCCCTTTCAACCAGTAACCCAATTTCTCACAAGAACCATGGAAGGAATGGGACTAAATAGCCATCCGGTCCACCCAGGTGCATCGCAGGTGGGCTTAATTTTGTTGCAACTCCCACTATGTTCCAATGGACGTGAACTTGTCTGTACCACCCGTCTAAAAGCTGCTTTTCCCTACCGCCATTATGGCGGGCTGTAAATGTCTGGCGGCATCTGCAGGACTCCTGCAGTCTTTATTCAACAGACAGTCAATATCATAATTCGGCGAGCAGACCGCCAACTGTGCTGTGTGGAATCCGACACCGTTTCGACGGCAGTTCCCTTACCCCCGAACTCATAATCAGGCTCAAAATATGCAAACTACAATATTATTGTAGACAATATTTTTGACACGATATTTAAATATCACAATATTGTCCTTCATGATATTCTATCATAGAATCCTTGAACACTGTTTTCTGGTTCTAGTGCTGAGCAAAACCAAAACCTACATTATATTCGCTGGAAAGATTTTCTTTTATAGATTTTTCCTTACAGAATGGACCAAAATGAGGATATATTAGAAATTTCCGGTTATCACAACAACTTTGGCACACGCTCAAACAGGTATTTTGAGCTACCAAAATACAAACGAATATGGGGTAAAAATAATGATGAAATATGATTCATCATATTGTTATGTATCATTGAAGTATTATTTTACTCAGTGGTGCACATTTTAGTGACTGGGCCATGCTGAAAAATCTGGGTCATCCTCTCTATAATTTTAGAGAGAAAATAATGATTTACTCAACGATCTCAACAGTTGGAGCACAATCATCAGAGCTACCACACTGGAATGTATTACCATTTGGTTAAACATTATCCATAGTTTTGCTAATGCACTACCAAAACAGTAAACTGATAGAAGAAATGCTTTTCTTAAGTTTTTATTTATTCATTGTTTTTTCAATCAAATGATATTCGAAAATAATATCTTCCTATCGTCATGCTAACGGGTACTCCGAGCCAGGGTAAAGTCTACGAACGCAGATGCAAGATCTGTGGCATTACAATAATTTGTTTCGCACGATAAAGGCCGCATGGAATTATGGGAAGCGGTATTCCGTGTGCCTATATAAATGTTAACTCGGCCTGAAGACAAGCAGTGCATCAGCTGTTGGCTTTTTTATTTATTAAAAGGCAGCGCTGTAATATCGTCGCTATATTTAGCTGAGGCAAGCTCCTGTACCACCCTTTATGCTGTCCATCAACATGACACGGAATTCTAAAAGCTCATTTTGATTTATGAGGAAATTATATGCAAACCTGCTGAGTGGGTTTTCGATGTAACACGATGCACAACACAGCTTTTTTCTCGGGTTTTTACTTACATTTGCATTCTATGTTTTGTGTATTTTGTAGTGGGTTGTCTTTCAATTCAGCATTTTGAGTTGATGCGAGTTTAATGCATCTCTGATGTAGCTCATGCAAGCTAAGGAGTCATCACTACTATAGCACTAAGTGCGACTGCATTATAGATTGCGTTACTGTACGGACAAGGGGGCAGATTTACAAGCCCCTTTGCGACACATTTACGCCGACGGTGCGTCACTTCTGTGACGCAGCGGCGGCATAAACCATGTGCCTTGTTGCGCCTTATTTACAACGTGACGCATCTATGGAGATGCGTCACGTTGTAAAGCCCTGCGCTACAATAATCCTGCGTTAGGTTTAATGTATGCAGGGTGGGCGTTCCATCGGAAAAAGCCACGGAAAAGTGTTGCAGGGAAATCTACAAGATTTCACTGAGTCACTTTTCCGACGCTGCTGCGTCAAAACCCTGCGCCTGCCTGAAGCAGGCGTAAGGCGTGACGCTGCATGTTAGGTATGGGCAGCCCCTGAGTATTGCTGGAGTTGCGTCGCGCTTGCGACACGACTCCAGCAATGCGTCGCGCTTATGCCATCAGATGCGTCACGCATCTGTTTATCCTTGCGCCACGATGCTCCGCATTGTAAATGGTGCGCATCTGTGGTGGTGCAAGGGTAAACTTGCGTGACGCATCTTACCTGGCGCATCCCTGCTGATATGCAGGGATGCGCCTGTCCTTGTAAATCTGCCCCAAGGTATGTTGTTTCTGGTCCTTTCTGAGGTTATACAGCTGCATCTATTTAGTTATTTTTGTGTTCGTGTATTTAAGAGGTTTGTATAGAGTCCACACTGACGTGAGCCCCTTTCAGAGATCCAAATGATTAACTATTGATTTCAAATTGCGCTGCGCACCGCATTTCCGCCACTTCTAAATGCTGTAAATTTGCAGATATAACCATTACCCAGCCTATGTTTTTATTTACAGACTTCAGAAGGATTGAAGACTCAATCTGCCTTGTCAAGATTCAAAGTCATGACCTTCCGCCCACAGCATTTTGTCAGCGGAGAGCGTTCAGCACACTGAGCTACACTCCCATCGAAATAAGACAGAGCAGGGGACAAAGCACATCAGGTTGGAGAGCAGAAGTCAGTCTGAGTTTTAAATGTTGAGATCTATTTCATGATGTTATCATAAATAACAATTAAAGCGTACAAGGACAACAATCCACACCGAATTAACAAGAGAGTTAAGCTCCAAGTAACAATATTAGGATGTTAAGATTGACGCAAAGAGGACAATGTCCTTAAAATTGAAATAAATAACAATAGCACATACGTGAAGCAATAAGATTGACAGTAGTATACACCATATTGGATTTTACCAGGAACAAAATAGCACATTTGAAAAATAATATAAATTTACATTTTAAAAAATTCATCAAAAAGGTTGACAGAAAGCATGGGTTTTCAAGGGTCTCCTGAGATTCACCTGAAAGCCACCTCCTCAGGGTGCAGGCAGAATGGAGGCAGATAGGTCTGTGAACCTTTCAGTTTGTGGTGATCTTGCCCATAAAGCTCCTGCTTTGTTGTAGGAAGGAGTGCAAAGGATCCAGAGGCCACCCTTCTGTCTTTGGTCAGTTAATCTCATGGCAATATCCTGGTGACAGTCAAGTGCAAGTCGATTGTAGGTTTTTCTGATTAGCCAGAGAGGTTTGAAGTTTGCCTATTTCATGACTAATGGCTACAACAGAGATTAGAGATTGGTACCACAGTAAGCATTTTGACCCTGTGAATTTTTGTGAGAATGTCCACGTATCCCTCTTAGAAGCTATTATGGTAGCCACCATGGAACATCATCACTGCCTGCTCCATGGTCGACTTTTTGTGTAGAAGTAACAGAACCTGTATCAGGACAAATCTGAACATGATTAAGAATGTGGGTTGGATAGGACAGCTGAATTCCAAACTGTCTATGTAGGTGGGAGAGATTGAGGACTGCAGTCTTTGTATTTTGTTTAAGTATTGAGATAAAATTGGAAAAAGAAGGCTGATGTTGTCTCTGATCTCCAGAGGCAAGTTTGACAATGACCCTCCGTTATTCCCTTAAACCAGAAGCCTTTCATTAAAAACCAGCTGCAGAGAATCTTCCCTCCAGTCCCTCCCATTTACTGAGAACTTCATCAAACGTATGGTATCAAGGCAGTGGTTAAATTGCTGTCCTGTACTGCAACAAGCATGTTCAACTACAACGTGGAACTTACATACAGTGGCAAACCACTAAAATATGATGCATCGTACAGACGTAAAGAGAAGCTCTCAGGTATTGAGACTGATAGAGAGGGAAGGATTCACCAAAGGTAACAGTATGATCACTATTATGATCATTATCTTTGATTGGAGGACTGGCAGCCAATTCTGTGGCATCAATCTTTGGGCGAAAACAGGAAAACCTTCAAGATGATGGCAACACCAGTCAACTTCCAAGTTTCAAATGCTAGATAGGTATTTTTCAACAGCCGTAATGCCAATTGCTTCTTGGAGGCAATGGAGGATCATGTCATGGCCCACTGAATCAGATTCCTCAGACAAACCGTGAAACACTAATGTACATCCATGGCTAAATTCTAGTGACGTGATCAAGACTTTCTGAATGCAATGACTGTTCCAGTTGTTGTGATGTATGGGCAACTATTCTATAATCATATTATGAACCATGAGACCATATGTTACCAGAATCAAAGAATGTTGGTGTAGGCTTTAAATTACAAGACACCACAATTTATTCATAATTTGTAATGGTTTAGAATCACACATACATTACATTTATTTAAAGTAGAGAGGCATATCATTTGAACACCAATAAGTAGAACCATTAAATATTTTGATAGATCGCAGTACAAATGTTCATGCAATCTGTTGAGTCCACTATTCTCTTAGCCTAGTGTTTGTTCCCTAGCCTACTCACCAACTCATCTTTGTTTATATAATCTAGTTGCAAATGGATTACACATGCAAGACTATTATATATAAAGCTTTTCGGACGGATTCAAAAAAGGCATTTGGAGTATGTGAAGTAGTATTGCAGTACTACTACTTTACATACCATAAGAGGTAATTGACAAACCTCTGGTCAGAGATCTCTGCTTATCCTATCTTAAGTTCTCTCCCACAGTGACAGAGACCTGCACACACATAAGTATTGTATTTAGTTCTAAATTTGTGAAAAACAAGGAGTGGTTGCAAAATGGGTGGAGTTAAGTGAAATGTAAGGAGGGTTTTCCGGAGGGACATATTAATACAAAATGTACATCAACATAAGAGTAAGACCATTGCGATTCAAAAACTACGGGCCCGATTCACAGAACTAACTTAAGACATAATCCTAAACTTACTACCATTTTCGTATTCACAGAAGGCACTTACTCATTTTGGTATTCACAGAAGACACTTACTCACTTTGGTATTCACAGAAGTTAGGAGTCCTAACTTTAGGACTCCTAAATGCCTTCTGTGAATACTGAAAGTCTTAAAGTTAGGATTTTTCTCAGTTTAGGAGTAGTAAAGTTAGGACTCCTAACTTTACTACTACTAAATTGAAAAAAATCCTAATTTTAAGACTTTCGGTATTCACAGAAGGCATTTAGGAGTCCTAAAGTTAGGAGTCCTAATTTTACTACTACTAAACTAAGAAAAATCCTAACTTCAAGACTTTTGGTATTCACAGACGGCATTTAGGAGTCCTAAAGTTAGGACTCCTAACTTCTGTGAATACCGAAATGTGTAAGTGCCTTCTGTGAATACCAAAATGAGTAAGTGCCTTCTGTGAATACCAAAATGGTAGTAAGTTTAGGATTTTGTCTTAAGTTAGTTCTGTGAATCGGGCCCTACATTTTTAATTCTAGTACAGCACTAATAGTAACAAAGGGGGCTTAAATGTGCTTCAGACCATTCTTGAAGCACCGCACAACACATGGCCAATCACTGGTACTGTAATACTCTCCTGTACACTCAATCACTAACATCACACAGGGAGTAATGTAAAATATACAAAATAAAATAAATCTTAATATGTATAAAAACTGTATATGTGTAGTTATTGTTCAGCTGTGCTCTCATTGAAAAGGCATTTTTTGATTTGCCTATAACTTTTTACCCCATGCACAGATCTGTTCCGAAGGCACTTGACTTAGTCAGTATTCCAGTTTCGGCGAAGATGTGTGCAGAAGAAAAAGTTTGAGGACAGAGAAAAAAGTTGTGTTTCCTAATTTTGCTTGTGTGCACAGCTAAAGCGCTGAAAGGATTTATGAATAACTTGAAATGAAAGTAAAAAGTAACTAAAAAGGAGTGCTATTATTTGTATAGTGTGAATTTGGTCATCAGTTTTTGAGACCTAACCATTTAAAAAAGTGATCTGGTTGACTTGAAAAGGATTAACACTTTTGCATGTCACTGTGTTTTTAAATTGCAACTCATATAATCAGAAATTGTGTGAGGATTCTCTGGAATGAAGCTCCATAAGAGTCCATGGGAGTGCTAGAGGGTACCCGGAGACATAGAACACGCATGATTACCTGCACAAACCGGATTAAATGTGCTAAAAAAAAATCAAGAATCTAATGAAAATCGCAGTTCAGAGGCCTGCATTTTTTGAACAGGGAAAAAGTACCATTGGTCTGATTTCTTTGACTGACTGTCTGGTATCAAGTGGAGACCCTCAGTCAATGATTTCCAATGGCAGAGGAGTCAGCAGAGGATCTTCCAGCAGAAACATAATGATTCACCTGACCACAGCAGCCAAACCAGTGTTATCATCAGGTTGCCATCTTAGCGACGGAGTACCCTGTCTGCCAAAGTCTAAATAAGACCCTGGGTCTTCTATGATCTCAGAAAGGAATTCCTCAGTTACAATGTCCTCCTATTATAAGGTGAAGGTATGTTTACCCATATGTAATTTAATGCATATCTATTGAAATACTGTAACTATATAATCATTCATATGAAAAGTGACTTTGTCAGGCAAACTTGTTTTAAAAAACAACTTTTCTGATCTCTTCCTCACAGATCAGCGATGGACAATTGGATTTGATATCACATAACCAGCTCTTTCGGAATAATCAGTTCTCTTGCCTGAGGAAGCCTAGGGCTTCCTGAGTAATTGGTGAATCATAATTATTAGCTTGCTGGGCTATAGCCAGTAACTTGCCTTAAGATGTGGACAATAATTACTGTGCTTTCTTACATTTAAACCATCTGTACTGGAAGTGTGACTTGAAGATTTAGAGGAGAGCGGGCATATGTTATGTGATCTGATCTTATGTGAGGTGATGTGATGTGACTTGATGTTAGTTATCCTGTGTTATTTTCTGTTCTGTACTATTGCATGATGCACATCTGCCATTAGTATGACCTTAGGGCTAATTGGGAACAAAAAGCAGCTCAGACGAAATGTCCAAATGAGCGAAGCTCCCTTCTCTTCTCTTTCCACGCTTTCTTTTTTTATTAAGTGCCTCTTGGTGTCCCTCACCTCTCTCCCTGATTTTAACCCTGCTGGGGTTTTTGTTATCGACTCCGGGGAGTGAGTGGAGAGGATGTGGCAAAGCAGTCAGAGCTGCTGACTCGCAAGCTGGTGATCTCGGTTTGAGTGTCTGCAGTGCTATTCAAAATCCTGTGATTCTGTGCAAATCACTTAATCTCTTGGAGTGCTAAATTGTTATATAAATATGCTGCAATAGTAAAAGTCAAAAATGTATGAAACTACAGTTCCACCAAAGCGAATGTTGACAGCATTTGGCAGCGGGAAACTGATAAGAGAATCAGACTAAGAACAAGCATCACTAAATGTAGGAAAGTATGCTACAGCCAATAGAAATGGAAGAAAGGTAAGTTGCACACACAGGAACCAATAAGAAGCCAGGAAAGAGAGGAGGCAGGAGGTAAGTTCCTGTTTTTTTCCCCAAAAACTTTATTGTAAATAAAGCAAGATACAATTATGCATTCAGTTATCCAGTTTGACCTCAAGATATTTGAGCTATTTACTTTTCATCAGCACCTAGACAATACAAATGATCATATTGTTCTTTTCGGAATGAAAGTAATCAATTTCGCTGACTTATGTGTGAGGCATGTTGTCACCTTGTCTCGCATTGGTGGGGCTGACTCTGTCTTGGGATTCGTCAGTGATCTGGGCTGTGGGGGTAGGAACATGGTCGATGGGTTCCACAGAGCTGGCAGTCTGGTGGAGGTAAGAGACCAGGGGGGCACAAATGTCATGTGGTCTGCTCGCCATGGGCATTAGATCCCAATATTCACTTAAGTGTGTTTGGAAATATGCTGCGTCCGCTAGCCAATGTTTGGATTGTGGCGCCGGTCTGCGGCCCTAGGTTATCGACACACGGTGCTTGGCCAGAACCAGCAGCATTGCAGTCAGTCTGCGACTGGTGTCAGAAATGTCCTTAATGTTTCCCAATAGGCAAATGAGAGAGTCTGGCTTGAGGGTTTCCGAGGTTATGTCACTAATAATTTTGCACACATCCAGTATTTTGCAACTTTTGGGCATGGCCAATCCAGGTGTGTGAACGTTGCAGCAGCACTCACAACGTGTGTCCATGGATAGACCCATTTTGTGGAGCGCCATTGGGGTACGTTAGAACCGGTGCAGAAATTTGAAGTGAATTAATCACAGCAGGTAGTTGGGAGAGAGTCTTTTAGTTTGGTTACAACAATATTGCCACTATGTTAGTGAAGGGCCTTCAGCTAAATCGGCCTCTCAAGCACAGCAAGCCCACCCTGTGTCTACATGGGAAGCCAATAGTGTGAGTGCATACAGCCTGGTGACGAGCCTGCGCAGGGATGTAGCTGTGTGGATGTATTCAAGTGTTGCATTCGTCTGGGGATCGTCTGGTAATGTGCTGTAAATGTCCTTGCAGGTCGCTCTAGTTTAATAATATAGCAAGTTATCAAGCGGTGTTGTGTTATCGTGAAGAGTGAGAAAGCTTCCGTTAGGGTAGAGGTCAGCGCTGGTTTGTATGCCTAGGGTTGCGGCCCTGTACACCATGCCAGCTGTCTGCAAATGTGGGAAGGAGGGATTGTTCTCAAGTTGCATCAATGGCACATATAGGCTACTGTCCCCTGTGTGTTTGCGAATCCCCTCCCACGCCCAGCGCACTGTGTTGATTTCACCCCAAGAGGCTTTGTGTGGCAGAAACAATGCAGTTTGTAACGGCCACGAGGAGGCAAGATCCATCTCAACTGCCACGTGTGACTGAAAGGGAGTTGTGTGCAACCAGAAGTGGAGGAAGCTGGCTTGGGCTCAGTGTGAGTAAAGTTTAAAATCCAGGCCCCCATCCCACAACAAGAGGGGGGTAGCGTCAGGATGTTATAGGCAATGCAGTGTTGGCGGCCTGCCTAGATCAGGGTAATCACGTTAGAGAGTAGTTGTTTAAAGATTTGTGAGGTGAGTGGTATCTGAATATTTAAAAATAGATATCAAAGTTTAGGCAGCACAAAGATTTTTCCACACCCGTATCTTTGTTTCGAGCAACTCCATGGTTTTGCCAAAGTTCGCTTTCCACAGTTCTTCCATGTCTCTGTTCAGCCATATGCCAAGATACTTGGTCAGTCCCATGGCCCATATAGTCCATGGGGAAGGGCATTGTCGCGTCGGTGAGGGAAGAAAGAACGGATTTGTTACAATGTATTTGTGCCCCGGAGTAGCCTCCGAAGCGTATCTTCTCTCTTGTCTTTGGAGCTAGGTTTTCTTGTGGCTTGCTGATGTACAGTGTGACATCATCTGCAAACATGGAGGTCACCAGGTTGTGGGACAAGGAACCAATGCCGCATTGCATGTGATGCAGCCGCTCAGCAAGGGGCTCCATTACATGGTGTAGGAGAGTGGAATCTGACTAATGGTTGCCCCCAACTTTTTGCCTGGTATTTGAATGGTTTTTGACCAGTCTGGCTGGGATCCTGCTATCCAGGACCCCAGCCTATCTGCTTTCTCCCTAAAACTGATGTGAGTACTCTAGGTACAAACCTAAGTGGATGCTGGGCATGCCCTACCAGTCCCTTGTAGATGGTACCCTAGGTACCCAGGGCATGGGTCCCCCAGTAGGCCAACCAGGGCTGCAGCACTTATTGTGCTACCCTGGGACAGCCATACAAACTGACACCACCAGACCACTACTGTAGTCTGGGCGAGGTGGTGCTAGCACCCCTTACAGGGATATAGGTACCCTATATCCCACCCCATTACAACACATGTACTCTCATATGTCACCCCTATAGCAGGCCTTGCTAATCCTACAGGGCAGGGTGCTGAGGTATGTGTGAGGGGGGACCCCTACATGAGTAGCGCCTCTCTGCAACCTTCGTAAAATCGTTACTGGGTTGTTTGTAGTGTAGCCATACCATATACTCTTAACCGCATTATAAGTCTATCGCGATACCGCGATAACTCGAGAATGGCTACACAGAACCATATCGTGTTTGGTGTCAAACATGTAGGAATCATACCCCCAGTCCAGCCATGGGCATGATGGAACGATTCCCCCCTGCTAGAGGGGCGATATGGGAAAAGCGGTAGAATTTTGACACCAATTTAAAAGTGCACAAGTTTCACAAAATGGCTACTGCCCGCCACCTACACGACCCTGGCTGGCTGTTGCTGGGGAAAATCCCAGCCTCGCCAGCTGGACAATAGGGATCCTGTGGCAGGGAGGTGCTAGCATCTCCCCAGACAGGATAATGTGGATTGGAACAGGGTGGGTGCACCAAATGTCCTTTCAGAGTTGCACGTAGGCAGCTGCAGAGACCTAATTCTGCATACACCACTTGGAACCGGTTCAGGGGCATCCTGCCCCTCACCCAGGTGGGAAACACACAAAGGGGAGAGGGTGTAGCCACCCTTCCCCGCCTCACCACTCATTGGTGGACACTACTCTGGACACTCCACTAATCTTGGGGATAAAGGTGAATAACGTGGCCCCAGAGCCTCAGATTAATCTTGAACTTTACAGTCTTGACCTTAGACTTGCTGCTGCGCAGCTGACGGAAGAAATCTCCCTTGGGATAAAGGAGTTATCCCCCTGCTTGGCAGGCACCTGAGACACTGCAAGTGACCCGGTTGGAACCTTGCTGCTCCTATGGACTTTGACGACTTCCAGCACCCTTGAGGTGGGTTTCCAGCGCATCCCAGAGGCCAGTGAGTGTGCTCAACGAGTTTGGGCACCGTGGACCGCGTGGGTGCCGAGATCCCCAATACCCCAGGACACCAGCCACCTCTTGCGTAGCACATGACCCTGACCAGTGGGGAAGTTGTGCTTTGGCCCGTTTTTGAGTCAACCACTCTACAGCAATTGTGCCAAAGACCAGTGCCCTAGCCCCCTCCGGTGGCCCGTGGGTGCCCTTTTACTCATGCCAAATTGCTGCCTCCCGCGGTCCCTTGTCTCTCAACTTGTGGGCCCTAGCGGAGATCTATATCAACAATCAAGTGTTCCCCTGGTTGCACCAGGCCTGCTCTACAGTCTCTCCAAAGGAGACCTCTCACAGACCTCGTGGGTCTGCACTGTAGCTGATTTGTTTATTCTTCATGGGTTGGGGTTGCCAAGGCTTAGTGGATCCAACCCGGACACTAACACTGCAGCGACCCTCATCCAATGTGGGACAGTCGCCTTCCAGAAGCTGGCCTTCCTTGAAGCCTCCCGGAGCCCGTGGCTGCAGATCCAAGCGACAGCACCGCTCACCTGAAGCACCCCACATCGAAGGGCTCTTAGCTTTGAGCCTCCTGGTCACTTTGCCGTGACCCAGACTCTGTCCCCTCTGCTTTCAGGTTCTTCTCGACAATCTTCACATCTTTGATCTTCACGGCATCATCGACGCTTTTGGCTAGCAGCACTTTTGAACATTTTCCTATAGAAAATCAGCCCGCGACCCGACACCAGAATCGACCTATGCACCTGGCTTCCCTGGGGCAGGTAACAGTGGTACCTCGGTACTCTCATGGTAGTGGGCTCCTCAAAAGCTTAAGTCTAAAGTTTTAACTTTGTACTCCTGCTAGAAGTGACTTTAATCTGTGTAATTTAAACCGCGACATTCTCCATAGGCTAACATTGAGATCCCGATAGCAGCTCTTTGCACTGCACGCGTCTCCCGTGGGTCCCCTTCCTCATAACTGTGGGTGGATTCTGATGGGGCAAGTGATCCTGAATGCCCTAGGCATTGCCTGTAGAATTGTCATGGTTCTTATACCACTTTTTTGATATATGGTTTGGTCCCCCCCGGGGCCCATTGATTTCTGTGCTATTTATTGTGTTTATAAATGCTTGTTTGAAGTGTAACTTTGCCACTAGTCTCATAAAGCGACTGTGGGATTCTGTCTAGAATAAATACATATATTTTATATATATACCTGTGTGGGCTACTCTTTCATTTGGTTATTCAAGAGGTTATTATGGTAAAACAATAAGCTTAACACTCCTTCAAGACTTAGCCTGAAGGCTGCTCTCCACAGCTACCACTAGGATAGCTTTCTTTAAAGGTTGTCTTAAACCTATCATCAATAAGAGTCGAATTTGAATGGTGCAAGGTGTCCCTATAACTAGGAACAGCATATGCCAGGCCAACTTCTCACATTGGTGTGCAGCGGTTGGATTCAAGCTTGCCATTGTTTTACCAGATAACAAATTGAATTTCTAAAGTGAAAGCCACTTGGTACCAAAGGTACATATAAATTCAAGCTAGAATACAATAAGTTCTACTGAACTTAGGAGTTGTGTGTAGAGGGTTTAGCACACCTTGACTACAACTCAAGAGAGGGTTCAGTAGGCCACACTTAGTGTAGGTAGATACACCACTATCACTACACTAGAAATGTCTTTAGGTTCAGGTCCCCCTAAGGCTCTGGAAGGACCCCAAAGGGTCCCAGTTGACAAGTATGATCATCTCTCCTTTGCTGATCTTAGGGAGATGTGCACCCTTAGGAAACTTAAGACAAACACAGGTGCCAATACCCAACGTCTCAGGGAAATCCTGCTCATAGCAGACTTTATGCAGACTTTAGGGTCTGGTGGGGTAGACAGGTTGGGTGGGCATCCATCAGAAGAGGACCCTCCAAGAGAGGACTCTGATGAGGACCAGGAAGAGGATGAAGATCCTGACCTGGAAGAACCAGACCACTCACAACATGGAGGTGATGGCCCAAGAGGCACTCCCTCCATCCCTAGAGGGAGAGTGGTGGATCCAAGAAGGAACAGATCCCCCTCAGTGGGATCCAACCATTCTGGGAGATCCAAAGGGACCTCTGCCTCTTCTCAGAGAAGAGAATCCTCTCATGAGAGGAAATGCAGACTGATAAAATTTGAGCAGGCCAAGCTACAGCTTAAGAGAGAACAGTTAGCATTGGACAGGGAAGCCCTGGAGCTTCAGAAAGCTTCAAGAAAGTGGGGTCTAGAGACCCCTGGTGGCAGTGATGAAACCCCTAGAGTTAGAGAGAAAGTCCCTGACAATAGGAACCTCCACAAGATTGTGCCCCCCTATAAGACAGGGGATGATATCCACAAATGGATCTCTGCTCTTGAGAGGGCCTGTAAAGTACAAAGGGTCCCAGTAGAGCAGTGGGCAGCAATCCTGTGGCTCTCCTTTGCAGACAAAGGTAGAGACAAGCTCCTCTCTGTAAGAGAAGATGATACTGATGATTACTATATCTTGAGAGATGCTTTAATAGATGGGTTTGGCTTAACCACTGATCAATACAGACTTAAGTTCAGAGACACCCAAAAAGCACAGGATCAAGATTGGGTAGACTTTGTTGATTGTGCTACCAAGGCATTGGAAGGTTGGTTAAATGACAGTAAAGTTAATGATTACAAAGGATTGTACAATCTCATAATGAGGGAGCAGATTCTTAATAATTGTCATAACCAACTTGTTGGAGGGAGGACCACTGGGGAGTCGGGGGGACCACTCCGGGGCACCTTCCTACTGCAAAGTTATAGCCGAGCGCCGCTGAGAAGCCTCCTGGGGAGGTCCTTCTCCTGTGATCGCACTAGGCCCAGTAACACCACCACACCGGACTCTGTATCAGTTGCTTATCTCGGTACTTTATCAATGGTAGCACATTCAATATATTTACAGTGGGATCGAGTGATCCAGAAAGAGTCTCAATGTCTTTGTAGGGACAGGGTAGCGGGACAGTCTTAGTACCAGCCTGGTACGGGGAGGCTCTGCGCCAGACTTTGCATGCTGGTCTCAAAGCAGCTCGGACGTGGAGAGCCGAGACGGTGTCTGCAGGGCTCGGGTGGTAGTTCCGCCTGGGTCGAGCCGCGACACAGTCAGCAGGGCTCCGGTGGTAGGTCCGCTTCGGTCGAGCCGCGACGAGGTCAGCTGGGCTCTGATGGTAAGTTCAACAAGGTCGGGCCGCGACAGCGTCAGCAGGGCCCCAAAGGTTCGTGAAGGTCTTTAAGCACGGTGGAGCCGCGACGTAGTCAGCAGGGCTCAGAGCGTGGTTCCAGGATGAGTCTTTCTCCGTAGGGTCAGCCGCGATCCGATCAGCAGGGCTCTTGACTCCGGGATACAACTGTTGTCTTGTTGCCGGGTCGCCCCAGATATAGGTCTGGAGCCCTTTGATGTCCGGACCCTTGCGCCCGGGGGGTGGAGAGGCCGGGTTGGGAGCGGGCAGACGCCCAGCAGGAGAGGCGCCAGGCCCCAGAGAGCTGTGGGGCGATCGCACCTAGGTGTGGAAGGACGGTTGTGGGTCCCATCGATACTGCCCTCCGCCGGGAGTGGGGAAGTGTCCACGTGGTATCCCCCTGGCCAGGGGTTGGCGCCTCGATGTCGGGCCTCGCTGGGACCGAGGCCGGGTGGAGCGGGGTCACGTACAATCCAAAATGGAGGAGCCCCGAGGTGCAGGGGACCTCGTGCGGCTTAGCGAGGGGGAACAGGACCACGCCACGAGGCCGGCTCCAACACGCGTCCCCCCCAGCTGAAGGCAGGGAGAGTCACCCATCTCCTTGGGGGTTCTCCTCGCCGAGGCGGAAGAATCTGGACAGGCCGTCGGCATCGGCGTGGTCGTTGCCGGGCCGGTGCTCCACGGTGAAGTCCATCCCTTGCAGCGAGATGGACCATCGCAACAACTTGGGGTTCTCGCCCCGCATTTGCATTAGCCACCGCAGGGGCCGGTGGTCAGTTTGGACTCTGAAGTGGGTGCCGAAAAGGTAGGGCCGGAGCTTCTTGAGAGCCCATACCACAGCGAAGGCCTCCCGCTCGATGGTGCTCCACCTCTGTTCTCGTGGCAGCAGTCGGCGGCTGATGAAGGCCACAGGTCGATCGAGGCCCTCGGTGTCCATCTGGGAGAGGACTTCCCCAACCCCGTACTCCGAGGCATCGGTCTGAACCACAAATTCCTTGCTGTAGTCAGGGGCCTGTAGCACAGGGGCAGCGCACATGGCCGCCTTGAGGGCTTCAAAAGCGGTCTGACAGCGGGGCGTCCAGTGCACCGCCTTGGGCTGTTTCTTGGAAGTGAGCTCCGTGAGGGGCCCCACAATACTGCCATAATCCTTGATAAATCGCCGGTAGTATCCTGTGAGGCCTAAGAAGGCCCGGACAGCTGTTTGGGTTGCGGGGGGCTCCCACGCCTGGATGGCATCGACCTTCAACTGGAGGGGCGCCACCTGGCCACTCCCCACCTGATGGCCCAGATAGGTCACAGATCCTTGACCGATCTGGCACTTGCTGGCCTTAATCGTGAGCCCGGCCCTTTGGAGAGCGGCCAGGACTTCTCTGAGGTGTCCTAGGTGCGCGGCCCAGTGGTTGCTGAAGACTGCAATGTCGTCGAGGTAGGCCGCGCTGAAAGCTTCTAGCCCGGCCAGGACCTTGTTCACCAGCCTCTGGAAGGTCGCTGGGGCGTTCTTCATACTGAAGGGCATCACCCAAAAGTGGTAGTGCCCATCGGGGGTGGAAAAAGCGGATCGTTCCTGGGCGCCGGGGGTGAGCTTGATCTGCCAGTACCCAGCGGTGAGATCAAAGGTGCTTAGGTAGCGGGCGGCCCCTAAGCGATCGATCAGCTCGTCTGCCCGTGGCAGGGGGTGGGCATCGGTCTTGGTGACTGCGTTCAGGCCCCGGTAGTCTACACAAAATCTGAGTTCCGGGGGGGTGCCGGGGGTGGCGGCCTTCGGCACCAAGACCACAGGGCTGGCCCACGGGCTGTCGGATGGCTCGATGACTCCGAGGGCGAGCATCTTGGAGACCTCGGTCTGTATGCAGGCTCGGACTCAGTCGGGTACTCTGTAGGCGCGGTGTCGCACAGGGGGGCTGTCCCCGGTGTCCACGTTGTGGACGCACCAGGGGGTCACCCCGGGCGTGAGAGAGAAGAGGGCAGCGAAGGGTTGCAGCAGCTTCCGGCAGTCATGGCGCTGTTCTGGGGTCAGGGTGGCGGAGAGGTGGACGCCCTCCAAGGAGCCGTCTTGGCCCGAGGACCCCAGGAGGTCGGGTAGGGGCTCGGAGTCGCTTTCGCCCCCATCGTCGGTAGCCAGCAGCAGGCTTAGTTCGGTTCGGGCAAAGTGGGGCTTGAGCCGGTTGGCGTGTAGGACCCGGAGGGGGTTCCTTGGGGACTCCATGTCGACCAGGTAGGTGACGGGGCTCTTCCTCTCAACCACCTTGAAGGGCCCGGTCCACTTGTCCTGCAGGGCGCAGGGGTCCACGGGCGACATGACCCAGACTTGCTGGCCCGGCTCGAACTCGATGGTCGAGGCATTTTCGTCATACCAGCGTTTCATGTCTTCTTGGCTGGCTTCGAGGTTGGCTTCTGCCAGGGCCCGGAACTTCCGAGTCTGGTTCCGCAGGGCCAGGAGGTACCGGTAGACGTCGGGGGGGGCATCTTGGACGTTCGCCTCCCAGCCCTCCTTGACCAGGCTGAGGGGCCCTCGGACGGGGTGCCCATACAACAGTTCGAAGGGGCTGAAGCCCAGGGGTTTCTGTGGTACCTCTCGATAGGCGAACAGGAGGCAGGGCAGCAGGACGTCCCATCTCCCCCTCAGGGGCTCTTCCAGGCCCTTGATCATCCCCTTCAAGGTTCTGTTGAACCGCTCGACCAGTCCGTTCCCCTGGGGGTGGTAAGGGGTGGTGAATTTGTAGGTGACCCCACATTGTTGCCAGAGGGATCTCATGTACTTCGAAATAAATTTTGTACCCCTGTCGCTCACTACTTCTCGGGGGAACCCCACCCTGGAGAAGATGCCCATCGAGCCCGGCCCACCACTGGAGCTGTCACAGTGCGGAGTGGGATGGCCTCGGGGTATCGGGTGGCGTGGTCGACCAGTACCAGGATGAAGCGGTGTCCCAGGGCGGTTCGGGGGTCGAGGGGCCCCACGATGTCGATCCCTACTCGTTCGAACGGGGTGTGGACGGCTAGAAGCGGTTGGAGGGGGGCCTTGACTCGACCCCCAGTCTTTCCGCTAGCCTGGCAGGTCTGGCAGGACCGGCAGTGGTGGTCCACGTCTCTCCGCATTCGGGGCCAATAGAAATGGGTCACTAGGCGGCTGTAGGTTTTGTCTCGCCCGAGGTGTCCGGCGAGGGGCATGTCATGCGCCAGGTTCAGGAGGAACTCTCGGAATCGGAGGGGAACCACCAACACCCGGCCGGCTCCCAGTTCGGCGACTTTCTGTTCGCTATACAACAAGTCATTGTCCCAATAGATCCAGTGGGTTCCCGTGGGGTCCCCCGAGGCCTGGGTGGCCGCTTGCTGTCGGGCCCCCTCGAGGGACGGGCAGGCCTTCTGCTCTTGCTGGAATTGTTCGCGGGTGGGGCCCCCATCGTGGCGCCACTGGGCCAGCTCGGGGATCTCGCTGAGGGAGGCGGCCTTGTCGGGGGAAAGTTCGGATGGCCCGGCCTCATCGTCAGGCTCCTCCGTGCCGGAGGAGGGTGGCAGTTCTTGACCCGTAGGCTCGTCGGGGGCCGCTGCAGCGTCTGGTTGGGCGGTCATGGACCGTGTGGTGGCGCAGGCCCACTCGGGCAGCCCCAGCATCCCCAGATGCTCTCGGCGCTCCACCTGGGCCCAGGGGGAGCTCTCTAGGTCGTTCCCCAGGAGGCAGTCCACTGGGGCGTCGTCGCGGACAGTTACTTTTAGGGTGCCTGACACTCCTCCCCACTCGAAAGGGATCCTGGCCATCCGGCACATGCTTTCGGTGTTGTCCGTGGTCCGGACAGGGCATAGGACATGCGGCAGGATCTGTTCGGGGGTCACCAGGTGGCAGCGGACAGCGGTCACACTGGCCCCAGTGTCCCGGAGGGCTTTTGCCCGTTGTCCATTGATGGTGACCCACTGCTGGTACTTCTGGGTGTTGCTTGGGATGGCAGCTCGGGGCACCATTTCTCGGGAGCCCAGGCATACGAGTGACATGGCAGCTGGTTCCCACTCGGGGGACCCGTCGTCGCGGTTTTCCTCCTCTTCCTCTCCTTCCCCCAGGGCTACGGCGGCTATTTGGCGGGGAGGGGGCCCAGCGGTCCCGTTCCGTCGGTTCACGGGGCAGGCCGGGTCGCTCGCATAGTGGCCTGTCTGTTGGCAGCCGAAGCAGGTCACTGTTGGTCAGGGTCCAGGCCTGGCGATGGGGGTCCCCCTTCGGACCAGGGTCGGGGACGTGTGGTTGGCGGCTTGGCCTCGTGGCGGGCTTCTGGGCGGCCCGGCCGGGAATTCTCGACTGCGGTGGGACCCCCCTCCTCCGCCCCGCTGGCGAGGAGGTCCCGTGGTACTCCGTTGGTAGTCCCCCACGGGGTTCCGGGGGACCCGGGTGTTGACCCATCGGTCGGCTTCGGCGGCGAGCTTCCGGGGCTCGGTCAGCTTACTGTCTAGGAGGTGTTGCCTTAGTTCGACAAAGCAGTTGTTGGCGAGGTGCTCCCAGACAATGAGGTCGAACAGTTCGTTGTACGAGGTGACCTTGCTCCCTTTTATCCACCCTTCAAAGGCCCGGCTGAAGAAGTCCACGTATTCGACCCATGTGGTACCGGGGAGCTTCTTGCAGTCCCGGAAGCGCTGCCGGTACATCTCGGCTGATAGTCCGTAGCGGGTGAGTAGGGCTTCTTTCATGTGGTCGCATGATGTCATCACCGCGTCGGGGAGTTGCAGCAGGGTATCCCGGCCTTCGCTGAGGAACCTCCCCCATAGGCCGGCACCCCAATCCTTCCGGGGTACCCGATGGGAGGTCATGGCTACCTCGTAGGCTCGGAACCACTGCTGGATGTCGTCGTTTTTGTAGTATTCCTTGACGACATCCTTGGGGATATGAACCTTTGGCTCGGTCAGTGGCAGAGCGTCCCGGGCCCCGGGGGTGCTGGTCTCCCCCGTTTTGGATTTCAGTTCGAGTTCCTTGAGGCCCCTCTCGTGCTCGAGGGTTAGCCGTTTCTCTTCTAGTTCTCGATGCCGTTTCTTTTCTTCGATTTCCTCCTGCAGTCGTAGTTGCTCCAAGGCTAGTTTCTTATCCGCCAGCAGGAGTTCACCGTCCAGCCGGAGTCGTGCGAGTTCCAATTCGTGTGTCCGGACCCTCTCCCGTTCTCGCATTTCTTCGTGGGATAGGTCGGCTTCCGGGATGCTTCGCCCCCCATCTGTCGGGGTTATGGTCGGTGGCAGGTTTCCGTCCCGGGCCGAGGTCCCTTCGGCTCAGGGTGGAGTGGCCTCGGATTCTGCCCAGGCTTCCAGGGCTTTCTGCATTTCTTCCTTGGTGCCCAATCCTGTGGTTGGGATCCCTTTGTCCTTGCAGAATTGTTTCAGTTCTTTGTGGGTGTATTCTTCAAGCCTTTCTGGCTGGAAGGTTGCGGCCACGGTTGCTTCTTGGCTGTTCATGGTTCCCTTTCTTTTTCCGTCTGGTTAGGTAGTGGGTGCGTTACTTGCCTGTACGATTGCGTCTGGCTCGGATCCCGTCGTTGGCCACCAAATGTTGGAGGGAGGACCACCGGGGAGTGGGGGGGACCACTCCGGGGCACCTTCCTACCGCAAAGTTATAGCCGAGCGCCGCTGAGAAGCCTCCTACGGGAGGTCCTTCTCCTGTGATCGCACTAGGCCCAGTAACACCACCACACAGGACTCTGTATCAGTTGCTTATCTCGGTACTTTATCAATGGTAGCACATTCAATATATTTACAGTGGGATCGAGTGATCCAGAAAGAGTCTCAATGTCTTTGTAGGGACAGGGTAGCGGGACAGTCTTAGTACCAGCCTGGTACGGGGAGGCTCTGCGCCAGACCTTGCGTGCTGGTCTCAAAGCAGCTCGGACGTGGAGAGCCGAGACGGTGTCTGCAGGGCTCGGGTGGTAGTTCCGCCTGGGTCGAGCCGCGACACAGTCAGCAGGGCTCCGGTGGTAGGATAGCTTCGGTCGAGCTGCGACGAGGTCAGCTGGGCGCTGATGGTAAGTTCAACAAGGTCGGGCCGCGACAGCGTCAGCAGGGCCCCAAAGGTTCGTGAAGGTCTTTAAGCACGGTGGAGCCGCGACGTAGTCAGCAGGGCTCAGAGCGTGGTTCCAGGATGAGTCTTTCTCCGTAGGGTCAGCCGCGATCCGATCAGCAGGGCTCTTGACTCTGGGATACAACTGCTGTCTTGTTGCCGGGTTGCCCCAGATATAGGTCTGGAGCCCTTTGATGTCCGGACCCTTGCGCCCGGGGGGCGGAGAGGCCGGGTTGGGAGCGGGCAGAAGCCCAGCAGGAGAGGCGCCAGGCCCCAGAGAGCTGTGGGGCGATCGCACCTAGGTGTGGAAGGACGGTTGGGGGTCCCATCGATACTGCCCTCCGCCGGGAGTGGGGAAGTGTCCACGTGGTATCCCCCTGGCCAGGGGTTGGCGCCTCGATGTCGGGCCTCGCTGGGACCGAGGCCGGGTGGAGCGGGGTCACGTACAATCCAAAATGGAGGAGCCCCGAGGTGCAGGGGACCTCGTGCGGCTTAGCGAGGGGGAACAGGACCACGCCACGAGGCCGGCTCCAACACAACTCTTACACCAGCACCTGGTGGACTCTGATCTGACCTCTCCCCAAGAATTGGGAAAGAAGGCAGACAAATGGGTCAGAACCAGGATCAGGCCCAAGAACCAAGGTGGTGACCAGAAGAAAGATTCTACCAAGCCCAAAGAGAAAGGTGGGGATAATAAAACAGAAAAGTCCCCTGAAGGGCCCCAAAAACCCAGTGCTGGGGGTGGGTCCCAAAATACTTCCTCTTCTAACAAGAAACCATATTGCCATGTGTGTAAGCAACCTGGCCACTGATAAACTGACTCCAGCTGTCCAAAGAATTGCAATAAAGAAAATGTTCCTCCCATTGCAGCTCCAACACCTCCTGTTACTACTAGTAGTAATCCCCCAGGTGGTGGGAGTGCACCCAAAAATGTAGTTGGGCTTTCTTGGGGAACGCAGGTGGACTCTGGCCTAACCAGGTCCCCTGCACAAGCACCTCTAGTCTGTGATGGTGGCATGGGGTTTGCCAACTTTACCATGAGCACCAGTATCCTGGGCAGGTACAGACAAGAGCCCATGATCAATGGTCAGAAGGCTGTGGCCTATAAGGACACAGGGGCCAGTGTCACCATGGTTACCAAGAGGCTAGTGCCCCTAGAACAGCTTTTACCTGGGTTTAGCTACCAGGTGACCAATATAGATGGAATCAGGACCGACCATCCCATGGCAGTGGTAAATCTCAGCTGGGGAGGGGTCACTGGCCCAAAGAGAGTGGCAGTGTCCCCAAACTTGCCTGTAGATTGTCTACTGGGGAATGATATGGAAATCTCAGCCTGGGCTGAGATTGACCACAAGGCCCATCTGAAAATGGTAGGAATCCCTGAGAGAGTGGATGAGACCCTGAGGGCCTCACCTCCACCCCAGGAGAAAGTAGAAAGGGTGAAGCCTGAAACTATGGATCACTCTACCCAAACAGAGAGCATAGGGGAAGAGGAACAGTCCCCCCCACCAGACTACAGGTAAGGGTCAAGTTTCTCAGGGAACTGATCCTGCCCCTTGTGAAGTAACTGCCCCAGAAGTGGACAGGCCTGGCCTGCCCACCTCTCTGATGGCAGGGGACCCTTCCAAGGTGGTACCCAGTCTGGAGCAGGTATCCTGCCCCTCTCTACCCTGCCTCAGTCAGCCCAGGGCTGCAGGGGTCAGGGAGGTCAGTGGACCCTTAATGGGCCCCTGCCCAGAGGAACCCCCTCATCAGCAGATTAGGGACACCCAGCAGAGTAGTTCTAGCCAGGTGAATATTCCTCTACAAACTGAGGGATCCCCCTTACCCCTAGGTATAGGTTAGGTACCCCTCAACCGGATGTTGTTGGGCACAGGGAAACCTGGGGCATAGTTGCCCCAAACCTTCCAGTGCCCCCCACTATTCCAACCAAAGGGACCCAACCCCCAGCTGTAGGCAGCCGGAGGTTGACCCTTAGGGCCAGATATGACACAGTCATGGGCAGAAAGGCTTCCATGGTGACCAGTGACCTGAGGAGGTTGAGACCAACCCAAATAGGGCCTCACTCCCAGACTCAAACACCCCACCAGCCCACCTCTGACCCAAAAACCAATACAGGTAATTTCCCTAGACTTTGGAGAAACTCTAGAACCCCTTGGGGTAGGATTTCCCAAGTGGACCATGAGACAGGGAGCAACCATGCTAGTGCAGGTTCTTCCTTATATGGCCACTCAGGAAATAAAGGGTTATCTGGACAAGGTTAGCCTTATCTCCTTTCGTTTGGGGGGGGGGGGGTGTTATGTAGGAGAGTGGAATCTGACTAATGGTTGCCCCCAACTTTTTGCCTGGTATTTGAGTGGTTTTTGACTAGTCTGGCTGGGATCCTGCTATCCAGGACCCCAGCCTATCTGCTTTCTCCCTAAAACTGATGTGAGTACTCTAGGTACAAACCTAATTGGATGCTGGGCATGCCCTACCAGTCCCTTGTAGATGGTACCCTAGGTACCCAGGGCATGGGTCCCCCAGTAGGCCTACCAGGGCTGCAGCACTTATTGTGCCACCCTGGGACAGCCATACAAACTGACACCACCAGACCACTACTGTAGTATGGGTGAGGTGGTGAGATGGTTCTCCACTGGAGAATAAAATATAAAACAAATAGCAAATGGTGTGCATTTTACAAGACATTTTTCATTCTAGAATCCTATCCAATCATTGAATGGCTGGAGGGAGATTGAAATATGGCTGCATTGCTCAATGAATGAATAAATGAATAGTTGGCTGGGTGAGGATTGAGATTTTAGATCCTGCATTTAAAATACACACTTTTCAAACACTATAAGCACCAATCACTGTGAACAATGCATAGTCTTAATGTACCTAACGCAGGTCACTGATTTAGTTCCTCAAAGAAATAAAAGACAAAGCAGTATGCTTCTAAATCAGAATAAAGAAGCAGACAACCATATAGTGGTCAAATTGCACTATGTGAAACCAGGAAACCTTGCAGTAATCGTGGCTTCCACTTGACACATTTTGTGATCCTAGGCAATTATTTTCTTCACAGTACCGCCTTTTCCTCCTTTATTTTCATCATCACATGAGAGACCCTCTAAGTATATCAGTTCAGAGTGTGTGCTGCACAAAAAAGAAAGCAAATGTAGTGTTACTATCTATCTATAGTTCCACAAAGGCCAGATATCGAGACAACTGACTTCCCTCTTGGTTCACTAAAAGCATCATCATTGAGGCAGCAGCGGAGTGCATGAATATTTGAAAGTTTATGACTAGAATAATTTCTAACAATTGCCACTCAATGCAATGGTAATATTTAATTACTAAACTGAAATGTGATGCAATGGTCAGAGTATAAAAATATAATATAAAGAATTGCACTGTTTCGACATTCTGATGTGTCTGTATAAAAGACATATTGGTCTGCCTGAGCTCTATTCTCCATGAATCACTGGAAGGTCAAGGCTGCCTATGAAGATCCTTTGGGAGGCAGAAACAAAATACAAAAGAAATTATTTGAAGCGAGTTTGGTTTGACTGGGCAAGCCTTAAAAGCATTTGTGATAGATCGCTTCAGGCAGGCCTGGTCTCCAGCAACAGAACCAGCTCCTACCAGCAGTAAAACCGGTTCCCACACTGACAGCATACTGCTATAATGGCCTTGGCCCAGTACAGCCAGTCTGGGCCTGTTTACAGTGGGCTTCGGTTCAGGCCACCCTTTCATCATAATTGGTTGGCCTTGATATCTCTCTCAGTTGGCTGCCTTTGATTTGGTGTCTTTCCTCCTTATTCTTGTAATTGTCGATCCTATGAGCATTTTGGCTTTCAACGTTTCTTCCTGGACCAATTGTATCCTTCCACGGCACACGAGTGAACAGGATTTTGTCTGCTACTAAGCACTCCATGGGAACAGTATGTGTTAATTGCCCTCCCCACTTAATATCTTTATATCCACTTTTTAGGTTTTGCCTGCACAGCGCTTGCACTTTGCTTGTGAAATCTATTGTTTTTAATATAAACTTAAAAGGGGCATACATCCCGCCTCCTCTTTTTCATTGCTTCTCATTAGGCCCTGTGCATGCTAGTTACTTTTCTTCCATTTCTATTGGAGGTAGCATATTTTCCTGCATTTTCTAATGCTTGTTACTCATCTGCTTCTCTTATCAGTTTCCAGTAGCCGAAATACTGTTAAAATCTGCATTGGTGGATCTATTTTTTCAATAAAGTTGTGCCTCTTAATGCTTTTTCATCTTGCAGCAGATTTATGTAGCTCAACTGTATTACCAGGAATAATTAAGTGATTTGCCCAGAATTGCAGGATGCTGCGCAGTGCCATCGAGACTCAAACCAGGATCCCCAGCTCTTGAGTCAGCAGCTCTGCCCACTGCGCCACATGCTCTCCACTCCCGTGATTCTTGTTTGGGTTGCCATAGCTTTGACATGTCTATCACGTTTAAAGTATCAGGCAGCTCCTGTTATCTTTCAGATGCTTTTTCTGTTTACTGCATCAATAGTAATCCTATAGAAACAACACATACCTATCATAGCATTTCCATGACATTAGATTCACGTTATTCTGTCATTTAGAAGTGTAATTTCAAGGCAAGCAAGATTGCAATCCTAAAGGACGACATGTGGTGGGGTACTGATTGCGCAATTTGATGTACCTAGATGTATTAACACAATTATTTCATGTATGAGAGTGCTCACAAGGGCATTGAAAAACGACCACCCACCGTTGTTAGATGACCGCAGACAAAATCTACACACATATGACATACAGAACAAAATCAATGTCCCGAGCAAAACTCATATATTACTGTCCATAATAAATTCACACAGTGGTCTTCTCCAAAGTTCTTCTTGATTTATTATGCCAGATCTTGTCAGATGATTACTTCAGTTCTCATTTTCTTTTTTCAACAATAGATAGCCACAAAGCCAACAAGTGTTTCGTCTTATATGGGCATGCACCCAAGACTTCCTCAGGGCTATAGTAAACAGATACAAAGGCCTCATTATACCGCAATGAAGCAAAATATACAATATTCACTACTACAATCTCCCAAGATAGTGATATTTAAGAATAGAAAAAGAGTAGCCACCTCAAGGTGAAACACACCATTAAAAATCAATAAAATTCCAAACAAACAATCTTAATATATAGTGATAGACATTAAATCATAATAAG
Source organism: Triturus cristatus (assembly GCF_964204655.1). Taxonomy (NCBI): domain Eukaryota; kingdom Metazoa; phylum Chordata; class Amphibia; order Caudata; family Salamandridae; genus Triturus; species Triturus cristatus. Next base: position 444,510,574 of record NC_140594.1, on the reverse strand, counting down.
AATGTGCCCATAAAAACAAAAGCCACAACCAAAGCGCCAAACTGTTTCAAAAAGATGACTCACCGCGAGCGCTTATCTTCAGGAGAAATTAGATTATGATATCTGAAGCACTAAGGGACTGTCATCAATGCAAAAATAATGCACTTCAATAAGGTATAAATACATTGTTCAATAAACACCAACACTAGAGAGCATCCACCCATAATTCACCAAAGTGAAATAAATCAATAAGGACTCACCAAATGGGTAGCAAGTCTTAAACCAACGATATTGGAATTTCAAGGAAGAATATTCATATCAATAATTTGAAGTTCGTCCCAGCTAAATATTCAAAAGGAAATAATTTTAATCAATATTAGTAATTTGTTGCAATCTCTATCCCAATATTAAGAAACCAAAATTATTATTATGTCTTTGACTACCACTCCTAAAGTGATTTTTGGTGCACAAAAAATGATAACATTTTGGTGAACCGATAAGTCTATTTATCATAATAAATATTAGGTAAAAAGGTGCAAATCTAAAACCAAACATGTTCTCTTCGGTTATAATGAGAATAGCTGGGATTATCATAGATACGGTCCCAAGGAGCGTAAGTTTGCTCACACTTCCCATAATAACCCTAAAACACAGGCGATATATATAGTGAGGATTGTCACGCAATTGCAACATAATTTGTTTTACAGCTCGAGATATGTATATATTAATGATCACCAATCAATTGCGGTATCACCATACTCGCAATTTGTATAACCAGTATTACCCCAACTCTTAGTGTTTGTAATTCAGTTGAAAATTAGAACAATAATAGACTCTTACCTATTTGAAGAACCGAACGATGCCCCGGAGAGACTCCGTCTCCCAAGTTGGCATGTTGCACACGCGCCATCTTAGAGTGGTTGTTTATATCAAACCACTGTATAAACAATTTCTCGGTGAGTTCTATGGTCTACGGAAAATATGCACCATTATAGTGTGGTCAAAGATTAATGTTACAAGAACTATAGTTCAACCACGAATGGCTTAATACATCAATGTGCATCTCATTTGTATTTAATTATGTAAAATAACATCATACATATTAAGAGTATATTGATACCGATACGGTTCAAAAATACGCTCGCGGCTCGCACTCAATGTGTCATCTTTCATTCTAAAAGCGTTCTCAATTATTGTATAAAGTATACTTAAAATTTTGCCTCAAGTCAAAACAGAACGCATATATAATACCCATTTACTAAACGGTTGCATCCATATTGTTGCCAACACGGCGGTCAAAGTCTAAGAGATTTATAAACGCAATCATCATGTGCCTAACTACCAACAACAACCTCTAATCCAATATAAAAGATTATATACATCAATGTTAATAGCTATAAAGCAGTACAGTATACATTGAAAAGACCAAATTGCTATCTGCTAGAGCAATGATTACCACTATATTTAAGTGAAATCCTATCTAATATATTACACCCGATATGCAAAACAGAAAATAAGGGCTTAGAAATGTACCTGAAAAGTGAACCCCAAAAGAAAAGATAGATAAAGGGGAAGGGAGTTACAATTAACAAAATTATCATCAAAATCCATAAATGATGACAAACATATACACAATTACATCTTGTTACAATCTTGTTGAACCTGCCTTAAACAATTATGGTTACAAGAACAGACTGTACAATTTTTCAGTGCATCCAAGCATTGTACATAGATGTTTTGGGCATTCAACAATTACATCCACCATCATAACATAGTTAGTATGATCGTTCATAAATTCAATGTTTCTCAGATTCACACCTAATAATCAAATATCGCTATTTCCTACTTTAGTGAGTTGTTTAGCAGCATTTTGTGATATATGATCAATAATCAGAGAAGAGCAGACCCTTTCTAAAAAAAGAGAAACCTAAGTACCGAGGAAATATTGTAATTCCAGATCAATGTTAATGCCCAGCTCTACTGCGTGTAATTTTGAAATCCAGTGAGCTTTAGTCGCATTTTGTCGCAATTGCGTGACAATCCTCATTATATATATATCGCCTGCGTTTTAGGGTCGTTATAGGAAGTGTGAGCAAACATACGCTCCTTGGGACTCTATCTACGATAATACCAGTTATACTCGTTATAACCGAAGAGAACGTGTTTGGCTTTAGATTTACACCTTTTTACCTAATATTTATTATCATAAATAGACTTATCAGGACCTTTTGTTCACCAAAATGTTATTTTTTGTGCACCAAAAATCACTTTAGGAGTGGTGGTCAAAGACATAATAATTACTTTGTTTTTTTAAGATTGGGATTGAGATTGCGAACAAATTAGAATTTCTGCTAATATTGATTAACCCGTTCGACGCGCATGACGGAACGGTTTCGTCATGCACGTCGGTTGGGCTGTGCGCATGACGGAACCGTTCCGTCATGGCCCCGCCCGCGCACGGAACCTTCAGCGTGGCGCGGAAATCCGCGCCGCGCTGAAGGGGTTAAAATGATTTCCTTTTGAATATTTAGCTGGGACAACCTTCAATTTATAGATATGAATATTCTTCCTTGAAATTACAATATCGTTGGTTTAAGACTTGCTAACCATTTTGTGAGTCCTTATTGATTTATTTCCCTATGGTGAATTATGGGCGGATACTCTCTAGTGTTGGTGTTTATTGAACAATGTATTTATACCTTATTGCAGGGCATTATGTTTGCATTGATGACAGTCCCTTAGTGCTTCAGATACAGATATCATAATCTCATTTCTCCTGAAGATAAGCTTTCGCGGTTAGTCAATAGCGTGTGATACATTGACTCAGTGGAGTTTTGACTAATTTGACTGTTGCTTTAATACACTGTTTGGTTCCCTTTTTCTTTATTTCATCCTTTTGAAATAGTCTGGTGCTTTTTTGTTGGGCCTCCTTTTCTTTATTTCATCTTTTTTAAACAGTTTGGCGCTTTGGTTATGGCTTTTGTTTTTATGGGCACATTCTTATTATGATTTATTTTCTATCACTATATATTATGATTGTGTGTTTGGAACTTTATTGATTTTTAATGGTGTGTTTCACCTTGAGGTGGCTCCTCTTTTTCTATTCTTAAAACTCACTATCTTGGGTGATAGTGGTAGTGATTATTGTATATTTTGCTTCATTGAGTTATATAATGAGGCCTTTGTATCTGTTTATTATAGCCCTGAGGAAGTCTTGGGTGAATGCCCATATAAGATGAAACACGTGTTGGCTTTGTGGCCATCTATTGTTGAAAAAAAAAAAAATGAGAACTGCAGTACTCATCTGACAAGATCTGGCATAATAAATCAAGAGGAACTTTGGAGAAGACCACTGTGTGGATTTATTATGGACATTAATATATGAGTTTAGCTCGGGACATTGATTTTGTTCAAGATTGCAATCATTGCAGTGATGGAGGTATATTAGCTGTGTGTACCACAGAAGATTATTTCAATGTATTTAACCTGTTTCACTATTAGCAAAATATGTGAACCATTCATGATTTGTTATACACTCATTAGCTTACTACGATGAAACAAGTTTTTTTTCTGTACTACTGTAGCATACGTTATAAATCCAAACTGGTGTTTTGCATTGTTTCTGGCACATTGATTATCACAAACACATTTGGTTTGAAGTCTCAGTATTAATGATGTTTATTTCCTGGGATCGCAGGGAAGGGCTTTGTACCTATCACATACTTTACCACACTATCTTTTCCTGCTTTCAGGCACTCTCTTTGTACTTCATTAGCCTGTCTTCAGTTTCTATCATTGTGCACTCATGGCATGTCCTGCCCTTAAATAAATACACCTTTTTTTGACTGTTACTTTGTCTTCCGATCCACGCTAACGAGGGTGCACATGAGCGAGATGGTTTGATTCACGGGCATTTGGATGAGTTTTTACGGTTTTTTAATCCTGTATAGTGGACGTACATGTAACTATTCATAACTTACGGTTGTTCACCTCTTCTCCTAGTTCACCTACTAAGTGGGTACCTGATCAATGGTCCAGATATTCACCACCACTTTTTTAACCTTCAGAGCACTTGCATTTTCCCCTCCAACCAGTGTCACCATGCTTTACACTTTGTATGCTCTGCTGTTCGGTTTCACCCCCACTCACGTGATGCTTCTAAGGGAGCTCCTTCCTTTGTCCTGGTCGGCGATTGAAAAAAACAACCTATTATTCATCAAATAGACCAAACCGATGCATTATCAATGCTTGTTTTCATTCGTCCACACTCCCACATGCTCCGTAATGGGTTCTCAATGCTGCCGTGGGGTGTAACTTTTTTGTTTAAAATTAATTATTTTTACATGGTCCTAGCAGCTCACCAGTCCTAAAACATTCTCTCATTTTGCATGCACTTACTTCTTTTTGTGTCATTTTAATATACTGTTCTAATATGGGCATTTGTTTAACAGTAAATAAAAAACTCTGCATTAAGTCATGACATGCGTGCGCTGCCGTCACAATCCATTTGTCACAAATCATACATGTGCTTTACGGCCATCTTGTGATTGGTCTCTTTTATTAGAAAACCCATTCCAACATTGCGGGTCTTGTGTGTGCATGCATTATGATGCATGTCTTTTCATGCCAGTGCCCACTAGCATTGGCAAACCAAATAGCTCTGCTTTTAAAGCTGAGTAATATTGTCTTTGCCAATGCTTGTTTTTTAAACCACATTGTTGTAGCCATGTATTCAATTCCACAAGACAAGATTTTACCTCCCTCTTTTTGTGGCTAGTAAAGAACTATGTACTGTGGGAGGATGATTAATTATCTTAGCTGGTCTTGGTGTTGTCTGCTAGACTTTGTACAAAGCCAGGCGGCAGGTTTATATATTTTAAATAAGCACCCCTCTCACATTGTGCTGTATATGCTGGTCACTATAAACTGAGTGGTTCCCTGGAGTGGGCTTTTAGGATTTCCCAAGCATTCCATGGAGATAAAAGTAAGAGAAACAGTGGCAACTGTTAATGTTAACAACCACTGCCCTGTCCCTCTACTTGCAGATTTTCAAGGAGAGAAATCTGTGCTTCTCGCTGTAAATATGCATATCAGACATTAGCTCTGTGCTTCATTTTGAGTTGGAAATTACTCATAAAAGGTAGTGAACAGTGTGAATAGCAATTGGGAATATTCATATCCTACTGATTACTTAAATGTTTATTACTATTATTATCATCTTTAATTCACCATCATTTTACAAAGGCATTGTGTAGTATCTTGTTCATGTTATAATCCTGCTATCACCTCCCTCCCTACTCAGCCAGTGTGAATGTGCTGTGTGCTGCTTGGAATGTTGAAGTGATGATGCGTACTGGAATGTTGGGTGCCTGTGAAATGAAGTAAAGTGGGACAGTTGGAGAATGGGCTGAGCAGCAGGCCTGCTGCTCCTGGTGGGGCTGCTTCATTACAAATCCTCTACATGTAACTTACTTAAATAAATCTACTTAAACTACATCCTACCAGCATGGACCTTGTTACTAGACATTGTTTCAGACATCCGCTAAACTTCATCAATTTTAGACCACGTCAAGGGACATAGTTATTGTTATTTCATCCATGTGGCAAAGAAACTGAACTTGCCGCGCTGCATTGTATAAAAGGATTAGAGTAGAAATGCTTTTTATTTACAAAGATGTGTAGCATTTCTGTTCTCTCCTTGCGTCGGTGCACTGTATTTTGCCTAGCACCTGGAGCCTGTACCCTTACCTTGCACAATAGTGTAAGGGTGCCAGCGTTATGAGCAGGATTTGTTTTGTAAAGGAAAGGATACCTTTCTGCAAAAAATCAAACCAATTGAATTTTTCTTCTTGCTGCACCATCTTCTGGGATACGATACGATTTGACTCAATCTACCTTTGTAAACCTAAAATTGCATCAAATCTGTTGTATATTGATTCTTCATGTAATATGGCTGACAATGGTCATAAGCCCTTCCTTAGTGTTCTTACCTCCTTAGCCTCCCAGAATACCTCTGAGTGTTCTAACTTGTACCAGAGTGTTCTACCCTTGTCAGTTGATGGTCTGGTCAGCTGGCGAGGTGTGTTGCTCTGCTGTAATTAAATAAACCTAACTTGTAACTACCAAGAAGTGTCCTGCTGCCTACTTAACTACTTACAACATTTTGGCGACGATCTTGGCTGACCAGACCAGACAAGCAGACCAAGAAGAACAGCGCAGCACGAGCAGCATCTCGCACCAAGAACCCAAGAAGGCGTTTCACCCAACTCCGGGAAAAAGTAAGGAGTAAAGAAACCAGAAAACGTGAAACGCCAGCATATAATAAGAAACCAAACTAAACCAAAAAGAAGATATGGAATCAGCCCATCTGAAGAAACGTGTAACCAGAGTAATGCCAGAAGACTTGGAAAAACGAAATGGAATGTAGTGAGAAACTAGCTGCTGCCAAAACAACTCAAACGAGCGAAATTCCAAGGTTCCTGTCACACTGCTACCAGTAACGGAAATTAAAACAAGAAATTAGCTTCAGGCAATGCCAAAAAACTAAGTCGCAAGAACACTGCTACCAGAAACAAGAAACTCACCGTGCTTGGCCCAGCTGCTGCCATCCTGTGGTCATGATTTCTGTTTTTGAAGAATATGGGCAAAAAGGAAAAATTGATTTCGAGCACCACTTACGTCATCCTTAATAACTGTAAGTCAGCTATTCGTGCGCGTGTTGGACAATTGTTATGCGCAGCGGAGGCAAGCTGTGAGAGTGATCGTTAGGAGATTGGGTGACACGCTGGAATGTATGCTGGAATCTATGAGGAAGCCGTGATTGAGGGAACTTGGCAATTATGGACACTGGTGAAGACAGAAGTTAAGCGTAGTGCTTGTTTGCCCTGAACTGATTCACTGACCTCTATTACCATTTGCCTGCTGAATGATCCTTCTGCAGTGCTGTCATCTCTATACTGATGACGTTGTAGAACTTCCGCTGGTCCTAGCGGAGAAGCAGCGCATTCTGTGGGGCACGTCGCTGTCGTCCTGTTTACCAGCGTCATCACATTTACAAACGGCAGCCACCGTGCGTCTTTGTTACCATGGTTACAGGAACGCAACGCTACTCTGGTCAGCTGGCGAGGTGTGTTGCTCTGCTGTAACTTAATAAACCTAACGTGTAACTATCAAGAAGTGTCCTGCTGCCTACTTAACTACTTACAACAAAATCCTTGGGTGGATGCTATTGAATGCCCAAGCTCCACCCATGAAAAACCAGTTTGAAATGTAACGCAAGCTGCTGTGTTTAGTTAATTTGTTTTTACAAAGCCATGCAAGGGGGCACAAAAACCCCTTGCGCAGCTTTGTAAATCTTACTGAAGCCTTTTCATTGTCCTTGCGTCACCTTGAGTGACACAAGGGCAATGCAAAGCCTTAGTAAAACTGGGCCCTAATCTATGTATCTGGAAATGCGTTTGTAATTGTTGAACATTTCTGAGATTCACTGTCCTTAACTGAAACAAAGATATTGTTAAAACGTTTGCATTTGGATCATGAAGGCATCTGAGAGGCTCTGTGTGTAGAACTTCATTTGTAACAAAATAATAAGAGCTGGAGCCCAAAGATTTCTTTCTGGAGCCCGGTCCCAGTACTGTTGAATGACAGGGTTGCCAAATAGCAAAGCCGACTGCTCTTCCTTCCACCTAATGTCTCTTTCTTTCACCACCCTACACTTTCTGTCGCTTTATCTCACTCTTATAGGTTTTTTTTCATTCCTGCTTTCTCTGTTTGGCACTGTTTTCCTGTTTTTCTCTGTCCCCTTCTGTCTCTGTATTCCCCCTTTCTTCCTGTGTTTATAGTGTTATAAGAAATGTAAGTCCAGGTCCTTAAAAATGAGCGCTGATGACCCCCACACGCTTATATTAAACACTGTCTATGTGGAACTACTGTAGCAGAAGGGTTTGGGTTTCTTGCTGAAATGATCAAGAAGATATGTTCTTCCTGCATCTTGGTTCTGAGAGGGGGCCCAACAATTAGCCATAAAGTAGCTGAGTGCAGCACACACACACAATGTTCTGGCTGGACTAACTCAGACTTTCTGCGGTCGAAAAAAGAGTACCAATGAAATTAGCATTACCAAAACCCTATGAATTAAACAGAAAGAGGCATGCCAATTTGGGGATGAGTAGTATTAAAAGGATAAACATACTTTGGAGATAGAGGGGTGTGTGTGCGATCATAGTGAACGTGCCTTTAGAACATACATTGGTGCTGTTTAGAGTTGCATTGGCTCCGGAGGTGGTGGACTTTAATAAGGAAGTGACTTGGAGGGCCCGCAGCTCGAAGTTTCACATCCCATGATCAGTCACTGCTAGGAAAGTAAACACACAATGTGCCATCCAATTTTCGGATACTGGATTTCGACTGGCAGGCTCGTTTTCCTTTCATACACTGCGCGACCTCTGAGAGAGTCATCTTTAGTTCTGTGGGTGCCCAAAATGTCCTCCTCTTTCTAAAACACGATTAAAATAGCACTTATACCCAAAGAAAAAGCAAATTGCCCTTCAATAACTTGCCCTTCAATTATCAGGTCAATTTAAAATAAAACAAAAACTGGGCTTCAAAACTTGTGGGAAGAGGTTTTAAAATGTGCTGTTTAATGAAATGAAAACTCGGATTGCAATAAACATTGATTGTGATAACATCTTAATTTAATTGGGATTAATAGTACCTAATTTGTGACTTAAATAATTGGTAGTTTTGTTTATAAAGTCACAAAAATGTGAAAATGATACTTAAAATAGATAAAATGGGAGCATATTTGCCTGATATATTCCTGCTCAATACTTCTCCTTGTTTGAATAATGTAAGGTTCATCCTGTTATGTTATTCCATGCCATGTCTTGTCATATTTTGTAATGGTATGCTGTGTCATGTCATGTTATGCTATGGCAGTCCGACCAACCAGATGTTAGGACTCACGGAAGCAGGTTACATAATTTGCCTTCGTCTAATACACCATATTTTCTGTCATTAAGTGATAAAAATACATGTAAAGGAATACTCTTGGACTTCCACCAAATCAGAAACCAGCACACACTGGAGCAGCTCACATGATCTGGTGCAGTACTTGCCTCCTGTACCAGTACAGTAAATTTCCTGCCACCTGCCATGGGTCCATGGAGCCCTAAATTGTCCTTAGCCAGATGTCAGAAAGAAACGGACAAACATATCTACAACACCATTTTGATGCTTCTGTTGCCTTGAAATGGCCTGCTCTGTATCACATGGCAGGTAAATTACTATCATGTGCTTGATCCCAAGCACACCTTGTACAATACCCACACTCACTTTCACCTGCAAACACAGGATACAAAGTCGTAATCACAAATACGTCTTTATCTCAAGTATCATTGTTAGACCCAGGATCACTGGTTGGCTGAGGTAGGTACCTTAGGCCAAGTAGGGACCTATTTCCAACGTCAGGGAAAGGAAGGTCACCTTCTTAGATAGCCCTGCTCACCCCCTCGGTAGCTTGGCAAGAGCAGCCAGGCTTATCTTCAAGGCAAATGTGTAAAGTATTCGCAACCACGCTCACAATAATCCAATGATGACACCACAAATAGACTTCACACAAGTTTTGTAAAACGAGTATAAACGTTTTGTAAAAAGATATACAATAAGACCACACAATATAAAACCAACATAAGTGGTTATGTAATATTTCTCCTGGCCGGTTGTTAGGCCAGCCAGCCCTTGTAAGTTATGGCGATGTCAATGAGCACTTCTAAACATTCTCCTGTACTCCTAATATCATGTCATGCAGTTTGTAATACTAGAATCAGGCACTTTTGCAATGTAAAAATACTGTAATGCGTAACATAGCAATCACACACTCTGCAATGAAAAGAATGCAATGCTTAACGCAACAATCAGGCACTTTGCAAGGTTAAAATAATGCAATGCGTAATACAACCACCAGATATGTCATCCTGCAAAAATAAGGCAATGCGTATAAACTAATCAGGTAATTCGTTATGCAGAAACAAGGCAAAGCGTCATACGACAATCAGGTAGTTCGTTATGCAGTTTAAAATGCCATGCATCATACACTAATCAGGTAGTTCATTATGCAGGAATAATGCAATGCGTAATACTCTAATCAGGTACTCCGTTATGCAGAAATTATGCAATGTGTAATATGACAGTCAGGTAATCCGTTATGCAGAAATGGAATACTACGTAGTACACTCAGGCCCCGATCACCGGGCCTTAGGCGGTCTCTCCGCCTCTCCTTCTGACTTGCAGGCAGCCTCTCACAGTTGCCCCCACCACAGTATGATGTAATCTCAAAGTGCAGCTTCGCACTCTGGCCCCTGTAACACCACTCCCTTGGCAATACGGGCCGCGATACGAGCCGAAGCAGAGGCTTGCGCTGCCAACATGATAGAGGCTGAGAGTGCTGGAGCGGGTAGTACAACATTTTGTATACCCCCCCATTTCTGCATGTTTATATTAATCCGAATAATCTATTAATTATAATATTATTAATCTGTTTGAAGTGATATCTAACCAACTATATTAATGAAAGAATTACACGTGGGATTTGCATTTGCATGGCTGAATTAATTGTATACTAATATATGTACGCATACTAATGGTAGAAAATTAGAATATTGCATGATATATGTTACTTTGTGAAGTTATTGTAAATTGCACCAGATGACATCGTTGGGTGAATATAAATGCTTTAAATGTTGCTATCATGCTAGATAATTACATATACACAGGGGAATTAGTGAGGGTTTAACATTTTATTAGCCATTTCAATGTTTAATTACGTTTTGTGTTTGTTTTACTTAGTTTGACCAATTTGGGCCTTCATAAAGATGGCAGACTCCGAAATGATGGCCTAGTCACTGTTCCACAAGGTTTCGGATGAAGTGCGCCTGCGCCACAGCCAGCAACAAGTTGCCTCGTCTTAACCTCATGTGAGATGTACCCAACAAGGACGCACTGGGAGAGTTGCAAAGTTTGTCAAACAAAAAGATTGTCTTTAAAACCGGAACCAGCAAGTGTGATGACCTAACCTAATAGACTATGTGAGAACTTCACCGAATGACCCCAAATTATCCAATCAGGACTGTCTAAAACTGATTTTTGTTACATCTTGACATAAAATTAATTATAAAAGATGGTAGACTAGTGAGTTAGTGTGAACCTTTTTCCTTTTCCTGACGTTATGCTGACGGAGAGGACGGTGACACTGCTGGACAGCTGTTATCCTGAATCTTTGACAGACTGAATTGCTGCCTGACTTTGATGAATTAAAGACTTTTCCACGACTTGATTGACTTAGAGGACGACTAATAGCCAGATTAGGTAAATATGATGTTCGGTGTTTGGGTTTATGATCTTTTAAATTGCAATTGATTAGATAAACAAAGGTATTATTCTAACAAACAAATGTGCCGGGTGAGTTATTTGGAGAAATTAGAATAAGATTAATATCCAATATCAACTAATTGATCCATCTTCTAAATGGAGGGAATATCTCGAGGTTCTGAGTTTAATAAAGGTATTTAATGTATGTTCTTGTGAATGAAGTTCTGTAGGTGAAAAGATATTCCTTTCATGTCGGCGTTTGGAAAATGTATCTCCCCGTGAGAACGGATCAATGAAGTGTGAGTGTTGGTGTTATGGTCCCCACCAATGAATGTACTGAGTGAATATGCTAGTATAATATTTGGTCTGTGACGAAGGGGAGATTAAAAATTCCACGCTGCATCAGTTTTTCTGGTAGCAGTATGATGGTTGTTATTGTTTTGGTTTGGTGATTATTGCTTGTAAATTGCTTATTGGTTATTGATTAGTATTGATTTATGTATTAACACTCTATGTTGAGTTGCGTCGAGTTTTATGTTGTTTTGCACGGCTTCTGGGATGTAGGAAGTCAGAAGTTTGTAACAGTTCCGTAGTAGAGCAGAGGTAAGCGCTGTTCTCGGGAAAGACGGAATTGTTGTTGCCCTGTAGGTACACGGGGAAAAACGTGTAACGATTGAAGCTGCACGGCGCATTGTCTGGGTTCGATCCGGTGACATTGTTGCGTGTTGCCATTAGAAATATCTCCTGTATGAAAGAAGTGTATGGTAGCGAAGGTCATCTGTGAAGTTTTGATCTTAGGTACCAGGAGTCCAAATGGCACTCCGATAACGCTTATCACTAGAAAGGTAATAGGTGCTACCTAAGCATGTTAGAAGGGCGAAGTAGAGGGAAGTGCTACTTTATCAACATATGTCATAATTCTACAGCAGGACAGATTGTGCACTGTTCTCGGGAAAGACAGAATTCTGTGTGAATGTACTACATTTTCTCGTGTAAAAGTGCGTGAATGTAAAGGCATTCGGGTTAATTGTGAAGCTCTAGTTTTATTTCTCAGGAGCATTGGGTCTCCAACTATGTGTCTTAATTCTGGAGAAACAGTTAGCTAATGCTTGTTAGAAGGGTAAGGTAGAGGGATGTGCTACTTTATCAACGGAAGTAACGATTCCATAGTAGGGCAGAGGTAAGCGCTGCTCTCGGGAAAGACGAAATTCTCGTGAGAAAGGTCTATTGCTATTCCTTGGTTAGCGAAGCGGACAATGGTGGTGTTTTTGTGTTGTTACTAACAGATTTGTAAATTTGAAACAAAACTTACCGAGTGAATTTTGTAAAGGAGGGGTAGACAGGAGCAGGAGCTGCGGCAGCGGCTTCTGACGTCAGAATGACCACGCTGGGAATGGCCAGTCAGTTGGAAACGTAGATGCTCCGGATTGGTGCGTTAGTGTGAGTCGCGCTGGGATTGGAGAATTGCAGAGTGACGTAGACGTTCCGGATTGGTGCGCTAGTGTGAGTCGCGGTACGGTCGAAAGGAGAGAGCAGTGATACACGAAAAGACAGGAAAGATATATTACGATCCACCAGAAAAGGAAAAGAAGTCCTGGTTTGGTAGAATTACAAAGTGGTTTAAGAAGGACAAACAGATTGTAACTAGGGAAGGACAATTACTTCCTCCACCGAAAACTCCCGCATTCTTTATGGGTGCGAAATATGGATATCACACCTGTATTTGGTTAGACAATTGGGTCAGGTATACTAAGGATGACAGAGTTTTGGCTTTTCCAGAACATGGTTAATTTAATTTGGCAGTTTTGAGAAATTTAAGAGAGAAAATTATGAATTTAGAACCAAGACCTAGACCGACACAATTTGAAGAATTGACAGAATGGGAAGATGAGATGCATGACCGAGAAAGACAGAGAAGTGGCGGAAGGTATAGGTACATGTTTGGTAGGTCATACGGACATGAGAATCATGATGATCGAATGAGAAGGTGGCGGAATGCGAGTATGACTAAGGGTTTGTTTCCCGTAAGAACTGCAGGAGAAAATGAAAGAAGAAAATGCGCAAAAAAAAGACATAATTTGGAATCGAGAGGGTACGGAGTGAATGAATCAGAGGATGATGTTCTTGATGACATGTCCTATAAAAATCCACTCCCATATCGGCCAGAACCAGAAATATTAACACTAAGTGCCCCAATGAAAGAAACTTTACGAATCATAAAAACGGAACCAGAGCTCCAGGATTTGGGAAAAAACAATTCCATTAGAGAGGTAGAAAGGAAGTCAGAAAGTAGAATAAATTGTGAAAATTCAGCAGAACTAGCAAAGACAACCTTAGAATTAACAGAGAAAATAAGAGAATTAACCAAAAATCTTGAAGCTGTGACAGTTCCAGTAACGATAGGTTCAGTAATGCCAATTTTCGATAAACAAAAAGATAGCGAACATTGTTTAACGGTCCCTTATAAAAGCAATAAACAGGTAGAACAGCCAAAAGCGAGTCAAAATGAAAATCCATGCAGACAGACAATAAGTATGATTGAACCAAATGTTTCAAATAATCCGTTTGTAGGCCAGAATTGTGCAGAAAGACGTATAACAACAGTGGAGTCAATATTAGAAACACAAAAGGATTCAGAACAAGGTAATGTAGAGAAGTCAGTAGGACCATCTACAGAGGAATTAAGTGGATGGTTGAGAAGCTTGCAGAGAAAAGACAAAGAATCTCAGTCAATAGATGTGGCCAAACTACGAATGGTACTGGAAGAGTTAATAGTTGGAACTATCCCTACGGAGTAGTTAAAAACTTACCAGGATGAGGAGTTGTTATTTCTGTGTAAAAGTATAACTTGGAGAGCAAAAAGTCTCCATCAAAGATTAGAAGAAGAAGCAAATGAAATGGGTATAGATATCGAAAAGGTAAAAGCCCTACAGAAATCATATCAAATAGATTTCACTGAAAAGGACATTGAAAATATTAATACCACAGGACGAATGAGTCAGATTAAGGAAATAATTATCTTGTTGAGAAAATGGGGAGATGTGGACAAATGGAAAAGTAGATGGTATCGAAAACGAGATGATGCTTCAGGTAAAACCTTTTCAGCTTTCCCTGTTAGAGAAAAGGAGAAGGTAGTAACAGAGATTCCAGGAGGAGGATATGTACATGTCCCATGGACTAGGTAAGATATTTTGTCATTCACAAATGACTTCCCTCGACTACGTGAAAAACCCGTTGAGTGGTATAGACAGATTTGTGAAATTGTCCAAAGTATTATGGATTGATCTAAACAGCCTGTTTGACATAATAGTACCAGCAGACCTATGGACAGAGTGTAAAATAATGATAGATTGCCCAACACAAGAATACCCAAGGGATCCAAGAACAGGGGCTCCAGACACCGAGGTAATGAAGAAATATGAACAGGTTATTGCCTTTCTGAAGAATAAGGTTCCACCTAAAGAGACAGATTGGGTAAAAATTGACAGAACGCATCAGGAAAGCAAAGAGTCAGTACATCCATACTATGAAAGGCTGATCTTGGCCTTTAAACAGTTTAGTGGAGATGAAAATCTGAGTGAAAAGGATCTAAGTAATTTTGTATACAGGTTTGTATATGGTCTTCGTCCAGAAATTAGTGAGATGATAAAACAACATACTGTAGATTGGCAGAATAAGAAAATAGACGAAGTATTGAGACACGCTAAATATTTCAGTGATGAGATTGAAGCTAAACAGCGAAAATTGAAAGAAAAGGCTATGTGGGCACAAGTGAAGGTAGCAGAGAGACAGGAAGCTCAATTAGCAGAACAAGCGGATAATACAGGATCAAGACAAAAATTCTGCCTTGGGAAAGGTAAAGGAAATATAGAGGAAGCTAAGAAGAAATTCCTGTGTCATAATTGCGGAAGAATAGGGCATTGGAAATCCGAGTGTAAATTTCCCCCAAGTACTAACGATGAAAATGCATCATTGAATCCAAAGGTGCAGAATGAGGTGAGTGGTCAACCACAGCGACAGCAGCAGGTTGTTACCCAACAGAATCAGGTGCCAAAACCGCCTTTTCCACAGAGCAAAAACTCCCAGAGGTATAGTAGTGAAACGGGATTCTACAACGGAGAACAGGTAAATAAATCGCCGCACGCTAGCGCTGTTACGCAGTATTGGCTGCAAGGGAGGAAGAAGAGTGCGTACTTGGCGCAACTCTAGAAGTAGACCAGTCAGGCCCATTTGTAGATGGAAAGATTAATGATGAAAGCATTACTTTCCTAGTTGATACTGGTGCTACTCGATCAACTGTCAGATCAGCTGATGTTAAGAAACTTCCTCTCTTGGATGAAACGATCCAAGTAGTTGGTGTATCCAACAGGCAGATTAAGACTTACCTTACAGGCCCAGTGAAAGTTAGCATAGGGAAATTTTCTGAAATGCACCGCTTTGTCGTGTGCGAAACCAGTCCTGTGAATCTGTTAGGTAGAGATTTGTTGTGCAAAATGAACTGCACTATATTTTGTACCCAGGATGGGATAGCATTTAAACCCCGGATGAAGATGTGCTGTATAAAATGACAATAACAAGCAGGCAAAATAAGGTTATTGAAACCTTTGCTGTATTTAACCCTGATGAATTACCTAAAGAATTAAAACAATCTGTTAAGGCAGAAGTTTGGGATTTCACAGGAGAAGACGTGGGATTAATGAGAAATGTAGATCCAGTAAAAATAACAGTAAAAGAAGTAGTAAGTTATCCAAATGTCCCCCATTATAAATTGACACCTGAAATAATTGAAGGAGTGACTCCTGTGATTGAGAAAATGATAAAACAAGGTATTTTGAGAGAAATAATGAGTAGTCCATGTAATTCACCAATAATGGGACTGAAAAAGCCTAGTGGAAAGTTCAGGATAGAACAAGATCTGAGAAAGATAAACAAAATTGTTGTGTCATGTTGTCCCATTGTACCAAATCCATCTGTGATTTAATATCAGATTCCCCATGATGCAGAATGGTATACAGTAATTGATCTATGTCATGCTTTCTTTTCCATCCCATTGCACCATGACAGTCAGAAAATTTTGCATTTCGTTTCGGCGAACGTATTTTGGCTTGGTGCCAAATTCCACAGGGGTATACAGAAAGCCCCTCGATATTTAATCAGCTATTGAAGAAGTCTTTGGAAAGTCTAGAAATGCCCAAAAATTCAGTATTAGTCGAGTACATCGACGACCTTCTTGTGGCGTCAAAAACCCGTGAGGCTTGTGAACTTGACACAATAGACTTGCTGAATCATTTGGCAGATGGAGGACTTAAAGTGTCACCATCAAAGTTACAATTTTGCAAGAAAGAAGTACAATATTTAGGACATCACATTGAAAAAGTACTGAGAAAAATAACGATAGATAGAATCAGGATCATAAAAAGAATGACTGCACCCATGACCCAAAGAGAGGTGAGAATGTTTCTGGGAATGGTTGGATATTGTCGTCAGTGGATTAGCAACTTTTCGTTGATTGCAAAACCTTTGGTGCAACTGACAAGAAGTGATGTGAAAGATCCCATTGATTTGAACAAAGAAGAATTGGCAGCATGCAAAAGATTGAGAGATGGGTTGTGTGAAGCACCTTCATTAGGTATGCCTGACTATGAAAAGGAGTTTGAGTTGTATTGCAGCGAGAGAAATGGATGTGCGCTCTCTGTGCTAATACAGAAGCATGGAAAACTGAGGAGACCAATTGCATATTTTTCATCAATGTTGGACCCAGTAGCTTTGGCCTTACCTGGGTGTTTGAAAGCAGTAGCTGCTACATGCTGAAGTTTGGAACAGAGTGAGGGAATTGTGATGGGATATCCTGTGAAAGTGTTTGTACCTCATGATGTGGCAATCCTTTTAACAAGGAGTCTCACTCAGTATATGACACATAGTCGGCTGACTAAGTATGAGAAAGTTATACTAGGTGCCACGAATGTAAGTCTTGTGAGATGTTTGAATGTGAATCCTTCAACATTATTGCCTGATGTTGAGAATGTGGAAGTCAGAGATGAAGCAGATCATGACTGGAGGTACTTGATTTCTGTACAAAACCTCGACCTGACATAAAAGATGTACCCTTACCAGAAAGTGATTTTATTCTGTTTGTGGACGGGTCTTGTTAGAGAACAGATGATGGAGTGTTAAGTGCGGCCTATGCGGTATGTACGGTTGCAGCAGTAATGGAAGCATCATATCTGAAAGGAGTAAAGTTGGCACAAGTAGCTGAACTTGTTGCTTTGACTAGAGCATGCAAGATTGGAAAAATTGTGAGAGTGACTGTGATAACTGACAGCCAGTATGGATTCGGAGTCGTACACGACTTCGGTCAAATATGGCTGCAGAGAGGCTTTTTAACATCAAGTGGAACTCCCATTAAGAATGCTGAAGTGGTTGGAAAATTGCTTGAGGCGATACAGCTGCCTAGGCAATTGGCTGTTGTGAAGTGTGCCGCCCATAGTCAAAGTGGTGATTATATCACCACTTGCAACAAATATGCTAATGACATGGCACAATACTGTGCACGAAATCAGAATTCCATTAATCGCGCTAAGGAAAGAGAAGTGATTTCTTGCTCCTTGATGTTTACTAACATTGTGGGAACATGGGAAGAAGTGAGACAATTACAGGAAGAAGCAGGAAATGAGGAAATGAAGCAGTGGGTAAAAGCAGGATGTGCTCCAAGAGAGAAGGATCATGTGTGGGTCTATCGAGATGAAAGACCAGTCATGCCTGATAGCATGATGTCTGCCATGGCACGCATGTATCATGGTCAGGGACACATAGGGAGAGATGCTATGGTCAGGTCATTGAAACAAACCTGGTACAATGCAAAATTCAGACTTGTAGCAGAAAGTCTTTGTCAGAGATGCCTAATATGTCAGCAATACAATCCTAGAAGAAAGACAGTAGTAAGTCTAGGAACGATAGGTCGAGAAGGAGGGCCTTTTACCAGAATGCAAGTGGATTTCATTGAGATGCCTCCCTGTAACAGACTGAGGTATGTTTTGGTTATGGTCTGTCTGTTTTCTAGATGGGTAGAAGCATTCCCAACAGGAAGAAATGATGGGATGACAGTGGCAAAATTACTTTTGAGGGAATTCATCCCTAGATTTGGGTTCCCAGTGACAATTGAATCAGACCGAGGAGGACATTTTCATAATGAGATCATAAAACTGATATGTGAAGCATTGAATGTACAACAAAAACTACATTGTGCCTACCGACCAGAAGCTTCTGGTGTGGTGGAACAGATGAATGGTAATATCAAAAACAGGATAGGGAAAATGTGTTGAGCCACAGGTATGAAATGGCCTGATGTCTTGCCTCTGGTACTCATGACTATAAGATAAGTTCCAGATAGAACAACAGGTTTAAGCCCCCATGAAATTATCATGGGACGAGCTATACGACACGTGTTTATACCAGTCAACAAGCTGATGACTATAACTGATGACATGGTGTTGGAATACTGCAAAAGCCTGGCTGACGCAGTTCATTCTGTGTTTCATCAGGTTGGAGCGGATGCCACCACCCTTATAAAGAAACCAGCCCATGATCTAAGCCCAGGGGACTGGGTGAGAGTAAAAGTACACAGAAGAAGAAACTGTTTGGGTCCAAGGTGGGGAAACCAAGACAAGTCATCTTGACCACAACAACAGCTGTAAAGTGTGCTGGATTGAAAAACTGGATCCATGCAAGCCATACATTGAGAATTCCAAATCCAGTAGACAGCAAGGAGAAGGAGTATTTTGATGAATCAGAATCCAGTACTGAGTCAGATGACGAAGAGCCAAAAACAAAAGAAAACCCTGAAAGGGGGGAAGCAGAACAAAGTCTAACATATGTTCCAAAAAGTATTTTCCCTGAGAAGAAGGTTACAGATTTCTGATACCAGTTCAGACTCAGAGACCGAACAAGGAGCGAAGTGTTCAAGGGAAAAACAAGGGAGAACCAAAGAAAAAGACAGTGAAGAGACAATGAAAGAGATTCATGAAAAGGAAGTGCCGGATGAAAGATTGATAGAAATTCCACCTGAAACAACACATTTAGATGGACAGGTGCCAGATACAGAGAGAGAGGGAAAGATTATTACGGAAGACCCCTGAGGAGGTGTAGGGAACTCCAACATCCAGTTAGTAACAGGGACAAGTAGTCAGCAGGAAGATTGCGTGTCAGAGATTCGAGGAGGGACAGAAGTAGGGAAAACTAAAGAAGTGGTGGAAAAAGAAACTGTTGAGAGTAAAAAGCAAGTTGAAACAGAGTCAGAAGAAAGCGAAGATGAAATACCTGAAGGTTGAGTTCTAAGAAAGAGAGCTTGGAGAACTGAAAAGAATGATAAAGGAAGTAGATTGAAAAGAGCAGCAACAGATGATGTTTGGCCAAAGAAAATAAAAAGGTTGAGATACCGACTGACACGAGTAAATTCACCAAGAGCTGAACAGGTGAATGAAGTGACAAGTCAGGTGAAATCAAAAGACGAAGAAACCACTGAAATTAAAGAGAGCAAAAGAACCAGAAAACCTAACCAGAAGTATAAATCACCAGAATGGACGTATGTGGCCCTGCCTGAAGTAAAAGAAGAGGCGGATAGCCAAGGAAATCCAGAGGTGGTTGTACCAGAAGTGGTTGAGGAAGACGAAGAATCGGAAATCCTGAGAGTTATCTTGTCCGATATTGGAGAAGAAGCGGATGTTCAGGACATTCTGTATACAGATCACAAAGGAAAAGTGAAAAATTATGCAATGCCAAACTTATTGAGATAAGAAAACAACTGATGGAAAGACATTCAAAATACAGAAAAAGACAAAAACTGATAGAACCAAGTAGGTGCTTAGAGCCTTGGGTTAGAAAACTAGTTGTGAAGTAGAAGAGGCTAAGTCAAAAGACACAGTCCATTTTAACAAAGATGGCAGACATAGATAGTAAAATAGGTAGATGTAAATTTTTGAAAAGATGGTGTAAGATGTGTTGTTTTTGTACAGGATTATTAACCCCTTCAGTGCCACGCCCTTTCCCCCTCCTGTGCCGGGCGTTGCACTAGTGGGTGGGGTTCATGACGAGATAGTCTCGTCATGGGCACAGCGCAACCGTGCTCCATGACGAGACTATCTCGTCATGGGCACTGAAGAGGTTAGTGCTTCTATGGAGTGTACTTGCTCTCTTGATCTCATTTAAAGTTACT
The DNA here is from genome assembly GCF_964204655.1 of Triturus cristatus. Classification (NCBI taxonomy): domain Eukaryota; kingdom Metazoa; phylum Chordata; class Amphibia; order Caudata; family Salamandridae; genus Triturus; species Triturus cristatus. The sequence goes on along the minus strand of NC_140594.1, from coordinate 444,490,017 downwards.
ATAGATAAACTAGAAGGACATAGTGAAAACATAACTAATATAGGGAAGATTCAAAAATTTGTTCCGACTAGAATAGATAAAAACGATTTACACAAAGACAGGTCTATAACTAATTTTTCTAATAATGTGTTTTCAAAATTGTTGTATGAATATGTAAAAACAATGGATGTAAGGGACTGCTATGTCTGTATGCAGTTACCTGCCTCTGTATCGGAGGGAGTGACTTATCACCACCTTCCAGTAACTTATGGAATAACCTGTAGTGTAATAGCTAGTCTATTTTATCAGACAAGGAAATTAGAATATTATTTTGCAGATGTAGATACTATATTTTCACAAGTACCGTCAATTAACAAGCTAAATAAGGTAAAACCTGCAAAGGTATTAGGTGAATTTTTCTTAGAGACTGAAGAACTGACATTAGAATACATATTTGAAAACAATTTGACTTGCAGTTTAAAGAAATAGGAAAAGACATTTTTAGATATGGTTGAAGAAAGGAGACAGAAAATGCAAAGAAAGGCATCAGAAGGAAAGGTGGAGAAAACAGTATGGGATGTAGAAATGGAAAAACACTTGAAAGGGGAAACGAGTCCAACTATGGCTTTAGATTAGCCTCAGAAAGGGAAATTGTGCATTAGAAGGAATCAAACTGCATATGATAATTATTTTATAGGGAATAGCGAGTGCCATGATACATACTGAATCATGGGTGGATGAGGATTTAAAGGTAGAAAAGATCCAGTTTTTCCTGGATTATATTTTATTTGTGGGAACAGGGCATATTATCGTTTGCCAGACCATTGGTATGGCACATGTTATGTAGGCCTGGTTTTTCCGAAGATTTTTCACATGGATAGAGGAGAAGATGGTGTACATAACTTAGGTAGTAATTTAGTACGTAGTAAGAGAGAATCTTGGGCAGAAATTGAAGGTGATATTTTTGGAGCATTGATACCGGCAGTGGGAATATCTCTGAATGCAAACAAAATCAGCAGACTTTCAACAGTAGTGGATCGCTTGTCAACAAGCACCACTGGAGGATTTTTATTGGTAAACACTGAAATGGTTTCCATGCGTGCTATGGTAATGCAAAATCGACTTGCCCTTGATATATTATTGGCAAAAGAGGGTGGAGTCTATGGAATGCTGAAAGTTCAACATTGTTGTACTTACATTCCTGACGAAAGTAAAGATTTGAAAATGTATATTAAAAATATTACAGAATTGCATGACGAAATTGCACCACTGGAGGTTGAAGGTGTATGGGAAAAGATTGGAAGGAAAATATCAGCTATTACGGATTTCTTAGTACATTTAGGTAGTGCCTTTTTAGGTAAGATATTATTTCCATTAACATGTGTGATTTTTATAGTATTAATAATAAGATTAGGGTGTATTTGTTGTAAAAAGAATAAAAACCAGAAAATGTTCAAAAGAGAAAATTTAAGGAGAAAAGACGTAAAACAAGAGAGAGAATTTGATGATGAGGAAGTTAAGGAGAGTTAAGGAGAGTATGTACAAATCAGCAAAAAGAGAAGAGACAGGGGAAACTGAATTATGAATAAAAACAAGAAATCACTTTGAAATTCTGTAAAAGAGATACAACATTTTGATGTTGTGGTGATATAATCACCAAAGGGGGGATTGCTGGAGCGGGTAGTACAACATTTTGTTTACCCCCCCATTTCTGCATGTTTATATTAATCTGAATAATCTATTAATTATAATATTATTAATCCGTTTGAAGTGATATCTAACCAACTATACTAATGAAAGAATTACACGTGGGATTTGCATTTGCATGGCTGAATTAATTGTATACTAATATATGTACGCATACTAATAGTAGAAAATTAGAATATTGCATGATATATGTTGCTTTGTGACGTAATTGTAAGTTGCACCAGATGACATCGTTGGGTAAATATAAATGCTTTAAATGTTGCTATCATGCTAGATAATTACATATACATAGGGGAATTAGTGAGGGTTTAACATTGTATCAGCCATTTCAATGTTCAATTACGTTTTGTGTTTGTTTTACTTAAGTTGACCAATTTGTGTGTCAAGGCCCACAAGAAGGGGCCTCAAAGAACACTGCCAAGCCGCGCTCGAGCGCGAGGTGTCCGGCAGAAACTACAACTCCCGTGAGCCTTGGCGAATCCCTGACGGCGGTGACGTCAGGACGTACGCGCCATGGTGCTCAAAGAGGTTCCGGGGCACAGAGCAGGTGCCGCTTACTCATTCCCGAGAGCTGCGCTGGACATCGCGGAGGCTGGTAAGGGTGCTCTGAGCACCACGCTATTTTCCCTACGGATGTGGGCAGCCTTGATTATGGTGGCGTTGCGAGGGGGCAGTCCTTTATCGCCCATTTAGAACGGAGACCCGGACTGGGTGTATCCGTGTCATGTTTCTTGTTAGAGCCTAAGGCTATAGGCTTGAGTCTTGCCTCATTCTCTACATACTGATTCACCCTTCGAGATCAGTAGTGTCAGATTACGGGAGATCTGGTGTAAAAAATCCCAGGGTGCATTCTTCCTTCGTTGGCGAACTCGTAGGCAGTAGTTCATGCGAGGAAGAAGGGCACCTGTAGTAACCTTGGTGACATTGCTCAGTTGACAACCACGCTGGAGGTGGTATTGTGAAAAAACACTGCGCTGCTACTATTTTGAGTGTCATTCGTTATCATGTGAAAGTATTTGACATTTACCATATACCGAGTACGTGCCTGAACTGTCCTATACTTGTGGTAGTGGAATCTGATGTTTCTGAAAGGGGCACAACGCACTGTGATGAACTCTAGCCACTGTCTCATGAATCAATGCAGATGTGTGTCCAAATTACCAGTGCATATTACCTAATTGTGGAATGCTAAAGACCTACGGAATTATTGTTTTCTCTTCTCATATTGTGCTGCAGGGGTTCCGAGAGTGAGCAGGAGGTCGGCTCTTCCGCTCCCCTGTCTTCTCAATGTGCTTACACTCTTGGGTAGGTGTCCTCCTGGCGATAGGTTGCTGTGCGACCAGAGAGGGGTAAGGGCGTGAATGCTAATGCTGCATCTTCTTTACCTTTACAATCACTGAGAGTACTCCTTAAGTGTTGTGGGTCCACTGTCCGAAGCTGTGTATTTTCTTCCTTTACAGGTACTGTTCCTTTCACTAGAGAGGGGTGGAGCAGGGTGGAGTAGATAGGAAGACAGGCAGGGAGTTACTGATTGCTGTCTGGTTCTGTCTCCACAGGTCTCCCTCCCTGCTGTCCCCATCCTTTCCTTCCCCCGCTGGACCACTCCATGGAGTCTGTAATTATAAATCAGACCATGGGGGTGTCGAGAGGTGGACCCCTATAGAGCAACATACAGTCCTGAGGATTCCGGCCACAACATTGGGCCTTCGTAAAGATGGCAGACTCCGACATGACAGTCTAGTCACTGTTCCACGAGGTTTCGGGTGAAGTGCGCCTGCGCCACAGCAAGCAACAAGTGGCCTCGTCTTGACATCATGTGAGATGTACCCATCAAGGACGCACGGGGAGAGTTGCCAAGTTTGTCAAACAAAAAGACTGTCTTTAAAACCGGAACCAGCAAGTGTGATGACCTAACCTAATAGACTATGTGAGAACTTCACCGAATGACCCCAAATTATCCAATCAGGACTGTCTAAAACTGATTTTTGTTACATCTTGACATAAAATTAATTATAAAAGATGGTAGACTAGTGAGTTAGTGTGAACCTTTTTCCTTTTCCTGACGTTATGCTGACGGAGAGGACGGTGACACTGCTGGACAGCTGTTATCCTGAATCTTTGACAGACTGAATTGCTGCCTGACTTTGATGAATTAAAGACTTTTCCACGACTTGATTGACTTAGAGGACGACTAATAGCCAGATAAGGTAAATATGATGTTCGGTGTTTGGGTTTATGATCTTTTAAATTGCAATTGATTAGATAAACAAAGATATTATTCTAACAAACAAATGTGTCGGGTGAGTTATTTGGAGAAATTAGAATAAGATTAAATGTAGATTAAAGAATTGAGTCACCAAATATCCAATATCAACTAATTGATCCATCGACTAAATAGAGGGAATATCTTGAGGTTCTGAGTTTAATAAAGGTATTTAATGTATGTTCATGTGAATTAAGTTCTTTAGGTGAAAAGGTATTCCTTTCATGTCGGCGTTTGGAAAATGTATCTCTCCCATGAGAACGGATCAATGAAGTGTGAGTGTTGGTGTTATGTGCCCCACCAATGAATGTACTGAGTGAATATGCTAGTATGATATTTGGTCTGTGACGAAGGGGAGATTATAAATTCCATGATGCATCAAGAGCGTCTCCCTCTGAGCCCGCGCCCCACCCCAGAAGTCAACACACATTACCTGGGGGGGCGCAAACTCACTCTCCTCTCTTCATCCAGCATCTGGGCCTCCAAGGCAGCTTTGTGGAATGGCAATGGCGGCTCGGGCCGGCAACTCAGCCAGTCCGGGCCGCTTCAGTTACGAAGATCTCAGGCTGCCACAAAGCACAAATGCAAAAAGAACAATTGATTGACAGAATGCAGAACAATGTCATACATTCACCCCAGTACATGGATCTGGGCCTATATCCATCGTTTTTTGCTCACCATGCCAGCTTGGAACTAGCCATATGCAAATCAGTCTTGACCCTGCGCCATGCTTTGTTTGCACTAAATTGACAGGGTTTGCCCAGACGTGGGTCCCTTGCTCACTTTGTGACTGGATTCACGCTTACCTGGCTGCAGAGGGCTGCTAGCCCGAAACCGGTTCCAGGATGCTTGTTTCCAGACCTGGGAAGACATGGCTTGGCAGTTCGGGCTGGACTGTTCCCATGAGGCACGGGGCAAGACTGATTTGCATATAGCTGTTTCTGAACTGGGATGGCAAAGTGAGCTAAATAATGATGTTGGATTCAACCCAGATCTGTGACTGGGAGTGAGTGTTTGAAAAGTTGCAGCACTCCGTCCATCATCTCCTTGTGTTTGCTTTGTTCGCCCTAAGTTGGCAGGGTATGCCGAGACGTGGGTCCCTGGCTTATTTTGCCACTGGATTCAAGCTAGCCTGGCTGAATAGGGCTGTTAGCCCAAAACCAGTCCCAGGATGCTTGTTTCCGGACCTGGGAAGACATGGCTTGGCAGTTCAGGCTGGACTGTTCCCATGAGGCACAGGGGCAAGACTGATTTGCATATAGCTGTATCTGAACTGGGGTGGCAAAGTGAGCTAAAGAATGATGATAGATTCAACCCAGATCTGTGACTTGGGGTGAGTGTTTTAAAAGTTTCAGCACTCCGTCCATCATCTCCTTGTGTTTGCCACAAAGCACACGCACACAGCGTCTCTGAGTCTTCCTTCACTCCGGGTGCACGATCACTGGTCACTCCACACACAGGTCTCAAGCTGCACAAAAATCACACGCACAGCGTCACTGAGACTCACTTTACTCCGGTGCACACGATAACAAGGCAAATCCTCACTAAGGTCTCCTGGTGCACAACGCACCTGCACACAGCGGCAATGAGAATCACTTGAATTCCGGTGCACACGATAACAAGGCAAATCCTCAAGAAGGTCTCACAGTGCACAATGCGTACGCACAGAGCGTCGATGAGACTCACTTGGATTCCGGTGCACACGATAACAAGACAAATCCTCACGACGGTCTCCCAGTGCACAACGCACCCGCACACAGCGGCGATGAGACGCATTTGGATTCCGGTGCACACGATCACTGGACAATCCTCACAAAGGGGTTCAGGCTGCACAAAGCAAATGCACACTGCGTCACTGATCCTTGCTTGGATTCCAGGTGCCCACGATCACAGGCCAATCCTCATGAAGTTCTCAGGTTGCACAAAGCACACACACACAGCGTCGCTGAGACTCACTTGGACTCCTGGCACCCACGATCACAGGGCAGTTCTTACGAGGGTCTCAGACTGCAACATTCACACTCACACAGTGCCACTGAGACTCTCCTGGAAACTTTTGTGTTCCTGTGTTTCCGAACAGGGAGCCAGCTCACCTCAGGCCCTTAGGGATAAGTTACTTCAGGACACAGCACACAGCAAAGTCCTTCAAGCAGGGGGACACAGCACACCACAAAGTCCCTTTAGCCTTTCCTTGGTTGAAACAGCAAACTGCAGGCCAGCCCCAGATCACACAGCAAGGGTCAGTCCTATCCTTCAGTCTCTTCAGTTGTTTCTTCCTTGGCAAAGGTCCTCTCGACCACGAAGTAGCTCCAGTCTTGTTCACACTTGATCAAGCCATTCTCCAAAGTTCAGGGGCTTCAGCTCTCATAGTTATACCCCTCAATGGCTCTGAAGTTTTTGTGTTTTAGGGGGCATTTACCCCTGTTCAAACCACTTCTGGGTGCCTCCCTGCCAGTGACACCTTTCTTCCTTTGATTAGTGGGGGTCTGGATTGTCAGTCTCTCAGCAGGAGATGAGCCAATTGTTTTATAGCAGCAACCCAGGCCTCTTCACTTCTAGGGGCTTCTCCTCCCCTACACTCCAGATGCAGGTCAGCCTGTTGCTATCTCACCTCCTCCCCTGGGTCAAGACATTCTCCAGATCCAATCGCTTTCAAATCCAGACAGTCAATTCACAGCCAGGCAGAGACACACAGAAATGTCGGAGCACAAAAACTCAGCCACTTCTAAAAGAGTGGCTTCTGAACACACAATGCAAAAACCACCTTCATAAAAAAATGTGTTATTACATTGTGAGTTCAGGCATGCTAAACTTCACCTTTCCATCTTAAGCCTTTTGGGAAGATAGGCTGGAAAACAAATTATACAGCTTTTCCATTCCGTCCTATGGGCAAGATGGCCTTTCAACAGCGAAAAATGAAAATGGAGATTATTTCACTGTCAGGACATGACACACACTTTAGTACATGTCCTACCTTTCACATGTTCTGCACCCTGTCCAGGGGGTAACCTAGACCTACCATAGGGGTGTCGGATGTGCCTAGAAAGGGAAGGGTAAGGTCTGGGAAATGAGTGCACTTGACAGAACAACATGGCAGTTTAACAAACTGTGCGCAGGCCCTGCAATGGCAGGCCTGAGTTCCCTTTTTAAGGCTACTTGTGTGGGTGGCACAAATAGTGCTGCAGGCCCACTAGTAGCATTTGTATTACCAGCCCTAGCACACATAGTGCACTGTACTTTACTAGTAAGGCAAAAATACCAATCATGGACAACCAATTGCCACTACTTTATACAGGGAACACTTACACCTTGACACTGTCTAGCAGTGGCAAAGTGTCCAAAGCATCTAAGTTGGCAACACCATGTCAGAAAAAAGGTCAAGGAGGAAAGCAAAACGTTTAGGGACTTTAGCCAAAAAGGGCCAAGTCCTACAATCATCAAACAAGTCACTTATAGAAAAATCAATAGAATTCATGTTCCTAAATACCCATTCCTCAGTCAATCAAGTTGCACGCCCACCACTACCAGACACAGCCCTAATTTATTCTGCAACAGGCCTCAGCTACAGACTGTTGGCCAGACATATTGTTTCCAACATATATAGAGAGGGCTTTGAATCAGCACCTTGCTCATAATTGGTTGGCTTTCTTGAGTGTAATAGTTGCCTCCTCTTGAGTCAATGTCTTTTCTGCCCATTCTTGTGTTTGTCCCACTCAGGAGCATTTCAGTCTCAATGTGTTCAAATGGTTGACTTGTATATCTCCACTGATGAAGTTGCTTGTATTCACAAAATGACATTTTTCTTATCCTTTAAGTGCTCCAAGGGAGTGATTGAGTTTTTTGCTTTCTCCCCATGTGTTGCTTCCCTTTTTAATTTATCACTGCCCCCTTGCTCTTAATGTTGCTGCCTCTCTCTCAGCTTATCTTCAGCTTCAGATGGTGCATATTTTAAATAACCCCGTCATCAACGTCTACTTCTCTGCTACGCCCCCATGCCTCACCATTTGTAGCACCGTTCCAAGCCATATTACCACAATTTATCCCCAAATATTGTGCCTTCCGTGCTATCTATAGGTGCCCAGCTAAAAAAGTTTTTTTTACACATTTCAAGATGGTCGCTTGCAAATGTGGGCACCAAGAAAATGGTTCAAAGATGGACGCAGCAGAGAAATGCACAAACCCAGCTCCTATTTAAATATTACAAATGCACTGAAAGAAGGCCGATGTGAATTTCTGTGATTCAAAGTGGCTAGCCAACAAAAGAACATTGGCCAAGCCAACAGGTTTTATTACCAACATCAGTTGGTTTCTGCCAGTCCCTTACTTGGGTTCACAATTTAAATTGATCCAGGTTACCAACTTACCTTTACACTGTAAGATCACATGACGGGCACCTGATTTTCCATTCAACGGCCCTTTTCAGAACTCCTGCAGATTGTATGTGAACCTACACATTATCTGGACATCTGTTTCACCAAAGAGTCACTAAGACATGGGGCTGTATTACAGAAATGAGGGGGGCACTTTGGTACCCCAGAGGAGGACTCAAACACTTGTGTGGCCTCTCCTATTATATGGATTACTAGGGCACATATTTTGAACCCATGTAATGCCAAGGCGTCGTCCACTCATTTACAATACGTGATTTGATGGGAATGTGGGAATACCTAAACCATTGCACCAGCACCTTATTACAAACACAGGTGCAGCGCCAAAGAGGAATTCGAAAGCCACATGGGTCATGCACCCCATAGGAACTGGAATATAGTGTGCACCAAGCAACTATCCATTTGGGAGAGGAGGTGGGGCATCCTAGGGTAAGCCAGGCATCTCCCTGAAGACAAGTACATTCACATACTATATTTAGGCAGTCATCACTCTCCAGCGCAGACAGGGATAGTGCACAATTTCATCAACAGGATAGTCCATCTTGTACCATTTACCTGGCAAATCAAATGGGGCTCCTGTTCTCTCCTATTATGTGTAAATACAGTGTGAAATTATGCAACATGAAAGACATACATGAAGGAAACACCTTTCATTAGAAAGTTGAAGTTAGACATACATCAACATAAGTACAAAAGGTAACCCTATGCTTCTCAATTATATGCATTTTCAAACATCTCTTCTAAAGCTTTAACAACTCTGATCCCATGTCAAAATACTTAAATCCACACTGTAGTCAGCTATCAAACCCAGGGGCATATTTACAAGATGATGAGCACCAGAGCCTCACTTCTTATGACGCTCCGGTGGCGCAATGCCCTGCTCCATATTTATAAAGCAATGTTAAGCTACTTTGTGTGACTTAACCCAGCTTTGTAAAAATTGTACCTTTACACGCAGGTATCTGCTTTAAAGAGGCCTGAAATGGGTGTTGCTGGGTGTGTTCCACCACAACACCCATTGCTTTTTGATGCTGCCTCAAATTTACACAGATGTGTAAATCTGAGGCAGCACCCAAAACTAAAGCTACTCAAAAGCAGGTGTTAGAGTGGCTCAACAGGGAGAAATGCGTGTTCCCCCTTGTTTTTGCATTCTGCAGCACACATTGAAGGAGCAATTGGCTTTTAATGATTGTTTATATACAGGAAGGCGTCCTTCCTGCACATAAACAATCATCCCTGAAACACGGACACCCATGCAGCATGGTGCAAGTGTGCCTGAGTCGCAGGGAATCATCCATGCAATGCAGGCATCCTTGCACCATGCCGCAAGGGTGTCTGTGTTGGTGCTAGGCTGCTTTTGTAAGTGCCAGCGCAAGGGTAAGCACAGGGGTACGCCGTATTCTTGTGAATACAATGCATCCCTTCGATTTTTTGAAATGGCATAGCTCGGTGCTGCTAAATTTCTTGCAGCACCACGCTGCGCCATTTCTTTGTAAATATCCCCCCCAGTTCTAAAAATTAGCCCTCATTTGGGGCACTTATGAGTAACACAATCCACTGAGTCTTTTAAAAAGTTGAGTTTAAAAACAGTTTCATGAAATGAGTTTTCACAAGTGCCAAAAACATATAAAAAGAACCAGTGTGAACAGTCATAAAATGAACCTACAGTAATCAGCTAATAGACACGCGGAGTGTAATCCCTTTGTTAATTCCCGTTATGATGTGTCCTTAGTAAGGACAGACATATTTAGCCTGATTTCCAAAGTTATTTCTAAAAATAAATATATGTCTATGCTAAAAAAGCTACCTTTATGCCTGTCAAGAATGAATGGAGGGATTATGGCAGATGTAAAAGGTTTTACTACTGGGGATTTCTTTGACACAAGTGCAGAAATATCTGCAGTAGACAATCTCGTGGAAGGGGTAGACATTTCTTAGAATAAGGCATTGCTGTGAACATCCACAAATTGTTACATTTATAGGCATACACAACTAAAATATGTCCCTTTCCAAGCCTGGAAATGGCTGCTGATTTACTCCTTCAAGAATGTGAACATGGAAATGAGAACGAATTACACTCAGATTTAAAGAAGGTGTAGATGAAGGGTTTTCTCCATGGGAAATGTATTTCTACACAGAGGAGGAAAGGAAAATAATGCTATTTTGCTCATTTGATTTCCTTTCCCACTCAGAACACTTCTATGCTAAATACAATTCAGCACAGGTGTCTAGGCAGCCTTCATCACGTCACTTGGCAACTGCATTAGGGTGCTTAGAAACTTGTATCTGCCAGAGATTTCAGAGAGCACTATTATATTGTTTTGTGAATAGCAAAACATTTTTAACGTTCAGGAAGAGTCGTAAACTTCTGCCTATAATTGATTACTTGTTTTCTGTCACTCAGGCCCATAGAAGTCTCACTGTGATTAGTTCATGCCCCAGCCTGCTACCAACCATGAACTCCCCCCAGGGTAACGAGCACAGTACAGTCAGCATGTTCTTCATGCTCCCCCCTCTCCCATAATTGAAGGGAAACCTAGGAAAGGAAAGGCCTGCATCCAGGTCCTCGGCGACATGGTGCATCTTGGTTAACTGCTCCAAACTCTCTGTAACTGCTGTTTCCTGAACTGTCAAAACCACTCAACAGGGGGAGACCAGAGGGATTTGTTGGTAAGACTGCCCCACGTCAAGTCATGCAGCTTGTTTCATGTGACGAGAAACAGGTAGCCTTCTCATGCTGATGTGGGCCCAGGACTTGAACTACATAGGATAGCACCCACAAAGGTGTCTACAGAGCATGTACATTAAAGGCCAAATTCCCCCAAAAAGTTGAACATGCACTGTTTACTGCTACTCTCGAAGTACATTTCTGGCTTCTTTGGAATTGAAAAAGAAGCTCAATCCTACCTCTGGGAAGTTCGCTCACCAGCTTTTCAAGGCAGGAGATTTCAGTCATAAGCAAGAGAGACCCGAGTCAGACAGTATAAACCGCAGCCATGTCAAGTAACTGCACCAGTCCATCTATATGTGTCCGCAGTCAACTGGAACATGTTCAAATGCCATTTGCACTTACAGTGTCCAATCCAAAAATGATATTTTGCACTAGTCGAAGCAAATTTAATGGTTGCACTTACTGTAAATGTTAGTTCAAAATTTCACTGACGCAGTTGTAGAATAGCACCAACAACAGTGTAAACTTGCCTCCACATTTACACCCTGAAATGCGCACTGACGCCTGGGAAGTTACAGATGTCACAGGTTTTCAGGAGTCATCCTAGAATTGCATTATGAATTCCTGTTTTCAGCCACGTTCATGTCCAAATGTACATTTTGTTTTCCATAGGGAAACTTTTTTACCTTATGGATATACCCGGACATCTACATAATTTTATATCTTGTGAGTATTACCTCCAAATTCAAACCATGACCATTTATTGACTCATTCCTTTGAAAAGAGAAAATATGCAATAGAGTCTATGGGGCATATCAGCAACAACCGGCGATAATTATCGCTAAGCGCACTTAGCGCTAGGCTAATTATCTCCTGCTAACGTGGATTTTTATCGCTGAGATAGCGTGCTATTAGCAACGCTTATCTCAAAAGCGATAAGAATCCTAACGCTAACTGCCTAACGTGAGATTATCGCTGGAAACCCAGCGATAATCTCACGAAATGTGACGTAAGCTTGTTGATAGGGACTCACAAGCTTAGCCATGATATCCACCTTCCATAGGATATCATGGCTAAGTCAGTCCTGAAGCAGGCGTAAGGAAAGTAGCGATAACAGGGGTTATCGCTACTTTTCCTGCCGCTATGCTTCTTAGCGTGGGGCTTGATGATAGGAGAAATGTCGCTTAGCGATATTTCTCCTGTCATGTAAGGTCAGGAACGCCCACTTTGCATCTCATTAGAGATGCAAAGCTGGGTGTTAAGAATCCTGGCGCTAAAGCAAGGTTTCACGCGTTAGTGTAACCTTGCTAATTAGGCGATAAAATTATCTCCGCTTTTCGTCCGAAACCGGCCATAAAAGCGGCGATAATTTATTATCGCCGCCTTGTAAATATGCCCCATTGTTGGGAATGGGCCGTGGACAATTTTCTGAATATTAACATAACCTTGTCAGTGTGTACAAACTGCCTTAAAACGCCCTCACGTGTACTCCTGAAAGCCCTGACTAAGTTGGTGCACATAACAGGGTGCAAGAAATCGTGTTAAATATGGATCAAGAAACACTACAAGGGTGTGTTGGGATTTGGAATGTGGAACGAAGTGCTTGAGGGTGTTCCCTGCATGGGGACGGGAGAAGACGGAAGTTTCTGTTGGGAGCTGGATGGATTAAACAGAAGGATAACTTACCTGGTTTCGTGCTTCATTTCACTGGCAACGAGTTTTCAGCTGTTCCCAGCATCCCCCTGCAGACGCCTTTTTTGGTGTTTTGCTTTCACTCCATAATCTTATTCTTGGGGTGCCGGCACAAAGATCCAACTTTACCGTGTGTGCTGCCTAGTGTTTCAAGCAGTCCAGAGGCCCTGCTGACAGCGCAGTAGTTTCAGGCGTGTTTCCAGTCGGAATTGGGTATCTGCGTCAATGCGAGGGTTGTCCCAGTCCAGCTGCGTCGTCGAGGGGTGCAAGAGGCAGGAAGCGTAGGCCACAGTTACCTAGCAACCAATCGTGCTAAAGGGAAACGTCGGTGTGGGTGACACCTTGACAATGCTAGCAGAGTTCCCACACACACCGCTCAACATAATTCCTGCACTCCAGAACCTCGATGAGGTTGTCAACGCGCACACTGTGATGCACACACCTCAAAATCCCTCAATGTTTCTGAGCTTTGCTGGAGTCAGCAGTGTGCACATGGGGACGTGCACACCTTGAATGGTAATTTCCTTACTGGTCGACGATTTGTTCATCAGTTCATTTGGTATCTGGCGTCTATGTGCATGCATTTCGGTGATACGCACATCCTAACCTACTGAATTTTTTAAAAGTAGATGTACACTTTATGTCAGCTTAGCCAAGAATATTCGGGGAATATATTGTTTTTGGGGCTAGCATTTGTAAATCATTTACTTCTCGGACACATATTTATGCAGTCTGTGCGCCAAAACTCTGCAACATTTCCATGATACACCCATGCTGCAATCTGGAGATGTCACCTTCATAATCATTCCATGTTCTGTTTAGTTATTTTAGTGCAACATCAATCTCCTAGCCAGGCTATGTTTCAGGTCACTGTTGGTGCTGGTGTGGGGCAATAAGTCACCAACACATGTTCACCCAATGGATCGGGCATTAGCACCACCACCTTTCCTTCAGACAGCTGGCACCCCCCATTGAATTGACAACAATGGAAGGACACTTTTGATGCCTACTCAGAGGCCATTGATGGTGACACATTCACTTCAAAAAAGAAAAAGACGTTGTCGATTTACAATTCAGTCTCTGAAGGAAGAAACATGTGAAAAACTTGACCTATGGAGCTGGTGAGCACCCACGTGGTTGGTGGATATGATGGTGATTCTTTGATATTGGGTGAATTATTAAAACATTGGACAAAAGGTTTAATCCTAGAAAGAATATTGTGCTAGAAAGGCAAACATTTTTGCAACGTGCTCAAATTCCAGGAGAATCCATTGATGATTTTGTTGCTGCACTCAGATCTTTAGCTGCTACTTGTAACTGTAGAGAGTTTAGGGATAAGATAATCCGTGATCAGTTCATTGAAAGAACACGCAATACGAAAATCCAAGAGAAGCTGCTGTGTCCCAAGCACCCAGACTTAGAGACTGCCCTCACTCTAGTCAGAAGCATAGAACATTCTCAATTCTGTATGAAAGAACTGAATTGTACAATGCAGTCTGGGGAAGTTAAGCAGAATGTCAAATCTAGGAATGGTACATATAGGGGTCCTGCGAGTAGCCCAGCAACAAGTTTACCTTGGGTTAAAACTGAGAAAGTGGAACTCTCATGTTTTTATTGTGGGAGCAAGTCGCATATGTGGAATGCCAAGTATTATTTTGCTTTGGATCAGACATGTTTTCAATGTGGTAAAAAAGGGCATTTTGCATGCATGTGTAAAGCTCCTGCAATGCAAAAAGTCACTGCACAAACAGTTAAAACTATTGTGAACTTTGTTAACAATAGTGATGAAGGCAGTGTATTGATGCTACTTTCTTCATCTTTATTAGCAGAGGGAATAGTAGAAATATCATCCATGGCATGCTTGTGTGATCAGTGTGAATGGCAAGAAGGTTAGTGTTTTAGCCGGTTCAGGTTCCACGTTCACACTCATCAATGCCAACGATTTTGAAGGTTTGGAAGGCATTCTGTTGCAGCAGTCGAACATTAGGATTTGTGCTTATGGTGGCAAGGAAATGGAGGTCCTTGGGAAATTTGAAGCTAGTCTAGATTTCTGTGAGGCCCTGGCTACTGGAACTGTGTATGTGGTGAATGACGGTGCAAACTTATTGGGGTGGGAAGAACAAGAGAAGCTCAGAATCATTTTGGATCCTAACCAGCCTGACATGGTTCTATCAAGACGGGAGGTGAAGCAATTTAATTTGTACTTCCTCATCAGCTTCTCTGTCTGATGATGGTACGGTGCAACGTTTGACAAGAGATGAATGGATCCAGAATTATCCCAAGGTATTTAGAGATCACTAGGGGAAACTAAAAGGTTATCCTCAAGGATGGGGCAAAGGCGGTAACACACAAGGTGCGCAAGGTACCGTTAAGTCTGCGCAAGGAACTGAGTCCTTAGTTAGAATGATTATGTGTCATGGGGGTGATTGACCCCATCTAAGGTTTGGAGTGTTTGGCCCCCATGGTTTTGGCATGCAAGGCTGACAAATCCTTGAGGATGAGAGTGTGGATTTGAGGGATCTCAACTCTATTATTTGGGTGGATCACCAGCCTCTACCCAACATTAACGAGATGTTAGAGACTTTGGAGGGTGCTACATTTTTTACTTCACTAGATATTTCTTCAGCAGATCACCAAGTCGAATTGAGCAAAGACCCTAGGCACCTCACTTCCTTTGTAACACCTGATCAAGCCTATTGTTACATACGCATGCCATTTTTACTAGCATCGGCTTCTGCAGTGTTCCAGCGATTGATGGTAAATTTATTTAGAAGCACCGTGGGAGTCGTGTTTTTCCAAGACGACATTCTCATACATTGGAAGACAGAATCTAAGCATGACGACAGGGTTAGACAAGTGTTGAAGAGCATAAAGATAAGTGGGTTGACCCTAGGAAGGGCAAGTGTAAGTTTTTTCGAGAGGGTGTGGACTATCTTGGTCAAAACATTTCAGGCAAGGGAGTGGAACCCAAAATGAACATTTTAGAAGCTATTCAGTGTGGCCCCAAACCCATGAACAAAAACCATCTCTGTTCTTTCCTAGGGATAGTGGAGTACGACGTCAAATTTTTGAAAACATTTTCTGACAAGCCTGCGTGTTTGTGTGAGATTCTTAAGTTAAGAGTAATGTCAAGTATGTGTGGAACAATGAGTGTGGTAAGAATTTTGAACTTATAAAGAAGGAAATTGCTCAGGCACATCTCCTCAAGTTGTTTAACATCAATGACCTGTGCATTATTTGTACCGATGCCAGCAATGCTGGTCTAAGCGCTGTCCTTATGCAAAAGAGAGGTGATGGATATGATGAAGCCATAGATTTTGCCTCCAGAAGTTACGTAGGGCAGAAAACACCTATTTTACCATTGAGAAAGAAGCGTTGGCTTTATGTTTGAGTGTGCAGTACTTTAGAAACTTCTTGTGGGGTAATGAATTTGTTCTTAGAACTGATCACAAACCATTGGTTGACCTCTTCACCAGAAAAGGGGGTGGAAGCGCTACTCCGCGGATAGCAAAATGGCAGTATAGACTGCAGGAGTTTCATTATCGTCTGGATAATGTGGCAGGGTGAAGAATCATGTGGCTGACTGTCTATCCAGGCTACCCTTGATGAAAAGGGAAAGCAATGTGACCATGAACAATCTGGAAATGGTGTTGAGTGGTGGGTTTGGTGGAGGATACTGCCAAAGGTGCACTTTCTGAGCAAGAATGGATGGAGGCTGTGTCTGATGATGATGAAATCAAAGCAGTACCAAATTTTCTGGCTGAAGGTTGGCACAAAAATAAGGTTGTACCCTCAGTGTTAATTCCTTACAAGAGGGTTGGCAAGGAGCTATCTATGGTCAGTGGAATTCTGCGCAGTGGAGGTTTATTGGTGGTTCCAGTGTGCATGCACAAGAAAACCTTGGATTTGGCCCACAAACGACATCTAGGGATTAGAGCCATGAAGCGCAGGGTTAGGGTGGATTTCTGGTGGCCGGGCTTCGACATGGCCATCGAACATGATGTTCGGGATTGCTGCATATGTGTCTTGAGTGACAAGTCGTAAGCAACCTATAACTCATCTATTGATCTTATTATTGTGAAGAATTCACCTTGGTGCAAACTTGCTTTCAATGTGGCAGGTCCTTTTGGTGTTGTTGGAAGCTCACCGAAGTATGCATTGGTCTTAGTAAATTATATTACCAAATGGCCGGAAGTAAAGTTGGTAGATAGTGTAAATTCTTCGGTCATCATTAATATTTTTGAGGAAGTGTTCCTTAGTGAAGGATTCCAGGGGGAACTCATGACCGACAATGTTACACAATTGGTGTCTAAAGAAATTTAAAAAAATTCAAGGAAAATGGCATCAAACACATTGTCACTTTTCTCTATCACCCTCATAGCAACGGTTTGGTGGAATGAATGAACCGAGTAATCAAAGACCATCTGCAGTTAGCTTCGGTTAATGGGTTGCATTGGAGAGTAGCAATTGCCAACATGTGTGGGCAGTGAGGACTACTCAACATGTCAGTACTGGCATGCCCCATTCATGCTACTCAGGGGAACGATTGCGGGTTCCAAGTTGAACAAAGATAAGATGTCCAGGAAAGAGGTTGACCAGGAGAAAAAGGGTAGAGTAGTTGATGTTAGAGCAGCAGTACAGACAAAGTATGGCACTGGGACTGACAGTGCCAGGGTTTCTCCTGTTGGTGTTGGTGATTGGCTAAGGACAAAGAGAACTGGTTTTGTTCGCAAAGGGACATCACAATTTTCAGCACCATTTAGAATGATTGAGGTGAAGGGAAAACATGGAACAAGTGTGCAATTTCTGTGGTGCCTGAATCCAAAGTGGGTTTTGTGAATAAAAAAAGGGGTGTGCATCCTGATTACACTTGTGGAGTGAGAATATCTTCCAGAGCGAGAGCTACCCCTGCTTAAATTTCTGGATTATGTCATGCATATATATTTATATTCACTGACGAGTTCAGGGTCCGATACTGGCGAGCCTCCGCTTTGCAGCGAACCAGCTCCTTCCACATATCAGCGGGCGGGGCCACACACACAAGCACCGTGTCTCTCCATTCCCGATCATGAAACAGGCACGTCCAGGCTCCGATACTTAAACCGAGAACCGAATCATTCTCGGCTACTGCAAGCAGGGGAGCTGAGCTGATACTAGGTATGGTGCAGGGATGTGACTTTTTATGAAGTAAGTTAGGCTTTGATTTTTCTTCCCCAAGTCCGTGGCACCTACCAGATGCATTATTTTACATAGCTTGCCTCCATGCCGACAAGGCTATCAGCATTAAATGACTAAATACAATTCTGGCATTTTCTCCATTCCTGTAAATAGAGTGTGACTGCAAGGCCTCCCTCTAATACCCACGTGGGAGCTGGTGCCCCTTTTAAAATTAGGTTCTATCACCCCAATACTGCATTGTAAATAGCTCTTTTAAAGAAAATTCATATTGTTTACACAAGACGTTTTGACTGTTGGTATGAGTGTGAGTAGACCTCTTTTGAACACGGTAATGTGCTTTTATGTCTAGAGCTACAATATTTCAGCAGGGAGTGCATATCCACTGCCCCTCTCAGTACTGCCTGCGGCCTCCGGATCTCTGGGCCTTTCAATACTGCCTGCGACACTCCGGAGTGCCAGGCCTCTGCGCTGTTCTGCGTTTCATGCGATCCTCCGGAATTCTGGGCATCTAGTACCTCTCAGTACTGCTGCACCCTCCAGAGCGCCAGGCCGCTTGTATTTCTCCATACTGGCTGCAACCCTCAGACCTCTGGGCCTCATGGATTTACAACAGTATGTTTCCTGTACCTTGCTAGAGGCACGCTCGATTTCTTCCATGAGTAAGCATGACCTGTATCTGTATATTCAGGAGTTAATCATGGTTAAGTCAGTAGTGGGTCACAAAGGGTCATAAAAAGAGCAGTGGAATGGACTCCTCAGATTAAAGCAAATAGCACTTCAGTTCACTTAAAAAGTAAGCATGTTCCACAAAGAATAGCCCTCTATTGAGTGTTTTGTGATAGGCAACATGCAGTTGACGCAGCACGTTGTAATTCTGATCCGCTTGCCATACATATTCTGTCATTACATATGCTTACAAGGCTGGTAAGAGAACCTCAAATGAATTACACTTATATGTTGTAATGCCAGAGTATTCAAGGGCCAGGTCCAGCTCTCCCTGGCTGTTCCACCCAGGAGCTAAAATACAATAAGCGTGGGAGACAGCACTATTTGTTTTTTTTATACATTGGTGAGTTCGCTGATCCATCTGTGATTTCATTGCAAAATTAGAAAACATTTTTTTAACTGCCAGCGGGGTCCCTGTGGGACCCCACCACCAGATCTAGAGGTTCAGGGTATTCCAACCCTGCCCCCTTTTCCTAATTTAAAAAAATAATTCTTGGGGGACTCAGTTGAGTCCAAGTCCTAAAATGGCTGCCAACTCTTCCTGGTTGAAGTGTTGGCAGCCATCAGATTTCAGCATGAGGGCTGTCAGATCCATGGAGGATCCATGTCCCTAGATATACAAATTTAGTTATCAGTTCATATCTTTAAAACTACTGAACGGATTTATACAAAATCACAAACAGCACACCTTCTGGACCAAGAACTAGCTTTTTCCCACATTTGGTGTAATTTCGCACAGAGGTTCATGTTCAAAATCCCTATGAGGAATTGCATGAGTAAAACATGTTGCCCACTCTTGAAATATCACCCCGAAATTCTCAAGACAGCAGTTGAAGTGAGTGGCAAACTAGTTATGAAAATTTTGTGAAGACTTTATCAAATTGTGCCAACGTTATCAGCGAAACAAAAAGCGCTTTTCCTGTGGAACTTACATCCTAGCTATACCTACCTATTGAGGACAGCCAGTAGGTAAAATATATATATATTCACTGAAAAAATTAAAGGTTACAGAGATGCTATAGTTAGGTTCAGATTTTACACACACAAAACCATCAAAATTCAGCAGTCATAGGTATACTTATCTCAAGAAACTATAACTCGTGCCCTAAGGTAACTATAACTTGTGCCCGTGCCATGCATTGTTTTTGCATAAACAATTTTATTGCACATGTTGCAGTGATATTATCAGTGATGTCTTAGAAGATGTTATGACTAATATAATATGTGGGGTAATTAGCAGTGCATGGTGAGGGTGTGAAGTTGAATTACCCTAGGGAAAGAGTTTTCGTTTCTTTCAATATGTATAACTATAACTGCTGAATTTCTATGGTTTTGTGTGTGTAGAATCTGAACCTAACTATAACGTCCCTGTAACCTTTGTTTTCCTGAGTGAATTTCAAAGGTTTTTTAATTCTATTTCCTAACTATAATGTTCCTGTAACTTGGTTTTTCAGTACATTTCTGTAGTTTTTTATGGTATTGCCTAACTATACCAGCACTGCAAACATTGTTTTTTTAATAAATGTCAATGGTTGTTAAACCATAAAGTAAAATTTAATTACCATACATTAATCCAAACGCTGCAATGCAGGGCCTTTGTCAGCCAACCCCCTCGTGGCCAATCCCACCCTGCGCACCGCCTTTGGCTGTGTGTGGCAGGGGGTTGGCCGCAGGCACTAACCTGCAGCCAATCCCTGTGGCCAATCCCTCAAAGTCAGCCAACCCAAGAGGGGGGCACTCACCTCCCTTCTTGGCCAGATTAAGGACCGAATCCTCCAGGGTTGGCCACATTTTTTAAGGGGAGGGTGGTGGGCCCCCCTCCTCAGGCCATTTTTGACCCCAACGGACCACATCCCCCAGGGGCCATAACTGGATTTAAGGGGGAGCGGGCATGCAGTCCCCTACCCTGGGTTGATTCCAGCCATGGTGTTCCCATCCCCCAGGGCCAAGCCATATCATAAATGGGGATGGGGCATACAGCCCCCCTCCTCAGGCCAAATTGTGGCCCCGTGGGCCCCATCGCTGGGAGCCTGGCTAATTAATAATGGAGGAGGAGGCAATGTGCCCCACCACCCTGGCTGGATTGTGGCACAGGGGACCCTATCCCACAGGACCTGGCTAATTACTTAAGAGAGAGGGGGCTGTGCAGCTTTCCTCTATGGGGCAATTTTGCCTTGGGACCCCATTGCCCACGACCCGGACAATAATGGATTAGTGTCCTGGAGCCTACCCAAGGAACCCACTCCATCATTGTTGGGGGGCACTACGGGAAGCCCCAAGACCCCTCACAGCCCCAGCCAGCTCCCCACCTCCAGTGGGACCCAGAATGGTGCCCACCCACAGAGTGCAGCTAAGTATGCTGCTCCCTGCAGACAGAAGCAATATTTGTAACTTCCTTCCTGCCCACTTCAGTGCGGGAAGGGAAGAAAATGAAAAGACGTCTCCCACGAGGTGTGAGCATTTTTAATGCTTTCTCAAACTGGAAGCATATTTAGTGTTTTCTTTCACTTGGTGGGAGCTTTGAAATTGTTCCCACCAAGCGAGAGCAAACACAGGTTTCCCTATCTGCACCAAAACGGGCAAGGAGACTGTTATGTGCAGGAGGTGGGCACCCAGGCTATAGCATTAGTCGGCCCTGAAAGATGGGGTCCCCAGGGCCATAAAAGGCTGCAGAAGGGGGGCATATAGCTTACCTCACTATTTAAATGTGATGGAGTCCCCTTGGTTGAATGCAGCCCGGAGAGCTGCACCTTTTTTGCTAAGGCCAGACCACTGAGAGTAATTAGTCAAAATTTTGCAAAAAGCTAGATCTCTTTTCAAAAAGATCTTTTTTTGTTAATTTGGTGTAAATCCATTCAGTAGTTTTTGAGTTATTAAAGAAAGATAATGTATATATATCTAGAGACACAGAGGGTCTGTGCATATGACAGATCTCATGTTAAGATCTGATTGTCTGTCACCGCTTCAACCATAACCACGAGCAAAGCCGTGAGAGGGCTGAAACGCATCGGTTGGAGTGTTGTCAGAAGATTAAATTCAGCATATTCCAAGCCTTGAGTGCCGCGTCATTTGTGATACAAAATTGAAATTAAGGGCCAGGGTCTGGCCCCTACACAGAGCACCCGCTGGTGAGCGCACTGAGTTAGGGAGGATCACATTGGAGGCAAACATATATATATTCACTGAAAAAAACATAGGTTTTAGGCACGTTATAGTTAGGAATTAGCATTTAAAAAACCTTAGAAATTCACTGAAAAAAACATAGGTTTCAGGGGCGTTATAGTTAGCTGGACTTTTCACTTGTACAAAACCATTGAAATTCCCCCGTTATAGTTAGTTCAGCTAACTATAACTCGCACGCCCGCAATGCACTGCTGATGACGTCACATATTACATCACTCATGACATGGTCAGTGACATCACTCATGACATCACTGATGACATCTCAAATGACATCACTGATGACATCACTGATGACATCATCCAGTGAATGTGTGTTTTTCTGAAAATTACATATGTTTTATATATGTATATCTCAAGGTCGATGGAAGAATAAATGGGTATATAAGTGTCTAAATGGATGATTTGTTTTTGAAAAATTGATTGTATAACTGACTGATTAAGTGTATCTTAGTGAATACATGGCTTAGTGAGTAATGTTTAAATATGTAAATTACTGCATCAGTCTCTCACTTTGTGTATAAGTGGCTGCATGGGTTGGTGAGTAGCTACATGAGTGTCTATATCGGTTATTAGTTGGTTTTTTGAGTATCAGTATGAGTGTCTGAGTGTCTGTATGGTTCGGTGGGGGGTATTACATAGTAGGGGTGGGCGGAATTCGCACAATCGCGTTACGCAATTCTCCGCAAAACGGTAAAAAAATCTCCGCGAACACGCAGAAATTCCGCGAACGCGCAGAATTGCTTGTTTGCGATACTTTTTTCCTGTTCGCGATCGCTGTTTGCGTGCTCGGGGTGAAATATCTCGCGAACACGCATATTGAGAACGCGAACAAGCAAAAAATTTCGCGAAGTCGCGGAACGCAGATTTTTGGGCAATTTCGCGTTCTCCGCGGAACGCGAAATTACCCAAATTCCGCAAATTCCGCAAACGGAACGGAACTTACCGCCCAGGCCTATTACATAGTGCATAGGTGTATGAATGAGTGACTCACTGTTTGTATGTGTTGAAGACAGCATGTGTGCAGGACTGTATGGGTGGATGAGTGTGTGCATGGGTGTGTTAGTGAGTGAATGACTGT
The DNA here is from genome assembly GCF_964204655.1 of Triturus cristatus. Lineage (NCBI taxonomy): Eukaryota > Metazoa > Chordata > Amphibia > Caudata > Salamandridae > Triturus > Triturus cristatus. The sequence goes on along the minus strand of NC_140594.1, from coordinate 444,467,152 downwards.
CTCAATAGTGTCTTTATGAGTAACTACATATGTTTTAAACTAGTATATGTGACTATTGGTGTATATAAGTGAGTATATGTGAGAGTGAGAGATTGAAAGAGTTCCTGTATGAGTAAGTATGTGTTTCTATAAGTGATTGTTTAAAAGACTAAGTATGTGTAAGTTTCTGTAGAAGTAAGTGTGGTGGTGTGTGTATAACTGTATATGCAAGTAAATGGATGTTTAATTCTTTATTAGCATGAGTGACTATGTGTGTGAGTAACTTTATGGATGAGTGGCGTTGTGTAACAGGATGTATAGGTGTATGAGTACATATGATGAGTGAGTACATGTATGAGTGACTGTATAGGACTGTTGATGAATGAGTGGATGTGTATGTGGATCTTAGAATTACTGAATAGGTTGTTGTAACTGATATTGGTATGTCAATTGTTTTGAAAATTTTAGTTTCTATTTTTGAATGTGTGTATCAAAGGTTATATTAGGGGAGAGGAGGTCTGCCACACTATCACAAGGATGATGTCATCAGTGATGTCATTTGAGATGTCATCAGTGATGTCATGAGTGATGTCACTGACCATGTCATGAGTGATGTAATATGTGACGTCATCAGCAGTGCATTGTGGACGCGCGAAATATAGTTAGCTGAACTAACTATAACGGGGGAATTTCAATGGTTTTGTACGAGTGAAAAGTCCAGCTAACCATAACGCCCCTGAAACCTATGTTTTTTTCAGTGAATTTCTAAGGTTTTTTAAATGCTAATTCCTAACTTTAACGTGCCTAAAACCTATGGTTTTTTCAGTGAATTTCAAAGGTTTTTAAAATGCTAATTTCTAACTATGCCTACAGAGATAGGACATGTGAAGATAGAAGAAAAAACGCACAGAAAGAAAAAAAAGAGATGCAGAAAGAAGCAACAGAAGTCCTCAAAGACGAAGAAAAGTGCAGGAAGAAGGATAACGTGCAGAAAGAACAAACAGAAGAGCAGAAACAAGCCTTGTTGCAAAATCATCCTGTACCCTCAACTTTTTCAGATGGATACTGGTGGTAACTGAGTCTGACTAACCAGTCCTAGAGCCAGTGCTATGTTAAAAGACACTCAGAATACAGAGAAACCACCTACATATACTAGGGAACACTATGCGTTGGGATCACCGTGTGATCAGTATGACCTCCTCCGTAAGTCCCTAGTATATAATAGGGTAGGGGATTAAAACTACCTCTTAAAACGCGCCACAGGGCGTGTTTGCACACGTCACGTCAGGCCCGTCCCCTCCCTTCCCCACTGTGTAAACACGCCCTGTGGCTGTTTTAAGTTGGGAGATTAAGTCCCCTTGAATCCTGAGGGTCCCTAGGGTCCAACTAGACCACTAGGTACCTCCAGTAAGCGCCACAGAGCTGCGTTGCAGAGAGATGTAAAAAGGGGCACGGCCTAGACCACCTCTCTGCAACGCAGCGCAGTGGTGCTTACTGGAAGCACCAGGTGGGCTAGTTGGCCCCTAGGGTCCCTCAGGATTGAAAGGGAATTATTTCCCCAACTTAAAACGTGCCACAGGGCGTGTTTGCACACGTCACCTCAGGACCCGTCCCCTCCCTTCACCACTGTGTAAACGCGCCCTGTGGCTGTTCTAAGTTGAGAGATTAAGTCCCCTTGAATCCTAAGGGTCCCTAGGGTCAAACTAGCTCACTAGGTATCTCCAGTAAGCGCCACAGAACTGCGTTGCATAGAGGTGTAAAAAAGGGCATGGCCTCAGAACACCTGTCTGCAACGCAGCTCCCTGGCGCATACTGGAGATACCTGTTGGGCTAGTTGGCCCTCAGGGACCCTCAGTATTGAAGGGGAGTTAATTCCCCAACTTACAACTGGCCAGGGGGCGCGTTTGCAGAGTGCTGCAAGGAGGGGGCATGGCCTCCAGCGCGATGCCGGTCTTTTATTTATTTTATTTTTTTAAGAAGGAGGGCTGTGTGGCCCCCCTTCTTTTTCTAATTTACTGGCCCTGGGGACCCCATCCCCCAGGGTCTGCACCCTATTTTTTTTGTTGAAAAAAATTAATTTGGCCTTCCCAAGGTCTGAATCGGCCCCGGGGACCCCAACCCCCGGGATTATGGCCTTTTTTTAAAAAATTCTTTAGGAGGGGGCTGCGTGGCCCCCCTCCTCAGGCCACTTATGGCCCCGGGGACCCCATCCCCCGGGGCCTGCCTTTGTTTTTTAATGTTTAAAAATAAGATATATTTATAGAAACACCTAGGACATGCTGGACAAACCGTATGTACCTATCACCATGACGATTTGCGTGATATTCATTAAAAGGCGACTATGCATAGAATGAATCCACGTGGAATGTATTTACACCGCTAGTGAAGCTCTGACGTGTCTGATGACCCACCGTGCCTAATCCCGGCGTCCCCGCCAGTGGGTACTCTCCAAGTAGACACCCTTGTCGTTTATTTATACAAACATGGATAGCTATTGACGGACACATTTAATATACACGCACACCAAGCCATTCAAAGGGGATTCGACAAAAATTTGACCAAACTATGCAAGAAACCCCCCCACGGTTAATAAAATACACATCCACCACCGGATGTGTAATACTTTTTATTTTACTCTCTGGAAAGGAGATGAATCTCACTTGAGAGTCACAGCGTGCTCCGGGCTGAGCCCAATGCTGTGTTACACCCACCAGTGCCCGCCGAGTGCCTCACACCTCTGTGTTGTATTCCACCAGCTAGTGCGTATGCTATGACACTCTCTAGCCCATGTGCACTGTAACACCACCCCGTGAATATGTCATGCCACACTTGCTTTCGCACGGGTTATATTGCCCCATCTAACGTGCCTTCCTCGATGCCTATGTTATAACGCACAGCGCTATGCCATACATATTACAATCTGGGATCCATATCTTTGTCACAGTGCATATGCAACGTTACACTCCCCAGCACATATTTTATATTACAACTTTAGAGACTAGTTAGGTTACACAACACTGCCCTGTGCATATTACACTCCAAGGCGCATATTGCATAGCACACGCTAGTGCCTGTTCTATCTTGCGCTCTCCAATGAATCTGTCATTGCGCAAAATGTATTGCATATTATATTTCACGCCCCGGTTCATCTTATATCACACTTTTTGGTGCATAGTTTATACCATATACTATATCTAGTTTTCATTTTCAATCGTGCTCTCAGGACTATGTTCTATATAACACTGCGTCCACCTACCCTGTTCACGGGCATTACATTTTGCGATGTGGGTGGAGGGTCAGGGGCTGTTTCTGCCAAGTGAGCCCGGAGTCACAGTCACAAACGTCCTCTTCTTCCTGAATAAAAGTGAGATTATGCTGCATACTTGTTCATATTTTAAGTAGTTCGCACAGACACACATTTTAAAAGCAATAAAGTTCCTAATACCCACCTTCTCTGAACAGTTAGCTTGCTGCCCCATCCACCTACTCCCTATCCTCTGTTGTCTGAATCTATGGACTAGCCTCCTCCCTCCTGCCATGCATGGTCTGATGTGCTGCCACTGCCCTCCATTTAGCATGATGTACCAGTCCACTCCACCTGCCCTCCATTGCCCAATTCTATGGTCCATCATTGACCTCCTGCTTAGCCTCTGTGCTTAGCTTGCCGCCCCTATTCTCCGTCCCCCTGCCCTCCGATGTCTTTGTGCATGCCCCTGCTCCATCCTTTTTGCCCACCATGTACCATGGACCTGCCACTCCTATCTACTCTGAGTGTTCTGTTGAACTGCCACTCCCCTCCCACCTGCCTAGCATTGTCAGATGACTGTAACTCGTCCCTGCCACCTCCACCCTGCCTGTCCACATGCCATGCCCCTATCTCCTTCCTTCTGTCCTCCAAGGTCCATTTTACTGCCACACCCTTCTGCCCTCCCTGGTCTGTTGTGCTTCAACTGCTCCTCCTGCCTGCCCCGCGTGGTCTGTTGAGAAGCCCCTTCCCCTGAACTCTCTTGTCTGTGCCAGGTCCTGACCCTCCCTTCTATCCTCCATGGTCCTTTGTGCATGCCCCTGCACCCTCCTTCCTGCCCATCATAGCCATTGTGCTGCCACTAACCCTCCCGCTTGCCATGCATGGTCTTCTGTGCTGCCATGGCTCCTCCCACCTTCCCTGTGTATTCAGCTAGCTGCCCCTGACCCCCTCCCACCTTCCCTCCATGGTCTGTGTGTATGCCATCATAGTCTCATTGTTGCTCTCCATGGTTTGTCTTGTTTCTAGTGTCCATCCTGCCTGACCTCCATGGTCATCTTGCTGCTCCTGCCCTGCCCCCTTGCCCCCAGCCCTCTGTTTCCATGTGCAGACCCCTATTCCCTCCCTCCTGGTTTGTCTGTTCCATTGTAATGCCCCTGATCCGTCCCTCCGCCATTTATGGTCTGTTATGCTGCAGCTTTCTCTCCTGTCTGTCCATTATGGTCAGCTAGCTACCATTGCCTCTTTCCCCTCTGTTCTCTGTTGTCCATGTGCATGGTCCTGTCCCCTCCCTATTGCTTTCTATGGATTGTTGTGCTGCACTCCCGTCCCACATGCGCTGTGTGGTGTATTGTGCTGCTGCAAACCCTGATGCCTGCCCTGTAGGGTCAGTTTGGTGCACCTCTCCATGTCCCTCTTGTCCTCTGTTATCCGAGTCCATGTCCCTACCCCAACTCCTCCTGCCTACCATGATCCAATGTACCATACTTGCGAACATTTTGAACTTGGTAAGAGGGAGATTTTGAAAAAAACTGGGGTATTGATTTTCCCCTTTGAGTTACATTGAAAAAGAGGAGATTGTAGACAGGAGACAGATCAAATAAAGCCCATTTGAGCTTAAAAACATTGGACGTTTCCTGGCTGAAACGGGTCTGTTGGCATGTATGGTTGTCCTACCACTGCCTCTTCCTTCTGCTCACAATGGTCTATTATATTGCCACAGCCTCTCTTGCCAGTCCTGTATTGTTGGTTTGTTGCCCCTGCCCCCCTTTCCACTGCCCTCCATAGTCTGTTGTGATGCCACTGCCCTTCCTGCCTGCCCAGTGTGGTAAAATTGTTGCCTCTGCACTCTCCTACCTGCCTTCAATTTTCAGAGTCCGTGCCCCTGGCCTCTGCCTCTCAACAGTATCCCAATGAACAACTAGATTGCTAACATTCTATACTTATTACAAAAGTGTGGAACGCCTGACGTCATCTTGATGTAATCAAAACTGTAATACCTAGAGTATTTCCTTTAGAAATTACATATATGAGAGGGTCTTATTTGCATCAAAATTATGGTTAGTGCTCTAAAAAACTAAAATGAGGACATATTTTCTGAGTTTTCAAATAGCGACAAAGAACTTTTAAATTATTTGTAATCTTTATGTATTTTTATCCAGTTGACCACTTGATTAAATGTTGCACCTAGGGGAGAGGATGTGGTGTTACTTCCAGAGCTGCAGACTTTGCAACTGGGGAACCAGGTTGGAGTTTCTGCTTCAGCTCAACATTCTGTGATTCTGGTCAAATCACTTGATCTCCCCATGTCTACAACCAAAATGAATTTGATCTTGTGTGATGTAACCAATGCTCATGTAAAGCACACCAATACCTGACAAGTCTGCACTATATAAAACTGCAAATACACAAAAAATAAGTGTTTTGCACACTTCTGTCATTGGGCTACATGTGGGCTACATCTGGGTGATATTTGTGCTGCCTTTGGGCTCTTTTGTCTCTGGTGGCCATCTTGGGAGATTTATTTGTTATGAAGTTTCCTAATTTCCTCATTTACTGCAGTCTCCTCAGTAGGAAATGCTTTCAGTTTTTTACTTTGATTCCATCAAGAAGGTATTCAGATATGTCACACATTTGCCATAAATTCTGAATGCTAGCACTCTAGTTGCTCATTAGATCACTGTAGTAAAGCTACTGCTCACCACGGAAGTCTGCTGCTGGTATTAAAAGTGCATGTTTCAGTCTGCATGTCAGAATTTTTTAATGAAATAGAAGAGGATTTGAGAAGTCACTCAAAATGTGCCCTAATTTTTCTTTCTTCAGCACGAATCATAATTTCTATGGCAAAATGAACCCCCTCATTGTGTTTCTTTTTAAATTAAATGTTTTAAGTGTTACCAGTTTATTCCAATCAAGATGGCTTCAGGTGTGCAATACTTTTGTCATAAGTAAGCCAGTAAGCGCTCTAGTTGTTCTTAAGAACACTCTGGGACATTCTGTCATTGGGCTATACTTGGGCTACATCCGGGTGATATTTGGGCTACATTTGGGCTCTTTTGTCTCTGGTGGCCATCTTGGGAGATTTATTTGTTATGAAGTTTCCTAATTTCCTCATTTACTGCAGTCTCCTCAGTGGGAATACTTTCAGTTTTTTATTTTGGTTCAATCAAGAAGGCATTCAAATGTGCCACACATTTGCCATAAATTCTGAATGTTAGCACTCAAGTTGCTCATTAGATCACTGTAGTAAAACTACTGCTCACCAGGGAAGTCTGCTGCTGGTTTTCAAAGTGCATGTTTCAGTCTGCATGTCAGAATTTTTTTATGAAATAGAAGAGGATTTGAGAAGTCAAAATGTGCCCTAATTTTTCTTTCTGCAGAACTAATCATAATTTCTATGGCAAAATGAACCCCCTCATTTTGTTCCTTTGTAAATTAAATGTTTTAAGTGTTACCACTTTATTCCAATCAAGATGGCTTCAGGTGTGCCATACTTTTGTCATAAGTAAGACTGTTAGCGCTCTAGTTGTTCGTTAGAACACTCTGGGACATTGTATCATTGGGCTATACTTGAGCTACATTTGGGTGATATTTAGGCTACATTTGGGCTCTTTTGTCTCTGGTGGCCATCTTGGGAGATTTATTTGTTATGAAGTTTCCTAATTTCCTCATTTACTACAGTCCCCTCAGTAGGAAATACTTTCTGTAATTCTGGTCAAATCACTTAATCTCCCCATGTCTACAACCATATATATATATATATCCAAAAGCACTCTTCTTCCTTGTATTTTCCACAACCGGAACAAAAAGAGCACCGACCACAGGATTCTCGTTAAATACCGGCTTGTTTATTCAGGAGTTTTCACAGACAAACGGCAGCCATAACGCGTTTCATCCCTCCCTGGGGACTTGATCACATGACGCGGTTTTACCAATGGCATTTCTTTTTAAAGGTTACACTTTTTATCGTTTTTTATCATTGATAGTAATTGGGCAAATGTGTACCACGTGGTTACTAAAATAAATTGTATTAAAATACACTTTAACATCCATAAACGTCTATCGCAGTATCTCCTTTGCACCGGGATAATCCCCACGGCAAAATAGGTATCCATTGGACCTTAATCCACCTGCTAACACACTGTGCAAATTACGCTGTTTAGATATATTTTGTTGGAGACCAGATAGGGCTTTGCTCTTTCCATAACAAGATAGTTGATCAAACTATTACTTTCTAATTGATGTATGTTGTTAGATCACAACTACTTCAATATATATATATAGTCACGGAGAAAAAACTTTTTTAAAAAAAACATAATAATACATACATAACTTAGCATTTAAAAAAACTTACACATTCACTTAAAAAACCATAGGTTTCACACACGTTATAGTTAGGAATTAGCATTTAAAAAACCTTGCAAATTCACTTAAAAAACCATAGGTTTAACACATGTTATAGTTAGGTGGACATTTCACTCGTAAAAAAACAATGAAATTCCCCCGTTATAGTTAGTTCAGATAACTATAACTCGCGCGACCGCCACTCTATCACAAGGATGATGTCATCAGTGATGTCATGAGTGATGCCACTGACCATGTCATGAGTGATGTAATATGTGATGTCATGAGCAGTGGATTGCGGGCGCGCGAGTTATAGTTATCTCAACTGACTACAACGGGGGAATTTCATTGTTTTTTTACGAGTGAAATGTCCACCTAACTATAACATGTGTGAAACCTATGCTTTTTTAAGTGAATATATATATATATATATAATCTACTGGCGGTCGCCAGTAGATAGTTATAGTTAGGACCTAGTTTCCATAGGAAAAGCGTTATTTGTTTTCCCAATAACTTTGGCGATGGTTGACGAATCTTCGCACAATTTTCAAAACTCTATCTCAAAAGTTTCGGAGTGATTCGGCAAGCGGGTGCCGACTACAGCCCGAACTGCTGAACGTAATTACACCAAATGTGGCAAAAAGGTATCCCTTGTTTTAGAAAGAACTCTTTTTGTTAAAAGGTGTAAACCGGTTCAGTAGTTCCTGAGAAAATCAAAAAATAAAAGTTTCGATGTATAGAGGCGCGGTGGATCCATGGACCCTCCCGACCATGCGCTTTATTCTAATTGGCTGTCAACACTCCAAACCAGTAAGCGTTGGCAGCCATCTTGTGACTCCGCAAAACCTAGTCACAAGCAAACAGAAAAACAAACGTGTAAAACAAGAAAAGGGGGCAGGGTAGAAACACCCTGACCCCCTAGGCCTGCTTACGGGGTCCCACAAGGACCCCCAGGTCCAAAAAAAGCATTTTTTTTAAAAAACAAGCAAAAAAAGGGGCCCGCCAGGACCGCCAGGTCCAAAAAAAGCATTTCTTTTAAAAACGAGCACCGGGGACCACCACCTCCCTGGGGCTACGCCAATGATCGGAGGGGGGCTGTGTGGCCCCCCTCCAGGAGCCCTTGATGGCCCTGGGGGCTGCCACCCCCCAGGGCCAGCTCCTGCAGTGTCCCAGGGTGCCCACTCCCGGGACACTGTTGTTAGCAATGACAGGGCTGCTTTGCTTCATTGAAGCGAGAGCGGGGAAGCCTGCGGGCCAACTAGCCCACCAGGTACCTCCAGTAAGTGGCAAAGGGCTGCTTTGCAGAGAGGTGGTCCAGACCACGTCCCTTTTTACACCTCTCTGCAACGCAGCTCTATGGCGCTTACTGGAGGTACCTGGTGGGCTAGTTGGACCCCAGGGACACTCAGGATTCAAGGGGACTTAATCCCCCAACTTAAAATGCGCCACGGGGTGCATTTGCACAGTGGTGAAGGGAGGGGGCGGGGCCTGAAGTGACATATGTGCAAACACGCCCTGTGGCGCATTTTAAGTTAGGGAATTAATTCACCTTCAATCCTGAGGCCCCTGGGGGCCAACTAGCTCACCAGGTACCTCCAGTAAGCACCATAGGGCTGCGTTGCAGAGAGGTGGTCCAGGCCACGCCCCTTTTTACACCTCTCTGCAACACAGCTCTGTGGCGCTTACTGGAGATACCTAGTGGGCTAGTTGGACCCCAGGTACCCTCAGGATTCAAGGGGACTTAATCCTCTAACTTACAATGCGCCAGGGGGCATGTTTGCAGAGTGGTGGAGAAAGGGGGCATGGCCTTTGTCTACCTCTCACCAATCGTACTGCGTGGGGCTTACTGGAGGTAAAAGGTAGGCTAGTTGGCCCCTAAAGGACCCCCAGCAGTAAAGGGGACTTCATTCCCCATCCAACAGCGTGCCAGGGAGTGTGTTTGTAGAGTGGTGGGCAAAGTGGGCATGGCCTGGTACGAGTACTTACCAATGCTGCTGTGTGGGACTGACTGGAGGTAATAGATTGGGAAGTTGGCCCCCAAGTATGTCCTTGGGGGTCAACTACCCCTCCAGTAAGTCCCAAACAGTGGGATTGCTAAGACGTCTTCGGAGGCCATGGCCCCCTTTGTCTACCACTCTGCAAACGTGCCTTGTGGCAGACTACGGGATGGGGGATGAAGTACAATTTAGTCCTGAGGGAGTTTGGGGGCCAAGAATCCCTGCTGGTACCTCCTGTAAGACCGACGCAGCGGAATTCCTGAGCGTTGGTTGGACGCCCAGCACCCTTTCCCCACCACTCTGCAAATGCGACTACTAGTTAAAGTAGCATATTTCTGCACCTCTGACTTAGAAGTAGTTTTAATCCCCCTGCCCTATTATGTACTAGGGCCTTACAGAGGAGGTCATGCTAATCACAGGGGTACCCCAACGCAAAGTTTTCCCTAGTGTATGTAGGTGTTTTCACTGTATTCTAAGTGTCTTTTAGCATTGCACTGGCTCTAGGCCTGGTTAGTCAGAGTCAGTTACCACCAGTACCTGCCTGAAAAGGTTGTGGATGATTTTGCAACAAGGCCTCTTTCTGCTCCTCTGTTGGTTCTTTCTGCGAATGTCTTGCTTCTTCCTGTACTTTTCTTCGTCTTTGTGGACTTCTGTTGCTACTTTCTGCATTTCTTTTGCTTCTTTCTGTGCGTTTTTCTTCTTTCTTCACATGTCCTACCTCTGTAGGCATAGTTAGAAACTAGCATTTTAAAAAACCTTAGAAATTCACTTAAAAAACATAGGTTTCAGGCACGTTATAGTTTGAAATTAGCATTTAAAAAACCTTAGAAATTCACTTAAAAAACCATAGGTTTCAGGCACGGTATAGTTAGAAATGAGCATTTAAAAAACCTTTGAAATTCACTGAAAAAAACATAGGTTTCAGGCACGTTATAGTTAGAAATTAGCATTTAAAAAACCTTTGAAATTCACTGAAAACACCATAGGTTTCAGGCACGTTATAGTTAGAAATTAGCATTTAAAAAACCTTAGAAATTCACTGAAAAAATGAAGCCTGGGCGGTGAACTACGCTCCGCTCGCGGAGTTTGCGAAGTTTCGGTAACTTCGCGATTCGCGTAGAACACGAAGTTGTAGATTGCTACGCAATCTACAGCGTAGCATAGTTTTTTTGCTTCCTCGCGCTCAATACACATTCTCGCGTGCACGGTAACGTCTTAACATGATTCTGCGTTCCCCGACTCGATTTTTTTTCCGTTTGCGTGCGCCACGAGATTTGTAATATGGGCGCCTGATCCCGCGAGAGTGTGCGAACGCAATACACGTCATTCGGACATGCGAGCTGACTTCCGGCGGCTGTCTTGGTAAGATCGTGATCCCGAACATGCAAATACTACAATCTGGCGAAGAATATCTCTCGAGCATCATAAAACCTTCTCGAAAATTATCATTTTGCTCAGAAAAACTCCTCAGATTGTGATTTGGCTGTAGTCTTTTGTGCAAGGAGTCCTTTTTTTTTTTTACTCTTTTTTTCAAGAGGAAGGAAGTGCCCCTCATTCTCCAACTTCCTGTTCCTGTCCAGCAGGCTCCTTCCTGTGCTTTGTCCATGTGCTGTTCACTTTCATTTGGATTTGGAGCTGGAAGGATCACTTTTTGTGTCTGTCTGCTGCATCATTTCATTGTATTGGATTTATTTGAGGACTTTTTGATTTGAGATTTAATTTTACAAGTAAGTTGGAGAATTGGTGTACATGTTTGTTTCATTGGGGCTTGTTTGTACCTACATTTTTCTGGAATTTTCATTGTTTTTAAAAATTATTGTTGTGGGTGGCCTGTACTTTCAATAGTGGCCTAGTTGTTTTTCTTTGCAATTTCAGCCACTAGGGTACCCATGGGTCCATGTTTCTGTGGTGTCTGTTGAATTTAAACATCATGTAGGGCATGGATGGCATAGGAATGAATTGCTAAATGTGGTTGTGGTGTATTTCACTGTTTGTGTGTGTGTGTGTTAAATACCTTTGTTGGATGTGTGTGTGTGTGCTTGATGTGTAACTTCTTTCCAATCCTTTCGTAGCCCTGTTGATTTTCATTTTTGTATTAAAGCTGTGTTGTTTAGCAGGCCTCCTTTGTCCGGTCATATATAGGCATGCTTCAGTTCATTGTTTTCCATGGCCTGTTGTGACTGTGAGTGCCCATGTGGCTTGTGGCAATTTTGTGGTGGTAGTTTAGTAGTGTGCTTCTTTTTCCATATAGGCCTGCATGTCTTTTCTTTGTTTCCCTTGGCTTATGCTTGTTGTTGTTGTGTCCTGGCCATGTGTGTGGCGGCCATTTTGTGAAGACAGGCAGTGTGCTTTTGGCATAGGCTTACATTGTCTGTCTTCCATTTCTTGTTGTTGTGGGTGGCTAGCGGCCATTTTGTGGAGCCATCCAGGCAGTGTGCTTGCTTTTGCCATTCTGTTCCTAGCTTGTGGCCTAGTCTGCCAGTAGGCCCAGAGGTAGTCATCATCAAATCATGGGTGCATAAAAACTGTTTGTGTTGTCTGTTGAATTTTAACACCATGGATGGCATTGGATTGAATTGCAAAATGTGTTTTTTGAAGTGGAATTTCAGTTGTTGGGTGTGTGTTAATGAAATAGGGCTTTTCAGCCAGTAGGTAACCCTAGGAATTCAGCTCGCGTACTTTTGGCAACTCTGCACAGCGCGACAACGCGGACTTACAGTTTTTTTCATTTTCGCGCTCTCAATATGCGTGTTCGCGAACGCGATAATGACTTTTTGTACAGTTCGCAATGTCGAACACGCAGAATTTGCAATCTGGCAAACAATATCTCGCGAGCAACATAAAACCTTCTTGAAAACAATGATTTTGTGGATTTTGCTAAAAAAACTCCTCAGGTTGACATTTTGCTGTAGTTTGGAGCACGGAGTCACTTTTATTTTTTTAAAACTTTTTTAGAAGAGGAAGTAAGTTCAACATAGACTCCAACTTCCTGTTCCTGTCCTTTGTATTCACTTTTTTGTTATTATTGTGGTGGGTGGCCTGACCATGTGGGTGGCGGACATTTTGTGAAGCCAGGCATTGTGCTGTTGCCATAGGCCTGCATTGTCTGTCTTGTATTCCTGACCTTTTCTTGTTTTTGTGAGTGGCCTGGCCATGTGGTGGCAGCCATTTTGTAGGACCAGCCACTGTGCTTTTTCCATAGGCCTCCATGCTTGTGGCCTAGTCTGCCAGTAGGCCCAGGGGTACTACTCAGTACTCATCAATCATCACGGGTGCATGGAAGTTAAACAACTGTTCTTGTGTTGTGTGTTGAATTTCAACATCATGTATGGCATGGATGGTTTTGGATTGAATTGCAAAATGTGGGTTTTACTTTTTTTCTTGGCTATATTTCACTTTTTGGGTGTTGTAAATAAATGCCTTTTTATGTGTATGTGTTCGTTGTTGTTGCTCCCTGATGCTGCATCCATCCCATGTGATGCACACATTTTTATTTAGGGCAAACAGGCTACACTACATTTATGTTTTTGTTATTTGCTATTCTTATTCTTCCTGAGTGTACACACACAGTGCAGTAGTACACCAGGAGCCCTGGCCTTGTTGTCAAAGTATGGCTAATCAGTTGGTAGGGAATAAGAAGGATACGTGATCCAGTCACCTTCCAATTGGTAGTTATATATCAAAAAAAGAGTGGATCACTTGAACCTGTTATCCAGGATTTGGTGGTTATTCGACCGTTCCTTAAAAAACCCTCATTCACGTTTTTAGGTGGATTATGTGGCGGTATATCTTGGTTCTCCGCCTTCGTAACGTGATTGCATCATCATCGGGTTTAGGCAGCACAACACTAAACCCGATGATGATGCAATCACGTTACGAAGGCGGAGAACCAAGATATACCGCCACATAATCCACCTAAAAACGTGAATGAGGGTTTTTTAAGGAACGGTCGAATAACCACCAAACCCTGGATAACAGGTTCAAGTGATCCACTCTTTTTTTGATATATAACTTGTTGTCAAAGTCTCATAAATGGCTACACTGTTGTTGTTCACTGACTTAATAGAATGTAATAATTGTGACCACCCACCACACACTAAGACCTTATATATTATATTAGTTTGATTGTACTATCTTTTGACTGATGTTCTTCTGGCTTCTTTGCTTTTAGGTGCACAAAAGACTGAGGAGGAGGTGTGTCATCGTCGCCCGTTGTGGTGCCAGACCGACGTCCTGATGCTGTACATGACGTGACGTGTGAGTGACCTGACAAGCCATCTCTGCAACTTGTGCAACTGAGTGCTGTTGACATCTGATGCACCCAAAGAAAGCAGGTAGCAGGTCCTCCAGTACCAAGAAAGTTGCCATTGAGAAGAAGGAACAGAAGAAGAAGGAAGTGTCACTCAAGTCTGGTGTGCCGCCCAAAACCTTTTTTGGGACACCAAAAATGACGCCTGCAGCAGCGGTGTCCAGGGGCCAAGCTGGGGGCAGCACCTCCGCATCAGTGGGCCCAACCCACCAACCCAGGCCCAAGCAGATGAGTGTGGAAGAGGTAGCCAGCCTAATGGTGGAAAGCAGTGATGCTGAGCCTGAACTAAACTTATCGCTATCTCAAAGTAGTACACAATCAACGCAGGAGGGAACACAGCAGATAAGATGTTAACAACAACAGCCGCAACCACTGCCCGCAATAGTATTTGTTGTTCCTCCCGAAGTAGGGGCAGTTCAGGAAATTGAGCCTCATGCAGAGGAAGAAGAGGAAGCCACTCCTTCAGAAGTTCTATTGTCTTCCACATCCCCAGCAAGGAAAAGGAGGGTTAGTCCACCAAGTTCTTCGCCAAGCCCCCCTTCTGATGATCTAGATGCCACTTGGAAGCCACAAACTGAGTCTGAGAGGGAGACACGTCCCAAGATCAGGCATGGGAAAAGGAAGGTTCCAGAAAGCCTTACACTTATGGAGGTTGATGTAGAAGAGCAGGATGATGATGAGGATGATGATGAGCCAGTGATCATGAACATCACTTCCGGCCCAGAGGAGATGGAGACTGTTGGACTTGGCCCTTCTGGCAGGTTCACCCCTGAACTTTTTGCTTTTTATTGGTGACTTGGTGTGGTGATTTGTTTGGTTCCTGCGCACTTTCCCTGTGTCCCAGGGTAAAGTGCGTGCGTGCTCTGAGTGCATGTGGTGAGATAGGCCTGCCCTCCCATAGGAATGCATGGGGAATGTATGTGTCCCTAGTAGTTCCTGAGGTGTGGGGTGTGCAGGCCCGAGTTTGGTATGTGCGGACTCGTGGGAGTGAATGCTGCGCGATGATGTGTGCGGCGTGCATGTACCTAGTGTGGAAGTGCCACTTCTAGAAGTGGGCACTTCTGTGTGCAGTGCATCTGGCGTGTGATTGGCTGGAGCTGGCTGGTGAGCCTGGCTCCAGGAGTCTGGTTGGGTCTGCCCCAGTGGTGAGTGTGTGATTAGCATGCTGATGGCTGGGGAGGAGTGCACCTTGGACCTGAATAGGGCAGGGTTTTCCCCACACACTGCTGGCTCCGCCCCCTGTGGTGCGACTGACGACCCTAGCCCTGCCAGTGAATAGAGTGAGGGGCTGAGCACATCAAGGGTGCTCCCCAACCAGCTGCGACTGGTTTTCCCCCTCACCCTGAACCCAGACAAAGGGATTTGGTGTATAAAAAGGGGCTGTGCCCCCTTACAAAATGTTCTTGTTCTGCTTTGGATCCTGACAGGGGGGGCTTGCTGCTGGTGGGGCCCAGGAGGGACCGCCATGGGGGCTACCTCCCTGCTGGAGGGCCCTGTGTGCTGGCCCCTGGGCCCTGCTTTGCCCCCCTGGACGCCTTCAGGACCTTTTGGACCTTTTTGCTGGTCCTTTGTCTCTGCTCAGGCTTGGTGCAGCCTGCTAGCGCCCTGGGAGCGCTACATCGCTTTATTTTGCCCCATAGGAGCGCTGGAGCTCCGAAGCGAGGCGCTGCCGTCTGTTTGGAGGGAATCCCCATCGCAGGGATTCCCCCCGTGATGCTGCCGAGAGCGGGTGCCCACCCCGCATTCTGATTATGCCTAGCGGGAGCCCACCCCGCTTATATTGTGCCTTTGGTGCGGGTGCCCACCCCGCTTATGTCTTCAATTTACGGGTGCCACCCCGCTTCTGTGGTTTAAATTTGCGGGTGCCCACCCCGTATGTGCCGACATCGTGCAATCACCGCCGCGGCCGCTTAGGCAGGAAGTCAGGCAGAGATTGCCTGGGACATGGGCGGGGCCTCCCTGGAGTCCGGAAGCCCCGCCCGCCGAAGAAAGGACGGCCCGGAAGACGGTGAAGCATGGCAGGGCTCCCATGAGTGGAGAGAGCCCCGCGCATGTTCCTGAAGCCCCGGGTCCCAGGAGGGGGCCCGGGCGAAGCGAAGGAAGCCGAGACCGGAGGAAAGGAAACCGCCCCCAGAGCCGGTGAGTGAGGGCTCAAGGGGGCGGGGGAGATCCGGTCGGGGCCTCAGAAGAAGCCGGTGAGTGGGGCTGCCCCCGGTCGCCTCATACTGGCTGCACGCGGGATGGGGACAGAGTGTTTTGCTACCAGGAGGAGCCCGGTGAACGGGGCTCCTCCGTCACCCTCGGTGCCAGTGTCCATTCTTGGGCATGAGCGGACCCGCCGTTGCGGGCCGCTCCAACACGGTGCATGTTGTGCAAAGCGCCAGGGCGCTCCAATGCGGGGCACAGGTGGTTCCCGAGCCTGCGAGGCTCCAACGTGGGGGACATACTTGTTTAGAGCCTAGCATGGCTCCAACGTCGGGGGCATTGTTTTCTCTGAGCCCCGAGGCTCCAACGCTGGGCAGGTGTGCTTTAGAGCACTGGTGCGCTCCAACGGGGGTATAATTGTTTTTAGAGCCCAGTGAGGCTCGAACATGGGGGCAGAGTAATTTCAAGTTCCCTTTTGGCCGCGATACTCACAGCTGCCCCGCTACTCAGTGGGCAGCTGCAACGATGGGGCCATAATTGTTTTTAAAGCCCAGAGAGGCGGGCATGATTATTCTAGAGCCCAGAGAGGCTCCAACTTGGGGACATGGTGTGTGATGAGCCTAGGTGGCTCCAACGTTGTGGATATTGTTCCAAGGGCTAGTGAGAGCCCATGCCTTATTTGCCTACCACAGCTGCGCAGCACTTAGTGCCAGCTGCAGCGTTTAGGCCCTGCTTTGTCCCCAGCTGCCCAGCAAGTAGTGGGCAGCTGCTACGTTTAGGTTCTGGTGCGTCCTGGACTCTAATGTGATTGAGGTGTTATTGCGATTCATGCTAATGTGCTTTTGGGTGCTAGGAAATGTATTGTGTATAGCATGTTTTGCGCACCCTGTGTCTGATACCTCTAAATGTGGTTATTTCTGCCTAGAAGGTTGTTTTACCTGCTTAGGTTGATGGTAGGGAGAATGTACTTCCCTGTGCGATGTGCGCCCCTAGTATAGTTATAGCTAGGTGGTTAGGTCTAATGAGTTAGACCAATGAGAATTGCATAATGTGATTTATGCCCCTGTGATAGATACAGGATAGGTTTTATACCTGATGCTAGTGTGATGACACTGAGGTCATTATTGCGCCAGTAGAGACTGGTTGTGTTCTACAGTTACTTTGTGTTATGTTCCACATTTACTATTGGTGATTTGTGCTGTGTTCCAAGTGCTAATTCCTGACAGTGGTCCAGGTGGCCCTGTCTTGTACATAATCCCTTGTAAATTCTGCCCGTGCCTGTTGGCACATTGTAGAGTGTGTGTTTTTATCTAATGTGTTGTGTATAATACAAAGGCTATTTTTATAGAATACCTTGTGTGGAGTTTCCTTTGTTGTGGGCCTTGGGTGTTGTTGCTGGGTGCGCGCGCAAACGCTTTACACATCGCCTCAGAGATAAGCCTGACTGCTCGTGCCAAGCTACCAAGGGGGTGAGCAGGGGTTATCTTTGGCGTGTAACTTCCTTGCCCTGACTAGAGTGGTGGTTTCTGCCTGGCTTTGGCGCAAGCCTCAGCCAACCAGAAATCCCATTTCTAACATTGGTGATCAGCGGTGGGATTTGGACTTGCGTTTGCGCTGTACCGCAGCGGCAACTGGCCGCACTACAAAACTCTGCATTTAGACAAATCACATGGTATAGGGATTATTGTTTTAAAGTTTGCTTTTAATGTGTTCTTGTGCACTGTGAGTTAGGTGTCCCTAGCTCGGGAGGGTAGATCATCCCCCTTAGTGCATTGTGTTTTCTGGATTCACCAGAGGGTGGGATCCAGTGGTGGCAGCAGATGTGTGTCCAGTGCATGTATTCCCATTCCCAGTTCCAGGGGTAGTGGTACCTGTGTCACGTGGTGGTCAGGTTGAGAAATCAGGGGCGGTAGAAACTGTCTTACCAGTCTTGGGAGGGGTTTGGGGATGAATGTGTAATGCGCTGGATGAATGTGAATGTCCCATTCCCAGTTCCCAGAGTAATAGTACCTGTGTCACGTGGTGGTCAGGTTGAGAAATCAGGGGCGGTAGAAACTGTCTTACTAGTCTGGGGGGTGTGTGTGTGGATGAATGGTGTGAGTTCTCTGGGATAGGGAGCTTGCATTGGGGAGTGATTCCAAAAGTAGTGGCTGAGGTGTCTTCCAGCCCAGCGTGGTGGAAGAGGTTCAGAGTAGCCCAGCTAGGTCTCGGTGTAGGGGCTCACGGCCTGTCTCTGCGGAGAAGGAGTGGGTGGGACTGCGTGTCTCCAGGTGCCCGAAACCCAGTGTCAGGGCCTGGATGGTTTCTTTAGGGAACATCAGGTCGGGGGCCTAGGCTGTACCAATAGGTCACTTGAGGAGGATCTCCCAGTGTCTAGAGGACGTGGAGCGTCTGTAATCAGAGCTCCAGTAGTCCTGGTGTCTGGCGGTACCGCTCCAGTTGGGAGGGTGCAGAAGTCCAGAGGGAGGGGTGAGAGGGGGAGGGATTCCCCAGTGGGAACCAGTAGGTCAGGGACCAGCCGGGAGGGCTGTGTCGCCACTGAGTGACCGTGGTGTCGCCACTTCTGTCCTGGGGGGTCTGCACGCACTGTCAGATGGACAGGAGGTAGTGAGATCAGCGCCAGGCAGACTGTCACACGACCCATTAGTTATGTGTCACCCTCGTTAAGTCCTGGTTCGCCAGGCATCTGACCAAAGGGTACGTCCCTCGGTTGGGGAGCCAGTAGTCGGTGTTTCCGGATCTGGACGTAAGGGCGGCTGTAGTCCTGAGGGCAGGTGGGGCTCATCTTAGGTGAAGAGACCCTGCTCTACAGTGGAAGGGGGTGCAGAGGGAGGGAGTCCTCGCCTCTGACCCCTTGGATCCCAGGTGGTAGACCAGTTGGTGGAGAGAGGTCCTGAACTGGTGGGAGAGTTGTGTTCTGGTGGGTGCTTCCCTGGGAGGGTGCGGAACCCCAGAAGTAGAGGTAGGGTGGGGCATTCTTGCCCGTGACCTCTGGTCAGCCTGAGGGTGCGGACCCTAGGTTGAAGGATCAATGGTAGTTGGGAACTACACTGAGAGGGAGAGTGGAGAATGGCTTGTATGCCAGGGGTTACTACCCCCCACTCTGGGTTTGGCAAGGACCAGTGGTATCTGGGTGGCCTAGGGCCTGGTCCTGGCCGTGGACAACTAGGTAGTACCAGTGAGGTAGCCTAGTTGGGCCTGAGTTCTTTGCGGTTGTTTTTTTTTTCAGATGGAACCATGTTGATTGAGAATGGCGTAGAACCGGAGAGTGTCCCTGCAGTGCGGGCCTGCGTCCGTGTTCTATCGCCCCAAGCAGGGAAGACCATCACGGTGGTGATTGGTCTGCCCTGCGTTTTGGCTGGAAGGGGGTTGTGTTGGACTTGGCCCTTCTGGCAGGTTCACCCCTGAACTTTTTGCTTTTTATTGGTGACTTGGTGTGGTGATTTGTTTGGTTCCTGCGCACTTTCCCTGTGTCCCAGGGTAAAGTGCGTGCGTGCTCTGAGTGCATGTGGTGAGATAGGCCTGCCCTCCCATAGGAATGCATGGGGAATGTATGTGTCCCTAGTAGTTCCTGAGGTGTGGGGTGTGCAGGCCCGAGTTTGGTATGTGCGGACTCGTGGGAGTGAATGCTGCGCGATGATGTGTGCGGCGTGCATGTACCTAGTGTGGAAGTGCCACTTCTAGAAGTGGGCACTTCTGTGTGCAGTGCATCTGGCGTGTGATTGGCTGGAGCTGGCTGGTGAGCCTGGCTCCAGGAGTCTGGTTGGGTCTGCCCCAGTGGTGAGTGTGTGATTAGCATGCTGATGGCTGGGGAGGAGTGCACCTTGGACCTGAATAGGGCAGGGTTTTCCCCACACACTGCTGGCTCCGCCCCCTGTGGTGCGACTGACGACCCTAGCCCTGCCAGTGAATAGAGTGAGGGGCTGAGCACATCAAGGGTGCTCCCCAACCAGCTGCGACTGGTTTTCCCCCTCACCCTGAACCCAGACAAAGGGATTTGGTGTATAAAAAGGGGCTGTGCCCCCTTACAAAATGTTCTTGTTCTGCTTTGGATCCTGACAGGGGGGGCTTGCTGCTGGTGGGGCCCAGGAGGGACCGCCATGGGGGCTACCTCCCTGCTGGAGGGCCCTGTGTGCTGGCCCCTGGGCCCTGCTTTGCCCCCCTGGACGCCTTCAGGACCTTTTGGACCTTTTTGCTGGTCCTTTGTCTCTGCTCAGGCTTGGTGCAGCCTGCTAGCGCCCTGGGAGCGCTACATCGCTTTATTTTGCCCCATAGGAGCGCTGGAGCTCCGAAGCGAGGCGCTGCCGTCTGTTTGGAGGGAATCCCCATCGCAGGGATTCCCCCCGTGATGCTGCCGAGAGCGGGTGCCCACCCCGCATTCTGATTATGCCTAGCGGGAGCCCACCCCGCTTATATTGTGCCTTTGGTGCGGGTGCCCACCCCGCTTATGTCTTCAATTTACGGGTGCCACCCCGCTTCTGTGGTTTAAATTTGCGGGTGCCCACCCCGTATGTGCCGACATCGTGCAATCACCGCCGCGGCCGCTTAGGCAGGAAGTCAGGCAGAGATTGCCTGGGACATGGGCGGGGCCTCCCTGGAGTCCGGAAGCCCCGCCCGCCGAAGAAAGGACGGCCCGGAAGACGGTGAAGCATGGCAGGGCTCCCATGAGTGGAGAGAGCCCCGCGCATGTTCCTGAAGCCCCGGGTCCCAGGAGGGGGCCCGGGCGAAGCGAAGGAAGCCGAGACCGGAGGAAAGGAAACCGCCCCCAGAGCCGGTGAGTGAGGGCTCAAGGGGGCGGGGGAGATCCGGTCGGGGCCTCAGAAGAAGCCGGTGAGTGGGGCTGCCCCCGGTCGCCTCATACTGGCTGCACGCGGGATGGGGACAGAGTGTTTTGCTACCAGGAGGAGCCCGGTGAACGGGGCTCCTCCGTCACCCTCGGTGCCAGTGTCCATTCTTGGGCATGAGCGGACCCGCCGTTGCGGGCCGCTCCAACACGGGGGCATGTTGTGCAAAGCGCCAGGGCGCTCCAATGCGGGGCACAGGTGGTTCCCGAGCCTGCGAGGCTCCAACGTGGGGGACATACTTGTTTAGAGCCTAGCATGGCTCCAACGTCGGGGGCATTGTTTTCTCTGAGCCCCGAGGCTCCAACGCTGGGCAGGTGTGCTTTAGAGCACTGGTGCACTCCAACGGGGGTATAATTGTTTTTAGAGCCCAGTGAGGCTCGAACATGGGGGCAGAGTAATTTCAAGTTCCCTTTTGGCCGCGATACTCACAGCTGCCCCGCTACTCAGTGGGCAGCTGCAACGATGGGGCCATAATTGTTTTTAAAGCCCAGAGAGGCGGGCATGATTATTCTAGAGCCCAGAGAGGCTCCAACTTGGGGACATGGTGTGTGATGAGCCTAGGTGGCTCCAACGTTGTGGATATTGTTCCAAGGGCTAGTGAGAGCCCATGCCTTATTTGCCTACCACAGCTGCGCAGCACTTAGTGCCAGCTGCAGCGTTTAGGCCCTGCTTTGTCCCCAGCTGCCCAGCAAGTAGTGGGCAGCTGCTACGTTTAGGTTCTGGTGCGTCCTGGACTCTAATGTGATTGAGGTGTTATTGCGATTCATGCTAATGTGCTTTTGGGTGCTAGGAAATGTATTGTGTATAGCATGTTTTGCGCACCCTGTGTCTGATACCTCTAAATGTGGTTATTTCTGCCTAGAAGGTTGTTTTACCTGCTTAGGTTGATGGTAGGGAGAATGTACTTCCCTGTGCGATGTGCGCCCCTAGTATAGTTATAGCTAGGTGGTTAGGTCTAATGAGTTAGACCAATGAGAATTGCATAATGTGATTTATGCCCCTGTGATAGATACAGGATAGGTTTTATACCTGATGCTAGTGTGATGACACTGAGGTCATTATTGCGCCAGTAGAGACTGGTTGTGTTCTACAGTTACTTTGTGTTATGTTCCACATTTACTATTGGTGATTTGTGCTGTGTTCCAAGTGCTAATTCCTGACAGTGGTCCAGGTGGCCCTGTCTTGTACATAATCCCTTGTAAATTCTGCCCGTGCCTGTTGGCACATTGTAGAGTGTGTGTTTTTATCTAATGTGTTGTGTATAATACAAAGGCTATTTTTATAGAATACCTTGTGTGGAGTTTCCTTTGTTGTGGGCCTTGGGTGTTGTTGCTGGGTGCGCGCGCAAACGCTTTACACATCGCCTCAGAGATAAGCCTGACTGCTCGTGCCAAGCTACCAAGGGGGTGAGCAGGGGTTATCTTTGGCGTGTAACTTCCTTGCCCTGACTAGAGTGGTGGTTTCTGCCTGGCTTTGGCGCAAGCCTCAGCCAACCAGAAATCCCATTTCTAACATTGGTGATCAGCGGTGGGATTTGGACTTGCGTTTGCGCTGTACCGCAGCGGCAACTGGCCGCACTACAAAACTCTGCATTTAGACAAATCACATGGTATAGGGATTATTGTTTTAAAGTTTGCTTTTAATGTGTTCTTGTGCACTGTGAGTTAGGTGTCCCTAGCTCGGGAGGGTAGATCATCCCCCTTAGTGCATTGTGTTTTCTGGATTCACCAGAGGGTGGGATCCAGTGGTGGCAGCAGATGTGTGTCCAGTGCATGTATTCCCATTCCCAGTTCCAGGGGTAGTGGTACCTGTGTCACGTGGTGGTCAGGTTGAGAAATCAGGGGCGGTAGAAACTGTCTTACCAGTCTTGGGAGGGGTTTGGGGATGAATGTGTAATGCGCTGGATGAATGTGAATGTCCCATTCCCAGTTCCCAGAGTAATAGTACCTGTGTCACGTGGTGGTCAGGTTGAGAAATCAGGGGCGGTAGAAACTGTCTTACTAGTCTGGGGGGTGTGTGTGTGGATGAATGGTGTGAGTTCTCTGGGATAGGGAGCTTGCATTGGGGAGTGATTCCAAAAGTAGTGGCTGAGGTGTCTTCCAGCCCAGCGTGGTGGAAGAGGTTCAGAGTAGCCCAGCTAGGTCTCGGTGTAGGGGCTCACGGCCTGTCTCTGCGGAGAAGGAGTGGGTGGGACTGCGTGTCTCCAGGTGCCCGAAACCCAGTGTCAGGGCCTGGATGGTTTCTTTAGGGAACATCAGGTCGGGGGCCTAGGCTGTACCAATAGGTCACTTGAGGAGGATCTCCCAGTGTCTAGAGGACGTGGAGCGTCTGTAATCAGAGCTCCAGTAGTCCTGGTGTCTGGCGGTACCGCTCCAGTTGGGAGGGTGCAGAAGTCCAGAGGGAGGGGTGAGAGGGGGAGGGATTCCCCAGTGGGAACCAGTAGGTCAGGGACCAGCCGGGAGGGCTGTGTCGCCACTGAGTGACCGTGGTGTCGCCACTTCTGTCCTGGGGGGTCTGCACGCACTGTCAGATGGACAGGAGGTAGTGAGATCAGCGCCAGGCAGACTGTCACACGACCCATTAGTTATGTGTCACCCTCGTTAAGTCCTGGTTCGCCAGGCATCTGACCAAAGGGTACGTCCCTCGGTTGGGGAGCCAGTAGTCGGTGTTTCCGGATCTGGACGTAAGGGCGGCTGTAGTCCTGAGGGCAGGTGGGGCTCATCTTAGGTGAAGAGACCCTGCTCTACAGTGGAAGGGGGTGCAGAGGGAGGGAGTCCTCGCCTCTGACCCCTTGGATCCCAGGTGGTAGACCAGTTGGTGGAGAGAGGTCCTGAACTGGTGGGAGAGTTGTGTTCTGGTGGGTGCTTCCCTGGGAGGGTGCGGAACCCCAGAAGTAGAGGTAGGGTGGGGCATTCTTGCCCGTGACCTCTGGTCAGCCTGAGGGTGCGGACCCTAGGTTGAAGGATCAATGGTAGTTGGGAACTACACTGAGAGGGAGAGTGGAGAATGGCTTGTATGCCAGGGGTTACTACCCCCCACTCTGGGTTTGGCAAGGACCAGTGGTATCTGGGTGGCCTAGGGCCTGGTCCTGGCCGTGGACAACTAGGTAGTACCAGTGAGGTAGCCTAGTTGGGCCTGAGTTCTTTGCGGTTGTTTTTTTTTTCAGATGGAACCATGTTGATTGAGAATGGCGTAGAACCGGAGAGTGTCCCTGCAGTGCGGGCCTGCGTCCGTGTTCTATCGCCCCAAGCAGGGAAGACCATCACGGTGGTGATTGGTCTGCCCTGCGTTTTGGCTGGAAGGGGGTTGTGTTGGACTTGGCCCTTCTGGCAGGTTCACCCCTGAACTTTTTGCTTTTTATTGGTGACTTGGTGTGGTGATTTGTTTGGTTCCTGCGCACTTTCCCTGTGTCCCAGGGTAAAGTGCGTGCGTGCTCTGAGTGCATGTGGTGAGATAGGCCTGCCCTCCCATAGGAATGCATGGGGAATGTATGTGTCCCTAGTAGTTCCTGAGGTGTGGGGTGTGCAGGCCCGAGTTTGGTATGTGCGGACTCGTGGGAGTGAATGCTGCGCGATGATGTGTGCGGCGTGCATGTACCTAGTGTGGAAGTGCCACTTCTAGAAGTGGGCACTTCTGTGTGCAGTGCATCTGGCGTGTGATTGGCTGGAGCTGGCTGGTGAGCCTGGCTCCAGGAGTCTGGTTGGGTCTGCCCCAGTGGTGAGTGTGTGATTAGCATGCTGATGGCTGGGGAGGAGTGCACCTTGGACCTGAATAGGGCAGGGTTTTCCCCACACACTGCTGGCTCCGCCCCCTGTGGTGCGACTGACGACCCTAGCCCTGCCAGTGAATAGAGTGAGGGGCTGAGCACATCAAGGGTGCTCCCCAACCAGCTGCGACTGGTTTTCCCCCTCACCCTGAACCCAGACAAAGGGATTTGGTGTATAAAAAGGGGCTGTGCCCCCTTACAAAATGTTCTTGTTCTGCTTTGGATCCTGACAGGGGGGGCTTGCTGCTGGTGGGGCCCAGGAGGGACCGCCATGGGGGCTACCTCCCTGCTGGAGGGCCCTGTGTGCTGGCCCCTGGGCCCTGCTTTGCCCCCCTGGACGCCTTCAGGACCTTTTGGACCTTTTTGCTGGTCCTTTGTCTCTGCTCAGGCTTGGTGCAGCCTGCTAGCGCCCTGGGAGCGCTACATCGCTTTATTTTGCCCCATAGGAGCGCTGGAGCTCCGAAGCGAGGCGCTGCCGTCTGTTTGGAGGGAATCCCCATCGCAGGGATTCCCCCCGTGATGCTGCCGAGAGCGGGTGCCCACCCCGCATTCTGATTATGCCTAGCGGGAGCCCACCCCGCTTATATTGTGCCTTTGGTGCGGGTGCCCACCCCGCTTATGTCTTCAATTTACGGGTGCCACCCCGCTTCTGTGGTTTAAATTTGCGGGTGCCCACCCCGTATGTGCCGACATCGTGCAATCACCGCCGCGGCCGCTTAGGCAGGAAGTCAGGCAGAGATTGCCTGGGACATGGGCGGGGCCTCCCTGGAGTCCGGAAGCCCCGCCCGCCGAAGAAAGGACGGCCCGGAAGACGGTGAAGCATGGCAGGGCTCCCATGAGTGGAGAGAGCCCCGCGCATGTTCCTGAAGCCCCGGGTCCCAGGAGGGGGCCCGGGCGAAGCGAAGGAAGCCGAGACCGGAGGAAAGGAAACCGCCCCCAGAGCCGGTGAGTGAGGGCTCAAGGGGGCGGGGGAGATCCGGTCGGGGCCTCAGAAGAAGCCGGTGAGTGGGGCTGCCCCCGGTCGCCTCATACTGGCTGCACGCGGGATGGGGACAGAGTGTTTTGCTACCAGGAGGAGCCCGGTGAACGGGGCTCCTCCGTCACCCTCGGTGCCAGTGTCCATTCTTGGGCATGAGCGGACCCGCCGTTGCGGGCCGCTCCAACACGGGGGCATGTTGTGCAAAGCGCCAGGGCGCTCCAATGCGGGGCACAGGTGGTTCCCGAGCCTGCGAGGCTCCAACGTGGGGGACATACTTGTTTAGAGCCTAGCATGGCTCCAACGTCGGGGGCATTGTTTTCTCTGAGCCCCGAGGCTCCAACGCTGGGCAGGTGTGCTTTAGAGCACTGGTGCGCTCCAACGGGGGTATAATTGTTTTTAGAGCCCAGTGAGGCTCGAACATGGGGGCAGAGTAATTTCAAGTTCCCTTTTGGCCGCGATACTCACAGCTGCCCCGCTACTCAGTGGGCAGCTGCAACGATGGGGCCATAATTGTTTTTAAAGCCCAGAGAGGCGGGCATGATTATTCTAGAGCCCAGAGAGGCTCCAACTTGGGGACATGGTGTGTGATGAGCCTAGGTGGCTCCAACGTTGTGGATATTGTTCCAAGGGCTAGTGAGAGCCCATGCCTTATTTGCCTACCACAGCTGCGCAGCACTTAGTGCCAGCTGCAGCGTTTAGGCCCTGCTTTGTCCCCAGCTGCCCAGCAAGTAGTGGGCAGCTGCTACGTTTAGGTTCTGGTGCGTCCTGGACTCTAATGTGATTGAGGTGTTATTGCGATTCATGCTAATGTGCTTTTGGGTGCTAGGAAATGTATTGTGTATAGCATGTTTTGCGCACCCTGTGTCTGATACCTCTAAATGTGGTTATTTCTGCCTAGAAGGTTGTTTTACCTGCTTAGGTTGATGGTAGGGAGAATGTACTTCCCTGTGCGATGTGCGCCCCTAGTATAGTTATAGCTAGGTGGTTAGGTCTAATGAGTTAGACCAATGAGAATTGCATAATGTGATTTATGCCCCTGTGATAGATACAGGATAGGTTTTATACCTGATGCTAGTGTGATGACACTGAGGTCATTATTGCGCCAGTAGAGACTGGTTGTGTTCTACAGTTACTTTGTGTTATGTTCCACATTTACTATTGGTGATTTGTGCTGTGTTCCAAGTGCTAATTCCTGACAGTGGTCCAGGTGGCCCTGTCTTGTACATAATCCCTTGTAAATTCTGCCCGTGCCTGTTGGCACATTGTAGAGTGTGTGTTTTTATCTAATGTGTTGTGTATAATACAAAGGCTATTTTTATAGAATACCTTGTGTGGAGTTTCCTTTGTTGTGGGCCTTGGGTGTTGTTGCTGGGTGCGCGCGCAAACGCTTTACACATCGCCTCAGAGATAAGCCTGACTGCTCGTGCCAAGCTACCAAGGGGGTGAGCAGGGGTTATCTTTGGCGTGTAACTTCCTTGCCCTGGCTAGAGTGGTGGTTTCTGCCTGGCTTTGGCGCAAGCCTCAGCCAACCAGAAATCCCATTTCTAACAGAGACCAACATTTTTACCCTATCCAAAATGGCTGCGAGGGATGTAGCACGCATACCTCCAACACAGGTAACACCAACACGACCTCCAGCTTCCATATTTACATTAGCAAAGGGCCGGCAGCGTCAAATTCAACGCACACCCTCCAGTTCATCCGGCATTGGACGTGGAACCTCTAGCAGGAGACAAAAGTTAAGCTCCCCAGTGTGGGACTTCATTACAGTTAGCGAAAAGGAGGAGAACATCGCCATATGCTCCATTTGTCATACCTCTGTTAGTCGTGGTAAGCTTGGTACAAACTATGGTACCAGAGGCCAAATGACCCATCTGAAAAAACACCAAGGAGTCCAGTGGGAGGAGCACCTTCGTGCATAAAAACTGGAACCATTGCTGTTGGTGGGGATAAACGAGTAGAAGGTCCGCTCACCGTGGAACAGGAAGAAGAAGAAGAGGGAGACATTCTCTGTGGTAGTGGTACACAAAGTAGCCCTGTCCCCAGCACTGCAGTGGTAACGCCCACATCCTCAGCTACATCTCAGTGGCACAAGAGTAAGAGTCAGCCTGAGACACCAAGGAGTAATGCTTTTAAAAAAAGTGCGACGTTGAGCATAACAGGAAGGAATACCACGCAGCCTACCATTCTTAGCATGTTTACTAGGCCGGAGGGGCAGTACGAACGAAACCACCCAATAGCACGTTTGTACAATGCGAAGCTGGCTAAAATGTTAGCACTGGACCTTCTCCCTTTTTATTTTGTTTAAGGGGTGGGTTTTCTGGAATTTGTGACAACCATCTGCCCAAAATGGAAGGCTCCCAGCCGCTACTATTTCGCCAGAGTTGCTGTTCCAGCACTACATCACAACATGCTGGAATTGCTTGGAAAAGCCTTAAAACAGAGTACTGTTCAGAGTATCCACCTGACAACAGACATGTGGACCAGTTGCCAAACCACTGATTAAATGTGCAACACTGCACACTGGGTCTCTTTTTCGGGTGTTAAAGATAAGATATCTGCAGGTGTTGTTGACATTGCTGAGATTTTTAATGACACTCGCAAACATGCAACTGTAGCCATGTTTGCTATGGAGAAATCTCATACTGCAGCAAACATTTTGGATGAGTTTAACAGCAAGGTGTTTGAGTTGCTGCGACCAAGAGGGCTTAACATTGGTTTTGTTGCCACGGACAATGGCAGTAATGTAGTTAGGGCCATGAAAGAAAGTGGCTATTTCAGGGTCCTGTGTTTGGCACACTGCATTAACATTGTTGTTCAAGACTTTATGAAAAATGAAAGCAAAGTCAGCAATTTACTGACCACCTGCAGAAGAATATGCACACATTTCAACCATTCGTTTAAAGCCCGGAAGCAGCTGAGGGTCATTCAATGTGAGCATAAAATGCCAGTCAAAGCACTCATCCAGGAGGTGCCAACATGTTGGAATTCAACTTATTACATGCTTGAGCGTCTGTTTGAGCAGTACATACCACTCAATGCTTATGTCATGAAAAGGTCAGGAGATCCTACTGTGAAAGGCATGACCGTTGAGATGGCCCAATCGGACCTCGTTAAATGCCTGACAGAGATGCTACTTCCTTTTGAGGTCTTCACACGTGAAGTCAGCAGGGAGGACTGTACTATGGGCCAAGCTATCCCATTGTTGTACATGCTAGAGCAAGAGCTGAAGGAGGTGTCTGAAACGTACGCAGGTGTGGATGACAAAGTAGACGCATACTATTTGGCGGACACCTTAGCCGTTCGCTTATCTGAAAATACAAAGATTCAAAATAACATTGTGTCACACCGACATTACATTACTGCCTCAATTTTGGATCCACGTTACAAATTATTGCTGAGCAGCAATGAAGTAATTCCTTTTTCATAAGTGGATGTTGCCAAGTACAAAACTTTGATAGCTGAGGAAGCCACTGACTTTGAAAATGAACGGCTCTTAATTAGAGGCCCACCACCTCAGGCCAGAAATAGTACTACAGGGCACCCAGAGTCAAGTTGTACTTCAGAGCCTGAAAGCAGTGCGTTTGCCTCCCTCCCAGCAGTCACCAACACTACCAGCAATAACATCAACAACAACACCAACAGGATCATCACCCACAATAAAAAAAAACGGCAAATGATTGGTTTCTACGGAAAGGGTTTTGTACGTCCATTGCTGATGCAAAGGCAAAAGAGGCCAAGCAAATCGGAGCACCCCTGAACATTGAGCAGATGGTCCAGGCCTATCTAGATGACACAACAGAGGTCTTCATGGAGCAAAGCCCATTGGTGTATTGGTATGGGAAAAGAAGCCAATGGCCAGTGCTCAGCAGGCTGGCGATAAAGTTTGTGGCTTGCCCTGTTGCAAGAGTCTCTTCTGAGCGTGTTTTCAGTGCTGCTGGTGCCATTGTTACTGTGAAAAGGACCAGTCTCTCGCCCAAAAGCGTGGAGAGGTTAACCATGATCAAAATGAATCAGCACTTTATAAAACCGGAGTACAAAATACGTGAATCACAGCAGGAAAATGGGAGAGCGACTTCGATGACATAAGTAGTGGGTTACATGACGTACTTCTGTCCGAACCACCAGAGTTTGAGGACGAGCTCCTCTTCCCTGACAACTAGGCTTTCAAATTGTTCTTCCTTCTTTTATTTGTGTGTGTATCTGTGTTTCTGGTTCAAATCAAATCACAACAAATGCATCAACACCGTCTCCTCTTTTTATTTCCCTATTGGAGTTGCACGTCTGTGCATAACTGTCCACTCCACTCCTCAGAGTCCTGCTCCATCTTCCTTACTCTCCCTAAATACATTTCAAGCAAGCCAGACTTTAGATGGAGATGGAGAATAGTACAATACATGTTGCCTCTAACAGTCCCTCCATAAGAAGTGAAACGTGACTACAGCTATCTTCCGTTTTGTTTCCGATCCGAAACTCATCACTGTCAGAAGGCTAGGCAT
This sequence comes from Triturus cristatus, assembly GCF_964204655.1. Taxonomy (NCBI): domain Eukaryota; kingdom Metazoa; phylum Chordata; class Amphibia; order Caudata; family Salamandridae; genus Triturus; species Triturus cristatus. The sequence goes on along the minus strand of NC_140594.1, from coordinate 444,437,046 downwards.
CTGATCTGACAGCCAAAGAGAAGAGCAAGACAGGTAATGATTATTATGAATGATGGCATGCATTGCATTGCATGCTTGCTGACTACGAGTGAATGTGCATGATGTCGAACTATACTAGTTTATCTACAAAGTAAAAGTGACTCAAGTGACAGTCAATGTTTCCTTGTTGTTTAATAACCACATTGTACTCCTACTACTGCAGGTGCAGCCAATATCCGTTACAATTTTGTAATATGGAATATATTATAAACTTAATCAGAGTCACTACAGACTGAGTTGGTGTTGGAGAACATGTACCACACGGTCATGATGATGACCATACTATCTTTGCACACAGTCAGTCAGTTGGATCGGAGATAATTGATGGAATAACTGCGTTTCATGGACTGGCATGAAAGGTAAACACAACAATTCAACAAGAACCACAGCACACCTAGGCTACATGTCCCTGTAGTGGTGTGGACTGGAGTAGAGTGTAGTGGTATGAGTGACAGTGGCACATTGATTTAGTCACTTGATTTGGAAAATGCTAGGTTGCTGCATATGCCTTTTGTCTGGCTCTGTCAAAATTTAAGGTAAATGGGGGTTGGCTGCCGGGCGGGGCCTGTGCCGTGGTGAGCCTGTTCTGTGCTGGCTCCTGTCCTGTTGTTGTTGTAGCTTAATGCTGTAGAGTAGTCACAATGTATCCAAGCCGCCTCAGTCTGAAAGTGTTCTCTCAAGAGTCTTGTCTTCTCTTCTTGCACTCCACTGTAATTGAGTTTATTTTTTTTAATTCAGTTATTTTTCAATACCCCTTTTATTTTTCTATCTACACTTACTATAGCCTTTACCCTGTGCTATAGTGGAAGAAATAACTCACACTTACCTTACCAATCCGCATCAGGCAGGCAGTGGTACCCAAGATTGATGTGCGGAGTATCCATGGAAGGGAGGACCAAGATGAATGACGAGAATGATGCAACTCCACAATTGGACCAGGATAATACAGTAACTTTAGTATCATTCATCATTCATATTTTAATTTCTTTGATTCCTTTTTTCTCTTCAATCATTACGACTGTGTGTTGTGGTTTGTTTGGTAATTGATCCCTACAACTATTTTTTCATTTGCTTTGCTAGCTTTAAAAATAAAAGTAAGCCCGGTACAGCATGCAATTTGGTTCGCTCTGAGGGCAGACAGGCAAGGCAAATTTCATATTAATAGTTTTTGCCCTGTACTGTCTAATTGTGTAGTAGTAGTTAGTAAGTACAACTCATTAACCATCAAATTCTCTTCATCATCATGCATGCATTTCCTTTTTCTCCTTTTATAGATTTCTTGGATAATGGATCATGGTCGTCTTCCAAGATTGTGTTTTACTTTTGTTGTATCCATGCATACTGTCTGTTTTTCTTTCCCCAAACCCCGCTTCCCAACCATTCATCAATCCCTAAACCTCTTCCCCCGGGCTGGGTGATTTATACTGAGGTGTGATGTGACTACATTAAATGTACACCAACAATTGATCACACGCTTGCTGGGGCAGATGTGGTGAAAGCAACACTAATTGAATTTCAAGGCAGGGCAAGATTCTTCTTCTGATTGCCCTCCCATGCTGTACTTTACTTTGTTCAACTACTTCTCCCACAGTCTTTCTGAGGCAAGTGACTGTCTCTTTTTTTTTTTAAATGCTAGTGCAAGTGTCTACTACTACCACCACAACCATGGAATCTTCTCCATTCACTTGGGAAACCAACCATGCAGCCATCACTGTGCCGAACTTCATCATCATCAATCACAGGTAAGATAAGTTTGGTGGGAGGTATAATGGACTAGGAGGAGAGACTGACAGTACTAGTAGGGCCAATAAATAACTCAGTGAGGGGTACCGCATCTATCTGTTTGTGTGTTACAAAATCGGCAGATCTTTGAAATTAAACACTGGCTGCGGGCCTGCAGCAGCAAGGAAACTAACCATGTGACGTAAATTTGTAAAACAGTAACCCACCCACAAAACATTAACATCGTATGTTTAAGTAAATAATATATAATTTATTATCCTAACAAAAATAAGCTATCCCACTCTGACCTGACCCACCCCCCTCCCTAACCCCAACCAATGTCCAAAAGTCCCAAATGTCCAGAAAAAACCCCAACGCCCAAAACCCACCCACCAACAAAAGGAATTAAAAAAGGGGCAATTCAACAAGGTCCTAAATTCGGCGGGCTTTCAGGATCTTCACCCGCTCCTCTAGGTGCTCCTCCAAGCGTGCCATCCGAAGGAGCATCTGGCGGCGAAATGCCCTGCAGTTACATCCAGGGTGGGGGGCAGCAGTGCTTGATATTGAGACACGGCGGCGGCCGGCTGCCTGATCACGACCATGTCATGAGTAATGTAATATGTGACATCATCAGCAATGCATTGCGGGGGCGCGAGTTATAGTTAACAGTACTAACTATAATGGGGGAATTTCTCTGGTTTTGTACGAGTGAAATGTCTAAGTAACTATAACTTTCCCTAAAACCTATGGTGTTTTCAGTGAAAATAAATAAATAACTACTGGCGACCGCCAGTAGGTAATATATATAGTTGCATTTCTTACATGTAGCTGCTTCCCTATGACATTGCCAATTTTTGCTAAGAAAATGTTTTTTATTCTACTTTTAGAATTTGGTATTGATATATCAAATATTAGTGGTACACTTCTTGGGCATAATAATTTTTTCACTCGTTTCATTTAGTTTTTCACGTTCGTTGTAGTTCAAAACGATTCAGACATGGTTCAATAATTTCAACATTCAATATAATTTTTATGTTGGGATCAACATTTAAAAATAGGATTATATATTTCGAAGACACACACTAGACCTAGGAGCATTCATGCCAATTATTTTACATCAAAATGAGTGACAAAGGACAACATTAGATTATGTGACGAATTCTTTTCATTACTTGCATTATTTGCACATATATCTGGCATATTGTCTATATGAAATGTATTGCAATAACAGAATTTGCACGGCGTAATTTGCACATTTTGCAACGGCGTTATTTTTGTACATATTTATCAGCAGAATTTGCACATATTTAAGCATTGATTTGTCACATATGTCTTGTGTTCATGAATTACCTTGTTGACTCAGTCTATTGTACCCAGCTAGCATCTCAAAATGAGTTTCCGCATTTATGCTCTATATTTCTCTATTCTGATATTTGCTCAGCTTACAGGTATGGGTTTTTAGATCTTCCCATCCGATGTTTTAAAATTAACTTTCTGTTTTGAGTAGAAGAAAGACTGAACCATGTTAGTGCATTAAGGCACTTAGTAGCTTGTCTATGTTGATTATCCCACGTGGTACACACAGAGCAAATTTAAAAACGGCATTACCGGCACTGACTATCTGTGAGCAAGGGCAACCGCCCGAAACGCGTCAGATTTTGTGCATTTTCGATTAATAAATAACATCTTGCCTTATTCCTGGGATTCGTGGTGTCTCTGTTCGCCAAGTTGGAGGTGCAGCGTCATCGAGGTTGTTGAATATATATATATATATATATATATATGTATACATATTCACTGAAAAAACCATAGGTTTCACACACGTTATAGTTACGAATTAGCATTTAAAAAACCTTGCAAATTCACTTAAAAAACCATAGGTATCACACATGTTATAGCTAGCTGGACATTTCCCTCATAAAAAAACAATGAAATTCCCCCATTATAGTTAGTGCAAGCAACTATAACTCACGCGACCGCAATCCTCTGCTGATGACGTCAGATATTACATCACTGTATTTAGACACCTATTTACCCATGTCTTCTTCCATTAATCTTTAGCTATACATATACTACAAATATTTATTTTTCAGAAAGACACATATGTAATCAGTGATGTAATATCTGACGTCATCAGCTGAGGATTGCGGTCGCGTGAGTTATAGTTGCCTGCACTAACTAAAACGGGGAAATTTCATTGGTTTTTTACGAGGGAAATGTCCAGCTAACTATAACATGTGTGATACCTATGGTTTTTTAAGTGAATTTGCAAGGTTTTTTAAATGCTAATTCCTAACTATAACGTGTGTGAAACCTATGGTTTATTAAGTGAATTTGTACGTTTTTTTAAATGCTAAGTTATGTATTTATTAATATATATTTTTTTTCAGGTTTTTCACCGCACCGCTTCAGCGCACCATGCGCGTGCTGTGGGCGCTCGGTGCGCTCGATGCGTTGAGCGTGCCGTGCGCGCATGGTGCGCGCACCCCACGCATTTTCGAAAAAAAAAATAATGTTTTTTTCACCCTTGGGGGTCCTTCAGTGACCCCCTGACAAAGGCTAGGGGGTCAGGAACTGTCCACCGTGCCCCCTTTTCACGTTCTCCACCTTTGTTTTTACTGCCTCAGACTGCGAGAGACAAAATGGCGTCCGACACTTCCTGATTTCGACCGATTCGAATGTTTACTGACATCTAACAACCAATCAGAATTGCGCTCGCGCACGTCACCGTGCGCGCACGGTGCGCGCCTATAGATATGTATGTACATTTATCCGCAATTTTCTCAGGAACTGATGAACAGATTGACTCCAGATATGCAAAAGGCACATTCCTGCCCTGAGGACTACCTCTTTGCCAAATGTAAAGTAATTCTGTTCAGCCGTTTGGGCTGTACCTTGGACTAAAGGTCCCTATGGAAAATTGCATGGGAAAAACGCGTTTTGGGACCCCCCTTTTTTCTCAGCCCCCGCTTGACGAATCCCCCCGAGACTTTCAGGGTAGGAGCGGAGCGGAGCGCCCCACCTATTTTGAAAATATCGCGAGGATTCATCAATCGGCGCCAAAGTTATTCCAAATAAAATGTTGCGGATTTCCTATGGAAACATGGTCCTAACTATAACTATCTACTGGCGACCAGTAGATAATGTATATATATATATATACATGCCAAACAAGTTTCTTCATTTCAAAGAACTGGAGGGACACAGCGGGAAATCCAGGTAAGTGATTTTAATTTCAAAACAGCAATGGCATGACACGTTTAAACATAATGTCTTCTTCAGATGCCTGCTGCCACAGCACTTTCCTGACAGAACACTTGAACTAATCCCCCTCGTTTTGTCATTGGTGACACATCCATGTGGGCTGGATCAGAGGCACTGCACCACTGCAGTCGCATCGGCAAACTACAGTACCCAGAATGCTCCTCTCACAGGCAACTGGCTAAATGTCTCTTAAACGGCTCCATTCATCCCACATGGGTCCAGGATGGAAGTTAATAACAGGGTATCTGTGCTCTGGCTAAAACGCTATGGCTGAAATCAAACTCCTCACCTGGGCCCCCACGACGCCTCAACCATAATACTCCCGATACAGCCAGGCCTGAAACAACGGATACAGTGTCCCGGAATTCCTCTGTGTAGTCACGGACTGCAATTTGCAGCGGCACTAATTCTGGAAGGGGATACGGTGGGTTGAAGCACTCCAAATACCTTTGGACAAAAAGAAAATGCCGAAGCTGCCCATGTGACTCTTTCCACTTGATGAGGCGGGTCTCCTCCTAGCGCACCCAGGACACAGCGCGCAAAATATGCCAGACGAGGTCCTTCATATCAAAGAACTGGAGGGACACAGCGGGTAATCCAGGTAAGTGACTTTAATTACAAAACAGCAATGGCATGACGCGTTTCAACATAATGTCTTCCTCAGATGCCTACTGCCACAGCACTTTCCTGCCAGAACACTTGAAGTACTCCCCCTCGTTTCGTCATTGGTGACACATCCAGGTGGGCTGGGTCAGAGGCACTGCACCACTGTAGTCGAATTGGCAAACTACAGTACCCAGAATGCTCCTCTCACAGGCAACTGGGTAAATGTCTCTTAAACGGCTCCCTTTATCCCACTTGGGTCCTGGATGGAAGTTAAAAACGGGGTATCTGTGCTCTGGCTAAAACACTGTGGCTGAAATCAAACTCCTCACCTGGGCCCCCAAGACGCCTCAACCGTAATAGTCCCGATACAGCCAGGCCTGAAACAACGGATACAGTGTCCCGGAATTCCTCCGTGCAGTCACAGATTGCAATTTGCAGCAGCACTACTTTGGAAGGGGATACGGTGGGTTGGAGCACTCCAAAAACCTTTGGACAAAAAGAAAATGCTGAAGCTTCCCATGTGACTCTTTCCACTTGACGAGGCGGGTCTCCTCCTAGCGCGCCCAGGACACAGCGTGCAAAATATGCCAAACAAGTTCCTTCATTTCAAAGAACTGGAGGGACACAGTGGGGAATCCAGGTAAGTGACTTTAATTTCGAAACAGCAATGTCATGACGCGTTTCAACATAATGTCTTCCTCAGATGCCTGCTGCCACGCCACTATATATATATAACTTCTTTTATTTTGGTGACACTTGTAAATCAGGCCATTTGAACACTTATATAAATCTTAAGTGTGCAAAGTGCTTTGTTAATCAGGCACTATATCAACATTCATTTTGCTTTATTTTTTGCAGCATCTTCAAAGAAGAAAGGGACCACATATTCTGAACAGTGGCCTTTCTCTCAAGGTAGGAGTTTCCTTCTACATGCAAGAAACCTGGGGTTCGATTACATGCACTGCACCAATGTCAGGAAAGCTTGCACCACTATCCCACATTTGTACAGTCATTTGCACCACTTGATAGTTGGTGAAATGACATTTGCAACGGATCACCAATACAAAAATTAAAAATTGCAATACTTAGAGTACATTTAATGTTGCCACTTGAGGTTGGCGCAGGGGCAGTTCAAAGTCGCACAAAAGTTGCAAAAGTGCACCAACACCGGTCCAAAACTGCACCAACATCATTGAAGTCTCTTTTGCCCGGTCCCCTGCATGCCTCAGTGATGCTAGCCCTAACAGAGTTGAGCATTGCCCTTTCATAGCTTTCACGCACAAACATTTACAGTAATATTTCTCTGTGTCTCTCTGGATGCCTGAAAAAAATACTTTCTGATATCCCCTGGCGCGCTGGTTTGGTTTCCATTAGGCACTAAAATATTGGACTTGTAAACAAACACCATTAGTTTCCATTCAAGCATCACCTGCCTGCAGGGGGATTTGTAAATTGTAATGCAAATCAAAAATTGTTTCCGCTGGAAGACATCACAATATAATTTACTCATAATGAATACAAAAAATAGGCTTTATAAAAAGGACCGATATCTGCTTTTCAACATCTTTCTCATGCAGGTCACTTGCAGGGGCACCGACAAACGCGATTTTTTCATTTTGTACTGACGGGGGTCAAAATATTTACTTGCAGAGGAAAGCTGAATACATTTTAGTAAAAGTTAATTTTGTTACTTAAAGATTAAATGATCCTCAATTACTTTTTGGTTTCACCTTCCAGTCTCATCTCTGTATCTGTAAAATCTGTATCTATCCTAAGGCCTGTTCCAGTGAAAATTAAACTGTTTCCACTTCATTATTATGCATAATTTCTTAGATGGAACAGAACTGCACAGCTAAGGGAATGCTCAATTGTTTTAAACAGGGCTTAATGCATTTTTTAAGCTTGTTACTTATCTGTTGAAGTGTTGGTAATGACATATTTGAAGCACAAGCAGGTGACACGATTTGAACAGAATCACAGAATGTAGCTTAGAAGAATAAGGGGTATATTCACAAGAACGTGTGATAACTACCGCAAGAGTAGCTTAACGCAACTCTCAACATAGCAGCCCATCGCGGGAAAATAACCCCGTGTCAATGTGGAATCCACATCAAGGTGGTACCATGCGATAGTATGCAGAAACTGCGGACAATGTCAGCGACACAACCACCTAAATGGAGATAAAAACACAAACCACAACACCAAAAAACCTGCGATGGGCCAAAGCGCAATGAGGACATCAGCGATAAGCAGCGCCAGGCTTGCAACACACACCTGGCCGACGGGAAAAATCTCCATAAAAGTAGAAAAAACAAACAAACACAAACTGACCAACACCCAAGCACCATGGAGGCAGCCGGTGCAGGCACAGAGGACGAACGCAACCCCGCAAGCACCCCGGACGACCAGCCCGGGACCTCGGGGACAGGGAAGGGCAAGGACAATAAGCAGAGGAAGACGAAGTTCAGTCCGCAGGCAAACAGGATCATAGTCACAGAGGTGATGGAACACCATCAACAACTGTTTGTCACCTCCAACGTGTCATTGGGCACCAAAACTGGAGTATGGCGGGACATCGTGGACAATATGAATGCCGTCGGAGAGCACAAGAGGACAATGGACAAGGTCAAGAGGCGATGGAATGACATCAAGCGGAAGACCAAGGAGAAACTCGCAGCCAACCAGAAGGCAGCAATGCAGACTGGAGGTGGGGGCCCAGCGCCACAGCTCGAGCTGGATGACTTCGAGGAGCTGGTGTTGACAGTCATCAGTGTGGATACTGTGGCCGGAATCGGGGGACCGGACACTACTTGACAGGACACAACACAACCGCAACAGGGTGAGTGACAACCAGGTAATAGGGGGACAGGGGGAGATGGCCACGATGGCACACATGCACAATCAAGCACAGCACAGTGCACACCCTCAATTACTCTGGGTCATCGCCCAGATCCACAGACTGTCACAATGTACAATGCCATGCTGTCTGAATGTCAACATGTACCATGCGGCCACATACATGTGGACACATTGCAATACACCATCTCCCCTTCACATTGCAGGGACACCGTCAACACCCCCTGCAGAGCTGTCCCAGCCATTCTTCACTGATGACTAGGAGGACAACCCCAGCATCGAGACCCAAGCCCTCCTAGACATCATTGACATCATCCGTGACTCACCTCCAGGATCACGGCTGACCAGCTGTAACGAGGAGACCCCACCCATACCACCCAGCAGGAGACACCCATGGCCACTGCCAGGCTTCCAAGACCCCCAGGAACAACACATGGCCTTCCAACACTGTGTGCTGGAGGCTGAGAGGGAGACGGCTGAGCAGGTGCGGGTGGGGTTCGACCTCATGGCTACCAAACTGCATGCCATCCATGGATGTATAGGCCCACTCCATGGCCTCCAACGAGCCCTGACTGACATCGCTGGAGTCCTGACGCATAGAGAAGAACACCTGTCTACTCAGAGGGGCTCCAGCGATAGCAGCCGTGAGCTGGCACACATGCGGAGGCTCATGGAGGACATGGTGCGGATGGAGGCGGAAAGGATGGCAGCCATGCTATACATCAGCGAAATGTAGCTGGGATCTACCATGCCCTGCAGACCATCATCACGGCATTGCTGCCACAAGGTGTGGCGCTGATGAATGCTGCTGACCCCACACCATCCACACCTCTGCCCCCTGGTGTGTCAGTGCCCCACAGTGCGACAGGCGTATCCACTCCGGCACCTGATGTGTCACTGCCCCACAGTGCGGCTGACAACCCTCCTCTGGCCCCTGATGTGTCAGCAGCACACAGTGTCCCAGCCGGTACTGCACCACCCACAGGTGGGGCAGAGCACACATCCGGGGACGAGGATGTGGATGGGTTTGTGATCAGGAGGCACTAGCATTAATTTCCGCCACCTGGCCTGTTCCTGCTTGGTGCCGCACATGGCCCCATAACCTACCACTGACCCCCGAAACACTCCGATGCACTCACCCTGGACACCGACTTGGACTGTCATATCCTGTTTGATGACCAATGACACGGCGACCACACTTCGGACTGTACCCTACCTCTTCCACAGGACTTGTCATCCCCGGATGGACTCCAGCTGGGCCTCCACGGGCCCATATTGTGTAGTGTGCTCGGCATTGCCCAGTACCGCTCCAGCTGCAGGACTGCACTGGATGTGCAATAAACATCTAGTGACGCACTGCTGTGTTATGTTGTTCATCATCCATGTATGAATGTGTGGGTGAAAGTAGGGGCAGTGATGTCCCTTGAGACAATGATGCTCATCCTGTGGGATGCCATTCAGAGGGTGCTATATAGCATATTGTGTACCTGGTCCCGTGAACACTACAACAGGGACACACGCATCAGTCACTTCCATGTGCAGACATGGACTGAACCACGCCCAGATCCCAAGTGTCATTGTTGCAAGCCTTGCGCTGGTCCGGTATACGGCAGGCCAGACCACTCTTCTTACGCTCTGAGGGAGGCCCTCATTGCCACCCATCGCAGGCGTACTCGCTGGTGGTGTGCAGGTCACTGGTCTAGTTTTCAGCATGCCACAGCCACTCCCTGAGGGCAGGTTTGCACGCACACCACACACATCCGGCACAGGCGTCACAGGCCATGTGACTCCGCCAACATAAGGGGCTGATGACATCACATTCCCCTCTGCCGGTGGTGACTGGATGACAGACGCTCCAGGGTTCTCAATCATAAAGGGCCCATGAGTTGTTGCGCACAGGGTTAGTGGCACCCGGGGCCTTGCATCTGTCACAGGCCTGCCACCACATGGCGCTGACTGGGCTTGCACAGGGTTAGTGGCACCTGGAGCATTGCGGCTGGCACAGGCACCCCGCCACGGGAAAGTGACTTTGGGTCCGCTGAGTCAGTGGCACCTTAAGCTGCTGAGCAGGTGTGCAGCCTGCGATGATGTCCCGTCCCGGCAGTCCGGATAGATCAGGTTTTGTGTGCCCTGCTGAACCGCATTGTCGGCCAGAGCCAGCGGGCAGCGCGGGCCTACCGCCACGTGGCATCGCTTCCGGGATCACAGAGTTGGTGGCACCTATTGGGCTGAGCGGGTGTGCAGCCTGCGATGAGGCCGGGTGCCCTGCTATGTCCTCTGCCACAGAGTAATCAAAACCCAGCATCAAACGTGAGACCTGGTGGCCTGCGGAGCGGGGTGGCATGGTGTGGATTGTGCCATGTCCGCGGGCCCGGGCTTCTGGCCTGCAGTGGCACGTGGTGGGACCTCCTGTCTGTATGCCGGTGGCGGAAGGTGAGCAGTGTGGCCTGGGTGTGCATGGGCAGGCATGCTCTGATGGGCTGGGGTGCCTCTGTCTGGGTGTGCATGGGCGGACAGGCAATGTTGTCTTGTGCGATTGTGTGTACTGTGCCAAACATATATCTGGACTCTGTTTCAGATGACGGGTCTGTGTCAGATGTGTGACCTAATGGACTGCGCTACATGCCGGCAAGTGGTTGGAAACACACCGGTGGCAGCAGGTGAGCTGTGTGGCCTGGGTGCTCAGGGGTGGCGCTCTCTCTCTCTCTGGCCCCCTCTCTTCTTCTCTCGCTCTCTCTCTCTCTCCCCTTCCTCTCTCTCTCTCTCTCCCACTCTCTTCTTCTCTCTATCTCTCTCTCCCCCTCTCTTCTTCTCTCTCTCTCTCCCCCTCTTCCTCTCTCTTTCTGCCCCTCTCTTCTTCTTTTCTCGTTCTCTCCCCCTCTTCCTCTCTCTCTCTCTTCCACGCTCTTCTACTTCTCTCTCTCTCCCTCTCTTCCTCTCTCTCTCCTTTGCTCGCTCTCTGTCCTTTGATGTGCACAGGACACACCTTCTCATCATGATTTTTGTCATGCAGGCTGTGACCTACGGATTGGCCCGATGTGTCTTCATTTCATTTCTGTGTTCATTTTAATAAAGTTTGATATGTTGCTTTGGAAATGAATGTGTGATGCTCATTTTTGTGACGACACATGCATGTCACCAGTTGTGATTCTGCGACATCATGCGGATAATTTTGTATGTGATTGGGTGTAGCTGATGTGGCATGTCTTTGGTCAGGGGGCATTGGAGGGGGGTCCTGGGGGTGGTTGCGGTGGGTGTTGTTTCCCTTTCGGCCCTCCGGGCTGCATGTTCAGTTGCCCGGGTGCATCTGTTGTTCTTCAGGCGTGGCTATGAGCTGTGATCCCTTTTGTGGTGCAGGCTGTGGTCCGACTTAGCACCAGGTCAGAGCAGATGTTATTTTTGTGTTCTTATCGCAGTTCTGTCTGTTTGTTGTGAATGTTGTGGAGTGGCGTTGTCGGAGCTTTTGGCACGGGAATGCCTACTCTGCATCTCATTAGCGATAGTTGCGGGGTCTTCTGTGGCGATGTTTTTTGCGGCTGCTATCGCAGGTAAACTGGTGCTGTGGGCTCTTAACACCAGCTTGTGAATGAGGCGATAGATTTATCGCAACTTTGGCTGCGATAAAGTGCTGTTAACTCGGCGATAGTTACTTGTGAATATACCCCCAAGGCTGCAAGCTTTTTATTGCCGGGGTAAAGTCTTAAGCGTTACTAGCCATCTGGGCAGCTCACTGAGTTTTCTGTTTTTTACTACTAGTACACACTGTCAATATTTCCTCTCATTTGTTAAATGAGCTAAAAAGGGAAGCACCATTTTCTCATGAGTTAACTTCAAAACCTGTTCACCTTGATTTTGAAAGGTGATGGATGTTGGTGATCATTTTTGTGAAACATCTTAAGTGCTGTGAAAATAATTCCAGACTTAACATGGGGAAAACAAGAAAACTTGTGTCTCGTGGGTAGTAAACATAGTATTGGTGATAATCAGACAAAGTTTATTTCCCCTCTTCAGTGATGGTGTATTTTAGTATTCTTTCTCATAACCTGTTCAATTGACCCATCCCACGCACACTTAATACGCGATCTGGGCATCGTAAGCAAAGATCAGGAACTGTAAGTCATACTGCTTGAAGAGTTTAGATAGCAGTCAAACATATACATTGACCTGCTGTAGCAACACGAAGACCTTTGAGGAAAGCTTCATGGTCGCCGAAACTTGTTTGAATGAGAAGACATTTTTTTTGCATGGAAGTTTCTTTTTGACAAGAAGGATTGTTTTAACCATGGGACTTTTTTGTTATTAAAATCCATTCTTGTGCTTAGGTTTACCAGTCACTGTTGAATCGCCATATTGCAAATGGTGGAATAGAGGATCTGGGCTGCCGGTTAGTCTCAATCCATAGCATTGAGGAAGGATATATTCTCTGAAGTTTGCTATCATATGCTTTGTTCTTCTGCCGGTCTGTAAGCCCATTAGACATCCTTGGATGATGTGTAAGCTATAACATAGTTTTGCAATTGGTTGTTGCCTTTTTTCCCTTTTCATGATGTTGTTTGTGAAAAGGAAAGTTGCCGATTGGGCGGTAATTGACAGGAACTTTAGAATCAGCTAATTATTACTTTAATAGTTCATTTTTTCAGTTGATCTGAGACCTTGTTATGACAGAACATTTGTTAATCATCACTGGGATGTCTAATGTAGTTCAATATTCCTCCTCCAGTTTACATGTTGGTATGATGAAGCTTTAGAAGCAATATATTTGTAGGTCAAAGTAACAAAACTCAGGGCCATATTATCAAGAACGGCGATAACATTATCACCGGTTTAACGGCAGGAAACTGCCGCTAAAGCGACGATAAGGGGCTTTATACTATGCCCTTGTGAATTCAAATAGAAGCCCAGGTTCTGGTGTCAAGAACATCAAAACTGGGCTTCTTTTTAAATTGACAAGGGCATAGTATCAAGCCCCTTATCGCCGCTTTAGTGGCAGTTTCCTGCCGCTAAACCGGCGATAATGTTATCGCCGTTCTTGATAATATGGCCCTGAGTTTTTTTACTTTGACCTACAAATATATTGACTGAAGAATATCGACTACCACTATGTTGTAAAGATAAGTAAAAATAAGTAAAACGAGATTTATTATTCTTAATGCTATATTTTCAAGGTATGTAAACATGGAGTTAAGAAAAATAAAACTATACTTAACCATATATACTTATCTTGATTACTGTGTTCTAGGGTGATATTTTTGACCTCTATTTTCTGAGACATATCCTTCCTCATTTTGAGTTCTGCAGTTCCTTAATTTCTTCTGATGTATGATACACTGAAAGACGCGCTCTAGGAACTCCCCCTTGCTATGTTCAGCGTCTGCACTGATTGCTTCCGCAGTGGCTGGGTTGCGAGGCAGGCCACGAACAGAGACACTAGGAAAAGCAACATCAGCATGGAATGGCATCTTTTGCTCACCGTTGGTGACCTAACAATTACTGCAGGAGATTTAGGATGTAATAGATTTCGGGAGATGCCTCCTTGCCCTGGAGTGTCAAGACATTGGCTGACGACATGCCAGGAACCTGCCAGGTTTCTTGCTGGGGGTAAGTGAGCTACTTGCATGGTTGGCTTAGCGCTGACACTCATTCCCACTAGAAGATCGCTGGGGTGGGCTCATTGGGGTCCCTTTTGTTGTTTTCTTGAATTTCCAGCTGCATAATTCATTGAAAATCAACTGCTTATGGAATATGCGGCAGCCTCTCAGCAGCTGTTGACTCGCCCCCTCACTTTCAGAAGGGCAAGAGAAAAATATTGTGGCCTCCTGCACTGCCTTAGGAGGAACCTGTGAGCAATCGTCAGTCAGTAATAATGCCAAAGTTGGCGTCACCTTTAGAATTTGTTGCACAGCTGAGAAGTGGCAGTGATAGTCCAGTTAAATCAATGCAAGATGCCAAAGACAATCAGATGGATGAGACTGTATATTCAAAACTGTCAGCAACCCACTCTCTGATAGTATCTGAGATTATGAACATGGTGGCAGGAGCCACCGTGAAGGGTGGAAGAGAAAAAGCGGGCTCCAAGGTACAGGCAACCGTAATGTGAAGAGTGCTTTAAATGCTAGCAAAAAAGACTATCCAGTGTTCTTCAAAACTACCAAAAACCTGGCATGAACACTGGCTGACGTGGAGGCAGCTCAAGGTGCGACTATGGGGACAGGGCACAGTGAGATCTAGGGAAGGGTATTAGAGTTGATTCCAGAGCAGGTACCAGAGGTGTTGAGAAGATATGAGAGCCCAGAAAAGCAAATTGCTGAGCAATCAGTAGCAAACCATCTGTCTGAGCCACACCCTGAACTAACCCTGCAGAGAATGGTCGATAGGTGTGAGCAGGATGTGCTCCAGCCTGTCTTTAGCCCTCCTCTAGTAGAAAGGTTAAAAATTATGCAAGGGGGGATGAGATAGACCAGGCACAAGCTCAGTTGTTAAACGTTTTAGAGACTGTTTTGAATGAATTGTGGGAGCTGAAGGGTATTCAGTGCAAGGAAATAGCTGCATTCTTTCAGAGATTCCGATGGGTCATATTCTAGTTCATCTACAAGAGCTAGAGCAACGAATGTCAGATCTGGAAGCTCGTTCTTTTGTCCGGGATAAGGAACTGACCATTGTCCAGAAAAAGATGTCTGAATCTCAGAATAAAATCGAGAATATGGAAAGTTACGCAAGGAGGACAAACCTTAATTTTTTGGGGATACCGGAAGGGGCTGAAAAGACGGGTAACTACCAGAATATGATGCATTATATGGGATAGTTGATCAAAACATGCATTCTGGAGGACCAGCAAAGATGATCAAATGCAAGGTATCCTCGTACAATCATCTTAAATTTTGCAGACTAGAAAGCGCAGGTCCTAGTATTTTCTGATACATCAGTAGTATTGGGACATAGAAGAAGAGACTTGATTGGACTGATAGGACAATTTAGGGCAGCAGGGGTCCAGGCCTCCATAGCACATCAGTCTAAGTTAAAACAACTATTGAAAGGTTAAATGTTTCTGTGTGCATCAATTGTAGAAGCCCACAGTCTAATAAAGAAGGTTTAGTCTTGAGGAGGGTTGTAGAAAATGATGGAAATGTTTGTGGGGCTACGTGGCCTAACTCCCTGTTGGTAATATTGTCTGAGCATGATCTGAGAGGGAGCGTGGATATCTCCTCCCCATTGGGCATGTTGGGGTGCTATTCCAGGCCACCTGAGCTAGGAAGGAATGGTTGGGGGTAAGTTGGGCTATTCCCCCTTCAAGGTTGATTGGGCACAGGGTTGTTGAATTTGATTGTGGGAGTGCAACGGGGGTGGTTTATAAACAGAAAAGAGCAGATGTATCAGTAGGAACTTGAGTGGGACCACAAAAGAAGCAGGAGAGCTCCCGCAGGAGATGAGACTCAGAGAATTGTTTTTAGTTGTAAAGGAAACAAGAAAGAAGTATTTGGCAGTGGATCAAGCAACCCCCATTTTAAGGGGAGGCAGTAAGATTAAGATAGGATAAGGATAATGTGTAAGATTGGCGTAGTGTTGTGTAACGTCAATGGTAGCTATTATCTTTCTAGTTCAGTGGATTGAGAAGTAAGGGAAGTGATAAGAGATATATAGGGTAGATGGATCTGGTTAAAGGTTCGGGTCCAGGCAGCTTCCTCTAATCTTCTCAATTACTATGACCTGGAACAAGATGAAGATACCCCCTTGAGGCTGATTTCAACTATCTACAGGACCTCAAACAGGATACCTCTAATGGAACAAGAAAACAGTTGAAGCCTAAAACTGCTAATGTTCTTGACTCCATGGAATCTAATTTGAATCTGGTGAATCCCTGGCGCTTGGATCATCCTGATCAGGAGCAATTTACATACTTTTCTAGTTGTTCTAATATGGCTTCACAATTAGACTTTTTTATCTCAAATTCCTTGGAATGGGGTAAAATGGTGATCTGGGCCAACACTTTTCCGGATCGTTCAGTGTCACAATAGAAATGGAAGAACTTACATTTCTAAAATCGCGATGGCAATTTGATAGAACACTTTTGGTAGTACAGGTATGGTTAGATGTCACGAGTAATTTTATTCAAGATTTTTTTTAAATCAATTGAGACACTGCTTCACCTTTTGCAATATGGGAATTGTTCAAAGCTGCATTCAGAGGTCAGGTAGTTGCACAGAGTAAATCTCGGAAAGCTCAAATTAATGAGCTTCACAGTGCTCTTGATAAGGCGCAGGATGCACTAGTCAGGGCAAGGTTAGATGCAAGAGTAAAGTTAAAAGGAGGATTTGATCAGGCCAAGCAGAAGCATTATAAGAGAGACAGCTGATTGGCGGGCTATTGCATTGGTCGCCACGTTTTAAACAAGATGCATCACGTATTAGGGAAATTAAGGATCCAAACTCAAATGTAGGGCAAAAGGATGTCCATAAAATAGTGCAGATATTTCTGCAGCGTTATAACAATATATATGGGAATGCTAATGCAGTCACTAAATCTAGTCTTGAGGAATTTTATGGGCAGATTCCGCTCCCATTCTTGACTGAGGCACAGGCAGAGACATTGCAGAGGAATAGGACCCTCAAGGAGGCTGCTTGGGCATTGCAGCAGATGCCTAATGCCAAGGCCACTGGCACTGATAAAATCCCAACCGGGGTCTATAAAATATTCTAGAAAGAATTAGGACCGCATCGGGTGCAATTATTTAATGAATAAGGAGGCAGGTTGCACCTTCCCTTGACTTTTTCAGAATCAGCAGTGGTAAGCTTTTTAATAAAAGATAAAGATCCTATGATCACAAATTCCTATAGTCCGATAAGCCTTCTAAATACAAATTAGAAGTTTTTCGCAAAGATCTGGGCATCTCGAATAGGTATTGTTGGGCAGACATTGGGTCCATAAGGAGCAGAATGGGTTTTTACCAAAGCAAACAATGGCAGCAAATATGTAGTATTTGGTTCAGGCACAGACTTTTCCCCCAGTGGCCAAGATAGAGCTGTATATATAATGATCAATGCCAAAAAGGCATTTGACCTTGTCAACTGGGATGCCTTGTTCTTTGCACTTGAAAAGTTTGAGTTTCCAGCGAGAATGGTAACAATGCTTAGGACATTATATCAAGTTGCAGAAGCATGGGTGATAATTAACACCAAAGTAGCATGTATTATTCAAATCAAATGTGGCACACATCAGGGGTGCTCAATGTCTCTTGTACTTTTTGCCCTCTTCATTGAATCACTAGCACAAAGAATACGTACTGTCACTAGTATTGCAGCACAACTGCAAGGGATGTTCAAACTCAGGTTGTTTGCAGACAATATGATCTTGTATTGAAGAGCGAACCAGGTAGATATAAAGGGTGATCTGAATGTTATTCAAGAATATACAATCCTTGGGAGAGATAAGGATAATCAAGATAAGACCAAAACTTAGCTTTTTAGTGTCCAGTAATCTGTTCTGCCTGTGGAGATAATCAGGAATTATGAGAGCAGTCACCCTCTTCGTTATCTAGAGATCTACATGACCAATAAATATGCTGACCTTTTCAAGTTGAACTATGATGAGATGCTGGAGAAGGTGAAAGGCCTTCTGAATAGATGACCCCTGTTGTCTATCACATTGATAGGGAGAGTTTCATTGATAAAAATGTCTATCTTGCCTTTGTTTTTATTTGTATTTTAAACCTCCCAAATATGGTTAATAGGGCATTTTTTGAAGAGTTGGGTTCCCTCATAATACAATTAAAGAGTGAAATACTAGATCCTCCAACTGGATAAGGAACAAGGTGGGCTGGCTCTTTCGGATTTCTTTTTCAATCACCAGGCTGCATGGCCAGATATTATGGTTAGAATGGACACAGTCGAGGGAGGTCTTGATCGCTTTTTTATTGGAAGGATGGTGCAGGAGAGTGGAAGCAACCTGCCAGTTTTCTTAAAGATGGCAAAATTTCCAAAAACATAGATATAAGTAGGGGTGGGTGATGAATTCCGCTCCACCAGCAGAGTTCGCTGAGCTTTTCCCACCCCGTGCGGAGTTCTGAAAAACTCAGGAAATGATGCAGAGTAAAGCTTTCTCTCTCACTCACTTGCCAATGTTAAGTTGGCGAGCACAAGTGAGAAAAATCATATGCTAGACCACCTCCAGGTTGGATTTCTCTACACGTGCGGGGACGGCAAGTCGCTACCGCTTGCGTTTTGAAACCATTCCACTCACTTTGAGGAAGCTGCCACTCAAGTAGAACTTCTACTTCTTAAGTGGTAGTAAGAAGCGGTGCCCTCTTGCACTGCATGTGTTGCTGTTCTCTCTGATTTTACAGCACAGGCCAAACTCCCAGGCCTAAAAATCAGGTCAAGCAGCGCAACTTACTGAACTCTGACGCTCGCGGTATTCTCCAGCGCGGCAGAGTTTTTTCAGCACTTCGCGGAGTTCCGCATAGCAGAACTCGTGAACTCCACCCAGGCCTTAATATTGAGCACTAAGGGAAATCAATTGGATAATGAAAAGTGTTTTAAAGCTAGACATGTCAGCGAAAGGTAATGCTGCAGAAATGTCAGGAGGTAGGACTAGTGCTATCAAAAAAGATATTTAGAATACGGAAATCTCTAGGGTGTCGGATGTTGGGTGATTTCTATCTAGGTACCTGGATCACAAACTGTAAGAAGTACAGCCAAGAGTAGGGCCGAAGCACAAGAAGCTGTGGCACTGTTTTGGTAAGATTCAAGGTTTTATGAGCAGCTTCTTGCAAGAAATGAGCAATTCTACTGAGTCTTTGATAGTAATTATAGTATAAAACCCAACTGATGGGGATAGGTAATTGGTATAGGTTCTTTTGGAAATAAACAGATTCCTCGCTGATTGAAGACCACTTGAGAAAGATGGAGCAGGAGACAGGATGTCAGCTGTCAGTGGGAGAATGGGAACATACTTCGCTATTAGGGTATAATTCCCTGAGGGCAACTCATTTTAAGAGAGGAGTTTTGTTATCACGGTGGATGACATACTATACTCCGAGAGCAATCCATAATATGTATTCATCTAGCCCTAAAAATTGTTTTTTATGTGCCCAAAAGGGAAAAGGGTATTTGTTACATATTCTTTTTGAGTGTACAAAGCTGTCACAATTGAGGGAGGTGAACTTTTAAGCATTAAGTCGGGGTGCCCAAGCGATAACACCAGGTGCGTACTTCCATTTGAGCAGAGGAGGGTCACCCCACAAGGAAAAAGGCCCAGGCCAAATCTGAAAAATAAAATGGTAATAAAGTTGGTTTATCACCATTTTATTTTTCAGCAACCGACCCATCCCGAACTGAGTGACAGGATGGGGTGAGGCCAATGCTGCCGATTGGCAGCAGGGAGCTGTACGCATAATAAAATAAAATTGTCTCTTTGGCCAGACATCTTGAGATGGCCAGCCAGACATGTGCATTTTAACCTTCTCTAACCTCTTGGACATCTGGGTTAGAGAAAGTGCAGGCCTCCAATGTTCTTGAGAGCGCTGAGTTAGGCTGCTTCCTCCAATCCTGGTGCTGTTCTCATGCTGGTAGAAGCAGCATCAGGATTGGTTAGGGGAGT
Source organism: Triturus cristatus (assembly GCF_964204655.1). NCBI lineage: Eukaryota > Metazoa > Chordata > Amphibia > Caudata > Salamandridae > Triturus > Triturus cristatus. The sequence goes on along the minus strand of NC_140594.1, from coordinate 444,416,967 downwards.
TGGCTGGGTCCTGCATTGGAGCCTGCCTTCAGAGAAGACCAAAGAAGGAGGATGTCGCACAGGAAGGTAAGTACATTTTATTTATTGTATTTTAGTGGTCCCCCACCCACAACCCTCGGTACATGCCAGCTACCACTGGACAATTCAGCCAGAAGCAAAGTTGGTCCTTTTTGGGGTATCTTGCTGAACTTTCTTGGCCTGACAAGTATACACAGAATTATATTGCAGCATCTTTGGTAGTGGCCAGATCACTGATATTACAATGCTGGTGAACAATCATGGTTCCAACTTTAAAGATGTGGCTAGAGAAGCTACAAAGGGCATGGTTGTTTGAAGAACAGTCAGGAGGATAGGCAGCTTGGAAAACTATCTTGATGTATGGGCAACCCGGCATATAGCAACATCCTAGTATGTTGGAGTGAGGTTCCAGAGGAGATAGCATTTTCTATGGATTTTTGAGAATTTTTTTGTAGCATTGAGGGACTTAGCATGATGATGAAGATGATTTAGCAAGTTAGCACTTTATATGTATAGTGTGCAATATACTTTGAGGCTTCAATCTTTGATTTATTAACTTTTAAACACTGCAGCACTTTAGTAATTAAGTGAGGGAAGGTGGGTGATTTGGGGCCCTTCAAATATGCACTTTTACTCGTTTTGCACTGTTTGCTGCTGCACTTTAGTAATGTGGAATGTTGAGGATATCTATTGATTTTTAGCTAGTACTGTGGAGATTTTAATGTCATCTCCCCAAAAGGTTTGGTTTATATGAATTTTATGGCAAGACCGGAGGCTCCTATTATGCTTTCTTATCTTGCATTTATTCCAATAGCAACCAAGACAAGTACTAAAACTACAGTTCCCAGAGGGCCGAGCACACCGCTGGCCAATGGGAACACACAAAATCACAGAAGCATAACTAATTGAGAACGTAGCCATATGTATATCATCACAACTGACTGTGAACAGTCCTCTTTTCTTGCTGCTTGCAGTCAGATAAGTGCCTTCTCTTTGTTGCTCTTTATTATTATATGGTTGCAATTGTGAGTATTTACTACTGTTTTACTGATGTATGCCCCATGGTTTTTTCCTCCTGAGCTTACAGCTTTTGTTGCTCGCATCTGAAGACGCTCCGTTTCCCTACTGCGCTCTGTTCCCCCCCGCTCGCATGCGTTGACGGTTGATTCCAATGCGTCGCACGGTGGCCATTTCTTCAGTTTTTCTTCTCTCCCAGAGCGCACGTGTTAATTCCTTCGGCGCTTCTGCCTTCTCGGAGCTTCGTTCCTCCTGCGGCATTAACGCCCGCCTTTGGTGGGAGTGGTCTGGGTTGTTTCTTCCCACATTCAAGTCTCCTGACACTCCCAGTCTTTGCCTTTAACCCTTGGCTTCCCTTGTGTCTCTCCTTCCAAATTCAATGGAGATTGACAGCTCCCGAGGGTCTGACCTGCAAACTGAGGAAGGCGTAGCCTTTAAAAGTGATTTAAGGTGGGAGGGGGGTTAGGATTTTTTTTTGTTACTCTCCTATTATGTTTCAATTATGTTTCTTGTTAAACCATGGAGCACCTCCTGGAGCTTATGGCCTCAACTGGTCGCTTTACTGAGGACATGGACTTAGTGCTTCTTGATTGATTTGCCTGCTTGTTCCTGGCATCATTAATTAATTAATACCCTCCTCTTTCAGATGCGGCCGGCCCGGATGGGTTGTAGGTGACTTGCTGTGTTTAATTTCGAGAAGTATTGCTTGGATTGTCGCCTCCTGATATAGCCAAATCACAGTTAGACGGCCCTCTGGGTTGTAGGCACCTTGCTCCTGTTCCTTGGATTGTGTTTTGACAATAAAATAGATTTAATACTTAAAAGTGATTTAAATATGTTTATAAATAATTCTGTGGAGGATGCTGTGGAAGCTTCCATGAAACGTTTTTCCAAGGGTATGGAAAACTCTATGCTCAGTCTGTTGTCCAAAGATTTGGCCCTTTCTGCAGGGATAGCAGAAAAAGAAAGTTTGTACCCTCTGTTTCCAATAATGTTTCCAAAAATGCGTCACGCTTGGCTAGCGAGGCTTCCTCGCACTTGACTGAGGACTCAGTACCTCCCAGGCCTCCTTCTAAGGAGGAGTTGTCAAATTCAGATGGAAAAAGAAAAGCTAAATCGAAACACGTAGAGGTACCCAAAAAATTGTGATTTCCACGATTATGGACACAGACAACGATATGGGTGACGCAGATGATTTGTTTGACCTTTTTGATGTGTAAGACCCTCCTTCAAATCTGACTCTTTTGCTTTTACTCCAGTTTTGGACTCTGAGGGTGCTCCCATGTTTGACGCTTCCACCATCCGTCATCCCAATTCCACTTAGTGGTTACCGGCCTCTCATGTTGGCGACTATATTTCAGCCAGACTTCGTCTTCCCCTAGACAAATCCACCAGGTCTAAGTTAGACTCTGAATGTCCCAAGCCTTCTTTAGCTTCGAACATTACTGTTGCCCCTTCTATTGACCAACCTTTACTTATGTTTTTCTCCAAATTTGGCAAAGACCCCCGCAAAGCGGTGGATAAAGCTTGGTCCACCTGCCAGGACAAGCTTCTTGATGTTGTGGGTCCTTTGGCTCGCATTTTTGACCTTGCAGAATCTGCTCGTTTGGAGGGAACTGAATTAAGTGCTGAGGATATCTCATTGTGGGTCTAACGAGCCTTCTGTCTTTTAGGAAAGGCCAATGCCGCTATCCCCCATGAATGCCGCAAAGGGCTTCTTATCAAACTCGACCCCAAGCTGGCTAATATAGCTCCTCTAGACCCCGGTATTAAGAGCGGACAGTCTTCTGTATGGAGATTCTCTTGTTAAAGATTTGAGCATTTTGCACTACTTTCGCCTCTCTGGATAAGGCTCAGCAATCCATTAAAAAAGTATTTTCCCCTCGGGTTTTTGGGCGGGCCGGCAGAGGCAGGAGCCGCTCTACCGGCCGCTCCTATTGAAATCAAGGCTCCTTCAACACAGGCTACCAGGAATACAAGCTTCAATTCTACCCACAAAGAGGTCGTAGTTTGAGAAGTCGAGGAAAGAAGAACTTCCGCAACAACAACAAACAAGGTAGGTCCTCCATTTCTTCCCCCGGTTGGGGGTCATTTAAGACTCTTCATCCAGAAATGGCGTACTCTCACCGCAGACCCCTGGGTTCCAAACTCTGTCCAAGGTTATCTTATATAGTTTTACGCGCCACCTTCCCAAACAGTTTTCCCTCCTCCTCTATTCTTTTCGGCAGACATGTCTCAACTAATATCTGTAGAGGTCCAAAGACTACTCCAAAAACAGGCTATTCTGATCGCTCTTCTAGATCCTACAGGGTTTCTCAGTTCCATTTTTCTTGTCCGAAAAAAGAACAAGAAGATACGCCTAGTAATAAATCTAAAATGGTTCAATCAATTCGTGGTGTATCGCCACTTCAAAATTGAAACTATCATTCACTTACGAGCCCTTCGCCCAAATGACTGGATGGTTCAGATAGATTTACAAGACTCATATCTTACCATTCCTATTCATGCTTCTCACACCAAGTTTCTTCAGTTCCAATGGTTAGGAGTAACCTATTGATTTTGTTCCCTTCCTTTCGGCCTGTCGTCAGCACCATGATGCTTTACACAAACCATGAAACCGGTGGTGTCTTACCTGCGATCCCTCGGGATCAGGCTTATAATTTATCTAGACGACATTTTGATCATGAACACACAAAAAGAATCTTCTGTCCGATTTGAACATCACTCGGTCTCTGCTTCTAGATCTGGGTTTCCTTCTCAATCCCGAAAAATCTATCCTCTTTCCTTCCCAACGCATGGAATTCTTGGGCTTTCTCATGGATTCTTCCACGGCGTCTCTTCTTCTTCCGCAATCAAAGGTTTCGACCATAAAGTCAGAAATTTCTCACGTCCTTCGGACCTCTCTGATCTCCCTCAGATCTCTTGTAAGGATCGTCGGTCTGCTCTGTGCTTCCATCCAAGCCCTTTTTCCAGGGCATCTTCAATATTGTGCCCTTCAGCGTCTAAAGATCCGGCATATTTGTCAAGGGTTGGCCTACTCCGATCTCATCGCTTTGGATCAGGAGTCACGTACCGAGCTTCAATGGTGGATCGACCATTTAGATGCTTGGAACGGGTGATCTATCTTCGCTTCGGTCCCAGATCCAAGCCTGTCGGGTTGGGGCGCCCGTTTTGGACCGATATCGACTGGTGGTACATGGTCTTGCGAGGAGTCGAAATTGGACATCAACTGTTTAGAGATGCTGGCCGGCTTCTTTGCGATCCAAAACCTCACAAAGAACTAAGTTCAGTGTTCCATTTTCCTTCATATGGACAATGTTTCTGTGGTTCGCTACATCAACCATCTAGGTGGCACCAAGTCCAAACCTCTCGCGGAGCTAGCAAAGAGCCTATGGGAGTATTATCTGACAAACAAATTATCTCTCAAAGCAGAGTATCTTCCTGGAGATCTCAATTCTATAGCAGATTGGCACTCTCACTATCTTCGAGATTCCAGCGATTGGAAGCTTCTTCCATCCGTCTTCTTATCTCTCTCTAAAAAGTGGGGCCCTTTTCATGTCGATCTTTTTGCTTCTCGCCTCAACGCCCAATTGCCTTGTTTTCTTCAGTTGGCGTTTGGATCCTTTGGCCCTAGGTATGGATGCTTTTCTTCAGGACTGGTCCCTTCATCTCAATTATGCCTTCCCTCCTTTTCTCATGATCAACAGGGTGCTTTCCCAAGAACAATGCCAATTGACCTCCCTAGTCATAGTAGTTCCATTCTGGCAATCACAGATTTGGGTCCCATCTCTTCTGGAGATGGCGGTTGACTCCCCGGTTCACCTCCCTGCTTGCAACGACCTGCTTCAGAACCCCTTGGGTCATCCACACAGTCTCATCCTGGACAACTCTTTGGTACTGTCAGCGTGGAAAGTCTCCAGTCTGTCCCTCCTGACCTCCTCATTTCGCAAGAGGCTTTATCAGCAAAGCCTGGGCCCCAGGTACCTCCAAAGCCTACAAGTCTGCTTGGTCTCTATGAACAAGCTGGTAACTGGAAAGACATATCGATCCCTTTTCAGCCCCTCTGAATTTTGTGGTCAATATCCTGGCTTCCAAAGCCAGTACAGGTAAGTCCTACAGAACAGTCAATGTGTATAGATCAGCCATTTCCCTTAATCATTTGTCCTATTGATTTCAAGCCGGTCGGAGTTCATCCTTTGATTTGCCGCCTTCTACGAGGAGTATGATTTTCCAAACCTCTGTTGGCTAAGTATTCTAATTTATGGGATGTTAATTTGGTTCTTAAGTTGTTTTCTCATTGGCCAGATAATTTTGCTCTTTCTCTGAAAATGCTTTCTGTTAAACTTACCATGTTACTGTGTCTCGTTTCTTTTAAGCGTGTTTCAGATGTTAGAGCACTGGATATTTCTTCTCGTCAGTTTTCTCCTAGAGGTGTATTGTTTCAGATTATTAAACGTATAAAGACAAATTTGAACTCTTTTTTTTATCCTTATTTTCCTTCCCATCCTAAGCTATGTGTAGGTTGATGTCTCAAGGTATACGAGCAAAGAACCTTGGATCTCAGAACATCCTCTCATTCACAACTTCTCATTTACTTCCGTAAACCCCATCTTCCTGTTTCCTCTGCTACACTGACCCGGTGGGTTCGTTGGGTCATGTCCCTTGCGGGCATCGACGTCTCGGTTTTCGGGGCTCATTCCACCTGGGGAGCCATGGCCTCCAAAGCGTTTTGCGCAGGCTCTTGGTTGGAGGACATTCTGAGATCTGCGGATTGGTCCAATGACAATGTATTCCAAATGTTTTATTGCAAACCTGTTGTTACTGCTGCTTCTTTGTTTGTTGATATGCTCTGAACAAGCATAATAGGAGCCTCCGGTCTTGCCATAAAATGTAGATTTTCCTAGTAAGTTATGACGGAAAGTCTTAATTTTATTAAAGACACGGAGGTGAGTATTATCCCGCCTCAACACTTCTAATATGTGTTTCTCCCACCCTACAGCAGCTCCAGCTTTGCCTTCCGCATCTTCGTGATGGGATTCATGATCTTCAAGCGAGTCCTTCGCCTCTTTGTGATGTCCCCTCTTCATGCTCTGCTTCTACCACCCGTGATTCCTGCTGTTCGAGTGACTTGGTTGGATTATGGTCAAGATATTTTTTCCTGGACTTTGGCATTTTGTATCGTTTTATCCATTGTTTCTCTGTTTATGGACTCTATCTGAGCTGCTCACCAGTGAAAAGAGGACCGTTCACAGTCAGTTGTGACAATATACCCATGGCTACATTATCATTGGTTATGCTTCTGTGATTTTGTGTGTTCCCATTGGCCAGCGGTTTGCTCGGCCCTCTGGGAACTGTAGTTTTAGTACTTATCTTGGCTGCTATTGGAATAAATGCAAGATAAGAAAGCATAATACTTGCCTATTTGTCTTTAATAAAATTAAGGCTTTCCGTCATAATTTACTAGGATAATCTACATTATTGTATATTGAGACTCTGGTCACAAAGAAATGTGTATGCCCGATCCGATAAAGTATGGCTTCTGCTATATGTAGTTTTGTTTATTATTTAAATGTATGTTCTTAAGATTTATTTCTGTATTGTATCTGGCAATCTGCTCAATACAAATGTTTTTTTTAATTCTTCTGATATATTTTTTCTTGATTGAATTCTGCAAATAAAAATGTTTTTTATTGTGCATTTAATTATTTTGTACATTCCAAGTCAGTTTCATTTGGCAAGCTGTTATGTCTTGGAGCACACAATGGCCCTAAATGAACTCCCATTTTGGTCATTGCAATTCTGAGCGCATTTCTGGAACCACTACTGCTTTAGAATGATTCCACAATACTTGGGATTCTGTAATCCCTATATAAATTCATGTCTCTAATTTCTTTATAATCGGCGACTAGCGTAGCTTTTCTTTCTTCTGCTTTATTTTAATAGCTTACGATGCCAAACAGAAAATAGATTTATTTGTTGCACTCCTTAGACAGAGAGAAGCTTGAATCTTTCTGTATGTTTCAATACAATACGAGCTACTGCAGCATTTAAAATAAAAACTGACTTGTATTGTATTTTTTCTAATATTTGTTTACAAGAAATATCTAACAGGTTTTTGATGTGCTTAATTTTGCACTTGAAGTTTTATTTTTACTTTTTGTTTGGAAACAAGCTTGCTCTGTCATATGAAAGAGATACACACCAAGGTTTTAAGAGGCTTCTGCGATAGGTGATGGTGTGACCATGTATTATATGGGTTACAGTTGTTTCTGGCACACATGATAAGGCTATTGCAAGTCACCCTGGAGTTCTATAACCTTATAAAGGAACTCAGCCTTCATCCCCGTTCCTCTATATGCTCACGGAACCCCTTGGTATCTTGTGAAATCCTTTTAATGTACTTTATCTCTCATATAATGTGCAGCAGCCATGAGTGAGGTCATTACAACAGAACTTCAAAAATATGCGATTGGCTCTACCGCAGAACCAGCAGCAGCATTACATTGCCACCTATCTCTTAGGGACCCCACCCTGTCAGAAAATAATCAATCAGCAGTGTCGTAATATTACCGACATCAAAGACGAATCATAAGTGGCGTTGTGCTTTGCTTGTCCTCGGATGATATCATAAGAAGTAAGATCAGAGAAGCTTTGATGCAGGTGACCGGCCATTTTATAGATTTTTAATCAAACATCAGGGATATAACACAGGCACCTGCAGCCAGGAGCGGCTCGTATTAGAATAAAAAAGGCAGGGCGGGGCCGGAGAGGAGGATGAACGGGGGACAAAGGAGATGAAAAACATGTACAAAAGAGCTAGGGCGGGAAAAGGGGGGACAACTGAAGACCAAAAAAAATACTGCAATAAAAATATACCTGCTGCCACATTGCCTTGCACTCTTCCATACCTTTCCGCTGCTGCAGGCAGGAACAGGCTCCCAGCTTGCCCTGCACCAATCCTGAAGCTGCTCTCACATGAGAGCAGCTTCAGGATTGGCCTAAGCACCAATAATGTGCGCTCCAGGACAGACTGGGAGTCTGTGCCTGCTCTCTCCAGCCACAGTAATGCAGTTTGGGCTGGAGAGGGGTCACTGCGCATGTGGTTCTCGGCCGGCCTTACACCATCGTCCAAAAACCACATGCGAGGTGTAGGTAGAGCCCACCACTCCCCCTCCAGCCTATCATAACCCTGTCCTGGACCAAGCCGGCACAAGCAAAATAAAATGATAAAAAGCGGGTTTTAAACACGTTTTATTTTGACATATTTTAAACTGCTGGCAGGGAGGGCAACGCTCCTCCGCCATAGCGGAGGGGCCGCCACTGCCTGCAGCCCGGCAGTGCAGTGGGACCCCAGACCCTTCAAGGCTCCTCCTAACCGTTGAGGGGGCCATCATTCAGTCCAAAGCCAAAGACTATCTGGGAGAAATGGAAGGCTCAGGGTCCTCGCTTCACATTCTGCATGAGGGCCACATTATTTTTCCTTGTGCCACTGTCGCGCGCTCGTGGACTGTCGAAAGTGATGGATAAACGGCACAAACATGCGTCTAAGGCTGTCAATAGCTAAGTGCTTTATTGCTTATCAAGATCAATAATCAGATCTGTTAAAAGCGGGGGGTGGAGAGTAGTTCAAACTGTTGCTAATTGCAAACTAGTGGTAGTGGCAGCAGAGAGCCGTCGCACCTCATTTATAAAGCAACAAGGCCACTCTCATCTGGGCACACTTCCTATTCTGCCTTACCAGGAGGTCTTCAGTTTTAAGTGGTTTCCACCTGGCGCTGTACAAATGCGCTCACATTCTAAAAGTCAAAACGCACAAGTAACACCAGCTAAACTTTTAGATGTGTTTTTAATGGTCTGCTTTGGCAGGAGTATTTTTTTAAATATTTTATTAAAAGGAACAAAAGGTCAAACAAATATTCCTACTTTCCCTTCCAAAGACTATACCAGAGTTAATAGCTCCGGCTATTTATGTCAGACTTAAAAGTGGCTGTAATATATGTGGCAAACCTCCCGTTGGGTGTTATTACAGATGATTGATATGTTTGCGCGCAGCTGTTAGTGGAGAACTTATTGCACAAACAATTCCAGAAAAAGTCAAGCCAATTTACAAGCCAATAACTTACTGCGTCGCAGGACATGGAATAATATTTTAAATTAAGTGGCATTAATTAAGGAAGAACAATTCAAGCTGGATAGAAGTGTGAAATGGCGTCGCTGCCAAGCAAATATTTTTACTCTGCGGTCTCTGAATATGCATGAGAACCTGTAGAAGTCAACACTCATTCCTCACTCTTTCTCGCTTTCCGCGGCAACATTTCTCATTAAGTAGTGAGTAATATACAGTTAGTGTAGGAAGAACGCATGCTGTTTGCTTTCATGTTAGTAATCTCTTCACCCACAACTGCAGGGGCATGGGATGACGTCACCACTATTTCCAAATAAAGATACAGCAATGAGCGCCTGAATAACATCCTGATCCCCGGGCCCACTCGCACGCGCCTGCTCACATAATGTCCCACCATTTGGGTGGAAATCGCAAAACTTTCATTACATCCTCGTCTGTCTTCCTTGTTTCAGTCTTTGCTGGGTGATATGCCCCCTCTGGATGCAGAAATGGTTCACTTATTTAAACTCAAACAAAATAATGCCACCAATATGGCCAGCTTCTGCTTGCTGGACTAACAACATGGGAAGGATGTCGACTTGTCATTCTTCATGATTACACCAAGCTTTGCAGAAACAATTGCATTTCCGGTTGGATCCTTAACCCCAGCAAGGGTTGGAAGGGAAATATAGGACTTTGAAGAGGAACACCTGAACTCAGAGTAATTGAGGTTTCTAGTACGTAAGTAACCGGGCCATCTTCACCCTGTCAAACTGTAGAAGAAATTACCTCCATGTCCTTATTATCCTCGTTCCTCTTCATTACTGATGAGGTGTAATCCACCTCTCGAGACAGAAACAGCAACAGGAAGGCTTGGAAGGGTGCCCCTCCCTCCCAAGGATTAGCCTGCAAGCAAACAACAGACCCAGCATGCCTCCTGTTCTTTTTTCACTTGTAGAGATGGGACGTGGATGTCGGCCTTCTCTGGGCTTCGGCTCCAATGCTTGTTTACCTGTTTTGTTTGGTCCAGGTCTTCTGGGATCAGGCGCAGGGGAGTTAAAAAAAATTAATGGGACCGCAGGGCTGCCAGGCGTCTTGAGGATATCGCAATCATTAAACGACATTTTCTGGTTGTGCCGGGTGCATGCACAAAGATTCGGGGGAGTTTGTACATGCGCAGGATTGCACTTTCTCTCTGTTGGAATTTGCAGTGGTATCGAGAGTACTTAAGACAAGCAAAATGGAGTTGTTGAGTTGTTTTCACTGTGATTTTCAACTACTGCAGCCTTGTTTTGTTGGGGGCAGTTTTGTGACTGGTGAATATGGGAAGAAAGAGGAGCCATGTGCAGGCTTCTTCATCAGAATCCTCTACATCTTCTTCATGGAAAAGATGAGGGCGAGGAGGAGCGTTTGAAACGTCTCATTAGGGAGACCTTTTTGGAAATACAGGCTAAGCCTCCCAGTTAGACTGCTGTAGAGCGAGGCTCTTCTGATGGCTCTTCTGACTCAGAGGAGGAGGTTCAAACATTTGAGGATCAGAAGGGCAAATATATTGGGAAGGAATTGTTAGCAGATCTCTTGGCTCATGTGAAACTAGATATTGAATTTATTGCGAAAGAGGTGCTTGAGTCTTTCTTTCCTAGTGGCCTATTACGTCAATTCCAGACATCCTCTCAAATTGACATGCCGGTTCACTCTTTCATTATGGATATGTTGAGGAGGGAGTGGAATTGTCCAGTTAAAATTATGATGTCTCATTTCATGGCTAAATTGTACCATTTGACTGATATGAAGAAGTCTGTTCCAGACAATATTCCAATAGATACATTTGTGGCAAGCCTGGTGGGAAGGACTTCAATTAATGAGGATGCAATCATCAGGAATCAATCTGAAAAGAAGATTGATTCTGCTTTTGAAAAGGTGTATTCAGGAGCTCATCTGGATCTCAGGGCTGGAATCTATGAGAACTATGTGACTTGGGGGCATATTATCAAGAAACGGCGTTAAAATTATCGCCGCTTTAGCGGCAGAAAACTGCCGCTAAAGCGGCGATAATGGGTTTGATAATATGCCCTTAAGAATTCCCATAGAAGCCCATGTTCTGGTGTCAACATGGGCTTCTATTGGAATTCTCTGCGGCATATTATCAAGCCCATTATCGTCGCTAACTGCCACTAAAGCGGCGATAATTTTAACGCTGTGCTTGATAATATGCCCCTCAGTCTTTGATCTCTGATTTTACACAATTGTTCAAGGCTATTGAAGAGGGGGCAGAGTTTTCTGCTCTTTTGGAAGGGATGAAGAGGCAAATTGAGCACGTCTCAGGCATTTATTTGATACTGCAAGGGCTATGGCTTTCATTTCATTTCCTTTTATTAGTCTTTATTTCGATATTTCATCATAAAAGACATAACAATAACAAGAGAACAAGTAAAAATGTCAATCAGTCATAATTAAAAATACCATACAATATATTCCAATTTGTTCATAAAGCATATTACCATACAATAAAATCCAGATTTCTTTAAAAACAAATATAAAGATAAATTTTTTTAATAACATTCTCGGTAAGTTAAAACCACACGATTATTATCAGTCCTATAACGTCAGTTATCAGAATGAGAGCAGAGAAACAGCTCTATTAGCAACAATCAGGAAGACCCCAAATTAGATTATTGTTGTTTGTATATTCCCGGCCCCAATAATCCACATCCAACCGAGAAATTTAGCAACCGCTATAACCAGGGATTCCTGAGTGTTAGTTCTCAGAATCCTCAGTGCTTCAGAATCTACACGTGTGCCTAAATTTCGGCAAATAGGTACCAGCCACTTGTTACGTGGGGCAGTGTAGGCTGCACATACAAAGAATATATGGGCGATAGATTCTTTTTGGCCCATACACCATTTGCAAGCATCATCCTGCAGGCCGTTCCAAGATTTAGTGAAAGTTTCGATGGGCAGGCTACCAACCCTAAATTGGTGATACAATTTACGATCACAAGACCTAGTGATAATGTCCCAATAGTCCTCCATAAGGGGGACGATCTTGTGTTCGAAGAATAGTCCAGTCAGGGAAGTAGCCTCAGTCTTCATTATATATTTGTGACACACTAGTGCCCAGTATGTTTCTTTAAAGACCTTTTTTGTGAGAAATTGGCTATTAACAGGATCTAACCACAGGTTACTCATCCCCATATCCACCAAAAGCGTTCTAACTTCCTTAAACCATGGGATGTTTCCTAAACCTGCTACTGATCTAACATCCAGGATTGCCCTGGCAAATAGATCAAGTTCAGGGGTAATCCATATCCGCCGCCAAAGAGCCAGCGGCCTGTAACGTGCCACATCCTCAATGGAATAACATCCCAAATCCATTAAGAGGGGGTTTAGTAGAGTAGAACCAGGAAGACCTATCAGATTCCTCAAGAATTTGTTTTGAACCTTAACCAACATGGATAAGTCAGAGAAGCCCCATAGCTCTGCTCCATACAGGATCGCAGAGCTAATCCTAGAATTGTAAATTTTAAGAGCAGGACTTATCCTTTTGGTCAGGGATGGTCGCTGTTCTTTAATTAGACACCCTGTCAACTGGGCGAACTTGAGGGAAAAAACATCAATCTGTGGTTTCCATTTTTATTTGGACTCCAATGTAATTCATAAATAGGTCAATACATTTGTCTGGGCTAACTTGGTATTATTCATAGTCACCGAGCCATCCACTTGCTTTTTCTTAGAGAGGATCATGAATTTGGTTTTATCAACATTAACCTGTAAATCATTGTCAGAGCAGAACTCTTCAAATTTATTCAGAGCCTGTTGCAATCCCGACTGGGTTTTAGATAACAAGAGAGTGTCATCCGCAAACATAAGTAACGGTACTTTGGTGCCATCCAGGGATGGAGCATCCGTTGGAAAAGCAGAAATGTACTCCATTACCCTGTTGATGAACAACAAAAAGAGTGTTGGCGCTAGGACACATCCCTGTCTAACCCCGCGTGACACAGTAAATTTGTTTGTAACCTGCCCTTGTAGACCCCAGCGAACACGTGCAAAATTTTCCTCATGTAGCTTAATAACTAGGGCCAATAAATCCGAAGGCATCCCCATTTCACTCAGTGCCCTCCATAGCTTACTCCTAGGCACCAAATCGGACGCAGACCTGAGGTCAATGAAGGCGGCATAGATGGTACCACCACCCAAGCTCACCACACGCCAATAAATCAATAAAAACCTAAAGACTTGCTCGATGGTGCCTACACATGGTCGAAACCCAGCCTGTAGTGGGGACAATATATCTTCAAGTTCCATCCAACTCTGTATTCTTACGAGAACCATCCTTGCAACTATTTTTTGTATGCAATCGATCAAACTGATCGGACGATAATTTCCAGGATTGGAGCGGTCACCCTTCTTGTAAAATGGCAAGATCTCGGCTCCCCGCCATGAATCAGGAATGCGTACCCCATTAGCTATTGCATTCGCAATGAATACTATATAGGGCACCCAGTTGGCAGTATCATACTTGAAAAGATCCACAGGAACACAATCCATGCCAGAGGCCCTACCACTGGGTGCCTTATTTAGGGCATCCTCTGTCTCCTTACTGACAAACGGTATAATATGTTTATTAGTTGGAGTACACAAATTAAACTCCAATAAGAAGTCAGACGGCAAGGGATCAGTCACTACCCCTGACACAGAAAACTGGGCACCAAAGTGATTTACCCAGTCGTCTGGGGAAACATAATTTGCGGGGGATTGTGATTGTATACCATTTCCCCATTTCACAATTTGCCAAATCTTGGCCATGTTTGTTAATCTACTAGCATCGAGAAGATCTTTCCAATGCTGCTCATCCCATTCTTTTTTGGCACAATGCAAGACTTTTCTATAGTTTCGCCTGGCCGTCCTCATATTAGGCATTAGTTTAGACCTAATTGCCAGAGACAAAAGTTTGTAAGATTCACGGCACAACTTATTGTACCATGATTTATCTCTACACTGACTCATTACTTTCTGGGGTCTAGTGGTGTTATAAAAATGGGATTTTAAACTCAAAAATAGATCTTCATGGATATTGGAGATACTATCATTAATTTCAGCCTGAGTTTTAAAGGATCGCAGTATAACCAATGACCATACAACCTCTGATCTTATATTTTCTAGGGCCTCCATATCATCAAACACTCTTGCCCATCGAACCCTACGTAAATCATTAGTTAGTAGGGCATCAGCAGTGGCCACCTCTGTTGGTTCATTACCAGTAGACGTTACAATAAGATTGAGAATAAGAAGCAAAGGATTGTGACCACTTTCTGGACCTTCAAGGATCATCATGTCACCTAAAATAGACCAGTACTCAATCTTGATTAGAATATAATCAATTCTGCTTTTATGCAGACCATTATCGAAAGTGGCCCTACCCATTTTGTCTGAAGTTGATCGTCCATTGGCTGCCCTAAAGCCACGTTCCAAACAAAAGCCCAGCAGTTGTAAGGCCGATTCAGACCATTTCTTTATTGGTGGTAAATCAAGGGGAGGAATATTCGACTCGGCGTCCTCCTCATCCATAATATTTTCCCCTTCATGGTTTAGGGGTTCAAATGTGCAGTTAAGATCCCCCGCTATGATCGTAATACAATCATGCCCCACTAAATCAAAAAAGGAGTCAAAATCAGCAAAGGTTTTCGAACTCTGCCCCCCTGGCATCCCTCGCATATATACGTTTACGATAAGAATATCCTGTAGGGCAGGACGGTGTAATTTAACAGCGAGGATATCTGGGCTATTTGTAGGAATCTCCTCCAGACAATAGTTGTTTGATTGCCTAACCCAAAGTGTAAGGCCCCCAGAGGGCCTACCTAATTTCCCTCTCACTGCTGCTTTAAAAAAATTTTGATATCCTAAGCGGAGAGTGGGTTCGACAGCCCATGTCTCCTGAAAAGCCCAGATGTCATACTCCTCCACAAAGTCTGACCACTCAGTTACCGGGAGTCTACGCTGTAAACCTGCAATATTCCAGGAAGCAAACGTGAACAAAGAAGGATAACTACTCTGGCCTGGCAAAAAGTGAGCATTTACAGACTGTGTGGGGGCTTGCAATACCACTTGACCCTGTGATATTTCCCTTCCCAAACCTGAACCCTCATACACAGGGATCACAGTGGCCGGCCTTTCTAATTCACCAAAAGCCATTATGAAACCACCAAAAATCTCACCATCAATATTTTCCGGCCTATTACCACCCCCACCATCACAAAAAGCCATCCCAACATTGGGTTCAGAACTCCCTATAGAAAGGGAGAGTCAATCCACCTGATCCAAAACTCCAAAACTATTGTTTATAGGAATGTTATATAAACAATCGTTTAACCACCCCCTTTCTCGCTCCCTCATGTCGTAAACAGGGGCCGACCATTTCTGCCTTCCCAAGAAATTTCCATGAGGGTAAAAATAAGAGAGAGGATGAGACTTAATGCAAGATGCCATACCCTCAATTCCCCGTTCACAGATACATTTCACAGCTCGTTTATCTCTGAAATTGAGAACAATACAATCACCTGTAGAATCCTTCTTTCGGGTACCCAACCTACTCTACGCACGTGAATGATCTCACTAAACACGTGTAAAGGTAAGGGTCTATGTTTGTTCAACCAATGTAAGGATTTGTTCTTAAGTTCATCATAAGATTCTGGGGTATTACTACCAAGCTCAGGAACCCCAGACAAGACCACAACATAGAGTGCACAATCTGGCGGTAAGTCCAAAAGGACCTTATTTGGCTTGGTTACAGTTAGAGCACTGCTCAGTTGGCTTCCAGTACTAGCAACTCTAGGGGCAGAAGGATAGAATCCCCTATTCTCATGTGATGTATTGTCCGCTGCATCAGTGTTAACAGGTGCAGCAACCAACCTCGTAATAGGAATATTATTGAGAGATGGTAAAACACCTGCTTGCACAACTGGTAGCCCTGGGTTATTTAAAGAGGATTGCTGACATGGCACCGACATCGGTGCGGATAAACTCTCCACCTTTGTTGTTAATATAGTCACCGCATCAACATTTAAGCCCACCCTCATATATATGGCTCGAAGTATCTCTTCAATACACATTAGCCGCTCATTTAAAGGAGAGACAATTGAAGAGACCAAATTTTCCATTTCTTCCCAGAATCTAACACCTAAGTTTGGAGATTGAACATCCCTTATTTCATTGGGTGGGGGTATCTGCACCAAGCCCGGGGTGGCATTATTGGTAGGGGGATCAGGAGGATCACTATGCTTCCCTTTCCCTATTTTGGTACCATTGTTTGATTTACCAGCTTTCGCATTTGTCTGTCTCAATAAGCCTTCACCCCATTTACGTTTACCTGCATGAGCACCTAGGCGGGAGGACACAGATTTATTTGGTAACAAATGCGGTGTAGATCTCGTTGACACCCGTGATGTCACAGGATTTGAAGCAGAACTCTGTGGTAATCCCTCAATTTCTGGATGAACAATCTGATCAGATAGGGACAGAACTAAGTCTTCTAGGTGGGACTGAATTAGGCCATCAGGTGGAGGTTGAACCGGGGTGGGAACTCTGGCCAATCTCCCCAGCGAGGAACGTTTAGTATACTCCAATTCCAGAGATACTCGGCGTTCCGCTAATGCGATCTCTTTTTCCAAGACCGAAGTAGCTCTTATAATGAAGTTATCTAATGTCCCAGCAACACCAAAGTTAGAGCTTCTCCCAATTGATTCACGGCTACCTGCCATAATCAAATGAAAAATAAATAATCAAATAAACAATGCAAAAACACAAATTATGCTATTAATAATAATAATGGACACAGCCCCTAATACCGGGGCACAAGCTTGCGTTTAAATGGTCCCGCCCTTGCCCCGGGCTTTTCTCCAGCGCGCCAAGTAAGTAGCCTCTTAACCAGAAGTCAATGGGCGTTGAAGAAGCCCAAATCAGGTGAGTTCGGGTGAGGCAATCACGGGGCTCCTTGGACTAATAGTCCCACGCAGACCTATACAGACCTCCTTCAGGTAGAGAGCGTCAATATTATCGGCCCCCCCAACACAGGAAAAGGCAGGAAACATAAAAACACAGAACCTTGATGACACTGCCTTAAATCCCCACCAGCGCACTATCTCAGCAGTCTCAACAATCACCCCAATCCGGTCACTTTTCCACCTATTATCACCCTATTTTCAGTGCTAATATTGTGAGGATCTGTGTGAGTTGGTTGAGATCCTCACATGCCGCGCGCCAATCTAAGCATTCAATCATTAGGTGCTGATAAGTAAAAAGCGCTCCCACGTAGAAACAACAGAGATGATCACTGTACCTTTCTCATCAATCCAAGTGTAAGCACAGGGGCCCGTAAGTTAGGGGGCTGGCCCTGCCCTGGCTCTTACTGGCAATGACGGGCAAGGACAGTCCCGCCCTTGGCCCGGGCTTTGCCCGGGTACGGCCCGCGCACGACCCGCGCCGCGATGTTTGTTGGCGCTTTTATGCGCGATGCCGGATGCAGCCGCCTCCCTCCTGAGAGCAATGCCACCTGGGAGACTGAGTCTCTGAAGAATAAACTGGTGCCTGGAATTCAGTGAGTGCATCCCGTGCCACGATGTTTGTTGGCGCTTTTATGCGCGATGCCGGATGCAGCCACCTCCCTCCTGAGAGCAATGCCACCTGGGAGACTGAGTCTCTGAAGAATAAACTGGTGCCTGGAATTCAGTGAGCGCGTCCCCCGGTATTCAGTGAGCGCGTGATTTCAACACTCCAAAAATTATTTCCGCAAAGTTGTGCATTTATTTCAATGGAGCATTACATCGCTTCTGCCCATTATTATGTAGATTTGCTTAGAGGATCATCATCCATGGCTAAAAACCCTTGCCTTCACCACCTATTATTCACGGTGTGCGGGTGAAAGAGTTGCCTGACTTAATCCTTGCAATCTTCCCAGTGTGCTCCTTTGATACTGCAAGGGCTATGGCTTTATCAGTGGGGGCTTCTATTACTGCCAGGAGTAATCTAGTTATCAAAAATTGGAGGACGGATTCTGCCCAGGAAGCATCAACACTGAGAATTCCATTTGAGGGTGCTCAACTTTTTGGGGCAGAACTAGAGGA
Organism: Triturus cristatus; assembly: GCF_964204655.1. Classification (NCBI taxonomy): domain Eukaryota; kingdom Metazoa; phylum Chordata; class Amphibia; order Caudata; family Salamandridae; genus Triturus; species Triturus cristatus. The sequence goes on along the minus strand of NC_140594.1, from coordinate 444,398,706 downwards.
CAAGATCCATAAGTATTTTAAAGAAAAAATATATTTCTCATCATTTAAACAACATTCTTATGTGCCACAATTCAAAAAGGCTATTTCTCGACAACCTTCCTGTAGGTAGCAATGGGAGCAGCAAGGATAGTTTCTCTCTAAACCTGAGAAAGAGAGAAAACCTAAGTCTGCGGACAAGCAGTACTCCTATCATGGAAATGGCCAGGTATTTGCAGCTTGAGGCAGAATTCGACACTTGCTGAAGGCTTGGCTACACACCACATCAGATAATTGGGTCTTTTAAATAGGCCAAGTGGGCTATGAGATACAGATTGCATCCCTCCCTCATGACTCAGGTTTAAGATTGACTCCGTGGCCTTTGAACAAGAAGAAGCAGTTGGCAATCAGTCAAGGGACAGAGCCCTGTTAATCAATTAAGTGATATTGGAGGTTCCTCAGACCGACTAAGGTCTTAGGTTTTACTCCATAATCTTTCTGGTTCAGAAGCGGCCCAGAGGGTTTCGGATGGTTCTGCATTTAAATAGGCTGAACAAGTTCATCAGGGCACTACTATTCAATTTGGAAACTGTGCAGAGGGTTATTCCTCTGGTGTGTCAGGGACATTTCATGGTCACCCTGGACCTCCAGGATGCCTACTATCATGTGCCAATGTTCCTTCCTCATCAGAATTTTCCTCGGTTTTATGTCAGAGGTTGACATTTCCAATTCAGGGTGCTCCCATTTGGGTTGGAGACAGCTCCCAGAGTATTCACGGAAGTGGTGGCTCCTTTGGTAGCCTCTCTATATCTTAAAGAGATCTATCTATGCCCCTACTCAGACAGCTGGATTCTTCATGCCCCCTCAAAGGTCCAGTTTCTCCAGGATTTAGAAATAGTGTTGTAGACCTGCCACTTGCATGATTTTCTTCTAAATTAAGAGAAGTTCAATATTTCACTAACAATGGACTTGACATTTATAGGGGTAAGATTCAGGATGGACCTTAACAAGGTGCTTCTTCCAACCCCCACAGTAATGATATTGAGGGCCTTAAATCAGCAGGTCATTGGAGTGAGGTGTTTCCGTTCTATCAGGAGATTTATATATCTGTTTAGATGTTTCAACAAAATTGCAGGAGGTTTGGTACCCCTTATTTGGATCTGCTTGCTTCTCAGTTCAACGCCCAGCTTCCAAAGTTTTTTTTGCAGGGCACCTCAGACAGGGACATGGGGTGTGTATGCTTTAGCAATGCAGTGGTCAAATCATCGTCTATATACCTTTCCCCCAGTCCCTTGATTCCCAAGCTTCTGACTCATTTTCAAGAAGAGGACAGGAGGATGGCGGTGGTTGTCCCCTTTTGGCCAAGAAGCTCATGGTTTCCAATTCTAGAGGCTCTTGCAGTGCAGGGTCCATGGTAAATCCCAATTCAACCGCTCCCCTGAGAGTTTCCAACACAGTTTTGTCCCAGAGTCTTTAGTTGTTGGTCTGGAAGTTGAGAGGAGAGGGTGGCAGCATGGAAGCTTGTCCTTACATTTAGTTTAGGCTATTCAGAAATCTCACAGGCCATCTACTTAAAGTCGCTCGCCAGACATTGAGGACAATTCCAGAACTGGTGTTCAGAGTGCAAACTGTTGCCTGTTGCTTTTTCTCTTCTGGATGTAATCCAATTTCTTTGGCAGGGTTTTCAGAAGAGTTTAGCTATTTCGACTGTCCGTGCTCAGTGGGCAGTGATGAAGGCTTTCCATAGTTCCTGGGGTAATGTGAAGAATAAAGATGCTTTAGTTTCTTGTCTGTTGAGGGAGTTCTTTCTTTCTTGGCCATTAGTGAAACACCGATTTCCTATTTGGGATTTGTCTTTAGTATTGAAGACACTTGCTTCTTTTCCTTTGGAGCCTCTTGATCGGGCTGACATCAAGTTTGTTACCTTGAAGGTAATAATCTTGGTAGCCATATCCTCAGCTAGGCAAATTGGAGAACTTGCAGCACTCATAGCTAGAGAACCTTATTGTTCTTTTTGTGAAGATGGAGTGGTTCTTAACTTAGATATTTCTTTTGTTGCTAAGGTGGCCTAATGTTCTCATAACAGTCAGGAGATCATTCTTCCAGCTCTTTCTGATGTTTTGGATTCTCACCATGAGTTTCAGTGGAGTTACTGGCTGTTGAAAGGGCCTTGCAAATTTACCTTGAGAGAACTAAAGGCCTCATTTATGAGGCTCTTTGCACCACCGAACGTCACTTTTTGTGACGCTCCAATGGCACAGGAGCCTTACCATATTTACCAGGCAGCACTGAGCCACTCTTTTTGGCTTAATGCTGCCTCGTAAATACGAATTCCTTTAAACTCAGTTTTCTGTGAAAAATGGGCATGCAATGGGTGTTGCTGGGGGCTTTCCCAGCAAAATCCATTGTGTTTTTTGCACTGTCCCAGATTTACTAGAAATCATTAATCTAAGGCAGCGCCAAAAACTTAAGCCTGCCCTTTATTGTTCCTCGTTTTTCCTTTTTCTATGTGTGCTGCATTCTGCAGGACTCAGTCCAAAGGCTCTCCATCAGGGGCATAAGTGAGCAGGTACTGACGCAGGGGATGCCATGTATTTTTGGGTCTAGAGGAGGGGGGCTGTAAGGAGGCGTATGTGTCGCTCATGGTGTCACAGATAACCAAATCTCTCATCCATCCACGCACTGTGGGATCTGAGACAGCACGCCAATGTAGAAATACCCGCCGCTTTGTCAGCAACAATGCAATGGCAGTGTAACGCCTAATCACAAATGGGAGCTGTTTAGAGTAGCCTAACAGCGCCATGAGTTGGGACGGGACCAGCTTTAGCTCAATCATTTCAGATAAGATCTTGAATATCTCATCCCAGAAGGAAGCTATCTGTTCACAGCCCCATGCTAAAGGGTGGAAGTTGGCATGGTCAGCGGCACATCTAGTACAGCTGTGAGGTCTAGATGGATCAAATCTAGGCACCAATTGAGGGGTGGTGTATGCGCGATGAATATGTTTGAAGTGGAGGAGTTGGTGATTATTTGAGATCATTTTGGTTTGCTCGCAGCATATATGCTAGGTCTTGTCTTATATGGGGCCTTCCAGATCTGTTCTCCATGCCCCCTCTCTGAAACAGGTTTAAGTGAGAGGGCAGCATGCTACAGTCACGAGACAAGATGGGCACTAGCTCGGGTGGATATAACCAGCGTCAGTAATGAAAATTTAGGGGGCTTCTATGGGACTATGGCACGAGTATTAGCGTGTTGTTGGTGCATGATAGACTTGGCCATGTGCGAATCATTGCGCCCATTTATGAGGGATGCAGGAGGACGCAAAAGTGCATCCACAAACAGGTCTTCGAGTGAAGTCAGTTGGCAATCAGTCAGGGTGTGCTTTGTACGCTTCTCAACAGTTAAAGGCAGCCATGGGTTGTCGGCAAATGGGATACACGGCGAATATAGGCAATTGTAACCTAAGTATCTTTGGAGTTTGGTCCAGGCCCAGCATGTATTAGAGAGGGTATGGGGGCGTGATATATCGGCCAAAGTGCGTCCCAGTCGCACGCCTTCTCCATACATGTGGGCGCGTGCATATTTACTAAGATATTTAGTTTCTCGGTCCGCCAACTCCTGGAAGTCCTGCATTAGGGACGTGCATTTGGATAATGTGTGGGCGGCATCTTCGCACTGTGCTTGCTGGTCAAATAGTGGCAATGCCTTTTCGACCACCTCCAGCTCTACAGGTATGGAGCGAAGCACACCCGAGTGTTTTGCTATGCACACCCCTCTGATGAAGGACTTAAAAGCGTCCCAGAATGTGGAATAATGTTTGATTGAGCCAGTGTTTAATCGGAAGTACTCCATGATTGCTTCTCGAACCTCGGATCTAAACACGTCGTCTAATAACCCATTTGATGGAAAGCTCCATGGGGCACGGGGTAGTAATTACTCGAGGAGCTGAAGGGTGAGTAGTACCGGGAAATGATCCAACAGAGTTCTGGGAAGATGCACAGTGTTAATAAGTGTTAGTGCCAATTTGGGGATCAATGCACGGCCATGAGCCATGCAGCGCATGCTCCTATTACTTACTGGTAATATTCCTAACTCTTCATCCTGTTTGTCCTCCTCCATTATGTCCCTCCCTCCCAATCGTGTGACCTTCATACCTGTTGTGGAGTGCTTGGGATTCCAAGAGAAATGCTGGGTACGGTGTATTCCCCAGGAAGGAGTGACACTCTTACAAGCATTTCCTGTTCTTTTTTCTGACTCAAGAGGTAGATTGCACCTCATCAGTAATGAATGGGATGAAGGTGACCAGGGTTAAGAGTAATTACATTTACCAGTAAGTGTGAAAAAGTCATCCTTTTTGCCCTGATTACCCCCATTTTTGACTGCTACTGGCAGTAACTGACTCTGACCTTGCCCTGGGCTCTGCTAACCAGGCCCAGCTCCAGTGCTCTGATTGGAAAGGTATATGGTATTATGGCAATATTACAATTTACAATGACAGACCCCTCTAAGTCCCTAGTTTATAATAGGCAAGGGGGGGTTCTAACTACCTAGAAGTCCCTAGTATATATTAGGGTAGAGAGGTTTAGAGGCTGTAAGGGGGTGGGTCCGGGGTTACGGCTCAGGGTACAGCACTTGCCTCTGATTTCGGAAACGCCTGCACCCGATATCGTTCCGGGCGAGAGACAAACAAACAGTAACAAAACGCAGGGGGGTATGTCATGCCGGTCAGCCACACCTCCTTCTCGTGTCTTCCCACAGCGCGGAGAAAGGCGGAGCTGACCCTGGAACCAGTGGTCTACAACCACTTAGAAGGGACCTTCAACAGGAAGGAGTGTCTTGGACCGGAGGAGGAGTCAGGAGTAAAGCGGAGAGACGAGCGGACTAGAGAAGCGAAGAGAGGGACGACGTTGGACTGGAGCAAGCCGAAGATGGGAACCGAACTGAGCCGGAGGAACCAGAAGACTGCTGGAGCAAAGAGTGGTGGTGTCCCCGGGAGGAGGCTGTGGAGTGACGGTGTTTAAGGGGAAGTGCGGGCGGAGATTCGGGAGGAGGGAGTAGGGTAGATAAAGGCTGAGGGAAGGGTAGAAGGGGTACTGGGCTTTACACACCAGCACTGATACTTTTGTTTGTTACCATTGCACGTTCTTTGCCTGACTTGAGTTTGTCTTTTGTTAAACACCCCCTCATGCTGTACTTAGACCGGTTGTCCCCCGCTTCCTATCTAGTACATATGTGGTGCATTGGTTTGACAAGAACAGCTCGCCACACCTGATACTTCTGTGAACCATTTGGGTGAATGCCTGCCTTGCTACGAAGGCTACAGCAAGCATATGATAGCACTGGTGAAGGTGACGGGTAGGATAACTCCTGCCTAGTACAAACAAACCTATCACTGACGGACAACATTTTTTCCCTCTCTTTATGAGCCTTCGGGAGGAATCAGCCACGGTGGAAGTGTCCCGGCAGACCCCATTGAGCACCAGCTCAGAGGAGGAAGAAGAAGA